>NC_091488.1:8295000-9506250 GCF_947461875.1 Haliaeetus albicilla
CTCAGACCTCTGACTATGACGTGTCATTCCCTATTGCTATCACAAGAGAAAAAAAAAAAGGTAAGACAAAAGTACTATAATCATTGCCCAATGAAAACCACCACAATGGAGCTAGAGTTACAAGTAGACTATTCCCTTTCTTGGCTGCCACATGGTATAAAACTACAATGAGAAAAAGCAGGACAAAATTATTGGAATCAGTTTTCATCGCTTCCTAATGATAACCATCTACCTGGTGGTAACTCCAATTTAGGAGAACAAAAGCCACTGGTAATCATGGCAGAATCCTTTCCTTCCAAGTGGTAAAAATGGTCATTCGAGCTCCTCTGGAGGTGTGACAGGTGTAACAAAAGTATATCCTTGGTGCTCTTTTCATCTTTTGCTTGAAGGAGTTAATGAACTAGAAGATCCTTAGACATGCAGTCCATCAACACCACTGGTGTGGGGAAAATAAATTCAGGCAGCCATGGGGCAGGAAAGCTGCCATGAAGAAGAGGGTCTTGGGGGGGGAATGTTGGTAAGGTGCAAAGCATCAAAATTGACCTTCCTCAGCCTTCTAACAAGTTTGAGTGCTCTAGGTGGCTTCTTGTTGCAGTTAGGGAGCTTGGCTATTAAATTCAAACTAAAATAAAGTTTGAAGCTAAGCTATGATGATAGGAAACTACCTTCCTCTTGTGCCTCATCTCACCTAAGAAAAAACACTTACCTTCTACAAATCTAAATGCTAACTTCTGAGGTTTCCAAAGTTTTAACTAGAGTACCTGTGCTCATTAGTTTACTGAATGCCAGTTCTGGACAGCATCTTTATTCAAGATGTTTAAGGGTGCGTTTCATTTTGATTTAAGTGCCTTCCAGAACTAGAATGCTGTAATTCACACACTGCAGTAACAACAGAGAAAAAAAAAAAAACCAAATGGAAAACTAACTTTTACTGAGTGCATGGCAGGTCATACTATACCAATTTCTGAAATCTAACCCCATTTAAGGTTGGGGGGGGGGGTGGCAGGGGCAGGGAATAAGGTGTTACCAGAGCTGCTTATTTTCTACAGAGCCACAAGAAAATCATTTCAACTTTAGTAAAAGTACTTTTACTTTTTTGAATAAAAGAGAAAGCTCTTTGTGCTCTCTTTTTCCTTTTATAGAGAACAAATGTTTTTATATTTTGCAATCCAAAAAAAACCTCTCCAACTTGTCAGCATTTTTTTATTGTCCCCAGTTGAAACTCGCTCCATTTCCTCAGGCATATCACAGAAGATGTTGCCTAAATAATGCTCCTGGACTTTTTTCCTAAATAACTACTACTCTCCCTGCCAATGAGGCCTCCTGGCCCTAGGAAATGCTGGCACTTGAAGTCTCCCTTTCAAGTGAAAACCAACCCCCTGCCACGCTCAACCCAAGTTAAAACAGTTTAGGCACCTCAGTAAAACTGTTGTAGTCAGGCTGGGGAGGCTGAGATAATTTCCCCTTTGAAATCCTGCCTGTATCATTTCTACATGTGGGACTTCAAAGAGCAACCGCTGCTTCCCCTTCCAGCCTGGCCGCAGCCACCAGCAGCACTGCAGAGATGAGCTGTTGCTGCCATTTGGGGCTGCACTGGCAAAGTCCTTGCAAAGTGATTGCAGCCTGTCATGACTGCATCGGACCAACTCCAGCACAAATACAGACATACTTGAAGTGTTTTCAGTGGCAGCACCCAAAAATATAGACCTATAACATGATCAAAGAGATGCATGGGGAGTTCACACGAATTCAGAAATTCACTCACTTTGAGCAAAAGGTCAAGGAAGACATAGCACTTGAAAGAGTGGCATAGACTTAAACTTGTGACCCATTTAAATGTGAAACAAGCTGAAGTCTATGCTTTTAATTTCATAAATACCAAATGCCCACAAATTTACAGTAGCTATTTGCACAGAGAGCGAGCAAATTAATCCTAAAACTTACTCATCAATGTCTGCCTTCCAGCATCTTGCTATGTATGTTAGAGTAGAATATGTATATTTAGAGAGTGAGATGCAGGGAATCAAAAGCAATACATCATATATGCTAAGGTGCAAACACAACAGTAGAGAGAGCTTACTTTACCTGAGTTGCAGGGCAAGTGATGGGGGCAGCAGCTTTACGCCTATTCTTCCTATCTGTGCTGGGAAGACACCAACCAATTCAACTACAGTAACATGTCGGAGGTCTAAACCACACTGTGCTGGCTGGAAGGGTTAAAAGAAGAAAGAGGTGTGTTAGTTATCAGTGAGAGAACAGGGGGTTGATTTGAGCATGCAGCAAGTGTTCATAAAGAGTCCGATCTTCTTATGTTAGTGAGATGGTTTGAACTGAAGTAAGAGCATACTTTGAAAAGTCTCTAATTCTCACTGCAAAGAACTACAGCCTCATGACTCCAGGGGATGTTAAATGACGGATTCTTAACTATGCTAAGAAAAACAACACACAGGGACCACCTAGGAGAAATATAAACTTGGCTTTGTAATGACATGAAAAGATGCCAGGGTATTAAGCATTGTGCCACTAATCTAATTTGGCAATCAAAGCAAGGTATGTGAAATGGAAGTCAACTGCAGAAAGTTTTCTTTCATGCCAACTTGTTTGACCACTGTCAAGCAGTGGGAAAAGTACTATAGCCATTAAATTTAGTATTTTAAACTATTTCATTTTGATCAATATATTGAATTTTCTTGCCAAGTTAATCTAGTGGGGGAAAAGAAAAAAAATATTTTTTTTAATACAACTGTAACTTCAGCCAGCAGTTAAAAACATCGTCATGCCCATAACCCAATGATTATTCATACTGAATTTTGTTACAGTTGTGTGAAAAGAAACAAGATAGATAGAAGCACTTGCTGCTGTGAGTTAGGGAATGATTATTGAGCACAAGTTAAATTAATTTGGGGAGGATGGAAGAGGGCCAGAACCGCTTGGGATTCAGCGACTGGTCAGTCAGAGGCAGCACAATCCAGAAGGGAGCTGAATTAGAGGCTGGGGAGACATTTAAACTGAAACCCAGGTAAAAAGGATTAATCCAGAACCACTACTGCTTCAGCCAGATCCTCCAATGGCTGCAATGTAACAGCTGAAGTTTGTGGATTTATATCAAGCAGTGGAGCTTTTCCTCTTGCGTCTTTCTTTAAAAATAAATTTAAAAAAAAATAGTTGCAGCCCCCCACCCCAAACTGTTTTTACCTGCAGCATACCCAACTGCATCCTGTAGAAGAAGTTGGCTGCAGTAGGGGTTGAAATAATTAGCAGTCTCCGCTTCTCATAAAATTGATCCAGAAGTGCAGCTGCGGTCCTCACATTCACATTAATATTCATGGCTAAAATTAAATGTAAAACAAAAGTTATAGAGCATACTGAAAACAGATCCATTTCTAAAAGCACAAACTGTTAGACAGCAGAAGCACAGGAATGAGAGAATAATAATAAAGAAGATAGGGGTGAAATACTGGCCTCACTGAAGCCAACAATTTTATCTTAAGCTGTTCTGGCTTGCAAGATGGATTGACTCCAGAATCTGAAGTTTTTACAGAGCTTTGGGCTAAAACATGCTATAAGTTGTGAGGTACCATCATCATCCGGCAAAGACTTCAGCTGCAAGTGCAAATTGGCAGAGGAGATGAAGATGTTAGGTTTCTTACCTCTAGGGCATTAAAGTTTGCAGCTGTATTCCACCTCACACCCCCTTCCCAAATTCTCACTGCCACAAGAACCATTGCTCTGGCAGCCCTTCTGGTAAAGTGGTGAAATACTCACTTACGTGCACAGGTTGGCTCCACTCCCGACCACCCCAAATTGTACTGGCATACTCTAGCTGGGCTTCCTTGCAGCTCGTAGCCACCAATGCAGGAGAACTCACATGTAGCACCATAGTTATTTCCATCACCTGAACACTTGATGTAGCCATTATCTGGGGCATTTAATTTCACACAGCGCCTGACTTTAAGCAAGAGGCAAAAAAAAAAAAAAAAAGAAAAAAAGAAAAAAAAAAGACAACACATGAATCACCCGGTTTGTTACAGGATAGCATGGCCAGTGGAATACCAGTACGGAAGACATTTTTCTGTTTGCTTTCTGTATTGTTAGATTTATGTTAGACTTATGTTTAGACTTAAAAACCCCAGCCAACCAAAAAAACCCCTCTTAACTCATACGAGCTGTCAGAGAAGGAGACTGGCCTGGCTGAACAGAGAGCTTTGCCTGGAACCCAGAAGAAAAAAAAAAAAAAAAAAAGAGTTTTCAACCTTTGGAAGAAGGGGCAGGCAACCCAGGAGGACAACAAGGATGTTGTGAGGTTATGCAGGGAGAAAATTAGAAGGGCGAAAGCTCTCAAAGAACTTAATCTGGCTACTGCTGTAAAAGACAAAAGGTTTCTATAAATACATCAGCAATAATAGGAGGGCTAAGGAGAATCTCCATCCTTTATTGGATGCAGGGGGAAACATAGCGACAAAGGCTGAGGCAAAGGCTGAGGTACTTAATGCAGCCTTTGCCTCAGTCTTTAATAGCAAGACCACTTGTTCTCTGGGTACCCAGTCCCCTCAGCCAGAAGACAGGGACGAGGAGCAGAATGAAGCCCCATAATCCAAGGGGAAGTGGTTAGTGACCTGCTACACCACTTAGACACACAGACCCAGGGGTGCTGGCTGAATATGAGCCAGCAGTGTGCCCAGGTGGCCAAGGCGGCCAATGGCATCCTGGCCTGTATCAGAAATAGCATGGCCAGCAGGAGCAGGGAGGTGATCGTCCCCCCGTACTCGGCACTGGTGAGGCTGCACCTCGAGTGCTGTGTTCAGTTTTGGGCCCCTCACTACAGGAAAGACATGGAGGGGCTGGAGCGTGTCCAGAGAAGGGCAACCAAGCTGGTGAGGGGCCTGGAGCACAAGTCTTATGAGGAGCGGCTGAGGGAACTGGGGTTGTTCAGCCTGGAGAAAAGGAGGCTGAGGGGAGACCTGATCGCTCTCTACAACTACCTGAAAGGAGGCTGTAAAAAGGTGGGGGTCCGTCTCTTCTTCCAAGTAACAAGCGACATGACAAGAGGAAATGGCCTCAAGTTGTGCCAGGGGAGGTTTACATTGGATATTAGGAAAAAATTTCTTCACCAGAAGGGTTGTCAAACATTGGAACAGGCTTCCCAGGGAAGTGGTAGAGTCACCATCCCTGGAGGTATTTAAAAAATGTGTAGATGTGGCTCTTAAGGACATGGTTTAGTGGTGGACTTGGCATTGCTAGGTTAACGGTTGGACTTGTTGATCTTAAAGGTCTTTTCTAACCTAAATGATTCTATGATTCTGTATGTAAACTGAAATGATACAGATGTATAGGTGTATGCAAGTGATTGTGGTGTCATGGTGACAAAAGGTCATGGAGCACAAAGAGAGCTGAAGCTGAAAACTACAGGTTTCACCTCTGTATATTCAAATCCAGATTTCAAGATCTGGACTTGTGAAAGGGCAGCCCTGCTTGACAGATGCGAGTCACAGCTGAAAAAGCTCCTTTGCATACTTGTTTCAGCAGCTCACAAGATAAGTATCAGGGAGAAGCCAGCAGGAGGGCAGGAGTGTGGAGCTGGAGGCAGGACAGATCAACAAAGCTCTTCCCTGATGTGTGGAGTACAGGCTGTCCACCCTGCTGCAGGCCTGGCCCCCTTGTCTCAAGCAAGACAGCGTTCTCCCTTTCAGCATCAACATACAGTTTATATACACATACATATGCAGACAAATATAGAAATGAGGACATTTCTCAAACTGCCTACTGATGCAAATCAGTGACTGTATTTATATAGGATAAAACATCACTCTTACCTCTGACTTTAACAAGAAATTTGCAAGTGCCTTTGTTTTCAGCTCTGTCATACACGGTATATTGGATTTTGTGGTCGCCTTCTGGAAAATGTGACCCTGGTGGCAGGCCTTTCAAAATAACACTTAAAAAAAAAAAAAAAAAAGAGAGAGAGAGAAAATGGGACAGGCATTCGTAAATTCACGAGCATTTTCCTACTGACAATGCTGTAAAAGCCTGAATACTGAAGGCTGTGGCATGCTAAGACTGTCTGGCTGCATTATGTGACTCAAGACTGAGAGTAAGCAAAGGAAGAAGCTGGGCAGCAGAGACCACAGTATTTAAACTTGCTACCAACAGCCCACCCTGGAGTCATACAAAAGGGGCCCACCCTGCTGACACAAGGGAGGCAGACCAGGCAGGGCCTGCTTGCTTCCTATAAGGCAATCCATAGTGTAGCCAAGCATCACGTCATGCCCAAAGGAACTTGAGCTTCCTTTTCCTTACATAAAGAAAAATCAAGCTTGATCCTCCCTCATTTTGTATTGTCAGGGCTGGAGCATAACCCAGAGCTGGTGGAGTGCAAGAAAACTTCCAGCCTCTTACAATGGGGACATACCCCATCTGAGTGCTCTGCACTGCTCCTGTGACTATACTAATGAAGAAAAATGGAATAGAAAGCGAGATCTATTGTCACAGCAGAAGGGTGTAGTGACCCACAGCAGTGTTTTCACCTGGAACTTGTTCCTATCCTGCAAATGTGTCAGGAGAATTCAGATGTACTAAACGTATCCTCGGTACTGAAGAAGTGAGGTTGAGCAGTGTTTCATGTAATGGGAAAGCTTACATACTCACGGGACTGCAGGACCCAGTGCATTTAAGGAAAGCACTGTACACTCTATAAAACATCACAGTTTAGCAAGATTTTATAAAAACAGATTTATGGAAAAGCTTCTACAGATTCAACAGATAGCCTCTTCAGAGCTGGGAACAGTTACTCATATGACAAAGTCTACATGGGTATTCCCCATTTTTTTGCTTGCCAGACATTATTTCATCAAAAAGACTTTGGAATTTCTTTACTCTGACACTTTTCAAAGTTTTTATTTTATCAGGCTTAATTTTTTTATGCTGTTAATTGCCATAGAATTATCACATTAGACCTTAACAGCAGTACTGTTTTTAATTGTGTAATTGATTCTTTTTTTCTGTTATTATTTAAAATGTAACAATAAAAAGGCAATGTCACTGTGTCTTTCAACAGCTTTTTTGTATTCACATAAGACTGTAAACATCTTTAAGCTTACAACTTTGAGATTTTTAAGCTTAACCAGTCTACTAATACCAAGATGTAACTTGCTTAATGAAAAAAGCAGATTTTTCTATATTCTTTCCATTATAATAATCTAGACAGACTGCCATAACTCCTGCACAATAAAGATAGGAAAATCAGAGACAGTGGTACCATCACAAGCGCACCTTGCTCTTCCAGAAAGTGTGACTGTGAAACCATAAAAATTGTCAAGGAAATTTTGAAGAAAGTGTTAAGTTTAAATCCTATGTTTAAAACTCCCTAAGTTTCAAATGAGAGGCATTACTTTACAAGTAACTGCAGAACGCTGTGACATCAGTACTCAGCACTACTTCAGGAAGAAGCCTAAAGATGATTGCAGATATTGTTTTGTGACACAATTTGTCTTGTTTTTTTTTTAAGACAGTCAAAATTGTCTCTGCTACTACCTCCAATGCACTATTATCTTTTCATTGTTATCTATAAAAGGTAACTTGCTGTAAGAAAACTTGTTGTATGTGAGAAGAGACCCACAGAGCAGCTCTGGAAAGTTTCACAGGTGCAGTCAAAATGCTATTGTCATTTATTCCATCAGCTCTAAAATAACCACAGCAATCTGCTACCCCTCTACATGCCAGGTCCTGAATGATTCAAGTTGCCAATTTTTAATTTTTCAATTCTTTACATGTGACAGCTGTAAATAAGCATCTTGGATGAATTAAGGGGAAGGAGTATCTGGCCACCCTCATCAAGTGAATTACTAACCAAGCACCCCAGGAATAAAAAGGAGAAAAGGCAAACGTTTACAGATTTGCACCTACTCTGTCAGAATCCCGTCGGCAGTGTCTCGTCCCTCCGGGGTGTCCCAGAACACTCTGGCTGTCAACTTGTTGGGCTCCGCAGTTTTCTCCTTCACGCTTGGGCACTGGATTCTTGGAGGTTCAGTATCTGTTGAAATAAACATCACAGAAATGGGCACATGTGCATGTGTAATAGCTATGCATTTTCTTCACAGCTCTTGCCCTGTTAGCATAATTCAGGACCACCTTCAGCTGGCCTCCTCAATACTGGAGCTGGCCCAGCCAAGGCAGGTAGAGCCTGTACTTCTCACATTTTTGTGAGTAAGAGATGACAACGATCGCCCCTCCCCCCCAATGTAAAAAACTAATTAAAAAGTAGTTATTGTAACTTTATTTATCTAGTCCCCATTTAAAAAGCAATGTCTACAAATTGACTGTATTTAGCTTTGAACTCTAAGAAAGAATACCCAAGATTGTACCTGAGGAGCTTGACCCTTCTGTTTATCTGCTCTGCCTCTCTTTGTTCATCTGTGCAGTAGATATTGTGATTAAGAACATTTGTAAAGCACACTGAACACAAATCTCTCTCTATGATAACTTTGCATGTTATTGTTAAATTCTTGATTATTTTTCCTGCAGCAATGGCAAAAAGAGAAACAACGGAAGACTAAGGCAATTTTCATTTTGCAGGGAATTGCTGCTCCATTTGATTTTTTTCAAGTAATTCTTATAATAATGCCTTACAGGTAATACAAAACAAAAGTAGACCAGGTAAGTTTTGAAAGCCTGTTTAACAGCTAGCAGAACACTGTGACTTATTCAGGAGTAAAGGAGCAGTGGCAATGATAAAAGACCCTGATGGAGGACAAAGGCACAGCTACTCATCTCCAGCCGCTTCCGTTGCCAGTCCTGCCAGCATAGCAGAAATATATGGGTGAACCAAGCCCAAACACCATCACAATCATTCATTTTAAAAAAAATTAAAATCTTTAATAGCTTAGTCTCAAGTTTTTTTACCACCACTTAGGTTATACGCGAAATGAAGTCTAAAGCCATAGAGTCATATACCAGCTTTAAAAATCAACACAGAGACAGGATTGCTCTTTACCTGCAAATAGAAAACAATCCCTAAGTGCTGCTTAAAATTTAAAGGGTGGCAGGCCTTGTCTTTTCATTTGCAGGGCAGATACAAAAAGTATAATCTGGATTTCTTTCAAAAAAAAACAGCAATGAGAAAAGGTTTAGATCTTTATAAAGCATCAAATATACAAAATAATTTCATAGACCTTCATGTTCTACAAGCAACACACAATGTTTTCTACCAGTATAACTAGGGCAAGTGCAGCACTGCTACAACCCCTTCAAACTTTTAATGGTATTCCGAGGACCTGGGACTCTTGAAAACTGGCTTATCTCTATTTCTTCTGTAAGAGTTTTCTTCCAACCCCAAACACTGCAGCTTTGGGAGGCACTTCCATAGGAAGAGATCCGGTCTTAATTTTGCATGGAAGGGAGCAGGGGAGGCACAGGCAAGTAAGTGTGGTACCGAAGTTATTCAGAAAACGTCAAGAATATTGCAAACTGCCTTACACAAATGCTTATTTTTGTGGGTTGTTTTTGCAAATAAACTATGAAAAAATATATGTATCTTCCTATAGTATTGGGAGAATAACAGTTGATTTCTTTGTAGATCTTACTAGAAGGTGAAGCTAGCAAGACTGGGTTCCCACTGCAGGGAGTGGAGCAATCACAAATGAACAGCAGAATCCTATAAACAGCTTTTGAAGCTTCCTGTGCTTTACAAGAACACCCTTCACTAAAGGTACATAAGGCAGTTACTTCTTTATGGCTTCTTTAACTTTTTCACTTTTTTGAGTTGACTCCTCCTTCTCTCATCTGCTGCAGTACACAGGCAAGCAGGATTTTCAAGCGTCCACTCTGGCTGTAGGAAGCACTTTGTCTCCCTTCCTTGTGTTCCTTATTCACTCCTTTTTTTTTTGGAGTACCTTCCCATTATATGTGGAAACCTGCTCACACCACAGCCAGCGAGAGCTCTGCCCTCCTCTACAAAACTACATTGCCCTCAATAACCTCCCAGCGCAGCTGAATTAGGGTAGGAAATAACCCAGTCTCACCAAGGCTGCTTCTGGCTCTGGTTAGTTTACTGTGGCGACAGCTCACCACTGTGCTATGGACAGTATACATTTATTCCAGCATGACATTTATTTAAAGACAGAATGGCATTTAAAGACCCAGTGTTTTAAGCACTTAATTAATCAGAAAGCTCATTATGCTACTTAGTGCAGAGAAGACTGGCTGGTATGAACCAGCTTGGATTTCCACATCATAAAGACAAACAATATGGTTACTGTGGGAACCAACTCACTGAGCACCCAGGGGCCAGGCAGCCTTTTTTAGCTGGACTTAAAAATTCCTGGAAAGGATATTTTCTTTGGTCATTTCAGCTGCCTCTTAGCATTCAACAGGCACTAAATGAATCCCACCAGAAAACCTCTGCTTCGCAACAGACCGAGAGAAAGCAGCTGTCTACCAAAGAGGCTCTTTAACTGCAGTGGCCACTGGGATGTGTTAAACCAAACAGAGCTCAGGTCTTTTTCCTCATGCCCTTTCTACAAAGTTGCAGCCAATATATAGCATATTAAGCACCTTGGCCACAGCTTGTCCAGAAGGAAGACAGGTCTTAAAAAACCCCAATCCATTTAAATGCAGACAAGGTGACCAGAGAACGTGCAGGCAAATGCACAAGTGACAAAACTGAAACACAACCCCCCAAAAAACCTTCAGTAAAACGTATGATGTGAGCAAGGTGCCCACCTGCAGGTCAGAAAACTAAACTGGTTCCAAAACAAACCCCAACAGAGGAACCCACAAGATTGCTGACTGCTGGGGAGGTTTTATCAGAGGGAAAAATCGTCCTGTAAGTGCCGGATTGTCAGACTCTCTTGCTTAATAAGTGGTTCCTGGGCAGAGTTGGAGCCAGGACACGCTGCAAGGTGTGTGAGCCCCTATGGCTAGTCTTACGCTTTTTACTACAGCGTCACTGCTGAAAAAAAATGACGAAAAGCCAAGCAGACTTAAGCTGTTTAGCAGGGCTATGTATTAAATGGGTGAATCTCGCCTGCAAGGTTTAAATCACAGGCAGGGAAAGGGAGTTTTCATAAAAAATTTGGCACTGTTCAGCCACGTTCTTGTAAGTTGTCGCTCTCCTCGGCAGCGGCAACTGGTACTCTGGCTCCATGCAGGGAAGTGGCATTGCAGACATGGCATCAGGAGGTCAGCAGTGGAATACCGAATTTTAAAGCAGCCTTTTGAACTTTGTGGAGAAAAATGCGAAGTTTGCAAATAAGTTTTAGGTTTATTATTTTTTTTTTTTAAACATACTTCTGGGACTGGCCATATAAACAATTTCAACAAAATTTAAAGAGCTTGTTAACTGACTTTCTCATAGTTTGTTAACGGTTTACGTTTATTTGCTCGTGAATTTGGGATGAAAAGAGGAAAGAAACAGAGGGATGGTACTGACTGCCCACTGCTTGCTTATTCAGGAGTCCACATGGGATAGGTAAACGGTCTGCTGCTATATAAACATACTATTACTGATTGTTGATGACATTAAACAATGGCTGGAAGTTAATTCAAAACATTAGTCTGTGTCAAAAGCATGAAGAGATGAAGAGACTGGAAATCATAAAAGGGGGAATGAAAAACATTGTCCTGCTCTCCCCAACCCCCTCCACAAGGCATTGCTCTGTATTTCAAAACATCCATTATCAGGGCTTGTATAATTAATGACTCAGAGTGCAAAGCTCGTTTCAGACATCCATAGTTGGAAGCTGTTAGTTAACTACTTAGGGTAAGACTGTATTGATGTGACAAAAGGATGACTTAGCACAGTGATAGCCATTTACCGCAACATCTGTTATACAATCAGCAGGAAAATGAAACCTTTATAAAAGAAAAGGTGGTGACATTTTTCTATCTTCTAGAGGAAAATACCTATTTCAATCTATGTTACAGTGCATTAAGGATATAGTGGAAATATTATCCAAGTCAGTATTGGCATTTTTAGCTAACTGATAACCAAAAGCAGCTGTATGTTGGTTTTTTTTTCATCAAAAGTTATTTCAGCAACATGAAAGCTATCCTTCCTCTTACAGGAGGGGAACAGGGGACAGACAGTCTGCTGTGTTAGGACAGAATACTCACTGTCTGTAAGGGCTTCTGTAACTGACTGCTAAAACATACCTAATTTTCTTTAACTGAAGAAAAACCAACACACTTTTTTCCCCCCTTTTAATGAATATCTGTTTCAGCAATAATGTTAGCCTTATGCCTTTCCTACATGGATCTTCACTATTGCACTGTGAACCCCACATAGTTTTGTGCAAAAATGCTGAGGAGCGCAACTGCAGTACAAAAGGATAGAGGAAAGCCCCTTGTTTTCAAGAGGATTATAAATTCAGGTCTGCAGTAATTTTGCCATACTTGATGCCAATAGCTGTGGTGTCCCTGGGCCACTTCCCTACCTATTTGCAATGACACGAACTTTACCAGCCCATGCCTATGATCATAAATAACATACCTACTGTGCACAGTGCAACTAACTACTTACATGCTAAAGTAAGAAATAAACCAGCCTCTTTGCCTTTGTATTTCATTGCTCCCCCCACCTTAATTTTACTACTCAGCTGAAAGTGAGCTGTTGAGCCAGTTCTCTCCTGGCCACTGGTAAGCTTTTGTAGGCTGCAGTTCACCAATGACTTTTCTGTAACTACTGAATTACAGTAAGGGATATATTGTCAGCTGCAAACTGCATTATATTGTTAGTGTCATGTCTGCTCACAAAAAAAATATCTCTATCCTACCTATCAAGAGGTCAAAACATAACCTTATTAAACAGTTTTCTAACTGCACAACTCACTATCTACATATAGGAACTGTGTGCACACAAGGTTTGAAGGGGTCTTCTCCATGCTATGTGGTATTGCCAGAACTTAAATAATAGTATTATTTTTACTGGATTACTCGGGACTTGCAATCATACCCTATGCAGCAAATATCCTGCATTTTTGGAATAAAAAAGAAGTGTTGGTGCTAACTTAGCCTCTTTTTTTCTTAAGACATTCTTGCTTACTCTACTCTGCAAGACAGCATCCTCTGTAATAAGCACTCCATTGCTGCAAACAGATGAGGTTCTGAAATTGCCAGGAAATACAGAGGACAATATTTTATCATTCCCAAACTTAAAAGGGTTTGTTTTTCTTCCTCTGCCCACACCACTGAGAAAGACAAGGCTTGTTTTTGTCAATAAAAACAAAAGACACCACAAACAGTCTAGACCCAAGCAGCAGGCTCATTTCTACATTTGCACAACACCAAGTAACAGGAAAGCTGAACAAAATCCTATGAATGTCAGGCCACAGTGGAGAGACTCCAAAGCCATTTGCCAACCTAACTGATCCACAGGCATTTTGAGGAAAACTGAGTTATCATACACAGAAAACACTGAGCACAAATACTCTACCACCCACAAGCTTAAATTAAATTACTGGTAGCCAATTCAGATGGCCAAAAAATACCCTTTGTGGGTGGCTGCTGAACCTTTTATCAGAGACTTCCCAGAAACAAGAGCAGCAGCTGAGACTTCACTATCTGCTGAAATCTCATTAGTATGAAGGAAAGTTCTATCTCAGTATTTGTTTATCTCTCTTTTGATTTATGTATATAAAACCAATTATTCCAGCTGAGGTTCCCATGAGACTGCTGACTATGTAATGAAAATTGCTGGCATAACTAATGTGAACTAGGCTGAAATTTAGTTTAGCTCACTGCAACCATGCTGGTAACTACAGTCCATTCATATTCTGGGATATATTTGGAAATCATGACCCCAAGAAAGAACAGCAACAGGGGAGGTCAGACAAAGGGTTTGGTTTCAAACCTGTTTTATCATTAAGTTGCAGAGAGCAGGACAGACTCCAGCACAGAGAACATGCTAGAAGAGCAGCATAGTCACCAACAAGTCACCCAGGAGATCAGCAAAGACTGTTATAAGCATTGTAAAGCACTGACTATTTACACCAGCCTCATCTTTATTAAAGTGATAATGCCTGGACCTGATTGTGTGTGTGTGTAAGGAAGACGTTCACTTGGGACTGAAAGTATACCAAGTGACAGAGAGCACTTTGTATCCCTTGGAAAACTGTCCTCTGCTTCCTCGAAAGGGACAGTAGCTTCCCCCCCCCCCAAAACTGGATAAAAGAGCATTTTTTAATCCATTTGGAGGACTCGGGCACCAGCAGGTACCACAAGATATAGACCTTTCCAGGATGCAGACTAACCATCCTACTTACCAACGCAGGATGCTGGCCGGCCACTCCAAACTTTGTTGTCCATGCACGTTACTATACGGTCGCCTTTCAGCTGGTATCCTGGTGAACAGTAGTACTCACACCTTGAGCCAAAGTAGGCACCATCTAAACACTTGAAGCCCCCATTGGTCGGCATGGACAGGGTGGGGCAGCGCTTTTCTGGAATAGAAAACAAAGATTTCTGGAAACCTGTTATCCCCCTGTAGAGTAATGTGAATGGGGGGTATTACACAGAAATAACGACAAGTGGGAGAAAGTCATGTTCCACATGAGGCTTTTCACACTGTTCTTATTAGCTGCATTTCAAATTTAACTTTACAAACACAGTGGCCTAATGCAATATTTATATGAGAAAAAGATGACAAGTACCTATTCCTCTCTTTTCAGAAAGTGTTTTACAGCAAAAGCCCACTTAGACATCCAATACAAATTGTCAGCTTACAAAATCCAAGATAGGCAGTATCTTAAAGGAGCTTTATGGCTCTGTCATAAAATTATTCCCACAAATCAAAATCCCACACTCATAAAATGTTCCTTATCTTTGTCCTCTGCCAAGAGTATTTGCACCATTCATGACACTTATCACGCCATGTACCACTGTAAGATCCTCAGCAACAAGCCAATATACATATCCAAGTATACTGTCAATGTTTAAAATGCAAATAACAATCCCTAGATCTCTGTTTTAAAGGCAAGTTTATTGTCCGCTGAATCTGAGGCACAAGCTGCATGCACAAATTTCACAGCTACTTACGTTTGCAAAGCACTTTCCCAGACCAGCGTTTGCTTGACTGACAAATTAGCTGCTGAGGGCCATGCAGTTCGTAGCCTTTTTGACAGCGAATATCACACCTTGTTCCCAATACATTCTTGTAATATTCCCCTTGAGGTGTCCTGCAGTTTGCATAACCGTGTTTCACCTTAATGGGGGAGCACCACGGTGTTTCTAGCACAGAGAACAAAAAACCACTCACAGTACTTCGCAAAATGTAAAAGGTCAGACACAAACATAAAATCACTTTCTTTATTCAAGGTCACAGAGAAGAAACAGAAAAAAAGGTCTTATTTAAAAAGCCACCAATCCTCAAAGTGGAGAAGTAACAGTGGAGCAAGGTGCACTAAGTCTTACACACCAGAAGGTCAGCCCTTCAAAGACTGGCAGCTCTTTTTTATTACAAAAAATTAAAGATTGTAGCCATTAGATTGGGGGGGGCGGGGAGGGGGGTCGGCTATGGTTTTTTTTGTCCGTGGAAGAAGTGTGCCACCATGTGGACAGTTTAATGACAACCGGACCTTTTTCCCCCCTCATTTTTTTAAATGGATACATCTACCTTCTGTTTGGTAACAAAAGTCTGCACGCATTAGGAAGACCTTTGGTCTAGCTGTAGTTGTAATCCTTACAACATTTAGCTCCCTCACTGCCCATTTAAAATAAAAAAAATCTTCCATAATAATTTGTGCAGTAAAGCTGAACTCTGTGATAGTTCAAGCTCTCCCACAGTTAGAAAGGGTGTGACTTACATAAATCTTATTGTCCATACGTCAAGCCTGTCTGTACACATCCTTCATGTGTCAGAACAACCATTCAGGTTTTAAGTACAACTCCAGTTTTGCAAAGTTACTTTCCAAGTTAGCACCCAGGATTAAGCCCGAACTGGAACTTGTGAAGTGTGCAAGAACAGCAGCTCCTTCGCTGTTCTCGGCAGTTCTGCGATGCCACACTGAAACATTCAACTACTCTTTATATCACCAACAAAATAGTCTTCTTCCAGCAAATGGGCACAATACCATTGCCATGATTAAATCTGAAGGCAAGTGTCCAATCCAACAGACTAAGTCAAGAGCTTCTGAGAAAGTTCTGACCTTCTTCGTCTTTTTGGTAGTAATTTGTAGCTTCTAAGAGCAACATGCATTCAGGCACAATGCATATATTTGACAGCACAAACCCCTGCACTTCCTATTGTCAAATCCTTCAGAGGATATCAATGTTCATTCATGAGCATACTATATACTTAGCACATATTCAGAAAAGGGAACCCAAGCTGCAGAAATTTAAATCCAGTTCTAAATGTTCTCAAAGGTCTGGACTTCATGTGTCATAGTCTTCACCTCCAAAGATGGGTGGAGGACTGTCTTTCCCTAATATCATGGAAATGTAGCCTGAACTACGAGAACCACCTTCTAGTTCCCTCCTGGATGCAGTACAGTGACATGGATGGATCTGCCAAGTCAGAGGAAAGATGGAATTTGGCTGGGACTTCACGGCTAATGCTCCTAGCAAACTCATCGGAAAAAGGGAAACAGATGTACATAAAACTGAACCTTTAATAACTGGTCAGGACTACACTTTAAAATACTCACGATATGGGTACCATCTTCTTGTGAGGATTAAACACCATACTGTGATACTGATGGGTGCAGTATCAAAGAGAGACTTCCCCTTCGCAGCCAAAGCTTCAAAATCTTTGTTTAGCTTTGACAACAGAGCGCACCAACAAAGCCATACTTTTTCTGCAGCAAGCAGCTTCTCACTAGGAATTTCCTACACAAGGAGTGACTAAGCCTGCCCCTTCTCAGCTCCAAGCGTTGAAAAGGACATATTGAGAGGGAGGGAGAGAGGGAAGGATTGCAAGGCAAAAAGAGAAAGATGACAGGTCCTGAAATCCTGTGGGACAATGTGTGACATGCAGGAGGTACATGACAAAACTTTCAAAGCCTGCAAGAAAGATGGAAATAAAAACCCCAAGCAAACTAAACACAGAGTTTTAGCCTTCATCCTGACAAAGTCACAGGAGACATTTAAAAATAATTTCTAGGTCATCTTTGGCAGATCTTCACTTCTAGCTCTTAATTCCTGTAGTTATTATGAACATTTTTCTACATGACTTGGACCAGTTCCTCACAACCAATAATCAATACAGCCTATTTCTCATACATGGGATATTTATATGCAGTGTACAATGTCTCTAGGACATATTCATGCTTTCCCAATGGAAACTATATTTTACACCTACGTTTTGCTGTGCTGGTCCTGAATCAACATAAGTAGCATCTGAGGACTAAAATCAGAGACTAATTGTCAAGCTTTTGACTAGACCAAGAGCATGTTCCTCTAGGTTAGTCTGTTTCTGAAGCAGTTGTATTGTACTGCGACGTGCTTATTTTTGTATTTCACCAATGCACGTGAAAACCCTTTACAAAGATGTACAAGTGGCATTATTCCCAGTGTCACCAAACAGGCAGTAACCAAGGCATGGGAAACGAGCAGACCAGTCTAACAGCACGCAGCAGGTTAGGGGCAGAGTGCAGTTCAGCTTTTTGGCACAGCCACACAATCATCCCGTCTCTGTTTTTTTCCACCTATGGTCCTATTTTCCAAAAGTACTGAATGTGAAATACATCCTCCACTATTTACCTTACAATTATGCAAAGTAGTTTGGTGGAGAGTGATTTTTGTTGTGGATGGGTTTTTTTGTTGGGTTCTTTTTTTTTTTTTTTTTTTAGAACTGTTTCCTGTCCTTCACCCTAACCTCTATCCCATAGTTACCAAAAGACATTAAAAAAACCCCATCAGCTGACTTGGCCCATTTTGTTGAGGGGCTGTATCGCAGTGGCTCACATTTCTCATGCTTGCTATGAACCAAATTAAAACTGGGAGAACAGTTGAGGAGTGTGAGCTAATGGGAACAGAAGTCAATCAGCTACTGCTGCAGTAATGAGTGATGACAGCACCCATCTCTGCAGCCTCCTGAGCTGCCTACCCCACTGCCACTGGTGCAGTCTCAAGCATCACCTCTGACCACTCTCTTGGGGAAGCCATGCATGTTGGATTCACAGAGGCAGCCCCTGTCTCATTCACCTCCTGGAGAAATCCTCTTCCTCCTCCACTAACAACAGCTTTTCCATAATCACTCCTTCAGTGGTCTCATCCCCCAAATTTCCAACTTTTCTATCACACTTGTTCTTCTCATGCCCTGAGACCCCAAACTTCTTTTTTTTATTTTTAATTTAAAAAAAAAGTTTTTTCCACTTGCCATAGGATCTCCTTAACTAAAGAGAAGGCCTCAGTTTTTCTGCAGAAGGGTTTAAACCTGAAGTTACTAGGAGAACACTGATTGAAGAGGCACAACAGTGGGGATGAAGACTCAGGTAGGCTGAGCCTTTGCCCCAGCCAGCTACATAATCCTTTAGCAAATCAGTTCAAGGTATTTACACCTCAGGTTTTCCACATATATAATGTGCAAACACACATGGCTGATCTCTTTTGTAAAGGGTGTTAAGACAAATACACTTTGCAACATGATCAAGAGGCTAATAAAAAAAAAGGCAAAGCAGCTGTTTCAGGTATTGCAAATTGCCTGAGTTTTTCTGCTAATTTTTGTGGCTTTAAAAACATGCTTGCCTTGAGTAAACAGCTGCACATATATTTAAAAAAAAAAGTGGCAGCTAACAGCTAACAAATGCAGTTTAATGCACAAACAGAATACTGAAAAAGAAAAAGCCCTTCCTGTAGTGTCATTGCAGCTATGGTGGTCTACAGAGAGAAACAAAGCAAGGCTCCTAGGGAGGGGTAACACATCTTTTACTGGACCAAATGATATTGTCAGAAAGAAAAACAAAACCAGGCATGCTTTTGGATGCAGACAACTTGATGAGTTTAGGAGGAACATCTGTTTCATCTAAATATTATTATCGTTACTCTGGAACTGAACATGATTAGAAGAAAGTGGGTGAGGCAGGGTTTATAGGGGGGCAAATATCTGGGTTTAGACCAAGTGATAGCACTGAAAAAAAACCCCAGCTAACTTGAAAAGCTTATGTGCCTGAAAGCACATCAAACGATACAAAAAAGTTTTAGATCAAAGTCTGTTTATTTTTAAGCAAAGGCACATATTGGTTTTCAAAGGCTAAGCAGCTACATGGAGTATTTGTGGAATATTAGGGCTGGATGGGGCCCTGAGAGGTCACACAAGCTGTTCCCTGCCTCAAGAAAAGATCAGCCGTGTCCCTGAAGGCTTTGGGAATAAGAACAGCTACAGGTTTCCCAGGCATCTGTTCTGGAGCTTCACCATCTGTACTGGGCTCTGTTCACCTAACTGAAATTTGAGTTTTTAGGTACCAGGACTTATGTAATGTTTTTTTTGTTTAACAGAAAGTTTGTGCCATTCCTCAGCAATACAATAGCCTGCGTTATCACTTAGTAGTAAAACATTTCAGAGACTCAGTCCTGTGTTTGAAACCACCGGAAAACAGGCAGCAAGCAGAAATAGTTGAAGCCACTACGTTGCCTCTACAGCTAGGGCTACCGTTTGATCATTACACTATTTGAGAAAACATATAGGAAATGAGGATCATCAAAGCAGTGGCACTAGAACTGTGATGAACACAGGAACTGCTGTATTCGGGAAGCCCTTCCTCATCAAATACGATCCAAGACAGCCATGCCAAGTGGCATGAAGGAAAGCATTTTCTAGAGCATCGTTTCCCCCAACCCTCAGTCCTGTTTAAACGCCAGCCTCAGCTGAGCATTTCCTTCACAAGCAGCGTGCAAAGTGACCGGTATACTGTTGCTTGCTGGTACACCAGCCAACAGAGCTGAGGGTTCACCAGGGAGGAAGGGAAAATATCTGTAAAAATGCCGTGGGCACAGAAAGTGTCAGCGATGTTTCTCTGGAAAGCTGAGCAAGTTGAAAAACATCCAGATGAAGACAAAAGGTTTGGTAGGAGGTCAATTCCCTCCCCCTGCAATAAACTGCAATGTTTTGTTTGCAGATGCCACAGAGGACAAACTTGTGTGCTCACTTGCACTGTTTAGGGAGTATGTGTGCAAAGATAAAACAATGCTGCTTACATACGTTAACACCAGTTAAGAAAATTCATTTAGTTATTTGTTACTGGGAAGTTTTATTTGCCGAGCAATGGGCCATACCCAAGATGCTGGACTGCACATATAAGGAGAAGCTCTGAACATAGCTACTCAGCTCATTTTTCCTTGCTTTGTCTTTCTCCACCCCCTTCCCCCCAATACCAACTTAAATAAGTATGCTAATGAAGAGTGAGCCTTTTCTACTCCAGTGCTTTATACTCTTAGATTCACATTGTCTGATCTGCAACATTTGGCAGTAGCGCTTCCAAACTCAGGGTAGTTTTTAATATCTGCGTGAATGAGTCATTATGTTTCACTTACCCTGGTGACATTTTGGCTGACATGAGTGTAATCCATTTTGGATCACCATATAAAAGGAATTTATACAGAATCTGCATTTTAACTACTTGCCTGCCCTGGCATGAATTGGCATTGATTTATCTTCATGATCTGTGGAATTCTTTTTCTATGTGTCTCAGAGGGTTACATGTTAAAAGGCAAAGAAAAATGAGTTTACCTAAATAAAGCTTTAGAGAAATATTTCTGCATGTGTTTGAAAGCAAAATTTTATACTGAAGTATTTTACTGGGAGGAACATAAGACATTTATGAAAAACAGCAACATAGCCATATGTATGCATCTGTGCCTTCCCCTTTGTTCTTCATAAATGTCTGAATTACTTTATGACTTACCTCTTATAAGGCCCATTGATTCTTTGCAGAGAATCAATAATGTACAAGAAGACACCAATGCCCAGTATTTTCAAGTAATCAGAATGATTACAATTCTAGCATGTCCACAGATTAGTTTACCAAAATGAAACACAGTTACCATTTAAAGTAACAAATTAAATGCTAGGTTTCTTTACTGTCCAGGCTTCTGAGGGATTTTGGCAGAGGAGAGGGGTACTGAGACAGAAGCAGACTTTTTAAGAAAATGGACATAGTAAATGGAAGATTTACTGGTAGTGGCAAAAAAACTTCTGAATCTTGCTGAATGGCAAAATCTTCTAGAATAGGGAAGAAAACCTGAATTTGCTTTATAAACACACCAGTCCATTCACTCATTCATCCAGCTACATAATTTTTTGGAGGGAATGTACACGTTCATTTGTTAAACACACTTCACTTGGCATTTCAGGTAGCAGGTTAACCTGAAACGCAAACAATTTTACGGGGGGTGGGGGGTGTGTGTGTCATGAAAATCACATTCTCTTGCACGTACTTCTATACATTACCATCAGCAGGCCCAGGTTTTGAGTCAGCTTATCATTGATGGTTTTGTTAGGATGTATGAAGAAGAAAGAGAAGCTCTTCCCAGATTTTCATGATTTAACAACCTGATCTTCCAAGAGCAAAGGCAGTGCAAAAGTTACTTACTCAGGTGCATAAAAGAGTGGTGATCAGCACTTCATCTAATTTCCATTGTTAAAAAAGCAGAAATTAAATCTTGATCTAAAAAGCCATGAGAAAAACCATGGAACTGGATCACCAAGATTTTATAATCCATGAAAAGAAAAAGAACGAAGCTTTCTCTCAGCAATCAGCTGATCTTTAGCACATAAGCAAAGCATTCACCTTTATATCTATTGCGTGCATACACATCTTCGTCATCTTCAAGGGGTGAATATCCCGATCCTACAATACAAAATAGAGAAAAAAAAACTGCAGCAAGAAAGGAAATATAAATTAAAAGAAAGCTTTGCGAAAAGACATGCAAGATGAGGATGCAATAATCTATGCAATGCCATCAGCACGGGCTTCTCTGAAGCTCAGATTCATAGCAGACCCAGTTTATAGTGAATTTGGAAGGGGAAAATTGATCTGATAATCAAGTGAAATAGTAAATCTCTCTCACTGCTCCTAGAGCAATGTTGTGCAATGCCATGTTGCACAAGTCAAGTCACAGTTCCTCTGCTATGGAAAGCCCACCTACCATGAAGCTGAGCAGAGAGAACAGAGGAGGTACAGGTGAAGGGGCACATCAAAGGTTTCACTATAAAGTGGTTCTATAGTGTCAGTGGCTTCTAACAGCCATCAGGCCAAACAGCAGAAGTAAAATGTGCATAACTCAAGAACAACCCTCTTTTACAACCTGTATGATCTTCATATCAAGAACAAAACATTGAGGTACATGACCTGCAAACACAAGTTACACTCAAATCAAAAACACAGTTTGGTATCAAGCAGTCCTCTAGGGTTGTTCAAAATAAAGAGATAGTATAGTTCTGTACTTCTAAAAACCTGTGCAACAGTTAAAAGCTTAAAATAAAGGTAGAAACTGCTTTATAAAAACCAGAAACCATTTGGAGCACCACCATTCAAGTAATTCATCAATAAAACACAGCAGTTGGCAAGAAAGCCTTCAAAATATCCTTAAGCAACATTTAATTAAAATCAGCAGCTTCAGAGCATGAAATCTAGTCTAAATTCTAGATAAGTCTTCTCCAAGAAGAAGGGCTCATACAAATTTCCCCTCTGAGAAATCTAAAAGCCTTACATGCAATAGGCAGGTACTAAGCAGGCTCAGCACTACGCTACAGGAGCTTCTCACACATGGTATCTCAAAATTACAGCTATGGCGATATTTCATCACCATTTGTTGAGGTCCAAGACCACGGTCTGTACAAGTTGCTGCTTCAAGTTAAGCTAAATTAAGTAATTCAGGCACCTCAATAAGCTACCAATTTAACCTGCAAAGCACACAAACTTTCTGCAGAAATCAAACCCAAGAGACATTAATGGCTAGGATGATTTAGCATAAGGATAAAAGAGCTACAAAAACAATGTTTATCTCCCCAAAATTGTCAGCATCTGTCAACAGATTCCGTTTCTTATAAAAAACAAACTAAACTGCCCAGAAAACGGTGAAACTTGACTTCTTACTTCACCAACCTCAGGAAAACCCAGGAGAGAAACCCAGCCCACGCATCTGCAGCTGCTCCACGGAGTAGCTTTAGGGCATAGGGTCTGCCTACAGAAGGGCAGTGCCCTCCACAGCATCAGCCGCAGCACTGCTCACAAGGGTTCGGACCGCCTGAAGATGAGACTCTTTGCGTCTCCCATCACCCTCCTCTCCCCATTACTTGTGCCTTGGGCACTAACACCCAGGACCCACGAACCAGCCTGCGGCACTCAGTAGCTCCTTCTGGGAACCGCAGGGAAGCGGCAGATGCACGTGCTCCACGTCAGACCAAAATCTTCAACCAGTACTGCAGCTACGTGAGCCGTTGAGGCTCCTGCACGTGAAAAACCAGGAGAGCTGTGTTCACATGTACCGTAAAAATAGCAAAAGCCCACAACTCTCCTCGGGCCCGATTCAAAGCTTGCTGTTATCACTGGGGATCCTTCCACCAATTTTCAGAAGGCCTCGATCTGGGACCTGATGAATTGAACTTCCGAACAGCTTCTCCCCTGAAATGGAGGGCTTTATGTAGAGCACAGGCTTCCTATCACTTCGGAGCCATTTCTCTGCATTTTTTTATATTTATTGTTGTGGTTGAATTTTTGATGCTTAAACACTGACATCTGAGAAACTTCTCAACATAAAAATGTTAAACTTTGTTGCACTTGAAGTCTGACCGTATAACATAAAAAGCAAGCTGTGATCCCTGAGGGTTTTGTGAAGACCTTGATATGTAAATGAACACTTCTCTAAGCATCAATTATTCTGTCAGAAATTGGGATACTCTTAGCTAATCACTCAGAGGGTTATAAAACTGTTATCTCAGTGTTACCACTCTTAATTGTCCAAATTTTAGTGTGCAGTGACTTTAGCTCTAACATGTACTGATTTTAAATGCTATGTGAGCTCTTACATATTTACCTTTCCTTAGACAAGAAATAATTAAATGCTTTGAAAGTCTTCTAACAAAAATTGGCCTTTAAGAGTTATTCACTACTTCTGCCCTGAAACAAGGCTTTGCTCATGGAATTTGACATCTCCCATTTCCAGCTCATTTTCTAGCTCGAAATGAGAAGCGAGTCAGGTTTTTTTTCCTAACAAGCAATGTGTCGTTACTGTTAATAACCACCCCAGGCCTGGCTTGGGGAACCAGGGGAGAGGACTCCCATGGGTCTCGCTCCCACTTGCCCATGGCCTCCTCTCACAGAGAGACCAATGGCCGACACCGGCAGAGCCTGCACGACTTGGGGGCACCGAGGGCAGTTTGGGCATCGCCCAGAGGCCTCAGGCCACGCCATGGAGATTGGACCTGAGGGGTGTCCCTGAAGACCTGGTCCAGCTGAGGGAGGACATACCTACATCACCACGCCATGGTCCCCTGGCACAGCAGCGTCACCTCACCCGGAGGTGCCGGATTTTCTCCTGTCTCCACACATCCTTCTTCACACGTGCTTGGACCTGGTACTCAGCCCTACCTCTCTCCATATTCACCCACCCACGTTGCTCCGACAGACCTGTCCTTACCGCGCAAGGCACGTACGGCCACGTTACGCAGCGTCCCGCCGGCAAAACTGTCCTGCTTCAGCAGATGGCTTCTGTCCTGGCAGCCACGAGACCTGACCTGGCGCCCCATTCCCCACCGGTGCCACCCCATGAGTGACGCTGAGCAAGTCGCCATTTCATCTTCATTTTCTCAGCCACAAAACAAAGTATTTCTGCTTCACATAGTTCAAAACTAGCTGCCAAGCCACGTAAGGACAAAGCATTGTTCTGCATTAAAAGTGCTAAAATTATCACAGTACAAAACTTGGGTATTTGAGGAAGAATGACAAGAACAACAAGCTGCTTTACAGATGTCCCACATCACGGTTCAGGGTATAGCAGGTTCCTGCAAAAACCAGCTGTGGGTTTTGTTCTGGCAGATGACAAGCAAAATGCATGAAATAACACTTTCATTTTAAGAGTAATCTATTATGAGATTAATCTATGGACTTAGACAATTCTGTTTATGTTAGGAAAAAAAGATTTCTTCATTCACAAAATAATCACCACATTTTTATAACCAGGAGATGCATAGGAAAGCTTTCTCTTTACATAAATTTTATCAGGGCATAGAGTTTTAATGAAACTACACGCAACGTAGCAGAAAACACTTAGTGTCTGTCACCACAAACCCAATAGTCTGTGCGGAATGAATAAAACCAGGGATATGACTGCCAGACAGGGCAAGAGGAGCTATGACAGTAAGCCAGTAAGCCTTCTAATGAAGTAAAAATTCTTGTACAAGAAGAATGCATTGTTAAGAGAACACATTTACTTTTAGTGTTCAAACTGGCAAGCTAATGGGACACTCAGACACACAACAGTTACCCCTTTGCACAAAATCTAAATCAGACCATTTCGGGATCAGTTTTGCCTGTGTTTTGTTGTTGCTAAATCCATTCCCAAGTGTTCCAATGACAGCCTTCAAGCCAATTCTCATTCAGCAAAACACTTAAGTATCTCCTGAAGTGGTCTCACCAGCCTCAAGGAGACCACTTGTTTAACCCTAAGCCCACTCAAAATTGATTACAGATGTTTACGTTCAACATCAAGCATCTGACGAAGTACTCTGCTGCTTTAGTGCCAAAATATACACCCAGTGGAGGCTGCTACCCTGTTTCTTATGATGGCTCCATTTCCACACTTACAGCCCAGCATTTGCTCTCCTGGCCAGGAGCTTGGTCAGCTGAAAAAGAAAGGGAAGGAAGCAGAGCATACAGCTGCATTCACAAATGAGCACAGATTACAATGACACATTTACATTTGCACACAATACAAGAGAGATAAATTAAATACACACAGCCAAACAGGTGTTGAGCAAGATACTTCCTATATTTCTAGGATCAGATCACCCTTTCCTTTGCCTGTTTGTTAATAAGTCTGCAAAAGCTTTGAGAGGAGAGTACTTTGATTGCTACACGAGAGTGACAATTTGTCAGCATTACCTGAGCCAGAGAAGGAAGACAAATGCTATCAGATTGCAGAGGAAGTTTTAAGAGGACTTCTGCAGTCCATCAGTTTTGCTCAAAACCCGACTTTAAGTACATTACTCCTTTGCGCACCACAGATCCCTGAGCAGAAAGAAAGACACTATTCCAGACAACAAGATCCCAAACTTCACCACACTTGTCAGGCACACCAATTCAAGCCATGGCAGGCAAAATGTCTCTAAAGGGTAGGTAACCTCCACAACAAAACCTTCCAGATATTACATGGTATTAGCCTTTAATTGGAAAACAATCTTTCCATTCTGCCTTACTGTCTCAAAGGTCTCCAGAACTGGAAAAGCTATCAATAATTGCTTAGCCATCTTAATCCTACAAACAACAAAAACTGCACCTTCTCCAACTTGAAACCAGCCATTTTCTCACTGGATCATATAATTCTGACAAGCAGCAGAAAGGCAAGGTTTAAAATAATAATAAAAATGCACAAAAGAAAAATCAAGACCAGTAGAAGACTTAAAGGTTTCTTTTAAAAAAAGTTAAAAGGAAAAACAAAGCACCAGTAAGTGAGAAACACAACATTAAAGCCTGTAACCACATATAAACCTTAGCACAGTTATTCACTGTAAGATCTTCACCAGGATCGCTGGGATTACCCGCATGGACAAAGGGAATAAGGACTCTCTTGCTCCACTGATGCCCCTGGTTACACGAGTGATTGCACATGGGCAAATCTATGGTCACACACACAGGACTCCTCTCCCCTTTGCAAAGATTCACCTGTGCAGGTCTGCTGGCAGAATCAGGGCGCAAGAACATAACGCCAAGGCAGGCACTGCACATGTAGCTGTGTACATGAACAACATTTAACATGCTATTGTGCTATAAATCCTTTAGAATTGAGAAAAAGAAGGAATGTGGGCTATAAGAGGCAGAATAGCTATGCAAACTTGTTTTTCCCAGGACTGACATAGAAATTTCTTAACTCTTTTTGAGTTGGAACAACTGAAAATAAGCTATAGGCAACAACAGTGTAGCTCGTGAAACCAATCAGAAACTTTTTACAGTTAAGTGCCTGAACTTGTCCTGTCTCAGGGCAGTAAAGTACAAGAGGCTACAGCACTTTGCCTGTAATAAGGGCTTTTTGTCTGAACAGCAGTGCTCTTCTCCCTAGTTTAGCACCAGACAGACTGAAGAGTTTCATATCTACTGTACTTACAGTCCTGCAGAATACATTAATAAAAGCTCAGATTTTTTAAGCTACACTATTTTGTCAAGTTACACCACTGAATTTCTTAAGCCTTTTTTTCTATCTCACGCTCTTTTGCTCAGGATTTATAAGGATTACCTAAAATTGAGGTACATACTATAAAAATCATCAGCAAAGTCAACTTTCCACTTTAATGCTCTACTGAAGCTTGAAGTCTTAAACATAGCACCAATTTGGTCAAGAGCTGGCTGAATACAAGCCAGCAGTGTGCCCAGGTGGCCAAGGCGGCCAACGGCATCCTGGCTTATATCAGAAGTAGCGTGGCCAGCAGGAGCAGGGAGGTGATCGTCCCCCTGTACTCGGCACTGGTGAGGCCGCACCTCGAGTGCTGTGTTCAGTTTTGGGCCCCTCACTACAGGAAAGACATGGAGGGGCTGGAGCGTGTCCAGAGAAGGGCAACCAAGCTGGTGAGGGGCCTGGAGCACAAGTCTTATGAGGAGCGGCTGAGGGAACTGGGGTTGTTCAGCCTGGAGAAAAGGAGGCTGAGGGGAGACCTTATCGCTCTCTACAACTACCTGAAAGAAGGCTGTAAAAAGGCGAGGGTCTGTCTCTTCTTACAAGCAACAAGTGAAAGGACAAGAGGAAATGGCCTCAAGTTGTGCCAGGGGAGGTTTACATTGGATATTAGGAAAAATCTCTTCATGGAAAGGGTTGTTAAGCATTGGAACAGGCTCCCCAGGGAAGTGGTGGAGTTACCATCCCTGGAGGTATTTAAAAGACATGTAGATGTGGTGCTTAGGGACATGGTTTAGTGGTGGACTTGGCATTGCTAGGTTAACGGTTGGACTTGATGATCTTAAAGGTCTTTTCCAGCCTAAATGATTCTATGAATTTACATAAATATGTATTTCAGAAAAGATCACTGCAGTTCCAACTTTTTGAACATTGCTGGGAAATGGAGAACAGAAAAACCAACCCTAAAAATACAGTGATAATTCCCAACTTCAGCTGCATGGCAAATTTCACAGAATAACCAAAAGGAAAAAAAGTGGAAAAAAACCAACAAAAAAACCCAAAACAAAACCAAACAAAAAACAGTTGTAATGACACCCAGTGTTGTCCAGAGGGAAACAATGTGAGTTAAATGAGCTTAGATGGCATCTTCTCTGCTCTGCAGACACTGTCTACTCTTGACACTGGGAGGAAAGGAAAGGCTCCTTCCACATATGATCTATCCTTCAAAACAGAGGAGAGCACTTGGGAATTTCTTCCATATTGAAACAGCTGATCAGTTTAAGCCTGTTTAAGAAGAGGGTGACCAGTTTCCACCAATAAGTTGAACATCTGGATTTAGTTCCTCCAATGTTTTGCCTCAGACTTTTACATTCCACAGTACCTGAAGCCATATCAAATATATGATTTTAAAAACTTAGCTTTATGTGCAGCAGACTGTAGAGCTTCTTGCAGTATGCAGGGCTAGATCACACTAAGACCTCAGAAGGCTGGAAGATGTACATGAGGAGGCAGAAGAGGCACCAAAAATGGTCATAACCTTCAGATTAGAGGGCTTTATTTTGTGTGTAAAAATACTTGCACTCATTTTATGATGGTAGTAAAAATGGAAAGCCAGATTTTTCATCTCATTCTTTAGTGGTTGAACTTTACACCCCAGTTCTGCAAAGCTCATGCTTATAAGCCATTGGCTTCGGTGGGATTTCAGTATTTGCTTAAAAACTGCCTGCACACTCAGGTGTTTTGTTGCACCTCATCTGTAAAGCTTAAATATATATATACACATAACATTTATTTTGTTAAAGAAATCAAAGCAGAACAAATAGCAGAGGAAGAGTCAGCAAAATCAATTAATAAATAGCCAGAGATACTGATTTGCCTTGAACCTTCCTACAGGTGGATTGATATAGAAACACAACTGTTATTAATGAACACGTTTAAATGTAGAGAATCTAACAGCAACTGCTCATATTAAGCAGTCTTCAATAGGCATAGTAACTGAAAAGATATTATCTGCCCTCCTCTCTCCTCAAAGGATGTTCCCACTGGCCAGACCACTTTTCAGTCCCCTGCTCGACTCAATCAGTAGTCCCAGCTGTCTTTGCAATGTACGGGAAAGGAAGTTAAAGCACAGAAACCCAACAATCTTGTATTCAGCAAGAGCTGTGCTAAACTGAGAAGCAAAGGATATCAAGACAGTCATGGCATGTTCCTGAATCCAAACACAGCTCACACATCCAGACCAAGTTAATAATCCTATGTGCAGTTTAGTAGCCCAGATGATTAAGTTCCAGAGAGGTTTAGAAATTTCCCTGCCTGTATTTACGGAAATACACATGTGGATAGCACAGATTTGAACTTCCATGCACACCGGCAAGCTCCACTCCACTGTTGTGCTTCTATTCCTTGCAGGTGTAAGGTCTTTCAGGCACAGAAAGTAATCCCATACTAAGAAGATCCCCTCAGGGCTATACACAGATTAATTCACTGTGTCTCTGTATTGATTAAGATGCAAACACCATCTTTTAAAGCACAGGTTTTAACTTGCTTCAAGAGAAATGCCTCACACGAGATTCCATCAAAGAACAGTTCTTTCAAAGTCATCATAATCAAAGCACAACTGAAACGCAGAACAGAAAGCTTCAGAATTAGCAAATTCAAAAGAGGTCAGAGATGTCTGAAGTTTGCATGCCAGCAGTAGCTTATGCTTTGTGAAATAAAACCATCCAATTACACAGAAATCACGAATCTGATTAGGAAAATGCAGGCACAGGTTCTTTTCCCAAAAGATAATCTCCTCCCTCCTCCTTTGCCATCTGTGACCTAATGTGACTATGAAGAAACTCTGCAGCTGACACCAAGCCATGAAGGTGTTTTAAAACAGATTTATTACACGTTAAGAAAACTATTGCTTTACACAGAAGTCAGCTAACGAAATAAAACTCGTTTCATGTGCTGGCAAATACTGTGTGACAAAGAAAACACTATTCCTGGCATAAGGCACCTTGTTCATTTCAATGAAGTCACATATCTAGAAGTAGGCAGCCATGCCTACACGGTTTACTCTCACAAAAATCAGTGGTGAGATGGAAACTGCATGGATGCAGAAGTTAGCATTAGTCCAGAAAACTCTGTGAAGTACAATTCACTCTGCTTCCTTTTATGTACACACGTAGATATCTTAGATACAGAAAATCCAAAGCAAAACACTTTCCACCATTGACTTTGGTTTATTTTTCCCTCTCCAGACTGGCAAAAAGTGGAAGTTGTTCAAGTGGCTCTGACTTAACCCAGGCAGAAGTCCTGCAATGCAGCAGCAGTCAAGGGAAAAGCTGGCAGACTTAACAAGAGGCTACAAACACCTTTGCAAACACACACGTACAGTCCAGGAACCGTAGTGCAGTCATAGGCTGCTCCCAGGTATCTTGTTCCGTTGCAAATGCATTTGCTTTTTCATTGTGTCTTTAGGGTTAGGATGAGCAGTGTATTCAAATACTGCTTGCAGTATACACGCATAAAATGACTAAAGGCCTTGGGTAATTGATTTTTAAACACTATTCTCTTGAAGCTGTAAAAAAATAATATCCTTCATGAAAATTGTGTCCTTATATTCAATGAAAACAAATGAGGCATTTTCAGAATCCTAATTCTGGAAATTCTAGTGCTCTGGATTGCTCTTGTGACGTGACATTTTGAGTGATTCAATGGGAAGCAAGGATTTCATCAAATTTAGCTTAAAATGCAATTTTGGAGTTGTAAAATATGTATACATATATGTAGCTGGTTTTCAACAGAAAATTTGTTCGAAGAAAATCTAGACAAAAAGGTGAAACATATGGATGAAAGGCTTCTGTTATTGAAATAAAGTGTTGACTTCTGTGGAAAAAAAGCAGCTCAACAGGCTAATAAAGATATACTTGGGAGCTGACATTGGTAGATCTTCAAGAGAAATATCAGTCATCTCCTGTGTTGTTCCTCCATCTCCCACACAGGCCACATTCCCTTGATCGCTGAACAGTACAACCCACAAGGTACCACAATGATTCATCAAGTAGATGGGCTACGGGGGTCAAGCTGGGAGCTTGGCTCAAAGGGAAAAATCTGAACGCTATGAACATGAACGGTGCTCTCATGAAATGCTGATTTTTGCTTAAGGAACTCTTCAATAAATAATGCTAAAAAAACCCTAATGGCAGCATTTCTCTTTATGATCAGGAACAGTCACAGTGCCACAGACTGTTAACCAAAGAAAGGACAAAGACTGTCATGAACACTAAAATGTAAATCAATTCAGCTGAACAAAATGTACATTCTTTAATCAATAGGTTTAAGGAGGGTAAACACACCACATCTACATAAAATACAGCTACCACAGCTGCATACTGCATGATAATATATCTGCTATTCTGAGCACATATGTGGTCTAAGCCAGAAGTTAAGCATATCAGAAAAGCAAAGCCTTCATTATTTACAGTAACTATGCGGTTGTGCATGGAAAATACAACACCTGTTGATATAGAAGAATTTGCACTCTGTGCTTGACAAACTACAAGAGGCTCTGCAAAGGCTGTCCACACGTTGTCCATGGTCTGGACATCTGTAAGCGTTACTGGTTTCTTTGCTGCTCTCACATGGCATGGTCCACCAGTAATACTTGTCTACAGCTAAACATGGACTCTGTCCCATCCTGTCAGACACCAGCTCATCTCAATTATTCACAGCTTTGTCACCAGTCAAACGGACTACAATAGCCTAATTTACCTAAGCACAAAGTTCCAGGCAATTAAGTAAATTCCAACTATTTTATAAACCTGCAGTATGCCACCACCTGCCCTCTGTTTTCTAGGCTAGCTTCTCACAGCACTTCTACTGCTGACATATGTTTGGCCCTCTTCTCCACAGTGGTTTAGCAGCCTGAGCCGAGAATTGCTCACCTGCATCCTGCTAGCAACCCCTCCTCTTCTGCCAGGACTTCGGAGATTGTGTGACCCCCTAGACAAATGTGTAACCAGCACCCAAAGGCACTCTATTTCCAAAGCTGCTTTGCTGAGAGATCTTACTTACACATCCTAATAAAAATAAATAAATAAACAAACTAATTTAAAAAAAAAAAAAATCAAACTGATGTGTGAATTTGGAGTCATGAGAAAACGATGGGCTGGCAGGGACCTTGAGATCTTTTACCTCACTGAAGGCAAGCAACACAGACCTGTTGACAGTATTGTTCAGCTGTGCGTACCTGGTCTCATCAGAGTTTCCTAAGAGCTGGGATGGCTGGAGTCCTCCAGGAAACCAGATAAGCTGCATACTGGTGAAGTCAACAGCCTCACACAACCACCCTCACACAACAGTTGCACTGACTAGTCTGCCTCCAGGCTACCTGAAAGGGTGAAAGACTACCTCAGGTGCTGGGACGAAACCCTGTTCAGATGAACACGCTTTGATGCCACAGTGGTTTCCATCCCTGACGGCAGGGCACACCTCCATCAGGACAGCAGATCCTGAGGACAAGCCCCCACCTGTGGCACAAACTCTTCTAGCACAAAAGGCTCTCATAGGCCATCGCTACCTTCTACGCTAAGCAGAAGCAACTGGGGTTTTGGGGGTTTTGGGTTTGTTGTTTTTTTTAGACTTTTCTCATGAAATCTATGAAACTGAGTTTATAACAAATCGAGCCCGAATTACACAAAGTCCCACATAAACAAGATGCTTCAGAGGCTTCTTCAATGGGGAAAGGATGAGAGGACAGGGTACATTGTGGGCGGGCGCCCCATTAGATGCACTAGAAGACTGCAAGATGGAAAAGCAAACTGGGACTCTGAAGAGGCAAACAAATGCTACCACTTATAGATAAGATTGTTATATTTTAAGATCCAGAAAAATAATTCCTGTGAACATACTTCAGTATGCTTTTTTTCCCCCTTATATTAAGATATTATAGGGTCTTTAATGTAGGCCTACAATTTAGGAACAGATTAAAAAGGCAGAAAAACAGGAGGCCACTTACAGAAGGCCAATAAAGGACTGAAAGAGATATTACTACTGGTAACTAAAGAGGTAGAACTACTAGTAACTGGTTAATTAAGTAAAGAACATTTAAGCTGAAAGTCTCCTTAATGACAAGTTCCAGTGGACCTTGGGGTAACTTTCCAAAGGAAGAGATTGAAAACTAATCCTGATGTATTCTGAATTGGTGACAGATGGCAGAAATCTTTTTTTTTTTTTTTAAATGCTGACACTGGAAATTGGCACAACTCAGTATCTAACTTTTAATACTACAGCACCAGATACACTGCTTTCCTCTCTTTATCCTTGATCTTTTCTTTACCCTTGAGTCATGTGTTATTTCTGATGCTCTGCCATTTTAAAAATATTTTTCAGATTTTATGAGGAGACTAAAAGAAAGGCTCCCTAGGAAAAAAACTCAGCTTTAAGTATCAGACACTACACCAACACTTGAAAACTAGCATCAGGAGCTGCCTGTAATCCATAGGAAACTGTCCAACAAGTTCCTAGAAAACAGAAGGGGAGTGGAAAAAATGTGAAGTTACTGACTGTGATCTCCTCTTGCTCTTCAGTAAATGGAGTCACACAGTGTCAGAAGTGACACAGAACTACAGTAAACCCTATGCTGGCAGCAAGCTCCCTTGAGGACTTCTCCCCTGTGCAACTTTTCTTTACCTTCTCTGCTTAAGTCATCACTTAAAAAAAGTATCTTCTGTTGTGGTTCACTATCCTCAACTAGCTCAAGCAGGACTTCTCCCCAAGTTAGCTTCAACTTGTCAGCCTGCATTTTCTCACTAGTTACCTTCTTATGAATAAATACGACTGTAGTCCAGAAGTCTGTCACAGCATACTTTACTTCTCACGTCCATGTGAGCAGCTTCCTTTTAGAGAAATTAGAAGCATAAACATTGGTTTACAAAGTCCCTGCTCTAGAAAATTTGTTATTTTATCCACAACACCTGCAAACACCCTGCAAACAGATGAAAGCATTAAGGGCTGTTGGCATCAATACTGGAGGGCCTTCTTGGAAGAAAAATAGAGACTTCCAAGGACTCCAGGACTACTTATGCTTTACTAGTGCTTTGCAAGGGTAGCATGAAGGAGAAAAAGCAGGCATTACACTACGGAGGAAGAGCTCAGAGTCATGTAGGGCAGTGAGCAGGTCAAAAACTGAGCAAAGACAACAGAAAAAGAGGTGGAATAAAAAACAAACAAACAAAAAAAACCACAAAAAGAGGTGCAGAGGAACTTGAAATTTAATAGCAAACTAATCAATTGAAGGAAAAAGTAAACAACTGCTGTCAAGACTTAGGAGGTAGGAATTTAATTTATTTCTGAAGACTAATATTAAAAACAGCCTCAAAACAAACAGTATTTAATATGGAGTCCACAGTCAAAAGCACAGAAATTGTATAAACCAAGTGATGAGAATTGGCTTGTTCATTTTGTTTGAAATAATAAATGTTAATCATATCCTAAGGTAGATTCAAAAGTTCTTCTGCTACAGCCAGCATACAATAATGCTGATTAGATTTTAAAGGAATACTTGAGATACTCCCCCCAAACCCTTGCTCATTTTTCATTAATATTCATGTCAGTGGCAACTCCCAATCAGAAGGATATTCTCCAAGTTCTCACGTCCACTGAAAACAAGAGGTTAAACAAGTTTCCTTCCTGAAGAGTGGTTACCAAGGTTGTTTGTAAGGATATTGGCTTAGATGCTCCAGTTCCACTAATGATACATGCGTATCACAGAAGTCACAAAAGTATTACAAAAAAATACACTGTATTGCTGGCTTTAGATACAACACACTTTGATCTTTTGGTGATTCTTTTAAACTGTATCTGCTGAAATTACATGATTGGTGAGAAGCATTAGCTTTATATTAAAAATATAGCCATACTGCCAAAGACTGCTCGGAAACTTCAAATGCCCCAAACTAGAAAGTAAATAAAAATAAATCAACATAAAATTCAATTTCCTCTGTCTTTGGAACTCTAACTGCTGGTTTAAAGCAAAAAGAAACCTGGCAATACCAACATAATAACTTAAACAAAATTAATGACCCCAACACACCGAAACCACGTTTCCAGAATTACACCCTGCTCCTTCAGGAGAGGGAAAAGGGCAGTGAAAATCCATTGCCACTACCAGAAACAGCAAAGGTGACTGGAGCACCTAAAAGGGGACCCTAAAAGAAACCTTTTGGAGAGAAGAGGAGCATCTTGCAGTAAATGCTGTGGGCTGCTTCTCCTTTGGTAACCCAGTCCCAGCTTCAGCAGAGCTTCCACACTGCTTGGCCAGGCAGTGAGCGGCCCGGGCGTGCAGAACGGATGGCCACGCTCTGGGTCCCTTTCGTTAAGGGAAGGCTGATGCCTAGCATTGATGAACAACATCTGTCAGGAATGACCAGCTCTAGCAAGCAAGCTGGCAGAGCGCTTCAAATTACCAAGGTCAGGGTTCACTTAACATAATTAGGATATAATCCTTTAATAGCCAGTTCTATGAATTTTAGTTGTCCATAAAGGCAGTTTAGTCAAGTTTCGTAAGTGTCCTGAAGATGGCAAATAGAGGCTCTCAGAAAGAACAAGCCAAACTCACAGCAGAAGAGACATTTTAAAATAACAGATTTATGGATTTGTTTGTATTTTTGTCACATGAAGTTTCTTCTGAGTGTCAAAATACTATGCTATTCAAAGAAACTGGGGACATACAGCAAAGATCAGTTATTTTGTCTCATGAAGACAAGATAGAGATGCCATCGTATTTCTCACCATTTCCTCCTCACAGAAGCAAAAAAGTCTGAAAAACTGACTCATGAGATTTCAGGGCTTGCCATTAAAGGCAGACTGACAACCTGCAAGTTTGTCATACAGACTGGAGATACGGATGTAAAAAGGGAGCATGTCAGACACACTGACAACTAAAAAAGAAAAAAAAGTTATTAATCCACAGAAAAAGTACTAAGCTAGTAATAATTCTCACAGAAAAATGAAACCATTGCCTAAATCATTACTAAGAATTAATACACTCTAAATAATGTGTAATTTAACCCAAAAATCCAGCTGGAGTTCAAACACATTAGACATATCGCTCCCCGTAACGCTCACACCAGCTCCAACCCTGCCAGCCCCTTGCACATCAGGGCCCCTGGCTTGGCCTCAGAGCCACTCTGTCCCTGCAGCAGGAGCTGGTCCCCATCCCAGCTCTGCTCCCTGCCTCCGGGCTGCTGGGGAAGGTCCCTGTCCCACTGCCAGTCCTCATGGCACCATGACAGCCCTAATCATGAAGGCGTCTATGTGGAAATGAGAAATTTGAAAGCTCCCCTCACCCCCCCCCCCTTTTTTTTTAAATAACAAAAAATATCAACTCCACAGTTTTCTATGTATCTCAACCAGGCATGACGTTTCACAGAAAATAAATACAATCTCTTCAGCTAGGGAGCCTGCATAGCTTTTGGAAAAAGCCTTAATGATTTGGACCACCCAGACACAAACAAGAAATCAAATGCTCAGGTTCCTTGATTTAGTGCTCTTGCCTTCCATGTCAAATCTGATCCCGTGTCATTAAAAATGGTGAAAGATTTGACATGGATTTCCACTGCAAACAGACCAAATAATAACCAAAGGATCCACACAATTGCTTATCTACAAATGGGCTTTTGAATTTTGTTGATTTATTTTCATGATTTAAAGTTCCCCTTCTTTCTTACAAAATTTTACTATGATATGCAAAATTGGAAACATACAGTCAGTTCCACAGTGTGGTGTGTCTTGCGTGCAAAAGACAATCAGCATTATTCCCCCGCTGCTTATATATAGTCCTGTACTGGCCTTGTTACATCAAAGAAAATGGGATGTTACACTTCGCACAAACTACTAGCAGAAGCCAAGGGGTTACACAAGCTGTACACGGCAGCTATCCAGTCATCTGCCTCTCACCGCTCTGCCCTTCTGCAGCGGACAGGCTCTTCGGCATCTCTTATTTGCAAAGGCACCAGTTCAACAGCAGCCTGACACAAGCCAACATTTGCCAGTAAGAAATCAGGCCAAGGCTAACCTCCAACAAGACCTCACAATAAGCTTCCTGGTTCCAACTCCCTCACCCAGCTCGCTCTGAGAACAGAACTCACTTTCGGGGAAAAAGCAGCTATATTACAGGTTGTTTTAACCACCCCTCGACAACCCGCCACCTTGGCAAGAAGCTGTTAGCAGGACCAGTTCATCAGCCAGCTCCCTGATGTACAGCTTGCTCGAGCCTTTGGAAATTTTCAGGAGCTTGTTAGAAGGGCTGCAGCACTCTCATCGCAGGTGGCTGACAACTAAAAGCCCAAAAGAGATGCAATCCTGTATGAACTTGTAAGCTGTTGTATACCGTGGAGCCTGCCAAGCCTTCCTCCTCCCCTGCTCACACACGCATAGTATCTCACTGCGATGGCAGGGATTCCTCACAGCTCTTTCCACAGTGGAAACTAGAAGTGACTAAGTGACTAAGAATTAAACAGGACTGTTTTAAAAGAACTGTTTGAGAAATATAATCCAAAACACAAACTGCTGCATCAGCTCTCACAAGGGCTTAGGAGGAGGGTGATGAGAAGAGCCTGCAGTTTGTTGAACGGTACTGGTGCACAGGGCTTTCCAGCTGAACTTTAAATTGTGCAATAACTGACCTATGCAGCCACGAGGTCTTATTTATGTCTTCCCTTTGCGCACTTCTGTTGCCACTTGTCAGTTGCACTTATCATGGTGTCTTTATCCAAGAAAGACTGAGAACATTTTGGAGGGCATGGCTTCCTGTGAACTGGAACCCTGAGAACCATCAGGCTCTACACCACAAAAAACCATTAATAATACATGAATTTATTCTCATGTGTCATGTACTACAATATGAATTTTTTCTGTTCCCCGCCCTGCCTTCTCATTGTCTTTGTGCAATAAAAAATAGCTTTGTTAAAGGCAGAAGAGTAAAGAGAGACCAGGGTTGTGCTTTAGGGACTACATTCACCCACTGCAAATAAATCAAACCTCATTTTCACTGTGAGGGGCTTACAAACATGGAAATATTTTATAACTCAAATGGAGGACTTATTTTCAATTCCTTTGTACTGATCTGTTTTGGCAAACCAGTTTACTCTTCCAACAGGGAAATCAGCTATAAATCAATCATATTATCTTCCTGATGAGGTACAAGTTATCTTTTATTGCACACACAATATATGTGGTTTTTAATGTATGTTATAGCTAAAAAGTCTGAATCATTTTACAAGTATGCCACATATTAAAGATTTCCCTACAAACTGCCAGACAAAAATATTGCAAAAGGATGATTTTGGATAAGAGTAAAACAAAGGAACTTTCAGGGCTGCAGTGCACATCCCGCACTGTTACTGGTATCTAAGAGGTCTGAAATGCCTTGGAGCCATCTAAAGATAGAGTTTAATATTCTTTTTAATATTCTGGTTTTGACATTCAGTTTGAGAGGGGCACAGAATCCCCAACTGGAAGCACTTCTCTTAAAAACAGAGCCAAAAAAACAATACAGGTGTTCATATTTTCCAAAAAGATGACAAGTTGTCAGCCAGTTAACCACTGCAAGCTTCTAGTGTGCTGGTGGAAAGGGCAAAAAGGTATCGGTGATATCAACAGCACTGCTGGCCATTTATACAGAAGTTGCCTTCCCTTACCACAGAACTACTCAGGATTTGATGCATTTGACTGGAAATTTACTTAAAGTCAAAGCAAGTTTTCAGTTACTGTTATCTCCCGTTTCTCCCAGACACGTATTTCCTACCTTGTTACAACAGATGTCAAGTAACAATGAGAAACTCAAATTGTGGTTCCTGATAGCTACCAACACGGAAACACAGCCAGAAGCTGTAACTGAAGCAGTAACTAGGGCAATGGAAGGACTAGCCAGAAGAGCACAGAGGTATGCCCAGAACCATAGCCAGGCACACGTCACCCCTTTTCAGCTTTAAAGACACCCAAGAGCAACCTCTAGCAGTTCCACAACTAAACACACCCACATGGTTTTACTTAATATGATGCACAGCACATGCAATAGTAATAACAGTACTTGCTCTTTATATGAATGTTTTCAGTCAAAGCTCTCCAGACAAACCATATTACAAAGGGGATGCAGACACAGCCTAACCAGCTGCCTTAATGTCACAAAAAGGAATCAGTAGTACAAAGTTGAAGCAAACTACCAGTGAGATGCCTTTACAAAAAACACCTTCAGCGAGACATCCCTTTTTTCCTTACTACAGCAATAAGAAAGGTACCCCCTTTCCGCATGGGGCACTCACATACATTCCTTTCCCAGAAAAGTAAAGTATGGGAAAGACCTTTTTGTTATTTGTTGCGTTGTTTTTTTTATTTAAACATTTCACTGCCACTGTAACTTAGCACCATGCATATTGTTTCTGCTGTCTGCCTCTGGGCAGCTTAGAACAGTGAATGTCTGCAAGCCAACGTGTTTTTAATCTTCAAGAATAGCTAGACAGAGGCATGTTAATTTTGGCCTGTTTTACTTATGAGTGACACAATATAACTAGAGAGCCACAATGGATGGACTCAAGACAGGCAGATTTGAATCAAGTAATTACTTTTAACTGCATTGCCCTAAAGTTGACAGCTCTAAGAAAAGTGCAATTGGCATAGGCTCATAACTTCACTCTGAGGCAGGAGTTGGAAGCAGCATCTCCCCCCATCTGGCCAGTCAGTGTCAGGAAGCCTGATGAAAAGACCTCTGAGGGACACAGGAATGGACCACAGACCCCAGCAGGCTAAAACTCTCACGGTACAGCCTAAAAGGAGACAGACTTTGCTAAGTGACTCATGTTGCCAGCCCACACTGGTTAAGTGTAGGTTTTGGGTAAACCATGCAGCATGACACGGCACCGCTGGAGAAGCCTGAATACATGACTGCTTTCAAACTGCAATGCTATTCTTAGTGGATATATGTACAACACGTCTAAATCCAGTACCCTAAACAGCAATGGCATTTCCTGAAAAGAACAAGAAGAGGGCAAGAAGTAGGGAAGAGTAAAATCAGATGTCTTCAATCACACTGCTCAAATTGTAAGAAAGCCTGTCTATTCAGTGTTGTGACAGATTTTAAATTTTACACGACTGGAAAAAAGGGGTTTCCTTCTGTACCACCACCACAGTAATTTCAGAATCTTCAAAACAAACTTTCCTTATAACACAAACTTCTAAATCATCCAAATTGCATATGTCAAGTATTCTCACACATGTATATTTTTACCCACTGCAAGATCTGGAGCAAGTGACAACAGTAACATAAAATTTAATGTTGTATATTTTCCTGCAAAGTTGCAGAAGTTTCTCTGAGCCTCCCTGAAGGACACAGCTGCATGTCACAATTCAAAGGCATATATACACATATGTAGATACTTACCAGTTTCAAACAAACGAATGCAATCAAGAATCTTTACGATATGCATCTTGCATGTTTTGGTTGTGGGAGGTTTCCCCCCCCCCCCTTGAAAATAGCTCATAATGACCCATCTCACAAGAGCAACCCAGAATATGTATCATTTCAAGCATTCTCATTTCTTTTTGAGCTCTGTACACTCAGCAAAACTTGGTCTCTCAGAGCAGCTAACCTAAACTCCACCGATGGCATCTGTCCTCAGATGAAGACAGTTTCATTGAGTAAGCAAAAACCGTGAAGTTATACAAATTGCATCTGCTCAAACAGCAAAAACCTTTGCCAAAAGCACCCAACTGCCCCTGGCTTGAGTTGCACAGGCTAGCAGAGGCTCAGTGCTCCTGCACAGCTGGGGATGTTTCCCTCACCCAGCCTGTAATTTGCCCTGCACACTGCTGGGAGGGGAGAGCAGCTCTCCCAATTACTGAGCTAACCTTCGACAGCTGAAACCAGGGCAGCAAAGACCTACAGAAGGCCAGCTGAAAGAGACAGCACCATCAAAAGCAACAATATGGGTCCTACCTTCGTTGCTTATTTCACACCAAACAGCACGAGAGGGTAAAGGAAGACATCCTAGATAAATTTATGTGAGCCATGTCCCGATTTGGCCTTGCCAGTGGGCTTCCCCCTCCCCAGAGGCTTGCAGCAACTCGCTGCCAGATCACACATGAAGCCACCACGTTACTCACAGTTGGGGGGAGTTGAGAAAGCTGGGCAGCCTGCCTCAAAGTCAAGAGCTGAGTTAAAAATACGCAAGCAGGAGAGTAGAAAAACTTTGAAAACTGCCGCCCGGGTGAGAGAAGAGAGGATGCTTCCAGCAACGCAAAACAGGAACAAGAGTAGGTTTGGGAGAAAGCTCTTTTGGAAGTCTCTCCTGTACTGCAAACATGCCCAGGAGCCCCGGCCAGGGCTAGACCTGGCCTCTACTGCATTAGCACCTGAACAAACAGGGATAGAGGCGAGGGATCCTGCCCGAGGTCTTACATGCCAGGAATCAGGCAGCAGGGATGGGCAGGAGGAAGCCCAGGACAGCCAGGGAGAGAAGGAGTAGTCCATCCTGATCGGCAAAAAGAGGCCACAGTTGTCTAGCATTTCCTGTAGGGAAAGCACAACACCCAAAAGTAACCAAAAAAAAAGAAGAGATGCTGTTGAGAAGCATATGAAGGAACGCAAAGTAGCTGCTTTTGCAAGGTAGCATCTGCTAAGTGCTAGAGAAGAAAGCACAAAAATAGCACTAAAAATAAAAATCGGGAGTTGGTGATGAAGGCCAGCCAGCCAAACTGGGGAACTGCAGCACAGCCTGTCCAGTAACTTCTGGTTAGGAAACAAGTAAAAACCCATGAGCAATACTTTCTCCTCAAATAAGCCTTTTAGCAGAAAAGTTGCATTTTAACAGTAGTCCAGCACTAAGGTATTTTGACAGACTCACTTCAGCGTGCTGGTAGCAGTCTCTTAACATGCTCCCATGCTAAATGCATTCTCCCTCCATCTTCATGGAACTGAATAGGGGGACGTAATTTTAGACATTTCTCTCAGGGAAAATCCCTGCAGCTGCCAAGAAACACTAGTTAGAGATAATGGTGGGTGGGGGAAGCATTTGTCATCCTGATGTTGCACTTGACAGAGCTTTACTCTCCATGTAAGTACTCTTTCCACATTTCTGTGCATTATGTACACAGCAAAGACACCATTTATTTCCTCAAGCACAACAAAACTTTGTCAAGATTGTTAAAGCAAACCAAAGGAAGATACTGACAAATCTGAGCTTCCCATATGTATTAACTTGGGGAAATTTAGTTTATTTCCATGGGTCTCTCAAGAAATATAAAAATCCTTTCTCTCTTCATGTAAAGATATGCCAAATGACAAGTTGAAGTGGTTTCAAACTCTGGCAGAGCTCTTAAGTGGCTATTTCAAGTTACAGGAAAGATCAGAATCGTTAAAGTTAAAACCTATAATTTGGAGCTGCTTTCAAGGTACTGCAGCATAAATTTTCAGTTTGAACAACCTTAACAGTGCCCTTTAAATATAATCAATAGTTAGAAAGAGTGGCAGCGAAGTGCCAGCCAGCCATGTCCTGTATGCTGAGCCGTTTGTTTACTGTGCTAAAAAAATTTGAAGTGAATGCCTTGTGAAACAGACAATCCCCAGCACACCATAATTTTTAACATATAACATAACTTGAAACAGCAACTTAAAAAATAACAACCAACAAACACAGCCATTTCAGAAGCACAAAAATTAGCCAAGTATCTAGTGGAACATGTAATTTGTTATCCCATTTGGGGAAAAAAACATTTGTACCTTCAGAAGTTTCACAGAAGTACCGTGAAAGACACAAAGCTTGACAATATTAAATTACACTCTGTATTACAACACAGTATACATTACAATTGCATGAAGTATTAGATTACTGATATGCTTTTTGGACAAAAAATTAGTAGTGTGATGGGGCTGGAGGTAGGGAGGGATGGAAGTGCTGGTGTTTGCCTCTTCATTGCTCTCCACTCCAAAAAAATCACACTAGCGGGCTGGGGATCCATTCCTTGGAAGCAGTCTCTCCCAAGGAAGATGCTCCTGGGACCCTGACACTATCTAATCTCACGTATGGCAGCACAGTACAGGGCTCAAGAGTTTAGACCATTGCATTAGTACCTAAAATCTTAAGTATATTTTTACACATCAGTATATTTTCATACATGATTCATCATTTGTGTCTTTACAGCACACCCATGCAAATGGTGCTCCTCACACACTCTCTGGCCTTCAGACAATTATGGTTTATCAACAGTGCATCGAGACATCTCACAGTGTGGGCTGAAGTCCATGCCCATCCCCAAACTCCATCCTTCCTGTTAATCAGTACACAGCAGTATCTAAGTAGCAGGCTTTTTACAAAGGCATCTCCAACAGGGCAAAGAAAGGAAGAGCAAGTAAGTCTAAGCAACTTGCCTAAGGTTATATATCAAACATGCAAGGAGTCTGAATTTTCAACCCAATAGCTTATTCAACTGAATGCCAATACAACAGCATGCCAAATCTTGTTCCCTGCACCTTCATCAGCCACAAATTTGACCCAACTGATACCCATCCCATTCATATCTCTAAACTGAGAGAAAAACATGTATTTCAGTAATACCCATTTACAACTACTGGCTTCAACTGAGAGATGAGAAGACTACAGTAAAACACACCTCAACATCAACATTTCCAAATTGTTTTTTGGAATAAATGTTTTTGATAATCCAAGTTATAAGCTCAATCATAGTTTTCACAAACAAGATCCTTGCCATTGGTACAGGTAATCTCAACTGCAAGTTTTTATAAACACTGCTTTTATACACTTTAGATGTTTGGGAAGCCCGTATCATGTCTGCTAGCATTTACTACTGCAGTGGACCAACAATAAAAGGGATACAGTAGCTTGCAGGCATGAAGAATAACTGCCATTGACTGTTCTATTGCACCTCCTGTACCATCTCCAATGCTCACCTAGACTTAACTGCACAAACCATTATATGCAATTAGTTTGCCTGTGCTCTTTAGCAAGGTGTATTTCACTGTAAGGAAAGGGACAGCTGAAAAATTCACAAAATGGACCTCTCAGAAATTTTTCTTAATTTCACTCTTTGTTTATGTGATCTCCCCCTGGATATTTCAGTTACACCAAAGCCCCCAGGTGTTACTGAAGAGCTAGCAGTCTGAGCAGGCCTAGCGCGGAGGTTGTGATGAGCCGGTTACCTAAGGACCACTCAGAAAGAAATGCAGTGCTTTGATAACACTTAAAGCCGTGAGGAGTTTTCAGTAGAGAATTACTACAGCTCATGAAGATGGTCCGCTTCACACAAGAAAATATGAAAGCAGCATCAGGGGATGAGTTAACATTATTGATTGATATAAACATGACATACCTGTTGTATTTGAGGTCACTTGAGAATGTCATTTCTATTAGGCTTCTCTGCTGCTGGAAGGCTTGTTCATTCATATGCAACCATCCAGCTAGCTGGAGCTTATTTAGAGGGAGCCAACCTGTCCAAAGCACAACTCTTTGGATAAAGCTGTGCCTTAGGACATACTTATGTGCTTGAATTCACGTGCTGGTTTTTGTCTGGTACTTGGACTGCAAGCGATTTGAGGACAGCAATTGCCTTCTACATGTTCTGTGCTTAGCCAGCACGCACAACACCTAGGTCTGTGCCCACCACAAGCTCGCTATCGGCACCCTCAGGTTCAGAGGACCCACACGCACAAAACTAAGCACACAAGTGGATCCTGTATGTACTTCTACATAAATTGTCACCTAAGATTAATAGGCAGACAGCAAGCTGTATTTTAAAAAAAAAAAAAACAAAACCCAAACAACAAGAAAACCCTCAGCTGACAACGGGCCCCACCCTTGGCAATGCAGAACACCAGCTGCTTAGGGCCCTGGAGACTGTTTCTTGACCATTTTGCAGCTTGTTCTGATGGACAGGAGCTACGAGTGGGAATCAAGTTAATTGCAATGCCAGATTTTTTTAAAGCCTGCCATATGACTCTAGGCAATGTTAAATATTTACTTCCTTCAGTTTTGTCCTCCTATCCTTTGTCTATTTACAATATAAACTCAATTGGGCAAAGACTGCCTCTCTGAGTGGCTGCAGCACTTGGAAGGCTCACCCACAGATACACCCCTTGCTCTACAACGCAACTTTGAGAAGTGCTACCCTTTCCACAACCAGACTTCCATCTACTCATATTTAATCCAAATATATACATATGTTGCAAGCATACCACACATACACATTGTTTTTCATTTAAATAAATCTTCATACAGCTTTTGAAAATAGTTCTATAGTATCACATGGTCTTCAAGGGATTTTAATGGCATCTCTCTCCAGGTTCGCAGTCCCTTCCCACCAATAGCCTGCTCCAATGCACAGTTTCTTTTTTAATGCAGTATAACCACTTCCCATTAATTTTATCATAGATCAGCTTTTCCTTTCATCTGTCTACTAAAAGTGTAAAGACACGAGTACAACAGTCTTACACTGTGCAGTGCTTCTTGATTTCATCTCCATGTACCCCAAACACCAAAGAAGTGATTTCCGTACGTATATACGTATGTACGTACAGCTGTACCCTCACCCGGCACTACCGGATGGTCAGCACTGCTCTGCCTCAGCCCAACAGGGTAAGGATCTACACTGGTCTTTCACAGCCCGGAAAACCAGAAAAGAAGAGATGGGAGAAGCTCTGGGGAAGAGTAGTAGAAGAACCTGATGAGAAGGAGTCGCTGAAGAGCTCAAAGATCGTCTCTCCCTCTTTAGTCCTTAGGGAAAAGGTTTTAAGCTTGCTTTAACTTCCAAAAGGTACATCTCTCAAACGTTCCTGAAGATCAGACTTTTCTCTGAGTGGTGCCATCAGAGAGGTTTTGCCAGTGCATCGCAGGCTTTGAATGGGACAATGTGAAAAAGACTATGGGCATCCTTTCAAGATTTGAAACTACCGTTACAGATAATACAGCAGCTGCTTCTAATGCTTTTAAGTATTTTAAGAATTTTAAGCATTCAGATATTTTTCAGTTGCCTTCCTTATGCCAAGCAGATAGTTAACTCAACAACATTTTCACAGGTGGAATACTGCCTTGATTTTGACTGCCTGCGATCAATATTTGATTGCAGAACTCTGTTTACGGCATGTAAATTATTTCTATTTAGTGTGGTGTTCACCATAGTCTTTGGGTTACAGAGCACAAATGTTCTACACTAAAAACTTCAGTGTTACCAAATTATGAATTCAAGAGCTGATTAGACTATTTCTGATGTTTAGATAACAATCTAATACTGAAAATAAGCATTTTGTATGAATCTAAAATAGATTGTTTGGCTTTGTCTACAAAATAGTCAAGCATCAACTTCCTAGTTAACAGTTCACTAAAGTATGTGCATGTATAATCTGTATTCGAGAAGGCCACATACACACGCATCCTATGGAGATTTTTTTAAGAAGTCTATTTTAGTTTACTTAATGGCACTCTGTGCCTAACATGCACAGTTACACACCAACATAGTACCATTAAAGAAAATACCTATTTACAGTTTTACTACATTTCACATTGAGAATAAAGATTTGAAAGAGTATCACATTTTCTCTATTAAAAACCAACCAAACAAAAGAAATGGAACATGACACCTTAACTTTATATTCGGGTTTACAAATACAGCTGCTGATGATTTAAGCTCCTTGGAGCCTTTGACACCAAGCATAAGAGGAAAATTGGACTTTCAAATGAGTGAAAGCTGAAACAAGCAGGCTATTGTGCAGCCAACTTGAAGATTACATGCGAAAATTAGATTTTCGAGATTGGAGAAGTTACATTTGGCCTTTTAGGAAGAACGAGAAGGACAGGATATTAGCATCCTCTGCAAACTAATTGAAGACTAACATTCACATGAACCACAAAGTAAAGCATTCAGTCATCTTCCTAAGAAAATAGAGTTTGGCAGTACAATAGCCCTCAGAGAAATGCCAGGACAGAAACTTCTGTTGTCTTTGTTGATTTAACAACTGATGTGTCCAATACCTTAATGTTTTGTAAAGAAAGAGCATAAAAGTGCGTTCCAGCATCTTTCGTGTTGGAAGGAAGCCACTTGAAGCATGCCAACAAAAATAAGAAAAGCTAACTTCAACTCACAAATACCATCATTATGCTATTTTATGCCCCTCCAGGCGCAGAACTACGTCTTAAGTAGGGATAGCTCCTGGATACAAAAAATAGGTATCCTCAACAAACAGAGGTTCTCTGCACGCACAGCTATGAATTGTATTAGACACCTTTCTCACCTGTTCATTGCCTGGCTTCACCGCCAACCCACGGTAACGCACCTCAATTTGAAGCAACACCCACTCCCTTTGAAGGCTGTGTCCTGACCACCCGATTTTCATTGACTACACCTGTTAAACCACCACTGCATGCCAGTTTACGCTGGCTTCGCTTGCAATACCCGCCAAGTCAGCAACATTTAATCTGACAAGATACAGCTGCTTTAAAGGAGCAGGCAGACCTACACGCTGCTTTCCTTTTGCCACGGCAGTGGACCTAAATTTGAGCTCATTTCAAATTTTGCTAAAGCAAACGCAAATAATTAGAAGTGAAACAGCATAAGCATGCTTTTTTAATTACTAGAAGTGTAGGAACCCAGCCAGATTCACCTTTTCATTCTTCACACTGAGATAAGCTTTGTGTGTGCGCGGTCACACACAAGCAACACAAACTGGTGGAAAGACGTGTAAGCGCCAAGGTCCTGGAGCCAGGGCTGGTAGATCAGACATACTCTCGCCCCTTCTTTACAATTAAGGACGACGCAGAGTCTCTCTGCAACCCAAGCGACTCCGAGCGGGTGCCCTTCCCCTTCCCCTTCCTCAGTCCCCTCTGAGTTTCCCAGGAGACGCAGACGGGATGCCCCGCGACGGGCTACCACCCACCTGCGCTCCGCTCGTTTAAACCCCAAACCCATAAAAGTTTTTAATCGCCCCTCAGGCTTCCCTTGAGCTGACGAGCCAAGGGAAGGACGAGGCGGAGGACGACACAAAGCGCTCCGGGCGGGGAGCGAGCAGCAAGGACCCCCGTTCCCCCCCCGCCATGGCGGGACGCCCCTCCGGGCCGAAGCCGCCCCCCCCCCCCCCGCCTCGCTGCCCGGCGTGAGGAGAACGGCTCCCCCGCCGCGGGGGGCTCCCCGGCCCCCTTCCTTTCCTTCCCTTCCTTCCCTACCGTCGTACTCCAGGCTGGGGCAGGCGCCCAGGGCGAGGAGGGCGGCGAGGCGCAGCCAGCAGCAGCTCCCCATGCTGCGAGGCGGCGGCGGCCCTTCCCGGCTGAGGGCTGCGCGGCAAAGGGGCAGGCGGAGGAGGAGGAGGAGTGGGACGGAGACATTCTCCGAGCGGGCTCCCGGGCGCCGACGGAGACTCCTCCTCCTCCTCCTCCGAGGGCAGCCCGCCCGCCCCGCCTCACCTCGCCTCCCGCCGGGACCGGCGGCGGGAAGGAGCTGAGGCGCTTGTGAGGGACGTGCTGCCACCCACACCCGCCCCCGCCTCAGGGCTCCGGCGCCGGTTTGCTCCACGGTTCCCCCCGCACCACCGCCCCTTCCCCGAGTGGCTCCTCCCGCCCGTGGGCACGGCTCCCCTCCGACGTGGCCGCCGGGAACGGCCCGGCGGGAGGTCTGGGGTCCCTCGCCCCGGTGTGTGCGTTGCGTGGCCTGGCTGGGTCCAGTCCCTTCTCTGGTCGGGGAGAAGGACCACGCGGGGAAAGCCCGGCGCTGCCGCCTCCCGTCCCGTCCCGGGTGGCCGTGGGTGCTAGCGCAGGCCCGGAGAGTTTCACGGGCAGCAGTGCGGGGAAAGGGATGGTACTTTTTCAAGATGAACGGCTCCGGTTGCTCAGCAGTTCGCAGATGGGCAGCCTTAAATGTTCAGAAACCATGAGTCAGATCCTCAAGTCATGAGATTTAGAAAAAGAGTTCGAAGTCTTTACATTTCCCATTGACTTTTTGAGCTGCTAGGGTGTTGAGGGGTCACATTTTCAGGCTTTCTTCCATAACCACAAAGACTAGAGGCTTTTTTTTCTGTTTTCCAGATGAAAGCAAATTCCCCAATCGCTCCTAGCCTACGGAAGCAAGGGCTTCAGGCAGAGCACCGTATGTTCCAACACTTTTGATTTGAGATCTATCAAGCCTGCAGCTTGACTACAGCTAGACTTCGATTTATTCTTTTTTCCCCTTTCCACCATCAGAGGTACCATCTAATGTGCACTGTAAACTGCTGAAGGTGGGGGAAAGCACTGGCCCCAGCTAGCCTGGGAAGAGTTTGCAGCAAAGCACAAACGGGGAAGTTACTAACTAGGAAGTAAAGGAATATTCCTTCAGAAATAAGGGACACCAATTTTCAGAGGGAGGATAGTCTTCTCAAGGGGAAACGTTAGTTTGAAAACGGCAGAAGAGGAGGCACCAATGTTGCCTAACTAATTTTGAGACTGAGTCAACCAGAGCGGGCAAGGAAAGAAATGGGATCTTGCTGGTAATTGGAATAAAAATCTGGGCAGGCGCTGTGTTTGGGAGCTTTCTCCAAAATGTTTTCTTCTCATCAGAGTCTTTGTTTGGGTCAGGAGTACACCTCAAGTATACCTCCCCACTTGAATCCACTACACTGGGTGCTTGAGACCAGAACGTGCACAGGAGTGAGTGCAGCTCCTGCACCTATGGGGCCTGGCTAGAGCTCCTCTTGAGTAAAATACCTGATGGGTATGGGTAGGAACTGGGTCCTCAGCACCAACGCTTCTCCAAGTTGATCATGCTCTGTCCAGTGCAGATGCAGCTCAAGTATGGCTTCGATATTCCATTTTGATCACCTTGTTTAAAAAAAAAAAAAAAGTAACAAAACCAACATTAGTGTCATCTGAGCCATTGCAGTTTAACAGCCTAAGGAAAGATTACATTTCCATGCGAGGAGAGATTAAAAAGACTAACATTACTCTCCTTGAAAGTAGAAAATAACAAAAAAAGGAGTGCTTTAGGCTATTATTATTGGCACAGATATCATAGAAAAGATTAAAGTAAAATGTTAAAAATCTGTAATAAATAGTGATAATCTCTGTAGTTAATCTGTGCTGCAAGGCTTTGGTAAAAGTTGAGCACTCAAATGTGCTGGAATAATAGAGGTACCTGAAGCAGATCTTAATGGGTGTCGTGGTTTAACCCCAGCTGGCAACTAAGCACCACGCAGCTGCTCACTCACTCCCCCCACCCAGTGGAATGGGGGAGAAAAATCAGGGGCAGGGGAAAAAAAAAAAGTAAAACTCATGGGTTGAGATAAAGACAGCTTAATAGGACAGAAAAGGAAGGGAAACTACAACTACGCAGCCAACCACCCCCAGTTTATATACTGGGCATGACATCACATGGCATGGAATACACCTGTGGCTCGTTTAGGTCAGGTGTCCTGGCTGCGTCCCCTCCCAACTTCTTGTGCTCCCCCAGCCTCCACTGGCAGGGCAGTATGAGAAGCTGAAAAGTCCTTGACTTAGTCAACATCAGTCTGTTATCAACATTATTCTCATCCTAAATCCAAAACACAGCACTATACCAGCTACTAAGAAAATTAACTTTATTCCAGCTGAAACCAGGACAATGGGGTCAGATATCTCTTGTTTTCTCTTTGTGTATGTCCTTTTAGCTGCCCACTTCCAAAATACTGGCCTTCATTCAGATAGTCTTCCTAAGAATATAAGCTCTATACTAGTATGGTAGCATTGTACAAGAAGGTGCTGCCAGCCAAAGTTTTAATGCAGCTGCAGCTTCTCCGTCAGCTGCCCCAGTATTGTCCAAACCACAGGGCTCACAGCCCCTCTCTTGGGAAGCCTTTTCTAGCCATTTAAAACTGTGTTGTCACCGTACAGAAACTTGGTGGTGGTGACAAATCCCTCCTTGTGTGGATAGCCTGTTTGTGCGAGAAGTGAAGTCGTCAGTGGTACGTGCAGTCAGTTAACTGCTGGTGTGGTGCCCAAATTGGTACAGGCAGGCATCCCATTCGATTCACTGTGATCAGTGAGTTTTTAAACTGCTTTTGTGTTGCTCCTGATTGCATAGGCACGATTCCATCCATTCAAACAGTGTAACCACGGGTGTTTTCAGGCTGGTTTTTACCATGTCTTGGCTGCCGACTGCAGGGGTTTCTGCAAAGCGTATTATGTGCATTGTGCGTGAGCTCGCCTGGGATGCTGGTTTTCCTCTAGCATCCAACTCTTGGAGTTCTCGCCGCCCTGAGAAAGGCAAGAGACTTAAGAGTTTACATAGCCTGCAAGTTACAGCTCAAATTTAGATGCAAGTACGAGCATAACTAGGAGTGTGAATGTATCCTTCACGGACTGTTTGAAATTAGCCTTGTAAACATGCCAATACTGAGGTGTGCATTCATTCAGATGCAAGTTGGCTCTGGAGTTTCTCTGTGCAATGTAACTCTTAGTCTACATCTTTGTTAGAATGACAGCTCTGTAAAACTATCCAAAAGATTGGGGCACAGTAGACAAGTTCAAGGCATTTTTAAAAAAAAAAAAATTAATTTGTAACATAAATTAGATTTTTGTAGTTTTCTTAAGGGACCCTTTAATAGGACAAAGCATTTGGAAGTATTAATGTATTAAACAAATGTCACATTTATTTAATTTGAAAGCATAGCCCTGGTCATTTTTGCATCACAGTTCAGCTTTCAACTTTCATAGAAAAAATTCCAAATATTTAAGCTTGTGGTTATTTGGAGTTCCAGGCACTACTGGCATTACGCAAGAAATGACCAGTTTGCTTTTCATTGAAGATTCAGTTTTTGACTGTTCGGAGGTAAATGAACTTTAAAACCTAAAATTAAGCAACAGTACAGGATGAAAGTATGTGAGAATGTCCTAGTTGAATAAACAATAAGACCCAAAGCAAAGTTAAGCGCTCTTGGAGACTTAAAGATATATTCTTATTATACCAAGGAGTTAATTTAAGCACGTAATTTCTCCTCCATGCTTTTCTTAATAGCAGTTCAGAAATACAATTTTATTACTCTCTACCAGAATAGCTGTAACTTAACTACAGTTACAGTGATAATAAAAATACAGCTTTTGATGGAAGGGAGAAATTCACTAAAGTACAATTTTTAATAATGTTTAACAATCTAAAATAATTTTTCTCCAAATAGTAAAAGGATGATAAGGAAAAAAAAAACCCAACAAACCAGCAACCCAGCTATGTGTAATTAAGTTTTGGAAGACCCAACTAAGATTCGATTAGTTATGTTAAGAGGATGACAAACTGGGGGCCCAATCCAAATTACAGCCCGGTGTTTTTAGCCCTGTGAATAGCCTTACTGAATGAGAACACTCTAATACTTAAAATTACTTGTGTAAATACCTGCAGAAATAGAAACTGTCCTAAAATAATAATAATATTAAAAAAATAAATAATAGTAACAATAATAATGATGACGATGCAGTCCTTCTGTACAATTCTTTCAATTCTTGAAGTTTACGAATTAGTTTCTTAGGACATTTAGTGACAGCAACAGTTAGACATACTTACTTGTTGCTCAATGTTTGCTGTTATGAGACCCTCCTTCCAGCTGCTTGGAACTCCCATCTCCTAGGGCCAATTTTTTTCCTCTGGATGTCAGCCTGTTGCATATGAACTTTGCTAGGACGCTGTTAGCACCCCACTCTGGGGGCAATCTGGGTGCTTGCAGGCTGATGGGGTGCACTCCAGTGTTGGCATGTTTCTGAAGCTCTGACAAAGAGTCCTGGAGAGGGAGACTGAAATGGAAGCAAAGATTGGGATTGACCTGTGGAGATAACGGGCAGGAAGAGCAGCTCTGCTGTAGGCACTGCTGTGGTGAGGAACTGGAGGTGCCGAGAGGCAAAAAGGCAAAAAAGAGTCGGGGGAGACATGGTCAGAAAGAGGCAGGAGGATGTGTGTCATGTAGAGCACTCTCTGGGGAATGATAAGACAAAATTCCTCAATCTTACCACGCTGCTGCTGTCAGCACATGCCTATGAAACTTCACTGCCAGCACATGTGTTCATGCAGAGTAGATGCGACATTCAGTCAGTGCCCTTTTCAAAGGCATCTCCGCTGCAAAGGCATCTCCGCTGCAGATAGCATGCCTGTCAAAGAGACTTTGCTCATTTTGTATTTTTAAGTGATATATTCGTGTTTTCTAACAGAAAGCTGGTTTTCCTAAGATGACAGACAGGAAAGAAACACTAGAGGCCAGCCTACAAGATGGCATCACCAGCTAAATATGTCAGAAGGCTGTAGACCAATGGGAAATCTCATTCTAGAAGCTTAAATAATAGACATAATGATCAAATAGTTTCTTGTGTGAAATAATAATCTTAAGTTTATCCTAATAATTTTCTTACATCACACCCAAACCTCAATGGCACACTCCTTCACAACAATACAAAAGAATATACTGCCCTGGCTGTAGAAATAATGTATTTTAAGGAAATGAAACATTCTTCAGGGCTGCACTCTCTGCGTCTTCCATCCCTGAGCACTTACGTGCTCCCTACAGCAATGATCTGAAGAAGTCTCCTTGGGTCCTCCCAGTTAATGGTGGCCTCACGCCCTCCCTTCCAGAATGGCACAAAGGAGATGGCTAGACTAACTTTCCCTCAATTTCTTTGCTACCAACAACCTTGCTATGGAAAATTTCAATATGAAAGTCCAGGTCAGGCTCATACATAGCATATACATGGTATACCTACGTAGCAAGTCTTCAAGAATACCAGTTGCCTTTTCCCCCTTCCATCTGGTGGGGTGCTTGTGTCTTAGGCAACCAGCAAACCAGAAATTTTGTGGGGGGAGACAACATTGCATTCTTAGTTAGATACTGAATGATGCATTAATATTTTTAAGACTAGGTTGTGGGATATAGGCAGATACATGGTTTAACATTTAACAGATATACTAAAGAACAAAACCTCTGTATTTTTAATTTTTTTAAAGCTGTTCACATCTCTTAAAATTTTGTTAATATCTCTAAAGTTTTGATGAGTGTGATTGGAAACAGCTGTGTCTAAACTGTTTCGACATCAAATGAGAATGGTCTTGAAAACGAAGTATTTCTTTGTGTCCAAATACAAGAGCAACAGTTTAGCCAGATTTAGATTTTGCAATGGTTTTGTTGAGTCATTACTATCTGGTCCTGAAAAAGAGACTGGTAATTATACAGCTTGATTAAAATGTAATTCCAACACAGTCTTGGAAGGCAAACAGGTGTGAAGTTTGAGACCTCATCAGTATGAGATATTGAGCAAAGCAGACCTGCTACCAAAGCATTAATTTCTCACCAACAGTGGTCTCATCACAATTAACCAGGACACTATTTATGTTCTTAAAGGAATTTAAGGTGTGAAAATGTTGTAAACCCCTGCGAGTGATGAATGGTATAAATAATATAGCTCTTAAAAACACTCTGAGGGAATTTAGAGATAGTGTGTTTACATTTTAAAGAGAGAAAATAGTCCAAGGATGCAGTAAATGGTTATCATTTCCCTATACAACATTAGGGTATTTTTAAAGGTGCTCAATATTGGATTTTAATATCCAACTCAAACAGATTTCCTTTCTACTGCTAATTCAGATATTTTAGGTATTTTTTGAACATTTCTTTTTTCTATGTTGTTAAGCATCCATGCTGCTAGGTACATGTCATAAATCTGAGTGAAGTGTCACTCATTCACCTGGGGGTATTAGATGTAGAGAGTAGTGTCAGTAGTACTGGTAGTGGTAGCGTAACTATGTCGCTTTAAGAACTGCCCCCTTCTGCATCAGCAAGGAGCCTGGCCAGCAACTTCAACAGAAATTGAGTACAGAATGGGCTTCGTGTGCAAGAAAGCATGTCTGATATACTAACTAAATGTCAGAAATGCTAGATGTTGAAAGCTGGACAAGTTAATGCCTTTTTCATGAGCACATTTTAACTCTACCCCTACTTAGCTTATCAATAGTCCTGTAAGATTAGCTCGTGTATACATGATTATCAGGACTTACAGTGGTTTACCATTATGATATTAACTCAATTTACTTCAACTACCCTAATGTCAACAGAATGACTTAAAATCTTCCCCAGGGACAAAGATTGGACATAGTTTGCATATTATACAACTATTTCCTGGAAGAAAAAGGAAAAAGTTGCACAAAGTTGATTTGATTTATTATCATTACTATTATTATTACTATTACTATTATTATTACCATCATCATCAACATCTTTGGGTATATAAAATACTGTCAAAACAGCATGTTCTCTCCTTTTCTACTTCAATCATCAGAAACTTGTATAGGAACAGTAGCTGCATAAATGAATCTCGTGCTTCCTGGAAATCAGTAAACATGCATATGGAAATATATGGATGAAATGGAAATTTCAGGAGGTCAGGTACACGTTTGATCATTCATATACATACACACACATACATATGTCTATATATACATATATCTTCATGTATATACACACACATATATATATCAGTGCATATACATATATATGTATTCAAGATGTGCTAATAACACTTTTTAGATCAAACGTATACCTAGACTTAGATTTATGTATCAGAATTTAACCACTTGAACATCTATGTATACACTGAGAAATAAATGTGTAATTGTATTTTTATGTCTTTATATTTGTACAAATCATTCTCTAAAACTTTAAAAATATACTATATAAACCTGTCAAGGTACCAGACTGCTTCAATGCCAAAAGCGATATGCCAGAAAACATAAAGTTTTCAGAGAATTTTGAATCAGAAAACTTGATACAGAGTGAGTATCTTTAACTGCTTTTCAGGGGCCAGGGGAAGGAAAATTCCTGGCTCCAAAGGCTGGGTGGGATGAGACAGTTACACCTTCGAAGAGCACGAACTCCACCTCGTGGTAGGTTCGATGGTGAAATTTTAGAAACCCAGCAATTCTAAAGCACAATCTCAGTTGTATGACAGGGCTGTGAAATCTAGAAATAAAGATTTAATTCGATACAGTTATCTTTGGGAAAGCAAGAAAAAACAGAGAAAAATGTACTATGTTTCTACAACTTTTTGCTACTCATCAGTTGATGAAAGCCTTTCAGTAATAAAAAACCCTTCTATTTTTATCATAAGGACTGTGAATTTGTTAAAAAAAGCCACTTTAAATTAATACACATGTACATTTAACTTGTTTTATTTGTTTAATCTTTTTTATTACCTAGGAAGACATGTAAAAAAGACATCTGAATAGATTAATTTGCTCCTGCTTCTTCTTAAACAAAGTGTATGGACCAGATAAATGTACAAGTCCCTGAAACTCCTTTGGTGTACATCAGTTTAGAATTCATTACATAAACTTTTGTAGCATTAGGTTTAAGGGTAATTCCCATTTTAAAGTAATATTTTTCACTAAATTAGTTCACATTTTACAAAAAGAAATTGTCCTTATGGTAACAATTTCTGTGATTGATCTCCACTTAAAAAATAATTAAAGCTTATTTAAATTAATGAGGACATTATTTACTTTATTTCTTCTTTTCCACTTCCTTACTATTCACAACAGTATCCAACTAGAACACAAACCACATGTGCATTCAGAAAAACAAGAAAATACGTAAATATAATGCACATTGGCAAAAAAACCCAGCTCATGTAAGGTTCACTGCAGAACTTGAGAGTAGCCCAAAGAAAAATAAGAGAAACAAAAGGATCTTAATTAACTCTGGCAAAAGATGACCCAAGCATCCAGGTTATTAGTACGATGCTTACTGTAGCACAGAGGAGGCCCTGTGAAAGAATCCGGGCACCTGTCATACTTACAGGGACAAAGCATTCAGCTGAATCAACTTCTAGGTTGAATACAACTCCAGACACTTCTGTTCTATAAAACTTAAGCAACTCTGAAACTAGGAAAACTGATAATCCAAAGGCAAAATATGACCAAAGGCATATTAAAATGTGTTTGTATGTCAGTGAAATTAAATAACGTTTTCCTAGGTTTCCTACAAAGATCATCTGTCCCTTGTAAAGTATTCTGAAAAGTACTCAGTTTAGAAATAATTATTTATTTTATATTTATGCTAGTGCTTTTGTATATTCATAAAAACTAAGCATATTTTAGTATGCTTATTCTTTAGTTTGGGGGCAAACACCGACCCTGGATCAGATTCATCACAGTAAAGGTTCTATTTCTTATTCACCTGGACTAAATTCTGAGAAATCAAATTTTATTTAGAGGGAATGCTGGTAATTAGAATAGTGGGTTTTTCACTTCTGCTTCTTGGACTAATTAAAAAATGAAACATTCTGCTCACCCATACCAGTCATGAGATTCACTACTCCTGCTGCTCAGTCTCCAGCTGAAGAAAAACCAGGTTGCCTGAGAAAAACATGAATATTTAGCCCATAATCATCTGTCATACCAATGTGTTCCATAGTAACTTTGGTTACATTATTTTCTTGTAAGAAAAGCTCCACTAGAGACTCATTAAGGTATGGATGGTCAAAGCATATAGGATTAGAATCCAACTGAAACAACAGCAAGGATGTCCAGTTTTTATTGGGCTTGATTCTGTGAGGAGAGAGTCCCATCACCTTACGCCGATTTCAGCAGGAGTGAAGGTGTTCAGCATCTCTCAGAAACGAAAGGTTACTCCAAAGTCCCAGTTTGGCAGGATACTTACATACTTACACTACTCTTAGATACTGTTTCCAGTGGAACTACTGCCCTATATGAAATTAGGCGCATACTTAAGTACCTTCCTCAATAATGGCCTACATGTTAACTTGGAAGTTTTATTGCTATTTTCATAAGTCAAAACAGAAGGAGGTATATGTATTTGTAAGTAACTAAGTACCCTCTTTAAAATGTGAACTTCAATATTCTTATCTAGGTTATTAAACCAAATAGTATCTTACACCAAATATTATAATTTTGCAAGAATATCATACTGAAAGTGGTACTCTGTAGACTGAAACAGAATAAAATTATTTAGCAAAAACCATGAAATGCCTGTATTCAACTTTTCACATAAAAAAATATATTTTTGTTTTACAACACTAACAGTTAAGGCCACAGAACTCCAGCAAGATGCTGATGAGCATATCAATTGCAACTATTAAAATTACCAATAAATATCAAGAAAATGGTCTGCATGTTTAAAATCACAGCAATCAAATCAATCAAAAAAGCAACCATCAACATCTCTAGTGAGTCATAACTGTTTTCAAGTAAAAACTGCACTATGTGCTTTAAGACTGTCACATTCTTACATGCTATAACAGTGTTAGAGTAATATACAAGTAGAAGATTTCATCCTTCTGTCCTGGTTAGTCACAGTTTCCCTGGAATTCTCCAATGTATGATTCTGGTTTTCATCTTTACTGTCTTCACCAGATAAATCTTCCTTTTCTTTTTCTTGTCCACTCTGTAACGGCTTTCCAGATCTATCTTCCTTTCTGCTACATACATTCTTCTGGCCTGTCAGTGGCTTTCGCTTAAACAGGGAAAACTGGAGTAAAAAACAGGTAAATAATATGCCCAAAACAGTTAGCTGTGAAATTCAAGGTTAAAAAAACTACAAAGCCTTTTGTATATACCAAGGTCAATTTAGGATGCAAACTTCTCCTCGGTAAAATAAATCATTTTTTCAAAACAAAATGCCTATCTAAAAAATGTTAATGAAAAACATTCTGCTGCAATATTTGAAATGTGTCAAAATAGCACAAATGAATCAGAGAAGTTAAAATGACTGCATTTTGTCAAATTACACACTGTACAGTTTGTACAAAATCCTGCAAGTGGTGCAAAATTATTTCTGTTTCTTTCAAAGAGTCTGAGGCAAAAATATAGGCTCAGACCTGCAAAGCCCCAGAGCAATAAAGGCTTAATATGCTTCATTATAAACACATGTGTAGTCCCATTAAAGTTAAGGACAATGTGTTTTTATGACAGTGAGACTATACACGTGCTTGAAGTTAATTGGTGCTTAAGGTCTTTGTTCAACAGGAAACACAGCAGCCAGTCTCTGCAGAAGCCTTTGGATCCTAAACCCGTAAGAAATTCCATATAAGGTACTCCTCAACATGCATATATATATAAACACAGTCTTTAAATCAATGCATGTTGGAAATAGATAAAAGGTCAATTAACCCAACTGCTGCTTTCAGAAAGAAATACAGTGGAAAATATTTTTAGATAACGTCCCATAGGAATCAAGTCCTAAGTTTTCACCTCACCAAAATCTGACAGGATTAACAACCTGTCTTTTATGGGCATGCTACACATGAACAGGTGATAATGGGCTTTATCTCATTTCTACTGACAGAAGTACTATGATTTATTTTAACAGACCAATTATTTGGACAATTTTAAGCTATTTTATCACAAAATAAAATCAAGTCTTAAACAGAAGGAACAGGTTGCTCAGCAGTTTAATTGTTTATGCAGATCAGGTAAATTGGGGTATTTGTTTCAGCTTTGTAACTGCCCACTGCCTTCTTGGTCACTGGTAAAACTAGAAGGAAAAATCAGGCCATGTACCTTTTTCCTGCCAACGATTTCTCCAGTTACTTGGTCATCGGTGTTCTCTGAAGAGTTGTTCACAGTGTGATTGTCAGTGCTTTCTTTCTCTACAATAATATAAACCTTTATATTAACTTCCTTCTGATTCTTGCAAATTAAGAGCAGAAAAAACTGTTCTTCAAATTATTTTTGAAGTAAAAATCACTAAATAAAATGTGGATCTTAAAAAAAAAAAAAAAGCTATCAGAATATTCAGTTCAACTTCGTGCCCAGCCTGACAAGAATGTTTTAATTTTTTTAATCTCTCTATATAATGCCCTTGTATTATTCTCCAGGTGCTCAATTTTCAAGATCAGAACACTTATGGCAGTGACATTATACAAAATGTTTTGACTTGACACTCATAGTTTCCTCTTGCTGACAGAAAACAATGTCTTGCACACTGATTTTGAAAGTATATTCTAATTTGGAAAAGCTGACTTTTACATCAGGAGTTACGGTTCAGCGTGAATTTTATTCCATAGAAACAATTCTGGGAAAGGGAGAACTTTCCATCTGAGTTGATGTTCCTGTGTTTAAATTTTCCTATCCTCCCTGTAGGAATGATATAAATTTAGAACTTAATATCAAAACTTCCAGATCACTGGATGATGGAAAAATATTTAAGCATCCATTCTGGACAAACTATTTCCATTATAAGATTGAAAATAAATGGCATAGCTTCTTCAGTATTAAGGCAGTGGTCTCTTTTATACCACATTTGTTATTTTCTTTCAAAAGAACAATTATAGATTATTCCAGAATTTCTAAAATAAAATAAATATTTTTTACTTGTCTTGCCTATAGGGCCACCCAACTTCACGCTCTCCAGCTTTTCTAAAGGAATATACAGTTCACTCAAACCGTCATCAAAACTACAGAAAACATCTAGAGTTACATCTTCAGCATCTCTGAACAGTGTTCAGTACCACATTTCACCTAAAATAATCTGTTTGTGAACGTAATGAGGAAATGTCAGTTGACAGAGATGAGAAAGACTTTTGACAAGCTTCTCTGTTGAAGTGAAGCAGCGCAGCACCTTAAGAAGTAGCTTGACAGATACCAGAGTAACTACCATTACTTTGTCACTGCACAACTAGAACTGCTCTTAGCAAGTGAGATACAGTCCTGCTAAGAGAAGTCCTTATTGTGGACTTTCTCTAATACATAACTGGGAAAAGTAATTTTTTCTTTCAAATCATTAACAATTAGTAATGGTTTATTGCCTCTCAAATTTCATCACCTCTCAAGAACTGCTTTATCAACTACTGACAATAACTGTATTGTTCAGTATTTTTATAATAGGGATTGTTTAGAAAAGTTTTATCTTTTGAAATGTTTTATTTGTTTTTAGAATGTCCGCAATGATCCAATTCTTAGGAATTGTATTCTTACCCTGCTGAATGATGGTCTCTTTCTGAGTAGTCTCTTCTGTCTATAGAGAGACAAAACAATGAAATCTCTACTTTCACACTTGTTAAAAAAAGAAAATGTTTAACTATTAACACCTACATATGTGTTCCTCCCTTCACCAAAACCACCCCAAACAACAGCTCTGCATTTCCAAGACACCTACACATATATTCAAACTAATGGAAGTTATAGAAGCAAGTGCTTTCAGAGACCAATAACTTAATAGGAGTAAATGATTTTACCTCTACAGTTTCCACTGTGCTATTACCGCTTTTCTCTCCCTCAGGTGTTTTACTATGTTTCTCTTTTTCAGATTTTTCCTCTATTTCCTCTTCGTTCTCTGTTTCTTCCCCTCCTCCTCCTGCTGCTTCTCCTTCTGCTTCTTCTTCTGTTTCTTCTTCTTCATCTTCTTCTTCATCATTGTCATCATCACCATTATCTGTCTCTTCATCTCCAGACAAGTTTTGTTCCTTTGACAAAATGGCCAAAACATAATTTTGAAACTCATGCTGCACAATGATGTCATGGTCCTCATCCTACACCAGTTAATCATACATCATAATTTGACTAACAACAAGAAAACGCAAAAGAAAATGCTCCAAGCAGTAGAGAGAGTAAAGACAAACACAGGAGCCTTCATCTGAGGTTTGCTAATTTTAACAGATTTTAAAGAAACAGACCTCCAGTGATCATTAGGAGTGCAGCTGACTTCTACGTTTTGCTATTTGCTATTACTCCTTAATGGAAAAGTGATGAAAACAACCTTTTTTTTGGAAACAAAATACTTATTTTAAATGTTTGAAATATGCATAATTCACACAAGCAGTAGTAATTCCAACACTGAAAAAGGTCATTAAAATCTATTTCCCAAGAACATTAATGGAACAATACCAGACACAATGTTCTGATTCATCTGATTCAATAAAGACACTATAATTTGAATTTAAGTTGGTTTCAGCCTAGGATAAAACTTCAGTATAGTAAAATAAAATAGCCGGGGTATTATAAAATAAATTTTTTAAAGTGCAAATGCTGTTTTTGTAAAAATGTGTAGAAAAAAGAACGAATTATATCCTCCTTACTCCATTCAGTGATTGCCATTACTATGCCATTTATCTATTTATAACAGCATGAAATATTTTAAACAGAAACATTCTCCCTCCCACTGCAGAAATATAAAGGCCTAAACCGAGTCCAAGATGGACTTTTGATGTCAAATCAAGTGAACCCTTATCATTGCATCAGAGTGCCCAAAGGTACTATTGCATCTCTGCACTGTGATGCTTTTCTTCTATGACTGATTGAAATATAGGTATTGAACCAGTATTTTATGTTAAAGAAACATGAACAACAAAACACTTCTGTTCCACTGCAGCTATATCATGATGGGAACTGGTGGGAATGATCTGCATGCTCTTTTGATAGTGTGGTAGAGGAATGGGTCTTATTTTGAACACCTTCGTCTACTTGAGTCCAAATGCTTTCTCCTATCTTTTGTCAATGGTTTCCTTACTCCTTAATTTTTTGAATTTTTGCTTGTTGTCTCCGAAGGTAAGTTGCTAGTCAGGAGGTGACCATTACCTAATGTTTCTAGACATTGGAACACGAGGCTGCTTAGCCAAGGAAGTCAGAGGTATGCAAAAGCTTAACAGGTTAGTTGTTTCCTGCCGTGTACTCTTCTGGGTGAGTTAACTGTGTAGCAAAGTTATTTTTGGACCCTACTTAGAGGCTCTCTGCCACTTTAAGCACAACTGCACACCTGAAATTAAGAATCACAATGATACCACAGACATTCAGCTTGTACCACTTTCATTGTTCTCTTTTGGCCCATTTTCCACAGGCTTGTCTGGTGCCCTTCGCAGCTTCAGAGACCAAATTTTTAAACTTAGGATAAAAAGCCTCGCTGTGCATGCCAGCACGTGCAGCAGAGTTAGTGGGAGTTCTCCACCGCATCTAGTATCTGTGCAGCACACACCACGTTCCGAGGACCGCAGTGAAACGGGCTAGCAGCAAAGATGAATCCAGCACGGAGCTCAGGCTACGCATTAACCACGTGCTGACGCTACAGAGAGCACCTGGGAAACTGGAGGTACCCTGGTAGTATGTTATATTGCCAGCTACATATTCCAGCTCTAGAAATGTCAGGAATGAAATAAAAGCAGAAATCACCAAGTGCCATTGGTAGAAAGTCCCTTTTGTAGCGTAGCATAACGGTGACCCAAAGAACCGGCATTTTGCAACAGATGAATACTTCAGCTCACCCTACTGGGGAAAAGACCTTCTCCTAACAGATACCTTCCAGTATTTCCTTAACTGAGGCTTCTTCCAGTCTGCTTTCCAGTCTGTCTCCGTAACTGTGAATTTTGCTGCAAACAGTGAAAAAGGCAATCTGCTTTCAACTCTAACAAAAGAAAATAAAGCGCAAAATATCCCGGTGAGATCGTAGAATCATTTAGGTTATTAAAGCCCTCTAAGATTATCGAGTCCAACCGTAAACCTAACACTGCCAAGTCCACCACTAAACCCTGTCCCTACGTGCCACATCTACACGTCTTTTAAATAACTCCAGGGTGGTATTTAAACCACTTCCCTGGGCAGCCTCTTCCAATGCTTGACAACCCTTCATTTCTCTCACACAGCAAGCAGACCAAGCAGCAGTGCTGACACGCACAATACCGTTTGGGGTAAAGCACACCATTTCATATTACCACCTGGTTGTGTGCCCTGGCACACTATTGTGCGGGTTCCCAGTAGCAGCGCACGAAGATTCCCAGTGGCATTCTCACTGTCATTTCCTGGGGACTCCGCACATGGAAAGTCATTCTGAGAACAAGTACAACCACTGTAAGAATCCCGTCTCCTGGCATTTCCAAAAAGGCAAACAGGTGGGACAAAAATGACAGCAGGTTTCAGAAGGGGTGATCTTTTTTTGAAACGTTCTTTTTTCTTTTGCTGTTTTAGTGAGAAGCTTGATTATGAAGCTAAACATGACAAACTCCTTATAAACTTGACTTCTGTAATAGATTCCAGCATCTATGATGGAAAGCAAGAGGTAATAATTCTTCCACCTTTCTAGGAGCTGAGAAAAGGTTGCTTCTTACATATCAGTATATCTGAGGAACAATGAACAATAAAAACTGAAAATGTTTTCATCTAAACTCCTTTGGAAGTGGTGTTATTTATCATTGGCATAGTTTATCTGTAGACTTGAATGGTACCACCGCAATATTTAATACAGAAGCATTTAGAGATAACGCATGCACAGGATTTTGTCTCTGTAAATAATGTAAAAACCCTCCACTGGATAAAATACTGACACTCAGTCTTCCAGAGGAGTATCAGATTGACATGGACTTAGACATCTGTAACAAAGCCAGAATTTTCTATTTTTGGTTCCTTCAAAGTTAAGACAGTCTTCACAGATGTTTAGCATAGTTATGGCCTATGGAAGGGATTCAGCCTAGCCATTTCACACTGGAGGAAATTTAAGATTAGTAGGGCATGTATGCCCTATGTAACATGCATCTACAAAACACAGCAAAATGTGTAACTACAGCTAAATGTAAAAGAAGAGTTTAAACTACTGAAAATGTTTATCCCACTTTCTAAGCATATGTAAGTATCTCTAGCTCTGCTGATACGGAGATACTGGTCAAGCAGTTAACAACAAAAATACCTATGTTCCATATAGTGTGGGCAATAAAAGTAGTTAGGATTTGAGTTCTGAGGGAGGAACTTCTCCTAATTACATATTAAAGAGTCATGACATATTCACACGAAAATCAGTTCCAGAGTCAAACTGATAAGAAAAAAGCTCTTCTTCCAGTCCTCACCTTTTCAATTACATAATCCAGTCTCAGAAATGACCTATACTTCTAGCCTCATCTCTAGGCACACTTGATCTCTAGCTTTCTATTCACTGACAACTGTTTTCCTCCTCATATAAATATTCAAAACATAATTTAAGAAATGGAAAGCTTATTTCCTTTCAAAACAATTCTCCCTGCACAGATAATAAGGTGTCTAGTGAGGAACAGCACTCTAATTCTCATTAAGCTGGCAGCTAAATCTACAGAAAGTAACCAAGAAAACAAGAACTTGCTGTTCATAAATACCTCCTAGAAGCACAGTCTAGTGCTAAATTAAAAAAAAAAAATAGGAAGGAAGAACACTTTTTTTTTTTTTTTGTAAATTTGGTGAAAATCTCATCAGAACTAAATGCTCAAAATGGCTAGGAAAGTTGTCATATAATAACATTAAAAAAGACCTTTTTTCTGCTTCTTTATAGAGCCGGCATTGATCAGTGGGACTTAGAATAGCATTATTCTAAGAATAAAACAACATTTTAACAAAGTACAAAATTACTGTCAGCATTCTAGAATTTGCCTATCATGTGGTAAGCAGAATCAGGTGGACACATATTTAGCATACTTGAATAAAAAGGCAGAGCACAATCAGTGTGATTATCATCTATATCAACATAGTTACAGCATTTCAGAAACCGTACACCAAGGTCCTACAGTAGTCTTATAGAACTTGCAAGACTTACGTGCAGCTCCTATGCCTACAAAATTCACTGCTCTTTTACAGCTGGGTAATGGCTGAACTTCTACTGTACTGCTCTACAGGTTCTGCTTACATTGAACTTATGTATCAGGTCTGGATTCTATCATAAAGGCAACATTTCCCGTTAGCCTAAATGAAGATACCTAAATGCAGGAGTCTACAAAGGAGATAGAATCTAAGCTGCCGTTGTAGTTATCAGAGATCTTTGGTGGAATTCCTTTGATAAGCGCCACTCAGACATCCTAGGAATCAGAGACATCCTTACATGGGGTTTATAGAGACCTGCATCATTCTGGACCCCAACTCACAGCCAGGTAGGACACCCCACAACACCTAAAATCACACTAGATGTGTTTGTTTAGGCAACCGAGCCATGCTCCCTGTCAAAAAAACCTGGAGCTGAGAGACACTCATTTCACCCCAAAGAAGACACTTACTGTTGTTAAACTGAACAGCTTCCCAGACTGACCACGTTTCCACTTACCGTATTTGCAGCTTACCACAGGTGTCTCTAGCTGTCACCTTACCTGTTCAACTTCTAAAATAACCCGTTTTGAATAATAATTCTTATAGCACAGTTTTATTACTGTCACTTCTGCTTGCCCATTTATAGGCATGTTTTGGAGAGTTTTTACCAATGGTAGTAAAGGAGAGATGAGAATGTCATACTACAGATACTCTTTTTACTTTAAAAGATGACTCGTCTGGCCATTAAAAATAATCTCTGAAGAATTTGAGGCTACTAATTAAAGCAAATATATATATGTATATATGTAGTATACGTATATTACATATTATGCGATGTTATATGTATATATTATATATAAGTATAATCTCTGCATTATTCTCTTTCATCATGCTTTAGGAGGTTTAGTTTCTTATTCCATTTAAATTCCTTATTCACAGAAAGATAACGCTGTAAGAATAACTTCAATAGTTTCACCTCTAAAGTTGAGACACAGAGAAGCTTGTTTGGCCAAGGTTACACACAGAAAGTCAAAAGTAGTAAAGAATATACAAGTAAAATATGTGAAATGGTTTTCATTTAAGCCTGAGGTTCCAGTTTCCTCAAGGACAAAAAAGTGGTCGGTTCTATGAAACAACCTTAAACATTTTGTACCTGTAGTATAATAAATCAGTACAGCGGAACATCAGTCTTGAAAAGATGACCTTGCAGACTTAACAGACTGCACAGATTTTGTATAACTGTTTTGTTTGCTTAATTTTCTGCAAGCATTTACACTGCTTTTCCTGTAAACCTAGACCTTCATAACAAGACTTTTTTAAGGATAAATTTGCTAAGGATAAAAAAGCTTTAGGGGACGAATGACCATACTCACTTACGGTTTTGGCAAAAGTATTGCCTCAGTGGGTATAACTGCCTTCTGCTAAAATGGCTGCAGCTGGCTTTTCTTTGGGTAGATTAATACAGAATAAAGACATTTCTTTTCCAAATGCTCTATAAAAATGTGGTCTTATGTCTACAGGAGAGAGGGGAAAAAAGTTTCACTCTGTTCCATACCATTGTCTCACCTGGTGTCATGCTCTGGCTGAAAGACAATATTACTGAAGACTGGAGACATGTCTCATGGGAGACCTTGCTAAAATGACAGCTGTGGGCTAAGTTTCTCTATATTGCCATAACTATTTCATTGTCGATCCCTCCTGCATACTTTATGGAAACTGAGCTCTGGCAGATGGGCTGTTCATAATTAGCATTTCAGAAGGGAAGGTTCATGGTATCTTTCCAGGCCTCCTCAAGGAGTCAAAATATTTTATGTTTGCCACCACCATTTTATGTTTCTAGGAAAGAAAATCTCAAAACCACTGATGAGACAAATTTAGTTCCAGATCTTTTAAAAATCTGGTGAAAACTCAGGGATGAAGAGAAATCTGTAATTACTATGTCTACCACTTGGAAATGGAGAGTTCTGGGAAGCTCTGGTTTACAGAAAAGATATTTCTGTTTCTAGTTGTCCTGGAAACTTAAAAATCCACAGAGAAGATTACTAAAGAGAGCTGAGAAAGAGGTAGTTAGCTACATGCTTCTTCCTTGGTGTTGTTCTGCCAAGCAGCCATAAAACAGCAATTGCTTAGCAGAGTTTTTAATCATTTAAGGAACAGATTTCTCCCATTAACTGTGCAGCCCATTACCTTTAGATGCCCAAAAGCATGCCATGGCTCTCTTACATGCCTATACAACAACTGAATGGAATACATACCTAGCAGCAGTTTCAATATGAAGTAGAAGACTTTTAGTAGATGGATATCAGGTCTAAAGAGGTTGGTCAATGGGCATAATGCTGTCATATGGGACTCATCAATGCTCCCTTTGTAGAGCACTGGTAAAGACAACTACAAAATACATTTCTACAGACCATCCTTCTTTTTTGATGCAGGACTGAAAAGGAATAGGTAGAGGAATCATATCCTCCACTAGATATCATTTTGCTCTCCAAATATGACTGCACATCAATGTTACTCCTGACTTGTCCATGCTGGGAAAATGCACTGTGTTAACATTTTACTAAAACAGCATTTAAAGTAACAACATTAACCATGATCTTACATGCAGATGAGAGGAAAAATAAAATAGATCTGTTTACCCTTTGTGGGTTGGAGATATATGGATGGGTAGGCATGTAACATTTTGTTGATATTGACCTTGTCACGATGTCAAGTTATCTGATGTGAAGTAACTAGAAATACTTTCTGAGCTAAGATACATACCTTGTAGCTTCTTACTTAGCAGTTACAGTGAAAGTTTAACATCTTAAAACCCACATAGTGCCAGCCATTTGTCATCAGGAATTTGAACTGGGCTTTCATTTTGTAGCTATTAATATAGAAAAGTTATTAGCTCAGCTAGTCTAAACCTTAGAGAAGTATCTTTCACTTCAGTGATTACTAAAGAAAGAGCTGTCCAGTTTGATGACTGACAAAATTCAAAGACATAAGTACTCAAATGAGAGTACTCAAACGAGAGATTTAACAGCTTATTCTTTCAATTACAATCAGTAAGGCAGTCAACAAGCAAACTAGGTTTTCCTTACACATTGTCATGGAGAGAAACAGAAGAGCTCAGCTGAATACGCTTTAAAAGAATTTTCAGTAAAAAGCCGAGCCAGTCTCCATAACTTGTCTAAAACCTAACACCTAGGCTTCCGCTAGGTTATAGTGGTTTCCTAATTGTTCAGTTCTATGTCAAGAGCACTTGACATGGATTACCTGATACAACAGTCCCTTAATGCTTCTGTCACGTAAGTATCCTGGAATACTAATGCAACACTGAACTCATAATTTCAGGCACACTGTGCGGACAGTGAAACAACTGGAAATAATTTTTACATCAGGCATGAGTTTTCCATTGCTACATGTCAAGCAAAAATTGAACTTTACAGATAGTTATGCCTTCTTTGAAACATTTTCTTCCATCATATTTACAAGTAGTAGATGCCCACATAGTGACACACTGATTAGCCTGAATACGTGATGACTAATTACCACAACAGTACTTGTGATACTTCAATTGCATCCCCCAACAGGATGGTGTCACTCTGAGAAAAATGGAATAAAATACTGACTACATAGCTGTAAATAATGTTGTTAGAAACTGACTGAGCAGACTCATTTTTCATTGTTGTCTTCCTAAGTCTTTTTCTGCCAATACTTTGCTACGCAATATATTCAAAGCCAAACACAAGAACCTACAAGTTTCCACAGATCTGTGCACTTTTGTCACAGGCTAGCAGTGCATATACTTTGTATTAAGAGAATTAATCTGATTACATTTATTAATCAAGACTTCAGGTGTTGTTCTGAGATAGTACACTGACATTTATTACATAGTAATAGACAGTCCTTTTTTTGATGGCATTAGCTTAAGGGTTATTTCAGTTGGCTTTGGTATCATTATTCTGTGACTTGCCAGCTTGCTGCTGTAGGTGTACCTGGAGAAAGATACATCTCTGCATTCTTGTTTCAGTAAAGATAACTACTTAACAATGTATAAAATTTTAATGTAAAACTACATTCTAAAAAAGACAGTTTTTGTACTTTCAGGTTTGTTCTAGATTTTTACTATTCACTCCAAAACCAATTTAAATAGTTATCAAAAGGATTCTTTTTCTCCAGCAATTCAGAACAAATTTTTATTATTTATTCCCCAAGATAAATCAACATCTGAAATAGCTCAGATGTACTACACCTTTCATGTACAAAACTGTTATCTTCTCAGAAAGGTCCTGCACATGGGTCAGGGCAATCCCAAGCATAAATACAGGCTGGGCGATGAGTGGATTGAAGCAGCCCTGCAGAGAAGGACTTGGGGGTGTTGGTTGATGAGAAGCTCAACATGACCCAGCAATGTGCGCTCGCAGCCCAGAAACCCAACCGTATCCTGGACTGCATCAAAAGAAGTGTGACCAGCAGGTCAAGGGAGGTGAATCTCTGCTCTCGTGAGACCCCACCTGGAGTACTGCGTTCAGCTCTGGGGACCCCAACATAAGAAGGACATGGACCTGTTGGAGCGAGTCCAGAGGAGGGCCATGAAGATGATGAGAGGGCTGGAGCACCTCTCCTATGAGGACAGGCTGAGAGAGTTGGGGTTGTTCAGCCTGGAGAAGAGAAGGCTCCAGGGAGACCTTATAGCAGCCTCCCAGTACTTAAAGGGGGCCTTCAAGAAAGCTGGAGAGGGACTTTTTACAAGGGCATGTAGTGATAGGACAAGGGGTAATGGCTTTAAACTGAAAGAGGGTAGATTTAGATTAGATGTAATCTAATCACCCTCTTTACTGTGAGGGTGGTGAGGCACTGGAACAGGTTGCCCAGAGAAGTTGTGGATGCCCCATCCCTGGCAGTGATCAAGGCCAGGTTGGATGGGGCTTTGAGCAACCTGGTCTAGTGGAAGGTGTCCCTGCCCCTGGCAAGGGGGTTGGAGCTAGATGATTTTTAAGGTCCCTTCCAATCCAAACCATTCTATGATTCTAAGTTTGCTTTATTTGGAGAACAAATAAATAATATCAATTTCCAGGGTGAAAAGGAAAAAAAAAAACCCTATAGAACTAGAAAGAATTTTTAAGGTGTTTTGTGAAGAATCATAAAACAAGTCGGAGACTGTTTACATCAAGTATTATCTCTTATGCGCTATTTTGTATAGTAACATAAATACCCTTTAATATTCAGTCACTTGGAAATAGCATACCAAAATAGCTCCTGGGTACTTAAGCAAAACACATGAAATATAATGAGCAACTCCAAATCAGAATATGTTGATATTATCTCAAAAACTTAGTGTGTCTCTGGAAGATATTGTGCTGCATAAAATTAATTCTTAATGCTAACAGGCACAGAGAAAAAACTAACTTGGGAATATTAGCCCACACTTGGATACAGTTTGTGCATTTTTTCCAAATACTTATAGAACATTTTTAGTGTCTGGAGCTTGTCATGCAGCTCCCACGTATTTGCAAACGAATGAGGACAGTCACTACTTGCTGCTTTTATTGTGCCACATAGCTTACAGTACAGCATGTCTCTCCAAAATCCTGTGCTTTTCGTTGAAATCCTGCCTTAATCATCCTGATTATTATTCAGTGCTTAGCTAAAAATATGAGCAAAGGCAAATTTTCACTAATAACACCACAGCATGCAGCAAGGTTCTTCCAGATTCTCTGTTCTCCATACAGTCCTGAAAGGGATGCCCCACGAGTCACTCCTAAAATCTCCACAGCCTGCAAAACTGGGTCTCTCAGGGGAGATCCCCCATTTCAAAATACTCTGGTGTGAAAGTGACGATTTCTGTACAACCATCAATAATCTTTAAACCCATTCTCATCTTGTATGGGTAGATTTTTCAAGGCACACCCAGCTTAGTAACACAAGTCCCACCAGCTTCCCCATGCAATTGTTCTCCACGACATGCTGGCACTTGTGAAAGTTCTACCCCAGCTATTGGAAAGCCGGCTTTAAAGCACAGCTTAACTTCTTTCTGTACTCTTGATACAGGACACATTCAGGTTTGCCTTGTTCTTTTTCTCCTCAGAGATGACAATGAAGTGCCTAGTAAAAGAGATTAAATTTTGCAGTGGTTCTGCTGCTGTGTTTCTAATTATGAGAGTCATTTTGTGCCTTGGCTAGATGCTGGATAGAATGAAAGTAAGTATTTTAAACGTCCTGTAAGAAAACCAGCCTCTGCCAGGCTGCCTCACAATCCCAAACTCCTATTAGATTGGTCATTACTGTTGACTTTCCAGCTGAACAGCACAGCACAGGCTCTTGTATTATCATTGATACAAAGGGGAAATATTACTCTTCGATACTACTGTGATCAATATCCTTACAGGTACAGGTGCAGATAAAGGCTTTGTTTAATATAAAATTCTGCCTAGAGCTACCTTTGTTTAGCTCTCTCTCACACTCTCAATATGAAATCACAAATACTTCACACAAACCACAAATGCAACTCTGATTGAAAGACGGGCTACTCATGACAAATTATAAAGCTCTAAACCTGTAACGTTGAACCTGGGACATTCCAGCAGACTGCCCTGCAACCCACCTTGGACAGAAAGAGAGTCATGTCTGATTTTTCAATGCTGGGGCATTTATGAAAGCCAGAATGGTAAATATCTTTACACTTGACATTTCAGGGCCCTGATAATAAATATTTTCATAACAAAGTATGGGGTTTTGAGATAACGGTATTAATATTTGTTCAAATCATTATAGCATGAGGTTGCCAAGCAAAGAAGCAATGGGCACCATCACAAATCCTTAAAAAGGACAGCGATTAAGTGTACTTGCTTTTTCTTTTGGCAATAGAAAAATAAAGCCTCTGTAGCTCTCAGCAGTGCAATTTTCTGATGCCAAAGCTATCTCTCCAAAATCCTTTCAATATGCAAAAGCTAACCTCTCCTCTCTCCATTAAAACATATGCAAAAGTGTATGAAAATATTACAACTCAGTGAGTGACTTCAGATCACAGACACACTCAGAACTTCACTGAGGACAAAACTATAGGTTTGCTATTTGTGCAAGCAAAATATTTGCTCAGTTGCTCACAGAATGCCACAGTACTAAACACTGTTGTTTACTTGAATTGCAATTTAAAAATTAGTTAAGAATTTGCCCTTTTTTTTTGTCTTTTTACAGATCTGACAACATTCTTTTGTCTGCAAATCCTGTTATTTCTGAGCTTGATTCTACTTCCCATAATACTCATTATAAAATTAAGGACAACACACAGAAGTTCAGGTGCATTCACAGTTCATAAATCCAGCCTATATGCACGAAGAAAAAAAATCAGATTGCATTAAAAAAGATGCTCTGCATTTAATCACTCTCATTTGTTTTAGAGTATTTAACAAGACTTTTGCTAAATGGCTAGATTCACACCACAAATTCAATTAATAAAAATAAAAGACTCTTTGCTATTCTGAGAGGTAAGATCTAGAAGGTAGTGTCATCTTCGGAGAAAGTAAGCTAAAATTTACCTTAAAACATGGCTATAGCTAAGAAAAGCTACGGAAAAAAACTAAAAGCAATGGAAACAAAAACTGAATGTCCTTTTCTGCATGATTCCTAAAGGCCCCATTCTAAAGAATAACCACGTACCTATCCAGAGAAGACACCGGGACAAAAAACAGTGAATGAAAACCAGACATTTTCTGTAGTTTGGAGAAAGACATTTTTGTTATTCAGCATCAATTATGCAAAGAGAACTATTATCTCAATAAACAGTTTGATACTTTCAGATATATTGGAAAAATTTACGTGCTGAAATTTTGTAGGCATGAGAGAAGAGTTGTGCTACAGCATATTTAAAAGTAATCTAGAGCACCCTCATCTCTCACGGGAGCTGTGTGGCAAGAGCAGACTTGCGCTCCACCCCCCGAAAATGGGGTATGTGCTTGTAATTTGTGCCTGCTACAAAAGGCACTATGTGCATGTGTAATTCCGCGAACATGTATGTGAGACTGTGCAGGGGAATTAAAAGTTCTAAGAAGAGCTGCAGAAGGGTGCTGAGAAATTCGCAGGTGCTTATTAACATTTTATGGATGTCTGGTGTTGCTACCTGCTGTATTGCCACTCTTGATCTTGAATGTGTAGCTGGTTGATTGCTAGTTAACTGTTATTAATAAATCAATAAACCACTTTGATCTTGATTGATTTAAACCACATAGCTGAACAGTTTTTTCACGTGACAATCACGAGGGAATAAATCGTGAAGGGGGAATAAATGCTCTTTTTTCTAATACAAGAATACAGAGACATCAAATGAAGGTACAAAAAGACAGATTCAAGACAAAAAAAGGAGTTACTTCTTCAAACAACGTGTAAAGTAATCTAAGAATTGTTTGCCAAAACATGTACTGGATGCTATATGGGTTAAAAACTGATCGAAAGAAATTCATGGAAGAAAAATGGCTATTAAATATAATAGATACATCTGCTGAACCACAAATTATTGAATATACTGAATGTATTCAGTATACTGAATGATTACACAGGAGAAGTAATGCTACATGTTTGCTCTCTTCTTGTATGTTTTGCCAGGCATTCACCAGTAGTCACTGCTAGCAAAAAGATATTGGACTAGATAGATGTTTGGTCTGAGCAGTTGTCTGTTGTTTTCTCTCTCTATTGCAGGATTTTTTTCTCTACTAAAAACTAGTTCAGGCGTACTTCTGCCATGTTGCTTAAGCACCGCACATAACTCTTTTCGTATCGCATAATAAATACCAAGGACATACTGAATTTCCACAAAACCGCAAGTAACAAACTTTATAAACCAGTATGAGTCAAACTAAATAAAATTCCACTCATTATGCTAATGGAGTTCCAAAGTCCCCCCAAAGCCCAGAAACATTGGCACAGTGCACAATTTATGTAACGATTCTGTGGAAAACCCTTAGAAGCGCTGGAGTAATGCTCTGCTTTTCCCCTACCACAGGAATTATCCACAAAACAATAAAAAAAAATCAGTTCTCAATTCCATGAATTTTCATCCAGACAAAACAACGAAGAGGAGATGCCCGTAACTTGGCTTCCTTTACTCTCCTGGGAAGCTTTATGCTATCAGTGCATGTTAAGGGCACAACAACAAATGGTCCCCATTTGCCTAAGGATTTAGATTAAAATCTACAGCCAAACAGTAAATGAAAAGCCATTCTATGTGGAATTGGAAATCACTAGCTTCAAAGTGCTCTCACTTCCCCCCCCCCCCCAGCAAATATTTTTCACAAGAAATAACAGAGTATTTTCACAGCGCAGTTTTCTTCCAAAGCTGAATTTTAGAATCGCAAATAAGTAGATGTCATATCCAAGAAACACGGTTTTAGGCCTATAAAAATACTTTTCAATATTACTCTAAATTTAATCACAGTAACATCCTAATCTTTCCTTAGAAAGATAAAATAATACAGCTTAGCTCCATTTAGTTTCAAAAGTAAATGTTTTTACAGCAGTTCAATGATAATACAGCACTTCTGCGAAATAACTAAGGACTGTGTTGTTAGAGCGAGCTGTTTTCTTGGGAAGTGCATTTAACTGTTAAAATATTCCACTCTATCAGAATATGAGGATACTTACCCTTTCACAAAGACTTACATATGCTGATGTCAAGACGATGTATTCCAGAAAGTCCCAAAGCTTGAAACGAATTTCACATGGACAAAATACAGCCACTGAACTAACTTTTTGTTATAGTTAGGCATGGCATGTGGCTGAAAGTGATCTTAACTTCAAATGTGGTATATGGAAGGGGTGACTGAGGTAGGAAGGATCAAACTGGACTAGAATCTACTGGCAAACTATTAATCTACTACAGCCTTTTGAAAAAAAAAATTCTGGAGACATTGTGTCAAAGATAGTTTAATGCCAGTATCTTACAAAACAACATCAAAAATGTTTCATAATCTCAACATCAGTATTGATTCCATTAACTTTTTTATTGAATGACATTTACTCATTTTGATTCCTTTTTTCTGCTGTCCTTATTTTCAAATGGGATTTAAATAACTATTTTTCTAGACAATGTCAATACTGAGATCTGCTTACAAAAATTTCTCAGACACCCATTAGCATAGTATTTAAGTAATAATGCTGTATGACGAGTCCCCATCCCTTGTTTTGCCAGTTTGACCACTAACATGTGAAACAGTAATGCAATATCTTACAAAAATAATTTGCAAGATTTGTTTGTGTATTTTAAGGAAACTCCAGAACATCGTCCTCTTTTTGGAGATCACAGATGTGATTTTTAGGAGGGAAAAACACAAATCTTATCCAGTGAGGAGAAGCTTAGGCTCTGATCCTGAAAACATAATATACACTTCACACTGCAACAAAATATTTTCCCCTCCTTGAGAACCTTAGAATTAGATGACTAATGTTATGTAGTCTTTTGTAGGCAGATATAGAATCTTTTGTGTATTGCACAGTATAAACGAGTAAATAATGTTTTACAGGTATGTTTTCAAATTCTTGATTATATCTAATCACAAAATGTGATAGTAAAAAATTATCCCTAAACAGATGCATTCTGACTCAAATGTAATCTAGGTCAGATTCTGAGATTTGTGTTTGTCTTTTTGCACATAATTGTGTGCTGACACCAAAATAAGAAGTTAACCTTAAGGCCTTTGAAAAAGCCCAGGCCACCATTTACCCAGGCCCGCACTTCCATTTACCTCCCACCTACCAACCCATGTAAATTTGGCAACTTGTCCTTTCTTTAATTTAGACTGAGTACTCAAACATTTTACCAATATATGAACAGAAGAAAAGCAGGGGGAATGAATATGGAGTGATACCAAAATTTAAAATAAGTATCTTTGATGATTTACTGACACTGCTTTCATATAAGGCACATTAACAAGTAAGCTATCCTGCAACTAAAATTGATGTATTACCTTAAGAAATCTGATTCAAAGGCAAAGAAGATTACACTGTTACAATGTATAATTCATGTTGTCAGCATGACATTATAATTTAATTAAGAGGCAAACACATTTTGCCTCCTCTGCAATTATTTTTTTAAATCTGTCATACATGATAATGATTGTGTAAATGACTGTATCAACAATTTATATGATTTCTCTCACAAAAGCTTCCCAAAACTAAACATTTTCTTCAGTCTTTTTCAATAAATTGGCACTTAAAGTATATGCATAATAATATATTTTGACTACATTGAAAATAATTTTTAAGTAATAAAAATCAATCTGCCATAATTCCAGAGTTTCCTGAATAGGCTTAAAATGCATCTCCAGTAGTCTATGCTACTTTAGTGTTAAATAATGAGGTAGCACATTGTTCCAAAATTGTTCTGAATTATGTAAACCGTTTGCTACATGCTGTTTAGACTTCAGTTTTTGTTTAGAGCTGTTTGGTAAAGCAGTACTTCCCGTCTTCTCTGACTTCCTGGTTTTGCTTTTCTTTTGTGGAAGCTTATTATTATAATTTTTTCTTTTTCCTTTTGCTTTTTCCTCTTCCTCTCCTTCTTCCTCCTCTCCCTCTTCTTCCCCCTCTCCCACATCCCCTTCCTTCTCTTCTCCTTCTTCTCCCTCTCCCTCTTCCCCTTCTTGTTCCTCCTCTCCTTCTTCCCCTTTTTCTTCTCCTCCTTCCCCTTCTTCCTCCTCCCCTCCCTCTTCCTCTTCTCCTTCTTCCCCTTTTTCTTCTCCTCCTTCCCCTTCTTCCTCCTCCCCTCCCTCTTCCTCTTCTCCCTCTTCCTCCTCTTCCTCTTTTTCCTCCTCACCCTCTTCCTCCTCTTCCTCTTTTTCCTCCTCACCCTCTTCCTCCTCTTCCTCTTTTTCCTCCTCTCCCTCTTCTTCTTCCGCTCCCTCTTCTCCCCCATCTTCTTCAACTCCCTCTTCTCCCTCTCCCTCTCCCTCCTCTTCCACTCCCTCTTCTCCCCCATCTTCTTCAACTCCCTCTTCACCCTCTTCTTCCTCCCCTACTCCCTCATCTTCTTCCACCCCTTCTCCCTCTTCATCTTCTTCTTCCCCTTCCTCTTCTTCATTTTCCCATCCCTCTTCTTCATTGTCCCACTCTTCTTCCTTCTTTTCATCTTCTTCCCCCTCCTCCCCTTCTGCTTCTGCCTCTGCTCCTTCCTCTTCCTCCTCATCTTCTCTTTCACCTTCCACTTCATCCTCCTCCTCTCCTCCTTCTTCCACTCCATCTTCCCCCACCTCCTTAGTCCTCCTATTTGCATCTTCCTCTTCCTGTTCTTCTTCGGGTACCTCTTCTTCCCTCCCTGCCAATGATTCTTCTAACTCCTCTTCTTCACCCTCTTTGTCTTTTTCATTCTCCCTTTCTTTGTCTTCTTCTTCATTTTCCTTTTCATCTTCTCCTTCCTCTTCTGCCACTACCTCTTTTTCTTCCTCCACCTCTCTACCTTCACCTCCTTCCTCACTCTCATCTCTTCCCTCACTTTTAACCTGTTCCTCCTTTTCTTTTTCAGTGTCTTCCTCTTTTGCATACTCCTCCTCCTCCATATCCTTCTTTTCTCCCTCACTCAGCGTTTCTTCTTCCTCCATCAACCTGCCTTCTTCATCTCCTTGCTCTTTGCTGTCTTCCTGATTAATCTCTTCTGCACCCTCATTCTCACTGTCTCTTTCAGCCTGTGATTCCTCTTTTTCATTTTCCTCATTATCTTTTTCCTCTTCATCTCCTTCTACTGAAACTTCACCTCTATCTTTTTTAACCTCACTCTCTTCTTCCTCCCCTAGTTCACCTTCACTGTCAACTGTTTCATCTAGTTTTTCTTTTTCATTTTCACTGCCTTCACTCTCCTGCTCTTTATTAGAGTCCTCCTCATTCTTAATTTCTAACTGCCTGACTTCATCAGATTTAGCTTCGGAGTTTGTTTCTTCCTCATTCAGGCTTTTTCTATCAGTCTCTTCTACATATTCTTTCTCATTGTTTGTAGCTTGCATCTCCTCAATCTCACTATCTTCTTTTTCTAAGTCCAACTCTTGCACTTTTTCTACTGTTTTCATTGCCTTCTGGACCTCTCTGCCTTCATAGTAGTCCTCTTTTTTTTCCCTACTCTTAAGTGTGTATTTTGCAAGATCATTACTACTTTCTTCAGTTGAAGATGATGACATACTTAAAGCTATTTGTTTCAAAAATTGATCCTTTTTTTTAAACCGTCTCTGCTCTTCACTACTTTCTTCTCCTCTGATGCATATTCTTTCACATTTATCAGATTTTTCAACAACATCCTTCATTTTGTTTTGACTTTCTATTGCTTCTTGACTTCCTTGCTTTTTAACAGGATTGTATTTTTGTACAATTAATGAATCAGTCTGGGGCCGATCCCTGGATGCAGAAGGAAGTACATCTATTTTAAGGGATTGCTTAGATTTATCAGCTTTTGACTTTTTATTGGAAGAATTTGTTTTTTCACTCAGAATTTGTTTTTCAGTGGGAACATTAAAAGTTACATCCTCTCTGACAAATTCAGGATTTTCCACATATTCTTTTTCCCTTTTCGCTAATCTGCATTTGTCCCTAGGAATCTGTTGGACACCACTTTTCAAAGTACTAACCCTTTGTGCATGCTCAGATTTACCTTTCATTTTATTTTTTTTGGCCACAGGCTTCCCTACAAAGGCACTACTTTTTTCTAAATCTTGTCTCGATGACTCTGAAAGTGACGACTGCTTTTGTAAAGAGCCAGAGTCTAATTTTGAGGCCTCCTTCATGAAATCAGAATCCTTGTTTTTCAGCCCACCCTTACCATCTCTTTTCAGTTTCACATTTTTATTGTTCTTCTATTCCACATGAGAAGCAGAAAATTAAAAAGAAAGAAGGAAAGCATTAAGGACAAATGACAGCAAAAGAAAAAGGTTACAAAAACTTCTGAATAAGAAGAGAAACAATTTGTGTGAGAGGACTAAAAGATAGCATAAAAGGTAGAGTATTTCACATGAAATTAATTTACACGTGCACACATTAGAAGAATGCAACATTCTGTTGATGGTAAATGTACTACTACGCCTTTTTCACTATCCAAGCACTTGAAGTGAATGCAGTAAGAACTGTGCAGCCAGTATCAGGTCCCATAAGCTAGAGCACATGCAATGCATGAGGCTGTGTGAACAAAAGGAAAGAACTACAGTTTTCTTACACCTTCCTCCACCTTTCCCCTTAGGAAATCTTCTGATGCACTCACTGTTATGGTCTTTCTAATAAGTTTGAAAATCTGTTGTCTTTCTGCTTTAAATTTTACACTTACTAACAAATTCTGCAGAAAAATTTTTTAAATATAAAATAAAATTATAATGAAATATACCAAAATGCTGAAATGCTGGGATCACTTTAGGAGTGAAACAAAAAGATAATACAGAAGCATTTTAACTTTATAATTAAAACCAGTATTATTGCTCCTTTAAATATACTCTATGGTGATTACCTGTAAATAAAATCTTTACTTACACTGTGTCCCAAAAGTCAATTAAAAATTTTAGTATCAACAAACCAGCAGAAATGTATGTTGTCAGCTTAAGTTGCAAAGTGTATGATAGTCTCTTGCTCCTTAAACTGGTGAAGTATTATATACTGTTATCTCAAACTATGCTGGATATGAGGAGTGCTATGTGCCTGAACAAATTCTTCCTGATTGAAGTCAGCTTCTTAGAATTTTACCTCATGGATATTCAGAAAATTAGCAAGCCTATAAAATTTGCCTAGCTTTTTTAAAAACTCAAAGCAAAACAAAAAGTACAAGGATAATACAAGAATTATTGATCTTTTAAACATCAGTATAAGTATACATATGTATATATAATTAGTTACAGTACCTTTTGTTTTTGGAGTGGTGATAATTTTAAGGACTGGTCACTGGGATTCAATTTCATTGCATGTGTCTGCAAAAAATAAGATCTCCATTAAAAAAATAAATATAACTAACAGGGAAAGCAGCATCAAAGCCCAGTTCTAGTAAACAGAGCTATTATATGAACACTTAGATATTATTGCACAGTCAGGTTGAGACAAATCTATATGATCGCTCAACTCACCTTTTTCACTTCTACTCCCTCATTTACTGCTTATAAAGAGAAAGAGTGGTAACCAGCTTACATGTCAACATCTAAACTGCCTATAGAGACCGAAAGCTACATGCCCTCTCTTACAGCCCACAAGCACATTTTAGATCCGCCTTCCAGTCACCCTGAAGTTGTGGCTACAAATATAACACCTTACTCCCTTATCATCACAACCTTCAACTTAATATCCAGTTTGATACAACAGCCTTGAAAGAACATATTTAAAGAAACATTACATAGCAGAAGTTTTTATTGGAATCTAATGCCTTTATCTCTTCTACATAAAGCAAAAAAACCAAAAGGCAAGGCGATGTAGAATACTACAAGGTGGGCAATTAATAATGAGGTTTTGGTCATCCCTACCCATATACTCCAAATGACAAGATAGTATTCTCCGCTGCTGTCTGTTAACTGCTTATGGTTTAACCACCATATTCTTTTCCAACACAGTGAGCATGGACAGTTCTGGTTTCTGACTCCCAAGAATTTGTATCATCAATATGATATTAAAAGTTCTTCCCCCTCTTGTCACACTTGTCAATAAGATGTATGTTGCCACAGTTTAGAAAAATTGAAACAACTATGCTGTAACAGATTATTTTCATTTAGATTCAAGAAGAGCAATCATTTTTCTTTGTGTTTTGACAAGTTTGCCTGACAGACTTTTTTCAAATTTACTGTTTCATTCTGATAAATGTTTTAAAATTGATTCACGATGGGTACAAAAACAAAAAGGAGGAAGAAGTCTAGCACATAAAGTGTGCAATATATTATAAATAATGCCTCAGTAAATTAATGAAGGCCACGTTGTGCATCATATCTGAAGACAATTTTTTCCTTGTAAATGAAAATAAAGTTTTATAACTGTTAAATAAATGGTATGCACAAACAGATTGTTAAATTACTAAGCACTATTAAGTACAAACAAGTAATAATTCCTGTAAAATGTGCAATCCCTCCAGCATAACTGACAACATATTCTGAGCTGAGTCCACAGTGAGCTGCTCTTTTGTTTCCATTCCATTGAAGTTAAAAAAAAGACAAAAACCAACACTCTTTCCAGTGCACTGTGTTAAGGCCAGGACATGCCCTATCTGCCAAGAGAACAAAATATTTTGGAAAGGTGTACAAGTGATAAGGTGAACATATTTTTTAAATAAAAGAAATACGTAGAAACATGCTTACGGATCACCAGATAATCAAAATGTCTGCATTTTGGTCTTCCCTTTACTATGATCCACCTGTACTAAAAAATCTCGGAATAGGAAAAGACAGCACTCTGCTTCATTTCCTGCAATTCTCTCTCTTGGAAATTATCAAGAAGAAGAAGGTCAGAGATAGAGACCACCATGTGGTATCCAGCATCCTTCTCCTTTCCTTTCTGATATCCAGAGCTAAAGCGTGAGGAGGGGCTGCACTATTGAACTGCCTCAACCTCGTATTACAACATTACTTGGAAAATGAAAACAAACTTTAGCATTGGATAATGATGATATGAAATGCATGGTCATTTAACAGTATGTCAGTACTTCTTGGTGCCACATATGACATTCTGGACTAGCCAGGAATTCTGTACTAGAACTTGAAACACAATTTAGCAGCTTTATTCTTCCCCTGCATAAAAACAATTGAATCACAGATTCATTAGGGGAATATATTACCATATTTAGGATGTCAGTTGTATCTCCAAGGTTTCTGTCATTATTTTCACTATCAGAATCTTCTTCTGCAGAGCCTTCACCAGGTTTATCTTTTTGATGATTCTTTTCTTCAATGTAAAATAGAGGGAGGTAAACAAATACCATAGGAACAAGGAATATATAGCAAACAGAACACCCCACTCTTGTAAAACAGAGATTATGTCTATTTTACTGACATAGGACTGACACACAAGACACAGCAGAAACACTTCCAGCTCCTTTTCATCAGTATTAACATCAGAGGTAGCTCAGCAATCTGGCCTCAGTGCACTGTAGATCTCTGACCATTTTTGCAGGCTTTCAAAGCATAAATATTATATGGGACAAAGATTCTTTTGGATAATCTCTTCAATAATAGTGTACCAATTAAACTAACTTAGCTGCAGTCATATCGCCTACGTTGCACATTATCTGTGTAATGGATGGAGAGACAGTGAGTTTAACTCCAATGCAGCATCATTAAAATGTACCTACATCATTTTCAGGTTCACCTCAAGTTCATCAGGTATATGAGCAGTTTCATATGGCACAAAACCCGAGGTTTTAGGCCTCAGAAGGCAATTCAAATTTCACTGCATTGCCTTCCTGGAACCAGAAATGCTAATGGACATGCTGGCAGCTTTACAAATAATCATCTTAATTCTAACTGAATTAGTTACTTTCAAATTGGATTTGACTGTCCAATAAATCTGAGCTAACTTTTACACAGAAGCACTGCATTCTGCACTCTTCATCACTGCTCTTCCCAGGAAATCACACATGCCTAGGAACCCAGATGAAGTCCAGAACTGCTCTAGAGAATCTATGCAAAAGTCCAGTGCTGTATCAGTATCATTGTTATCCAGGCTTTTGCATTAGCTAGAATATTGTAAATCCTTATTATCTTAGATAAGAGAGAGTGAAGAGTACTTTTGCATTTCCAAGTGAAGAAGAAAGATCCTGTAAGAATTAGTAGACCTCTTTTCTCATCCAAGGTCTCTTGTAGGCCTTCCTGTGTCTTTAAGATTGTTCCTAATAATTTTTTTTCTGCAATTCTTTTTCCTTTTTGTGAAAATTGAGAAAGCAGTTACTAATCTTATAGTATTTTTGTGAAGCCCTATTTCTACAGGCTTGAGGAACGACAGATACAATTTAGAAGTTGTTTTTCTTTCACTCAACCCTCCTCTAAATTTTTAAGCACATTTTCCAAACATGAACAGTGTGAGGCAATTTTTGGTATGCATTTCTCAACTTTCATGTCTGTATGCTGCCAGACCCTCTTGAGGTAAGACTGAAATTAAACCTTCTTTCACATTCAAACTGAGCATTTGTTTATGAACGATGAAAGCCAAACTACATAATTATGAGAAAACAGCAGCAAGATGTGGGGACACTTCACCTTTTTCATGGTCTCTGCCCTTCGCAGGTACAGCTTTAGGAAGACTTGTTGCAGAAAAACAGAGTGGGCTAGTGTTGCTAGTCACAGGCAGCGAGGATTTTAAGGAGCTTTCTCCCAGTGGAGGCAGAGTTTGTGCCATTCGAATAAACTGTTCTGGTGACTTTTCCTTTAGAAGATTAAAAAAATATATATTGAGAATAAGAGTAGAAGAATAAAATGTAAGCAACCTCTCAAGCTTAACAGTGGTATTTTCTTTTAGTTGATGATACAACGTTGTAACTTTGTATACAAAGCATAAACACAATTTCTTTAATATTTTAATTATTTATAGTCCTAAAAAGTGGATAGGTATATAGTGGAATATTTTAGGTCATTTCTACACAATAATCTCAAGCAGTCTTAAAATGTAGACAAAGGAGAAAAAGAACTTTGATTTTTATTTAAAATTAAAATACTAGTCTCTCCAGTAACACTCAGGCATTTAATCCACAACATCAATACATTTTTACCAAAAAAGTGTGGTTTTGTGGTAGAGTTAGTTTTCAGACAGGTAAGTGAAATGATCCAATTCATTGCGCTGTTCAGGGAAATCACATGTGTAGTGGAGATAAAGGAGAAGAAACTACTATTTTAAGTAGCTACAGGATCTAAGGATCATTTTAAGCTGGTTGCGAAACTTTCTCCTGAAACCAGGACAATATTTTATAAACTATCAACTTGTTTAATATATTCAAGGACTCAGAGGGAACAACAAAAAGAATTAGGTTCTCGCTCTTTTCAAAAAATATTTCTATGATATTTTTAAAAATGCAAAGGAACAGGCTCTACATTTTAGAATAAAAAAAAAAATACAAAATCAATTTGAGTCTTCTTCATAGAAATAAACAAGTAAAATCTGACCTATCTTTTACCTGCATCAACTTTGGAGCCAGGGTAGACATTCATTCTTCTTTTTATACATTAAAATTAAACACGTATTTTAAGGAGATATATTTATCTGCTGGGTATATGCTGTGATTTTAGCTTTAAAAGTGATTTTATTTCCTAAAAGAAGTATGGCAACTCTAAACAGCTCTGAATTTACCCTCTCTCGACGTCGCATTCGTGCTGATGTTAGTTGTAAGGTGTTTGTTAGTAGTGAGTCTCCACTCATTTTAGAGATAGTAGCAGTCAAATGGCTTTCATATAAATCTTCTAAGAGTACTTCTTCAGATCCTTTAGGTCTTGGAGCAGCAAAAACTAGCATGTGACAACCACCACAAGCAACCTACAGCACCAAAAAAAGGTCTGACTATTTCATTTGCAAGTATCAGTACAAGGATACAAGGATCTCATTTTCTCACAATCGTCTCTAGTGGCTTAGATTGTAAGAAAAACATACTAAAAGTGAGATTAAATTGCTTCAAATTTAGCTCCTAATGACATTAGCCACATAAAAGTACTTAATTACATTTATTAATGACTAGTGATCTATGTTCACTTCTTCTTACTTAATACAATGTATTTGTATTGAACAGAACACAAGATAGGTCTATCAAGTTATTGATACAGGAGAAAGCAAAGGTATTTCCACCAATTTTTGAGGGATTTGAGCTAATTATTTTGATGCAAGTCAAATGTGGGCAACACTGATAGCTTCAGTGATACAAACCTAGAGATTTTATCACAAAATCCACAAAATGTAAAGCAAGTTCTACACCCTCCAACAGACAAAGTATTATTACATAAATATCCCACTGTACAAATAATCGTTAAAATTAAAAAGATGACACTCTGGTGTTTTCAGAACAGATATTGGTTTCCCCCTACTGCCAGCAATCTAAGAGCAACAAATATTTAATTTTATAGGCTACCACAGCTCTACAGACCAAAATGCTATAGCACAACACTACTGAATAAAATCCTAAAAAGCAGTCTATAAATGTAGTCCAAACCAAATACATTCTAAACTAAATGAACAGTGCAGTAAGTAAATATCATTTCCTTTTTCTTTCAATTTGTGTTGCCTACTAATTAAATGTTATAGAAAGAAATAATTCTATAATGAGATTTCAACTCTCATTAATAACGTGTTTCATAAAAAGATAAATCTTTTGATGTTTGAGAATCATGAACAAAAGTTTTACCAAAAGGACTGTGAACCTCAAGAAATTATAACACAGAGTGGGATCAAACTGATTTGTAAAATTCTCTTCTCCAAGGCCTAACTTGCCATGTCGTCCATCTCCAAAAGTAAACATGAGGCCATTCTCTGCATGTGGAAAAAAAAAGGATGCTATTAATAACAAAGATTCAATACAAAACTAGGACAAAACCATTACAAAGTAACAGGTCATGCAAGTAAGGAGTATTTCTCTTCCAAAAGCAAAACCTGAACAATTATTTTTAGATTTTCAACAGGTGAATATGATCAAAAAATATGTATACTTTCAGGCGAAGTACTGAGATAAGAGTTAGTCCAGACAATTTGTAAAAAAAACCCAACCAAAACAACAACAACAAAATAATAAGATTGAAATTGTATAGAAAAACAAAGGCTTCTAAACAAGAATACTTGTTAGCAAGGCATGATTATGAGGTTATAACTCCCCGGGAGATACCAGGTACAGAGCTATGCATGGCATGGCTGTGAATCAGAAATTCCTAATATCGAATCTGGCTTTCTCACTAGCTTAATTAACCTTTAGATCTAGTAAGTTTGTATATGTCTTCTTCTACTGCTCATTTTATAAAGAAAGCTTTTACAGTATAATAGAGTCGCTGGAAGTGCATTTCAGAATTTTTCACTTACATACCTGCTATTACAGCAGTATGATTTTCCCCACATGTAATGTTACATATTTTATGCCTCCTCAAGTGTTTCACAGACTTTGGTACTGAAGTTTCAAAAATAAAAGTACCATGTCCCAGCTGCCCATATTGTCCAAGTCCAAAAGTATATACATCCGTCTCTGAAAATGTATAGGCAAAGTTAACAACAAATATGCTGGTAACTATATGTATGTTATAATCTGCTTTCTATTAGCCAAATGGTAGTCAGATGACATCAGCATCAAAAAAGCAATGTTTTATCAATTAAAAAAATGTACCAACTAATGAATTACATTTATCAATTAATAACAAAATGCAACAAAATAAAAAACAGGAAATAAAGCACTAAAATATATACAGAAAAGAATTTTGAATGGTTCAATATGCAATATATTTTCTAACATAACTGCAAAATAATCCACTGATCACATGTACACAAAACATCAGCTAACAAAAAATTTATGGGACTTTACATACTGCAATTAATTCAAGACCACAATGTTTACATATATGTGCATTTTCAAGTACAATAGTCTCATCTTAATTTCTGGTTACCTGCACGTACACTGTATGACCGTAAATTTAATAGACTAGACCTCTTTAAACCAATACTAACTTCTGTGTAAGAAGAGACTGGAACAGTAAGAGAATACGTTTCAGTATTCTGTTCAGCTACCAAATCAGGCCTGCATTAAATACAGAGAACACTATAATTGTGTTATCTTGTGACAGAATAATCATCCTTCCACATTTATATTTTGTCTGTTTAATGGACTGTCTGTGCCAGGAAAAAGAATAAGAGCTTCTCCAAAGCAATAAAGATTCTTGGTGTGTCCATCCCTGGCACTCCATCACAACAGGGGAAGACTGTGAAGCTTGGAAATCTTGATGAGTTCATGCTTGAAAAGGGAAATTCAAAGACTAAGTTTTTTTGGGGAAAAGGAGAAGTTTTCCTAGAATTTTATTCCCTGCCCCTTTTTCTTCTGCATGTAGGCAACAAAGGAAAAGCTAGAGAAGTACTACTTAAAGTACCTGAAAAACAGTTATGAAAACCTGGGAAAGACTGGGAAGGACAAAAACTATTCTATGTCAAGCAAAAAGAACTGAGACTTGGGAGCAATATATCATTACATCATTGTTATGAACATGGTGCAGAGCATGCCTGCTCCTGCTGCACAGATGCCATCAGGACAAAAATCTCACCACCTTCAAAAGCAAGAGAGGAATGGGCATCCACAGCGGAATGTGTGGAATGACAGAGAATCTTTGGGGTTTGAGCACTTCTTTGTGTCAAGGGAACAAGGACACTGGAAGAGCAAAGTAAGTTTCGGTGCCACAAAAGTAGTTTATACTGTGCGACCAAATTCTCAGAGCAGCCACAAACTGGAGAAATATTAAAAACAAATTCTGTTACCATTCCCTCAAACTAATCCTTCACTACTGTCAGGGAAAGAGAAAGCAGAGATCAGACCAGATTCCATATTACTACAACAGTACACTTACTAACTTATGTTAACTTTCCGATTTCAAAGGAACCATGATGAAATACTGTAACACTATGTATGGAAAAGTTCTTTCTAGCAAAGGGTTTGCCCTTTCTGCCCCTTTTAAACTGTTCCATATTAAGAAGTCATGAATTCACACCATAAAAAAAAACAAACAATGTTCTCACAGTTTTTCAGATTGTAGATGAAAAATATTGAGTAAAGCTACTTTTTTAATTTAATGCAATAGTAAAGCTCCCTCTGCTGGAAATCTTCGTGCAAGAAAGCAAGACCACCTCAGGATCTTTAAAAAGGAAAACAAGAAGACATTTTCTGTAATATCTAGACTTTCTGCATAAGAATCAAGAAACTACACCTGAAAGACAGGAGCTTTCTCTAATTGAACCAAAGTCTCATCTTCATTTTAGTAAATGACTTTCTCAGCATAGCTGATTCCATAAATTCTGTTTAGAAGTACTGCATTTGTCTTAATATTTCTTTGGAAACTGGCAGATCTTGTAATTTTCAAATTATATGGCTTTATGTGATTAACATAATTATTTTGAGTGAAGTTGGAGGTTCTTCACATTATCTTTAATCCTAGCTTGAAACATGCAACGCCTTTTGCATTTGTGTTTAGAGGGAGATGTTCTCAAATGCTAACTTTAAAAGTACAGGAAACTATTTTCTTTCCTCTGTTTCTACTGACAATGAGGAGAACTGGCCCATCCAAAGCAAGGTTAGAGTGCCTTTATAAGAAGAATGATTTCTTCTACTGCTGCTATAGACCAAGGGCACCTAAATTTTGCTCCTCCTAAATTTGCTTATTAGTCAATTATCAAGGCACAGGACGACAAAAACTTTGTACCTTTCTTAAATGATTCACTGGTCTGGTGCAGAAGTGAGGCCAAACCTCAGTAATGATCTCACTTAGCAGAAATGAGGTATTTCCTCCAATCTGTCTTTATAAATACATGGAAAGAGAAGTCTATGGCAAAGCAACTTCATAGACTTAGTGATAAAATGAGAGAGGTGAATTTCATCATTATGAACTTGAATTTTTAAATTAATTTGCCTACACCATTAATCCAAAAGGGGATATAGCCCCGTTGTCACCTTCTTACTGTCCTCTGTCCCAGTAAGGATATGATCAGATGAGACAAATAAAACGTACTGCCAGCAAAAGGGCAGATCTCGTTCTCCCATTCTCTGTCTTCAGTCCCCTCTTGCACTGTCTCTGCTGTCCACCTGGCTATGTGGTGAGCCAGCTCGGCTGAGTAAGCCAGGTTTTGGGGGGTTTTGCTGAAACAGTTTTCTGTGGAATGGTCAAGGCAGCACCAGAGCGGTACAAGGGGAAAGACATACGGCCACAGCAGCACGAGGGAAGCAGCAGTGCCTCCAGTGCATCCGTGAATCACAAGGAAGGCTCAGCCATGTTAACAGCAGCCAGAAGAAACAGAACTCAAGCCCTGTGCTGGCCTCGAGGAAGGAACTGCTGCCTCCACAGCAGCAGCCCATGACAAGGGCCCTTGAAGGATGAAGAGAAGTGGTTTCAGAGCTTGCACAGAACCCAATGGCTTCACTGTTCCAAGTGACCTCCAGCACTCAAGTGCTGGGACTGCTTCTCCTTTACTTCCTAGATTTTCTTTTTTGGAAAAACAGGGATATTTCCCTGTAACTGTGGATCTTCCACCTTTGCAGGCATCTTCTGGAGTACATAACAGTTCTTTAATCTCCATGACCACTGTCACTATAAATAAAATAGTCCTAGGCAAAAGTCTATATAGTTTTCAGATTATTTTTTTTAACACGTGCTATTTGCTGAAAGAACTGAGTGAGCTCCAAGAGTGTTTTTAAGATTGATACATTCCTTGCTATGTATTTAAGGCTATAGACAAAGTTAAAAATCCATGGGAGAAAAACAGAAACAGACAGGTATGCTTATATCTCTCCACATAGATTCATTTTTCTTGAACATTATTATTATTACTACTACTACGACTACTACTACGACAACTATGCCAATGGGCTATTCACTCTTACAGTAGCTTTATTTTTAAACAGCTTATGCTGAAAAATGTTACTGTAAAAATCAGCTGTCAACACAACACTCAGTTTTACCAGAGCTAGTAATTGGATTTGGGGATTTCAGTATAAATAGTATACAGACTTAAGAATGCTTTGAAAAATCTAGATAATCCTATATGGTTTGAACAGTCAGTTCTGTCATGAAAAGGTAGAGCTTTTTCATCCTTTTCATCCTCTTTCAGAAGGGTATCTTGACTTTCTTTTCTTTTTAAAAGACCTTGAGACAGAAGATGAAAAATCCAACATTTTACATACTAACACACTAATGTGCTGTATTGTTATGTCAAATGATCTATTCTTGAAGGACTGCTTCACTTTTTCCTTTGAAGAGATATCTTTGCCTTCCCTCCTTTCAGAGAATAAAGGAGGTAATATATCCTTTTATAGACAGGATTATTCCCAGAGGATCTGTCATCATCTGAAAAAAACTGTAAGATATTAAGGCCACTCCCAGTCATCTGTTTCTTCTTCTCCAATTTCTAGATTCACAAGTTATTATTATTCTACCTTTTAAAAAGCTTTATTGAAAAAGTATGCAAATTGAGATTTCTGCTTTCTCATAGTTCTTTTGAAAGTGATGATACAAACAGATTTCATTTTCAGTAGGAAACATTTGCAAGCATTGTGAGTAGTGGATGCATTTTTTTTAGTCTCTGAGAGAAGTCATCTAGGATGACGATATCATCTTCTTGAACTGGCTTATAGACTGTCATGAAATGAATCGGTTTGTGCTGCTACAGTGAGAGAAAACTTTTGCATGATAGAATTTTTGTGATTCTGTTTATTCTCTAGAACAACTGCAAATGTTAAAGGCAGAAGTAACAATAAGACTTGTAAAGAAGATGGTTTCCAATACCATCTTCAATATTTCTAAACCCTTGTATCTTTAAAGTTTTTTCCCAAATCATTGCTCTCAACAGTTTAATTTTTTGTTCTCTAGGGAAAAAAAAAAGAGTTTCCCATTTTGGAGTTTCAGAGAAAAAAAAAAAGAATTATTTTAATATATACTTTCTACCATTTACTCTGATATTTGCTGGAGAGATTCCAAACAGTAGCTTGATTTAATAACCCAGATAACAGTGGTTCTTACCATATAAAATTACCAATAGAATAGATAAGACAGTCATAAAAAAGAAATCAGATGAAGTGCTTTGGAATAGACTAATTATATATGAGAGTCAGGAAGAAACTTGCCTCGTATTCAGTAAGATAACTGGATTATGCTTTCTTCTAATTTGATAAACCCTAAGTAGAACTGATGACAAGAAATGAGCAAAGATGTGCAACAGTTTCTCCATATGACATTTTCTCCTATCCTATTCCTGTGTTAAATGAGATAGATGAAACAGGGGAATATACAATAGTCAAACACTCACTTCTTATTGTTTAAGACTGAAATGACACACACCCTGAAAAACTGGAAAGACCCTGGAAAGATGAAAACCACATCAATATATATTGTTACTAAAGCCAAGCAGCACCCATCTTCATGGAAGACAATACATGAAATTCAAAGTATCTTCAAAATTGTACTACTTTCTTAATTTAGGAAAGTGAGCTTAAAAGAGGTATAGATGTTTCTGCTCCTCTTTAAAGATATATCCTTCATTAGAATTCTCAATTCGTGGTCACGCCACTTCATCTCGAGATGCAATACACCCTTCAGTAGTGATTTCAAGTTAAGTTTCTGGTGCAAAGCCTATAATGCATGTATGCTGCACTCACTTTTCAAATGATTACCATGTCCAAACCTAGCTCTTTTCCCAATTTTTCCCCCAAATTTTGTTTTGAGTCAGAAAAATTTCTGTATGTCACCACTCTTGATGAAGTATCTTTCACTTGAGACAGTATGTCCATTACCCTCTACTCTTTTGTTCAAAGTGTTTTAGGCAGAAATTCACAGCTATAGCCTATTTAATAATAGCTGAATCCCATTAAAAAACATCTATCTGACCTTTCGCTCTTATCGCAGCAACTATTAATCTTTATGAAAATGTATTTTGTTGGAGGATATACTTTTGCTCTTCTCTTGACTCAGCTGGATCTTCTAGCACACAACACTTTGATCATCAACTGCCAGCTAAGCAATCACCGAGTTCCTTATTTGCCTTCTACTACAAAATCTGTTTCCATAGGCAATTAAATCTTACATATTAAGACACTGACTTACTATGGTGTTTTCTTCACTATGTTTGTTTTTTGGCATTTGGTCATGCAAGAAGCGTGACCAGCAGGTCAAGGGAGGTGATTCTCCCCCTCTACTCTGCTCTCATGAGACCCCACCTGGAGTACTGCGTTCAGCTCTGGGGACCCCAACATAAGAAGGACATGGACCTGTTGGAGCAGGACCAGAGGAGGGCCATGAAGATGATGAGAGGGCTGGAGCACCTCTCCTATGAGGACAGGCTGAGAGAGTTGGGGTTGTTCAGCCTGGAGAAGAGAAGGCTCCAGGAAGACCTTATAGCTGCCTTCCAGTACCTAAAGGGGGCCTACAGGAAAGATGGGGAGGGACTTTTTGGAAGGGCATGCAGTGATAGGACAAGGGGGAAATGGCTTTAAACTGAAAGAGGGCAGATTTAGATTAGATGTAAGGAAGAAGTTCTTTACTGTGTGGGTGGTGAGGCACTGGAACAGGTTGCCCAGCGAGGTTGTGGATGCCCCATCCCTGAAGTGTTCAAGGCCAGGTTGGATGGGGCTTTGAGCAACCTGGTCTAGTGGAAGGTGTCCCTGCCCACGGCAGGGGGGTTGGAACTAGGTGATCTTTAACGTCCCTTCCAACCCAAACCATTCTATGATTTATATTTTGCCTCTTTCTTCTAGCTCTTGTACAGATTTCACTATAATGATGATATCATCCAGGTCTACATCTTCCTACTAAATCTCTGTAACAGTCGTTTGTTATAATGAAATTTATCACATGAAATACCATTAGAACAAAATATCTATTGGTTGGTTTCAGATTTATGGTTAAAAATAATCAATAATGATAATCAAATTCTTTCTGCAGAACTTCACTTTATAACCTATGAAATAATGCTATGATTTATACATTTGCTGGCCCCAAATTTATGGTAATTTTTTTCCTAATAATGATAATCTGATTTAATGTAAAGAAATTTATTTTATGACATAGAATACTGCCAGGGTAAGACTGTATGTTGGTGGTAGAAGAGAGACAAAGGCATTGAAATGTAGACAAATGTTTGCATTATTTCCTGGATTGGCTACTGTTATTTCCTCTTCATAGTTTTCCCAAAGGAGTTTTAACCTACCCAGAATCTTACAGCTTGACTCATCATTACACATAACGTTTCCCAGCATATCACTTCCACCTTTACTCTCTCCGGTGGCCTGCAGTACAATACCACATCATATTACTTACAATCTCCCACAGCTAGATTTTCAGTTTATATTTTAGAAATTTTGGTTGCATAACCTTGAAGGCATGCCACCAGATTGACACGAGATTACTATTTAGCATTTTCAAAATACAGATTTAAGGACTGATATCTATACATCCTACTTGTTTTTATAGCTTTTGCATTTTGGAAGGAGATTAATTACAGGCATATTATACAGCTGTGGAATTCATTACAAGCCAAAGCTGATATTTTTTAAATCATCTGTGGGAAAAGTCAAACTTTCCTTTCCTGCTTCTATACTACTATAGTTCAGGATAGAACTTGTGGAAACAAATACCTAGCAATGCTTTGCATATATCACTTTGAAAAGCTAATTTACCATTGGCACACAACTATTTAATAGCACAGTAATATACACCATCTTCCAAGTACTATACATACAACCCTGTGAACTAATATGTAACAGTTGTATTTGCTGATAGTGATAACTTGTACAGTATATTGAATGTCTATAACTACTAGTTTTATATGTATGCTAAAGATTCTGCTCAATGTCACAGGCAAATTCTGTACCACAAGAGGTATTTAATCCATTTAGGCACCCAGTAGATTGTGCATCTCCACCACTATTAACAGACAGCTCCTTGAGAAGTGACTTCCTAAATACATTCCTAAATATTCAAGGTCATTTAAATTTACTACAGAATGGAAGCTTTCCTCTACAATTTCCCCTCTCACACCAATACCACTTTCAAGCTCCGTAGAGGAAAGAAACATCAATCATCCATGTTGCACAAGGAGGTGCCGGCTTGTTGCAATTCCAGTAAGAAAGGCACTCAGACTCTGTAAAGTATCTCTTAAAATGCTATTTGTTGGAGCTAAGACTATAAAGAAAAAGAAGATAATATCAATGATCTTATACCCCTCTAGATGCTGGGAATCCTGAGCTGTGTGGAATTGAACAGGCCGCCAGCCAGGCACAGCATGCTACACAGATCCCATCTGTGGAAGGTTACACCATTTTGGTCATTTGAGCTCTTAGAGGATTTTCTTACAAGCAAACAACTCTATTCATCATTTATACTGTCAAATAAAAAGGACATTCACATGGGAACTTGCTGCTGAAGTTTTAGATAAAGGCAAGGACACGCAAGTGGTGTAACCAGTGGTACCAAGTAGGAGCTGCCTGTAAGATCCTCTGTTACAATTAGCTGGCTAAGTTTATCGTGTAGCCAAGGGATATGCACAGCACAGCCCTGAACGTCAAACTATATGTGCAGCACAGCACAGGCCTGCACTTAGGCTAAGTGTTACATGGATTTCTACCTCCTTGATGTACAATGGTCTTCCAGTTAAGATCGCTACAGCATCTTACATTTCAGTGGGACGTAAATTCTTTAAAGTAAATTGAGTTTACTGATAAAGTTACAGGGCTGTAAATAAAGCCAGTTAAATTGCATACCTGTCAACACCACTGTGTGTTCTCCACCACAGGCAACCTTATTAACCTTTTCCATAATTCCCAGTACAGGCTGTGGGACTCTATTGTTCTTCAGCTGTTCAGGCAATAATCCCAGTTTCCCATTCTCAGGTTCTCCAAAAGTATAGAGCTCACCATCTCCTGTGAAAATACAGAACAGAGCAGGATTTCCAGCATGCACTGAGAAGCAAGGATGGGTTGTCAAGGTCACTGCAGACACAAATCAGTAAGATAGAAAAGTGTATGAACATCATGGGATAATTGAACATATTTGTATAATGTCCAAACAGCTGTGCAAAGCAGTCTGCTTTGATGGGACAAGACGGGGCTAAATTTTAGCCCTCTCCAAGATGAGAACTGCAACATTTAGCCTGAAAGGAATCTAACCAAGGGAAAAACAAAACCATATACATCCTGCTTCTGAGAGGCTGTAATTCCCTCTCTAATCAGTATTTATGTCAATGGAAGTTGCTTGTAAGAATCTCAATTACAACAGAAAATCATTTTGCATGGAATTTTGATGGAAAATCCACACTTCCTTCTTGTAAAATACAGAGAAAAAAGAAAAAAAAAGCAGAGTAAATGACATGAAACTGTGTGTGGTCTGGAGAGCAAGGAAAGGGCTATATATCCAACAGGAATACAGCAGTGGTTCCACAGTGGTAACTCCACCAGAATTAAGTTCAAAAATATACTGAGAAGTCCTTAAAGATCTCTTCCTTTAACTTCTTTCTGATCTGCTACATAATCATACAAGACAACCCTTCTCATGCACCCAGACTTTTTAAGAATCCAGTTCAAAAACTGTTTAACCCCAAATTTGGATAGTTCATTTTACTTTCAAGTTTCCTTTGTTCTATCTTTTCCAGTCACTCCCTTTGCTTTTTAACTGCTACGTGAGTCTGAATTATCATTCAAGACAGCATTCTGTATATCCTTCTACCATAGTTAAAAACGGAACATGTAAAATGTACTTTCCATTGCTGTATTTACAATTTATCTGCATCTGTTACATTTATCTACATTTCACATTTATCTAAATCTTTTTTTTACAATTTATCTCCATCTACATTTCTCATTTTCTGTGCTAAGGGGCCCCCAACTATTCTAACAGATCAGAGTGAGATTTAGGTAGAAAACATTTCCTCATTGCCAGGAAAGCTTCAAGTTAATAGCTGAGTGTTCTCCACTCCTGAAAAAGATTATCTGTGGAGTAGTGTCCTCATAACAAATTGTGGCCCACAATCTGAATTTGAAATTACTTACCAAAAACATCACCATACACTATTATGTAAGAAAAAGTTTGGGTTTTAATCTCAGTTGGATATAACAAAGCACAAGGATAAGCAAAACTCTCACATGCAGCTAGTCCAAGACAAAGAGATGTTTAAACTTGTGTGGGAGCTTCCTGCTGAAGGAGATTTGAAGAGAGCGCTACACTTACATAAACAACATAACAAACCCCAGACGTGTACTCCATTATTAAAGCCTAGTCATCAGAAGCACCCATCTACAATATTTTTGGAAACATGCAGATTTGTGCTTCAGTACAAAATGTACTTTTACTTTCAGAGGGATACATTTAGTGTTCACAAATTTACTTTTACAGCATTTAGAGGCATTACTATTGCATGATGCACAAGTATCTGAGAGATTCTTATTCAAAAGCTATAAATTCCTTGCCAACATGAAAGTTGGGTTGACCTTAGAAATGCTGGTCTTTCCCCACAGAAAATGAAAACAGATGAGCTCAAAGAAAGTTTCAAAGCTGAAGTCTTATTTAGGTGCTCAGAACTGACCATTAGAGAATTCCATCCCTCTCTGCATTGAACATAGGCAGACCATAAGGAAACAAGCTTATTACTAGTTTTCTGTTAGCCTTTGTGAATATTCCCCCATTTGCACAGCTGCTACATTTGTTGCTTTTTCCTTGCACTTAGTCAGCCACAACTTAAAATTTGGGAATTTAAGGACAATGGCAATGACCAAAAAAAAAAGCCTATACAGAAATAGGAAATATGGACGAGCTAAAAGTAAACCTATGAATAAATATGTAAAGTAGAAAAAAATGAAGCTACATATGCATTCTAAAAATCAAATTAGATTAGTCAAATTATTAAAACCACGTTAATAAAAATTGAAGGATATAATTCAAAATGAACTGAAGTTTATTAAAACTTGGGCATACCAAGCCAAGACAGGAAAGGAATTTTACATTTTTTGAATTTTTAATTCTTACGATGAGAAGGTCAAACTGGTGTCAGTAAGAAATGTGTCATTTTTATTGAATTTTCCTGAGCTTTACTCTGGCAATACATTCATTTAAAACTTCCTTTTGCATGAATAAAGAATTTCAGGTTGCAAAAACGCATCTTCATTTTGTGTAACTATGGATCAACTAGTTAGTAATACATTTTCATTTAAGTCATCTGGTAAATCCAATAGATAAACTAGATTCAAAATGTTTTTCCTGGAAAACTCTTTTGATAGCGATATATCTTTTTTTTTCCTTTATGGCACTTCACTCTTCACTCATTTGTGCTACAGAATGACTACAGCAATGGGTGCATAGAACAGAGCAGCACAGACTGCTTTTGCCAGTACCCTCCATCAAAAGGGTTTCATTCTGAAAACCCTTAAACTACTATGTCTTTTAATAAAGCAGTGCTTCTCCTCCCATCCTCTCAGAGGAAGTAATTCTGGAGCAGTCATGCTGATCTGTGATGTATGTTACCTTTGGTATTGACAATCCACAATAAGCAAAAAAAAAAAAAAAAAAAAAAAAAGGTCTAAATTGTAACCTATTTTCTTCAAAGGAAGCCTGAGGATAGGTTTTAAATGAATTTTATCTATAGGGAGAATCTGAAGTATGTCTCTTATTTTATGGCAAAGTTCATTCAGGACAAAAAAAAGAGTTTATGCATTTTTTAAGATACTTCAGCTTCAAATTAATTTAAATGCAGACATTTATCAATTAACTTGAAAATTCTGAAAAAAATGTATGACATACTCAAAGAGCAAAAACTGTAAAAAGGACTTTTTTCATAAAGCTGAATTCCTGCTTTAAATGGAAAATAAGTCCTAAGCCTCAACATAAAGTTGCAAACCGGCACTTCCACCAAAGATTTAGAACCTAACTGCGATGGCACAATGCTTATTTGTAAAGCATACAAGACCTAAGAAATTTAGACTCTACCTTAGTCAAAGAAACCCCAGACTATTTTATATGATTTCTATATTTTGCAAGATCACTTCTGCCTCTCACAAAGGCACAGATTCTTCAAGTACCATGCTCCTGGGCCACTAAGGCTAGCAATTGGACTTACTATCTTTACTGAATGCTCTAACTGCACAGAAGGACAATCAGGGAATGACAATAATACAATCTTACTCGGTGTCAAGCTTCCTGCAGGGTTTCACAGGGCTCAGGCTATTAAGAGTAGCCACCCACAATCTAGCCACAGAGCTCTTCAGCAAGACAAGGAAACAGGACAGCAGCTGTATTTCCCAACTATCATCAGAGGTGTAATGCCATCCTCCTAGCTGTCCTTATTTTTTTCTATCATTCTGACATTTTCTTTTCTGCACACACAAACTACCCCAATAATATTATAACACTCCATTTACCTGCATGTATCTGTGCAGAAATATCTTTGTTGCATTCTTCTACACTTCTTTTCTAAGAAGGGTTTTGCAGTCATTTCAATCTGTATTTTTTAAGAAACGGCAAATTATCTCAGCTGCAGAAAAGTATATTTCATTTCATTTCTAAACTAGGGACTGTGTTTAGGCTTCTCTGTTCAGTTTGCATTTCTGTTTTAATTCTGATCTTTATTCTTATACCTATGTGCAGAAACAGTCTGAACAGGCTGATGCTTTCAAGTTATTTGCAGCAGCATCAAGTTCTCTTCTAAAACAGTATCCCAATTAACAACAAAAACATCTACTGCGATGTGAGGTTTTCTGTAACCAAACAAAAAGAGATTTTATTAGGGATTCTAAGTGCAAAGGAAGAAAAAACAACAACAACAAAAAAGAACTCCGTATTTTTTGGAAGGTAAGTATTGTTTTAATACTCTTGGATCTGCCATATATTTCTAGAAACAAGCTGATAAACCCGCAAAAGCACTTGGGAGTTAACTACTTATGCAGTTCTCTTTGAAGAGACCAGCACTTTTTTTAAACACTAGTGCACTGCAAATATTAATCCAATCACAATCTAATTAATAGGATTAGAGATTCAAATGGCCAAGCTTCCATTGAGTTCCCAAACTAATCAAGTTTATTACATTTTTTCAACTTAATAATCAAGCTAACAAAGACAAACCCATTTATTAAAGCAATTTTTGAATACATTACACATCCCTTTAAGGCAAATAGTCTAAAAACTATGAAGAATAGCTATCAAGTGTAAAAAGAATCCAGTCAAACCCAGATACATTTTGAGTACAGCATGTATGCAGTACATCTGCATTTTAAGGACATTTATGTACTGTGTGCACTACGTCTGCATTTTAAGGACATTCTGTTCACAATTTCATTTTCTCCTCTCATATGAGTCACATACTCATGTGTTGAACTTTCCCTAGTGTGGCACATTTTCTGTATCACTAAACTTTAGGTCACAGAAGCATGTCAAAAAAATGGGCAAACAATCGGAAAACTATCCTTGCCCCTCAAAGGCAAATGCGCATACTGCAGATGAGAGAAGATATGAGACCTGGCTGGTGGCAAATGAGAGCAGCAGACAAAAGAATTGGAGCACTCTGTGATCCCCGGAATAAATGAAGGAAGAAAAAAAAGTAGTATTTATTCAAGACCAAATCGGTTGAAACCACCTCAAATGCTGAAATTCTGAGCATGGTAGTGCTTGTGGAATGGATGATCTTTAAAACTAGTCCTTAAAAATAATGACAAAATACATTAAAAAAAGGAATTAAAGGAACCCACAAAGCTCTCTACAAAAAGACATCTTCTCAGTGAGATTCTATCTTGACCTTGCTTTCAGTAACAGTTCAGGCAGGGGAAACACCGGAAAAGGTCTAATATATTCAATTCCTTTCTGGCTCCACGAATCTAATTCTGCTGTAGACACCAGAGTAGTGGTTAGATACATTGGCTTTTCCTGCTCTCCATCTCCTCCAGCGGACAAATGAGCCATATATGCTTGCCAAGCTTAATGCTTTCTGAAAAATCGTCCCCTCTTGAGTGAGTGTGGTCAAAGATTAGTCAAGTAAAGATCTGTATATGGACCCAAAATCATTGCTACAATCTTTCAGCTCTCTCTTCCTCTGTTGCTTTGTTTGAGACGTACCTCTAATACAGGGACCTAATGTCCCAAGTCTGCAAAAAGAAAGGAAAGGAAACAGATATTGGGAAAAAGTCCTCAAGAGGGCTGGAAAGTATAAACTTAAAACTGCTTTTCAGTAGAAGTCTTTGAATAATGCAAAGTGAGAGGAAAAGGGGCAAATAATCATCTTTCAAACATGGAGTAACCAGACCAGCTTCCTAATTTGCATATGGAAATGAGCTAGCCATTGCCTGTCCTTGTGCATAGTCTAAATTTTTTTAAATGTTTTTTACTAAAAATAATTTGGGATATATTCTGTTCTTCTATTCTACAACTGCTTTTGGCATCGGGGGCCCACATGTACATGGTAGAATACAGGTGACTGACATGTTTAGTAGTTGAATTATCATCTCCAAAGAAGGCATTCTAAAAACCAAACTAAGAAAGGTGACAAATCATCTTTTTGGAACTACTAGACAAGAGAAACTTCAGGGGTGGGGGGAGGGTTGTAGAACTGAAGTACAAATTCAGATGACTGAATGCTGTATGATTTCCATAAGACATGCTTTTATCTACTAAAGGTTTGCATTATCAGTATTCCACTCTACTTTTCATGCACATTGCACTTGGCTTTACAGTAGTTAAACACCTTAAAGACAAAAGCCTACTAAAAAATCTTTTTAAAACCAGCTGTTTCAAAGAAATATCTTTAGCTTAAAAAAAAAAAAGTTGGAATCCATACTTCACCACTTTTTTTCTCAATAGTCTCTTATTAATGATCATCCTGCCCTGGAGAGGGCACTCTGTGACCACACTATGTATTCTAGTATCCTCATTAACCACCTTTTAGTTTTAACCCAGATATGCCTGTGATCCTAACAGTTTGCTTAGCCAGTATACAGCTTATGTCAAACACAAATATATTAAGAAAGGGAACCATGTGGTGCCATGCTCATCAGTTCAGCCCAACAACGCGTACCAAGTCCTACATCTTGCAACTATGTTTTATTATTAAAGATAGTACATTATTTGATGCTTTTTTATGCACAAGTCATGTTTAAAAAGTCAAAATGTAGCAATTCCATAGTATTCTAACAATTGATAAGTTATAGGTGTTGAAAGCTTTCTATTAACAGTGTTTCTCCCATTTCTTCCATAGTAACAGCAACCACAATCTAAAAAAGTTCCTCTGGTATATTTTATTGATGTTGATGTAATTAATAGAGATTATACACTTACCTGAACAGCTCAAATTTCATTTCTGGAAATACAGAAACACTTTCTTCTCCATCCAAATGTATATATTAAAAATAACACTAATCACTCTAAATTCTAGTATACAAGATAAAACCATACAATAAAAATACATGAAAAACTCCCTGTGCTAGGCAAACTTTTAAACATACTTCAAGACATAATTCAAGGACTAACTGGCAATTCAGGGGAAAAGAACCCTATGCCTGTAATATGAATATTCCAAATACTCCATAATTATCTAGTTTGCTATGTTGTACCACCCCTCAGAGGCAGAATACTGAGGATGTGAACCACTGTTCTGAGCCAGTCTAGCAAGTCCTACAGACAAGTGTTTTCCATAAGTGAAAAAAGAATCCTAATAATGATATTGAAATCTTTATGGTCGTAATTCTTTACAAACTTAGGAAACAAAAGATAAGAAATTGATATAAATCACTTGGGTAAGCAACTCTTGACAAGACAATGAAATAGAAGGAACAAACTGACCTAAAACTAGGAACCAGAAACTTTAATGGGCTGGTTGCCCAAGAAGCTTGGCTATACCACATGAATCAGCTAAAAACGTGCCCTTTAGGTGAACTTAACTAATTATAATATCAAAACCAAACCTCTAGAAGTTAGAATACCCACCTCCACCTGAAGACCCTCACCTACCAAGCTTGTGCAAGAAAATTAAGAGACACTGCACCTTTAAATGAAGATGAGGCAACTATACTCCAATCAGCTTTAAGATATGGAAGTAATTATGCTAATTTACAATGTATAAATGAATGACTGTTTTAGTGCTGGGTGTGCCAGCTTTGCGGGGATACCCCTTAGCACCCCTTTCTGTGCGGAACCGGCAATAAACAGCTAATACCTCGGACTCTGTGTGTTACTGGCTTGCCTACCAGGTGAATGATCCCACAAATTCTGGGACAACAATACTAAAAGAATCACCTTTTTTTAAGCAAAATCTTTCAACAGCATAGTGCCTTGACTTCCTTCCTAACTAGGCTATAAGAAAAATAAGGTAACTACATTTGTACTTAAAACAGGCTCAACTTGCAGAACTTCCAAATTCATAATTTAATGGCTAACTTCACAGCGAAAATAATGTGTGACTATGGTATACTTAGATTAAATAAATAAGCTTTGTTTTTAACACTGTCTGGATATACACTGAAACTAGCACAACAGAAGATCAATTCAGTAAAAGTAACTGTATGTCCAACACTAAATTTCTATAGTAGTTAAATTATCAGTCAAATAAAACTGTCAGCAAGGACCCAAAGGAAAAGAATTAAAAAATATTCATCCTTTCATCACAAAAGAGGCCGTCTGTATGTCAGTAGTTTTAGCGAGACAGATTGAAGTCCAATTTGTGGAGGATTTGCAGATACTAAGGCTGAAAATTAAGATTTTCCATCTCACACCAAGGCCTGTTTAAACAGTAACAGGTTCAACAACTCCCCATTTTCACAGGTGATAACCAGTTCATTTTCCTATTAATATTTTAAGAGGCTCCATTCTTCTTACTCAGCTGCCACCCTAATCCTTTTTTCTCATCCCTCTCCATTAAAAGATTCTACTTCCTTAGAGCAGTTGGCAGACACTGTTCTTCCCTTGCTCTTAGATGCCTGTCCTCAATCCCTCCTCTAATGAAACCTTTTGTCACATCCCACTGCCGTTTTGCCAGAGCTTCAGCTCTTGGCTCTAAGACAGTAATACACACCTTCCTACTATATCCTTAAGCAAGGAGTTTTTTGGGGTTTTTTTGTTTTGTTTTGTTTTTTTTCATTTATTTCAAGTCCAGGAAGCTGTACATTTCCTGACAGGTGCTGAGCTCCTGATCAGTCACAGGCACTTCATTAATTTACTGTAATAAAGTGTCTGTAATAAAAGTTGCACACTACCAGAATAACACCTAATTAATATTTGTCCACCATAGGAAGCTCTCATTCTGTTAACAGCATGTTCTCAGAGAACTATATAGATATCGTATGTGGAAAAGTAACATTTATTGAGTAACCTGAGAAAAGTATCTGATGGAATAGTTCCTGGGTACCCATTAAAAGCTTTACAATCAAAACTATTGATCCTTTGAAATCTTTGAGTACTCTGAGGGGACTAAACTGTAAAGCTTAATAACGTAAATCTATATGGTTGAGAGGAATTCATGGCTGCTCATATATAATACCATCAATACTGAGTGATAAGTTCACCTGTACTGGCATTATTAAAAAATGAGTGGCATTATCACTTTGGAAACCAACAGAGAGCCAGGAAGAGAGAGATGGAAAGCAACAGAGAGGTGGGTTGGTTTGGAGATCAGACATTGGCTCACTGTAGCGTACACTTTTCTTCATATTGTATACTTACTGCCTGTTTAACTGACTTCAAAACTTAAATTTTAAGATGTAACATCAAACTTTGACAACAATCTTGCACTGCTAGTAAATGAGATTAATTTTTCCTCAAAACATAGTAAGGCTATTCACTATTTACATTTCTAGAGAAGATGAAGATGATTATTTGATCATCACAAAAAAATGAATAATCTCAAGAAAAGTTGGATTATTGAAACCATGGTATTAATCCACAACATTTGTCATAATCTTCATGAAAATAAAGTGTGATAAGACAGTCAATCTTTCTAATATACTTTTGCACAACAATGTGCAAATGCAGAAAATTAACTGCAGGTTTTTCTCACAGTATTGTTAGTATTGTTAACTCAACAATAATAAACAATTATATACTAGATTACATACAATTGCCCCCAAAAAATCAATTAGGACCGCATTTTAGAGAACCTGTCTCTGGCAAAATCTCCCAATGAGATACAAAACTACACAGATGACTTCCTGCCACATGGCAGTTTTTAACATCTACGGCATATCTAGTTTCAAAAGTAATGAATGCCTCATTAGCTACCTTCACAAAGACAACAATATGAGAACCACTGACTTGTCTCCACTCACTGCTATTCCCATTCTCTTACCTGTTATCAAGGCAGAGTGATAATATCCACAGGATACAGAGGAAACAGGTTTTCCAACATCCACTTGACAAGGGACACTGACACAGGCTTCATCAGCCAAGCCAATCTGACCTTCCGAATTGTCACCCCACACAAAAAGCTGCCCATCCTCTAAAATGAAGACACAGATAGTTAACAGATTTGACACCAAAACTAACAAAAAGTTAATCTACCCATTTAAGAGCATTTCATAAACTCTGTGTATGATACTACTAAATGTCATGATCTCAGGGACATAAAATGGTATTTAGCACAATGCAACAAAACAGTCTGAAGTAAGAGGGTATCCCTTAAGTTTTTCAAAAGTGACACAGAACACTTAGTCATCAACTGATGTTAGACCATAAACAGCAACAGGAAAAGCACTATGTAAAAACATTCCTTCAAAAAGAGGGAGATTGAGCATATAAGACAATTCATTTGCCAGAGGTCAGTATGAAAATACTGCAGTGAATTTAAGGCATCTTCTCATTTCTAGTAGCAAGTCACCACTTTCTCATTCTTCCAAACTTATTGTCTTTTCTGACTCTGGTACACATCCCACTTCCCTTATCTTTCAATTCTCTTCTCAGGTGATTATACTGCCCAGCTTCATTTTGTATTCCTTAAACTATCACAACAGCTGTTCCAAGTTTATTAAGACCAGCCTCTGTTGACACAAAGACCAATGGTAGCAGTAAAAACCAAAAAAAGGTAGTAAACAACATGAAAAATCTCTAGATTTTTCTAGAAGAGATAGGGTCTCCTCTCTGCATATTCCTTATTGGTGGGAAATAAGTTGTGAATAAAAAAACATGCCATCTACAGTGCTACTGAGATGCTGTTGGGAACTAAAATAATTCAAAGCTGACTTACGAATCTCAGGAGAATGTTAGCAATTGTCACAAAAAAATACAAACCAAACGAGCAGGCTAGCATCTCTCATACAATCTTACACTCTCTGTCACATTCTGAAATGACAATGTCAATTACTTACCCTAAACATGTACAGAAACAGCTGCTTTATAGCAAAACTTGAGAAATTACATTATAGGGTAATAAAGGACCACCCATCCAATGGCTGAAAGTACGATAACTGTATGGACTTCAACGCGTCGCAATTGTGTAATTTTGCCATTGGAGAAACAGGTCACAGGTTAGGCCTCTCTCAGAATTAGTAATGACACAGAGGTATAGCCTGTACCAGTAGACCAAAATAGTTGCAGTAAGAAGTGGAATTAAAGAAACTTAGTTTTCACAAGATTCATGTTTTGTAGCTGGCTTCCCTGGAAATGAACTGAAGATTTTTTCCATTTTGAGGGTATTCATACTGTCTCTCCTTTGTAAGGATTCCTACTACACTAGTGCAGGTTGAGCTCCCATTGCAGGCCATTGCTCATGGAAAAGGTCCACTTTCACAAAAATTGTAGGAAGTTAATGAGACTGCTCGCCCTTACCAGATTGTGTTGAAATAGGCAACTGGCTATCAAAAAATGACTATGGTTACTAGGGAAAGACGACAGGGAGGCATAGAAAATATACCCACATATGCAGACAGAATGCTGGAATACATGTTTCCCTGGAACATCAGGCTGGACACACATAAATAGATTTTATTAGCGGTTGCTCTTACCAGTTACTGCTGCTGAGGTGTATGATCCAGCTGCTAGCTGTTTGATCTTGTGCTGGTTGGTAAAAAAACTAATTAAATGAAATGTGGTCCTTTCCTCTGTGTCACCTAATCCCAACTGACCTTCACTGTTACCTCCAGCAGCATACACATTTCCTTTTTCTGCATACAGAAAAGCACATGTAATACACAGAATGAAGACATTCTCATCAATGGTAAAAAGTCAGAGAAACTGGAGCAAGTAATTTAATTTTCAATGGAAAAAGATTACATGAAAGTTGGGGTCTGCTGCCCTGAAATATCCTCGAGTTGACATTAGCAGTTTCTGTTGTAGCTAGCAAGGAGGCTTTCCTGCATATGCTTAGATCAGAACTTTCTAAAGGCCTTACATGTAACTTAGACTGACTGCATCTCCCACCATTCTGGAGACTCATCTAGTAAGTAAATATAATTTGAAGTTCTGCAAGAGTTCTGAGAAAATGACTACTAGTAGCCCTGGCAGCCAGAAGCAGCTTCTTCCCCAAATAATGTGCATTTCAAGATAAAGCTGGAGGAAAATGGTGAATGATGTCACAGGCAACAAAACTGAAGTCGTATTAGTACGTAAATTAAAGAGATGCATAACTTGATAGTTTTGAGCACTGTGAATGAAATATATTTGTGCTTAGGTTTTTATTAGAAATATTTTACTCATTTTAATATTTAAATCACTTTTGATTTAATTAACTAGGTCTTTATTTTGTTTTAGAATCTAAAAATTTAAGTTAAAGCTGATGATTGATATTTTCAACTTAAGAGAACTTTAAGATTTATATTTTTAATTTTAGTATGTTTCACATCTAAAGTGCTCATCTATGATGAAAAAGATAAGGCCCATTAATAACACAAATCCAGACACAAATGTGATAAGCAACTGACATACAATTCATAAATGGTCCTTGCTATATAAATGGCCACAAATTCTCTAGCCAGTGTGTACACTAAAAGTGACTAATATTTACCCTGTGCAGTCTTGCATACTCAACTGTTATTAAAATGTTCTGGTTTATTCTAATAGTCTTATTTACAGTGCTCAGGGTCTACACATATATAAACCTCCTAATAATCAAACAATCCTCTTTATAACATTACTGCAAGCTAAAGGATTGCAACCACAAAGATGGCTATTCCATTACATAAATTTTAGAAGCATGACAAGAATTTGCATCAATTCTCTGTATACTGTCTCTCTAAAAATTTATTTTTTAGTTTAAATTTACAGTTTATTTATTTATAGCTTAATAAAGCAACTTGTCATTGAAATAGCAGACTACCTTGTCTAACCAAAACGCAACAAAATTTGAAGACTTGAAAATATTTGGTTCTACTGTATTTACTCAAATATATAACTTCACACTAATAAAGATAAATTATTTGTCAGAGGAAAATTTGAGTACAGATATATTAAAAAATACTAATATACCTTTACAGGGCTTAAATGAAATATTTGATAATTGTTAACTACACCTCAAATGCCAGCAAGATTTTTTTTCATCTATCTATTGCTAGCAAAAATATAACATTATTTTATAAATGCACTGGCTCAGAATAAATCAAGCATTCAAAGAACTGGATATCAAAACCCCAAGTTTTAATAGTCCCATTTTAATTTATTTTTCCTTCCTCAACACTCCTGGGGTTCCTAATGTAATTTTGCATGAAAGCAAAGGAAGAAATCTATCTTTAATATGTATATAATATAGGTTACATACCTGTGTAAACTAAAGTGTGGTTTCTTCCACAAACAGCAAGTTTTGTTTTTTCTGGTTTTAAAGCTATGAATTAAAGCCAAAGGGGGGGGAAAAGTTACAAGCAAGCTGATAGCTGGTCCAACAACAAAATGTTCTATGCTCTAGAGGGAGCTCTGATTTTTTTCACATTTTTATCAACAGAATGATTACAAGATTCGTTGCCCATCTGAACCTAGCACATAACTTACTAAATCAGGATTCCCCCAAGACAAGAAAACAGATATAGACCTTAAAAACTTACAGCTGATGTTCAGGTTAACTTGATGATGGCTACTTCATCCTAATGCCACATTCCCCAGAATTTACCATTTATGGGATATGCCTCAAAGAAGATATCACGTTGCAGGACAAAATACATGCTTAAAGCTGCCTTCAGTTTTCAATAACAGTACTATTCTTAACTCCCTCTTATGCTTTTCTCACTATCTTAAATTTTTAAAATCATACTGTTCTTTTGTCTTATCATCCCTATCTTCCTTCATTATGCACACCTACCTTTTTTGCTAGACTTTTGGTCTGCACTGCCCTCTTACTGATCACTAACCTCAATTGCTAAGGACAGTCCTATCTGGACTAGTGCCTAAAATTTTTGCTTATACCATCCTGTCTCAATTTCAGCTCAATTACCATCCACCCATTGCATGTACTTCTTTGCAGCCTGGGCACTGTGAAAGACTGGGAGTGTATGTGAGAGGAGTCAAGAGTCATTTTGGTGGGAGAGAGAAAATACAGAGGTGCCTTTTCTCCCATGGCAAATGCACTCCATTTCACAGAGGAAAAAAATCTCACTGACTTTTCCATCCTCTCTCCAACTACTGATCGTTGCCAACAATTTATCTTCTCTCAGCCATGTCCATGTGCCCTATACAGTGCTCTTAAAACAGCATTACTTTTTACGTAATCCATCTTTAATTGCTTTTCCACTACGCTAGTCCATGACAAAGTCAACAACCATCATCCCTTTCAGAAACCCTTTTTCAGTTCTTCCAAATCAACTTTCACCAGCTCCATAACATTCAGATTAAAGTCCCTTCTACCAAGTCACTGAATAAATCTACCTACTTAACCATGAACCATCTCTGGTCTATCACAGAGACACAAACATAAATTGTCCAAATTCAGGTCCCTGCCTATCCTATCCAACACCCACCACCACCACCAGGCTGGAACCATAACACTTCCAATGCTGGCTTCTTCCTACAATCTTAATTTGCTGCTTTATATCCCAAAACTCTACCTCCAACTTCAGAAATGATCTTCATCAGCTCTTCAGAAGCCCGTGCTCCCTAACCTTCCTCCCACTTAGGTTAATCAATTGTATTTGATGAGCCACGCTGTATTTACAACGTTGCTGGCGATTTTTCATAACTGATTTCATTAGTCTCTAGTCAAGTCCCAGAAGATATTTTCTCAGAAAACATGCAGCCACAACCATTTGGATACTGAAATGTGTCCTTGCAACCCCATTCCCAAAGCCAAGTGATGACTGCAATCTAGTCAGAAAAGCTCCAGGACTTTCTTCTGCTGCCTACTGCCAAGAGAAGAAAGATACCCGCCTTGTGACTTTTTTCAATGGATGCCAGGTCTGGTTTGAACTGCTGTCATCTTCTCTTCGTCTTTTATTCGCCGTTGCAATTTGACAGTAAAAAAAAACCCAAACAACTGACACCCAATCCATTTAAGCCAAGGGAAGAATCAATCTCTCACATGGCTGATAGATGATGTGAACCTGAAAGTAGCTGCATTCTCCCTCTGAAGTGAAATACAGAGAGGAGCATATAAAGGACAGCAGAATAAACTAAATCAGGAGGAAAAGAGTTTGAACAAGCAGGATAATTTGTTTTTAACAATAAGTTAACACATTGATCTGCTGGCAGAAAGGATGAGGATAAACATTTAACGGTGAAAAGAAATGTGTTAATGGGATAGATCTGACTTGACATAAGTAAGGGGACAGGGAAAAAGTATTGACTTAGTTTTATTTGACAAGATAAAACCAGCCAGGAAAGATCAAGAAGATAACAGTGCAATGAAAACATATTTTACAACACATGAAAGAATATGGGCATTTATTTTACTGCTTACATATAATACAATAATATATATATTACTGCTTATATATAATACAAATATATTAACATTTATGCCCCCTCGGGCACTTCTTATACTTGCTAAAAATGCAGTAGTAGTTGTAGAAAGTTCCTGATAGATTTTTTCATTTATAAAGGTGCTTAAACAAAAGTGATACAAAGGTTACACAATGGTGTTGGAAGTCTGATTTCTAACACATAGACAACACCGCAGAGACCAAGCATTTGATTAATGTCTTTGCAGTCACAATGAAGATGTGGTTTGTCAGAAAAAGCAAATATTACATAAAATGACAGCCCTCAAAAAAGACAGGATTTTATGTATCTGAAGTAATCTTCAGACGCAAAAGGACCCAGAATCTGGAACTGATGAAAAATCAATCAGGGATCCTTTTAAGCTACCTTTATGAGCTTGTGCAGTAATATGCTACACATGATGAGTAAAGAAGGCAGGAACAGTTATTTTGGAATTGCATCTTAGGAAGTGCCTTCTCACAAGGGTCTCCTTTCAAAAAGACAAAAAGAGAAAAATTAAACAAACCTTTAACACATGTTGGTTTGCTGACAGTGTTCTTTGATCCTAGTCCTAATTGGCCCCAGTTGTTACTGCCAAACATGTATAGTTTACCATTCCCTGAAAAAAAAATGCACAGTTAGAATCCATACAAGTGTTTGAATACCTCATTCAAGACAAGATGGTCATTCACACACTATGCTATTTATTACTTCCTTTTTAAAGTAAGGTTTAAGATTAGGCAGTACAATATTTAAGTGTAAACAATAATTAACGTCCTCCTGATTTTTCAGTACAAAAGTAGTAATTGCATTTTTTAAGTAAGAAATCGCCAGTCAGAAGAAGAGACAAAAAGCAGAACAAACATCATCTCCTTTAATTACAGGGCAGATAAAGTGCTCTTCAGAAAATAAAACGTTGTACCCTTGGACAGACCCTGCAGTTAAAAACCACAGTGTCTATAGGCCTACTTATAAAACAACAGCACATTTAACTGAGCACCCACATCTTTTGCCCCAAAGACAGGAATGAATAATGCAGCTATATAATTAATACAAACACAATTTTGTAATCAACTTATTTCACTGTTTGGGGGGGGGGGGGGGGGCGATATTTCTTTTACTGCTATATGTCTTCTCTTAAAATGATTTGCAAATTTGCACTCCTACAGAACATAGTTTCTGATAAAATTTCAAATGTGTCCACAAATTGTATTAATTTGTCACCCTGCATATAAAGAAGGAATGCATAAAAACACCATGCAGTCAGAGAGTTTTGTAAACGTAAATGCAAACATTAGATTACAGATCTTCAACAGGAGCAATGCTAGAATCGTATTTCAGAAACTGGTATGATGCATCATTGAACTTGCAGGTTTGACCATTACAAAAAATGAACTGTTGCAATTCCGAATAACCAGTGTTTTTTTAAGATGATGGTATATGAACAGATGAAACATTTGTTATCAGGCATGCAAATTAACCAAAACTGACTACTGACAATACCTTAAAATGAATTAATTTCAGTTCAGTTCAGTTTTTAAACTATTACCTTTCGTAAAGCTCTGAAGTTCACACCCAAAGATAAAACCCTTGTTCCAACAGAAATCTTTGCAAAACAATAGAAACTAATTTGTCAAAAATGCCAGACCTCTTACAACTGTTAAAAGGAGTTTGTTTACTTTTGATGAAGGTCTGCATGAGTCAGACTCCAACACAAGGCTGTCACATAAACAAACTTTGTCACCCTAGCCATCAACTATTATCACATGATTGCAACACATAACAGCAATTCCACATAATGATGCCAAAATATTATCGCTGTTTGTACTTCAGTAGTGTAGGTTCCCAGTGAAGGTTCTGAATGTGATTTACCGAGACCCTGAAATATGATATTGAAAAGTTTAAAATAGAACAAAAGTACTTACTCTGTTAAAAAAAAATCCATTTGTTTTCTTAAATATAACCACATAGTTAAAAAAACCCCACCAACAACTAACAATAACTATTATCTAAAGTCCCAATCAAATTATTAGATTTGACAATTTTTGGAACATGGGGCTATGTGTCAGTATTATGTCTTTCTAAGAAAGCTGGAAGGAGAAAAAGTCTGAGGTCAAGTCTACACTCATGGTGTTTTACTAATAGCATTTATATCCCCATCCTGATTTTGATAAAGCAATCACATCAAAACACATGCAGAGCTGTCTGTCACTGAAAGCCAAACGCACCTTAACAGAAAGAATTTTTATTAGCAAATGGCATCCTATATTAGTATATGCTTCCTTGTATCCTTGGTTTATACTTTCCAACTGCCTTTATAAGAAAGCAGTACTCCTGTGGGAATATGATGCCAAGCTGCCATAATTCACTTTAAGCACATTTTCTTTTATCCATTCAAAATTCCAACAGGTCATGCTTTTCATCCTCTAATCTGCTGCTTCTTACACCAGTCCTTAAATTCTCAGGCATTGATTGCTTTCTAAGTCAAGGAGCTTAATAGATGAGAGGAGTTTTTTTACATTCTTTTACAACTGAGTGACAGCCTTTTATAATTTCAGGCTTTCAACACTTAGCAGTGTAACAGAAAACAAGAAAACTGCGAAGCAAGTAATTCAGACAGTGAATGAAAACTAGTAGGCACTACAGAGGAACCTAAACAAATGCCTGTAATGAAGCAACATTTCTGGGTCTGTACAGCAAATCAGGTTTTGGGACAGACATGATGCAATCCAAGCTGGCCAGGAAACACAACACAATTTTATATGCAAAAGGCCCTATTTTCATAATTGCATACTGAGATATCTCCAGTCATCACCACAGATGCACTGAAGTGAGAACTAATTCAACAGCAAACAGGCAAGGATCATATTTCAAAACTTTGCAAATTCAGATTGCTCTTGGTTTTTGTTTCCACTTTGGTGCTGACATACAGAGATTGTGGCCATCTGCCAGCTGGAATGGCTGACAGAAGACTTCTCTGGCAGAGTAAGATTATGACTCTGGGCAGCAGAAGGGAAACAACAGGACATAAAGAAAGGGACTACTCAGACTATTTTGGTGATGTAAACAGACTTGCAAGACCAGTCCCTACCTTCATCCTGATGTAAGACTGGAGTATTTCTCCAACATATGTATGCATTGGCATATCACCAGCAGATGTTTCACCAACATCAATTCAGGGCTATTAGGGAAGCCACAAGATGCTTACAGCTTTAGGAACAGAGGTTTTGCGAGAGACTTCAGGAAGAGAGTGTCTCCTAACCAGTACATTCCTCATATGAGTAGCTGCTATCACAACTGTGATTCTTGGGAACCCAATCTGTCATGTGCTCCCCTGGTTCATGAAGCGCTACTAAAGGCATTCATTCAGCAGCTGAATTATTAACATATATATATAAAAATTAAAATTGATATACAATTCAAATAATCTCACAAAAATGGGAATGACATTTGTTTTGTTAGGCAAATCATGATATTCTCAAAATAAAAGCTTTATTGAGCAATAAGAACAGTCACACTTAGGACATTTAGTATCACACAAACAGAAACAGCGCAGTACGTTGCTTGCTCCTACACATATCAAAGATCAACACAAACATGTACTAATCTTTCTCATTTTCCCCTTGCAGTTGATGCAAAAGATATTGTGCCATGTTCTGATGGCCTGCTTGTAGGCAGAAAGAATAGCAGGAAACTGGTGTCCAAAGACCTGGAGAGATTCCAAAGTCTCTGTGGTGTAAATTCTTTAATGTTTAATGCCTTACAAAACTCAAAATTATGAGCATACTCTCTTGTTTTGGTTCCATATGCACCTCTTTTCACTCCTACTTTTACACTTGATACTTCTTTCTTTCTTTTTACCCTCTTGCACTGGGGGCTTCATTTCTCTCCAGAGCTCTTGAGTTCAGAAAAATGTGTCTTCTGTCATCATCCTTTTCCCCCTTGTGAACAGGATCAGCCTCTTTGATCAAATGTGGGCAAGCTGCCTAGGACACTCTAATCAAGGCAAATAAACAATAAGACAGCTGTTAACTTTAGGAGTTTTGTAGAAAAGAAACTTAATAGAAAGGTATTGGGAGGAGATTCTTAAAAACATGCGCAACATCACTTCACACCAGCTTCCAACAGGATGAATAAATTGGCTTTCCAATGCCTGCAGTTACAGAAGATGCAGGGAGTGGACTGTCAGTATTCTTGGGCAAAAAAAAATATAGAAATGGGGCAAGAAACATTATTAAACATATTACAAGTGATGCTGGAAAATATACTGCTCATGGCTGTGTTAAAGAACTAAAGACGACAACTGCTTAAAAAAAATTCCGGCTCAAACATTTTAATGAAGATTGTGCTAAAGGTAGAGAGCAAATGAATAAACAAACAAAAATTTCAATCCCAGACTCCAAAAACTGGAGAAGAAAATGTTTCTCCGACTAGCTCAGCAAGCCAACTCAAAGTCAGAAAGTAACTATCACTGGTCCTTTCTATTCCAACATACAGCTACAGTATGTAAATAAAGTTTTGGACTCTAACTCCTGACCTAGAAAGCCAAAGAACAAAGTATTTTACATTTACTTTACACTTTTCTCCCTAGAAGTCGTATAGTAATATTAATGCTGGATTAGATGAAAGCAGTATTTGAAATTTTCTGAATATTTTGTTTGAACGCTAAATATTAGTTCCTGCACAGTTTCTTCATTTGCATTCAGTCAAGGCTCAGTGTTTGATGTAGCTGTCTCTCCAGCCCAAAACCAGCTTTAAGGAATGTTTTGTATTGGTTTGGGTGATTGTTGAGACATGTTAGTGTAAAACTGATCTATTTCTATTAGATTTGAATCTACCTCATATTCCCACTGTCCCCTGCATACATAGGTCCCACCACCTCTTCCAGGGGGTGGAAAAAAAACGGATGGGGGAATTTTGTGACCTGTAAATAAAGACTGAAAATAAAATGAAGCATGCATTAAGACACACCTGCTTGAGAGACTTTTCCTTCCTCAGTGATGTTTGTCTTTTATCTCTTCCAGGTCAGGTTCAGCTGGATTTCAGGAAGCTCCTGGTTTCCCACAAGGTCTGTACCCTTCTCAGTAAAGTCATTATTCGGCATGCACTTCTGGACCTTTTATTCCAGGTGTTACTGCAGTTCAATGTCATTCACGAAGGGCTGTAATTCCACTGTATCATCCAACTCCATCTAACAGCAGAAATGCGAGGTGCACACGGGCATGCACAGGTGTGAAGAACAAATGAGGGACAAAGGTTTTCTGTTTCCCTTCTTCACTTTTTTGTACGGCTCTTGCAGTTTCTCTACCTTTGCTTGTTGTTGATCAGCATTTTACCCTCACTTTTACCTCTAATTTACAATGTCCCAAAATACCTTTTGGTCCCAAAGAAATTTTGTACTCATGCTTCTACAGTTCCTTCTCCTCAAAAGCTTTGGGAAAATAAAGATCGGATTAACCAGAAGCTTCTCTGGTGACTTATCGGCACACTGCAACAGCAAAGGCCAGCTACAGAGACATTTTTGAAACACGCCGCATAGATTAAAACAACAGGGAGAAGGGGAGATAGTAGAGAAATGATGCTGCATGCAAACCTAAGCAAGTTGACTTCTTCAAAAGCTTTATCTAAGTGGCTGCTATTACAGTGACACGGGAGTTAGGGGACTGTTGCTGATGAGGGTAACAGTGCTGGCGCAGGCACATGCTGAGGGAACGCAAGGAGGCAATTTAAATTGACTAGTCTAAACTGAGAATTATACTAGTGTTATTTCAAACTGGGTGTGGGTATATCAAAGGATATATATAAAAAAATTTTCAAAAGGGAAATTTCATAGTGTCCCAGGCTACATTCTGACTAATTTTATGCAACAGGCAATTTAATAGAACTGGTTCAATCCAAGAAAAAGCGTCAGGTTTTGTTCCAAATAAACTATTCATGGATAATTCATCTTCTAGAAAGTTAGGCTTGAAAAATTAATTGTATAATTTCACAAATTCTTCAATGAGTATTGTTTCCATCATTTCAAAGCAATGAAAATAAAAATTAATACTGCTCACTGTATTGATCTGAGCTTCTTTGATTTATTTCTGATTTTAGTAGGACTTTCTGAAGTTTTTGAAGTTGCTCTTTCAAAGGTTATTTTCAGTTGACAGTTTAACAGTAATTTGAATCTTCATTTCAGAGATACAGTTTTATCTATTGTTTCAGGTAGATTCCTAGTGAACTTGTTGACCATGTTCAACAGATACTGTTTACTTCCAGGATACAAACCTCCATATTTAAGATTGCCTACTAAACACTGTCAGATTCACAAGAAACATTCAAGCTGAACAAAGTCATGCTTACTTTAAATCCTGTGCGATACATTCAGTTATTACAGATTCCCTTACAACAGTTCTTGGGCACGTCTTGTGAGAACCTTCAGTGATCTCACACTAACTTCAAAGGCATCCGATAGCTCCCACAGAACAGTCCTCTCTCCTCTCCACAACCTCATCTGATATATTACCTCAGGATTCAAATAAAAATCATACTTTCCAAGCTGTCCAAGTATATAACCTTTTATCATATACTCCATTTCCAATACTGACCTGTAACAATAGCGGTGTGTTCATCTCCACATGATATAAGTACAGGCTTGTCATTTTTGAACCAGAACTTGCTAGGAATATCTTCTGCAAATTTGCTTTTTCCAAATGTGAAAACAGCACCTGATTCTGAAACACAAAAGGATAATGTCAATTTTAGTGAAAACAAATTTTGCCTCATACATTTTGAAATGGTCAATTCCTATTAATTCAATTGCACATTTTAGTTTCCTATCTTTTTCTTTTTTTAAAAAATGGCTGAAACATTTTATTCCATTCTGTTTCACCAAGACTACTTCATTTTCAGGCTCACATTTTAGTCCTTCTGATTCTTCTTAGCTTCCATGAATTTCCTAATAGAACAGGTACTGTTGATGGTATATTGTGTTCTGAGGACATAATTTATTCTAAAGTACACTAATGTACTTTATCTCTACCCTTTAAGAAAAACTACTAGGTATATAAAAGAAAGAATAAAGAACTCTGAATAACTGCCCCCAGAAAGTAAAATAAAAAGTTCATCCTGAAAGCAGGTCGGGACAAAGAGTTCTCACTTACATTTATACTTGAATTCAAACAGGTTTTCCAAATTGGATTAGAGAGAGAGACACACACACACTGTAAAGAGGTGACAGGCTCCAAACTGACCACTCTTCCTCACCCATCTGAAAAGATACATGTGCTCTAAAAACATCCCCCTAAAATCAAAACTCTCAGCCTTCAAAACATGGGTTGGCACAACCGTCTTTGATCATCAAAACATGATCTAAAAAAACCCAAACAAAATGACCCCAAAATAAAGTCCAGACAGCTCTTCTGCCCTTGTAATCTGTCTAGTTTTCTCAATTCCTCCCACTTTCAAAAGTGTCAGCAATATTGTTTTAAAACATAGAATGTTAACTATTCATTCACCTTTTGGTTAAGCAGGTGGCTTGACGCAGTAAATATTAATTCTACAGGAAAATAAATGAACTTACAAGTTAAATAATTTGCCAAAAGCCATGCAGACAATGGGGCAAAGCACAATTAGACCTCCTATTTTAAAATGTCAAACCTTGTGCTTTAAACCTCCTATTTTAAAATGTCAAACCTTGTGCTTTAAGCATAGAGTAATTTTTTGAGAAAGAAAACAAAGAAAAAACCCAAGCCTTTGCCTTGCAGACTTTTTGTTAACATGTAAGCTATGATAACACAAATACAAACAGTAACACTGGACTGCTTCTGTAAAATTACATATAATTTGATAGTAACATTGAATCATCTTCGTGTATTTACTTTCAATGAAAACAATCAATAGTCTGCACCCCAGCTCCAAAACTGAAAGTTCGCTCTTTAAATCTGATATTCATTTTGAAATGATTCTTTAATGCAAAAGTTTCCCATATTTGCAAATGACATGTTATTTTGTGCATCAGGTTCAGCAGACATGTATAAAATTGTATTTACTACCCCTCTAGATGTGTTTCACTGTTTTATTAAAAACAAGCCTTGTGCAGACGAATTCAAGCCTTTTTAAAGAAAGAGTTGAGTTTTTCCTCATGCTATGCAGGCACACCTACAACCACAGACATGCTAGAAGGCACCTGAAAATTCTATTTTAAAGTTTTAATCTCTGGCCAGACAGCCATGCTGCATATCTGAATGTGCTTACAGTGATCTCTATGGCACTCATGCCAAAGTAGAGCTCACTGGCTCACTTCTTTTTCTTTCAGATGCGTTAACATGAAAATAGAAATTTTTTTAATTCAATGTATGCAAAAAGCAGCTTAGTTCACAAACATCCTTCGTACCTCCAACATTTCCCAACTGAAACCGAAGCCGTCAGCTGGGAAATTAAATCCTACCAATTCACAGAATTAAACCCCACACAACACACATGAGGTTTTTGCTGTCTCGGCACCGAGCAAATGCTTAACAATTACCGTAGGTCGAGCCGCGGAGCAAAACTCATTTACTCCTGCCTACTTAACGCTGCACTACTACACCACGCCGGTGACGACAGCAAGGTTGCCCCCGTCTACTCTCTGACGTCAGCATACGTCTTTCTCCCCAGACGCCGGAAGACACCGGCCCGAGCCGGCGGCCCGCACCGGCAGGCCGGAGAGGAGCCGAGGGCGGCCGCGAAGCTCCGAGCGGGTCCACCGGGGGGGGCCGCGGCCGCACGCCGGGGCAGGGAGGCGGCCGTTGGGGCGCCGGTGATGGCGCCCACAGCCGCCGCCGCGGTGGGGAAGCGGGCGGGGAACGCCACAGGCGGACGAGGTCCCCCGACCCGACCCGCAGCTCCGTCCCCTGTGAGGGAGCGGCAGCACTCACCGGGCACCGGCAGCTCGTCCTCCTCGGCGGGCTCGGCCATGGCAGCTGGCGGCGGGCGGCCGCCCCCGCGCCCCATGCACAGCGGCGGCGGCCTGCCGGAAGTAAACAGAGGCCCTGCCACGGGCAACGGCCATAGAGAGCGGCGCAGCGCCCGCCGACGAAGCCAACCGCCGGGAGGAGGCCCGGCCTGCGGGCTGGCGGTGGGGTGGGAGTGGCAGCGCCCCCTGGCGGCCGGAGGGCGCCTGCCGTTCCCGCCCCGCCATCTTGACGTTCCCCTCAGCCGGCGGCGGGTTGTCCGTGCCTCCCCACGGACGGGGAGCACGGACCGGCCACGGCACGGCGGGTGGGGGCTCACGGGTGCTGAAAGGAGGGAAGACTCACCTCCCTTGAAAGCCCCTTGCGAGACTTATCTCCAGCAGAGCGTGGTTTTCCTGGCACCGTCCCGCCATGCCATGGCATCGTTTTGCTGCTGTCACCCCAAATTTAAGAGAAGTGCATCGCACCAACAGCAATGCCAACATCGGTCCAACTCTCCTCCTGCGCCTGGTGCTGCTGCTCGCTCACAGGAGCTTACGAGGGAATTGGTCCACACATGAACTGGGGTCGGGCAGTCCCTGTACAGGGGCGACCTGGCAGGGGGGCACTGGCCCTGTCCCCTCCCTGTGGGGCTGCCAGATGAGACTGGGGGCCTTGGCATCTCGACCACCTTTCTTTTCCCTGCCGTCTTTTCCCCTGGGTACCACTGGTGACACACGCTCAGTCCCCAGGGGCTGGGCTTGAAGGCCATGGGAGTCATTTGCCAGAGAAGGGCAACTAAGAGGGAAACCGTGGCCTGGGTTTCTTCTCTATGTGCAGCTCTTCTGGCTCTTTCATTCCCTTCCCATTCATTTCTGTCGGGTTTTGCTTCTGCCTGACATTGCCCCTGGCAAATGCTGCGTTTTCTAAGCATCTCAGGGTTGGTTTGGTCTGAGGGGTCCTGAACAAATCCCACCAAGATCTATCACCCTGCATGACTTTTTCATGGCAGTCTTTCTTTCTGGGGAAGTCACCTTTTTTTCTGTGTTTTAATTATATGATCCTCACATCGCAGTTTCAACATATCGCCTTCTCTGACAGATATGCCATCACCTTGATTTACACAAGTACGCTTCTCCTTACACAGAGGAGGAAATGAGAAAGTAATGGTCATATTTCAAAACCACCTACAGTGCAGGTGGCGTAAAATCTTATCTGACAATTATATCTGAAGGTAGAAATTTAAATGAAATCACTTTAGTGTTTAGCAATTGACCAACATCAGATTATACAGCAAGCAGTTTAATGTAAGGAGGTCTGCAGGCTGCAATATTTAAGTTTCTGGGCCTCACTGAGGGCTGCTTAACACTACCGTAGCACAGTTGAAAACTCGGTCCAAAAAAACCCCAGGAAAATATACATTTTTTTAATGTAGCCCTTCTCCATTCTTCTCAGGGCCCTGAGGGCACAAATAAGCCTTAATGGCCCTGCCCAGCCCCACACCCCTGGGCCCAGGACCCTCATTTCGGCTCAGCGCGGGGCCGTCAGTCCCTGCCCGGGCTGTGCTAGGGCCGGGGAGCCCCCACAGTCACGTCACCCCGCTTGTGCTGCACCCTGAACAAATCTTCTTTTGCCTGTTTCTACTAGCACCTGCTCCTGTACAAATATTTAACAAACACGACATTGCTACAAAGTGGTATTGACACAGGTAGGATATGATGGGCCCACAGCAAAGAGCACAAACGGCGAGTGGTGCAACGGGCCCTGTGAGAAATCTCTATCGGTAGAGTTTGACCAAGGAAAAGCTTCAGTGTCAGCCCACACCAAGCCCAGCCCTGGCTAGGACAACCAAAGCGAAGACTTTGCTTCTTGGTTTTCCCTTGTCTGCACAGCAGCACAGCTTACTCTCTGCTTCATATGCCTTTGTTTCTCTTTACCTTATTTGTGGGACTGAGAGAGTCTAACGCGAACGGAAGATGCTGTTTAATGTGAGGAACTTCTTCAGGATGGCAAAACTAACAGGGACCAGCAAGCAGCTGCTGCGACAGTTTTGGTAAGCTTATCGTTTAGTTTTGTCTGGCGTTCAGTGACAGTTAGTCAGAAATCTGGAGACAAAAGCAGCTGAATCGTGTGAAGGAGTGAGTGTTTCAGAGAAAGGCACTTCCTTTTCTGTATTTTTAGTGCCCTTTTGCCTCCCAAGGCAGCAGGTTCTACATCTTCGGGAGGCTGGAGGATTTTCCCTTTTAATGTCTGTGAAATGCTGTTAATTCTTTCTGTGGGATTTAGCAGCAAAGTCAAGATGGAATGTTTCTTCTTGAGGTCAGTGTACGCTGCAGGTACTGTAATCAATAAATAACTATCTGAATAAAGTACAGGAAATTCTTATGCATTTAGACAATTATCATGGCTCGTACCAGGGGGGAAATTCTCTCCTTGAAGCTGCAAGGTGAATCTCTGCTTTGGTATTTTTTTGTCTCTATATACACTGGAGGCATGCAGGAAAAGCATTATGTGATATGAGGTTCGAAGTTAATGAGGTAGATCTGGCTCCCTGACCTGGCTTTGGGTTCTTTCTTCAGCCGCATAGACGTGTCTGCCCCGTGCCTTCGTACCTGTATGGCAGTGTTTCAGTAAGCTGCTTCTCATAGAATCGTTTAGGTCAGAAAAGACCTTTAAGATCATCGAGTCCAACCATCATCCATGCCCACTAAACCATGTTCTGGAGTACCTTGTCTTCGTGCTTTTTTAATACCTCCAGGGATGGTGACTCAACCACCTCCCTGGGCAGCATATTCCAATGTCTGACAACCCTCTCAGTAAAGAATTTTTCCTAATATCCAACCTAAACCTCCCTTGCTGCAACTTGAGGCCATTTCCTCTTCTCATGCTTGTCACATCTCCAGAGTCAGGTTAAAATTAGACTTGAAACTTATTTCCACATCTTCCTATGTTTTTATGTCGGTGTCAATAAGAATAGCATTAACAGCGTTATGTAACAAATTATCAGTGCTGGAAGACAATATATGGCAATTTCACATTCACAGGAATCCTAATATGCAATAAGTCATTTTTATTTATCATTTCTACATTACATCAGATGAAAAACAAATGTTTATCCAAGTTCTGTGATTTATTTGCTACAGTTTTAAAGTGGTGATAATTTTTTTTATGGATTTTGGGTTTTCACTGCTGGCAACTTCCTCTGCTAGATGATAGAAAAGCAAGTTTGGAAAACAACTGCAGTAAAGCTGGTTTTCCAATAAAGTCATCCAATTTTTTAAGCTTCCAATATAATGTTTGTTATTTTTAGGGTTTTTTTTAACATTATATCATAATGTTGGCGTAAGCTATCACCACTGTCTATGATCATTACAAGTTAAGCACACTGTGGTTGATACTGCAGGGTAACATATCTATCAGTCTGTGCTAATGGTCCAAAGCAATTGCTGTCCCTGCTCAAAAAGGAATAAGCCAACTGCTTGACCATGCAATTCTGCGTGTTACATTTTAACTTTGGTATGTTGTCTCATGATCCTTCTCTGCAATTTATTTGTCTACTTCTGCCTCTCTTTCAGAGGATGTGGACAACAGGGAAGGGAACAGGTTTCTTGGAGGTCATAGCAATAAAACAGAATGATCATGGGAACATAGAGGTCAGGAGCAGACCTCTAGTCCAACTTTCTGTTTGTAGGCTGACAACAGCATATGAGGTCAGCTATGTCTTTGCTTAGCCACGTCTTGAAAATCTCCAAGGATGGTAATTCCAAATCCTCTCTGGGTAACCAATTTTAGTGCTTCACTATCTAGCAGTGCAGAAGTTAGAGGTGGATATTTCTTAGTCCAATTCTCAATCATGCTGAGTGGTAAAACAAGACCAATGAACAGAAGTTTTTGCTTGGCAGGTTGAGATTAGACAATCTCTTACTTCCTGGAAGGAACTGTAGGCTGCAATTAGAATCTTGAGGAGCAGCACCAAAGCTGCTCTGGAAACAATGCAGCAGAGTGAGAAACAGCAAGCAATTGCATAGATTTTAAAACAGGACAAGTATTTTTTTGTTCCCCCAAACTGGATAGAGTAGCAAATCCCTATTCTGAAAAATGATAATAATAAAAAGTTGCAGTTAGGATACTAATTTCCTTCAGAATATACACATTGAAGTTAGAGCCAATCCCTTGAATATTAACTAAGAGCCTTGGTATTCAAGGCTGGATTTCAGTAGCTTACCTTGGTAGGCTGTTTTTCATGCTATGGTGGAAGCTGCCTCATCCATGAATGCCCAGCCTTTCTTATAATGTCAGGTATACTCTATTCTGCAGCTGTTGAATGTAGAAGTGCAGGAAATAATTTTGCTAGCTCTGTAACACCCACTTCAAATTAAAAAATGGGGCATTTGAACGCTTCCAAACTGTTTCTAGGTTGTTTAACTCAGGTTGGAGGCAAGCATGGGGACAGAAGGATAACACTTATAGCAAAATATGTAACTTTATTTTACTAATCATTGCAATGCTATGAAGGTTAGTCTTTATGGCTTGTAGATGTGCATTATTTTTTTAAATGGTACTGCTACAAATATTTATCACTTAACTCACACATACAGTTCAGACTGTATTTCACTTAAGAATCAATTTTCAAGGACTCTCCAGGAAAATAGATGGGCAACATTACTCCAAACTTAGAAAACAAGAAATCCACTCCTTTATCTGTGTGGTACTACAGAAAAGTCTACCCCTTCTGCAGTTTGGGGTCTTGTGCAGACACTGGACTCTGATGGTGCACATTGATGGGCATCTTTGTGGTGCTTTGGCTTATCTTAGTGGTGGATCCTCTGGCAGTCTGCATAATCTCTGGAACACATTGCCCTGATATATGATGGCATATACTGCGTTCCAGCAATATTAATCTGTAGGGCATCTGCATGGGCTACTTCTTCATACATTCTCCATGTTTCCACTGTTACACATAATCCTTTTCACTGTGAAAAAAGTCTACTTAGTAATGGTGGTGGTATAATGTGTATCTAAAGCACTTTTAAGGTGTCCAGAAGGAAAACACACAGTATTTAGATATCTTCAGTTAAAGAAAAAATTCTGCTATATGATTTGAAAAGTTGTGCAGTTTGTACTGTGATGTCAAACGGACAGTAATAATGTGTGGTACCATTCCCTTAAGAGCTGCTTTCTTCCTCCGGTTTCAGTTGGAGCCTGTGCCACAAAATTCTGCAGAAAAAGTCTTTTCTTCCAGATTTAACTAATAGAACTGCAAAATCTTTAGAAGCCATAATAGGCCTATCCACTACCAGGGCTTTTATTCATTGGAATTAACAGAAGAATGAACAGAAATTCTGGGGTTTTGCCCTGAATTTTCCTAGCTGTGGGCTCCAGGGCTTGGCTATTGGCAGGTGCCGTAATGGAGCCTCAAAAGTGAGCTAGAGGGAAGCCTACTTGGGAATACAAAAGCAGGAGCTGCACTCAGTCCATTTGTTTGCATTGCTTTGGTCTCCATTTCATCAGATCAGTCTAAAAACGCTGCATTTAATTAAAAAGACATGTTTAGCTTGTACCCATCCAAACCTTAGCAAGAGTACAGTGCAGGCTGTGTTATGCTAAGGAGCGCTGTAGGTACAGTGTCAGAGATAGGGCTGAGCTGCCACTCTCCCTTACTAAGCCCTTCCTTTCTCTGTGGAAACACAGGCTTGTGTGTGACTTTCATTAAGACACTTCGTCTAAGCTAGGGGAAATTTGATCATATAACTTCTGTGGGTGATTATCAACATCCAATTTCATGTGACTCTGAAGTCGTAAATCTGGCTGGAGGCCAGAATACACTGAATAAATAAACTGCACATGCCCAGAACACCTCTTTGTGGTACGAGAAGGACCAGAGCACATGGCTATTTTGTTGGGGTTTTTTACCCTTTTCCGTAGCGTAATCAAGAGATTTCATACACATTTATAGAAATGCCACCATTTGTATCGGTGGGAGTGAAGCATGGCAAGTGTCTGCTCATACACAAAGCACAAAGGAGGGAGGAAGAACACCGCCATCCGTTCCTCGTATTCTGTGCCCCCAAAGGGCAGCTTTGAGGTCTATGCATAAGCCATTTCACCAAGCCCTGAATGGCTTTATGCATTTGGGTTTATTTGATTAGGCAGCATGCATTCAAGTCATATGCATATCAGAAGGTGAAAGAAACTACATCTAATGTACAGTTTATAATACAATTTGAGACACTGTTACAGTGGTGATTGATACAGTACATAGTGGCATGTTGTGTCTGTCTGACAGTAAAAGTTATTTAAAGTAATTAACACAGTCCATCAAGCTGATCCAGCTGCGTCAAATGAAGGGAGTGGGAGAGATTTCAGTAGAATTTAGTGTTGAATGACAAAAAGTGTACATTTTTTACTCTTTTGACACAGGTATGAGCCACCAGCTCAGATGAATGTTCATCTGAAAGGTCGTGACCTCCTTACTCTACAGAACTACACAGCAGATGAGCTGAAGTATTTGCTGTGGATGGCCTCAGATTTGAAACAAAGGATAAAGCACAAAGGAGAGGTAAAATGCTCTAACTGTCATTTAGGTCACTCAGATATTGAAATAAATATTGTTCTGAAGAATATTGGGAATGAGCCGTTCAGCTGTCTTGTCCTAAACAACATCACCTGAGCTCTTAAATACTGTAAATCATGGGCTACAAGTCAAAAAGCCTTCCTGTAAAGTGTTCAGAGATATTCTTTAAATACTTCAGAGGACTTTGCAAGTGAGAAGGTTAAACAGCTTTGCACAGCTAACTCCCTGTTGTCAGCTAACCCCATCCATCGACACATGGTGTACATGCAGCTCTAAATGCAGGAAATGGAAGACACTTCCCTGCATGGGATTAAATTAGTATCAGAGTTCTCCTTAATACTAGCTCAAATTCCGTGCCAAAATGCAGTTGCTTTTTGCCCTTAGAATTACTTCTTTCCCTTTAACCTTTCCACTGCTAATAAATTCCTTGAACTGCAAGAGAACAAAGCTATGGTTAAGAAAACACCTGTGTAACTTTTCTAGTGCTGAATTAAAATGTGAAAGAAGTATTTCACACTGTAGAGTGTATAATGACTATAAAATTGAAATGACTTCAACTTTCATGTTCCAGTATTTGCCTTTGATGCAAGGAAAATCTTTGGCCATGATTTTTGAGAAGAGAAGCACAAGAACAAGATTATCTGCAGAAACAGGTAGGTCTGAGCAATGGCACAGTTAGATTTTATATGAAGTTATATACTGTGAGTATGTACTAAATAACGCTGCATAATTTTGTATTTAGCAATTTCTACTCAGGAGAAACCTAAAGTTTGAAAGCTGTCGTGGTTTAACCCCAGCCAGCAACTAAGCACCACGCAGCCGCTCACTCACTCCCCCCCCATCCAGTGGGATGGGGGAGAAAATCGGGAAAAGAAGTAAAACTCGTGGGTTGAGATAAGAACGATTTAATAGAACAGAAAAGAAGAAACTAATAATGATAATGATAACACTAATAAAATGACAACAGTAGTAGTAAAAGGATCGAAATGTACAAATGATGCGCAGGGCAATTGCTCACCACCCGCCGACCGACACCCAGCCAGTCCCTGAGCGGCAAATTCCCTGCCCCCACTTCCCAGTTCCTAAACTAGATGGGACGTCCCATGGTATGGAATACATTGTTGGCCAGTTTGGGTCAGGTGCCCTGGCTGGGCATGAGAAGCTGAAAAATCCTTGACTCTAGTCTAAACACTACTGAGCAACAACTGAAAACATCAGTGTTATCAACATTCTTCACATACTGAACTCAAAACATAGCACTGTACCAGCTACTAGGAAGACAGTTAACTCTATCCCAGCTGAAACCAGGACAAAAGCAAAAATAGGAAAAGAATGGTAACTAATTGTGTTTCACCTTGCATATTAATGTCACAAGCACATCGCTTTGGTCACTGAAATTTTGCCAGATCATTCCAAAACATGATAGATCAGAAATAAAGTAACAGGCAGAAGTAAGCATTTCTGGTGTAAGCTCCTAGTTGTACTGGCAAGATGCACATTTCGTAACATCTATTTTAGTAAGCGTCACAAATTTAATTCTGTGCAAGCTCTAATAAGTATTTTTCTAATGTATTATGCATTACTGTTGTCACATTTCAGAGTATGTGTTTAGGCTGGGAATCATAGTAATGCCTTGATATAAATTAGGGAAAAAAAAATAACGTGATTACCTACAGGGGAAGATAACTTCATGGAGAGACTTCAGGGTATTAGCTTAATAAGATCAGGCACTGGAACATTATTCTTTTAGGATACAGTTCTGCAAACACTGAAACACATACATATCTTTATTTATATGGTAGTTTTTCTAAAGTCAGCAGAAATAAATCATTCATGTTCTTGCATGTTAGCAAGGAATAACTATGAATTGGTGATGCATCAAGGAAGGAGAAGCTTCCCCTTCCCACACTGAAGTTGACCCAGCATCCCTTAAGCTGACTTATCCCTAGTGAAGGGACAGAAAACTTGTTGAGTATTCACATTTCTTTACAATGTGTAAGGGATGAGGTAAAAATAATGGAAGGAAGAAGCAGATACGTTAACTGCCAGCATTTCTGAATTTGCCTTTGTATCCTCTGGCACAGCCATTTACCTGCTGATCCTGCTCTTTATGCAGACTTCTTGTTGCTTTCTGTTTTCTCCAGATAAGCAGGACTTATGAATGGGTTTTTCTTGTGCATTCCTTCTCTATGAAGACCACCCACCTTTTAATTCCAGAGTTTTTAGTCCAGTTTCTAGTAGCCTGTCATACTGGTACATAGGCAGGTAATGACAAATTCTCTGAATCTGTTTATCCTTCATGTTTCTCTGTTTAGAGGGAAGCACTATTTAGTCCTTGGCTATTGAATGCTTATGGAAGGGGGAAGCTCAGTAAAAGTTCAAATGAGTTAACTTAAGGATGGGAGTTAATGCACATAAATTAATCCAAGAGGGATTAAGCTCCAGTGAAATAAACCCAATTTATTTCTGAGTGAGAGCTTCCACAAGGGAGTTTAGTGCAGTTTAACTTCTGTGCATTAACTTCACACCTTCGGTTAATTGGTCTTAAGTACCCTAAACCTAAGACTTTGTTTCAAAGGCAGACTCAAATTTTTTCTGTCCATGGAAACTCTATACATTTCGGCTGCTTTTTAACATACATGATTTCTCCTGCGGATTTTCTAACTCAAAACAAATGTGGGGTCACATATGTTCCTTTTAGCTAAATAAGCTAATTGAATATCAATTTTCTAATGTTCAGTGAAAGTCGACATTGAAGTGGGTTGGAGTGTTTATTTATAAAATACCTGAGTCATCTCAAATAGCATTTCCCACAAGTTGCACCTTCAATATCTTGGAAGAGGTCACTTGTGGGACAAGGTTCTGGTGATGAGATTAATCTAAACAAACTTTGCAACTCTCAGGAACAACTAGATGAAAATCAGTGGGTTTCATTAAAAAGAAGTAGAGACTTGAAAAGCACTGATCACAAAATCTGCTTTGTGCAGTGTCTAGGAGATTGTTGCCTTATATTAACACCACAGAAATCTTTTCAGAAGTCCTGCTGTCCCTATGCCTATAAAGAACACCATTACTGAAAAATAAATAAACAGAATCACAGAATGGTTGAGGTTGGAAGGGACTTCTGGAGGTCATCTGGTCCAACCCCCCTGCTTAAGCAGGGTCATCTAGAGCCAGTTGCGCAGAACTGTGTCCAGAAGGCTTTGAATAGCTCCAAGGACAGAGACTCCACAACCTTCTGGGGCAAACTATGCCAGTGCTCAATCACTCTTTCAGTAAAAAAGTGTTTCCTGATGTTCAGAGGGAGCATCCCATGTTGCAGCTTGTGCCCGTTGAACCACTGAAAAGCACCTGGCTCCATCCTCCCTGCACCCTCCCTTCAGGTATTTATATACATTAGTAAGATTCCCTCTGAGCCTTCTCTTCTCTAGGCTATGCAGTCCCAGCTCTCTCAGCCTTTCCTTATATGAAAGATGCTCCAGTCCCTTAGTCATCTTCATGGCCCTTTGTTAACATAGACATACTGACTCTCTCCAATATATCCATGTCTCTCATACTGAGGAGCTCAGAACTGGACACTCCAGGTATGCCTTCACCAGTGCTGAATAAAGGATCACCTCCCTCCACCTGCTGGCAATACTTTGTCTAGTGCAGCCCAGGATACCATTTGCTAGCTTTGCTGGTAAGGCACACTGCTGGCTGATGTTCAACTTGGTGTCTACCAGGACCCCCAGGTCCTTTTCTGCGATGCTGCTTCCCAGCTGGGTGCCCGCCATCATGTACTGGTGCATGGGGTTGTTCTTCAGGTGCAGGACTTTGCACTTCTCCTTGCTGAAGTTAATGGGGTTCCTGTCAGCCGATTTCTCCAGCCTGTCAAGGTCCCTCTGGATGGCAACACAACCTTCTAGCGTATCAGCCACTCCTCCCAGTTTTAAGTCATCAGCAAACTTGCTGAGAGCACATTCTGCCCCATCATCCAGATCATTAATGAAGATGTTAAACAGGACTGGACTCCTAGGCTACACTGCTAGTCACTGGCCTCCAAATAGACTTTGTGCCACTGATCACCACCCTGTGAGCCTGGCTGTTCAGCCGGTTCTTAACCCACCTCACTGTCTGCTCATCCAGTCCGTACATCAACAGCTTGTCTATGAGGCTTTTACGGGAGACAGTGTCAAGGGCTGTAATGAAGTCCAGGTAGACAATAGCCACTGCTCTCCCCTCATCTACCAGGCCAGTCATTTCATCACAGAAGTTTATCAAGTTCGTCAAGCATGACTTCCCCTCGGTGAAGCCACGTTGACTACTCCTGATGATTTTCTTGTCCTTAATCTGCTTGGAAAAGGTGTCCAGATTAGCTGCTCCATTGCCTTTCCAGGAATCAAGGTGAAGATGACCAGCTTGTAATTCTCTGGGTCCTCCTTCTTGCTCTTCTTGAAGACAGGAGTGACACTTGCTTTCCTCCAGTCTTTGAGCACTTCTCCCAGTCTCCAGGATCAATCAAAGATTATCAAAACATTAATTTATGATGCATTGTAAGAGAACAGTTGATATTTGTGGCTTTTCCAACATACTGTGCCTCTAAACTGTTTTATTCTGATGATGTTGCAACTGTACTGAATAATGTACAGCTCCTTGTGGTATAATTCATTGCCCCTTTACTCTCTTGAACAAATATAATCTTGCCCTAATGCATATTTCTGAAACCTGTATTATTTTACCATTTCTAAGAGTAGTAGTGGTGTTGTAAGTTTAATGAAGAACTACAAGTAACTTCCATAGGGTATTGGCAAAGCAAATCCAGTTTTGTGGAGCCTACTAGATTTATTGCTATCACTGGCTATTATATTGGAAAATGTGACATCTCTGCTATTATACTGGAAAATGTCATCTGTTTGCAGTCAGAGTCCCATACCCATTCTGCATAAAATCTTGTGTACTTTTTGAAAACAAAGGTATTCCACATGGTCATATATTACTTGTAAAATAAACATCCTCAGGCATGGCATAAAGGTGAATGCCCTGGTTTTGTTATAGCTTTGGTGTAAAATATTCTGATTGTCACTGTTGCTTTTAAAATATACAGCTGCAGTTACATTTTAGTGAACAAGTCATAAATAAATCCAACCATTTCAGAGATGCTGAATGCAGACAATATGTCACAGGGTAAAAATGGAGAGGAAACAATACAGGCAGAAAAGCTCTGTATACCTTCTTTTGTTGTGCACTGGAATATACAAGATCTTAACAGCTTTACAGGGGTTCACTGCCACTGGCTTTAGTGGAATTACTCCCAACTCACTCCTCTTACACAGCGAGGTGAGAGAAACATGATGTCCATGCCTGAAGACTACTAAATACTGTCACAGAAATTGCATCACTTCGTATATTCCAATATAGTGGGGATTGTATTACATGGCAGGAGTATAGGGTCTGGTTTTTGTTGGAATGGCTAGTATTATTTAGCTTGGCCACGTTACTGGGAGGGCAAGAGTATTCTTTTAGCTTACTCTCTGTTTAGAGGGGTAGCTTTAAAAAACTGCTTATGAGTTTTTAGGCTTCTACTTTAGGAATATTCTTGTAATTGCTGCCTAGAAGACTTCTTTGGTTTCAGTCTAAACTGAAAAATACTTTCTATGGCAGGCAGTGAGGAAACTAACAAATCCAAATCCAGATGTCTTGAAACATAAAAAAGGATCCGTCCTTTGAGTTTCAGAAGATGGCTGTGTATGTCTCCTGGTGTGGGCAGGGCAGCCCCGCAACCATGTATCCAAGATGTGAACCAGAGGATTTACTTTGGCCCACTTACTTACCCAATGTAGCAGGGACAGGCTGGAATGGAGGTCTAACCTATGTCTGTACAACCACCAGCACCCGTGTCCTATGTGAAAGAGTTTGCATAAGTGGCCTCAATAGTGTGCCACAGCCTGAGGCATAAAACTGTCCATTTTTGAAAACTAACAGTAGTGAGAAGTGTGGACAGGAGATAATAATCTATTCTGGCTCTGCAGTATGAACATTTAATACAGTTTGTTGATGACACCAAGATTCATATAAACAGTTAGCATGTGGCTTTGGATATGACTAGCTTGTGACAACAAAGAGGATTAGATCTTCCAGTTTAACACAGCACTCCCGTGTGTGCTTATTTGCTGAATTGGTGCCTGCATAGCTTCAGAAGTTTGGGGTTTTTTTTCTTTCTACTAGTAGTCTGGATGAAAGAATCTGAAGCAAAGATTCTGTCTCTGCAGCTATATACAAAAGTAGAGCACAGAGCTTCTGTATTTCCAGATGGAAAGTTTTGGATGGAAATATGTTCCCAGGCCCTGCACAGATGGCCAGTTCATGAGCGGAAAGCCCAACACATTAGGACTCTGCTATGTACACAGACTCCAGGTGGTAGCTCTGACTGGGCTGCCTGACGTCTGGCAATTCTGAATAAATGGCCAGATTCCTCTTTTTCTACCTGGACATCATTTATAGAAAACAGAACATGTCCATGGGAGCCTCCCTGGACTGTGAAACATCTACCGAAGTGTATGCATTTAGAAGCCTAAAATGCAAGGCTATTGTATTGTGTGGAACTTGCAGGGATAAATCACTGACATAATTGTATATGACTTTGAAATTAGCCACAAGAAGCTGGACGGGAAAAGTTACTACAAATGACATGTCATTGAATAGATAGGCTGTAATGTCTAGGCAACAGTTGGCATACACATTCCAATAAATACAGTGTTTGTGTCTGAGCTGCAGAGAGGAGGTGAAAGTATTTGAGGAAACCTAAACATTTTTCCTGCCTTAATACAAAAATGCTTCTGAATAACCAAGAAGGAGGGCAAAGCAACCAGCAAATGTATAGTGCTTTTCTAACAGCAATAAGTAACAGTAGAATGAGTGATGCTTCATTCTTAAAGGTTTGCTGTGTCTAACGCTAATCTTGTTGGGATTTGGAGCAATCCTTAATGATGACAAAGGGAAAGTAGAATCAGGCCCATTCAATAAAATGAGTATACACTGGCTGGACAGAGCAGAGATTTCCCCTTCAGGTAGGGTCTGGAGCATCATTATTTTTAATCTGACTTTTAAGGAAATTGAGGCAGTCAAAAGGGAATGATTTTGCAGTATTATTTTTATCTACTGCATTTTAAAATCTAGAGAGTAGCTGAACTGATGCAAAGTGGAAGACCTCACCTCAACCCTGCTGCCCACATGGGATGCAAGTTAATAAGGGCTTCTCTGTGTTAGGGGCCCAGTTGTGCAGCTGAGGCCTGCCACCTGAACCTAGTTGCTTGGTTTTATCTGTGAAAGGTTTCAGTGTTCACTCGTGGTTTAATCTTTTTTTGAAGAGTAGCTGTGGGATCAACTTTTAAAATCTTTGACAGGCCTGTACAAACATCATGTTGAAGCTGCAGTCCTGGAGATGTCTGCAGTGCCATCTAATGGCTACAACCAGCCGAAGCAGCTTTTAACCTTTTTATCTCTTTTTTTTTTTTTTTCTTTCTTTCCTCTTTTTTTTTTTCCCCTCCCTTTTTTTTTTTAACAGCACGAAATTTATTAGCACCTCCACAGTTTGATAGAGAAAGGGGGGTCTCTGCTCTTCTGTGCTGTATGCAGCCTTTCTCTTCCTGGCAATAAAAATAAGATCGGCTTTCTTCTAGATTTTTGTCACAGCAAAAGGCTCACTCCCCGCAGTGTTATCTCAACAAGGTTGGTTTGTCCACACCAAGATTCTCTGGAAATTTCCTCCATCATGGATATTAGTGAGAGGGCAAGATCTCCCTGACAATTTCACTAGAAGGGAGTTGTTCTTATGCAGAAAATCTTCCCCAGTGCACAGAAAATGCCTTACAACACTACTTGTAGCCCAGTTAAAATCCTACACTTTGTACATCCCCAGTTGTAGGACCCTGTGTCCTGTGCTAGGTTTATGCTAAACCATTTGTGGCAGTTCATAAAACAGCCCCCCTCAGGTCCCATCCTCCCAATACGTGGCCATGACAGACTTTACACTGAGATTCGATGGAGGGAGGCTTTAGGCTTGAACCAGGCAAAGGCAGAGAGACTCAAGTGTTCGTGAAAAAAGCTGTTTTCCTCCCTGTGTCGGCTGGTTGCTTGTGGTAGCTTTCTAGTGGTGGTGCAACAAAAATAAGGCAGGACAGAACTTGAAAGTTGCCATTAGCATGTGTCCAAAATACTGTCCAGACACCTTTTAAGTTCCCCAAAATGTTTTATATTCTTAAATGATGCTCAGATCTTGCTATGGTTTCCTGTTCAGGAATGGATTTCATTCTTCAGACCTAATCCATCCGGTTCCTTGGCTCACCTTGTAAACTCTTAACTATTGCAGTGTGGAGGGGTGCTGGCAGTGCCTGAGATCTTTCCTTTTCTCTCTGTCCCATTATAATTTTTAAGGCACTTGGTCATTTGTGACCAAGATCAAGTTTGTTATAGTGTATAAGAAGACTTAGGGTTTTCTATCTGAATGACTGTACTTGAAGCTTCTTGCAAGGATGTGGAGTTATACCTAGTGACTCAGATGGGCCTTATAGGATGCTAAGTCCCTTGAAGTGGAAATTCAGCATGATGAATGGATTACCTAGCTCTTAACAAGGAGCCACAGTGATGCTTTTGGCAATATGTAGCCTTGCAGCTTGAATGACTGTTCCTGCGAACACAGATCAGAACTCATGCCTAAGGATTTCGGCAAAGCATCACATTTGGGTGGTTTTATTCCAAAATACATTTATTTGTGTCTTATGTGTCAAACTTTATGTGTTTGAAACATTTGGATGCCCTGCTGAGTTTTACTTTTATTACTGCAAATATCTTACATGAAGAAGATTTTGAATCTTGGCTGTAAATATGAGGTGCTGGTGCTTGCTTTCTTTTTTTATTTGTCCTCACTGTAGGATTTGCTCTCCTTGGAGGACATCCTTCCTTCCTTACCACACAAGACATACATCTGGGCACTAATGAGAGTCTCAGAGATACAGCAAGGTTGGTAAAATGTCACTTGATTGATCACTATGTGTTTGGCAGTTTATCAGGCTGCAACCTGTCTTACATAATTTTGGAAGCTAATATTTTCTTTCTGGAAAATGTCAGAAGGCACTCCAAATTTCTTAAATATTTACAAATCAGCTCACAGAATCTGTAGTTCAGTACACCATCATTTCATCCACTCTAGCTCTCCAAAATGTCTCACAATGAGAAATATTTTTATCAAATTAGGCATATATAGTGTTAAGGAGGGTGACAGTCACACAAACGGAAACATTTTATGACCCTCAGTAGTAGTATAGCTCCACTGATGACAGCACATACATTCAAACAAGACTAGAACCTTCTGGTTCTGTTGCTCCTCATGGAGCTAGGAGTACAGCTGACTGGCAAATCAAAAAGCAAAATAAAAAAGCAAAGACTTTTTTTATCTTAGTTAGTCCAGCTTCTGGTGGGCCTTAGTCTACGTGCAGTGACAGGGTGGCACTGAAGGCCACTCTGATCCCCCTATTTCAGCAGCACCAAACTTGACCAACACTTTGCAGCCAGTTTCTGATTTCATGTGCCCTCCTCCACAGCTGTACACACTGTCAGGACTGCTGTGGAGGCTGGGCTATGGCATTATTCTCTTACTGGCACCCTTGGAAGATCTTAATCATGCCCAGTCCCATGCATGCAGGGATGGGTAGCTAGCAGCCTATCCCCATTGCCACTGCAGGGAAGAACTGAGCTCAAGGTTTTTCTCCGGTGGATTCCCTCTGATGTTGCAGAAAGTAGGCACAACATGAGGTTATCTTTTGCAGGTGCTCTTGCTGTTTTTCGTAGCACTCCGTGTATTAAAGACGCATCCCAGCTCAGTATTTTGCTGCTTTCTAGGCAGCTCTTTTGCAGCCTGAGGTCAATTCAGTCAGGCTCAGCTGTTGGAAGGTTACTAGTGTCTGAAAGGTCCTTTTCGTTCTGGTGAAAGATGCAGTGTCAAGCTTTTCAGGCTCAATTCAAAATAGGCAATTGGCCAGCTGAGGTTCCATTGCCTCTGCTGTATACTACAGTTTTCACTGTCAGTGGGATTGTTTGAGAACTATGTTGCTGTTCTGTCTGTGATGAAATCCAAGAAAAATGTAAGAAAAAGACCAAACATTTGAACATTTTAGATTTTCCTTTCATGCTTTTAACTACTGAAGTGTAAGACATACGAGTGTTGATAATAGAAAGTCAAAATTTCAGTCTCTTGAGGCTTGAAAGTACTTAGCTCTCACTCCCTGCTAGATACGTAACTCTGCCAGTATCCAAGTAAGCTGCAACAATAGTGTTTAGATGTTTCAACAAAAGTGCGTCCCACTGCCATGTTTTAGTAACTACAAGTTTAAAAGATTCAAAAATCATGTAAACTTGTGGGCCTACAAAGGGAACAGATTAATCTGAGGCTTAACAGTCAACTCTGAGGTATATTAGGCCACTATGTCCAGTGGCCACTGTGTCCAGTTCAGCAGTGCTCATACACTGTCATAGGATTCAAATACATCCCCTCAAAAGAAATTCTTCATACATCATGGGACATAGCCCCAGTTTTAAGCAGGACAGCTATAGCTTCATCAAAGTGTGCCATTTAAATGCCTCAAAGCACATGCATCTATGCTACAACTCTACTGGCATGAGAGATGGAGGATTTTTCAAGTCAAATATACATAACTCACTTTATGTCACATTAAAGGTGAATGCGAAACCTGTCAAAGGTAAATCCCCGATGCTGATATGAATAAGTATTATTTCCCAAGCATCTTGCCTTTTCTTCCATTCTCACTGGACTGTTGTAAGCAGAGAGCCTCTCAGCTGAGCAGGGGTAGGAGGAGAGGATGCTGACAGAGGGCACAGTAGGAGGGAGATGGGAGACTGCTGCTGAGAGACTGGGGCTGAAAAGACAGAACCTGACATGGTGAGCAGGGCTACCGACACGGCAGGCTGGAAAGACAAAGAGCAGCTGTTTACATCAGCTTAAAGGAACTGAAATTGAGAAGGGATGGGACGCACCAGAGCAGTGGGGAATGAATGAAAAAGTGCAGAGGTGTCACATTTGGGAAGGAGTGGCTTCAGGCTCCAAGGCAAAATGAGGTGGAAGGATTGCAGGTGAAGCCAAAAGAAGGGTTGACTTACCAGGGCCAATGTGAAATTGCACTGTGGCACTTGTGAATGGGAAAGGAAAGACAAGTGGCGAGAGTCTTCAGAGCAGTATGTCAGGGTGCCATGTGGGCTGGTGGCTCCTTGGGAACTAGGGAGGCTCGGCTGCCAGGAGCTACCCCTGGGTCAGGCAGGGCAGGGCCTTGTCAGCCAGCACCCATTCCCCTGCTCCCAGCCAGGGAGCAGGGCAACTGGGAGGCAGCTGGGGGCAGCCACATCCCAGGGCATCGGGCACCTCTGTGGGGATGGGTGTGAACCAAGGCCAGGCTGGGACATCAGCCTACAGCGGGGGGTCCAGGTCAGGATCAGCATGGACATGGTTACAAAGCAGCAAGAGATGTGACTCCCAAGAGAAGGGGGCTGTCTGGGAGCCTCCTCTCCCCCCTGACATCAGAGTGATGAGGGGTAGCCCTCAGCTGCGCTATTGCAAAGTTGGTTCTGAGCCCCAGCAGCCGAACCTCCAGGAAGGGGAAGGATGTGGTCAGGGCCCTTACATGGTGCTCCCCTTCAATAACCTCTCCAAGCACCATCCCACCAGACATGCAGAACTGTCATCCAGAGGCTCTTGGGCATTCCTGCAGCAAATCCAGGTATGTTCTGGTACACAAACGGACAGGCTTTTATAGTCCAGTTTTCATTTCTTCTTCTTCCCAAATGGGATAATAAAGGGCCATTAAATCTTTGGTTCACAGTCTCTCGAATGACCTTTGTTTGCACAAGCAAACAGGAAAAAGAAAGACAGTAAGCTACAAGAAATAAGGCAAAAAGTAGAAGCAAGCAAATCTTCCAGCCATTCTGGAGGACTCCCCATTCTGTGGAGAAAGCTCCCACAATACCTAGTTCCCATGCAAGCCTTCAGCCCCTTGTTTCTCTGTCACTGCTTGCTCTTCCGGGACAAGTACCTATTTAGGACCCTGACCTGGGTATTTTGCTCCTCTGCTGAGTTACAGCACTTGCCTGCTACAGTGGAGTGAGGGCTTTCCCAAGTCATTACAGACCCCCATGTGCTCTGCTTCATTCCTGATCTCATTAGCAGAATTATTATTGACTTTGCATAATCAAGGCTGAGCGGTTTACCCAAAAGAACAACCTGAGTGTTAATTTCTTGGCATTTCTTGTGAATGAAGGGTAACATGCCAACCTCATTCAGTTAATGTAAGAATAAAAAAGAATGCCTGTAGTAGACCCAGAGGGTATTTCAAATATTTACAGCCATATGTCTAGGGCTCTGAAGGCCTTAGAAGTACTTGAGATTGAGACTTAAAGCAAAAGGGGCACAGTTCTATGTAAGTCCCAGCTTTTATTAGAATTGCTGCAGGTAAGGGTTGAAAGCATTTCTGCTGTGAACATATTTTTAGTGACTTATTACCTGCTCATAATACAGTTCTTCCATGCTTCACAAGACATTTACATTTATGCTGACACAGTAGCAAAAAGTTACCACCCATTAAGGAGCTCTAAGCCTTTCAGTGCTGTTTAGCATGCCTGATATATTACGTGAAATGAAATATAAGTACTGTATCTGTATTTTCCACTGTGGAGCAATTCCATTGTGCACCACTATAGCTCAGTGGCCATAAGGTTCAGTGACAGCACTGAAGAACTCATAGGATGATTTTACCAGTCCACTGGCATTATTAGGGGATGAATCTCTGCGTCTATGGGGAACAGGTTTACTTCTCACTGCTTACCGAGAACACATCCACCATATGCCCCTGTAAGACTATGAATGACAATGAAGTAGTATTGTCAGAAATTTAAACCTTTTGAATGGGTATATATTTTCAAAACAAAACCAAAACTATGTTGGATAGCAATATTCTACCCAAAATATATGCAAGTGCCTCATTTTCAAATTCAGAGATCAGCCACACCAAAAAGGCATACTTTTATTTGTGTTTAATTTTGGATTCCTCAGAGGATACACTTGAGTAAAAATTTCCAGCTTTTTTCTGTAGAAATAAAAATTATTTTGAAAAGAGAGATATGCAGCATTCCAATACACTCATGTATTTTCAAGCTCTGGGATTTTGAAATTTATAGGCTCACAGTCTTGCAAAAAGACTGAAAAGAGAAAAAGACCTTATAGTTAGTGATAACATAGGAACCTTAAATGGAAAGTCACCTGATGAGCCTGTGCTTACTCCCCCTCACCTTCCCAAACTTCTTTACTAAAGACTCTTGTCTAGCCAGGTCTTTTTTCCTATGCAATTCCCAGCCTTACATGGTTTCCTTCAAATTGATTTGATTACAGGAGACTTCATCTCCTCAGATGAGATTTTGTTGGTTTTTGGGGGGGGGGGTTGAGTTCAATTTGGTTTTGATTTCACAAAGTACAAACCCAGTTTCCACCTGGGTTTCCTACTATAAGATATGACATCTAGAAATGCTGGCAGAGGGACTGTCTGGTGTCTTGCTGCTAAGTGTCTAGTAAATCTAGTATCTACTTTCAATAGATTAAGGAAGAAAATCCAGCAGTTTTCACTAGTTAGTAATTGATTGTGACTGAATTTCCTCTAATGGCATACCCTGTAAAGGAACCATCTTCTTTAAATTCTTTATCAGTCAAGTCGGGTAGGAATCAGCTGTCCTGACATCCTAAAAAAAGTCTAAGAAAAATAGGCAATTTCCCAGTATGATTGCTTCTTTTCCTTGACTGGTGGGACTGGCTATGTCTTGTTTCGGGTGGACACCTGTTAGATGGCTAACAAAAGGGACCATGCATCCCATCCCTGATGACTAGTTCAGAACAGAACAGGTTTTCCACAGTCACATGTTTCAAGCTAGAATAAACACACACACACAGAAAAAGAAACTCAAGAACTAGGAAGAAATAATGGCACAAACAGCAACTGTTCGAATACTTTGCAATCAGTAAATACCTTGTTCAGTTGCTTCTTTTTACTTGGAGCTGCTACCAGCAGTCTTTTCTTCAGAGAGAGCTCTACAGGGAATCTTGTAATATTTTATAAGAGTTTTGCTTGTGTGAGGCATGTCTTGTGTCCGTAGAAAATATTTGTTACTGACTTCATCAAAAGATTTGTCTGTGTAAAGTCCATGGCATTAATAGCCACAAGAGGAGAACCAGAATTCTTCATGGCTAATCAGGAAGATAGATACTGCAAGAATTTTTCATAGTCTTCTATTCAGTCTCTTCCTTGTTTTGTTTTAAAGTCCTATTAGAGATAACATAAAACCACACAAAATGCTACTTCAAAGTCAGGCTTCAGGGCCTGATTAAAACACAGAAATGCAGACAAATGCAGAGTTCCAGTCCCTATTTAATTTATCTAAAGAATTCAGAGCATACCAATATACTATGCTAATCCACTGTGCTAATCTCTGAGTCTTTCACACTTTGGCAAATGAGGCTAAGGCCAGAGTGGCACAGTGACTCCTGCATGCCCCTAGCAGTATGCTGAGTTTCAAATTTGAGCATTACTTTAGTGCTGCTACCATGTGTGTCAATACACAGGTGTGTAGGTAGGAGAAAGAACAGGCTGGTGGTGTTGGCCTCCTGTTTCTGTGTTCATTAAGATCAGTAAATAATTGTGGTAATCTAAGACAGATCTGTCTAATCCTCACAAAGTCCAGGCTACCATACAGGAACACTGTGATATTCAGTCAATGCTACATTTGTTCTTTGCTAAAAGACTCCAGAAATCTTATACCTTATCTCTTCTGAAGTTATCAAATTCTTCAAATGTTACAGTGTTACACCATCTCTTATCTTAGTTCAGATACCTTAACATTTATTGATGTTACTTCTGTAGCTACAATCAAACACTAAAAAGAAAAAAAACATAAAATACAGCAGCAGTTTTCATTTACTTACTATAGTTTGTTAATAAGTAAAACTTCTTACTTATTAGCAGCTTGTAAAATATCTGCATTTAAGTGTGCTATGCAGGCATGATAAATTATTCAGATAGCTGAAAAAATTGATTCATTACCACTTCTCATTAATATTTATGTGTTGCATGCTGAAGAGTGCAACAGGGATATATTTATTATGTTTGACTTGGGTATTTTCTGCCATCCTCCAGGGTGCTGTCCAGCATGACAAATGCAATCTTGGCTCGAGTTTATAAGCATAATGATCTGGACCTAATGACAAAAGAAGCCACGATCCCAATAATCAATGGATTGTCCGATTTATACCATCCTCTCCAGATTTTAGCTGATTACCTAACTCTTCAGGTAACAATATAATCCCTGTTTAATAACAATTTTTTTTGCTAAGTCTTGGTCTTGGTAAGTATTTGGGGATGTGAGGTTCAAAACCACTTATTCCTAGGTTTTTCTAAGTGGTAATTATATGACACTTGTTATTTAAAGAGATCTTCATCCAGCAATGTAATTAAGGACCTGTTTAATTTAAAACAATTACCTAGTCCTATCAGCTGTCGTGGGACTGAAGTTAAGCATAAAATTAAGTACTTCATTGGAATTAGGCTGCAATTAAAAACATGTGCAGGGGGCTTTACATATTAAGATAAAGGTGAGATGTTGGCTCAACCAAAGCCAGTGGAAGTTTTTCCACTGACTTAAAAAAACTCAGTAGTTCACTCTTGATTCCTCCATAACCTATGAACAGTTTAAAAGGAATGACTATTCATATATTAGGAAATCGGTTGAACAAATTTGTTTTGAAAAGCCAGTTAATGCTAGCAGTGCAAACGCCTAGTGTTCAGGCACTTAAACCTATTTAAACTTTGCTCACATCAAAGAAGAGTTAAAAAAGATCATATTTTGTAGTTTAATCTAATGAAATAGTTGATTTGACAGCAGGATAATGTTTTACACATAGAATACCAGATGTTTATCTGTGAACAGAAGGACTATGCTGTTTTACAATCAATTGAGGAACTGGCTTATAAAAAAGATTATTATACTGCAGTGCTGGTTGACAACTATGATGAACTCCTCTGACCTTGTTTACTTTCTGAATGAATAAAAATCACACTGCTTTAAAAAGGGAGGGCAGAATAATTTCCTGATTCATTCAGCTGTGTTTCTCAGCTGTCAAAGACTGTTGTGGGACATTCAGTATATGGAAAAAGATCCAGTGAGAGTAATATTAAAATATTCATGCCTTAAATTTTAAATACTGAAAGACTCATATGTTTAGTGGAAATTACTTCTTCCTTACTTTGATGAGTATTTTTCATAAAATTTTTGATACTTAAAGTGAAGAGACCAGCAAAAATTGGTGAACTTGAGACTAAAATGTTTCACATACCTCAGGATAAGGTACATTTGTGAGATCACATTGAACCAGCTTCAATGAACTGTTCAAATTACGTAAGACAGAAAGCTGTAATGAGAATGCCATCAGTCATTAAATGTCATAATTTCATTTAAACACTGTGTGCAACTGTAAACCAGGTGGAACTTATGGTTGTGTTTTGCAGGGGGTTCTATCTTGCAAACACCTTATTTATTAGCATTTTATCACTTGTGAATAACAGGCTTCAGGATTAATCTGTGACTCATAGTCTACATGACTGTTGGTATCTCTGCCCCTAAACCTGTTTTTTTTCTGGGACACTAACTACAGCACCAATTTCCAGTCAATGAAGAGAGACCGCTGAGCATCTCAATCACCCTCTAGAAATGCATCTCTTTCTCCACTCGTCTTAGGGGGAAACTTATGGAGATCAGCAGAATGAGTACCTGCCCTGTTGATCATCCTCTGCTCCTCCTCCATTGTCTCCTTGTATAGGGCAGCCATGGTAGAAGGCTGGACTTTTCCTTGGTTTGAATACCTAGGGCAGCAGCAACAGCGGGTGGGTGCCCTTGTTGCATCAAGCACTGGGCAGGATATCTTTGGAAAGAGTGTCCTCGCCCATTTTACATGATGAGGAAACAGGACCATAAACAGTTGCTGCTCAGACATGAGAAACATTTGACGTGGAGAGGTATCATGACGAAGTGAGCACTTACAGAGATCTCAGTGAGTGGCTCAGCTTTTGGACAGCCATGGAAGCTTTTTAAAATTTGCAGCACTTTCCCAGTCAGCCTGATAAGCAGAGCACCGTTTCCTCCCGCTGTGCCCATCTCTCTCCCAGGCTTTCCAGCATGTTCCTTCACCCAGAGTTTGTCAGGAGGTCTTTAGAGGGCAGCTGGGTGGCCACCCCACTTTGCCAAGGGCATGCCGCACCACCGGTTTCTGACCCACTTTCCTTTCTTGCTTTCTTACCCAGAAGGGAGAGGCAGGCGGGGGGAGCTCTCTGCAGCGCACTGTGGGTGTTGGCACTGCCTGCTCTTTCCCTTTCTGACCTGCCCGTCTGCTGCCTTTTTTCCTCTCTGCACTGTACACTGAGGTGGAGAAGACTGGTCTTACAGCCAGTAGCATGTAATAAAATGGCATTTTAATCATATAATGAACTTTACCAGATCACGGAAGTAGGAGGAACGCTTGAAGAAGTGTGAGCCACAGGGTCTAGCTGTTACCACAATCAAACTTTTGGGATTTTTGGCAGGGTAAAAAGATGTTATCCGAGTACTGCATGCAAGAAGATTAATATAGGGATGTTGAATAGTACCACCAATTCTTTAAATGAGTTGAAAGTTCATATATAACATTTGGACTGCTTTCCTGCAATGCAAAGGCAATTTATTTGATTTATACATACATGCAAATTACAATAGTGGCATAGGCCTTATATTTAAATGTAACTACAGATTTCATGCAGCTTATTTCTCTTTAAAAATGTCTCTTCCTTATATCTGTAAATATTTTCATGCCTGGATCTGCTCCTCCCTGCTGTACTCTTTTTTCCTCTTCTTTTTTCTCCTTCTGCATTTACCAGTGGAGCACTACATGCACTCTGGCCCTCTTCAGGCTTACCACATTTTTATTCTTCCATTTTCTAAATTGTATTAATTTTATCATGTGCCTTCTTGAATCCTCTTCGAGCACTTTCTCGTTGGTCTGAAACTACCTAATTTCCTGGTTTGTTTTCTCAGAATGTCTTCTTGCCTATGGCTTCTGATTCCTTTTCCACAGGTGCATTTTAGTGTGGTTATGTTAGTACAGTCTGTTGCATTCCACAAACAATGCATCTGGTTTATTTTCAGGGCTGTCAGTTCTCATTCTGTATTCACGGTGTTCTTGTCAGATCATGAAGTGTACTCCTGTCATGAACACTAGGGTGAGATTCTTCCAGTTCAACATCTTCTTGCCCAGTGCCTTCTTCCTGAGCAGCCTGGAGCCCCTCACATGTTTGACATCTAAGCTGGCTCTGCCCTTTAATACTGTGGTCAGGATTAATGCCCTCTATTATGCCAAGAGGGATGTTTTTCTTAGCACACATGCTACCCTCTTTCTTAAAAGTTGGGTTGAGCTGAGTTTGCGCTTGAGTTACAACCCACTAGAAATGGTTGTAAACATTATGCAACCTGATTTTGAGGGTTTGGGGATTTGGCCTTTAAAGACTGAGTTTGTGTGCTGGTACTGTGCACACGCAGAGCCACTTCTCCGTCTGTGCTGAAGGCGTATAACAGCCACTTGCTGAGTCCACCCGGTGCCTCTCAGTCTCCTGGGCGGAAACTGTGGCTCACAACTTCTGCTCTGAGAAGCTTGGCTGGAGGACAGCATCATACAATTTGTATCCTGGGGACAAACCGGGTACTGACATTGATTCAATTGATATTAATGTCACTGGCCAAATCAGCTAACTTGTAGCTGACTGCAGGGTGGCCAGACTGGTAATTAGAGTGGATCCATATGCCACTATCTTTTTATGTCACTGGTCTGAAGGGAAATTTCTTTTTCAGAAAGAAATTGTTGGCATAAGAAATACATCAATGATTCCTTTTTAAATAGTGTAACAAATTACAGCATTGCCCAGCTTGAAGAGGGCTGCCATGTATTCTCAACTTCTCCTCAATATGTGACCCAAAGAGCTCAAATTATTATAGTCTTCAAATTCATCATCATCGTCATCATCATCATTATTCTAACAGTTAGAAATCCCAACTAAGATCTGGACTGATCTTCTAGAATATACTGTTTCAATAACCATGACAAAAAACAACGTGGGAGTAAGAAACATAACTGGCCCAGCATCTGCCTTCAGCTCAGTTTGAGAGCCGATAGATCCAAGTTTGCGCAGTTTCTCATTTACTGGATTGCACTGCCTCCCAAAGGGCTAAAGCTTTGACTAGTCCCATGCTTTCCTTTTTAAATTTTGACAGATTATTGATTCATTATTCAAAAGCTTGTTTTAATTGAGGGCTGTTATGACTGTTGTGGTCAAACATTTCAGAAGTAATCTATAATGGTGTCAGTTTCAGCCCAGCTGGAAGCAAGTCCAGGCAGAGGCAGACATGAATGTCCCTAATTAGTTAAACCAGTCTTCTCTAAACATACAACAGTACTAAATCACTGAGCATGCTTATTTTTTCCCAGGGTTTGATACGCTGATACACTGCAACCATGGATAAGAACAGAATGAAACATTGTAAAAGCAGCATGAGCATGAGAAAGTTGACTGTAAAATTGACATTAATTATTTAGCAGGGATTTTTCATGAGAATAGCAAAGTCAAGTTTTGTGGCACTACAGCAGCAATTACTAGTTTGCCAAAGAGACATTCATAAGGGAGAAGGGCTCTAGACTTTCTAAATATGTTATTTTTTGTATGGCTTTACTAGAAGTGTAAATATTTTGAAGTCAGGTTCTAAATGTAAAGCGAAACTGCAGAACACCCAAGCAGGTAAAAAGCCTACATCAATATAACAGAGTTTGGAAAAATTGGGGAGGGGTGTAAGGTGAAAAATATCTTCAGAGGCTCAGGTCATCAGCATGTATTGTAAAGGTGCTGGTTTAACCTAGAGTGTTACCATCGTGGCAAAACACTTTTAGCAGGATTTTCTCTGTGCAGTTGTATAAGCATATACTATAAAACAGGAAAAAAATATGTATGTCTCATATACGGTAGCTTTCATATTGTCTCAAAGCGTTCTGGTTCTGACCAACACAATAATCTCATCTTTCTTGGAGTTTGAGGATGGATGTGTATAAGCAGTACAGTCACAGTCATAGTGACTGGCTTTAGATGAAGAGGTTTGAGTTACAGCAGCAGTATACCAGTGGCAGCATAAAGCTTAACACAGGATATAAAATAGGCTCCACTAGCACACACACAGCTTGATTCTGCCTTGTCTATGACTTCTTCCATTAGCTAAATGTCTTCATTAAGATTAGCTCAGCTATGCCCACTCTATACAGTAGTCACTGCAGATGTGGCTTTGCAATTTGCAGTGCATATTGAGGGTCATTATACAGACATCTCCAGTACTTCGTATTTTATCTGTAACAGCTAGTAGCTTGGGAAAACAGAGAAAACTATTTAGTATGCACTGTGCTGCTTTTAATGCAGAGTAGCAGCTGGTAATAAGGTGGAAGTTATTTAACATAGCAGTATATTTGTGACTCACTAGTCAGTGCTTTGAGCATTACAGGCTGCGATGCCTATTTTTAAACAGTAAAATCAAAAAACTCAGGGCTGTCTCATTTGCTCCTGGCTGTGGGTTTGTGTCTCAGCTATCACTAAGCCCTAGCTGCAAACAACCCCTTAAATAAATGCTTTAGTTTGGTCTTCTCCTAGGAGCACCATTGCTAGGAGATGTGGAAGAACTTTGAAAGATCCTTAGAGACCTGCAGAGCTGTTATACTGAAATAACTTCCATGTACACAAAGTCCTGATTTGATCTGTAAATGCCCTTGCATCAAACCTCTGCCAATGAGCCTGCTGCTAACAAACTTCAAGTGAAAAAGCGATAGTTTTACAATAACATAGTTTTAGCCCCTAAACTGTAGGCAGCCTAGGACTCTATTAGGTTTAGATTTCAACAGCATTTTAATGTCATTCAATATTTCAAGTGTTACTATTTTTGACTCGAAATTGTGGTCGCTGGCAGAAATGCCAATAACTTTGTTCTGGAACAACTTCACAGCTATTTGTTTAGGAGAAACTGCTGCCGGGAGAGGAGGGTCCCAGCCCTTTTCCCATTCGGTCTTTTGGCATCTTTGCTGCAACTGCCTGCAAGGTTGCCAGTTAGTACGGCTCTACAACGTGGATGCTTATCCTCTCTGACAAGCATTGAATCATGTCACACAAAGTGTTGAAACACTGTCTGGCTTCCAGCTACTACAATGTAATTGTAGCATGGCCCAATTTTGAACTAAGAATAAAAGAGTCTCCATCGTGTCTTTAGTCTTTTGAGTCATGAGGTGGAGTTGTACAGAGCAGGCATATACAGATGTATTTGATTATGTCTTTACAAACTTTCTGGTATCAACTTAAGTAACTATAAACATGCATATTTAAAACAAGGCTTGCTAAAAGATCTCAAATTGTCCTGCTCTGGAAATATGAAACTCCTGTTACTCTTGTTCCTCTTTAGGCCTTATCTGTTGGTGGCTGAGGGCCAGAGTAGCTGCACATGTACACACTGTAAGCGCCATCAGGCAAAGCTACAGTTAACACTGTAATGCTGATTCCAGTTCTGGTAAAAAAATCACTGCACTCTCACTGTGCAACGGAGAGCAAACCCTGCAGGCCATGAGTGGCACAGCTGCTTTCACAGTATTGCTCTTTGTTGTCCTGTACAGCTGTGACGGTTAAAATGCACTCTAAGGGTATGGTTGCCATGGCCGGAGGGAATACTGTATAGAGCCAGCCAAGCCAGAGCAAACATGAATAGGGATATTTTCACAATCTGGGGGAAAGCTGGAAGGGTTGCTATCCTAGGCATTAGGACTGCCTCTAAATTAAGAATTTCTACCGTTCACTGATATATATGAGCACCAACTCATGGCTGTACGGCTTTGGTGCTATAGTTGCTGTGTGTCCAGTGCTGTGTCTCTCAGCCTGGGCCTCACCATATGGCATACGTGTCAATGTGTCCTTCACTGGAGAAAGCTGCAGCACTTGTGTCTTCATGTATGACACAGGGGGCTTTCCCTCCCTTGTAGCCATCTTGTAGCTGCAGGAAGTTCAATTAAATGTATGGTTTCATGCAGCTAGCATTTGAAGGTAGCCAGCCTTCTTTGCACCAGACCCATCTGATCAATTCCTCCTACCTAGGGCATCAGCTTCCTCAGCTCGCTTGGAACATAACCCCAGGGCTGTCTGATTCGTTTGGCAGGAGCACTATGGTGGGCTCAACGGGCTCACTGTCACCTGGATTGGGGACGGAAACAACATCCTCCACTCCATCATGATGAGTGCTGCAAAGCTGGGAATGCACCTGCGTATCGCGACTCCCAAGGTAAAGAAAGCCATGCGCACAGAGTAAGGAAGGCAAACTTTGCCCATTCTTGTCTCAGCCACTTGGATACTTCCCAAGGGCCTCAGGTAGTGGTGCTTGCATGTATCTTGAGTGCCAGCCTTCAGAAGCAATGTTCAGAATCCTGATTCTGTTATTTTGATGCAAAGCAGGAGTAATTCTACTGAGTCCAACTTCAGAAGGGCTGAGGGGAATTCATGACTGCAGTATAAATCATGGTGGATAATAATTCAATTTGAGAAAGCATTACAAAGTCATCCAATGCCCCCTCCCCCCAAATTTTAAAGTTGTTTCAGATTGGTGGAAGTGTTGCATCTTGGTTGGTTCAGATTAGTGATGCAGCTTTTTAGAATGCTGCATTATAATACAACATAAAATATAAAACAAAGAATCAGTTTAGAACAAAAAAAATTAAATTATGTATAGGCATTTCATTCTGTAACTACTGAAATACATTTTTCTTACCGTATCAGAACACTTTCCACCAGTTTATCTCCAAAATAAACTTTCAACAAAATCAACATAATTTCCTGAGGTTTTACAGTTTTGAAAGACATTCTTCCCATGGCAAATGGTTCAGTATTATTTTTCTAACCAATGTTAATAATCAGTAAAGCTCTTATATATGTCCCATGATATGTTACCTATCATCTCTTTTGGCAGGGCTTTGAACCAGACCTCAGAATAACTCAAATAACTGAACAGTACTCCAAAGAGGTAGGACGCTAAGAAATAGCCTAGTAGAATAGTTTGAATAGAGTTTATTTTTGTTATAAACGAAGTTGAAATTCCTTGTCTTCCTGATCTTCCTTATTTTATTCACATTAGTATGGTACCAAGTTACTTCTCACAACAGATCCTTTGGAAGCTGCAGACGGTGCCAATGTCTTAGTTACAGATACATGGATAAGTATGGGACAAGAAGAGGAAAAGAAAGAAAGACTAAAGGCATTTCAAGGTTATCAGATTACAATGCAGGTAAAAACTGAGATTTAGGTTTTTGTTGATGCTTTTAAGAATCAACATCAGCAAAGCATGGGTTTGGTATTTTTTTGAGTGGGGCCATGGAACAACCACATGCAAACCTCCCTTCAGCTTGAAAAACTCACAAAGATAGCAAGGCTTGAGTTATCTTATACATTTCATGTTGCTTGGCCTCTTTCAGAGCTTCCCAATGAGATCTAACTCCAGAACATGTGCAGGAGGCCTAACCTTTTACTTCTTTATGACCTAAAAACTATTTCTAACTTTGCATTTCCTCTTTGCTACCAGAAATGATCCCTTATATTTTATTTCGAATGAGTAGCTCACAGATTAACTCTTAAATGTCTGGGCAGCATTTGGGGCAATTTTGTGTATATCCGTCAATGAATAAAGCATGAAATATATGTCTTTAAAATCATCTAGTTGAAATGCTTATCATTACAAAATCAGTTAGAGAAAAGTGCAAAGCCATAAACTATTAATTGTCCAAGATAAAAAGGACATTTTCATTGCTGACAGAATTACTGGTTTAATTGACTGTATTTTAACATAAGTTCACAAAATACTATTGATGGGTATGTCTCTGAACTGGCCTAAAATGCTTTACTTCCTTGTTCATTGGTATTAGATCAATATATTATGAGTGACAACATCAAAAGAAAAAACTATGGCCTTTTAAATCATGGTTTAGTATGTTCTTGTTGCAATTATCAATAGTATTATATTACCGTATGGCATTCAAATAAAGATTGCATTTTATTGATCCACTAAGTCACTGGAGTTTTTACTCGCCTACTAAAGCCAGAGAAATTAGAGTAAATATTTGACTTTTGTGAAGTCAGCGCTGAACTCTTACTGACATAAATGGGGATATTCCCATCTTAATCACAGATGAGGAATTCTTTTGAAGTCAGTGGAATTCTTCTGAGTTCATCATCCAAGTAACTAGAGTGCGAGCTCATATAAAATTTGTTAACCTTTTTACTAGTCAAAGATTTTATTAATGTCCTCACATATTTCTTTATTTTTATATGCTTTTTGATCTACAGACTGCAAAATCTGCTGCTTCCAACTGGACTTTTTTACATTGTTTGCCCAGAAAACCTGAAGAAGTTGATGATGAAGTGTTTTATTCTCCACGGTCATTGGTTTTCCAGGAGGCTGAAAACAGAAAATGGACAATTATGGTAACAAAAAGAAGATAACAATAGTTAGAGATTAGGGTCAGCTTCTGTTCTGCCTTACACTACAGGCTTGGCTTCAGCTTAGTTCCTCAATAAACAGTAGATGTTAACACATATGTTTCAAATGCACCCCACAGCACATCACAATTTTGACTGTAGGCAACATATATATGTAGCACAAATACTTCTGGACACAAATGTGACCTATTTTGATGATAATCTGCTGTTGCTTGACCCAGCTTTTATCACTAAATGAAATCTACAGTATAAGCTGTAATTTTTTGGTATTTAAATCACTGGATTTTCTCTAATGATTAACTCAGCTGTTCAACTTTAAAACATGTTAAATGCTGAGGTCCCAGGGACTGGTCTTAGAAACTACAATTTCCCAAACACTTAAAGCTAGAGATTCTGCAGTTTTCTCTCAAGAAAACCTGCCACTGACACCAGTGGGAACTTTCCCTGAGAAAGTGCTGCAAGAGCAAAGCTTTGAAGGACCCTGAAAAGTTATGGTGTGGGTAATACTGTGTGACCCATGGGAACCATGACAGGACACATGGCACTTAACATAAACCATAACTCCCCTCTCAACATTCCTAGAATTTCAGAAAATTACTGCCAGATCTCAGTAGCCTGTTATTTATTGTCAGCTTTAGAACCATCATGTCGTCAAAAGCTAGTGAAAACTTTGAGGTAAAAAACCAAACCAAAACAAAAATGACATTGTCATAGCTCTCAGATGAACTCTAGACATGCTCCAGGTGAAGAAGTGGTTGAATATTGTATTTACCAAAACCTCAGATTTTGGACATTGTCAAAATTACTAACAAATTTGTGTTAAATTCAGAGTTTTAGCCTTAAAATTCCAAAAAGTGCTCATATATTTTATTTTTATTTTGCAATGTTTCTAATCGCCCTAAATATTATTTTTTACAAAGAAAATAAACCCTTTACTTTGGGTTCCAGCTGCACATTTTTTGGGGGGTAAGAAAAATGTCATATTTGTATTTTATCAAGCTATAGGAATAATGAATGTATGGGTCTTGTTTATATATTATTTTCTACCACTTTCAGCTCAGACAGCAAACTGAAAAATAAATTATTTGCTCAGCTGTAGTTCCAAACAGTGCTGAGGGCAGCTACGACATGGGTAGCAGCGGGGGGCTGCCCCGCTGTATGTTCAGTCCCCACTGTGTGCCTGGGACTACCTGTCACACTGAGAAGTGCTGAAGGGAGAGGAAGGACAGGCAACAAGACCACAACCCCTGGAGAACCATTGTAAACCCAGTTCTGGGCCAAAATAACAATTTGCGGTCAGACATGGCCGTGAAATCACAACAGTGTGAAACAGGTAATACCTTGTCAAAACCAAGCAAGCGTGGGGCTTGTTATGTACACAGGTGTGGGGAGGACGGCAGAGCTGCTGCAACACCATGTTTTATTTAGCTGACATTCCCATTACTCTTATTTTACAGCCATACCTAAGGTTTGTTGGAGTACTAGGGGAGGGCAGGAGGGGTAGATGACACACTATTAACCTCAGCGAGGATTTTCCATGTTTTACCACAGAAAGTATAGCTAAACTGGGATAAATTTCAAAGTCCTTATTCTAGTATGTCTCTTACTTCTGCTAGTGGAAGTTCTGCTGAATTCCACAAGCAAGCCCATGTGCCGTTTGGGTACCTACAGCATCTCCTAGCAGTAGCTGAGGATACAATATAACATGCCAAAAAGGCCTCAGCATTTGATCTAAATGCTTTGTCTGAATTTCTTCTAGGCTGTCCATTAATATATTTTGTCCGCACTATCAGCTACAATACAGAACATCCTAACTGATTTTCAGCTCTTTCCTGATTCATCATCAGAAATTCTAGCAAATAAATCTAAGTGTGCGGTTTTTGTCAGGACAATAATTTTCAACACAAGACTTTAGAGCTGGAAAATATTTCCCCCTTATTTATTTTTATGGAGTATCTGTTTCCAATGTGATTGGATTTTTTCTTTTCTTCCTCCTCTAGGCTGTCATGGTTTCCCTGCTGACAGATTACTCACCACAGCTACAAAAGCCTACATTTTGATGCTTGGATTCCTGCCAAAAGAAAAATATTCCTCATCGGCAGAATATTCTGGTCCACAAATACATAGATCTTCTTCAGAAAGCATCCAGGCAATGAATGATTCTTTAATAAAACTGTATAGTTAGCTGTATAATATTGCATTACACTCGTGAAAATGTTCAAGACAATGAACACCATTGCAAAAGCTGCTTTTCATCTTGATGCTCCAAGTTGGCTATGCTTTCTAGTGATCAGCATCACGGAAAATGTTCCAAGGTTGTACTTTAATGATTGGCTCTACCAGCATTGTAGGCATAGCGCAGTCTACACATAGCTGTGTTGGAATTTGTATAGTGTAATGTGACAGACATAAACTTCTCCCTAAACCTGTCCATTTAATTGCTGATCTCAGGAGGCATGCGCAGAGAAGCAGCGCTTTAGTTTGCCTTGGTTGCCTGCACTTCCTGGGCACCCTGGCTCCTTTCTGTCCTCCAGCCAACCTCCAAATTCCACTCCTGTTTGACACCAAAAATATGGAGACCTTGTGAGCATTATCTTCTTCCGTGACATTCCTGTGGGCTTGCACGGGAGGATATTGCTGTGGAACTGGAACAGGGCAGCTTCCGCAGAGTTGGATGGTGCAGAGAGAGATGGCTGGAAGGAACTGGTTCATTCTTTGTCCACCTCCCCTAGACCTTCACTCCCTAAACAGAATTTTGGCTGAAGAAGCAAGTTTTCTATTTCTTTTTTATGAAGCAAAAATGAGGGGCACCATATGATGGAACTGTATACACCTCCTTTGCGGAAAGAATTTGCTGCATTTTGCCTGGCACTGTAACATGGTGTATGTTTCAGCTAATCCACCTCAGTAGTAAACAGATTCATGACATTTGTAGTTTTTATGATGGCTGGATGTCTGCGTTTCATGTTTCAGGTAAAGCTTTGACTACTAATAAAAAACACCTTCTTTGTTGTTTCTAATTAGTTTCAAGAATCTGATGGTTTTTTTCCTGCTGTAATACTGGAACAATGTCTGTGATTTTTTAAAAATTCTGCAAATGGGTTTCCATTTTCTGGCCAGCTGCAAAACATTATTTCCTTTCAAAATTGGAGTTCACTGCTCGGCCACACAGATCACTGAAACAAAAATAAAAATACATTTGTTTATCTACCCACTTATGACTGATTTATTGTTTTTGCAGCCATTTGTGTGTCTCTTGTTAAAATTAACATTTTCCATTACAACGTTACAAGGGTTTCAATAATTCAGTGATCATTTACACTTCAACAGAGATCTAGCTGCATCAATGATGGAGGAATAGGGTATGTGCTAGAAATCAATGTTTTACTTCCCAATTTAGTATTTGGAGGAAAATGCATGTAATACAGGACATTTCTGGTTGTATTAGGTCCTGCTTTGTGAATTAGGTTCCAGTTCAGCAAAACACTTAAAAGTACAGTTGGTCCTCTTGGAGCTAGTGAGCTGTTCAAGTGCTTAGAATTGTAGATATCCTTACTAACCTGATTTTAGTGCTATCTGAGAGTAAGACAACTAATTTTGCTAGTCACTTCATTAAAAAAAATGCATTAGTATCAGTTTTATTGTGTTGATTTCTTCAAGAGTGAAATCTTCAAGGCGCACGTGCCAGCCATCCCCATGTGCTGAAAGATGAGCTGGCGGGGGAGAAGACAGGCCTGACTGAACAGAGAGTTTTGACTGGAACTCAGGAAAATACGGAGAGTTTATGACTTTTGGAAGAAGGGGCAGGCAACCCAGGAGGACTATGAGGCTGTTGTGAGGTTATGCAGGGAGAAAATTAGAAGGGCGAAAGCTCTCAAAGAACTTAATCTGGCTACTGCCATAAAAGACAATAAAAAACATTTCTATAAATACATCAGCACCAAAAGGAGGGCTAAGGAGAATCTCCATCCTTTATTGGATGTGGGGTGAAACATAGCAACAAAGGCTGAGGAAAAGGCTGAGGTACTTAATGACTTCTTTTCCTCAGTCTTTAATAGCAAGACCACTTGTTCTCTGGGTACCCAGCCCCCTGAGCTGGGAGACAGGGACAGGGAGCAGAATGAAGCCCCATAATCCAAGGGGAAATGGTTAGTGACCTGCTACACCACTTAGACAAACACACATGTCTGTGGGACTGGATGGGATCCACCCCAGGGTGCTGAGGGAGCTGGTGGAAGGGCTCACCAAGCCACTTTCTGTCATTTATGAGCAGTCCTGGCTAACCGGGGAGGTCCCAGTTGACTGGAGGTTAGCAAACATGATGCCCATCTACAAGAAGGGCTGGAAGGAGGATCTGGGGAACTACAGGCCTGTCAGCCTGACCTCAGTGCCGGGGAAGATTATGGAGCAGATCATCTTGAGTGCCATCACACGGCACGTACAGGACAACCAGCTGATCAGGCCCAGTCAGCGTGGGTTGGTGAAAGGCAGGTCCTGCTTGACCAACCTGATCTCCCTCCATGGCAAGGTGACCGGCTTAGTGGATGAGGGAAAGGCTGTGGATGTTGTTTGCCTGGGCTTTAGTAAAGCCTTTGACACCATTTCCCACAGCATTCTCCTGGAGAAACTGGCTGCTCATGGCTTGGACGGGCGTACTCTTCCCCAGGTAAAAAACAGGCTGGATGGCCGGGCCCAAATAGTGGTGGTGAATGGAGTTAAATCCAGCTGGCAGCCAGTCACAAGCGGTGTTCTCCAGGGCTCAGTATTGGGGCCAGTTCTGTTTAATATCTTTATCAGTGATCTGGACGAGGGGGTCGAGTGCACCCTCAGTAAGTTTGCAGATGACGCCAAGCTGGGCAGGAGGGTTGATCTGCTGGAGGGTAGGAAGGCTCTACAGAGGGATCTGGACAGGCTGGATCGATGGGCCGAGGCCGATTGTATGAGGTTCAACAAGGCCAAGTGCCGGGTCCTGCACTTGGGTCACAGCAACCCCATGCAGCGCTACAGGCTTGGGGAAGAGTGGCTGGAAAGCCATCTCATGGAAAAAGACCTGGGGCTGCTGGTTGACAGCCGGCTGAATACGAGCCAGCAGTGTGCCCAGGTGGCCAAAGTGGCCAATGGCATCCTGGCCTGTATCAGAAGTAGTGTGGCCAGCAGGAGCAGGGAAGGGATCATCCCCCTGTACTCGGCACTGGTGAGGCCGCACCTCGAGTGCTGTGTTCAGTTTTGGGCCCCTCACTACAGGAAAGACATGGAGGGGCTGGAGCGTGTCCAGAGAAGGGCAACCAAGCTGGTGAGGGGCCTGGAGCACAAGTCTTATGAGGAGCGGCTGAGGGAACTGGGGTTGTTTAGTCTAGAGAAGAGGAGGCTGAGGGGAGACCTTATCGCTCTCTACAGCTACCTGAAAGGAGGCTGTAGCGAGGTGGGGGTCCATCTCTTCTGTCAGGTGGCTGGAGATAGGATGAGAGGAATTGGCCTCAAGTTGTGGCAGGGGAGGTTTACATTGGATATTAGGAAAAATCTCTTCACGGAAAGGGTTGTCAAGCACTGGAACAGGCTGCCCAGGGAAGTGGTGGAGTCACCATCCCTGGAGGTATTTAAAAGATGTGTAGATGTGGTGCTTAGGGACATGGTTTAGTGGTGGACTTGGCATTGCTAGGTTAACGGTTGGACTTGATGATCTTAAAGGTCTTTTCCAACCTAAACGATTCTATGGTTCTATTCTATGGTTCTATGATTAATGCACTATCAGTGAAGTCAGGCAGATTTATAATAATGAAGCTGTATTGTTAAATGTTTCATGGTGAACAGATTAACAATTATCTGCTACTCTTTTGCTTCTCTGTGCTCTGGCTAGAGCTAATGTGTATCTATCTAGGTTATTGTAGACTCTTTTTATACTCAGGAATCTGAGCTGGATGCCAGACATCTGAATCCCCTTGACATTTTTAAAACACAAGCATAGATCTGCTGCACAGCATGTGAGCAATGGAGTCCAACGTTTCCAGGGGGGTAGTTTCATATGGTTCTACTCCTCTATGAACATATATGGCACAGGATGATAGTCATTGCTCTGTCTTGCACAAACTGCTCACATCATCAGCTATTCTGATGCTTGTTAGAAGTCCTGGGTTGACTTAACGCACATGTGCTGAGCGACTGACCGTTGTGTGGAAGCACTGAACGTACTACGCATTTCTGCACGTGCAATATCCAGTTTTTATGTGCTGTGTGCTAGGAGCCAGACACATCCCGGCAGGGCAGATTTACTGAACATGTGCAGGCTGTCTGCACAGCGCATGCAGAGCAGATCTGACACTTCCTAGAGGCGTTGGGTTGGTACCAAATAGACATGTACATTTCTGCCCCAGGGACCCAGAAATACAGTGCCCTGAAGGGTTTCTGTTCTGCCTGAAGGGACTTTCACTGCTTCCCCACGCAGCCGAACAGCACTGCGAGGCTTAATCCACTTGAGCGGGTTAAGCATCCTGGGATTGCCGGGTGGTATCTGTGGTACAGTGCAAGATAGTATTATTATGCTGTCCAGACTCCTCATGAATTCATTACTTGAATTTACAAGTGATGACTGCAAATGTGGTGAGTAAAGGAAAGAGCAATAATGTAGAAAGATTTTCTAGGGAAAAACAATAGTTGTCAGCATTCAAAGGACTTAAAACAAATGCAGAACAGGTAGCAGTCACTAATAGCTTACAGTGTTTTCATGACATGTATTATGCTTTAATCAGTAGAAGTGCTGTTTTCACTGCTGATCCCACTTGAAGGATAAGGTGTTGTCTTCTCTGTCTTTTTACAGAGAGGCTCCTGCCTGGCTCCTGATAGCCTACACCTTCCTTCCACAAAAGCCCCGCTCTTCTGTTTGACCTACAGAACAGTCTGGACCAGTCCAGGTCTATCAAGTCTTACCCACATCTGCCGCATTTAATAACTCCCTGCTCCAATATCTCACCTTCACACATTTGCAGTGCTGTGTTCTGGTCCCTCTCCAGGACCATGGACCGGTGTGGGCAGCTGCCAGCCTAATCCATCACCTGCTCAGAGGCACAAAAGGAGGACTGCCCCGTTCCTCCTCACTGTGGGGCTGTTTGTGTGCTACTGCATGTACAGCCGCATCCAAACTTCACACACAGACAAGCACTGCGGTTGTGCTGTGTCCCAAAGGGGGTATATGCATGCTATCTTTGGTGCCCAAAGCCCAGCTGCAGCTCCAAAGCTAGTGCTAAATCTGGCTTTGATATGACCAGGGAAAGTCTGATCCCAGCTGAGGCCCTGGGGGAGGACCAGGGGCCCAGAGGTACTCTAATGTCATTTTAGACAGCTGAGGGTCTCGGAGATATCTGCATGGACCTGGCAGATGTGACCTGGGACAGATGGGGCACTTAGAACAGAAACTAGTGGCCAGCAAGGACATCCCAAGGACAAGCAGCTCAAATGGCCTTAGGTCTTCTGCTTTGGCACCCTATCCACTCCCTCGGTATCTTCAGGGCCCTTAGAGAAGATTACTCCTCTTCTACACCTAGAGATAGAAATGCAGTATTGCTTACTAGCAATTTATGAACTCTGTAAGGACTTGTTCTGCAGCTCATTACCAGCAGTGGTGGGATTCTTTGGTTACCCTTACATGATCTTCTGAAAGTGATCTAACATTAATTAGAGATTCAGAAGAGAAAGAGGGGCAAAATGCTTCTCTATAACTTTCTCAAGGAGTAAGAACAACATTTTTTCCCTGTGTAGTACAAAGCTAAGAGACTCCACAGTAACTACAGCAGGTGGGAGGCCTGCAGAAAGAATTTACAAATAATTAATATCTCTAAGGATATGAGGAACAGTAACTTAGGAAGGACTGAGTGGGGATCCTGGGCAATCAGGAGGGAACAAAGAAAAGTAAGAATTCTCAAACAGAATTAAGTATTTTATTTGCACCAGCTTACATCAGGAATGACACTGAAAAAAATCTGCAGCAGATTTACTCATTGTCTGGTAGCAGAAGCAGGCTCCTGTGAGAAGCTGAGTTGCTAAAAGGGAAATACAGGACTAATTAGATTAATCAAATAGCAAGGAGGCACCCGGGTTTGGTTGCTTGAAGTCCTCCATAACTCTTGAATTAACGTTAACCCCTCATAAGACAGGCTGGTAAGTTAGCCATAATTATTTTGCTGCCTTTCAAATTTTGTGAGACAGGGAGGAGGAGCTGCATGAAGGTCTGAGCGATGCACCCCGCTGATCATTCAGTCTGGGGAAGGCTTTCATGACTGAGTCGAGATATATTGAGCTTAGTTTTGTTTTCCAGGAATGTGTAATGCTGGTGGAAAGTCTGAAAAACACACTTCACACAAAGGGAAAGGTTCTTCTTTCTTCTGGGTCTCCCATTACTCAGTTAATCACTTGGTTAATGTATTGAGCAAATAAACAGTGCTTTTTTGATTATTTTGCCAGGGCTATTTAACCAGCTGCCTTTCAAATGCAGAGTCCAGAATTTCTGGGTCTTGCCCAAGGTTATGTGTACAGAGACACTTCATAAGCCACAATAAACATTTTATTCAGCCCAGCATTCGCTGTCTTGACTAATGGAATACAGCTATTTGCAAGGCTATTTGAGTCTTGCACAATGTTGTTACCAGCTCTTTGAAAAAATCCCAAACCTTTGTGGCCTCTGTAAATGCTGATGATCCCTTCCATGCATATGCCTGTAGAGGATTTTTCTCTAGGGGTAAGCAATCTGAGGTGACTCCAGTCAGAGAGCAGATCTTTCACAACCACAGTCAAAGCGTTGCCTGACCCTGCCAAAGCCCTTGGAAAGCTCCTTGTGGTCTGCATTATATGTTAGAGCACTATTGAATTCTGCTGCTGTCCAATGGGCCTGTTTTAGGGGGCTTGGCACCCGTGCAAAGCAGGCTCCAACACAAGCATAATATATCTAGAAAGAGGGACGAGCATCAAAATTGCAAACTTTGCTGATCAAAGTTACTTAGTTCAGCCAAGACTTGAGTCCAGCTGTGAGGAACAGCTGGAGAAGAGGACTGAAGAGTGGGCAGGGCAGACACAGGTCGCACTTAGTGATTTAAGCACAAAATAATGTTCATTGGATGGAGAAAGCTAAACTGCTCATGACATGTCCCGATTCCCCGCCGGTGGGAAGCTGGGCATATGGGGTAGGGCGTGCAGTCAGTTTGCTGGCTCAGCCCTGGAAGGTGGCAACCCCCCACGTCCCCAGGTACGACACACGGGATCCACAACCCCTCTGCATGCCCCAGCGTGGGGCACCCCTTTCTGAAGGTAAAGACCGGGCAGATCACCGTAACGCCAAATCAGTGATGTTAAAGCACCTGTTTTGGTGTGGCCCACACAACAGAGAAAGCTGTCTGGCAGAAACCAGATTCTGTTTGCGGCATGAAACGAATGCCGTAGCCTTTTCCATCCTCATCCTGCTTCCTATGCTGTGCCCCAGCTGAATGTGGCCTGAGTGTTTATTGCGCTAAAGCGTTATTTTTGACAAACTGCCAGCCACTGCTCCCTGGGTTCTCTGCCAGAGATAGTGCTCATGGCTAGCTGTTGCTCTTACTTGGGTAACGAATGAAGAAAACCGGTGACAACCTGAAACAAGAGACACTGGTGTGCACACAGAAAAATCACACTACTGAGTCCAAGTACAGGCAGCTGCACAAAAGCCTTTGCTTAGGTGTCCCCACAGGGCTGTAGAAGACCCAGGTTAGAAATATAGGTGTGAGAAGTGCTCTCCTCGCACGCCAGCCCCTGCCAGAGCAGCCTGCCGTGCTCTCCCATGGTGTGAGGATGGGATCTGCACCCCTCTCATCGCCTGGGACATGCTCTCCCCATGGGTGGGCTTCAGCCACAGCAAAGCCCTTGCTGCTTTCTGCAAACCGCTCTGCTCAAGAGCAGCTCATGCTGTCCCACCGATGCGTCGATCCGCACCCTGGTGCACTGCTGGAGGGCCGAGCCACCCCAGGACCCCCTACCCAGTGCGGTGGCGCTGAGCCCCCCCCAGCTGCAGCCTCAGCACGGGGAGGTTTGTACCCATCCTGCAAACCTGCCGGTGCGGGGCACCCCAAGGATGGTGACGGTGCATTGCACTTTCCCCAGGCGGACTAGAATATTTTGTAATTGATATCGTTGGAAGGATATTTGCTTACTTTGGGAATTTAACTAGTTGAAAAGAAATGTCTCCCAGCGCCACAGAATCCCTGCATGCCTCACCAGCAGGCTTTCAGGACTCACTCCGCAGCTCAGATTTCTGTCTTAAATTCCAGAGTGGTTTGGGGGGATTTCTGGGGATCGGACACCAGCGGGTCAGTGACACATGTACCTCTCCAGGGGGTTTCCCCTGTGGCAGGGCAGCCCTGCGGGTTCCTCTGGGGCACAGCCACCTCCAAAGGCAGCAGGGGCAGGAACCGCGGGGGGATTTCAAAGCACGTTAAACTCAGACTGACTTCAAGCAATAAAATGTCTTAATCCCAATCCAGCAATTACAGAACACACCTCATGTGGTGATCTATACATATGCCTTATAGGCATATATAACGCAGAGCTACTGATAGGAGGATCTACAAAGGAAGACAAGAGAGCTTTCAGATCCCCCTCTCTTACTCCCCTGTGCTGTGACACAGCTGGGTCTTTCTTAAATCCATTTGTAACCCTGAATTTCCCGTGTTTTGCATAATTACAATGCCCCATGTTTTACTTTTTAAATTGCTTACACATTCTTGCAATAGAGGGAATTTTTAAAAGTGTAGCCAGTTTGATTTTGAGAAGCGTTGCGAAGGAGACAAGGGTAGACGCATATAATTTGTCTCCTACCAGCTTTATGAGTGTCTCTCTCTCAGGAAAGGTAACAATTCCATCCAGAAATAATTCTATTAGACATGAAATATCAGAGCTGTGAATCACTGGGCTTTTCACAGCATCACTTCACAGCAGGAGAGCATCTGAAAACTGCACCAGAGACAGGAGTTTAATTCTTATTGTGGCACTAGGGAGGAAAATGCAATCAAAAACAGCTATAGGAAGTTGCAGTACAGCAGAACTATTTATTTTACTAGTTGCCTTCCTGGGAAAAGGAAACCAGGAGATTATAGTTATTCATCCAGCAATACTGTTGATTTGGTCAGGGTAGTAACTAGGATTCACAAGACTGCAATTAAGGGCTCAGGAAAACATGTTAAATAAATTCCTCTAAAAGACTGTATTGTAGTGACCATGCACACATTGCTTTTAGGCATCCGTATAGCGGGATAATAACTGGTTCTGCCGAGGAAAAGCTTTTCTGTCATTGTGAGAGGGCAGGGAGACCAATCTCTATCAGAGGTTTATAAAAGAAGAATGGATGCTGAATTGTGGGGGCAGTCAGTTACGGCCAGTTTGAAGGTTTTAGCTCTGAGTACATCAGAAAGTCACCTGTTCCTTCTTCCCATCTCTGCAGCTAGACATAACACCTCTATTTCAATGTAGATGACTACGGGAGCTTCCCTCCCACAAAGGTGGTCCTGTGAGATCGTCACTAGTTAGCCAGGGCAGTTGCTTCACCTGCAGCTTTTAGGACTTAACCCATTCTGCAATGGGAAAAAGCTGTTTCCCAGCGCCTGCTGCTAATGCTCAGGACCACGATGGGTGTCCTTACTCTTCTCCACTGCTGAGGTGGACAGAAGAAGGAGAACAAGCGTGTTGATTCTGAACACCATACGTTGCAAGTGACAATAATCAGGGCCCTGCTGAGTTGCTAGGCTAATTTATAGACACGGGACCTGACTTTCAGAAGAAATAAATTTGCAGAAATCGCATGGACCTTAAGCACTCAGTATCTCGGAAAGCTAGCGCATACTTTTTGCCTCCAGATTACTGCTGCCTGTGTAAAACAGGTGTCAAAGGCTATTATAAAAAATAAAGAAGGCCCTTGTAGCTGGCAGCATATCAGGGTTGTTATGCCAAAGCCTAGGCAGCTAAAAAAGGTAATATCTGCAGAGTATCAGCCTTACATGGCTGAACTGGATTAGTCTTTACATCCTAAATGTCTGGACTGTCTCCGAAAGAGGTAGCGAGTGCCTTTCCTTGAAGCAGTCTTTTTTTTCAACCAGTTAATGGAGAGCCGTTGTTCACAGAGATGCCTGGTTGCCTAATACCATGATGAAGACAGACGACATGTATTACAGTGGCTGTTTGCAGAAGCAAGCACAGGACATGCTTAAGCACATTCTTAAGCAGGAGGACATGCTTAACCGTGAAACCTCTGCAAAAACTGGTGGCAGATTTTTCAGCTGCAGTTGCGACGCTCAATATCAAAACACTGTGCCAAGTCAGTTTTTCACGATAAAGCTCAGTCTTTCTTTAGGAAATGTTTTACTTCTGAGTTTTTTCAGGAGGCTGCTGAAGAGAATACGTATTCTTTAACCTAGGTGTTTACCTGGTGAGGGGACAGAAAGCTGAGAGCCTACAAACTTTGGGGATCCTCCTTCCCAAGCATCCAAGTCCATGGCTGCCTGACACCCTGGGCTCCTGGTCTGACCATCCTGGAGCCACCTCCAGTGTTTGGCACTGAGGTGCTTGTCAGGGGACTGTCCTGTAGCCAGGATCTTCTTTCCGTTTTTCAGAGACTCTCAGCACGGCCAGAATTGTCAAAATCATCTGTGAAATGGACTGACTGTTCCTCCTCTGCCCAGTCCCACCTCTCAGTCCTAGAATCCTAATGGATGTCTCAGCTTCCCAGGACCCAGAAGTGTAACGCAGTGTGGAACAAAGGCCTGAAATGAGAGATTTTTTAAGAACAACCCCCCACCACCCCCAATAATGAATACAGTGTGTTCCTCCATTTACATCATATATTGTCTGTAACCACAAAAATAAGAAAGAAGTGATCCTACATTTATCTGAGATGGGAAATTTTGGAACAGAATGAGAGCTGCCGGAGATGTCTGGGTCTATAGAGAAATGTCTCCACAGCAAAGAGTTAGAGGTCCAGTTTGGCAGAAGACTTTGCTAAAATCATTCATGATGGATTTCCTGCGTCTGCCTTCAACCGTCATGTCCTGGGTTCAGCTGGGATAGAGTTAATTTTTTTTTTACAGGAACCTGGGAGGTGGGGGGCATAGCCGGGGCAGCTGACCTGAACTGGCCAAGGAGCTATTCCATACCATGTGACATCATGCTCAGTATATAAAGGGGGAGCGGGCCGGGGGGTGGGCTCTTCTTTTCGGTGGGGGAAGTGGCAGAGCGTCGGGTCCCGGGTGGTGAGCAGTTGCACTGTGCATCACTCTTTTTGTATACTTTTTCATTAGTACCGTTGTTGTTGTTGCAATTTCTTTGTGTTGTTCCAGTAAACTGCCTTTATCTCAACCCTCGAGGTTCCAGGTTTGGGTTTTTTTTTTCCTCTCCTCCGTCTTCCCCCCATCCCACCGGAGGGGGGCGGGAGGAGTGAGCGAGCGGCCGCGTGGTCCTTTGTTACCGGCTGGGCTGAAACCACGACAGTCCTTTTTGGCGCCCAACGTGGGGCACGAAGGGTTGAGATAACGACAGATCTGGCCAGAGCGTGTTGAAACAAATTTGTCATACGCATTTCTTATACTAGATAAATAGATGTTAGTCACAATGTTGATTCAGCTGTTTACATGGTGGCGTTTTGTAAGTTCTTATATGCTTTATGTATTGCCTGTAGTTGCGTATCTCATCTCTGGGAGAGTGATTGGGATTATCATTTTGCTGTACTGGGCAATGTCGACTTGTGAAATGATTACATCACTGGTCATGAGGTTAAGCTGTTATCTGTATGAGGCAGTGATATCATTTCCAGACTTTGGGCACCTTCTGTCGGATTTTATTGGTAATTACACCCAACCCATGGGGAAGTCAGGGGGGGATACTTCCCCCCATCCGTTCCCCTCCCTTTTCTCTTTCCAACTAATTACAACAGTTTTCGAGAATTTTGAATATCCTTGGGATGCGCAAGCCTGTGTGCTGTTAGTGCTATGCCTCCTGACTATGTTTCAGGTCTTGTCTAGGGCTACAAAGAGGCTCTTTAAGAGTACCACCCAGAGATCTGTCCCAAAGCTGGATATTCATGGGTGGCACGGCGTGTGGGAGGATGTGGGCAGGTATCTAGAGAACTTCTCACCTCCAGTGACTTGGAAGTTCACTCCCGAACAACTGCAGAACCCTCATGAAGTGATAGAATTTTTGAAAGGAAAATGCTGTGGCTATCCCAGAGACACACAACTCACTACACTGTGCTGGGCCCTGGCCGGTATCTACCAAACCCTGCTTGATACTATGCAGCACCCCCAGGGGGAAAAGGGGGAAAAGATGGAAAACAAGACAACATGCACCGTGGCTGCCCCAACCCCGACAACATGCACCGTGGCTGCCCCAACCCCGACAACATGCACCGTGGCCGCCCCTACCACGACAACAGGCACCATGGCTGCCCCTACCCCGGTGACAGATACTGCCACTAAACCAGAGAACCAACCTGTGCCAGTATCAGTTGCCCCTGTACAGAAAAAGAAACACACAAAGAAATCAGTTCGCTCAGTGAGAGATGAAGATGAACCAGGGTCATCGCGAGAACAGGAGGAAGAGGCAGAACCTGAAATAATTACCCGATCTCTATCCCTGAGTGAGTTGCGTGACATGCGAAAAGATTTTAGCCGCCACCCAGGTGAGCACATTGTTACCTGGCTGCTCCGATGCTGGGATAATGGGGCTAGTAGTGTGGAATTAGAGGGTAAGGAAGCCAAGCAGTTGGGATCTCTGTCTAGAGAAGGGGGTATCGACAAGGCGATTGGGAGAAAAACACAAGTCCTCAGCCTCTGGAGGCGACTTCTGTTAGGTGTAAAGGAAAGATACCCTTTCAGGGATGAAGTTACATGTCACCAAGGCAAGTGGACCACCATGGAGAGAGGTATCCAGTACCTGAGGGAATTAGCCGTGCTGGAGGTGATTTATAATGATCCAGAAAATGCGCAGTCACCCACAGATCCAGATGAAGTCCAATGCACACAACCGATGTGGCGGAAGTTTCTACGAAGTGCACCACCAACCTATGCCAACTCATTGGCAGTAATGTCCTGGAAAGAAGGCTATGGACAAACGGTGGATGAATTGGCTGTCCAACTCCGGCAATATGAAGGAAGTCTCTCTTCCTCCCTACGGGCCTGTGTCTCAGCTGTAGAGGAATTGTCCCGAGAGTTCCAGCAATTCAAAGTAGATATGTCCTCCTCCTCACCTGTACAGGCCCGCATTGCAGTTATTGGGAGTAAGCGTTCCTCTGCCCAAGAGAGAGGAGAGAGAAAGTACACACGACGGGCTAACCTGTGGTTTTACCTGCGTGACCATGGAGAGGACATGAGGAAGTGGGATGGAAAACCTACCTCAGTCTTGGATTCACGGGTACGGGAGTTGCGAGAAAAAGCAACCAGAAAAGAAGATTCTTCTTGGAAAACTGCTGCTCCAGTTTCCCGTGAGCAGTCCCCCGGGCGCAGTAGATGGGCCGATCTCATTTCTGATCCTCTTGAAGGGACTTCTGATTCACATGTGCAAAAAGTGGGTAACAGATATTCTAACCAGGATTAGAGGGGCCCTGCCTCCAGCCAGGTGGAGGAGAGGGACAACCGAGTCTACTGGACAGTGTGGATTCGATGGCCTGGCACGTCAGACCCACAGGAATATAAGGCTCTAGTAGACACTGGTGCACAATGTACCCTAATGCCATCAAGTTATAAAGGGGCAGAACCCATCTGTATCTCTGGTGTGACAGGGGGATCCCAAGAGCTAACCGTATTGGAAGCCGAAATGAGTCTAACCGGGAATGAGTGGCATAAACACCCCATTGCAACTGGCCCAGAGGCCCCGTGCATCCTTGGTATAGATTATCTCAGAAGGGGGTATTTCAAGGACCCAAAAGGGTACCGTTGGGCCTTTGGTATAGCTGCATTGGAGACGGAGGAGATTGAACAGCTGTCTACCCTGCCTGGTCTCTCCCAGGACCCTTCGGTTGTGGGGTTGCTGAAGGTTGAAGAACAACAGGTGCCAATTGCTACCACGACGGTGCACCGGCGGCAATATCGCACCAACCGAGACTCCCTGATCCCCATCCATAAGCTGATTTGCCAATTGGAGAGCCAAGGAGTGATCAGCAAGACTCACTCACCCTTTAATAGTCCCATATGGCCCGTGCGGAAATCTAATGGGGATTGGAGACTAACAGTAGATTATCGTGGGCTGAATGAAGTCACGCCACCGCTGAGCGCTGCTGTGCCAGATATGTTAGAGCTTCAATATGAACTGGAATCAAAGACAGCTAAGTGGTATGCCACAATTGACATTGCTAATGCATTTTTCTCCATTCCTTTGGCAGCGGAGTGCAGGCCACAGTTTGCTTTCACTTGGAGGGGTGTCCAGTACACCTGGAATCGACTGCCCCAGGGGTGGAAACACAGCCCCACTATTTGCCATGGACTGATCCAGACTGCACTAGAAAAAGGTGAAGCTCCAGAGCACCTGCAATATATTGATGACATCATCATATGGGGCAGCACGGCAGAAGAAGTTTTTGAGAAAGGGAAGAAAATAATCCAAATCCTTTTGAAGGCTGGCTTTGCCATAAAAGAAAGTAAGGTCAAGGGACCTGCGCAGGAAATCCAGTTCTTAGGAGTAAAATGGCAAGACGGGCGTCGTCAGATCCCTGCGGACGTGATCAACAAAATAGCAGCTATGTCCTCACCGACTAATAAAAAGGAAACACAGGCTTTCTTAGGTGTTGTGGGCTTTTGGAGAATGCATATTCCAAATTACAGTCAAATTGTAAGTCCTCTCTACCAAGTTACCCGGAAGAAGAACGATTTTAAATGGGGGCCTGAGCAACGACAAGCCTTTGAACAAATTAAGCGGGAGATTGTTCATGCAGTAGCTCTTGGGCCAGTCCGGACAGGACCAGATGTTAAAAATGTGCTCTACACTGCAGCTGGGGAGAACGGCCCTACCTGGAGCCTTTGGCAGAAAGCACCTGGAGAGACCCGAGGCCGACCCCTGGGGTTTTGGAGTCGGGGATATCGAGGATCCGAGGCTCGCTATACTCCAACTGAAAAAGAGATATTGGCAGCATATGAAGGAGTTCGAGCCGCTTCAGAAGTGGTTGGTACTGAAACACAGCTCTTCTTAGCACCCCGACTGCCAGTGCTGGGCTGGATGTTCAAAGGGAAAGTTTCCTCTACACATCACGCGACTGATGCCACGTGGAGTAAGTGGATTGCACTGATCACACAACGGGCTCGCATAGGAAACCCCAGTCGCCCAGGAATTTTAGAAGTGATCACGGACTGGCCAGAAGACAAAGACTTTGGAATGTTGCCAGAGGAGGAGGTGACACGGGCTGAAGAGGCCCCGCTGTATAATAAACTGCCAGAAAATGAGAGGCAATATGCCCTGTTCACTGATGGGTCCTGTCGCATCGTGGGAAAACATCGGAGGTGGAAGGCTGCTGTATGGAGTCCTACACGACTAGTTGCAGAAACTGCTGAAGGAGAAGGTGAATCGAGTCAGTTTGCGGAGGTGAAAGCCATCCAGCTAGCATTAGATATTGCTGAAAGAGAAAAGTGGCCAGTGCTCTATCTCTATACTGACTCATGGATGGTGGCAAATGCCCTATGGGGGTGGCTACAGCAATGGAAGAAGGGCAACTGGCAACGCAGAGGTAAACCCATTTGGGCTGCCGCACTGTGGCAAGATATCGCTGTTCGGATAGAGAAGCTAGTGGTAAAAGTACGTCATGTAGATGCTCATGTACCCAGGAGTCGGGCCACTGAAGAACATCAAAACAATCAGCAGGCAGATCAGGCCGCCAAGATTGAAGTGTCTCAGGTGGACCTGGACTGGCAACGTAGGGGTGAGCTATTTATGGCTCGGTGGGCCCACGATACCTCAGGCCATCAGGGGAGAGATGCAACATATAGATGGGCTCGAGATCGAGGGGTGGACTTGACCGTGGACACTATCGCACAGGTCATCCACGAATGTGAAACATGTGCCGCAATTAAGCAAGCCAAGCGGCAAAAACCCCTGTCGCATGGGGGGCGATGGCTGAAATATAAACAGTGGGAGGCCTGGCAGATTGACTATATCACACTCCCACGAACACGCCAAGGCAAGTGCCATGTGCTTACAATGGTGGAAGCAACCACTGGATGGCTGGAAACATACCCTGTGTCCCATGCCACTGCCCAGAACACTATTCTGGGCCTTGAAGAGAAAATTTTATGGCAACACGGCACCCCAGAAAGAATCGAGTCTGACAACGGGACTCACTTCCGAAACAACCTCGTAGATACCTGGGCCAAAGAACACGGCATTGAGTGGGTATATCACATCCCTTATCACGCACCGGCCTCCGGAAAAATCGAACGATACAACGGACTGCTGAAAACTACATTGAGAGCGATGGGGGGTGGGACTTTCAAACATTGGGATACACATTTAACAAAAGCCACCTGGTTAGTTAATACTAGAGGATCCGCCAATCGGGCTGGCCCCGCCCAACCAAGACTTCCACATACTGTAGAAGGCGATAAAGTCCCTGTAGTGCGCATGAGGAGTATGTTAGGAAAGACAGTCTGGGTTAGTCCTCCCTCAAGCAGAGGCAAACCCATTCAAGGGGTTGTTTTTGCTCAGGGACCTGGGTACACCTGGTGGGTGATGCAGAAGGATGGGGAAGTTCGATGTGTACCTCAGGGAGATTTGATTTTGGGAGAGAATAGCCAGTGAATTGGGCTGTATGATACCTAACTGCTAAATACCCTGCCAATGCATGTCATTGTATCTATAGTGTCTATATGCCATATCAAGGGTATTACTGTAAGAATTACCCAAATGACTGCGGGATGGACTTTGAAACTAAGCCAAGTACAACAGCGACAGAACTTGAACTGACACCCAGCAATTTCCTCAAGATCAACATCCTCGACCTGCAGAACAAGGGCGTGAGTTGCACCAAATGTACTAGCCACAAGTTCCAGAGGCAGCATACAACAACCCACCATCTCACACCATCTCTCTTATCCTGAAGAACTGTTACAACAGATGGAGCCCCAAAGTCATGGACTAAATAAAATCAATGGACACATTAGAGGAATAGCCCATACGCTAAAGGAATACCATTCGCGTGTGTGTGTGTGTGCGGGGGGACGACGGGGACGGACGCAAGTCCATATACTTATATGTATAAGACAAGGAAGTGGTAGTGGTCGATTGGAAAATGTAAGATCTGGGCATGATGTAGATGGTATAGAATAAGGGGTGGATAATGTCCTGGGTTCAGCTGGGATAGAGTTAATTTTTTTTTTACAGGAACCTGGGAGGTGGGGGGCATAGCCGGGGCAGCTGACCTGAACTGGCCAAGGAGCTATTCCATACCATGTGACATCATGCTCAGTATATAAAGGGGGAGCGGGCCGGGGGGTGGGCTCTTCTTTTCGGTGGGGGAAGTGGCAGAGCGTCGGGTCCCGGGTGGTGAGCAGTTGCACTGTGCATCACTCTTTTTGTATACTTTTTCATTAGTACCGTTGTTGTTGTTGCAATTTCTTTGTGTTGTTCCAGTAAACTGCCTTTATCTCAACCCTCGAGGTTCCAGGTTTGGGTTTTTTTTTTCCTCTCCTCCGTCTTCCCCCCATCCCACCGGAGGGGGGCGGGAGGAGTGAGCGAGCGGCCGCGTGGTCCTTTGTTACCGGCTGGGCTGAAACCACGACACGTCAGGAGGCCTTCAGTATGTCCTTTGTAATTTCCCATCCTTTTTCTTCTTAAATTTCAGTCTCTGCATCAGCGCTGGCATTGTGATCTCAAGTGAAATCCAAGAGGGATGCTCTTCTGGTCTCTGAATGCAGTTTTACATTCAGAGTGGTTGGTGATCATCAGCAAGTGACATGAGCCACTCCAACCATTTATTTAAACATTCCTGTGCACTTTCACACAAAGTTATAAACAGTGTGATCTATCATGTGTGTGCATAAGTGTAGGAAAAAAGGACGATCTTGAGAACTGTGCTGAGATGATGTATGTCCTTGCTAGAAGTGTGTTGAGTTTGTAAAGGCCGGGCAAAAATAAATAAGAGGGGGAAAATTCACTGGTTCCCACCTGCCTCCTAACAAATAAATCACAAAGGCTTTCCATGCCTCCCTTGAGATACTTATTTGCTCTGCTCTCCCCCCAGCCACAATGAAAGGGGCTTTTCTTCCGCTTGAACTGACCTTTGGCAAACATTTCCCTTTCAATTAAGATCTGAAATGTCCTTGTGGACTGCTGTTACTGGAGACAGCAGGGAGAAGGCTTTCTGAAGCCACTAACACAGGAGTCAGGACAGAGAATAATTACCTGAATTCATAAGGTTAATTCCAGTCTAGACGAAGGCAGAGAGAAGTCATCTGGAGGTCTCCATCGGAGAACAATACGTTTGTCTTTCTGGACTCTCTGGTCTCCCCGCGCTGGCTGCTTACTACGTACTATGAATATCTCTCTCATGGACTGGTGAGCAATTACTGTGTCTGAGCACTAGGCTTGCTGTCCTCTTGTCATTATGAGTTTTATAGCCCAGAGTGAGCCTCCCAAGAATAAGGCTTTGACTGTGGCTTGACCTGGCACACTGGAATAAATGGAAAGCCTCCTGCGGACAGCAGGCTCGGCGTGGGTGTTTGGCACTGGGGAGGTTGTTGCCTGAGTGAACTAAAGAAAATTTATTAAAAACATACATCAAAAACTTGCTGCATGCAAACTTAAAGGTGAAGCCTCGAGTGACTTAATATACAGTCTCAATAAAATGGGCCAGGATAACCAGAAGAGGTAAAAGAAAAACATCAGATTAATGACTGCAGGAACTTCAGAGTGTTGCATTGAACATGTTCCTGTCCAGCCTAAGTTCTCCAGATTTTGCAAATTCTTGCTAAGGGGCCAATATTGCAGGCAAATTACTGCCTGGAGACCGGCTATGTGATGTGCTGTGAAATGCTTGGGTTTTCACAGTGCTGTTATCTGGGTTTCATGGCACTGCCATGTCAAGTCAGTTGTATTAACAACAGTGTCACTGTAGGACGGTTGAAGGATACGATATAAGCTTGGCTTGTGAAAAGAAATAATATCCTTCAAGAGAAGGCTTTTGCCACGCAACTAAAATTCTCTTACGTGCTCTTGTGCAAGGCTTGGTGAAATGGGACAAACAGTTGCCCAGTTCTCATGCATTTGTTGGTGGGTGGCACATATGCTACGTGCCATGTCTTTTTTCCCAACTACCAGTCCATATCATAGAATATCTTCCTTAGGTCCTAAGGCTTCTAACTGGCTTTGGTGCCATCAGTTTTACACCCTTGCTGAAATGTTTTCTTTCTTTGGCTTTGGCAGTTCTGCCCTTCTCAAGACCTCTTTCTTTTTCTCTGGTTATTCCTTTAATGCATCTTGTTAACAGCTTCCACTGTTCTTCTCCTTTCTTCCTTTGAAAAGACAATCTTATAGTACATTGGTCATCTCTGCCTCCTGACTACGTACTCTTATGTGCTTATAAGAGCGACTCATTAACCTGGAAGTCATGTTATTAGGCTAAAACCTCAATATCCTTTGCATCTTACTCCCCTTCCTTTAGTCGTCACCATTCTTCTTGACCTCAATGGTCTCTCATTGATCGCTCTCCTCGTCTTTCAGATCCACTGTAAGGTGAATTCCCACAGCCCGAGTTACTTGCTGTGCCCAACATGGTGTTTGTAATAGTCCACTGTGATGGAAACTTATGAATCCTTCCTCCTCCTGGCCTTCCTAGTATCAAAACCACTTAAATGTAATGCATGTGCACTGATCAAGCGATTTCCTTCCCTGTTTTATCCCTTTCTGCTGCTGTCTTCCTTATAATTACATCAAGCACAAATATTCTCTGTTCCCTTTCCAGGCTTCTATCTGTTTATTTACTTTAATGTCTTGTTGATTTGCATCCTCTGCTATGCCAGAAATTCTAGCCTCATTTGCCTGGATATCTAGTTTCCCACTGAGTATACGCATGTTTTCTTCATCGCAGAAGGAAGGCCCTTCTGATACTAGTCCTTAAAAATCTGCATCCGATCATTTTGCTAGGCATTTTTATTGTGCTGCCTACACAATGGTGCCAATTAAGCTCGACTGTGCAGGCAGCCAAGGAAATAAAAAGGCCTATTCTCTGTGGTTTTTTGCCTACACATTTACATGTATGTGGCTGAACTATTCATAGATACTGCATGATCTATTTAAACAGGACCAAAGTATGTGAGGAGGAGGCAGTGTGAGTAAGTGTATAAAGAGGTGGACTGCGACTTACGTTTCGATGCCAGCTCTGCCATGCATGCTCTGAAAAGTCACCTGCTTGTGCCTCTGTTTCCCCATCTTTGATACAGAAATAATTTTGCTTACCTTGTTTACCAAGTGCTTTGAGACCAAGTGATAAAATATGCTACGTAATAACCACACAGCATTGTTTTTCCTGTCCCATTCTTTCTCATTATTCATCACACCAACTGGTTTCATCTGCTGCTATGTTAGACCATGGGCATCTGAAGGAATCCTACATTTTTCACAGTACGACAGCAGGGGTGCTGCAGTGATCCCTAACTTTCAGGTACTAATGCAGCACAAACAACAATTATATTAAAAGCACCTCTCCTGGACCTATGGACAGTGCTACAAAGGGGAATGCTAAGTGTCTGCACTATATAATGGGGATCTAAAGCAATTTCTTGCGACATTTTATAGTCTGACGGTTGCCTGAAAGAGACCCCATATGGGATGTAAATCGCATGTGTTGCTGCCATATGCTTGGGGAAGCAAGATCCATTTGTTCTTTTAGAATAGAGAAGCCTGCTGAATTCAAACCAGAAGTCAGATACACATCATGTTCATCCCAGCTTGTGTTAGGACTGTAGCAGTTCTTTATTCTTTTGCTTTTGAGTGCTGCATAAAGCTGTAATTGGTGTAGCTGAGCTTCTATGACAGGGACTTTGTATATTATTTTTGAAGGGATGTATCACATCCTGGTCGAAAACTGTATTTTCACTCGAAGCAGAAAAAAATATGAGCTCCCCCATGTGACATGTGAAGCCAAGTTTAGGCATAAGCCTGACTCCATGAATTTCCTGACTTCATGAGTATTCCAGTCACTTCCATGAGGGCTGAATTTGGCCTGGGATGCACATTAGTACACTGGAGTGCTATTTGAAAGCTAAGAAGTTTCTGTTTAATCTTTTCAAGATTTTTATCCTTCTCTAGTAGTTCACAGGAAAGATAGATAGAATGGATAGGGAGTGTTGTCTGAGTTTTCTCTATTCTCTGTTTCTCTGTTCTGACACCTTATAATTTTTAGGGATTCTTGTCCCTTATTTGAGACCTGTAGCAGTTTTATGGCTATGCATAAATACAAGAAATAGCAACTGGGGAGGCACTGAAACTGCCAGGCTGAACATCTCCATTAGTAAAATGCACGAGATGCTGATCTTACCTGACCCCTGCTGTAATTCTAAAAACAAGGCCACTCAAAGCCACTCAGCAGCTGCACCAAACAAGATGCCACGAGGCAGATGCCTCTCACCTAACATCAGACACCTACACTGCTGATAGACATACACTGCGTGAGCTGGCCGTGTCGGCTCCCCTTGTAGGCTGCGGACCGAAACAGGCACTGCTGAGACAGGCTGATTTCATCCTGATGTGGATATTCAAAGCAGTCCGGAGGTAACATGTCTTGGACCCAGCTGTTGCTTTCTCCTAGCCGTAAAGAGGGTATACGTGACCACCCCCACATATAGACATCTCCAGTGAGAGGAGTCCCTCTCACAGTGTTTCAGTTTGGGCTCCTGAATTTAATGGCTGCTTTGAAAAACCTGGGTGAACGACTTTCCTTGGGTCAAAAAGTAAGTCTGCAACAGAGCCCCAAGTAAAGATTAAGACGACTCAGTCTGTACGCTAGTCACATCCCTGTCTCTGACTCTCTCTACCATGTCCCCATCTCTTTCATCACTTATTTCTTGATAATGAGACCAAATGAGCACTTTTACTGTGAATGTTTGAAAGAGCTACTTGCCGTCTTTCATTTACATACTGATAAAAGTTATAAACCATGAAATAGGCTAGTCTTATATCATCCATGTTTCCACCTTCCTGCAGGGATTTGAATATGTTTCCCGTGAAGAAATTTTAGGCAGTTTACCCACCTCTTGATGAGGGCAAAGTATTCCTTCTTGTTCTCTAACCTACATAAGGACCGCCAACAGAGAGCATTACACTCACTGGAGCATTTAAGAGAGACAGAAAGAGAAAGCAAGCCAAGACTGTGAAAAAAGTCCCTGGAAGAAAAAAAGAAAAAAAACACCCAAACAATAAATTAGGAAAGAGAAAGCAACTAGAGTGGGTTAAAGGGGAGTTTTCCAGCAACCCTGCTGAATGGAGCTTTTGTGGCACTTGGATGCTGCGGTACAGAGCAGAGACCTCAGGCCGTGTCGTGTGCTGCGCCCCGTCGGTCCTGTTTCTGCGGCATCATCAGTGTTGCCGTCCATCTCACAGCCGCACCAAAAGTAGGGGCAGTCAGGAACCAGACATTGCATCCTCTGGAAAACTCCAAGGCTTCAAAATTTGGTTTTGTTGTGAATCGTAAATAAAAGTGACGGCCATGGATTTTTTTCATGGAGGGAAATGTTCAAACATTAAGGATAAATTGTTTTCTTTGGACCTTACTCAATTAGACTTCAGTTTGCATTTATGTAAAATAGCAGTGTAACATAAAAGCTGTAGCAAAAAGATGAGAACAGAATATTTCAACATTTTTTGTAAATAGTCTAACGAAAGCCATAAGCACCTGTAAAAAATTTCAATTTTGTCAAACCAGCATTTTCCACTGGAAAAAAAAATCCCTCTAAAAAACCTCTGCCTTGTCTTTCCAATACAGTCACCTAGTAGTTAAAATTAGATATTAACCAGTCAAAAATATGTATTTGTCATGCTCCTCCTTCGATTTCCTTTCTGGAAGAAAGAAGGTCATCTAGTGATTTATAGTGGCCTGTGAAGACCAATAGGCTTTTTTTCCAATGGACACCAGCCTGCAGATTTTTCATCTGTGTGTCATATTAGGATTTAGGCTTCAGGGACAAAAGGAAAGCTGGTAAGAGAGTGAGCAGGGAGGGACCATAAAACAGCTGTGCTGGATGGTCGCAGATGAGCAAAGGTTGACCTCACTATTTAACACCAGGCCAAGCTGAACTTCACGTATTTGTATAACATCATCACTTGTCATTATCCCCGCATCAAGATGTTGTGGGACGTGGGGGCCAGGCATCCATTGCATTCACACCTGAAAGAAGCAACACCATACACAGCAAGCAAGTAAAACACCGCAGCATTCAGGAAAGTAAATATTCCTCTGTCCCTCTATGGGTCATGTGTCCTCTCCTCAGTGGTCTCTTTAGTAATAGGTTGGTATAGTAGAATAATGTATGTGGCTAAGCATTTAGGAAACTGTAATAACTTGCTTAGGCCAGAAAATGAGCTTGTGCACTGTTTGATAATCCAGCGATTACTAATCATCATGTCGGTTTCCTTTGAGAAGAAACAGTGATTACAGGAAAGTCCCACCACACTGCATTAACAAAGCATTCAAAATGTTTTTATGAAGTAGATAATATCATACAAATAGTTTTGTAAATATATCTCTGGACAAGGAGATTCGAATCAAGACTTAATTTAGGGAACACCTCCTTTGATTAAAAAAATATGTTCCCAAGAACAGCTGGAGCCATTTGCCGAGATAAATCAGATGCTACTCTCAACTTTTATGGGTTGCTAAACCCATGAAATATATGGTATGTCTATGATTTGTTGGCTGCATTCTTATGCTGTGAACATAGATATTGTAGTTTGCTAACAAAGAAAAACGATGGACCCAGCAGGCTATGGCAAAGCCATATCTTCTTTTCTCATTCTTACTGATTAGACCTGAGAGAAAACTGCTCTGGTGAAACATTTGGAGCCTTCTGATTTTTCCCATATTAGGCATGGGCTGAAAACAGCCTGGGTCTCCTGTTGCCTCTTTTACCTCTAGAAAGGAAGGCAAAGGAAATATCACCAAGGTTTTTTAAGATAGAGCAGAAGATTCACTAGCTGTGACAAAGACCTGGAAAGAATAATGGATTTTCAGGAATGCTGCCTCAAGAGACAGTCTTAGGGACTACTAAGTCCCTCATGTCTCTAGCATCTCCAGGTTTATGATAAATGCATCTTCATTTCTGGACATTTGCCAACATATCTAAAAGAAACAAAGAATGACTCATCTTAAAGATGATCAACAGGTTGCAAAGGAAACAAAAGTGGAAATGTATTTTATTATGTTTCTTCCCTACTTACCTCCCATGCAGGATAGAGCATCTCTACCAAAAAATTTCGCACAAACTGCTGCATCTGAAGACTTCTGGCCAGGGAGCCATGGGGACATGATCCGTATCATCCAATGGTAAACTTGGTACTGGAATGGGTACTGGAGATAGAGATGACAGAGATGATCAAGGATGAGGATGATGTAAGCAAAAAATGCAGGCATGAATGAATAAATACAGAAGGCAGGTCTCAAAATACATGTGAGGCATCACATGCCTATAATAAGGAGGCACCACAAAGGGACAACAAAATGCTGTGATGCTTTGCAATGTAAGTTTAGAGTTCACAGAAAGCTCCACTTCCAAGCATCACTAGAAAAGATGGGATGTAAATGATCTGCCCAGCTCACATCTAGTTTCACTCTCCTGAAGCTTGTGTTTCTTGGGTGTGGTGGCTGCCAAGGTAAGGGGTGGACTGTTGTACTTAAGGGACTTTACTGATTGCCAGTGAGATGCAAAGTGTTTTCTTATGGAGATCTTGTATTTTCTCCTTCTGTTGTTTTGCATAGTCTCTGTTACTATTCATGTTACAGTTGTTCTTCCGCTGATCTGTAAACTGTTTGAAATTCTCCCAGTTGAATTATCAGCCAAAATTCAAAGTGTTGCTTTTGTTGGCAGCTAGGAGGGAAATCACAACATTGCATTATACGAAAGTGTTTAGCCTTCTATTCTCTTCCCCCCCCTTTTCTTTGGCCTGGATGGAAAGCAATGGCAAATATGTTATTAACACTCACGGGGACAATATTTCCATTGTGAAGTCTCCAGGAGATATTCTATTCAATTTGTGGTTTCAATTCTGAACTTCTTCTCTTAGCAGTTCCTCTAACTTAGCCTCAGGAGGAAGGGAATTATTCTGAAAAGTTTTTCAAAAGCCATTTTACCCAGCTGAACTATTATTCATGTTTAAGAAGAAAGCTATTTCTTCCTTCCACCCCATTTTGTTTCAGCAGTGACAACTATGTAGCCTTTTGCTATGTAGAAATTTGCAATTTCCTAGTGACTGATGTAATGGAAAGTACCACAGGTGAGCTCCAACACACCTGCAGTGAGAACATGCCTTCGCTTTTGTGCCAAACACAGAAAATTCCCACATTAAACTAATGACATTTTGAAAACAAATAATATTGCTTAGACCAGTCAAGATGTACATTAGAGATGGGTTTGAAAGTAGTGTGGATGAAGTTAGAGAAAAATCACCCAATTACAGAAACGAGCTATCCATTTGGTAGCTTGGCTTGAAGTCATTAGCATTAAGTTTCCAGAGAACCTTCTAGTGCTAATGGCATTGTGTAGGGTAAGTGTGGACCTGCCTGCTCTTGTGGAGGCCAAGAAACAGGGTGTACTACATACAGGAAACAACCTAAAGAAGATAAATCCATACCTCTATATTCCTACCATTTCTTTCTCCCACCTACTTGACCCCACTTTTACAAACCAAAACACGTGTATATTCTTCTACCCTTTTTACATATTACGCATTGACTTATGCTGACAGCTAAGCAAAGGAAGCAGTTCAAAAGATCAGAGAAGTGGTGTATTTTTTCCACCTACTGGAATAAGGAAATTTAGGAAACACTATAACAGTCCATACTAACAATAGCAAAGAGTGCTAACAATAAACTGCATTCTCCAAAGAAAGATCAGGGCAAGGGTTTTGTTTTGAAGCATGCGTAGGAGGGAAGAAGCAGCGCATTTTGTAAGCCAGATCATTTCTGTGTTGTGATCATTACAGAAAAGATATTTTTTCTAAACTCTCAGAAACCGAGAAAGGGGAGAGCTCCATATCTTTCCCACAGTTCCTCCTTCTAGACTGGAAAGAAAGCAACATTTGACATGTTTCTGAGGATGAGCTGTGAGCAGTTGTTCTTACACGGGTACAGCGACAGCACCAAAAAGCCCAAAGCAGATGGCGGGCGCGTGGGTGGGGAATGGATTACTGAGATTCCAGGAGGAACAAAGGGAGAATCACTGGTTATCGGGAGAACTGCAAATGCGCACGGGCACGGCTTCGCATGTGTTTAGCCACCCTTTGCTGCACAAGCATATGGGCCATGAACACTCTGGAGGGGTATCAGCTGGTGGGTGGAATGTGGTGGGACAATAATACTCTGAGATGATTAATAGGAGCATGGTGGGAGTTGCTGTTTATACCTAGTTATTCTTCTCCTCTGTGTTATGAATCATCTGATGCACTAGAAACTGAGAACAGATTGCAGTGGAGTGTGAAGTGCTCATGACTGGGTACTGCTAAGGTAGCATAGCCCATGCTGGCACTGTGGAGAGCCCTGCAGACCTGATCTCCTCTTATTTCAGTTAGAAGAGCAGGCAAAGGGAGTCACTGCTCCTCTCTGGCCAGCTCATGCGGGAATTTGGGGTGCAGGGGGCAGGAGGCTGGTGCATATCCAAGTCTTGACTCAGCCCCAGGTCTGGAAGTGGGAAGAAGGCGCACACAGACCCAGAAGCTGGGAAATGCGCCTAGGTCCTACAGTAAAGACACGATCTGAAACTGAAATTAGTAGATGGATAGATGAACCAGTGAAGACTTCCCCAGCATTCCTAGTGGTCTACTTTTCCACCAGTATCTTCATCAGAAACCTGTGGCACAAAGCAGCTTGAGATGCTCCACAGAGCCCACTGGAAAAATATGCATTTGGGGCAAAAGAGTGGGTTTCATCCAGACTAGCAAGAGGGAAAGAAAATCACATTACTGTCTGGTTTTACATTCCTGTGGGCAAGATGTTTGTGCGGGAGCATAGAAACATAGACATCACAAAGAGATGAGGAGTTGTGTTAGAGGTAATGTTCTGGTGGAACACCTAGTAAGGAGAAAGAATTGAGAACCTAATCCTATTTTACATCCTCTTTGCTCTGTCCTCAATGTCTGAAAGATCCCATGTGGAGCCCCAGGCAGAGTCAATGTCATCCTCTGTCACCAGAGACAGCAGGAGGAACTCACACACAAACACCCAAAGGCTGGGATCACAACTCTGCATGCAACATTCATTATCGTGTGCACGCACCCATACTCAGAGACCTGCGCCTGAAAATAACACTCAAAATGAAGTCATTGCGAAGAAAGTTAATCCACGCACGTGCCAGCTCGCAGTGATGTGAGGCTGCTCATGGCAGGATCTGCGCTGCAAAGCACTGGCTTTTTGAGGCGGTGGGCTCAGGATGGGCTACCCCCCTTATACTGGAGCCCAGAGTCACTTTCTGTAACATGAAATGTCCTTTTTTTACTTGCAGCACTTTTGCTAGAGGAACTCTCACTTAATACTGTAAATTCCTAACACCAGGAATGTGTCTGTCAACAGGTATTTGAGGAAGGCACGTCTGAGTCCCCACAGGCACACTGTTTCTGATGATGCTATTTCAGAAGGCCCAGGGATATGGACAATATACAGAATATTACTCCAAGAATGTCCACGGCACCAGGGCCAAGTCATCTCCTGAAACCACTCAGAACATAAGGCAATCACTCATTTTCTCTTAGTGCCCATACCTAGTTTATGTAACTTGTCCTGGTCACTATTGTTTTTGTCTTCCCATCCTATCCCCGTAGCAGATGGTTCATTTTGTGTTAATTTGATGCATAAGATTTCTGGGATGGAGAATGTATCTTGCTGTGCTTGCAGTATGTACATCTGGCATTTCCTAACTAACTTTCAAGTGCTTGACTATGCAACCTGAATAAATACAGCTTTTGCATAGTGATATTTGTAACATATTTGTATTGCTATGTTTATATTAATAATGTATCATTAAACATTGGAAGAAAGTAATTTGAAATGCAAAATGAAGAGAGGTGGATATGAAAAAAATTATAATGCCATAAAATCTAGAAAATTGCAATCTATTCACAAGATGACTGAATTAGGTGTTGCAGGGGTAACTACATACAGAAATTTTAGTTTTCAAGTGTCTGACTTTGCAACTTGAATCTTGCTTCTTAACATAAAGTTTTTGCATGTTTGGGTTTTTTTTAATGTAATTCCCCAGGTTTTTTTCCATATAGTGGAAAATGATAAAGAACAAATTCTATGTAACTATGGCAACCCGCTGCCATTGTGAGAAGGACTTGAACCCCAGGCACAGATGCAGGGGATGGGACTCGGCTCCAGATCCAGACACCTAAGTTCAGGTGTTCCTAAAATAGCTGTCTACACATGAGCCCCTTGCCTATCCTGCCTCTGTAGTCAATGGGGTCTGCAGGGCTTCCCTAAAACAGGCACGCCTGGTGCATTCACAGCTCTCCAGGTTCTACTGAATGGTACTAACTGGCTCTCCAGTGACAGTAATAGGAGCTGAGACACCTACTCCACCTGCAGATATACATACCACAGACAACTATATTTAAGTGTCTGAAAGTGGAGATGAATAGGAGAGTTTGAATCTGTTCTCTAATTGCAGACATCTGGTGCTATATTAAATACTCTAGGGAACCCCATTTACTCTCCAGCCTCCACTCCAGAAGATTGTGGGTCTCCTGCTTTTCCTTCGGCCCCACAGAAGTTTGCAGGAGAGAGGAGGACGTCTGAAAGAGCGCAAGACAATTCTGTTTGGAAAACTGAACTGAGCCCTGAGTGTCCCCTCCAGGCTGGGAAACGGACATATTCAGGACTGCCGTGCCCAGCCTGCTCCTTACTTATTTTCTGGAGGCAGGGGGTCTCTGTGGCATATGTGGGGAAAGAGGAGCTGAAGGGAGGAGTGGGAACACTGGTGTTTAGCATGGTGGCCCAGAAGAGAAGGTGCTCTGCTGCGCTGTATACTGGGCTCAGAAAGATGTCTGGTTGTACAGGACGAGGGAAAGCCCCTGGCCTGTTTCTCTTCTCATCACTGATGGCACCGGGGCACCCCGAGAGGAGAGAGATGAGCAGTTCTGCTACAGCCACAGCCAACCCTCAGAAAGCTGATCCTGGCAAGGAAGCCAGTTTTTCCCAAAGATGAAAAGTAAGGGTGATTTTTGTGGGACAATATACTTTTTCACAATCAATCAGCCAAAACCTAACAAGAATTCCACTTTTCCAGCCAAAAAGCTTTGCTGCTGCTGAAAGTCCAGCCCCCCCCCCGCAACAGACTGAATATATGAAAGTTTCTCATGAAACTTCACAATGGTCTTTTGTAATGGAAAGTATTAAGCAATGTAAAATGACAGGGCCCTTATCCGCTCCTCTTGAAGTAATCAGTAAGTGGTATAGGCTTTTAAGAGAGGATAATGAAGACAGAGCTGCTTATCACAGACACGAAGCCTTTTAAATGGGTGCCTGACAGGCAAATCATCTTGGAACTTGTGAGTACTGCTGTGCCAAGCCCCTGCGTTGGCTTCTGTGATGCTCACCGCCTCTGGAATGCAAAATCAGCTGCTCTGATGGAAACCGCAACTCTCTGAGCTATTTTCAGAAGACATTAATGAGATTGTGCTTTGGGATTATCAGTACAAAATGGAAAGCCCAAGGAGGGTAGAAGGGACAATTGCTCTCTAGCAAAAATATAACCACATCTACGTAAAACAGAAGTTCAGGTCTACCAAGAACTAAAAAATCGGTTAAAGATTAATTTAAATGGGGCATCACCTGACTTGATACAAATCTGGTCCCGTGCTGAATGAGAAGTGTACCGGTTTTGTGTATGGACAGTCCTTCTCAGTCATGCTACAGGCAGGCTGTCTATAACACCGCACGGTTTGATGTTCTGTCACGTGTCTTCCTGGCTGATGAAGACCTTGTGCCCTGTTCCCAAAATGTGCGCAGCTGACAGGTGGTCATTTCCATGACTGTGTCATCCAGAAACATGTCCTGATACACGGTCATGCTTGTATCCTCTTTTACTGTAGATGACACGCTCCCCTAGTTATGTTCAGTCTGGAGATGTGACTTCAGTGAGATGTCATCCCCTCTCTATTAATGGCATACTTGGCCACATGTCACCACAAAGGCTGGAAGCCTCTGTGACTTGTTCAGAATGGGGATGTTAGTACACGGGGTTTGATTTTTTCTGGGGTGCTAGGACTTAATCCTAGCTTCCTGCAATCAGAGGGTTTGTGTTTTCCTGCGCTGCTTCCAAACCGCTGTGTTTGAAAGCTGCTAATGATAGTTTTTTGTACCCTTGCTGCTGGACGTTTGCATCGGCTGGCTGTGTGGGAGCTGGAACAGAGTCATGGTTCTGCCGCAGTGGCGGCCAAGTCAGAGGCCAGGTCCTCCAAGCTCCCTCAGCACGCCAGGTACAAATAGCTTTATTTTTCTTCACGTGTAGCCTCGACACACTCAGGGCTGGAAAACAGTTCAGAGGTGTCTGGGAGGTGGGCTGAACAGTGTGCCCCGGCTGGAATGACCTGTGAATCTGTCCCTGCATGATGCAGAACTCAAGCTGGGGCTGAGGGCAAACAGTGAATGAGCGCACTCAGGCACCAGGATGAGGATCGATACCTATGCTTGCATTAACTGCTTCTGTGAGTTCTTTCTCCAGGCTCAGCCGATGTCCAAATGGCCTAGTTCAGATTTTTATATAGCTGCATCTGAGATCACATCAGCTTTCCTGATGGACATTTTTCTGGTTTAGATCCTGAAGCAGTAGCTGTTACACATTTCTGCCTGTGTTGTAATTAATTCAACTCTGACTCCTCAGGAAGCCCCTGGGAAAGTCCCTGTTGGTCTCTCCATTTCTACTCAGCTGCCAAGTTTCAAACTTTGGAAGATGAGGCCACATTATAATGGAGCAACTTGTTATATTGCCTATTAGTGAAAGGCCACTGTGATCCCCAGAGAAAATCATTGGAGTGCTATAAGAAAATCAATAATCTTAGTCATAAAATATGAGCGGGTTAAAAATCCACAGTTCTTTGTTTAAATATTGTGTTTTGGGCAGAGCACAAAGCTGCCCATAGTGTGCTATTAAAATACAGTTAGGCAGAATATTATATACTAATAGAAAACCATAACAGTGATAGCAGAAGAGCTGTGGTATGGAACCAAATCAAACCATGTATTTTGTAACAGCTCAAATGCGCCCTGACTCTAACTGATTACTAAATTATGGCTGTAGCTGCTGCATGGACATGCTGGGAATATACAAAGAGTCATTCTGACTGTTACTCAACCCCTTTCCTTTGTTGAATGACGATTTCCCATTTTTCAGTCTCCAGTACTCCTTCCTCTCTGTTCAAATGTGCTTAATTATTCAGACACATTTAATTACTTGTGTTACTGTAGCACAATTCATACCCCAAGGCTCAACAAGGTAACTGTCGTACCAAGAAAAAAACAAGATGTCACTGAAGACACCCTCTTCTGAACAGGTTATCTCTTCCTTTTCTAGTGGAAAACCCTTTTGCTTGGTTTTATCCTCCCAGCAAGATGCAAGCATTGTTTTTTCAAAGTATTGTTTCTTTTCTGTAGCTACTGGGTGCAGCGTACAGCTATTTCTGTATCCTATTTGGTTTCTGTCTTTTACATGTATTTCTCCTTACAAGCACAGAACCACGTTACCCCATCAGTTCTCCATGTATTTACTTCTAAACTGTCACTATTCATTCAATATGAGGGTCTCACGCCTCCCATCCCATGGTAATATATGTGGATATGCAGTATTATACAGCAGGGTTTCCTGGTTTTGGGGCTCCCATTCACAGCTCCCTCACTGAATTTCGAAACACCATCTTTCCTTGCATGTAGGGTTGCCCCTTTCTGCAGCTGACTCCTCTTTCACTTGCTGCTCCCTTGTAGGAGCCTTGCTTGCTGTTCTGCACCCTTAGTATGCAATGATCCTTCTTCAGACACGTTCATCCTCAGCACAACCACTTAAGTTTTATGAAACACATGACTATATACCTATACATGCACACACAAACCCATGTCTGACTCCACCATCAGTACAGTCAGTGCTGTCCTCGCTGCTGAGTCCAATCCGCTCCAGCGCGAGTTTGCATATGCACACCCTTACCCTGTTGTTATTACATGAGAAATTACCTCCCAGTCAGTCAAGTCCCTATTGAGTCTTAATCTCCCTGAGCACAGGAGAGAGCTCATGGCTCTCCCCAGAGGCTCCATTTCAACCTCCCTTTGTATCCAGGAGGGCCTCAGTGAATCCTCTAACCTTGCCCAGAAAGAGCCTCATACAGAGTATTTCAAACCAGTATCACCCATCTGTTACAGGCTTTTCCTCACCTCAGCCTCTCCATTCTCAGCCTGCTCAAAGCCACCCCTCAGTGCAGAGAAGAACCCCCTTTCTAGGTATTTTGGGTTTCTGGGACAAAAAATATTGTACAGCTCCAATTTTTTTTCCAGAAAAATAACTGCCTTTTGGCTTTGTGCATGAATCAAGACAAGGTCGGAGCGATGGCCATTTATCTTGGTCTGCCTCTCTGGCCTCCTCTTCAGGGAATGGGTCAGAGGAACCGCTTGATAGCTCTGTATTGCTTCATAACTTAGTACATTTGTGTTTTCTTCCTACTGCTCCTCTGGAAAAAGATGCTGCCTGAGGCAATGAAGGGATTATAGCATCCTGAATCATGCCTCACATTAGGCAGGGTGATCCCAAGGGCAACAGTTAGGTTAGGAGACAGTCTGAAAAGTCTCTTGGTCCTCTCCCCACTCCAGTATAAACATACTGGTCTCCTTTTCCCTAGGTTCACTTGCAGCAGCTGTGCTATTTGTGTAGCAGAGGATGGTCGCTGGGTCTTCTGGATTTTATCTGGTACTCCCTGAACAGAGTTACTGGCAGTGCACAGATTTGAGAATTTGAGAAATTATGGGCATTTCTTGAGTTAGTCTCTGTAGACTCACCAAAACTGTCTGTAGAAGAGAAATATCCCGTAGAGAAACTTATTATAACCTTTTGTTGTCTGAACATTGATCTTATCTGGTCACAAAGATGAGCGGCTGAGCGTGCAACTCTCCTCCATTTCCTTAAATCCTCTCTATGGCTTTTGGAGTATGACTTTTTTTTTTTTTTTTTAGCTGGCTACAAATATTAGGACGCTGTTCTCCCTGACTGCTGTAGACACAGGGAAGGAGGTCCTTCTGAATTCTCCACAGAGCAAGAGTCGCCCTTCTCTAGAGCGTGAAAACAACCCCGCATACATCAGACAGAAGAGGCATAATAATGACAATAATCTACCTAATGAGCAAATACAGTTTCCTTAGTGATGGTCCCCACGGTCCCCAGAGTCCCCACAGCACAGGCACTGCTTTTTCTCAATGTTTCTGAGGGGGTAGGTCAGCACAAAATGGGTGAAGTGCATCTCTCTGCCCGTTTCCACCAGTTCACACGCACGTGTATGCACGCACACAATCCATGAGTCGGTGAAGACAGCCAGAAACCAAGCAACATCCATTCAACTGAACCATGACTGACTCACAACTGATGACATAGAAACTTTATCTGAGCCATGCACATAGAGTTCAGCCAAATCCTCAATGATTTGCAGTCATAAATTGTTAAAAAAACCCAGAATTTATTTTCCTTAGTCTAAAACTTGAAAATATATGAACAAATTAGCATGAGATCAGAAGACAGAAATGAAATAAGTTTTGAAAATAAGAACTGGGACAGGTTAATCTTAAGATGAAACTGTTTCCAGATAGGGAGAACCTCCAAGTAGGTTTAATGTAGCAACTGGTGGGAAAACCACACCATGCAATGCTAAGAAAGGAAGGGAGGTGACAGGGAGGAAAGGAGGTGCACTAATGGGTATAGAAGATGGTGCAAATATTTCTTTGGTTTCTAGGCATCTAGAGAGTCTCATATTTCTGTAGCAGCCAGCTTCAGGGCATATATACCTTTTGCATTAACACAGTCTTCTGCAGACTGAAAGAAATAGGTATGTTTTCTGTACAGACTGAGAAACAAGAGCTAAAAATAGCCTGTAGAGTCAAATAATTCTGAATATTCAATAATTAAATTACACTTAGTACTTTCACAACACATTAATTTCCAGAGCAGTCTATGAACAGTAATTAATAGTCATCATAACAGCCAAAAGAGTGTATAAATATTATCCCTGGTTTATAAATATGAGAAAAAGGGGAGGGACAAGAAGTGAAATGCCCAAGGCTACTAAGGAGTTGTTAGGAGAGGCAAGATGAGAAAGGGAGTATCTGTGGACCTCATCCTCCACTGGCCAGCAAAATGGGTTGTTCTTCACACCACTGGAAGGTGCGCACAGACTATCACTGGTGGAGAATGGGGGAGCATTACACATACTGCTGGCTGCTTTAAATGGCTGCAGGAGTGGTAGGCAGTGACGCATCGGGTTCTTTGTCTCCCAGTCCCAGGTTCAGATAATAATGTCCCCATACATCACCCTTCTGCAAAGGAAGTATGGTTCAGTTACCAGAAACTCAGGGCAGAACTGGAATCAATTAACTCTACATTAAAATTGGAAAAAAATCTATGTTAAACATTAATGCTGGGAAATAATTTAACTATTACACAACAGCAGAACACGGTATGAAAGGACTTTATACACATGGGCAAGTTTGTGCACATAAAGTAAAATCCATGCCCCGCTGAAGTCAGTAGGATCAAGATTTTACCTGCTTGGCTTTAAAGAATTTAGTAATTTGTCCACAGGTTCTTGGTCTGAAGACTGTCGAGGACACCATATTGTTCACCACTCTCATTATTAAACAGCAGGGACAAGGAAAGGGATGGAGGACTTCCATTTCCTCGGATAGGTTAGTAATAATAAAATATTTCCATCACCCTGCAGAGAGGTGACATGAGTGTTTCGCTAGCCATCCCTGCTAATCCACACGTTTCTCCTCCAACACCGTGCTCAGAACTTCTATGGCAATATTTATACTCTGCCAGAATCGCTTCTCTATAAGTAAAAAATGGTTATACAAGCAGACAGCACAGCAGCTAGATGTAACTGTGAGCTCCTCTTCTTCATGGGCAGTCCCAATATTTTGTTTTCGGAGGCTGGCTGCCGGGCATCTCTGGCAGATTTCTGCTCTCACGTGAATATGCTGGTGGCTCCAACTACCAAAGCTGAGAGATGTGCAGACAGAGCCCGGCCATAATTGGGCTTTCTAATTTTACAGCCGCACTACATTACCACTAGTCGAATTCTGCAGGGCACTGAAATTGATCTCAGCAGTAAAACTGCACCCACGGATGCTGCCTGTATGACCCTGTTTAAATTGGAGCACTGCGGAAAAGACAAACTGTTGTGATTGCTTTTATTCCAGTCTCTACAACAGATATTTTCCAGCCTGGTGTGTTGATAGGAGGGAGAAGAAGAATAATCCTTGACTGTCTTAGCTGTGTCAGCAGAAGCCTCTGGTGCAGATCCAGCTATACTGGCAAGAGTTCATGTTTGCTGGGATAGTTTGGCTTGCTCATAAAATACAGCTTTGCTTTCTTTGGGAGCACGAAGAGCAGAAACGGTGATACAGCTACACGCCCAAGTGCAAACCATTTTGTTCAAATCGGTGTACCTGCGTTACTATATAAGTAAAGTCCTTCTAGGGCCAGCATGGCTTATGACTGCTACACATGAGCTTTGAGGGACGTGAGCTACTGCTTTAATATGTGACCAGCTCCAGCTGTCACTCACTCCCAGTTGCAAAGGTTATCTACCCCCTTAGCAAAGTGAGGAGAAAGAAATGTCACCTGTCCCCTGGTTGCTCCAAATTATGGTCCACACCATTAGTTGAAGGCCTTAATGTGCAGGATTGTGAATGGAAGCAGATGCAGTTGGGTGCACAGCCCCTTCTGCTGCCTCTTACAAGGTCATAACTTTGAACAGAGGGACAGGGTGGGCAGCTGGAGGCAATAACATCTTAAACTGCTACAGCAAGGGTTACCATCTGGCAAAGCCCTTTGTAATGAAACGGTATAAACTGAATTGAGAAATCTAAATGTTAGTAAGATATCAGCTGCTAAAGCCCCAAGAAATAGGGGGACTATGTGGGAAATTTCCTTTGTGTGCCAGCATTGCCCCAGGATTTCTGTGTCTGAAACCAGGATCCAACCCTGGTGCCTTCCCTTTTGACTCAGTCTCTAGCAAGAGAGGGGTGATGTTTTTTCAAGCTTTCATGTGCTTGCTGGTAAGGAAATCTGCAGACTGGGATGTTTCTGGTGCCCACGTGTGTGGGCAGGGTACAGTACCTCCCTGGGACCTGTTCTGGTAGACACCTAACCACACAAAGAACCTCCCTGCTTAGCCTGACCACTCTCTGGCTGGAAGGTGAGAGAAGCAGAAGAGGCAAGAGGAAAATGGCTCCAGTTAGCCTTCAAGAAGGGGCAGTGGGTGTCTTGTCCCAAAACACCCTGGATCCCACTCGGTGGCCACTTGTGTTATTAATGACATATTGCAAGAAGCAGAGCCTCCTCCCACTCCCCAGATGAAACTCAGACTCCCTCTTGCTAGCTTTCCCGCTGAGCCCCACGAAGTTTGGGAGCTAAGCCCCATTAATGATTGCAGAGGGGTCCCCTGGTCAACAGGAGAGACGGAGGGTTCCTCACACTCCCTCCCTGGCTCCCCTCCATGCTGAGGTTGGCATACTCTCATTTCAGACACAACCAGATCTTCTTAGGCTGAGGAAAGCACAGAGCCAAGGCTGCTCACACTCAAGGCACATTTTCCACCCCCTAGTCTTATTACATGGTGAGATGGCAGGGAGAGGCAGATGAAGAAAAAGACCTGTTACTGCCACTGCCTTTTCTTTAAAAAGCTGCTGATCCTCCTCAGAAAAACAGTACCTCTGCTGGAATGAGTCATCCAGCAGTTCCTACTCATTTCTTAAATTATCAATGGAGAGAGAGATGCTTTATCCAAGATGCTGAATCCGTATCTAGAAGTTTCTAGGGACACCTCTTTCCCTATCCTAATGGTAAAGAGATTTGCCTTTAGGAAGGCTGGAATAAACATTTCTACCACTGTTTCACCACTGTTTTCCTGCTCGGTCTTCTCTCTTGCTCCCACTTGACGAGCTGCTTATCTTCCAAGGGTAAGTTTGCCCTCCAGGTCAGAGCTGCTGCTAGTGACTGCTTTATTTCTTATTAATGTTTGAGGAGTTCCCTCCCTGCCTCCCAGGTCTGCCTGCAATGGCTGTAATGACATATCTATAAAATATCTGCACCTCCAGTCTAATAACACAAACTAGATTTCAAGGCTATTGAACTAACAGGGTATCTTAGCAACAAATAATAACAGTATTCCCAGCCATGTTAAACAAGCACCTACTGCAATAGTCAGAATGCCTAGAGCATTTTATTTTGTCCCACAACCCATTTTCTGTTGGCTCATTCACACTTAGAAGAGTTACTAAAGTCAATGCCATTGTCCCAGTGAGGTCGTCTTCAGTGTCCTCCCAATTTTTTAGAACAATATCAGAAAAGAAGCAGACCACTGCGCTCCTGCTAGCCACCCACGCAAAGCTGCTGTGGGGGCTTTCCTCTCACCACCTGCTAGAAATTTCTGGTTGTTGCTTGTGGTGATCTGCTCAGAGGAGTGATGTTGAACTGCTTTCTTGCGTTGTCTGTTTACTGCATATCCAAAGACTGGAACACTCCAGCTACTTCCCCAGCAACGACAGCCAGGCTGATGCCTGCTTTCTTCAGAGTCAATCCTCGACTGACATCCTCTCCCTGAAGCTGTTAGGAGGCAACAAGTGACATCTCAGCTAATGTCCCTGCTACCTCATGCTGCTCACCCAACTCACCACAAGGTTCACCATCCATTTCCTCTGGCCCTTATTAGAATTCTGGGAAGGATTTTTCTTTAAAAGACATTTTCCTCTTGAAAATTAGATATAGTGGAAACATTCACACATCAGGAAAAATTGCTAACATAACTACCTAGCTTCGCTGTTTTATTGTCATTGTACATTTTGCAATTACCTTTTTCTCTGCCCTACTAGCTAAACTGTGAGACTGCCTGTGACATCAAACTATAATTTATATGGTCACTGTTACAAACTTCTGAAAGCAAGTAATAGTTTGTCTTATGGAATAAAATAACATGGCGTGAAATTATAATAGCTTATCTTCATATTCCTTGGGCAGCACATTGTTGCTCTCTGATGGGTTGAAAGCTCTTTCTTTTGATAAAGCCCACTAGTATGTGCCTTTGAACTCTCCTAGTGAGATATTTTAGTGAGAGAAACATCCAGAGACTTTTTTTCTCAGCATATCTCTACACAGGATAAATCCAGCCCTTCTTATCCTCAGCACTCATTGGGGTTCAGCTTTGTTACAGGGAGGGAATACCACAATCATCAGAAAGCACAGCCTCTCCTAGCGCGTATTTTCCTGGGGATTGTCGAGCAGTACGTTCTCCATCCCTCCCTATTTTTCCCCGTATTGCCTCCCATTAATGTGTGTGTCACCAGCAGCGAAGCAAGTGGTGCCTGAGGAGTTCTGCTCCAGGGACTCAGCATGGTCCAGCCCTGGCCAGCGGGCACTCGCCTGGCTCACAGGCACAACCGCTGGCTCCTCACTGAATCTCTCTTCTGCCAGGTTGACTTCAGTCTAATTATTTTCTCTCTTCATCCCGCCACCCTCCTCCCCCGGTTACACATAAGTGTTTGTGTACAGCTCAGGGACAAACACCTTTCACAGTTTCGCAAAAATAAATCTCAGCCTGCCGCTGAGCTAGTCAGAAAGCCCTGATGAGGTCGAAAGCTGTTTAAAAGCTGCCATCATGCAGTATTTAGCCATCCTACCTGTGTTAAGCGGGTAGATCTGCTATCCTACAAACTGCGTGTGTGGGCATGGGAATTGGTAATGACACCCATCACCCTGAAATAGCCACGAGACTTTAAGAAATGTTATTGCAAGACTTACTGTTTACACCTGCGTAGCTGCGCACAACTTATGTTGAAAGAAGAACATCACTCACCTCTGTCATTCTTCCTTGGTAAGGGTCTGAGTCCAAACCAAACACGTGGTGTGACCTATTGCTCCTCCCCAGCCAAGTGAAAGGAGTGTTTTGGGTAGGATGTCAGATACTTTTGGTCTGAAAGCAAACAACTCTTCCTCTGATTCACTCAGCACAACTTCATTAGTGACAAGGACTGAAAGTGAAAGTGACAGCCTCATCATTTGATTTGATTGCTTATTGTGTTAATTTGGTACGGAAACACTTTGAAGCTATTATTGATTATTATTGATTCATTCTCACTTGAGAACATAATTTGATTACTGTATTTTTTGCATTTTTATTAGTTTTGTAAATAAACTAAGTAGCATGCTTGCTTCAATTTATGTTTGCTCTATTATTCATTTTGATAAATTCTTTAAAAAAGGTCACTGAGCTGGTTAGGTTAGACAACACCAAAGGTCACCTGCCTAATGTGGCAAAGGCAAGCCTAGCCATGTAGGTCTTCCTCTACTCCATCCATATACAGCACATACAGCTGTACTCCACGTCCAGCAGCACTACTCACTCCCCCAGTGTACCCTATTCATAAAGCACAACTGGCTACTCCAAATGCATCGCGGTCCTTTTTTCTGATTTATGAGCCACATTTTTTGCAGCTGCATTAACCGACCTTTGCCAGTGTCTCTCTAAGCCTATAACAGCCCCAAAATAAGCTATGGTTTTTGTAGGCGGAGCTCTTCTTTCCATTCACCCAGAGTAACTGCGCATACATACGCACACGCACGTACAGCCATATAAACTAGGGCAACCTGAATTCATAAAAGCAGGCAAGCTGTTGGTGTTTTTGTCTGGTTTTAGCACTGCCGCACAGCTGAAGCAGGAAAAATCGACGCAGGCTGGTCATTTAACTTCCTGCTCTCCAAACACAAAGCAGTTTTCACCATTGCTGAGATGTTCATTTCCAGTCTCTGATTCTAAAAGAATCTGACACCAGTTGTAAGGCAACACCTCTTGGTATAAATTTGCTTTTTACGAGTCTCAAAAGAGGAGACGCCATGTGAGCTATAGTGTTGAGTGCTGCTTCATAAACTAGCCTAAATTTAAGTTTCTTTATTTACAGCTAGGGCAGCAATGCATTTCAAAGCACTGGCTGGATTGTACCTAGGAAATGAAAGATGAAAAAATGTGACCTCTTTGTCTAATGAAAGTATAGCCACGTCTTCTTCCTCCCTCCTGTAAAGGCCAACCTTCACCCTCCAGGCTTTGCAATATCATCACTTTCAGTTTCACCCAGGAGAATGAAACATACTTCTCTCTGGAGACTATCGGATTTTTTTGATCATAGACCCTGACAGGCAGTGATCAATTAGGCAAGCAGTTAAGTATAAAGCTGGAAATCAGCTGAGAAAATGATGGAGAAAAGTCCCCTCAAATATTTGTGCCTGAGCAGACAGATGATCCTGCTCAGCCAGGCTTGCATCCCTTTCCTTTGTTTTTCAGCAAACATTTGAATTGGCACTGTTTGTTCGCAGGGATATTTGGAGAGGGACCATAGTTCATCAGTGCTTGTACACAGACAAAGGCACGCTGCAGGAATTCATACCGGCCACGTTTAACCCTCACCGTGCGGGCAGGGGGTGTTTTGGGAGAACGTGAGGAAGCACGGGGACACCAGGGAACAAAGCAGCCAACACTTCTAGCCCAGACCCACACGCCTGATGGCTGGCAGTGATGAGGAAGAGGAGGAATCCTTGAGACGTGATGAAGTCCTTGACCAGAGACAAGGTGTTTGTGGTCCCTCCCAGGAGCACAGAATGAAGCATCTGAGCAGGAGCTGGGCAGAATGGTGCGGCTAAAGACAAGCTCCTTATGTGCACAGTCCTGCTCTAGCTCTGACCTTAAAGATAACTGAAGAGGTCTTGTTTGGGTGGAAGAGGGAGACACTGGTGACTATTTAGTATGTGGTTCAAAATCTGACTGTTCACTGAATGCAATGGACAGCTGCCAGCTTTGCTGTCCAGAGATAAGTGAGGAAAGAGAATCGGGCATCTTGGCAAGATTTCTGTTGGAGCTGAATTCAAACTGCAAACTAATACATCGTTCACAAACTCTTCAATCCTTATTACCCTCTTTGCTATGTTGAATCAAGGTCCTCTGTCTTCTTGGAGTTCAGGTCTTCTTTTAACTGAGACATTTTCTCTAAAGAGCAACTCTCCAATTTAGAGGCAGGCAATAAATTAATAAAAAGATTGGTATAAATCATCACTCATGATTTGGAACAGCTCTGCAATCATTTAGGTCTGTAAAGCTTAGCTAATGTTTCTAATGTAATGTTCTCCCATGAGATTTAATTTACCTTGTACAAGCCATTTAGTAATCTAAGTGCAGATGTAGAGCCAACTGATATCTATTAAACCAGTATGTCCAGATCCAGTGGGGTGGATTTGTCCATCGCTAGATATTATGGCAACACTATACAGATGATTTTGGATAGATAGCCTCAGCTCTAAACTCCATTTAATTGCATACTGTCTTACTGTATTTGTTTTCCATTGAGCTATGTGCATCATGATCTCTCACATGAGTTTTCTGGTTACAAACAGCTAATTTACATTAAGTGGTTTTCTTAGTCATCTGCCTGTTATGTCATTATCTGGACATAGTGCCACACCAAGGACTGGCCCTTTTTCCATGAGTTTGGGCTGGCTAGTCATCACTCTGAGAGCTTGTGACTGATGTATAAGAAAGGATACCGCTGAGGTCACAAAAATCATAGTAGGATGTAGCCACAATTACCATATATTCAGTTATTTTAACTAAATTGCTCATGACATTCCCACCATACCTCCACGCATGTCCTTTGTGTGTGTTAGAAATGATATTACACCTTTCATACGTTAATAGCAATTAGCAGTATCATGGTTGGCAGTTATTTTAGGCAGTATTATCTCTTAGGTAAGGTCTTAGTTTTCTTCTCAGCAGTCGTCATGGTGGACCTGAATTCCTGTGATATCTCTCTTGGTCATGTGGTCCTTGACTATAAAACTGGTTAAAACTGGTTTCAGCCCAAAGTAACTTGCCATAAAAAAGCTCTTTCAGTCAAAAGCAATGGGAAAGCACCCACTGGTTAAAGAGAAGAATGTAAATGGAATTGAAAAGCAAAAGCTAAGAGGAGAGGGTATTCATCTGAGACCTGACACCTTCTGTATCTGATTTGTGCTTTTCTTTGCCACCTTTCTCCACGCAGGAAAAAGTGATACACTTCTTGCTGTATCACCCGCCTGGTACCCAGGGAGATTAAATTCTTCAATAAAAAAATGAAATGCAAGGCTGTATACTTTCAGAACTAAGCCTCATTATTTAAATTCCAACTCCTCTCATCTTCAGGAAAAATAGCATGCAGTATTTCATCTACAGACTTCTTATTCCCGTGTTTTGAATTAATATTAACCATGAACAACTTTACTTTTGGAAGAAAAGAGTGAACACCAGTGTTGCAGAACCAGCTCCTGGATGTGTACAGGTTCCAGAAAAGACCATTAGCATTTCCCTTCTTTGTTTTACTGTGCCTAACTAGAGGAAACTCCCAAATGCTCCGATAAGCCTGGCAGTCTATGGCCCTAAACTTGCCTTGTCATCTAATTTCCAGATTTAATTTCTCTCTGCCCTCCCTCTACTGCACTTTAGAATAAAACAGGGCTAAATAACTTCTTTTTAATAAGTGTTGATTACAAAAGCCCTGGTCCCATCCTGCTTAGATTGTGTGAATAGCCTACTGCTAGACTGTTCTGAACTTGACCCTCATTCTGCATCCAAATTCAATGATACCACCATTCATCAGCTTGATTTTGGCAGTTGTACATGCCCTCTGAAGCACTATTTTTGGCAGGCTCTCAAAGCACGAAGTGACTTTCAGCATACAAATCTCACTGACTTGCTGCATAGTCTCCTTCACGATCCTTGATCAGCACGAGCTCAAGACCTCGGCTGACTAGCATAAAACCAAAAATAGTGCGTTTGACAATCCAAGTCTGAATAACAATTAATATGCAACCTCATTGATAACAGTTAGTATGTGCACCAGCTGCTCTGTGACGGCTTTTCTCAACCTCTCTTCAGGTGAGCTGGTCATCAGGAAGAAGGTGCCCAAGAGAGACCTGCAGCTGATCCCTAAATGAAGCAAATGTTGCCGTAAGTTGACTTGTCCCTCGAAGAACTGTCTGGAGATGGTAAGTGCAAAGAGCAGGGCTCTGATTCAGGGCCTTTTTGGTTAGAGAAGAAGTAGTAATGGCTCTGCACATTTTTGTAAGCTTTGGAAAATTTTAGAAGCATTTCTATTCTTTTTGACTGCCTATAGTTGAATGTTAGTTAGCCCTGGGCTACCAACAGGGAAATGGCAGCACAGAATAGGCCAGGGGCTCTCCCTGCCACTCAAATTTAATACTCAAGGACCCATTCTCAGGCTTTTTCTAAGATCACTGGATCTCACCTCTTTAAGTTCTCAAAGCCTCTAGAGAAAAGCACAAGGTGCCCTGGTATCCTGTGAGTGTCCCTGCAGCAGATCTTTGGAAAAGCAGCAAGAAGCATTTGATTGCTGCAGTGCTTTATATAATCCAGCAACTAAATATCCATATGCAAAGGCATCTAGCCCACCCATAACTGAAGAAGTGTTGTGGGGACCTGCTCAAGTCCACTAAGGCATCATTGACACCACTGCACCCCCACCAACCTTCTTCAGAAACCCCTGCAGGAAAAAACCCGGAGGAGCTACCTGGACCCTGGCACCATCCTCCACTCCCTCAGAGGGAAACCTCGGGACCAGAAGTGATTCAGCAGAAGATGATGCAGCGCAGAATTGATTTGCTTGGCAGCGACCCCGTTGCAGGTTCACTAATGCTGCTGTACAACACCTCTTTCACTGATAATGAGTAAAGCCAAACCCCTTGCCTCTCAAGGAAGGGAGATACTAAACATGATGCAGTTTAGCATTGTTTTCTGAAGATAACATCCTAACCTAGCAAGTAGGAGTCATCCTTCATAACAGTAACTCACACCTCCACTCTTTCAGCCACACTAACCAGAGTCTTCGTATTTCTCACGGTCTGGGAGCTGAATCCATCCAACCCTCGCCAGAGCAGGTCTTCGTGCCCCTTTAATGAAAGAAGAGACAAGCACTCAGACTACAAGCCTGATTCTTCAGTCGGTTGTGCATATTTCATGCCAGTAAATAACTGTAGTGAAATCTGTGTTGTAAGCCAGTAAAAGCTATTTTGTGAAGATGAGGAATCAGGCTCTGTAAAAGATATGCAGAAATTAAACAAGTAAAACAGAGCAAACAGCTCTGGCCTATCAAGGTAATTTATATCCCGTTAACCAGAAAAAAACAGGCACAAGAGACATCTGGAAGTGAAAATTAACTAAAACCAGATTAACGACATAAACAAGAGAGAAATACACCCTCCAGATCTGTGTAGCTGAGCCTGATGGATATCACAAGCTAGATTGCTAGGGGTTTTTTATTTTTAAAGGAACACAACAAATCAGGGAGAAAATTCTCCATTTAAAGCTGTAACTACTTGATTCAGAGATTTGTGGGAGCATAAAAGACAGAAGCACAGAGGAAAAAATCAGCTGCTAACAGCTCTAGATGTGTGCTTGGCCCAGAACTAATTGAAAAACAATAACCATTATTTGAGAATCATTTTTGTTGCCAAAATTCACAACTAATATTATTTACAATCTGCTGTATGACCACCTGCATATCTAACTGAATTAAAAAATACATACTCATATATAGACACATAAATAGTCATGAACAACCATTTGAAAAAAATTAGTATAGAATATGCATTTTAAAAATGCCAGTTAAGTAAGTTATTTCTCCCCCTGTTGGAATATCATCTTGCACTGAGGACATTTGCTTCTGGTAGTGAAGGAATTGCTGGGTTTGGTGCATTTCCTTTAAATGTGTGAGGCTGCACATGCTCCTAGCTGAAGAAAATCTGGCCACAGTTTTCACCTCATTGCTGACCTTGAAACCACTTTACTTATTCTCTTGCATATCTAGCTACGAAATCTTCATCCAAACCGCAGTGGGCTCTGCCATCTGTTTGATTCCCCTGCAGATATGGGCAGAGCAGTTTTATGATATTTTTTCATGTCTATAATAGAGAGTATTTTTATAAAGGTGACAAATGCTACTGCTTAAAAAAATGGAGGGATGTTAATTTATTTTTTATTTTCAATGTTGGCAAAACTATCTTCATGGACTTTTATTTGCTCATATTACCCCAAAAACCCACCAAAGCAAACATCTGCTAAAACAATGGTAAGCTAAGCAAAGCAGAAAGGATCAGGTTTTAGTTTATATAGCATTATATCTTATGCACCAACAGTACTGCTTGCCAGATTCAGAGTCCACAACATTTCTAAGCACAAAAGTAATTTTCAAATCCCAGGCTAGGTTTGCAGCACTGACAGATTAAAATGCTCTCTTTCTTCACTTAGAAGATGACCCAATTTGACAGAAAAATCTTCAGGAGAAACTAAATGTAGAACCCTGTTTCATTTGATACTACTTTACGAACTACAGCAATGCTCTGAATGCTAGTGGTGTTATCCAGGTGCTAAAAAACGAATCCTGCATCAAAACATGTCCCTGAAAGTTGTACCTGGTTCTCTCATTCCTGCATGGAAATGGTGAAGTTCTTTCCCTACGGTACCACCCCCGTGGTGCACCCACCGTGCGTCTTTCTTGTCCTGCTCCTGCACAGGAATAATATCCTGTCAGTAATTCATAAGTATTATAGAGGCCCTTGCTGTGCTTCTGAAGTCACCAGAATCTAGTAAAAAAACAGTATATAATTTAGTTTGGCTTCATGTGACTTGTGCAGTTCATGTGGCTCCTTCCCTTATGTACGTTGTGCAACTGCCACATGATAACCTCCCCGAAGGCGGCCTGTGGGATAAAAGATCCTGCACGTGTCTGCAGGCTGGGCTGGGACTCGGAGGGGACTGTAAAAATGCAAGGTGGGAGGAAAACAAAGCAAATTGCTTCCCTGAAATGGAAAAAGATAAGAGACTGAGACTTACTTCATTTTCTAAAGCCTGTAGGTTCTCAGGCACCAAAGTGATCAATAAGAGACTTGCTGCGTTCTTTTTCCCCGTGGGGGACATTCACACGAGTCTCACTGGGATGCCTGCAGTGACTCCCAGGGACTGGCGACACACTTTGCATCCCTCATCGATGAAGCCAGCATGATGGCAGGAAGACATGGGATGTTCAGGTGCCGATCTGCAACTCTTGAGCACCAGGTCAGAAGCCCCAGGAGAAGCTGGACAGCATGGGGAGGTCTTCAGAGATCGTTTCCACAGTGCATTGTATCGCTGATGTTTATGCAGCTCCTTTTTTATGTTTCCTTTTGCTGTATGACACTGAGTATTGAATATAAGTAGCTTTTACCTCATTAAAAATTCTTTCAAATAAGTCAATAAATGCTTTATCTCAGTTCCTAATATGGGTATATTTCTGTTGGTTGCCAGTGAAAAAAAATGTTAACAAATACATACAATTCAGGACAAACATGGAAAAGAACCATACATTTCAAAGGCAATCAGCTGTTACAAAACATTATCAGCGTCAGCTGTAATGTTAAAAAAGGAAAGCCCTAGTTGATCATGTGTTAATTAAAAATCTCCGTATCTACAGTCTCAGCCTGGTTCCAGCAGACCCAGCGTGAAGGGCCAGCAACGCAGGCAACCTTTGTGCCTTCTGCGTCAGCGACAGCGGCACCGCGTCTTGCTTGCCGTGCTCCGTGCTGGGGACGATGGCACACGTCTGGGACCTGATCTCCTTGCCCCGACGCTTGTCGCTGATACTGCTGTTGGTTTCACCCGCAGAGCGGGCTGAGCAGGCAGATAACACAGCAAGGGCCCAGGAGAGACTCTAAGGCAAGGACGAAAGGGGCTGACGATGCCCAAAAGCGAAAGGGGGAAGATGCTTGTAAGCAGTAGCCACCTTGGGGGCAGGATATCAGAAAGCGAAGTGGAAGAGTCACCCCCTCGGAGGTGCAGGGAGGGGAGGTAGCCTTGCGTTATCCACCAGTGCCCCATAAGGAGGAAGCGGGGGGCATGAAGCAAGATGTCGGGGTGCCTTTCCTGTGCACCTCCGTGCCCTTCTGCTCTCAACTCCCTTTGCCTTCAGCTCATCCTTTTGCTCCTGCTGCTTGAGCATATGGTGCTTTGTTTCCAGTGCCAGGGAGACTTTGCGAACAAGCTGCGTACGCTTCTCGCATCCCTTGATCTGAGCCCATCTGGGGTGGGTGGCCAGCTTGGAGCACAGGCATGGGCATGGGCACGGCTGCAACGTAGCTGCAGGGTAGCTCAGGCAGAGAGCATGAGCAGAGTGCCCAGCTTAAAAGAACCTCCTGAGAGAAGGGCAGCCTTTCCCACTGAGGCTTCTTGCAGCATTTTCTCAGACACCTCTTTCATTCAAGATGTGACGCCTGCACCCATTATCTGAGCTGGCCGTGAGCCCAAGCGGTCCAGACCCTAGGAAGGGTAGGAGGGTGTGCTAGGGGCCTGACAGACAGCGCTTGTTATGGCTGGTAAGACTGACACAGATTGAGCCCCCGACTGTTTGCTGCTCCTCCGTTTGGAGGAACGGAGCTCCTCACACAATGGCTTAGGAAATTGTCATATGGTTGTGGAGGAAACAAGGCTGCTCGCTGATGGAACCTCAGAAGGATAAGCAAAGGGTGTCTCCAGGAAACAGTGCTGAGATTGCTCTTCCAGAAGGAAGGGTTGTGGGTGCAAAGCAAAAAAATTCTCTTCAAGGGAAGAAGAGTTGCTCTCGTCCACGTCTCTCAGCTCATCCAAGAAACAAGAAGTGTCTGAGTGAGCAGTTCGCATCCATTCCATTCCCCAGCATCACAGGGAAGGAGCCTGCTCCAGAAACAACAGCTGGACCTCTAAGCCGGAGCTGTATCTTTTGCCTGCTCATGTAACAGATACCTGTATGCAATATGCGACAGGCTGTCTTTAAAAATCAAGACCTCTGCCTTAACTGGCACTGAGGTGGGCACAAGATATGCTCTAAGTATCAGTCTTGTTTCTTTGGTTGGTTTAAGATTTATGGTCATTATACTTTATCCGTAATTAATTGTTTTTTTAATGTTATTGCTTTATACAGCTTAATTCTATTTGCCAAAACACACTGACTATTAAATTGTAATTTTTTTCTCAATTTTTTTTAACAAAAAGCTTGCGCGTCAAGATAAGGACAGGGAGAGGTCACTCACCAGTTACCGTCATGGGCAAAACAGACTCAACTTGGGGAAAATTAATTTCATTTATTACCAATCAAATCAGAGTAGGATAATGAGAAATAAAACCAAATCTTAAAACACCTTCCCGCCACCCCTCCCTTCTTCCCAGGCTGAAGTTCACTCCTGATTTTCTCTACCTCCTCCCCACAAGCAGCACAGGGGGATGGGGAATGGGGGTTGGGGTCAGTTCATCACACATCTGTGCTGCTCCTTCCTCCTCAGGGGCAGGACTCCTTGCACTCTTTCCCTGCTCTGGTGTGGGGTCCTTACCACGGGAGACAGTCCTCCACGAACTTCTCCAATGTGGGTTCTTCCCACGGGCTGCAGTCCTTTACAAACTGCTCCAGCGTGGGTCCTTCCCACAGGCTACAGTCCTTCACAAACTGCTCCAGTGTGGGGCCCTTCCACGGGCTGCAGTCCTTCAGGTACAGACCGCTCCAGCGTGGGTCCCCCGCAGGGCCACAGGTCCTGCCAGAAGCCTGCTCCAGTGTGGGCTTCCCACGGGGCCACAGCCTCCTTCGGGCATCCCCCTGCTCCAGCGTGGGGTCCTCCCCCTGGCTGCAGGTGGAGATCTGCTCCACTGTGGACCTCCATGAGCTGCAGGGGGACAGCCTGCCTCACCAGGGTCTTCCCCAGGGGCTGCAGGGGAATCTCTGCTCCGGCGCCTGGAGCACCTCCTCCCCCTCCTTCTTCACTGACCTGGGGGTCTACAGGGCTGTTTCTCTTACATATTCTCACTCCTCTCTTCTGGCTGCAATTGCACAGTTTGTTTGGTTCCTCCCCGCCCCTTCCTAAATATGTTATCCCAGGGGGGCTACCACCATCACTGATGAGCTCTGCCTTGGCCAGTGGCAGGTCCGTCTTGGAGCCAGCTGGCATTGTCTCTGTCGGACGGAGGGGAAGCTTCTGGCAGCTTCTCGCAGAAGCCACCCATGTAGCCCCTGGCTGCTAGCAAAACCTTGGCATGCAAACCCAATACATACGCTGTTGTAAAATAAATGGCTACTTTAAAAATCAATCCTCTTGTTTTCTGAAGGCATGAAGAGGAGTCATTGTTTAGAAGAGGAGAAGGAAACCTACGCACCACGTCAAGAGAAAACACATTGGCTCAAAACTCATGCAGTGTACCTCAAAGTTCCTTTCACTGTGTGCATGCTCTCATTTTGCCACCTTGAGCATGGCTATTTATTGAAGAGGTCTTGGGCTGACCGTAGCCTCTGTGACTCTCTTCGCACTGTCCCCTGTCCTCCTCTGTACTGTATAAAGTAGGGATTATTCTGGGTCACCCAGGGTATCTTCTTTCATTCTCCCACCGGGAATCAGGTCCTGCCAGTTGTACCCTGAACTTAACAACAGAATTAGCAGGTCCCTGACATGACCCTCTTACTGTGGTCCTTTGCCTCGTCCTACGCTGTTGTGTCACACTAATGTAGTATCACTTTCCATTCCAGTGGAAGTTCCACATCCTAACCTCCCTCAGCAGCACCCATGTTGTCCATCATCCATCAGCTGTCTAACAGCTAAGGTTTCCCAATCCTTCTATCAATAAGCTGAAGGAATTCAGGAGTCCCTGAAAATACTGCACAATAAACAGATGGTTACATGTCAGTCAGGAGTCTGCATCTGTCACATAAGTGGATAGCTGCACCTGCATAACAGAAAAGCTAGAATTTGCTTGCTTGCCCCTACTTCTTATGTGAACACTTACAAACCTGTGATGACAAGAGGTAACTTCTGCCAGTGCTGGAGCGTAGGCCAGGATCCCCAGTTCTGGCTGCAGTTGCTTCACGGCAGACTTAGGAGAAATCTAGTGAAAACAAATCACAGCACAGTCAGGAAAGGAAAAGGAGGAAAATGGAAACAGATTTGAATGCTGTGGTGTTCAAATTTTAAGGTGCAGCTCCACCACGCTTCTTGAGAGAAGCTAAATAACAGAAAATCATGGACAAGGGGGGCCTCACAGTTGCTTCTTAAGCCCTCACATTGATCTTTCCAGAAGAAGAAATGATCTAATTCTTCCCAAGGTAATTGTAAATTACCTACTGACCTTAAGAAAATGTCCAGGTATTCCAGGGACACCAGGACAGAATCTGGCGCTGGTATTCAGAACTACAAAGAAAGAAAACAATTAAAAAATAGAGAAACCACAGAGTATGACAAACCAATCTGAGCGACTTGGCAAATGTGCAGGGCTAATTGTCACTTTATTGCTAAAGATGAAGATTATAAAATTGTATGGCTCCATTTTTCTTGCTGTGTGTCAAAACTCGTATCATCTGGAGATGTAATAATGCTTCTCCTGAAATAATATATATATGCTCTTTGTGTATTTTTCTGCTTTCTGACTTCTTATCTTTTCCAAGTCCTCCACCCCTTCTCTGTAAATGCTGGTGATCTTAATTTATCCTGTTATGGTAGTTATACTTAGTCACAAATGTATTTCTGTTCCACTCCCTTCAGAGAGGACGCTTTGCTCAGCTTTGGAGTAATCAGAAAAGTCATCACAAGCCATCAGAAGTGCCTGCCTACAAAACAGCTAGAAATTGCCCTTTTAAACCAAGGCATCTGCTGAGAAATACGGAAAGTTATGAAAAGCATATTCGTATCAACATTACTGATAAAAGCCAGATGTCACATGCCTGCTCTGAAGGGAAATGGGATAAAGGACATCCCTCCACCACACACTCCCTCCTGCGCCCACACAGTTGGTTGGATTTTGGGACAAAGGTGCTCAAGCTTTGGAAGTAAAGGTGCAAAACCCCAAGAATTTGATTGTCCCTGTAGCAAGGAACAATTCAGAGCCAAAGGAAGATCACAGCATGGCAGAGTCCTTGCTTTATCATCTAATAATTATTATAAAAAAGCACTAAAAGAAACATGACAACTGGATATATCTAGTTGCCATCTGGCTTCCAGGAGGACGAGAATGTAACCTTTACCTCAGTTTTGTTAACCTCTGTACCATTTTTGATCTTGTTACTGGTTAGTTTGTGTTGTTAGAGGTATAGAGTTCACTCCTTTTACCACTTTTTCTCTCCTAAAACTACTTCTTTTGATTCTTATTCCCTTGACATCTCTTTTTGGCCTAACATAAGCCAAAAGCCTCAATTTACTGAGCTTAATTCATAAAGCATGATGTGCATTCCTATAAAGCACCCTAAGACTTTCTTAAAAGGTCTAAGCAAGCTTCTTAGTATTACTGCTTCTTCCTCTGTAAATATGTACTGCTTGCTCATCAGTCTGAGGTGGCACTATGTTCTCAATACTGCAGACCCATCCCACAAGCCTTTTTTCCTGAACTGGTGCTGAATACGTGTTTCATCCTAACTCATACTTGTTGATCAACTACTAAAGCTGATGTCTGTGCTTGTTCCCTTATGTCTGTGCTGCAGCAGACTGGATGTTCTTCATCGGTTGTTGTAAATGGGCATACCTTAGCTGACATCATCAACGCTACGTGTGCTTCCTTACAGGGTCTCTTCTGACAAATCATTCTCTGAGATTGGCTGTGTACCCCCCATGGCTTCCCTGGGGACATAGGAAGCCTGAGGCTTCCTTAGAAAATACATTTTGGGTCTTGGGCCTGACAGCTTGGTCCCATTGATGCATGTGCCAAAAGCGTGCAGTTACGCAAGAGCTCTGCTTTCGTAGAACCAAATTACCATGTGGAGGCGTTGGTGGGGCCTGTATGGAGCCGCCTGAGCTCACCTGAGACACATGAGCGCAGCAAAATTATCAGACTTTTATTTTTCCCTCTGCTTTCTGCCTTTTACTCTGCAATGGACTGACGCAGGCTGTAGGTCCTGCCAGCTGAGGACAGCCGCTGGCAGGCAACACAGAGAGGGAAGGAACAAGAGAAGGAGGAAAAAAACCTCAAACCTCTTCTCTCCAGGGAGGCTGAAGCAAGTGTGGGTTATAAGCCTGAATGCCAAATAAAGGACAGCAGAGGCTGCAGCCTTTACCTTCAACAGCACCCCAAGGAATACAGGGAAGGCCAGAGTGGGCGTGAAGAGAAGAAAGCACCATATTTCATTATACCTGCTATAATTGCAGAAGGGTGTGAGGCCTTACCACACTTCATACAATGGCTGTTTACATATTTCTACCACTTTCCCCAGAAAGTTTCTATTTAACCATCAAATAACCAATGCCAGCTTCAGGAAAGGATGGAAGTCCTCATTTTCACTTTCTACAACACAATGCTCTCCTGTCGTGGGATGAAGGAGCTCCTTCCAGACTAATGCTCTGCAGACAGACTTATTAAGAAAGGGGATATTCCCCATGCATTATGAAAAAAAAGGAGCTCCCAGGCACCGATTGTGAGAAGAATCCCCTGCAAACTGCTAGTGTTTTAAAGAAATATTTTGCGAATGACACAGCTAGGCAAAAATGTCCTGTTTTGAATAACTACAAGAATGTTCTCTCTGTGGGGAGATGTGAAGAGCATTATGTTCCCAACTTTGCAAACATGGATTACAGAACTGAAAATGTATTTTGCTTTAGAAAGACTTGCTTTGATTTTGTGCAAGAAATACTTGAAAATCTGCACTCCCAAATCCGCAAAAATATGATAAAATAATTTTAAAAGGTAAACATGCTTCCAACGCACACCTGAAGGCTAGCAATTTTTTGGTAATTGCATTTAAACCTAAAATGTTTGATGGCTTGGTGCTCTTGTCATATTTTAATGGTATTTGCTGTAACCAGGCAGATTTATGTCCAGCTCCATTCAGACATTCTCATTTTTAATCCAAAATTTGCATCTACACCCAATAAAGTATATGCTGCTTGACTTTATGTCAAAAAGCAACTCAGCATTCCTCCAGAGACAGTCTCGGCCAGAGACTGTAGATTTGAGTGGTGATAACATGGAGTCTCGGTTTCTCAGCTCTCAGGACATCACCCCTCTAGGGACTGACATTTGTGGAGGAAGGAACCATATCTCCTGATGTGGACTTCTCTTCTTGCACCTCTGTTTTCTCTCTGGTTCCCTGGTGCAAGTTCTCTGGTGCAAAACCCTCTGAGTTTTAACAACATTGTAAAGGGAGGGTCTGTAGGCCTTTATGGAGTTTAAATCCCCAACACATCCTTGTGAGAAGACTCAGGGGCTGTATCTCAAATTAGGCACTACAAGACGGAGTGACCTAAAATCACGTGCTATGGGCAAAAAATGTGAGTCTCTTGTCAAAATCAGCATCTACCAAAATAGCCACACATGCTTTCTGTTGGCTGGATATTTAAATTCTGGTTGATATTATCTTTTGTTTCACACTTTCTTAAAAACACCTGAAGTTGGGGGGGAAGTATAACCATAGATACTGAAATAAATGGTTACTGTCCCCTGGCCAGTGACAGCAGCATTTATCTTTTCTACAGCCCATGTGTGAGGGGCAGGAAGAGAAGTGTCTCCTGCTCTTGCTTAGCTATTTCCTGTCAAAAATCTTACTGTAATTTTTGTACAGTGAATATTTATAACTGTTGTTAGTGTCAATATAATTTTTTGCAGTTACTGCACTTATTTACATTTTAATGGCCAAGTCAATAAAGATTTATGCACCTGTCATCTGAATTTTCCACAGAAGTGGTGAATGCTTCAAAAAACCAGTATCTCCTGCTGAATACTCCCGCTCCAATCATCCTTTAAATGCCTTCATTGTTTCGGGAAACAGCAGGCTATCCATTAAAATAACCAACTCTTAAAGTCATAAGTCAAACACAGCAAAAGCTTGTGGCAGCCTTCACGGCAAAACTGCGTGCGTATTACAAAAGCACTTGCTTGGGGACCATTTTTTCTCTCTCTGTTTTTAAACACTGTCCCTTGAATGGTGAAGTCTGTTTTATCACTTTGTTATGTCTCAGCTGCACAAACTGCCTTGTTTTTGTAGCTTGAGGAGATAGGCTGCTTAGCACTGACCTTGTTTTGATTTTAATGCAGTAAAAGGTATAGTTTGGAGCACTGCTCTGGGGGGGTGTGCAGGCACACCGCTAAGGAGAGCCATGCTGTGCATACCCTCCTCCAAAACGTGAGCTACGGAAAGGAAAGCCTGAAAGCGTTCCCTCCGCACCTGCTCGTGGGCTTCATGCAGCAGTTCAGGCGACCAAGGTACACGTGCACACTCATTCTGGCCATGCTTTTCTTGAAGGCAGCCACACCACAAGCCCCTTTTATCCCCCCCACCCAGGGGAGGCTGGCGAGACCCACACGCCTGCTCTGCTGCCAGGGCTCTGCAGGATCAGCTCCCTTTCTGTTCCCAGACTAACACGGTTATTTCTCTGCTGTCCATCCCTGGCTGGATTTCGCGGTGGGCTGGTAGCTGCGGTGATGTTAACGAGAAGCAGGCTCTCTCTGGAGCTCTCTTCTCTCTCCAGGGTGTGTTGCCCAGCAGAGATGAGCCAGGTCTGTTCCAGCTGAAGGTTGGGGTTTGAAACGCATACAGAAATACGAGGTTTCTGGTCAGTTTAGGCTGGGGGGTTCAATGTTGGGGTTAGTTTTAGGATAGAGTTCAGACTCAAGGCTGAGGTGAAGACAAAGTTAGGGATCTGGCTCCAGCAGCTTCCCAGCTTCACGGCTTGCTCTTGTAAGGTAAAATTCACAAATCGTAGTGTCTCAGCCCAATCATGTGCACTAGAGCGGCCAAAGAGAGACATGTCAGGGGTGCAGAGATGGACGAGCCCTGGCCCCTCAGACAGGTTTGGTGCAGAGCTCCTGCTCTTAGCTACAGCCTGGCTCACCCGCCTTACAGGGCGGTAAGCAAACCTGCGGTACTTCGCCCTTGCTGCGGTCTCCGGATCCTCACAGCCTGAGCGCGAACACAAATTTTTCACCGTGACGCTGACAGACATTTTCTCCCCGTGTGGGCAATCCCCTGCCCAGCTCCGACGTTCCAGCCCCGTCTCCCCCTGAGCAGGCCAAGTAATGCCTGTGACCGTCTCCACAGGAATGAGGGGCAGCCGGAGAGGGGCTGGGGGGTGTGTGGGGTGTGCCTGTTTGTGTGTGTGTGTGTGACGATCTCAGAAATCTCAACCTCTTCCCCACGCCCCCCGAGACGGACGAAGTTCCAGCCCGTTCCGCGGGGCTGACGGGAGCCCGCCATTAACACCCGCGCGCCTCCGCCCCGCTCCCCTCAGCGGCGCCCCGCGGGCAGCGCTCCCTGGCGGCGGGGCGGGCGGGCGGCAGCAGCAGGCGGCGCGGTTGGGTGAAGCCGGGCCGAGGCCGAGGCCGCGGCTGAGGCGAGCGGCGCGGCGGGGCGAGCCCGGCGCTGAGCTCACCTCCCCCCGCCTCCCCTCCCTCCTCCCTTCCCTCCCTCCCTTCTCCTCCTCCTCCTCCTCCTCCTCCTCCTCCTCCTCCCGCGCCCAGCCTGCAGCCGGGATCTCAGTATTATGGCATCGAGGAGAATGGAGACCAAACCCGTGATAACGTGTCTGAAAACCCTCCTCATCATCTACTCCTTCGTCTTCTGGGTGAGTGCGGCGCGGCGCGGCTCCGACACCCACCCATGGACGGGCAGGGGCCCGGCACCCACCCTCACCCCCCCACTCGCGGTGGCCGTGGACCCCCACCTGCCCGGGGCTGTCGGCGGCCGCCGGTGAGGGGCTCCACAGCGCGGCCCCCACCGGGATGTCACCGATGTGCCGTGCGGGGACGCAGCATACACACACGTATATATGAAATAATTTTTTTTTTTTTTTTTTTTTTTTTTAAACGAAATACCCCCGAGCCCCCGCGGGGCAAAGTTGCAGGGGTCTCTCCCCCCCTGCCTGCCGCCGTGGCCGCCTCCGTTATCCACCGCGACCCCCCCCCCCGGTACCCGGGCGGGCTCTTACCTGGTCTCAGCGGGTGCTGACCCCCCACCGCCTGCCCCTCGATCCACCGCGCTGCGTTTCGTAACCCGGCTCCGGCTCCCGTAAACCATTTTTTATGACCCAGATGCATTAATGGAGTTGCGGTGATTGACTGACTTGGGGAGGCGGGGGGGAAGCCGGGTTTTTTTGAGGCGACCCCGGAGGCTGGAGGTTTTCGCATCGCGCTGGCCTGTTACTCAGCACATCGCTGGCGTGAGCAGCGCATTGTGGCGGCGATCTGCAGATTAAAGACCTTTTAATGGTACACGGTGACAACGTCGGAGAACGGCCCCACTGTGTGCTGTTAGAGACCGTAATCTGCACATCATTGATACAATACGGCGAAGCGAATTTGTCGCTCCCTAGCAAGGGAAGCTGGCGGTGTCTTATCGTTTTAATAGCTTTATGCTGTGAGAAGTGCCCGTGAAACGGACTAACTCAAATTTTCATCATTCTGCTTAAAAAAAGAATTGCTTATTCATGGCAGCCTTTTACATCTTTATAGTGAACGCACGACTTTAACCATTTCAACTTTATAGGCTTTTTTTTTTTTTAAAAGAAGCATGACCAAAAGTCATTTTGCTCATCCATGCTTACGGCAGTACGTCCGCGTTATTGACACCCCCCCTTCAGCACTTAACATACCCCCCTTCTTTTTTAACAATTTTGGTGGTAACTGCAGCAGATGTGTCTGTCTGATGACTGAAATGGATAGGAAGCCGGAATCATCTGTTGTTTTTTTGTTGGCAAGTAGATCCTGCACGCTAGTCTCAAGGAGGTAGGTTGCTAAGTTTATACACTTACCACAATTTCAAGATTCATCCTTTCCAGTGCTCTGTTCTCAACAGATCTATAAGAAACCCCTCTTCTTCCTGTGATTAATGAGCAACTGCAGAAGCTCTGGTGAATTCACGGTTTCTCTTCAAATTGCATCTTTTTTAAAAGTGACTGCTGTATCTGCTGTAGCCTGAATAAACAGAGTACTTAAATTGGCGTGCCCATCAAGCTAGCACATTTGATGAACGCTAATCTCATTAAAAAAGACTGAATTGTACATTGAGCCAAGCAGCTGGCTAAGGGCATTTGCGCTGTAGGCTGTCGTGATGCCAGGCCAGGTTGACAGCTGGGACCTCGCAGTGTAAATAACACAGCTGAGCTCTGGTTTGGGCTACAGCAATGCGTCTGTGCTGGTGGGATGCTCTGGTGCAAATGCTTTTCCTCGGAACTGTGCCTGTCAGGCTCCCGTGTGTCCCAGTCTTCTCCAAAGGCATGGCCCAGTAATGTTGCTCTTCCAGTTACTTAACACCCAACAGCCGTCAGGGTGTTTGTCTGTTTGTCCTCCTCCTTGAGCCTGGAAAAGGAGGAAGAAAATAAGCGGTTGGAGGCAGAATCCTGCAACCATGAGCAAAAGAGAATGAATTTCTTTTCCATCGCGCTTGCTGTTGCATCTGGTTTCCCAAGGCACCAGCCTAGGGAAGCCTAGGCAGATCTCAATGGGAGAAGACAGCAAAGGGCTTGGTAAAGGTCCAGAGTAGTTAACGACAGACCCCGAGTCTTTGTCAGTTGTTCTTCCTTTTAGCACAGAAGAACAAAAACTAACTCAGATTTTTGGCCTCTTTCTGGGCTTTGAATCAACCCACGGAGTATAAACAGGAGCAAGGCTGCACCTATTGCCTTGAGTAGAGCAGAAACACGGTGTGCTTTGGCCATACCCTCATCTTCTTTTTACAGGCAAGTCTGAGAGCTGAGGGATGCGTGGAGTTGTCTCAACGCCCCTCCGTTATTTTCTGGGGTGCTCTTAGTACTCTCACAAGCTGCTTGCTCCAGAGTCAGTGTAACTCAAATTCAGTTCCTGTGAATTCTCAGAGCTGAAAATATGGCAAGGATTCAACAGGAGGAACTATTTTAAAAATTTTTTTTTTGGACTTAACTGAGTACCAGAAGGAAAACATGCCAGTGCCACAAATGGCTGGTTTGCAGAATTTTATTCTGACAGCTTACCCACGGTTTTTTGAGAGGTTGTAAGCTAATTTCTGAAGGCGAGAGCCCTGTGTTGCTTAGCTGCAGTTTGTATGGGTTTTTTCTAGCTGTGGGGATGGAGTTGCAGTATAACACAGGGAGGAAAGTGGTTCTGTGACAGGGAGGTGTGTGGTGGAAACTCTGCGGGTGTCTGGCCAGGTGGTTATGGATTGTGATGTGGGGGGACAGGGAAAGAAGATGCTTCTTTGAATCCAGTGAGCTGTTTTGAAACATCCAGAAGGACTTCTCTGTGTTTACATTGTTTGTAAAAGAAGAAAATCTTATGTACGCAGAACTTTCCTATCATGAATGATTATTTGTCAGGCTTAAATATGAATTGCATTTGTATCAATGGCTGAGATGCATGTAGATGAAGGCTTTTAGTCTAAGCATTAAATGAGGCTCCACTGACTACATGGGAGCTGCAGGGCGGTAATGAAGAGACATGGTTCATTCAAATTTCATACTGTGTAGCTTGTTCCTTTCCAAATAGGTTTTATTTAATGGTATTTGTTATTTTGATAGCTTCCTCTCCTCCCCCTCACCATACTTCCCAACTTCTTTCCGTAAATGTATCAACATGGTAAAAAAATTCCATAAACAGAGATAACAAGCTTTTTATGTGCTCATATGTATTGTTATTCATAGTACACATTAAATGCCTAGGGTTACCGCTTTTGGTCCTTAAGGGACGTAGTAATAAAAATTCAACAGCCATTTTTTTCCTAATCAGAATTCTGTACTGAATGCATCTGCTTTGGAACTAGTAGATTAAAAAAAGGCAATAAAAGCACTGCTTGGCTGTTAGCTATTTTTATTTTTTTCCTTTTGGGTATCATAAATTGCTTGTGTAGAAATCCGAGATATAACCTGTCTTGTTTTTAAGGGAAGATGAATTTTACATTAGAATTCAAAGTGATTTTTTTATAGGGGAATGAAACCTTTAAGCACCCCTCAGTACCTTATATTTATCTAGTTCTTAAGTGATCTTATGTCTTAAAATGTATGTATACTTAATATTTCATTGTAGGCTTTGAAATCTGTTTTGTTATCAAATGAACGGCCTGCCTCAATATGTTTTGGGAGGGAGCTTCAAGGGTGCATGCCCTGGTCCTTAAAGTTATAGGGCTGCAGAAAATGGGTTTCATCTTCCATGCAAAGCTTGTCATTGCCCCAAACAGGCACCGTAGCAAAGCGGTTAGCTTCTGATTTTTAGGCCCTGTGAGACACTTGGCACTCAAATGAGTGCTTTGTGCATGCTGTCCTGCTGGTATGGGGCTTTCTTGCTGTTAATTAATGTAATAAAAGCGCATAAGTAGAGCTTCCATTCAGATATTTTTCCAAGGTGGGTCACTGATCTGAAAGGCATCTTCTGACCAAGATCGATGTTTTGGATACTAAATTAGGTTCTTAGAACTTGGCTTGTCTTTTGCTATGTGATGAAATCAGAACTAAGGTGCCTATTTGCAATAGTAGTAGTTTAGCGTTCCAAGTTTTTATCACTTGGAAAACGGATCTGTGCATCCTGGTATGACTCCTTGGAGGTTAGCAGGTGGCAGGAGAGCCGTGGACTGGAGTGTGGTGGGACAGGTAAGTGTCGCTTGGCTGTGAGGCCACAGCCGGCGCTGTGATTTTAAAACAGCTTGAAATTGCATGTTTCCATATCATTAATCTTCTTTTAGCCAGTTCCTCTGGTGGCCGCAGGTCAGAAGATGGCCCCTTGAAGGACGATGGGCTCGGGTCCCCTCTGGGGGTGGGCAGCTCCTGGTCCTCACGCCATGGCAGAGGTGGCCTTCGCCCACCATTTCGGGAGCTCACAAAGCCGGTTTCTGGGAAATGCCTGGGACAAAGAGCAAGTGTGATGGCCTGCTCTGTAACACAAATTTATGGCTGAACTGCTGACCCATCTTCAAATGCAGCCGTTCAAGCCGTGCATTATAGTATGGGATTAAATTTGCGTGTCCCTTTGAGTTACTAGTGGCATTCATCATCTTTGCTACGAATGTCCAGCTGGGTTGCTGAAATTGCTGGGTTTCACCCCAGAACTTCTTTCCAGTGCTTATGCATTGTTTTCTGCATGTGTCTGGTCTTTTTAAAATCTCTTACTTGCCATGCTTATGTTTTTTCTTTTCAATTTTGTTAATATCTATTAGAAGACAGTTTTAAAGGAAGTATCTTGAGAAGTGTTTTAGCTTTCCCACGTGGCTTAGACTGCTCTATCTTTTGGTGGTTCCATTGACTGCAAAGTCATCATTGCTGTACTTTTAGAAAGAAATTTTATTATTTGTACGTAGTTACCTGAAATCCAGAAAAATTACACCCCCAAAAATGCACAGTATCCCTGTCATGATGGATTTGAAGTGCTCCGTTGTTTAGGCATAAACCTCACGCAGTTGCCTCCTTAAGTCAGTTGTTTCCCATTCTGTTCTCATAATGACATACATGAAAGATTAAAGATAATGGTGTTTTCTTGTGAGCATAGCCCAAGGTGAATTCTGTTGGCTAAATAAATAACCGAATTAAAAAAAAAAAAAAAGGCAGCTAGATGGTGTTTAAAAACATAGCTCCAGAGCCAGCTTCTTAAATTCCCTCTTGGGGTACTTCCCCGACTTGGCTTACTTTTGTGGGTTTTTTTGGTGGGCTTTTTTTGGTTTTATCACAGCTGTGGTATAAAGCCCCCTTAATGACAGTGCTAACGGAGGAGAGCTGTGCCAGCATGACAGCTCGGGTAAGTGTGAGTAAACAGAGAAGACAAAGCCGTGAGTTCCACTTGCGCACTGTAGCAAGTGCTGGGTCTGTTCTCGCAGGTGTGCTGGGAGGAGGTGGGGGGCTAGCTCCTGCCTGTCCCCTGGCGTCACCCGTGGGTGGGACGGCACGGGGGGAAAGCTGCCGTATGGCGTCAGCTGTGCCTTCAGACATCGCGAGGATCTCATGCTGTTCTTCTCCTTGGCAGGGAATTGGTTTTACGAGTGCAGTCAGCTTGCGTGATTTGGAGCAGAGGGGCTGGCAAGTCAGCGTGGTTTTTGCATTGCTGATGCCCATTCACATTCCAAAAATTGTGTGCGTGTGGTACAAATTAGCATTGTACACCTCATTTAAGGGAGTAATTGACTTTGCTGTTGGTTAAATGCTCCTTCTTTTCTTGCTGTTTGTGTAGCCATGCGTATGTGTTGACGAGGTATCTGCTACACCTTGACCTTGGAGTTTGTATCTGGACAGTTCTTTACTTTGGGGGTGGTAACTTTTTCACATTAACAGGTCAGTTTGGACTGGTGAAGAGGGATTGTGGGTGACTTGAAGTGTTCCAGTTATATTTGGGAAGACGTAGGATGCATTCATGAACGAGCAGTGGCAGAAGTCCTTGCTCTTCTACAGGTGATGGGGTAGGGCTGTGGTGGAGTACTGCTGTACGTGTAGTAACTACTTCGGCTGTTTAGCAGTCACTCCTGCTCTAAGCAACCTGTTTTGTGGCCTCAACAGTATAAATACAAATTCCAGGGAGGGGTGCTGGGGAGGCCTTGTTAGCACTTTTCTGTCAAAAAGGCAGTAGAGTCCTTTTTCTTGGATGCTGGTTCATACCAGCCTTGCTCGACAAGGAAATGGAGGCAATTATTGTAGGTAAACCAAGGGAATCTAAAACGGATCCAAGAATCTGATTTTATGTCTGATTATGTGTCTATTTATCAATTCCCTGTGCTGTCAGGGAGGTAAATTAGATTACCTGGTACCGTTAGTTGTCTTCGTCTCTGGATTTTTATCATTGTTTCTTCGGTTGTTGCAACTCTCCTACAGATTTATGTGCCAGTGAGTTAACAGATGAATATCTAGAAAGGCTTTTTGTGCATTTAAGCTTGCAGAAACATCTCCTTCAATCTTTCACATGCTTTTTAAGTCCTGTGATACTTGTTACAGAGATGCTAGCTTTACTGTAGTACCAAGTCTGCTCTGCATCCACTAAATTTGCGGGTGAAAATCCTGTTGACCTCAGTGTCTTGCAAACCTAGGTGACTGAATCTTTAGAATAAAATGCAAGACGCCAGAGGTGACTATAGGGAGCAGATGACAGTTACTGTAAGGCCATCTTCATTTGCATAATGTTATTTCTTTAGGCTCATCACTATTAATTAGCATTTAATCATCTCTCAGAGAATAGGTCCTTCACATCAGTAGAGCAAGCCTCTTCCCATCTTAGCTCTCTTTCACCGTGGTGGGCAGATGGCTTATATGTTCTGTCTTTATAACAGTTCTGGGTTATGAGAGGGAAGCATTTAAATTTCTCATATACTGAAGGGACTCTGAAGTGTGGCACGCTCGTGTCTTACTGGATTATTGTTATTTCATAGCTGAGCTGGTTCTTTGAGCTCTGGGAGTAGCCCACAGGATTTTTAGGAGCTGTAATAAAACAATGGAAGCGATGCTGTTAATATTAATTTTGTTTTAATTTCCATGTAGTGTTTTGCAAGATGTTTTCCAGATGTTCTTTTTTCTTCTGTATGGTTCTGGCGATAGTGCTAAAATCCTTAAAAGAAGCAAGCAGCCTCCCTTCCCTCTCCGTTTCTTGCTTTCCCCATCTCCCTGAATTGCCGTGCTGAGTCCAGCTGGTGGCTGGTCGCTGTGCGGTGCCTGCGGTGATCCCCTCCCAGAGACCAGGCTGGATGCACCAAAAGGCAGGAGGACTCTGCGGAGTCCGAGCTGGGCAGAAGGCTGAAATTGTGTCTTGTCACCATTTCTTTCTGGGAGGTAATTGCTGTGAGCTTTGAGAAAAGGTTGCGTTTGGTTTGGGCTGCATGTGGATTTGGATGGATCAGGTTGAAATGTTCTTTTTTTTATATTCAAGCAGGTTTTTTTAAGAATTTATTTGCTAAGAGAATGCGATGCTGTGAATAATGAGGTGATGGACTTAATCTGCAAAAATCTGTGGATCTTGGGAGCAGACCTAAGGAAAAGGTTGGGGTGCTTATGTGGTGCAGCAGAGAAGGAGAAGAAGAGAGGAGAGGGTGAAACCCTGTAAACTTCATAGGAAGAGGAGCACTTCCATTTCCCTAAAACTGGGAAGTGAAGGAAGCCCCTGCTGTATGACCCTTATAACCACTCAGTGCCTTAATGCCTTTGAACAGAAATAAGCAGCTCAGACCTGCTGATGCCACAGGATTGTAGTTATCGGTGAAGCTAACAAGTACTTCAGGGTCTTGTTCCTGACCAGATTACAGGTACTGCTTCAGAGAATATAGTATATGGGAACAGAAAATTGTGCTGAACGCCACCAGCAAAGTATGTTTACAACTCACCCCTAGCACACGAGAAATTATTCTGATTGCAAGGACCTAAGTACATTCCCTGCAACTGAAGTTTCAGCTAGACCGTGCTGATTTAATCCTTTGGTAAGTTTTAAAAACATTTAGTGTTTGGACGGAAATAATTTTAGGAAATGCTAAAAAAAATTAAGTTTTCAAAGAAAGAAGAATTTCCTGAATATGCCAGGTAACCTCGACATTCTTTTTTTTTGCTGGACTGGAAACTTAGGCCAGTTTATGGTGTCATGGGTTGTGTCATGGCATATGTTGAATCAGTCCAGTTAGGCAGAACCAAGGCTTGCCCTTTTGAAGCTCTATAAAGTGTGTTGGCTTCAAAGTCGTATCTGATGCTTGGGGCCCCACCAGAGTTGAAAGTCTGTAGCAGAGGTGGGAAGCTGGGGGGCTGCAACCCCATGCAGTCTGCACGGATGCAGTCTGCTGTTGCCACCCCTGCATCAAAAGACAGTCAAAACACCAGAAAACTTGTCAGGAAAGTTGTGGCTTTTATTCTTGCAAGAACAGGTTAAGATAAAAGAGAGGACACTTTCCAGGTATGTATTAACAGAAGAAAAGATGGAAACTCAACCCTCCTGTATGTGTTTGCTTCAAATAGTACTTAGCATCTAACTGGCTTTAATTAGGCTTGGAATATTAACATAATTAAATGTGTATCACTTCTGTTTCCCTTTGAAAACAAAGAGGAAACAGAAAAACAGATAGGTTATTCTCAGTACCTTGACACTCTCCCTGATGGCTGCATCTCATTACTGGGATCATTTTTACTGGTGCAGCTGCCTTGTGCTGGATGTAGGACTTACTGTTCTGCGGCATGCACTGATTGCAGGCAGAGCGTCATTCAATTTACCTGTAAAATAATGTCTTATAGGGAACCGGCAGCTACTATTATTGCACATTTAGAGATTTTTTTTTTTAACTTCCTCTTGGTTTACAGGTCATTGATACTACGTTAGAGCTGCTTTTTTGTATAGCTGCGTCTTTTGAGTCAGTTGAAGCAGACCCAGTTTGCAGTTGCTAGCTAATGTTGAGACCGGCTTGTGTATTGCCTGGGACTGAGTTTGTCTTTCTAGTATACTTCAGGACAAACTGCTGAATTAAGTTATGCACGTCAAATGACCTAGAGGCTTAAATTGATCTCTCTTGTCCCAGAATGACTTACAGACCATCTATGCATCACCTGCAGACTTGAGTGGTTTTTTTTTCACGTGCAAATGCAGTTTACAAACTCCTGAAGAAAGAGCCAGGACCTCAAGATGTCAGGGAGCTGGCTGCCAGGAGTATTTCAGTATTATTTCCTGGAACATACAAGCCAAGCCCCAGTGTATTCTGCTTGTTCTCATAAAACAGGGGATGATGCAAAGGGATTGGATCAGGATTTACTAACGGAAGGTCACACCTTTCAAAAGGAAAAGAAATGTAGTTTGTGAGGACAGCATTACAGGTTTATTTTTGTCACGGCAGGTAAGACTGGGGACGCGTACAGCCTTTCTAGGAGGCAGCCAGACCTTGCTGTATTTACTGAGTATGTGCAGGATCTTTGTGCAGCTTTCAGAGTGCTCATGCAAAACTCTTGCTGGCAGGATGGGGCAACTGTTGTCTTTGCTCGTGGCTTCGTAGGCAAATACTTTCATAGGGAAAAACCACTCCTTTTTAAATCTTCCCCCTTTGGCTTCCCTACTTCAAAGTGATGCTTTCGCTCAGCATCCTCCCAGCATGGAAGGGGCAGCTCCGTGCCCTCTGTCCCCCTGCGCGGCGCTGAGCTCACCCACCCTCGACCGTGTTGATGGGCACGCTCACCAGAGCAGCAGGCAGGACAGGACCACTGGTCCTTGCCCCATCCGAGGTGGTCCCTGCCGCAGCCGGGGGTCAGCCAGCAGCTGCCCGGCCGGGGTGAGAGCACTGCCAGGGTCTGCCCTGGGGCGGACAGTCGTAGGGTGGACCATCCCGCTGCGCTCACCGGCTGTGAAATTACAAGCTGCAGGAGATGTGCTGGACCAACCAGCGTGGTAATAAACTGAGTATTTCATCCAGCAGTTGCGTTATTTTCAACTGAAACCAGCAACAAAAATAAAACCTCCCACTTCCAGGAGTTTTGTGTTTTGTAAGCAACAGCTAGTTGCTTTCTGGCGTGAAGGATGGTTGTACTTAAAATAGGTACATCTGTGGGAGAGAGAGTTTTCAGCTAGTGAAATTGTTCAAAATGATATGGAAAAGTTGCCTCAGTTTCTGTGAGCTGGCATGATATGCATGTAATACTTATGCAGAGAAAGGGGTGCTCTTTAACACAAAACAAACCCGGTCCCTGTCGTACAGAAACCTGAGCGTGCTGCACCATAGCTATTTTTTAACAGAAGTATCAGATTTAAAGTGTTCCCTCCCCCCTCGCTCGCTGACCTCAGATTGCCAGGAGACCAAACAGGATTAATCCTTGTACCCTGAAGAATATCCAGTATTAAAGCAAGGAGCTGGCTGTTTCCTAGAGCAGTGCAATCCTCACATGATCAAGAATATAACCAAGCCACAACCACTTAGCTGATTTATTCTTTTAATTTCACGAAGGGCTTGGCTTTGCAGTTTCATGCCAGGTGTTAGACCAAAATGACTTCCTATTTTTTCCAGCAGCATCAAATATGTAAAATATGTAAGATGGCAGACCTCTAAATCTGAAGGATACCGAGAAGAATTTCATGCTAAGTCTTTCCTCTGAGGCAATCAGTCAAGCTATTAATGATACAAAAATAAGAGCCACCTCATCAGTGGGAAACAGACAGTAAACCAGTTTTTCTTCTAGCACCGTTCACCAGCCGATGAGTTGTGCACCCAAGCCTGACTCTGCATGGCAGGAACATTTGCCTTTTGAAAGCGTATTTGCTCTATATCATATGTTAGTGCAATCCTGGTAAGCAAAAGGTTATGATAAAAAAAGACATTTTAAGAAGAATTAAATCAGCTGAGGTTGATGAGGCCATGTGGGTGGGCTGAGCTTTGTCCATATGAAATGTATAAAATGTCTTGCAAAGTCATCTTGCTCTGCTTAAAATCAGTGGGAACCATGTATGACCAGACTGTCTTATGCAGTCAGCTGATTTTTTTTGAAACTCACCCGTGCTTAGTATTCAGGTTTGGTGAAACAGAAGATTATTCTGGCTTGGATCCCACAGAATTCCAATAGAGTTGGGATTGGGAGGGTTTATCACTCATTCTGGTGCTGGATATCTCAGCAGGATAAACCTTTTTTTCCTTCCTCTGTGAAGACAGAAGACGTGTTAAGTTCTGCCTCCTGTCTCTAGACCTGCTTTGGTTGCCCTTTGATTTTGCAGCACAACGTGATTTCACAAGAAGATGTGTACTCCTCCAGCGTGGTGGTTCCACTGATGCTTAGAAGGACCCCAAAAGAGGCAGAATAGTGTTTTAAATTTTGCAGCTTCTATAAAAACAAAGCCTAAACTAAAGAATGTGAGAGCAAAAGACTGGTTCTGTAGATGCGTTGATGAGATAGTGTACTGCGAGATCACACGTTGAGTCAGCTGGTGGATGAATAAATGCTGAGTATTATGGCCAGCATCAGAGGACATGGCAGAGTGCACGTTGTTTGGATTAAACTCAGAAAAAAACAGAGCCTGGCTGGTCCCTGTATGTTGATAAGGTGGGTTTTTTTACAACATTGACAGTTGTGTATTATGTTTTCTCTGTTCTTCAAATACTGTTGTTCTTAAGAAGCATTGTGTAATTACTTATGGGAAAACTGAATCTTCAGATTTATTTACCGGTGGTAGTCCTTAAAAAATAGTAGTTGGCATGCCCATTTTATAGATGGAGACACTGGTGCAAGTCAAGCGATATGTCTAAGGAACAGTTTGGTCAAATTTGGCACAGCTGTGAATCAGTTATTTTAAGTCCCTGACTGTAATAATTATTACACTGTAGCACTCAGTTTGACGTCTTACTTCAATTGCAGGAATAGCAAGCTGAAATAAAAATTGCATTTTACCTGCTGTTAAGGTAGCTTGTAGAGTATGGAAATATTTCTGAGAAGTCTAATGAATTCTGCTTGTGGAAAGAGATTATTGGATGGAGCAGCTGGCTGTATCTGAACTATGAAATTGGTAGACCGTGACGCTTCTTTATTCTGAAGCTGCATACGCAACACACTGGAAAAAGCATTTCAGGTTGCCCACTGTCTTGGGAGATAGAACTGCTGGTGCATGATAGCAGGCCCCCAGGTGAGTGGGCTTCCACCGCTGGGAGTGACCCAGGCAACTTTCCTGACTTCATAGATCAGGCAAGCTCTTTTGCAGGGAAAAAAAAAAAAAAATTTCCCCTCATGCAGGGCATAGGGGGGATAGCATTCCTTCAAGGAAATAAGTGCACATTTCTGTAAATGGATATCCACCTCTATTTTGAAAGATCATTTGGCTGGGGAGCAAGCGTGTTGACACGCTTACCCCAAAGGAAGGAAACTCGGTGTGCCTATTTAAGAATGTCCTCATCCTCTTCATGCTAAGTGTCAGTAATCTGTTATCATCTCCATGGTATGTACCAAGTGTGGCAAGTAGGATCAAATTTAAATGTTGACATCCAGAACAAGCTAGTTTGCTTCCTTTTACCCTACTGCAGACATGAAGATGTGGAGAAGGATTTTGCTAACATGGAGCTCTGGTTAAAGACCGGTATGCAGAATTTTGTGATTTGTGCATTCTGCCAGATTTTCTGAGTGAGATTGTCAAGTGTTCCTAGGAATTGGACTGATTTCTTAGCTAAAGAAGGATTTCTCTCTGATTTACTAGTGCAGTGGGTGCTATGACAGCTGCAAAGACTTATTAGCAGTTTTCTTTGCTAAAATTTAACGGGACATTTACAAAGTACAGTCTGCGTGGGGATGGCAGCTCTCAGGAGTCTGCTTTTAGCCCAGGAAAAGTGCGGTAGCACCTACTGGGGCTGAGGCTGAGTTGTGCTGGGAAGGACAGGGTGGGCTTCCCAAGCTGCCATTTAAGGCTAGAACAGGTTGTGAGGATAAGGGTTTCAGCTAACTTATTGCTTGGAGGAAGCATTTAGTTTGGGGATTTCTTCAAGAACGGAGTTTGTTCATGCTGAGAGCCTATTCTGTAGGTCTGTGCTTTCTCCCACACCCCAGCGAGGCCCTTGCTGAAGAAGTTAATGCTGGCTGCCCTTGGTTTTGTGTCAGAGTTAAATTAAGGTTTTTCACTAGCCATAGATTAAGGTGTATTTTGTTGTTTGGTGGGTGTAGGCGGGGACAGCTCATGGAAAGAAGTGACCATTCATCCTAGTATGCATCTTGAAGCTGAGTGGGTTTGGGTGAACGGCAGGCTGGTTTTCTTCTGATGGACCCTGTGCAGTGTTATCCTAACGTCTCTTGTAATGGCTATTGCTCAGCCATTCAGGCTGAGAGCAGAGCAGAATAGTTTAGAGCAGTCACTGGTTTGTTCTTATCCTCTTGTGTGGTCTGGTGAACAAGAGGGGACAGGGCTCAGCAGGGACTCAACAAAAGGTCATTAATTTCTCTGGCATTCCTGGACCTTGCTACCTAAAAAAGAGAATTTTCAGGTAGGCTACAGCATGATTTCTGTTTCCCACTTCTCCTCCTCCATAAGCGGTAATCATCTAGAGACAGAGACTGGCCTGTGGCTTAGTTCATGCTTTGGTATCTTTTATCACCTATTTGGAGCAGTTTAAATTACACTTTTCAAATGGAAAATTACGAGTTGCTTAGGAAAGACCTCTTAAATGCCATTTTTGCTGGCAGTTTATTTCATCCTTTTCATGTAAGTACTACCAATCTAGTATCTAGTGGGGCTGCCTGCTAAGCAGTAACAGATGGCCCATGGTAGCGAGGACAGGAAGGATCATAGGGGTAGAAGCCAGCGTTATCTACATATGTGTTTTGGATTGCATCATGAATGTTTTCCAGGAGGGAGCACAGCTGGCACTGGAATTGTGGAAATCTGATTTTTGGTATTCTTTATTCCAAGTCTTGGCACACTTGAAAATTAACGTCTGTGGTTCGTGTTGGGCTATATCAATAATACTGCAATTATACTCCTTCTTGGATAAAATCGCTGTGCTTGCTGGTTTTCTTCTTTTTTTTTTTTTTTGGCTTATCCTGTAATCAAAAGTACTGTGTGAGAAAGTATACAGAAGAGAGCAGCCAGCTCCTTTATATAACCTTGCTTCCATGTATGCTGTGCCACAGGATGGCCTTAAAATGTAGTAACTAATGCAAAACTGAAGGAGGAAAACCAGAATTAGTCGTAGACATTTCGGACTGGTTTTTCCCCTGCTAGCTTTGCTCCTGCACTAAAATGCTTAGGTACCATGATGGGCAAAAGGCCAAAGAAGAGAGGGGGATGTGTCAGAAAGTTGCTGCCTTGCAGAGCTCCTGTTTTGGGGCTGTCTTTTCTTAATGCTGGGCTGGCAGCATCCTCCACATTCCAGCTTGGTTTTCATCTGTAGCAGTAGGCACATCTCTAAGGGGGCAGGGAAGAGGCGTGGATGAAGAAAGCTGTGATCTTAAACAGTCTGTGGAGGTAAATCTTTGATTCTGCAAAGGTGGCTAAGGCTTAGCCACAACCACTGAAATTACAACTTGCGTTGCGTACTGTATTGTGTTGGATGTTTGTCAAGGCGCCAGCAGGCAAAGGCCAAGAGCTCCTAGACGTGGCCGTGTGATTGTGCTTTGGTAGATCAGGCCTTACAGAGAGCTCTTACAGTATGTATTGGTATCTGTCTCCTCTTGACGCTAAGAAACCATGTATCCAGGAGGCAGGAAACTGTCCTTTTTCACATGAATAAAAATGGGATAAACTTCTTACTGAAAAATTCCCTGTCAGACATGGGAAAATCTTCACTTTGTGGGATTTTTCTTTTCGCTGTTGTTGTTGTCCTAGGAGCTTCCCATGCAAATCCAGTTTAGAAGATAACATTTCATTCAGTTCTCCCCTGCCACAGTTCGTAACTTAAATCCTTTTCCTTCCCTCTGGATGGACAGAGACTAAGCAGTCCTTGCTTCATGTAAGGTAACTAGAGCTTATGTCAACCATGGGATGATGTAACATTCTGACTTCTCAACAGTAGGATAATAACCCGTAGTAGATAAAACACATTACAAGTGCCCGGAGAATGATGCAGAAGATGACCTAAGGTGATCCTGTCAGGCTGAGACCTTATCTTTGGGCAGCTGAGCAAGGGCAAGACACTTCTCAGCCTGGCCTGGAAGCGTTTGTCTCACAACTCGGCTTATGAAAGTTGCAGTTTCCTAGTGCTGCTTCACTGTGATGACAGTAGTTCCTGCTGTCTTGACATCTGTCTTCTGAGCATAAGCAGAAAAGCTTGGCAATGTGTTATGAAAAGATCCATGAGGACTGCCTCTGAATTGCCCTGGGAGAGAAGAGGAAACCAAGCACGGCAGTGAAAACTCCTCCTCTCCCCCTGCCCCACGTACACACACTTGCTTGAGTCAAGGGTAAAGCCAAATTCTGCATGGACTCACGTAGAAGCTTTTCTGGTCATTCATGAAACAAAAAGATACAAGCAGTACATCTGGAGCCTCTTGTCAAATTAATGTGAGATTTCTTGTTTTGGAAACTGCCTTCCCTCCATTTAAAGCAACTTTTGCCTTATTTGGTACTAAAATAATCTCAAAGGCAATTAAAACCTTCTTTGTGCCGTTCTGTGTTTGTGTATTTGTTTTCTTCCATAGAAGGTCATTTTTCCTTGAAGCAGTTGCTTCAGCTTATAGAATTGAATAGCTTTCAGGACTCTAGTGACCATACTGGCTTCTGCTGAGTTTCCAAGGAAGGCCTGAGGTATTTCAGATATTTCTCTTCCAGTTGGTCACAGGATTCCACCACAAAGATCTCGTTGTTCTGTCAGCTTTCTTCCCAGACCTGCCTGCTTGTGCTAGCAAGACTCTTCTGCATGTGTTCAGCACTATAAAGTCAGAGGGGCTCTTCATGGTGGACTAAAAGCCCTTCTTTGATATGATGTGAGTCCCCTGGGAAATGCTGTCACAAAACTGACCATGTTTAACAGTCTTTTCCATATCCTTTCACTTTCACCTTGCTGACCTGAAGCTGGAAGGTCATTTCAAGGCTTGTTCTGTCTGAAGAAAAATAGCCTCCGTCATCTGCCTTAGGAGCATTTCCATCTTGGACATAAAGCAAGACAACTGCATGGTCTTTGTGCGATACATCTGCAAAGCCCTGCTTCTGAGTACAGCCTTCTGAGAGTAATTCTGTGCTAGCCTCTGAGTTTGGGAGAAACCAGCTCAAATATAAGGAAGGTCCAAACTTGAAAGGAATCAGGACTGCAAAGCCCAGTTCTTTGTAAAGACAGTGGAGCTATGTCTCAGCTAGACTTGTCTTCCTAGCACAGTGTAGTGTTGCTCAGAGGTACCTGGGTCATGGAAGTAATATGGGTGTGATTAAAGGTGGGCTTTTCTCTGCTTCTCAGGATTGCTCACTGGCTGCAGACCAGGGATGCACAGATTTGACTTTATTGGTTTTGCTTGTACAGCTGCATTGTGTACTGCAGATGTGCCCCACATGTCCCTAATCTAAACTCTCCACAATGTTTGAACCTCTGGTTTCTGTGAAGGCACCTCATAGACAGTTTGGAGTGCTTTTGTGGTGTGGTGAAGTGATATCAGCTGCTTGGGGAGATAAGTTATTCAGAGAGAGAGTGAGAGAATTTTTTTTTCTCCCCAGGAGCGAATTATTCTACAGTTTATCTAATAATTCAGACAATTTAAAAAATTTTTGTGGTTTCTGTTTGGTTGGTTGGTTTTTCAGTTTGTTCAGAATCCCTCAACTAGTGTTTGACACAGTATAGATGAATTGCTGCAGAGTTCTTACTTGCTGGGAATTTATTTTCCCTTATGAATTGACCAGGTTAAGAACTCAGATGAGTTTGCCTCTCCTGTGGGAGGTAGAACAGCTGCAGGATATTTTCAGAGCAGTGAACTTAAATGGTTGCCCCAATCCCATGCCCTGCTTTTTCACCAATGGTCTTGTTTGCAGAGACAGGACTAGAAATACATTGTTGGTCTTTCAGGGGAAGAACAGATGAGTTTATTCCCCACTTGCTCCAAGAGCCACAGGATACATGGCTGTGCAAAGTGGTCAAATGCACTTAGCCTTGATGGAGGTGACAGCTGAGTCTTTTCTGGCTCTGCTATTCTCTGTTAGCTCTGTGGAGTGCTGTGGCATACCTTCTGGAGAACGGCAAGGGAGGGAGCACCTGCTTTTGTACCTAAGCTGCTGAACGGATCAAAGTATTTAATGCTAACTCTCTCTTGTGCTTCCCTCCTTAAGCTCTGCTCTTGAGAAATAGCTCATTAATTTGTTAGCAGCCTGGTGAGGAAGGAGGGGGCAGAAAGCCACTAACAAATTAATTTGGTCCAGGTCAGGTCTCCCCATAGCAGTCAGGAGCCTGCTCTTTCCCTCCCTGTTCCAGCAAGTTGCTCAGGAGCTGGATGGCGTGGAAGGTGCTTCCCTGTTGTGCCATATACTAGTTTGGCTACTGCTCATACATGGGCTGCTATATATAAAATCTCTTCTTGATGAACATGAGAAGTTACCTAAGAAATGATGGTGAGGGCTGTACAGCTTACATAGATTCCGAATTTAACAACCAGTTTCCTCCCAAAAGTTCACACCAGAGTTTAAATGCAGTACCTTTCTTTCCTTTTCAGAGATCTGTGTGTATATCACAAGTTGACAGGCAAAAAGATGTTTATAATAATACTCTGACCTCGTAAGTCAGCCTTGCAGATAGATAGAAATTGGCAGGTTCCTTCTGTGTGGGTCTGGCAAGCATTGCTAGAGGAAAAGACAGTTTATTACTGTAGCGTTCGCCACATATCAAGGTGCCGCGATTAGATCACTGGTCAGCCCCAGACCAGGGAAAGAGAGAGATAACACACACAGTGTGAGCGCCAACTTCCGCCTTTTATTGCGCAGTTAATTCCTTTTATACTAACAAGGGTAGGCGGGATTACAGATACATCATAAGGCTGCGACTAACCCTCTAACTTTCCGTGACATCATGAGATCTTCCAAACGCCGAACCCTACATATTACCTGCTTAGGAAGGAGAATATCAGTATCATAACACTATCCATTGCCGACCTTCTCTCTAGCTCACTGGTGAGGTGTGTTACAATGAACCATGAACTTTTTACCCGACTTTGAAACTGGCAAGAAAACCACAGGATGACTGTAAAGGTTTGCACTTGGTTCCTGTTGCAGGAAGACATTGTGGATTTTCCCATTACTAATGCATATTTCAAATTGGGCAGAGGAAGTGAGGATGCCTGTAAAGACAGAAGATTTTACTATGCTCTGTATTCCAGTAAACAATATGTGAAAGATGATTCACCTAGAAAAATGGGAAGAATTTAGGTAACTTGATCTCTGATGACATAGGAAGATATTTGAAGGAAGAAAAACTCTAGCATCGTTTGTTTTGAAACTCTCTTTATGAAGTGCCGTAGTTACTCACAAATGTCATACGATTGAAGTTTTACATGTCTTTGCTCCTGGCATACCTGCCAGTATTTCTACAGCACACCTGGGTTGCACCTTTGAGGCTCCCAGCTTCAGGAATAGAAACACAAATGGTGCACAGTTTGTCCTGAAATGCCTAATGATAAAACGGTATTTGTATGTATATCTAACCTAAATAATAATAATGATAACAGCAATAATATTGTGCATCCTGGAAGTGACCCTGAAGTTCAAAATTCACTCTGCTTCTGATGCCTCTTGCTTACGTTCTGGTAGAAGAAAGCAGCAAAACATTTATCCCATTCTTCATACTGCTCTTTGGCTAACCAGCAGGTTCCCTCTGTCCCACTGAGTGGTCCCTTCCCAGACAACTGCCATGAAGCTTGCCTGGGACGCAGCCCTGGTGTCAGTGGGGCATGAGGGATGGACCCGCAGCATTTGTCTTTTGATGTAAGGGTACCCACGAAGGTTCATCAGACTGCTCCTTCATGATGGCAGCTCGCCTTTGGGTCTTTCTGATGCCTCCTCTGGCAGGTACCATTTGCCCTGTACTTCCACATGGATATGTTTAAGCAATCTTCCTACATCCCTCGAATGTATCACCTTTACAGCTGCTTGTTCTCTTAATGTCCTTTCAGACAGGCTCCCATGCTTTGGGATCATTCTTTTGGAGAAGGGCAGTGGATTTCTTTGGCTCTTGTGACGGCCACTGCTGCCTTTGGTCATCAAATTGCTAAAGCAGTGCTATTCCCCCACCGATATGATCCAGTCTCTCTCTCCTAGGTAATAAGTAGCTTGTTTTTAAAGAATCCTCCTTACTACCTCCTTTTCACCAGGTTCCTGATGTGGCTAGTGTGTTGGCATCCTCATTTAAAACCAAACACTTCAATCCCCCCATCTTAGTCTGCATCATGTATTTTAGACTTCCGTCATCTTGGGTACAAGTATATACATTTGTTCTGGTTCCCTATTTTTCCCCTGTCTTTCTTAAATGGGACAATTTATTCAGACTTCTCTGTTTTTTTCTCCCTTCCGCATTTTGCCAGCTCCTGTCCTGTCCCCAGCTTGAGGCTGCAGAGATTTTATGACCTGGTCCACAGGGAATGCATCATCCTAAACACTGTGTGCTTTTGCACTTCCACATTGCCTTTCATTTAAAAACTCCTGGTGAAATAATCTCTCTCTCTTTTTATTATTTTTTTCCCCACCCTGTTTAAAGGGTTAAGATACATTTTTGGTTTTGCTTAGATGAACCTGCCTTCCCCTCTGCAGAGTCCCTCTACCTGAAACTCCACCCAGTGCATCAGGAGTCCAAATGCTGCTGGGGCTTTTAGGTTGTGGTACAGTCCGGGGATTCACTGCAGGCTGTATTCCCTGTGATTTTACCCTTGTTCAGCATTTTTTGAGAGTTATGTGTTGAGGGGGGATCTGTCTGTTGGGCGCTGCTAACATGGGCATGGGACAACTGCGCTGCGGTGGCAGGGGGTCCGGCCGCAGGGCAGGGGGGGTTTATGCCAATGCTGAATAGCATGACCATGCTAAATCCATCCTGTGCCAGCTGTATCTTGGATTTGTAATGCTTTCCCAGTGAGGCCACGGTTATTTACTGTGCACACTCAGTACAGCCACCTGCCCTGCCCTCCTTGGCACCTGCACCCCGGGCAGCATTGCTTGCCCTCTTGCTCGGGTCCCTGCTCTGCCCTTGAGATGCGTTGGTCTTTTTGTTTTTTTTCCCTTACATTCAGCAGCATGCAGGGGAAAAAAAGGCTGCACTGCATTAAAAAAAGGGAGGGGGAAGAGTGAGGAGAGTTGAAAAAATGGAAAATAAAAGTGTGAAGGGGAATGCAAAAGCATAAACTTAAGTGCAGCGTGTGCTGACGCAGGAGGGAATGGCATCGGACGAGGCACTGGCACGCACAGAGATGTCAGGAGCATAAACTGGGCTGCAAGCCCTAAAAAGCTTTCTTGTCACCTCATTCACAACTAACCCCCCCAGACAGTATGGTCTGTCTGTGAATAGATGAGCCATCACTTGCTGCGTGAATATCGGCACCACCACCCAGGTTTTCCCCCGCGGTGGTGTTGCGGGCAGGCTGCCTGCGATGTGAGCGGTGACCAAATGTCTCCCCCCATGCCCTGGCAAGGCAAAGCGTGTTTTGAAAACAAGTGAAGCCCAGGGTTGCATCATGTCGTGCTCATGCCTTATCCTCCAGCAGCAGGCAGCGATGCTGGGGGTCTCAGGGTGCCAGGCAGCCCTTCGCTTACCCCTCGGTGTGAAGTGGGAGCAAGGAGACTGGCTGCATTGGGGATTCCTGCCCCTCACTCCTTTATGCCATTTTGGAAGTTTCTCTAAGGCCATGGTAACATGTAATCCCTTTGTGGTGGGGGTTTGTCCTTTCTTTCCTTTGGGTTTTTCTTCCTTCACACGGCTTCACCTGCCAGGAGTTAGTGTGGATGTCAGGGCTGTCGGCTGCCTGTCTCTAGCCGTGTGAAATGTGGACACCAACGACTGGCGGAATTTGGTTGTGCAGGCAAAGATGTAAAAGCAGAAAGGGTGGGTTAATGGACAGAGAGGAGGGGGACATATGGAGGAGGAAGGTAAAAGTTAATGGAGAAAGAGAAGGGCAAAGGGAAACTGATGCTTGAGGTGACCAACCGGTCATTTGATGGCCAGTAAAATAAATGAGTGGCTAGACAGAATAAATCAGGCAGATGGAAGAGATGGGACTGGCAAGGCATGCTCTTTTACTGCCCTGTGCACTTGCTTTCTGGGACATTTCACTTTTCCTAGGGTTGCCTGCCTCAGCAGCGGCGTGCCTATACACATGCAGTGATGGGCAATGTATCAGTACTATGGGAACACCGCTGTTCTGCGTGTGCATGATACCGGGTAACTCTAAAACGCTGTAGTACTTGCTATGTAGCCTTTGCTGTGGGGCCGATTCATGCCCCTGTCTATTCCCCCTTCAGTTCCCCATCCCTCGGGGAGGGGAGCTGCTGCCCCGCTGACCCCCACTCTTTCTGAGCGGGGAGGGAGGCAAAGGGGGAGATGGGGCAGGGGCAGGCTGGTCTGTGGGATCAGCGGGTCTCCGAGGGGATTGTGTTGGGATGGAGGAACCCCTGGGAATGGGTGGGGGAAGACATCCCTGTGCGCTGCCTTGCAACACACCATCATGGTACAAAAGCCCTTTATCTGCAGGTCGGTCTCTGCAGCAGAATCAGAGGGGCTGAGGGGAGGGAGGGGAGGCAAGGGTGGTAGTGAGGGTGGGGAGGGAAACCTCCGCTCGGGTGGCTGCAAAACTCCCGTCAGCCCCTTTCCCAAATAGTTTCATAATGTTGGGGCTCTCAGCGGCGTCGAGATTCACAGTGCTTCCGCTGAAAAAGGAAAGTGCCGACGGTGTTGGCCATTAGCAATGTAAATGTGCGGGCAGAGCCCACTGTGATGGCACCTGTGCCTTGAATCAAGCCCCGTGCCTTTGGATATGCCCATGCGACTGTATTTTAAAGCTGCATTTTATGTCCTGGCTGCGTAGGGAAAGGGAGTGCATATAAAGGATACTTAGAAGACATCTCTGGCTGCAAGGACTTATGTCACCTTCTGGGGGACTTGTCACAAAGCCAGCTACAGCAACATCTTTGTCCGTCAGTCATGTTGCTGTTAGTAAGTATAAACACTGAAACCCCAAACGTGCCAAGCAGCTCACTAGCTGCATTGCATGTGGCTGTTTAATATGCTGCTGCTAAAGGCGTTTGTGCTGTGGGAGTGGGGCCTTTAGTGTAATCCTAAAGCCAAAGGACCCCACATGTCCAGTTAGCTGTACAGCTGAGCAGGCTCCAAGGGTCTTACTTTCCACCCCATTCCTATTACAATGCTATTTTCTCCCACTTCTTTTTCTTCTACTGAATTAGAAAGCCGATTCCACTAATAATCATGTTTTAGAAATAAGTTTCAGAAATTCATGAGCTGCCAGTGGGGGACAGAGCATGTCTTTTGTTTACAGGAGCAAATCATTAGATCTTTGCCAGACCGTGCCCATTGCGGAGTGCTTAAAGAGACTTTTCTGGTGACAGTAAGGGACAGAACATGTTGAGACACCCAATAATAGTGAAGCTGCGCTTATGGTGAGCAAGCCTGTGCTGACAGCAGAGGACTGTTTCAGAACATTTGTACTAATAAACTTTCTTTGTGCTCTGCTTGTTTATCTGCTTTGTTCCCTTAAATGATGGTGCATTTGTGGATAATTTCCTCCGCTGGTAAGCTACCCCCATCAAGTTGAAAGTTGTCTATTTTTAAAATGCCAGCTGCCTCTCACATAAAAAAGCCACTGCTGATGTACCGTTGCTTGCAATGCATTATTCAAAGTCCTTTTTAGACTCTCGCAAATAAAGAGCTTCATTAATATTTCAGCAGTTGCTGTGATTCTCTCCAAGGGGGCTCTGTTCCTTTTCTCACTTGACACCCCTATATTTTTGTGTGTAGCAAAGATGCTTGGATTTCGAGTTACCTTTGGTAGAGCAAACTCATCATTTCCTGGAGGAAGTGGATCTTAAAAGAAAATGTGACCTTGAGATTGGTGCTAAGCAGATAACTGGTATACCCAGCATCTTACCACAGCCTTAGGAAACAGGACCAGTTTGGGGGTGGAGGGGCTACTTTTGTACACCGAACGCCAACTGTTGTGCTCCATCACATGGACTGATGTATCTAGCTGGCTTTGCTAGCTTAGAGGAGAAATAGGAAAGAGGATTGGAAAAGGAGCATCAGAACAGGTTGAATTTCTTTATGTAAAAATTTACTTAGTAAGGTTTTCTTATTTAAATATTAGCTGCATTTGCACTGATTTTGAAACCACACTGAGGGCTATTTTCTTCCGTCTCTATATTGGGTACAAAATCTGTGATAAGGCTGGACTTTTGAGAATGAACTTAGTGATTTCCTCACCTGAGGTGCTGGTGGAAAATCAGTACCAGGCAGGTCTGGAAAAAATGCTTTTGGCTCTAAAGAAGAAAAGCTGAGTCAAAAAATACTAACCATTCTGAACTCGCTGCATAAGAGCTGTTTTCTTAATCCATAGAGATCTTACACCTTTCCTTGTGATACCACGATAAAAGATTCCTTTGGCTTGACCGTGCATGATGGGTTTTGACGCTGGGAGATGGAGGTCTAGTGATACAGAGCTGTGTAATAATTTTAAAAGGTAGTTTCTCAATACATCAAGCAATTAAGTGTTTGAAGGGAAGAGAAGCGTTCAGAGATGGTGCTCACCCGTGAAACGAGAGCGAGAGTGATAACGCTTGCTAGAAATCAGTGCTGCAGTCTCCTGGGTGCACGAGAGCTACGGGCTGGAGTCTCCCCTGCAAATGGAGGCAGCGGAAGAAGGGATGATGAAGAGGTTGATCTAAGTAGGGTGGGGACAATCAGCGAAGAAATAAAGCAACCACGAGCGTCGAGGAGATTCTGACAGTGGGTAACTGGGCACTGCGTTGCCTGCCTACAGTGTGCCTGGTTTGCACATCAGGCAGTTCTTGTGCTGTAAGGCTCCCTGTCGGGACAGCGTGCAAGTGGAAGTCAGTGGCTTTGCTTGTGAAATACTAGAAAAGCTGTGAGCTGCAGTGGTTGAGCATCCAGAAGCTTGAATTCTTGGTTTGCTGTTGAAGAAAATGATCCTGACCAGGCTTAAGAACAGCTTAATGTTTCTCTCCTAAGTCAGCAGTAAAGTGATATTCTGGGCAAGAAATAAGTTTGGGGTTTTGGAGTTTGGTGGGTATTTTTTTTCTATTGATGCTGCTGTGCTTTAAACTATGGTTCATGTTTAGTTATCTTATTCAGGGTGAAATTAAATTGCATCTTTAGTTTCGTGAGGTAAATAATAGTTTTTAAAAGTCCCGATCCTGCTCTCCCAAAATGTACAAAAGGTTTGTTTATTCCTTCCAGCGGGAAACAACAGCTGCTGTTCTCAGAAAATAAAGATTTTTTTCCCCTCACTTCACTGGAATCATTCATGACTTTCCCAGTGTAATTTGCTTATCGTTTAAAAAAGGAGCTTGGCTTACAAGCTGTTCAGAAGGTACCAGAGAGCATATTGCGTGGTGCTGGGAAGACGGAGGGGATGCCAAAGCAACGCTGGTATATTTTGACTGAAATACTGTGTCTTGGTGGGGAAGGTGGGGTGTTAGGCAGCAGCCAGGTCCGGCAGCCCGTGGAGGTCGTGCAGACCCCGTGGGCTTGTGCTGCGTGGTCAAGCATCTGAGCTGCAGGACTCCGGGTGGATGTTGCAAACTTTGGCATCACCGTGTTGGTAACGGCAGGCGACCAGCAGGGTATGTATGCCCTGGCCGGCAGCATCCGAGGAGCAACCTGAAGGTGCGGGAGCTGCACCGGGGCTGGCTGGCACGGCGCCTATCTGCGGGTACAGAGCTGGGGAAGGATGTGTGCCGCCTCTCTAACACAGCCCCTTCGGCGCCTGCGGGAGATTATCGCGTCACACGCTTACAGGCTGACCTTAATCTTCCTAATACGGGATCGCCCTCCCCGAGAGGGACAATAAACAATCCAGATTTTCCTGCTGATGGTAATGCGGTAAGCAAACCTATAGCTCCAGGGAGGAAGCGTTCTCAGGGCGCTGAGACGTGGAGGATGGAAAGAGTGCCCTGGGGAAAATGGAGGAGAGACGGGATTGCTACCTACATTCCCTCCTGCGTGTCCATCAGGGATTTTGGGATTAGTGTTGTCTGATGGGAAGTTCCTCCTTCTCAATTTGCTTTTCCTGGCCAAGAAACCTTTTCTCCGTTACACTAGGACTCCCCGAGGCACTTTGGCTGGCCGCCGCTTGCTCTTTCAAATCACTGGAGATCTCTGCTTCTTGTTCCCTGTCCCAGGAGAGAGGGGAAGTGTCTCTTTCCTTTGTATTCTGGCCCTGCTACCACTGCCGGTCCTTCAGCAAACTGTTAATTACAATTAAATGTCTGTTACCGGTTCCTGCTGTAAGTGTGTAATAGGTGGCTTGCTTTTCCAAGGGTTACAGAAGGGTCCTAGCTCAAGGGACCTGTCTGAACAGTGTTTGGAGCTGTTGATCCCATCTGCTGGTTAAGTGGTTGACACTATTATTTTACCTGAATAGTGGCTGCTGGAGAAATTGGGGCCATTGTGTCTGAGGATTGGCCAATGTAAGAGCAGATGTTCAAAAAGAAAGATGGGTGCTCGGGTCCGCCTGAACTTGCAAATGGCTTAGCTTGGGAAACATGAGCCAAATTTGTTTTAAAAGCTGTTAGAATTTGCTAATGGTAGATCTTTTTTCCAACATAGGAAGCAAGGGCTGTGTGCGGGAGAGGGGAAAAGACATTGACCAAAAAGCAGAACAGGAGTTCAAAGCTTCTGGGCAAATGTTTGATCCAATGTCTTAATGGATCGGGTTAGCACATGAAAATGCCTTTTTGTAGCTTTAGCCACATCTTTTCAAAGTTGTGTGTTTTCTGGAAATGTCCTTCAACAGTCAATATTGGTACTGGTTAACTCCCCCTCCCCCCTCCAAATTTGGGACAAATAAAGGGACACAGCTGTTAAGTCACTTATGGTGAGATACATGGATCTCTCTTATTCCTGTCCATTTTCCTTTCCTTGTTCCAAGTCAGTTCTGAAAAAGGTCTCCAGGATTTTGTTGCTGAGACCCTCTCCCAATGGGAAGAAGACTTTCTGCAAGCCTCCTGGCTCTTATTTGCTCAGAAAGGGACCAGGAGATTTAGTCAGAAAAGCTGGTTTGGTTGGAGGACAGCCAAACAAACAGGCACTCGCACAAATTGATGCTACTGATAGAGTGAGACACTGCTAGAAGTGACTCAGTGGAATTGGCTAATACGCCCTGTGGCTACAAAGAAGCGTACACAGCAAAATGTTGTTGTCAGCAGAACATCTGATGATGCAGTAGGTAAACTTGTTTTTAATGGAAACTGGGAAGTGAGGCTTGGAAAAATGTCAGACATAGCCTTCTAGGTAGAATTTGAGTACTATATTCTTGGATGTTTGCAAGACTGTAATGCTTATTTAAGAGAGTAGAAAGTTAATTTGTTAATTAAATGTTCTGTCAGCTTGCTCCTCAGTGCCAGCTTGTCTGAGTCACCACTTATCAGCCCAGCCTTCCTTCCTACAAGTGTCACAAGCTTGAATTTTTACCGCAGCTTGATCTACATGTACTGGAAATTGAACTCTGCTCGTTTAAACCTGTGCAAATGTAAATGTTGCCTGTAGCATACCCAGAATGGTTAAAATTACCTCTTTTGTGGGAAACATGTCAGGATTGTTGAGCTGGTGTGGTTTTTTTTCTGGGAACAACCGTTGTACTGTTGATGGTACGGCAGAAATGCTGTTGGGTTGTACCAATGGACAGGCAGAAAAGGAGAGTATCGGCACGGTTTGGCATGTCTGTAGGAGCACTAGAGAACTGAACTGCTGCTGTGCGAAGCGCAGAGATGGCATGTTGCAAGTGTCTATAGTGCAGTGTCTACATTTCCCTCTGGTTTTTGCGTCCTTGCCCTGGAGTTGGGTGTTTTGCCAGACATCAGTGCAGTCCTGCGCAGCTGCAACGTCTTCACAGCCAAGTTTTTGGTGGAGGTCCCAGCAGGGGAGACTTAAAGGAGACTTGAAAATGTAACTTGGAGCAATGAGAAAATCCATGAAGCACCTGTCGTGCTGCCTCTTGCCTGGACAAATGTCTGGTTTTAAATCTCTTTGGGAGGGTGCCACTTTGGAACTGAGCTCTCCCAGCTTTTGGGAGGGAGCTCCGGCTCCAAGTGCTGCCATTGCTCCTTGCTCATGCAGGGGACAAGAAGGGTGGCCTTTTGCTTCTGAAGCTGCCCAAGCCAAGAGGCTTTTGCAGAAGGATGCTGAGGAAAGCCCCCCCTTCCGCCAGCCATCCCGGTGGGAGCTGGGGGACTCAGTGCCATCCAGAGGTGTCAGCACAGCTGTAGGCAGGACCTTGCTCCACTGCCCTTGCTGGCTAGTGGCCTCTTGCAGAAGCAAAGCCCTGCTCGTTTGCCTTTTTGGTAGTAGGTGAGGTGTTAAGCAAGTATGTGCACTACTGATTTACAGCCCTTACAAGAGCATCAGCAAACGAATGCACATAATTTTGCTAAGCTTGTGCGTAGCTACCTCAATAAAAGGGTCAACTGCTGAAAGTTTCTTCAAAACAAGAAAGTGAGGGGTTTTTGCGGGCTTTTCAGTAATGCCTTAAAGGGCACATTTTACCAGGACAACACGACATGGCTCTTTCTGCTAAGTACAGTGACAGTGCTGTTACTACATAGTAAATTAGGTCTTGGGCCTGAAATTAAACTATTTGGGCTCTTCAGCGCTATTTATAGGAGAGATTTAAAGGTTCTTTTCCCCTTTTTCTGCTTTTTTTACCCTCACTTTCCCCTTCTTGCTTTTAGATCTGAAATGATTTAAAATTGCCCCAGATGGAGCTTCTGGGCACAATTATCCAAAACTGCCTAAACCTGGGCAGCATAAAGAATATCTTCTTGTGCTTGTGCCCATTAGTCTAATGGCAGTGAGGAGTGAAACTCTTGGCCAGACTTTGCAAACATACCTCTGTACCTGTTTATTTTGTGTCCTGTAGAGTCTTCACCTTCCACGTGTGCCTTCTGCTTGTGAAGGGACAGCTCACCAACCCGGCCAAGCTGGGGTCTCGCATGCTCAGACCTGGGCTGGGAAACCCAGTTTGCCTGGCAAAGTCACTAAACCAAGTACTCTGCAAGTGGGTCAGCTGTGCAAAGCGCTCCTGAATGAGCTGTGTTGCACCTTGTCTCGGCATCGCCTCTTAGCCCACAATGTCCAGAGTGAGCCAGCTGTGATACTGCACAGGGGAAGGCTGATTTTCTGTGGCTGAATCAGAGGTTGCGTTTTATGGTCTTATTTTGCTTCAGCCCTCCTCCAGATGTGTGACTGCTGCTGATTCCTAATGTGCACAGCTCCTTTCTTCTTTCCGTGCACAGGCCATTCTCGATAACTTTATTAGCCTCGGTTTATGGAAACGCTTGTTGAAATGTAGCTCGTGATGAGCTTTGCTTAAGTCCTAGTAGCCAAAGCACTAAAATATTAAATTATTTTTAAAATATTTTTTGAATCATTAAAGAATAACAGGGAAAATAACTTTTCTAGGAGACCTATTGGTTGAACAATAGTTTAATGATAATACAGCTAAGGAGAAAGAAAAAAATAGTTGTTCTTTGTTTTGTTCTGTGTTTTTTTTTCTTTTTAATTCTATGTCCTTTGTGTAGTTCTCATGTGTTCAGGTACAGAAGAGGCTAATTTAGGAACGCAAGGTGTTTCACCTCTTTCCCAGTCTGTTTGGCTATCCAGCATCCTTCCCATACCTCCGCTTTCCTCCCTGGACGTGGGGGAGGAGGCTGTGGCAGGTAATGATGTCTGGCAGTGCTGCTGGATGGGGCTGGCTCTGCGGCAGAGTCCAGTGCTGGTTGCTGTGCCAGGAGCAGGAGAGCTGCAGAGCTGCTTCCCGGGGGTGGACTGGTTATCACAGCCAGGGCGGCAAGCAGGGTTCTTCAAAGGGGACTCCAGAAACTGTCATTGTTTCCAACTCCCTCTCAATCGGCCTCTCCTTCGTGCCCCTGCTTTTCTTTCTTTTTTTCTGGTTTTTTTGGGCAGTGTTTGCTTGGGGAGATTTTCTGTCACCTTCTTCTGTGAGAAATTGCTTCCTTTTGCAAAAGATATATTGCTTACTAGCAATTCCTGTTGACCTAGGGAGCCTCGGACACTGATTGTGCAACTGCTGATGTCTCCGTGTTTTGCTGATTCTCCGGAGAACCACTAAATGCAGTAGATGATTGTCTCAAGGCATTGAGCTCATCTGTCGAGGGGATGGCAGTGCTGCTGCACGGGCTCTTGCCCACAGCATCTTGCATCACATGCTTTTTGGAAAATGTGGTTCCTTGATTGTGGCAGGGGGAGGACTGACTGCCTTAGAAAGCAGTCTAGCTGGAAAGTACAATTTATCCTCACTGCACTTTTCTGCAAAACCATACTCCCTGGCAGAATTTGTCCACGTATGACTAGTGCCATTAACTTTAATGGCTTGCATAATCAAGTTCTCACGTTATCCTACCCCTCCCTGTATTTTACTTTGCTTCTCATTCTCATCCAAGCCTCTGAGAAACAGCATGTGCTGTTTTGACCAGGGACAAACCCATGCCAATTGAGATTGACGTGCACAGGCTCCACTTCTCATGGCCATTCGGCCATCTAAGAAGCAAGGCTAGTGGATTTATTAATTTGCCCTAAACAACCTCTGGAAGCATGTTTTACATTATCAGTAATATCAGGGTTCATATTTCTGTTTTCAGGCACTGTCAGCATCAGTAAGAAATAAGGTTTGAGATCAGTAAAGGATTTGTGCAATGTACACCCAGCACTGGAGGATACTGGGAGCGCTGGCCTTAGTCCAGGAGAAATGTGACCCAGTAAACTTCTTGAAAGACTGTTCAGTCGCTCTCTTTATTATGCAGGAGCATGCAGGCTGTATACAGGATGAATAGCATTTTCTTAACTGCTGCCAAAGGAAACATTTTCTACGCTGTGTATAGTAATTTTCTCCACTTTGGTGTCTCGGCTAGCAGCAGAAGAGAGCTGCTTCTCGCCTTTTCACAGGGGTGATTTGTAATGGTGCAGCTTGAACCGAAGCGAGGCATGGGGGGACCCTTCACGAGTGGTTTGCTTCCTTCAAGCCTAAGCACCTCAGCCCAAGTGGGTGGTGGTCCCCAGTCCGACACCGATGCACGGCTGGTTAGGGTAATTCCTTTCACCCCCGTTGCAGTTTCTCTGCAACAGATGATCCAGCTTTGGCTGCTCTGTGTGAAAAGTACTATCTCCGAGGATCAATGTCACTATTTGATGCCTGCGACGCTGAAGCAAGCAAAAATCCTCCATAACGTCAGAAATAGCGCAGTTTCTCCAGGTGTTTTTTTTAAACGCCTCTAGCCTTTGCCCTTCCCAGTGCTTTATTGCTTTCCCAAAATAGATTTCGTAGGAAAAAAATTTTCCACTAGATTCATTCTGAAGCCAGAGTGGCAAGCTGTTTATTTTTTTAATTAGTTTTATGTTCCAACCAGTAAATTAATCTTCTCTGTCTTTGATTTTTGAGCATGCAGAGCTAAGAGAAGGGGGACTGTGTACCAGAGATGTGGGGTTTTCTTTTCATGTTTTATCAGCACTTCCTTTAAATAAAAAGCTTAATTTAGCATACCTTTCTCATTACAGTCTGTATAAATGTGGTACCTAAAGAACATGAATTGGGCTTGAGAGTAGTTTACTGTTCCTGTGCAGCCCATCATTTTCTTTACAAAAACAATTCCTGCATACAATTATTTGGTTATCCCAATATATTTATCTTTTGCAACTTCATATGTGACTCTCAGAGATTTTCCTGGCATTCTGACAGCTTGAGCTTCCCCAGCACTCAGACTATATTTTACTCCCAAGCTTCTAAAATTGTGTTAGAGTGGAGCTTTTTTTTCTTACTTTTAAAATCTAAATTTGTTTTTTATGCTTCATAGGCCACAATGTTCACAGTTGTGTGTACAACCCATCTGCACACAAAATGAGAATGAAATATGCAGGGTTCATTAGTCAGATGTGGTCAATGGCTTGAAATGTTTAATTAAAGAAAAAACACAAAAGGCCCAGTGAATCAGATGTTCACAAGGTAATAGAGGTGGGGAAAAAACTTTGTGAATAATATGCTGTTTGAAATGTAGGCTCCCTTACTTGCCCACAGTTAATTCCCACCCATGTCTTTCTGCAAGGATGATCAGCCAATAAAATATATGACATCCTCAACTTTTTATTTCTTATGGAAATTCTGCTGTGTTAATTCTTTTGCCTTGATGGTAGACTTTTTGTCCTCAATCTATTTTAGAGCTAGGCATTTCTGGAGTCTACAATGTACCTTTGTTTAAGAATGAAATGCCCAAATCTTTCCCAGCAATGGCACGGCCCCTTTGTCTTAGAACTGAAGCTTTGGAAAAGTCTATTCCCACTTAGGAGAAGTCTATTCCCACTTAATTTTTATGAACTAGCTTGCATAGCCAAACTTGTGACATCCTTGCTAATCAGCACTTGCAAGATTAAAAAAAGGCACACAGAGAAAGTAAAAGTGCTTTATTTCTCTTGCTGTTGCTGTAAGATTTTGGTGTATTTTTAAACCTTTCCTGACGATTCATGCTTCTTGTGAGCTTCTCATCAGTAGAGAAGTTGAACAGAATAGAGGTTATTTCAGCTAATTGCAGGGTGACGTTATAGCTTGAAATGGAGGATAAGGAATGAACAAGCACTTTTGAGTGCTCTGCCCATATTCCATTTTGTGCAGGCATGTTAATAGCTGTATCTCTCAGTATATTTTTAAGGCTGTGTTCAGTCTCAATAGGGTGATGTTTGTCTGTGGGCCTCCCTCTTATTCTGTTTGCGACCAGTGTATTTCTGACAATGCCTGCACTGTCTCTGTGCCGTGAGCCGAATGGATGCCTTGTAAAGGGGACTGAGATGTTATAGTGGCTTGTCAGTGATGCTCTTCATTTGTATTCTGCTCAGGGGGCCAAGCCGCTGAGGAGGAGACGTGCCAGAATGCTTTCCTTACGAGAGCCTCTGCCCTCTTTAATTTTCGCTTGCACTACTTTACCTCGGTGAACCTTTCTCTTTCAAGGTATAGCTGTTTCTGCCGCATGGAGCTTGGCTTTAGACGATGAAGCAGATAGGGTGTGCAGTACCTATAAACCAGTGGGTTGTTTGGGGCTGTTTTATTTTTGGCTGTGAAACGCAGCATTAGGAAACAGAAAGCGGCATTGAGAGCATCTGGTGCCTGCCCTCTTCCTGGCTGCGCGGGGGGATTCGCGTGGGCAGAGAAATGTGAAGTATATTGTGGGAGTGTAGCCTGTGCAGAGCTGCTTCTGAAGCAATAGCTAGTTCAGCTTTTTAGGGAGTGGCACATGCTCTTGGAAACTCATGAATGAGAAGCTCCCAAACTGCTGTTTTAAATCGAAAGAGCTGGTTTTGCTCTTAACCTAAAAGGCTGCATGTTTGAGACTTGACATGCTAATATGACATGTTTTTCCTGAAGTGATGCAGTGATGCACCCTCAGTGGTGAGGTAGTGTGTAGATAAAGTGCGGTGTCCTCGCCTGCTCTGTCTGCTGCTTGAGACAGTGGCAGCCTTCAGGGAGAAGGAAGGATGTTTTAACAGTACGAGGTAATTTTGCTCCCGAATTCTTGAGTACCTTCATGTTAAAAGTCTTCTGGTTTTGTTCTGTGGTTTTCTGGAAAGTGAAGCGTGCTGGTTTTACATGCCGTCGTCCTTCCTTGCTTTAACTGCAGCAGTTTCCAAGGCTGTTGCGTGATGGTCCCATTTTCGGGACTGCTGATGCAGCATACCACCATCACAGGAGAGACCAGCGCCCTTGAGTGATATCCTTTGCACCGCACTGGCAACTGCTGCTCATCTCCCGGCAGCCTGTGATTAATGTAAAGTTCAAAGGCACCGACTTTCACTTTCTGCCACGCAAGTCATCCCCACCGGCGAGAGAAAGGTCTGACTGTTCTGGTGTTAGCTCCAGTCTGTGCTGCTGTCCACATGCTGGTGTGATTTTTCTCTCCTCCATCCTTCCTGCAGCTCCCTTTTGCCCTCTGCCCTTGAAGACTCCTGTGTAAAGGCCAGACCAAACAGTTACCCTGGAAGAAAAACGCAGAACAGAGAAAACGCAATTTTGGTGAGGAGTGCAGGTCATACGTCAGGTCAAATCACTGCCCGATGGAGTCAGCAAAGAAAATGTAACGTTGCAAGAGCAAATACAGTTTGCTGAGGCAAGGTCCATGGCTGGTTTTGATTGCTTCAGGGTCATCTGCGTGGTTACCTACAAACTCTCTCTGCACTTAAATTCCTATGGTGCCGAACTCGTTCAAGTGAGGAAAATGAAGATCAGGAGGAGGTTGCTGGACATCAGCCAGGGCAAGTGCCTGACCATTTGTGTGAGCCGCGTTAGGAACAGGACAGAGCTGTTCCTACCTTGGCATCCCAGGGAGTGCCATGACATGAATGAAGATGCCCATTTCTTGTTCTGTACTATTAATTTCCTCTGAGGCTCTCATTGTCTGCCTGCCTGTCCTGGAAGACGAAGATCTAATTCTAGATTTAGACAATCACAGGTCGAGTCAAGGTCAGTAAAAACTCCTGGGTATATTCCTAAAGAAAACTGTTTTCTCAGTCCTGCTTCCCTGGTCCTTTCAATATGTACTGGAAGCAAAGGTCTTGCTTTCTTCCTGAGTTTCACCAGCTTTTGAAGTGGTGTGTGCTTCAGGATCCTGGTTATGTTGCTGCTGATACTAGGAAGAGCGAAACTTCTTCTTCTTCTTGAAGAGCATTTTGGATGAAGGCCTGGTAACCAAAAGAAAGTTCAAACAAATTTCAGCAAATAATGTATCTGGGACTGATGCTAAACAAATACATGTGATGGCAGAGAAAGCCCTTACCTTCCTGGGCTGTGAATGAATAAAAGTGGTTCCTAATTTCAAAACAAAGGTGGCTGGAAAGAGAAAAATAAATGCTGTTGCAGTCAGAAAACTAGTTATTTAGTGTATCCTAGCAGGGGTATGGATCCTATATACAGAGCTAGAACAACGATGGAGTATTCTCACCAACTCCTACCCAATAACTTTCATGACTCCTTTGCATCATCATAGACTGACAGAAAGTGAAATCCTGTTACCTCTTTTCCTTCATCAGTGATAGGTGCAGGGAAGCAAACTTAAAGGAAGCCACATCGCAGCAAGTGAGGCAAGGTAGAAATAATAGGTGGGCTTGTTTGGTCCCTGATTCATTTGGAACTGAGTATCAGAAAGAGAGGTGATAGTATCCTCTGAACAGAGCAGGGTGATCTGTTGAGGTCCCAAAGCACTGTTGTTTCTGTGCATTACGTATTTGTTCTTGTCGTGACAATCACTGTCGGTGGAATTTTCTCATGTAATTAGGAGGAACATGATCCCCTTCAACCCTGAGAGCTAATGAACTTCTTCAGCAGCAATTCCCATCCATGTGTGCGCTGCATACCGAGGGGAAGAGGAATACCATGGATTTTATGTGTATAAGCAGAACACAGTCTGCAACTGGGAATGTCACTTCTTATAAGTAATTTTAAGTGCTGGTGACTGGACGTTTTTTTGTTTGAAATTAAACTCCTCTTGGCCCCTCTGCATATCAGTTGAGCAATTTCTTGCAAATCTGTGCATCATATCTGTTACACGTCTTCCTTTTCTGCTTCTCCCAACGCCATGCAAATTAATGGCAAGACGAGAGCGTGACTCAAATTGTTATTTGTTAGGCCTTCTGGTTTTCTCTCATTAGGAATTTTGCTATTTCATTCCTAATCTTTCAACCACAGCTAGGCATGTCCAAAATTGATAAACAGGTAAAGCAATCACCTTGCTTTATGAATCCCAGCAATAGGCCAACAGATGTAGTCTGTGGTACTGGCTAAGCAAAATCTGTGAGTTAACTACATTTTAATCAAGTGAAGTGTAGCTTGGGGTTGTTCTGAGACAAGTGTGTGAGCAAAGGATCGACTCTCTGTTCTGCAACATTTTCAGCAGGCTTTAGGACAAGATTTTGGAACTAAATAGGCAACCTTCCCCAAAATGCTCTCCTGACTGCAAGTTTTCAAGACCCTTAAGGGTGAACTCACCGCCTCTTTCTAATACTTCGACTTCTGACTAGACTGAGCCTCTGATGCAGATGTCAGCATGTTCCCAATTATTATGGCAACATCTTTGAGCACAGCCATCTCCAGTCAGGCAAATCTGTACAGCTGAATATAGCAAAGTGCTGTTTCAAACCCAGTATGGGTTTATTCCAGCTGATACAGCATTTATTCCCAAAGTCAATTCCAGTACAATTCTTTTTTTTTTCTTTTTCTTTTCTCTTTTTTCTCCTTTCTCTATTCCTTTCTCCCCAAGCCATTTCAGGGAAGAGAAGTCACATAACTTGTATTGGCATCTGAAAGACACAGCTGAATATGACTTCATTGTTAACTTTTCAGTTGATATTCTGTGCCATTTTTGGCAGAAATCTTTTCCACAGGCTCATCTATGGGAGGAGAGGGGATATCTGAATGCACTTTGTTTGGGATGTTCACATTTAAAAGTTTGTCTTTCTTCCCCTTTAGAGCTGGCTGAGCTGTCTGCCTGGCTGTAGAAATCCTGCTGTAATGTATCTGTTGGTGTTATTACGCTGAAAAACAGGAAAGTGTCTCTGTGCTCTGATAATGTTCTCTTGTTTTGAAGAAGTTTTGCCAGAATCAACCCATCTTTTATTGCCATGAAGTTTTCAAAATAATAATGGATACTGACTTCCAAATATTTAGAGTTCTCCAGTTAGAAGAAATTATCTCTGTGTTCCACAGTAGGGGAATTGTGTGTGCCTCCCTCGCCCTCCCAGCCCCAAGGGAGCTGGAACAAATGCTGCGGTGTAAGAAAGCAACTGCTGATCTCCTGTACCATGCAAAAGTCCCATGAGCTGTGGAACGGCACTGCCCCAGCTTTGTAATGTTTTCCAGAGAGGCCATGTCCCACCAGGAGAAAATCCAGTGAAAATGGGTGGACCCCAAACCTTAAACATAATCTGGAAGGTTATGCTTTTCTTACTTGCAAGAAGTTAGGCCTGATGTTTCAGTAAGGATATAACATGAGCTGTTCCTCTCTGGTAGCGTCCTAAGTTGTGTTTTGAAAAAAACAAATGGCTCTAGAGCCAGGGCTAATGATAGTTTTCAAAGAAGTGTTACTCTAAAAATATGCTGATGTCCCATACAGGCTAACATCAGTGAGAACCCCGAAGCATGTTGGGATGCTGTTCTCCCTTAGGTAGTAAAGGATGTAGCCAAAATCTTTTAAGAAGAGAAACCTAAAATCCATCTGAGACCTCATGTGCCGGTGCTGTAGAGCATCCTCTCTTTGTGGCCAGCTGCGTTGATCAGGGAATAGCTGGAAGTGTAAGCATGGGTTTCTGGGTGAGATGCAGTATACACAGATAAATGTTTACGGTGCACACAGACAAATACTGTGTGTTATCTGTATAATAAATCTCTCGATTCCAGCCAAGCCCTGAGCTAGCCTTGAGGCTGCTTGCCCAGCCGGCACAGAGCATGCCCCTGGCACCAACCACGGGCATTTCTCTCCGTTGACTCTGCTGGGGGGTGAGGGTGATATGTGGCTGAAATTTCTCTTGTTCTGCTAAACTTATGTCAGTTGAATCCTGCCCTTAGTAAAACGCACTTCCCTGCCCACACGTTGACCAGATTACACAGACTGTTTGTGACTTAATTTTCAGTATTAATGAGGTATGTAAACTTCACTGGGGTTTGTTGTAGCTCTTATGGTTATAATATTGTTGTAGCTCTTAGTGCTTACAGTTGTAAAGTTGAGATTCATGGAAAACTAGGAAAAAATGGGTTGGAGGGGGAATGCCAGGGGGTTATCAAGTTCTTCTCCCTGCTCCTGGGTATGATCAGCAATACTTTAGTCATCCATCACTGGATCTGCCCTGCATAAAATCTATTCCTGTGCTTTGCTATCATTATATGTAGTTTTTATAATGTTTGATATGAGTCATTCTTGCTCCAGTTTCAGCCCATTATTCCTTATCTGCCGTAGTTATGGAGAACAGATCGTTCTATTGACATTGATAGCATGTTTCTATGTACATAGAAGTCCATTATCACCCTGCCTAGATGAAAACCTCCTCTCTAGATGAAAACAGCACAATTTTCTTTAACCTCTCCTCCCAAGTCATATTTTCTGGATATCTTTCTTGTTCTGTGACCTCTCTTTCTTTAGTCCCCCCTTTTTTTTTAAAGTACTCGGTGCAGGAGGTAATGCTTCATCTGGGGCCTTATGAAGCCGAGCAGAGCAGAAGGATGACCTATATTGTAGGTGATGTGTGCTCCTGTTTATACTTCCCAGCATGTTCAGTTTTCATAACAGTATGACTTGAATGAGTCATGCTCACCTTACGGTCTGTTCCATCCCCAGATCTTTCTCTGAAGAGCTGTTGTCTGAACAGTTTTCCCCAACCTCTATTTGTACAGTTGGTTGTTTCTGGGTATGTGTAATAATTGTACTCCTAGCTATGTTGAATTTCAAAGCATATCTTCAAATGATGAAATAATCTCATATAATCTTGTCCTCCGGTATAATTGCGTTCCCTCCAGACTTGGTGCACTGCAGATTTTAATAAGCAGGTCCTCTACTTTCTCCTCTCCTTCACTAATGTCAGTGTGGCATAGAACCAAGAACAGGAAAAAAAGGGGGAAATCTACTTGACTTCTCTTTTTGCTTTTACAGTGACCCATTAATGACACTTGTATGGGTCCTCCATTTGTTGCTAGTTTCATCAAGGCTGTGCTTCCTTGACTGCTTTTGGGAACATCTGCAGGTGCAGCATCCAAAGAGGAGTGGCTGTATGGGTAGAGAAAATATAAAAATATTTTTATACAGAGGGATCTAGAGCTTTCCTGCAGTAGTGAAAGCTCATGGGATGCTAATATACTAGCTTTCTCTTCCATTTGACTATAGTCAAGTTGCAACAGTGAATGATTGTCCAAAATGATCTCGGTGTAAGTGCAGGTTCCTCACTTGAAAATGTTAATTTCAGATAAAAATCATGCGGGGAAATGTAAATCAGTCATAAACGTAAGGATTTGGAAAACTGGTAAGTAGCAAATATTGGTATGGCCACATTCCTGTCTTCAAATGTTCAGGAACATGCAGCTAGATGCTGGCATTTGGGAATGGTGGCATTGAAAGCCCCCATGTTAAATGGCCCTGTAGACTTGAAAGCTAGTATATTGCATAGACTGAAGGCAAATGTAGGTTCAAGTACTATATATATTCCCAATCCCTTGCCAATGCGTGGGTTTTACAGTAGGTACTTTTCATAGTACTTTTGCACTTCTTTATGTGCATCTTAGATGCGACAGCTGGGGAAAATGGAGATAGCGTGCATGGCACTGACAAATGCTCAGACTGAAATAATCCCGAAAAGGAGAGGCTTCGTGCCACTTTGTCTTTGGGTTTCTGATGATAATAGCAGATGTCTGCAGTGATGGAAGATGCAGGCTCCCGCTGTGAAAGACTGTAATAATGAGAAGCATTTGATGAGCCGACTCTGTTTCATTCTTACTGATGAGTTGATACTTTAAGGATATAAGTAATTACAGCAACTTTGATCAGATTTAGTTTAGGTGCAACTGGAATTGATTCCAAGAGAGGCAGCTTGCGTGGACTGAAAAGTAACTAAGATGCGATATGGCTGAGTGCACTATCTTGCTGGCTTTATTTTTCATTCCTTCTCCATCTCTGTTTCCCCATCTACTTAGCACTGATTTTATGTGAAGTATCTCTTCAGAATTGACTTGTTCTGCAGTCTTTAATGTTTAAGGTTGTGTGGCATCATTTTGTTTGCATGATTATCAGAAGTATAGGGAAAACAGTCGTCTTGTTATACATGAGGCTTGCAGTGACGCTCTGGCAGAGTCAAACTGAAAAACTACCCGCCTGTTGCTGCAAACCGTGTGTGCCTCGTCGCCTGCTTCTGACTGTGTTGGAAGAAACCTGGGGGACCTGTACGGAATGAGAAATGCAGTGGCTGGGGCTAACACTGCCCTTCACAGCAGTCATTTGGGGCTGGTGGACTGGAACACTTCCAGGGAAAGGGTACTGATACCGGAGTATCTTCACACATCACTGCTAATCATGGGAGGGAAAGTGCCTGAGGGAAGGACAAAACTCTGTAAACAACTCTGAGATGGAAATACATGCAGCAGCCCTTTCGGTTGTTTTGACCAAGGGTAGGCCAGCAGGAGGTCTGTAGCAAGCTGTTGCTTTCTTCAGGTCAAGGAAAACATTTTAGGAGTAATCTCCCCTTGCTTTATTTTGCTTTTCATTCTTGTGAAACATTGGGGGTTGAAGAATAAACGTGCAGCAGTTTTTGTTTCACGGCCAGTGCCCCAGGAAAGTGGGTGCAACCTGGTAGCCGTGCTGCTCGCCGGTCACCTGCCTTCCTATGGAAACTGCAGGCTTTACTTTCCCTGAAGGGTCCCCCAGATCTGTCCCGAGTTGAAATAAATATCCCTTTCCCCTGCCGTAAGACCTTGCCCTGAGTTTTCTTACATCGAGAAGGACCAGGCGTCCCCTCCGCTACCAGCCGAGCACGGCTACCGGGACGTGAGGCTGGAGGAGCAGAGATGGACCACCGCTCCGGGAGGGCACGGCTCTCCTCCCGCGTCTCTCCTTGCATGCCCATCAGCAATTAAACGGTGGCTGTGAAATGGAGGCGGGTGGGAGCGGGTCATTTTTGGAGAGCTGCTGGTGAATGTGTCGCGGAGTTGCCTGCCTTCACACCACCCCGGCAGCGGCGGTCCTGTCGTGGGACCGGCACTGTAATTAGCTGGTGGCAATCGGCAGCCGCTTGCTTCTGTCGCAGGGATTCAGATTGTCTGAAGCGGTAAATACACAGAGCTCTGGGGTTTTTGCTTTAATGACTATAAGTATTTTCCAGTGCCAAAACCAACTAGCTTTCTTAACCTGGATTTCAGACTGATTTGTGGCTTTATTTTTGTAATTCAGCCGTAGATTGGTCTTTGCTTTCCCCAAGTAAGTTGTGGGAAATGTGTTGAAGCATTAAGAGGCCTTATTGATGTTTCTGTGCAACCCCTTCAATTTATAGTAAGCTTTCATCTAATTAAAAGACCTCACTGATTGGAATATGTGCAGATCCCTTTCTGGAGATGGTCTCAGTGCATCCCTTTAGCCCGTGTCTTTACCATGTTAGTCCGCTCTGCTTGAGCCACTTGGGAATACAGGAAGCCTTACGAGGTTGGAAGCTCCTTTTTCACTGAAGGCATTTTCTTTGCTTTATGTCATAAGGTCCTGGGTCATTTTTAGCTAAGATTGCTTTCACCACTGATGGATGGGCAAAATTACGTACCCTCTGACTCTCTGACTTGCACCATTTACCTGAGCCTATCTCACAAAGAAGAGATTGTGACAGTGTATGCCGCCAAATGTTGTTTTTGCAGGAGCTAAAGCTAGGGGAGGAGGATACTGCATCCTGTTCACTCTATTTTTCTTTTTATTTACAACATGATAGGCCAGTACATCAGGATTTGTACTGACTTCTAATAGGGTTTTGGGGGTGCATTTAACTTAAATGGTTTGGTACCTGCCTCATCTGGCACGTTATCCATTTCCATTATTTTGTTCAATGGTGGTAGGAAATGTGCTTCCCCTCTCTGAAAATGTTCCCCATACTTAACGGTTTTTTTTGTTGCTGGCATGTCATCCTACAGCACTAGCACTTCTCTGGCAGTTTTTAACAACATGACTCTGGGAAAGGAGAATGAGGTCTCCCATCTTCTTGGTGAGCAGGGTAGGATCCAGAAGTCTGCATCATATCAGACTGAGCAAGACTGATTTTGACCTGATTCTGTCAAACTCAAATGCCAACAGTAAGAGCTTGAAACATGAACTCCTTTTAGTGTCTGCAGTTGCAGGGCACAATTGGCCTGCCCTGCATTTGGTTAGAGAGCTGGACCAACAGCATCTGAAAGTATACGGGGTACTAATGACCTCTGGGGGCTTTTTTTCAGGGTGTTTTTTTTCAATCTATCAAGTAAAGTATTCAGGTTTGCTTATCGTGAGATTTGGGTTGTGCCCTGATGGCCCCCCCTTTGCAGCTGTGATCAGTCATTAGAGCACAGCTCTCCAGGCTTTGCCTTTAATTCAAGTTACTGGTCTGCGTGGAGTCTCATCTAAAGCCTGTGCGCTTTGTACAGCCTCCTGCTCTCTTACGCAAGGGTAAGGCCATTTATATGGAAAAGCACACAGCGAGCTCAGTGGGTCTGTGCCTGAATCTCTGTGGTGTGGCTCTGAACCATTAATCTCTCCTGTGGTTGCTGATGTGCATTTGGAAGCATTAAATGACATCATAAGGCTTTAAAGCCAACGCTGTCAGATAACTTTGAAGTCTTATCTTTTAAAGTCTTTTTTTTTCCTTCAAATCCAGATATATGTTATAATCCTGAGCACCTTGTTTGTTCCCATCTCTTCCCTTTGTCTGCCCTCTTTCATGAATTATTTGCCGGTTCATAAATAAATAAGGGTGCAGGTACATTTAAGGAGATTTTGCAAATGCTGTTTATAGAATAAATTTGTTCGGTACAAGTGATAGCTCTAAAAAGCATTTGGCATCAGATAACAACACTGTAATCCTAAGCACCTGCTTCACACCCAGGTTGCCATGACCTGAAGGACCAATGGATAGATCAGGAATTTTTAGGAGGAAGTACTGCTTGCAGTATATAATAGTAGAACTGTCTGCTGCCTGACATATACTGTGGAACTAATGTACAGCCTTAGTGTATTTATAGCATGCAACAGCCAGATACACCACAACAAGCAGGACTGCTCTTCAGTGTCATGGGAATTCCCTTGTGTTATGGCTTAACAGAAGGATGGGGCTATCTCCTCACTGAAACATTTGGTAGTCAAACTCTCCAAAGCAATTTTCATTAGACTGTACCGTGTGCCTCGTGTACTGAGTGTTTTATGCCGAGGCTGGCACAAACCGATTTGTTGACGCTCTGTTTACCTTGTACTCCATGCCGTGCTGTGTTCCGGATAGCAAAGGCAAGCGTTGCGTCTGCTGCCTTCATCGGCTGGGAGAGGGATTAGGACGGGAAGCAGAGCATCCACTGTGGCTGGAGCTGTTGCCCGTATATCTGCTGCTCACATAACCGATAATCTCCTACGTTCAGCAGGAAGCATCCGGAACAAAGTGCTACCCGCGCCGTTCCTCTGGTGACATCCATCGTTCCAGTTTCCATCTGCTCACAGGTTTCCAGGGCATCAGCTGTGTTCCCAGCTGCTGGTCCTCTCACGTATCGCTCAGGTCCTGGGACGGGCTTTGCGAAGAGTTGCCCGCTAACTCCATCCTAAGGGCTGGCAAAAAAGCCCTTCAAAACACGGCTCCTTAGATTTTTCGTATGTGGATGTAGATGTCTATGTATATTGATGTAATGCAATGTATAAAATCATACATGTGGAATTTCTAGAAAAATTATTAATTTGCCGTATGCTATTGGCTGCTTTGCCAGGCTTCTATCTCCTCACCTGATATGCGCTCTCAGCCCTGTTTCAGTCCTTGAACATCTTCAAGTGTTAGACATGTTTTTCAGTCACTCAACCTGCCATAGCAGTGTTTTTCTCCTCTAGACCTCCAGATTTCTCTGCTTGAAGCCAGTCAAAGGTGCAATTTAAACAGCCGTAGCTTTAATCACATTCTTGGACTGCTCCTGAACAAGATTTGCACTGCAAGAGAAGTGGAAATTTTTCCTTTCCCTTGGGACTTGTAGTACTTCCATCTTACCTTGGGAAGGACCCAAGATACCATTTTTTAACATTCTTATTCTCTTTACAAGAAAGTGTAAGTATTTTAAATCATCTAAGAGGCTTCAGCATCCTCCAAGCCTTGTATCCATCATATTGAAAGGGTACAAAAAATAGTTGTAGCAGGATTTGAAAAGCTGTCTGATGCGTTTCCAGAAAGGTGACATATGGAGGATGCAGGGCAGTGGAGTGTAAGGGTAGCTTTTTTTTAACATTTCTGTCTTGCCATCCAAACCCAATTGTGGCTTTACCACCTGTGTACAATCCACAGTTTCAAACTCATGCTGCAATCACCTTGTATGCCCTCCTTCCCCATCACATATTCCAATTCATAGTCTCAGAATCTGCTACAGAGTGACTTGAAGCGAGCCTTCAAATTTGGCAGGAAGAATGTGGCTGCTATAGAGTCTCTAATGCATCCTTCTGTATTTAATTCATCACTGACAAGGGATTTGGAGAGGGTGGGGATCTGAATAAAGTGTTTAAAATTTGCTGCCAACAGCATGATAATTAAGAGAGAGAAGATAACAGTATATGTAATAATATTGTTACATGTGCACAAAGCAGGGCTGATCTTAATGTTGGAAGTTGGGTATTTCTGAGCCATGTGCCTTTAAGACCTACATAATGCTGCTATATTACCTTAGGGTTTTTCTTTTGAATTTCCAGCTTCAGAAAACCAAGGTTGCTTTTTTTTTTTTTCTTCCTTCCCCTGACGGCACTCTCAAAACCTGGGGGTGTTTATTTGAAAGAAGACTCACTGCATATAAGATATTACCGTGTGATAAGACACGTTGCAGTAAATAGGGGTAGAATCATGTGGACATCACTGTCATAGAGATGGCATGGTTGAGCTGACTTTGTTACCTCCCTTTTATAATGCCAGCTTTTTGACTTAGGACAGCTACAACTAATTTTTCTCTATTGCTCTCTGACATCTGGTGGCAGCACCAGGTAATGCAGTTAATTTGCTTAAAATCTTCCCAAGAGGGTAGCTCAAGACATTAGATTTTGAAGCTTCAGTAGCTTTGCTGGAAAAGAAACTAACTTGGCTTTTGGTATTGTATTTTGGAGTGGGTTTCCCCCCTGGGTAGGAACACTTCTAGGAAGATGGGATTTGAGCAGACCAGACCCTTCAATAAATTATGTTTTTATATATACATATATATATGTCACATTAGAAATTAAATGGTAAGCTTGCATTAACATGGTGCATCTTGATTTAAAATGTTGCCAGTGAAATTTCACTAAGAACTGCTTTGATGCTTAGAGAGCATAAGGTTGATGACAGCAATGCTGCAAAAGAGGTGAAGGCTGTTGGCTGGCTCTTTGATATTTTCTTGCTTTAACAAGTAATTCCCCAAGTAAGTTAGAGTTTGCTGGTTAGCTCTGAGAAAATGGACAAGTCTGGAAACAAAATTATGCTGTCATTCTCAGCTAGAAAGAGAGTTATTTTTGCTTTTGCTAGAAACGACTGAGTCCTTTCTGTTCCTTCCCTCTCCTCCCCTTCTTAAGTGCTGGGTAGAGACAGAAATGAGGATAAAACAAGCAAGATGGGCAGTAGATGCACATATGTGTGCGGCAGGTGCAGCAGTATATGAGCTCACTGCAGTTCCAGCACAAGGTCTTGAGGTTTGTGTGTGGCTGCCGAAAAGGTATCAGTGAACCTTCCCCTTGACACTCAGGTGCTGTGTCACTAACAAATAACGTGGTTTCTCTAGGGAGACCAGTAGTAGGAATAGATGGATAAAGTGTTGTTTAATAGGAAGGGCAGCTTGCTTTGTAATGGTTTGTTTTCTATTCACAGGTTCCCCTTGTAATACCTGTTTCTGCTTTCTCGCTGGGTAAGAGTAGTGAGACCTCAGTGAGGATGTAAAGTGATAGTGATTCATTTTGTGCGGCATACTGCAGATTGCACTCCTGTTCCAATTTTAGGCAGAGTGCTCGAAAATCCATGTTTCTTTTCTTCCCCCATCTCCAGTCCCAAGATAAGAAACCAGCCGGCTAATACTGGGAAGTGTAATCCCCACAGCTTCTTAGCTGTGCAGCAAGAAGTGCTGTTTTCAGGAAGGGGCTTTTCTGCCATGACTCCTGGTTTTGCACTCTGTGCCATCTTGCCAGTTCTTGTATGTGGACAGCAAGACATTATCAGCAGCTTGTCCCATGTTTCTCTGGCAATCAAATGAGCCAACAGCTGTGAGTATCTTCTTTTTATTCCCTTCCTTGTTTTTTTTTGTTTACTTGTTCCAAAGCCTCCTCCATACTGGATTTTGTCTAAGAGATTTCCCAGCTTTACTTGTCAGGCACAGTTGCCATTTATTCATCACTGTGACTTTTCTGGCAGAGGAGATGGCAGCACATCCCAGTTCTCAGTGTTTGTCGCGAGATGCTTTGGAGGCAGGGCAGAGCAGGAATGGGGATGGCTCTTCAACAGCCCCGCTGGCTGCCCCAAAGAAAACCTGAGGTGAGTGTCGAGGTTTATGTCCATCGGCATTGCAGGGCTGAACTCTGTGTAGAAGAGACTTTAGGAAAGACTGGCTGTGTTCAGCAGACGGGACAGTTTTGCGGCAGCCTGAATTCCACCAGAGTCCCGATGTGTATGTGTGTCCTGTTGAAATACCCATGGACCCTTGGCCCATGGAAACACAAAGCGGAGGGACTGTGGTGGACTTCAGGCTACCCTGAATGTGCTTCTTGATAACTGGCTGACGATGCCAAAGCCTGCTTTGGACTTCATGGCACAGGAGACTGTTAGATGTCTTACGACAGATGAAAACTGTTGGGAAGCTACTGTCCAAGTGGAAGTGGGTTTCACCAAGGTGCTTGGAAAGTAGCCGTGGTTACGGGCGGTTGTTCCTCTCGGAGCTGGTTACAAGGGTGCAGATGGCAATCAGGGACAGGGCTCAAGCAACATGCTGCAACCACGCTAGGTACAGGATCGGTCACCTCTGAAATAAAGGCTTGAGCTCTAGGTGAACCGACACTGATGAGGTCTTGCTACAGCCCTCTGTCTTCTCCTAAGCAGGCGAAGTCCCAGCCCTGTGAGCTGTAACATGCTCCAGCCATGCAGGACAGATGGGATCACAGAGGGTGTTTTGGGGAGAACAAAAGTGCTCCAACACAGCAGAAGATATGGTGCCTCTGGACCAAGCATCTTATCTTGAAGGGCAGCTGCATGTTGCCACTCTTGCTCTGGCTGGTGGAGTCAGGCTGTGAGCAAAAGGACTGAGAGCTCCAAAGAGAGGTGTCAGGGCAGAAAAAGAAAGTAACATCAGGATACCTTGAGCTTATCATCCCCATCCTTTCTGGTTTGCTTTGCAAAGTTTTAAGAGAAATCACACTATAGGAGGGTGCCCAAATTAGTACTTCCTTTCCCACTTTGTCCTGTCATTGGCAAGACCATGAGTTTAATCCATTATTTTGCAAGTATTTTCCACAGGGACTTTGGTGATAATATCCACAGAGCCTTTTTCGAGCTAGACTGTTACAGAGACGTTCCATCCTTGTTCATAGGTTCAGTGTGCCATCCCATGTTGTAGAAAAAAAAGCCCCTAAAAATTAAAACCTGCATTTTATTGGATTTTACATTTCAGTAATGTTTAGTAGTCTGAATTACACCCAAGTCCATTATAGCTTATTGGATAAAATACTTACCACGTGTGTTTTCCAACTGTGAAAGACAGCTAGACTTGATTAGATGTTTAAATGCTCAGATGTTTTGAATGAGGAATCAAGAGGAAGCCCTTGGCTGGTGTCAGAGGCAGCAGGAAGGACAATGTGAGCCTGTGAACTGCCGCAAGATCTCCCAAGAAATAAAATTGCACTCTGCAATCTTTTGTGTTCAAGATGACTTAATCTTAACCTACATAGCAATAATTTCCTGCTCACCAGTGAATAAGTGATCAGATGAAAGTCTGCTTAGTCCTTTTGTGGGGAAGGAGCAAGTGCACAGATCTTTTTCAGTAAATCCAGGGGAGTCTTGGTCTACCTCCTGCCTTGGAGAATGGTGTCCCCTGCATATCAACTCTGTGTGGCAAAGAGAAGTTTCTGCTCTTCTTCCTGTCAGCTAGCTTTTGTGTGAATGTGAAATAAACTCAGTGTGCTGAAATGTTGGGTTTCAAGTAGTGCAGTGGCTCCAAATTCTTCTGCAGTGTAGCCCACACCTTAGGAGAGGGATTGTTTCATGGAACGTAGGTATTGTGTAGCACCCCTGGAGTAGTTACATCTTCTGTACGCAAGTACCGATTTCGTGTATTTGAGCTACATTTGCTGCAATTTAGCAACTGGGTCTGAGCAGCCACAGGACAGCTCTCTGCTTGCTGTCGTACACGGCGTATGACTTGAGGGCCAGTAGCACAGCCTGTTTGTGAAAACTTCTCAGCACTGCTTGCTTTTAGCATTGCTCTGGAGAAAACAAGCTCAGGAACCTGCCGCCACTGAGCCAGGAGGGGTCTGCAGTTGCTTCCTTTTGTACAGAAAATGCCTTTGCATTGGAATAGAAGATTTTGATTTAAAACCTTCATTTAACATTTGGGAGAGATTTTTTTCCTGTCCAGTTATAATTGTTAAAATAGGCCAAGGTTGAGATCCAGATCATCATAAATCACTCCCACTTTAAAGGCAAATGTTTTCCTATGTGGCCCGAGGGACTGAAATCAAGTCTGACAAGGCGCACAGACCTGCATTTTATTCTTGGCTTTTCCACACTGCCTCTGTCACATTTTTCTCCATCTGGAGAGCAGTGCTTACCTTGCACTGCCGTTGTGGGGATTCATTAATCCCTCTATTTGCGCAGCGCTTTGAACGTGCCCGAACGAAATGCTGTTACTTTAATTGCCTCGTGGCTCTGTGCAGCTTGCGGTGACAGCAGGGTCTGAGAGCCAAATGGATGGGCAGAGCGAGACCCTTCTACCCGGCGAGCAGCCAGGGCCACCCTGCCCCAACTCCCAGCCAGCCCAAACAGGGGGACACCGTCCCTGCCGCGGGGTGCACCCGACCTGTGGGTCGAGCACAGGCTTTCCAGGGCTCCTGCAGACTCCTGGGCTGGTTTCTGTGCAGCCTTTGGTGGAGTAACTGCCTGCGCTGCTGATGAGGCTGCTGTGGGAAAGTCTTCTCCAGCAAGACTGGCTTGCAGGTTGCAGGTTGCTGTGCATCTAGCACTGACTGCTAGAAATTTGGACCTACGTTGAAGAGCCAAATGGTTATATTAGGTTATCTGTCGGTGTTTGGAACACAAGAGGGGACTTGGCCTTTGCTTAGAAGATGTCAAAGTACCACAGGATGATGTCCTACATCATATGCAAATGTCTGAGGACAAAATGGTCACTTAGCCATCTTAAAGGTGGATTATCAACTTTATCTGTAATCTTCTAGGCATTTAAGGCCATAAACCAGATCACTGGTGCTGTCTTCAGAAGGCAACAGGGTTTGTGTATTTTTTTGGCAGAGGGCTGTCTTATGTACTCGTGGTCTCACCTACTTGAATTGTTCTTTGTTAAATAGCTGAGTGTATTGTATTGGAGGGGAGGGCTGGTTCACAGTAGAACAGGGGCAGGTTAAAGGCGTAACAAGGGTATTAACCAGTTGTAGTAACAGCAATAAGCATTTGCATACCAGTGATTGATTTTCTTTACGTCTCTTCTTACAAAAGAGATGCACTAGTAAAGGATATAGGTCTTCACAGATGGGCTGTAAAATATCAATAGAAACATTGTGGTGGTGTTTGCTGTTTCATTTCCTTCCATCTCGTCGTTTGCTGTCTCACTTTATCGCTCTTCATTTTTTGTCTTGTCAGTCTCTATTTCCTCTGTTCCTTGTTGGCAAAGTTATTTCCAAGTGGAACTGGCTGCCAGCGTGGTGATGCTCAGGCAGTAGTGCCCCACCTGCCAGCGGCTCATAGTCTTGGTGAGGTTGGCTATGTGGGAGCTGCAGAAAATGCAGTCCACAAATGGACAAGGGATGGTAAGCCAGAAAACAGAATTTACTTTGCTGTCATCATGACAGTGGATCCTTTTCCATTTATATATTCAGGACACTTGAATGCCAGTAGGAGGAGGTGGAATACAAGAGAACACAGAGAGGGAAAGGCCTCCAGAAAAACATTTGAGTACTAGTCATGTGTCAGGAAACAAATTTAGGATGACAATTCTGCATGGACAGTGGTGGCTGTGGTCAGCCTGTGGCGACCTGGTGGAGCAGTGGTGTGGGCTTTCCCTTGCGAGGAGGAGGAGGAATATGAAAAGGACATCTTTCTTAAGTCAGCTAAGCTGAAGAACTGCTGCATACGTGTAGCTTTCAGAAAATTCAGTTCAGGCATGAGAGAGAAGTTGTGGGGAAGACTTGAATTACTCCACTTCTGAAGAAGAAAAACAAAACATGATCCTAGCTACAAAAATCCATCCAGGAACACCATGTTGCATTGGCATGTTTCTGGTGCAAATGCCAGTCTGGCCATGAACATGCTTACTGCACATTGTCTGAAAAGATGTATTTTGATCCCATAAGGACTGAATTTCACCCATCTTTATTTTGTCAAGTCTATGCTGCATTAAGTATTCCTGCAAAATGGAAGATTTGTTGGTGACTCACAGCCATGGGAACTGTGGTGTGAGACCTGTATGTTTACTGGAAGATCAGAGCTTGGAGCTGACAGACTCAGCCCAAATCTCACATTGGAGTGATACCAGTGTGTTGTGAGGTACGGATTACTGTCATTTCCATCTTTCTCCATGTGCTTTGCCACAATGTAAAGGGCTTATAGATGGCATTTGATGTAAAGCAGCATCTCTAAGAGGGTGAAGGATAATGATTGATTAGCAGCAAGCTGACTGCCCACGTATGTGTCACTTCAACATATACTGACCTGCCTTCTTCATTTAAAGCTGTATGCCCTTTGCTTTCCTCCTGCCATGGGCTACGTTTCACAGAATAACCCAAAGCCTTCTCAAGGGCACTCCCTTAGTCATCAGGTTGCTCTTGGCCATCCCTGGAGCTATTTCATACCTTCTTCAAGTGTCCCTCATACTAGCTACTCTGACACAAGCTCCTCCTCCAAAAAAAAATTAACACAGTTGCCTTGGGTGATGTTCATTCTGCTAATGTGCTTTGCTGCGATAAGAGGAATGACTGTCACTTGAGACAGCTGGAAAAGGAAATGAGGAATTTATTCAGCAGAGCGCAAATCATATTGCTTTCTCTTCCAGGGACCCAGCAGGTACCAGTGGCTGGTGTGAGGTGGAGGATTGCATGGTATCACAGACGCGATTGTGATCCACACCACACGCACGCTGTGCCTTTGTCGTTCATTGCTTGCTCCCGTCTCCCTCTTTCCCCCAAAAGTGAGAGGATAGAGGCTGTTGTCTCTTGTTCCTCAAGACTCCTCTTCCTACGTGTCGTGTCCTCGCTGTTAAAAGCCCGCGTAGGGCCCCTTCTTCTGCCCCCCCTGCGCAGCCCAGGGGGACCAGGGCTCCTTGCCGTTGTGTCTGCCCGGGCCAGCTGCCCCGTCCCCGCCATGCCAGGGCCTTGTGCTCTGGGTGGTGGGAGGCTGAGCCCCGCGTTTGGGTTCTGCCACCTCTGACGGAGGGAAACCAGTATGCGCAGGTAGCTGGGCTTTCAGCAGAAATGCCCAGGCACTCCTATGCGGATTTGGCTGTTGGCTCAGCTCTCGCTGCCCTGATTTTGTTTTGGTTTGTTGGGGGGGAGGAGGAGGGGGTGGGGGAGGAATCCATCCTCTGTGGCCAGCAGGTCACCCTTCCTCTGGCTTTCCTCTTGGACATGCTGCTTTTCCTTGGCTGCTTCGGCCTCATCTGCCCGTGCAGTTGGTGGTGTGGGAGCTGCACGAGCAGTGGTCAGCCGAGCGGTGCTGTCAGTGAAGCCTTGCCATGTTGAGGCTGCAGCCTCAGTTTCTCACCTTCAATCACCGATGCAGTGTAGCTCCATACCTGCGGGGTCTGTCGTGTGCTCGCCTGACCCACCAAAGCCTGATTTAAGTCCCCAGTTTCCAGGATGCGAGGCCTTGGTCAGGTCTGTTTGGCCTGGGGACCATCCATGACCTGAAGAAGGCAACTCCTTCCAGCCGGAGCAGCCCAAGCTGCAGCTCCGCTGGGTCCAGCTTGGTGGCCGGGCTCGTTTTGTTCCTCACCTGGGTCTCATCTCTCTGCTGTCCTGGGCAGCTCTGTGCTTTGTTTTTCTGTCCTCCCGGTGGCCATCGGTGTTGGAGATGACAAAATGTGCTGGAGCAGTAGGTGCATTCCATTGCAGGTGTTGCCTGGTACAGTCGCAACCTCTCTCCTGCTGCCCCATTTTTGCCTGCTTTCTCATTGTCAAACAAGACGCAGACTGTCAAGAAACCAGGCTTGTGCGTTAGAAAATGTGCTGGTTTTGTCTTGCTTTCTTCTTCCCAGGAGGCAGGAGGGAGAGGAGAGGGAAGAGGCAGAGAGTGGAGAAAGCAGGCTGATGGGCTACCCACGGCAGGATGGGCAATTTTTGGTGGGGAACGTTTTCTCCCGCTTCCCCCGTGCTGCCTGGAGGTGCTTGTGGGAAAAAAGCAATCCCCTTGGGAGCTGGCTTGGGAAGGGAGGACGGGAAACACCCTCTTGTTTTTTAGATCAGAGTCCAGAACCGAGGCAGGAGCTTAAGCCACTTGAATATACTCATCCGGGGTTTTGTAGGGGAAAATGATTTGAACAAACGTAGGAGGTTTAGTTGTGAGTTTGTATGGGGTGAAGGGAGTGGCTTCATGTTTAGTTTTGATCAAAGTATTTATAGAAGCAGGTCAACTATCTAGAGTATTCCTGAGTTTTAGTTGCTCTGCTATGTGACACCGGTCAGTCATTAGAAATGTTTCATTTTTGTTGTCTTTCACCTCTAAATCGAAATAAAGGAAATCAATTTCATCAGAACTTCTGCTCAAACATTTACTGCCCTCTCTCGCTACCTCTTAAACGCTTAAAGTTGGTTCAGAACTGAGTATTAATAATTGCATTGTATTCATTTATTTTTAACTTGACTCTAAGCCTGAAAGCAACCAAGCAGAAAAAGTATTTAATAACCGAGAAACTTAGAGGAGCAGTACACATAGCCCAGTGCTGTTAATATCCTTCAGCAAAAAAGATTAAAGTGCTGCTGTCGTCATTTAAGCTTCAGGGGGTGGGAGGGAGCGGGGGAAGAGAGAGGGGAGATGTCTGATCCACTTAATGCAAAGTATAAATTGATGTCGTTTTAATTTTCTTCTTACAAGATTTACCACTTTACATGTAAATACCAGGCAGTGATGTGGCTATGTTGGATTTCCTATTCATATGGAGAATGTGTTCATCTACTGGAACTTAACTGATCACACTGAGTTAAGGGGAGGATAATAAAAAGCTATGGACTGAATAATGGAAGGATTTAAAAATGAGGCATGGGGGGCAGAAGATAGAATACAGCATAATTTTGGAGGTAAAACTACAGTTGAGATTAACAGTATATTTCTGGACATCTGGCTGATCTAAAGTCTGTCTGACGATTATCTTGTAATTGTTAAACCTGCTGCCTTTATGTATGGGATTAGGTCTGTTTAAATATGCATGCAAAAAGCAGAATGGTTATTGATTCTGTGCAGCATAATTTGTGTGGATCTTAGTTTGGAGTTGAATGGATTTTATTTCTACTTTAGTTCATATGTATTTGGTTCTTGTTTTGCTTTTGAGAAAAAGTAATGTGAAAACAAGAGCATCTACGAGAAGCTTAGTGATAAAGAGTTTAAGATAAAGTTCCATTTTTAGAGGAACTGATTTAAAAAAGAAAAATGGGTGTCTTATTAGTTACTAAAAATGCATCTTCCGAACAATTGTATGAAAATTAGCATCTAATAACGCTGCGTCTGTATTTAATCCCTTTCACTGTTACAGATTTTTAATTAAAGACTCTTTTGTCTTTAAGCCAATTAGTTTGAGATCCTAACCTTTGTGCTTAACCAAAATGGTTGCAGAAGCTCTGCTGACATCCTCAGCGCTATTTGTAAAGAAAGAAAACTACCAGGAAAGACACATTAATATTAGCTCCCATAGAAACACTCAAGCAGTTGTAAGCTGGAGAGACAATAGGGAAGGCTTTATTAGGCAAGGGGTGGTAAATGCAAAATTGGCAGCAGAAAATCAAAGTTTGATCATGAATAGCCCCTCACAACTGCAACATCATCTTATTGTTCATGTGTTTGCATTTCCATCATGCTCTGATCACTAGTGTCTGAGGCCACGTAATAAATAAATAAATAACCCAGCCTTCACGAGCAAGAAAAAAAACAGTATGATGGCTCAGCGCCAGCAAAAAATGCACTGCAGCCATCTGCTCAGCATCAGCCCAGCACCAGCCAGCACGCTGTGAGCGGGAAGTACAGATCATTCCTCAAGGCCTGATGGTCAAAATGTCACTGATTTTATGTTCTTTGCAGAGGATATTTAATGTGATCTTTTCCTTACAGGAACTGTCTTCACTGGTGTTTCTAGTTATACATCTATATTAAAAATCCACTAGAAATATGTTGTGTCTATATTAAAAGGCTACGGGTAGAGAGTTGAAATACTGAATATTTTGGTATGCTATTCTAAGATGGATTAAATGAAAAAAATGAACACGTCAAGGGATGTAAGAGAAGGGAGAAATTAACGCAGGCACAAGAGTGGTCAGAAAAGGTGATGTTTATGTAGAGTCATGTTTCTAAAGATGTTTAGGTACCTAAAGGTGTAGATAGGTCCTGGGGTTTTCAGATGGTCTGGCTGGTGGACCTCTGTGCAATGAAAGACAGTCTTTGGAAGTTGGGTGCCTATTTTCTACTGCATTGTCCCTTCTGAATATCTTGGTGCTTTTGAAAATTTTCCTGTTTACATGCTGGGCTTCTTAGAATCTCTGATAATCTGGTTTATAGTAGTTATGAAAGGTGCTTCCTCTCTATTTTATCCTCTGCCCTGTGATGCCCATTCTTGGGTGCAGTCTTCATGGTTTAGTTGTGTTGTCAGCCATGTGTCAACACTGAGATTTTGGACTGAGAGATTGACGAAGGAAGCAGAGGACATGGGAGATCATAGCTCTGGCTTAGCGTTTAGATAACTAAAATTTGTTACAATAAGCGACCTGTAGTCTACCAAGTGCCTCTGTGGATGCAGACTTCTGAGCCTTTATTTCAGTGTTTCTGCAGAGTGAGGCAGGCATTATTTTGTGGGAGTCATATGCTTGATGCTTCAGAGCAGGGGCTTGAAAGTTTAGCAGGCATTGTCAAGTTGGAATATAAAACCTGTAAACCAGAATGAGATCTTCCCCACAAAAATACCTATGCTTTTTTTTTCCAACCAGCTCTAGTTTAAACTGGCTGTTAGCCAGTTTTATGCATGATCCACACAGTCACAAGGGTCATGCGTGCTTGCAAAAAGATTTAAGAGCATGACTGGAAACTACCCTTAGACCTTGCACTTGCACTGTCTTGAGTGTGACTTGTGCTGCTGCTGGAGGAAGATGAGGAACCCACTAGGGAGCTTGGGAAACTGTGGTTTCTGCAGCAGTCACGGTGTTCATGGAGGCTCCCTGCAAGCACCAGTGACCCTGGCTTGGAGTCACACATTGGAGTTTGAGAACCTTCAGTCTTCTGATGAAGATTTTAAAGAAAAGAGATGAGAGCTTGCTTTCTCATGCCACCTTTGTTTCCTTCTAGGTTTTGCTGCCAGGAAATATATGTGTTATTGGCATGCACACAGCATTGTGAGCATTCACTGCTGTCCATCGTGAATGCAGGATTACCAGGGCTGCTAGGCAGTACAGACCACTTCAAGCTTCAAGCTCAGGTTGTTCTCTGTGCTGAGTGCAGGTCAGGCAGAGCAGACAGACAGGATTTGGGGGCAGGCAGCCAGGTTAGAAGACTGGTTATTGGTATGATTGAACACTGAAAAAGACCTAACATGAATATGGATTTTGTGGTATGTAGATATTTCTGGAACTGTAGAAATGTGGGACGGAAAGCACCTCCTGGAGGAAAGAACTGCAGGTACCTACATCATCTGATGCCTTCCTGTATTGACCAAACTCTGTCTCAGAGCTCACTGGCTGTTGCCTCCAAAAGTCCTGTTGAAAAGCTATTCAGAAACTCATCTGTATGAGGGGTTAAATACCTAATTTTATCCTGAGACAATACAAGTTGTGGTTTCGTACCCATGCAGTTCCTTGGGAGTAAACAAGGGAAGCCAGCTGAGCTCAAAGACAGTTGGACTTATTCTCAGTTATTGCTGCATTCAGCAGAGCAAGCCACGTTCTTCTGTTCTTTCCTCATACCGAAGCTGATCAGAGGTGGAAGAGCTGAGCATTTCTTCTCTAGATATTCCATGCTTTAATTATGTCATATTTGATCATGGACAGCCAGAATCATACTCTACTCCAGAGGAGATCTCATCGGTGCTTTGTTCTGTAGCACCCATATTTGCATGTGCCTACTGGAAATACATCACTTGCACAAGCATTTTTCACACCTGCATTGCACTGGTAGCTAATACTCACCTTCTCAGCAGCTGGTACAGGTCTTTCATCTGTAGTTCCTGATGACTGAGATCAGCATGTGGCAGAGAACTATATTCATGTGCTGAGGACATTACACAGTTAATCGTGTTCCTTCTGTTTTGGCGTGAAATGCCTCCATTTCCTCCAGTGTCTCCTGTGTGACAGTATTCCTCTGTGTGACAGTGTCGGCCAGTTCCATCACCGATAAACTTTCCTTAGGATCTTCCTAATTTTTTGTGACGCGCATAAAAATAAGTCAGCTCCAATGCCTGCAGAATTTCTCTAATAACTCCCATCGGCAAAGGCCATTGCAGCTTCCCCCCGTGTTGCCAGCTCCTTTATCATCAGGCTGTTTCTGTACAGCTTTTTTTGTGTTTTCTGCATAGTGTTCTGTCAGCAGGTTTACTGAAGGGAACTCAGATGGTTCCAGCGGTATTCCTGTTGTATAAAAAGTGAGTCAGCTTTTCAGAAAGAATTATTTGGGTTAATTTGCAATAACTAAGCTTCAGTAAGCCATGCTGCATGGCTTTATCCCACTTCCTACTTACCTCTGCCTTCATTTGATAAAGCAAGTGAGGCAAGCTGAAAAAAAATATTTTTATGTTAAAAAAGAACATCTGTTTAAATTAATAAAATGATTTTTTTGGCTTCATTTAACAGCAGTAATGCAGGCAATGCTGCTAAAGATGTACACTGGTGATCTTGATTTGAAAACTAATGCTGGTTTTAAGTTTTGAAAGGAACATTTTCATAATATTGTTGCATTTTAATGGAACATTATGAGTTCAAGAAATAACAGTGAAGATAATACCTTGCTGATGGCTTCCTGCCAGGTGCCAGCCATGCCAAAAGGAGAAGGCAACGACTCATACCCAGTGGTATGCCTGATCATAGATGCTGCAAGAATTTTTTTTTTATTTTTTTTTCAACAGGACGGGCTTGGTTTTCCATTTCTGTTGGTACTTTATCAGCTTGGACAGTGAAAAGATATCAACATTTTCTAATAGGTTTTACTTTCTTCTTATATTTGCTTTCTTAAACAGTGCAATTCCTGTAATGATGCAGCAGGGGCGTATTTACTTGGGTTGACATTAAAATATCCATTTGAATGAGAAAATGTTTTCTTCAACACATGCGTAAATGTGTTTCAGAAGCCCTTACAGATCTGAATTTATCAGCAAATTTGATCAAAGTAAGTTGGGCTTACTTTGTCAGGTTAGCACAAAGGGGAATTTGGCTGTATTTAAGCAGTCCTAGTGGGGGAGAGGGCAAAGCATGTAGAAGGGACATTTTTTCATTATAGTTTAAGCATTGCTTTGCTTTGAAGGATACTCTTAAATATTCTTTAGATGATCTAAGAAAGTAATAGAGTGTAGTGGAACAGAGCCGTTTTGTTCTGCCTTTCTGTACCCAGCAGATCACGAGTGGCTTTTGAATGCCCCTCCATGGGGGGAGGAGATCTAGAGCCACTGAAACATTTGGCAGCTTCCCCGTGGGTTTTGTTGGCTTCCCTTTGTGTTGGGTTGGCATTTAGAAGAGAACAAACCTACCTCTGGGCTGTAGAGCCCAAGTGCCTCAGAGGCATGCCTAGAAGGGGATGCGCAGGCACCTGTGAGGAGTGTAAAACACAGAGATGGAGGAAAATAGCCGTCAAAGATGAAAAAGGATGAAAGATGGCAGAGCTGCCTTAAAACAGTTTTGTTTATTTTTCATTGGTGGGTGAAGATATGTACCAAAACTGCTCCTGCTAGATAAAAAACTTCAGCTAATTTTCTTTGGGAGAACACGTTTGCTTTTGAAGATTTCCTTTGTTTGCAGTTATTTATGCTTTTTTCTCTATTTATGTTTTCCTGTATTCCTTTATTTATCTTCTTCTCGTTCTTGCCCTCTCAGTAGCAGGGCATTCTGCTGTGCTGTCACCTGTAGCACAAAATAGCTAAGGTGAAATTTCTCCCAAGTGTTAAGTACTTTAGAGCCAGGCCTTGAATTGTGCTGGCAATAATATTTATGTATAGTGGGGGCAACGTACTTCTATTGTGGGAACATTCACACTTTCTGATTTCCCGGTCTACATGGGCCCTTTTAGTGAAAAGAAAACTAACTTTTGAGAACTTAACATCTTTTTATTATATATGTGGTGTACTCAGTGAGCAGGTAGCAAGAGAAGACCAAATATAACTATTCCAAACTTACCAGGCTTCCTTGAGGTTTGTTTTCAGCCTTGTCTAGGATGTGCTGATGAGTTTTTCCCAGCGAGGGCCAAGGGGATGCCCGCGCTAGCCACGTCAAACTCCCCAGTGTTTCCCGCTTGCAGTAATGCGACAAGTATTGCGTGGTGCCTGCTCGTTCCAGCTCCCGTGAGTCAATCCTCTCTGGTTTCGCAGGGCTGTGACCCTTGTTCTCTGACTAAAGGGGAGGCAGCTTCTGGGGCGTGCGCTTGCCTCAGCTTTGTTTTGTAGACAGCTTCATCTCGCAGTGGCATCATTTATCCAATGTGAAGTATTCTTGTGATGTGTTCTTATCTGGACACTCATTTATCCATTTGTGCCTTAGCATCCAGCCATAGTTTTTTGCCTTTATGAATGGCACGCATCTTAATGTTTAAATAAGTCCGTGTTGTTTTACTTCTAACGAAAGTGTGTTCCTCTCCCCAAGCCAGAGAGAGCATCCAGAGCTCCCAATCATCCATCTTCTGTTCCTGGATACTAAACAATACCACACTGCTCTTGGAAGAGATGCATCAAGTCCCTTTCCAATGTCTAGGGCATGGAGATGGTTGGTTGTTTCTCCTGTAATTTCTCTAGTATGGTATAAACTGGGAACCTGGAACCTGGAGTCCAGGAACCTGGTGCCCTGAGAGACAAATCTTGTTGCCTGGTCTATTGGGATGGTGTAATGGTAGAAGGGGTTAGTTGTAAGTGATTTGCATTGTGCAAAGAACTGTGCAAGTCAGATTGTTTTTCTTTCTTGCTATATCACAGAATGGTACTTTTTTTTTTAATTGACAAGGCATTCATTTGGTATTTCATTCCTGTCATGTATGGTGTTTGCATAACCTACAAGGCCGTGAGTTTTCAGCCCTTCTGTGCTTAATTCACAGTGTATCTAAAATATCTTTTTGAAAGTCTGGCCCTTTTGGCACAAACAAAAAAGATCCATTCTTGTTAATTCTAGGTTTTTATGTTTCTTGATGTGGCACGTTTGGGGATCCTTTCTACTGATAATGAAGGCATCTCTGCAGCTGCAATGCAGCAAAATGCACTGCAAAATGCGTCAAGACTTTGCAGTGTAGAAACTTGTAACTGAAGTACCAAGATCAACATAAGTGAAGTATGAATGGAAATGTCTGTGTGTGAAACCTCCATAAGAAACAGCAGAACAAGGGTTAAAGGAACAGCATGTTTTGCGATGGAGCACCCTTTGCATGCGTTCAATCAAGGAACCAAATGGCAAGAAGAGGAAGAAAAACCTCACCTAAAGAGAGGGTAAGAAGAAGAAGAAGAAGACTGGAGCCATAGGATGCCCAGATAAAGAAAACAAAAGGACTGTGAAATTCAGGAATTTTGTCGAAGACTTCTGAGAGGAGCAAAACAAAATAATGAGGCAGAAGTTTCTGAACAATATTCACTCTTAAATGGTATGGAAGATGAGCCCCAGATCTGTTTTCTATGTCCCATTGAGAAGAACCCAGGAGATGTTGTGAGGACTAGGCAGCCAGCATCTCTGGACCTCTGTGGTGTGTGTACGCAGGTGATCCCGGCCAGGCTAGTTGCTTGGACACGTGCGTCTTGGTGCTCATGAGTATTTGAATGTGAGAGTGTCAGTAAGTAAAATCAGCTTCGGAGTTTCGTAAAGTCACGTCACCTTCCGCTTCCATGAAGTCTTACACTGAGTTTTGTTACACTAATCTACACCTGTAGGCAGAGTCTTGAAGTCCAAGAGAGACTTACAGGCTGAGGAAGCCAACGATGATGTAGACTCTCTCAGAGAAGTTCCTGTTACTTGTTGGAGTGTGTCTTCTCCAGAGGTTGATCTTGGAGCACTCCCTGTTGGTAACACTTAGGTGGGAATAACATGTTTTTGAAGAAGCAGAACGTACTGGAGCTGTTTGTCAGGGCTATCACAGCTGGAAGCTTTGTTGTGCGTTTTCTTGTGAATCCTAGGAAAGTACACGATTCCCTAGCTTTGTCCTCAGCAATGTTCTGGCAGGAGAGCTCCCCAACAGCCTGACATGCTTGGAAGCCATGAGGTCCACCCATAATATAATCCATATTAAAACTCAGGTCTTTATATTTTTATATGTTAATTAAGTAGGGGGATGTGCTCCTTTTGTATATGCCTGGAGTTTGGAAGTGAAAGCACTGTAATGTGTGTTAACAATGAGGTTGACAACATGAAATGGAAAAGGTATGTCTGGCATTTTATTTATTTTTTCATTGTATGTAGGTGAATGTAGCAACTTTATCTGCTGTTGCCTTCCTTGCTGATACTGCTACTATTTTGTTCCTGCGCTGCCAGGGTCCGATACTTTAAGCTTAGTGTAGCCCATTTGGTAATCGACCATGTTGCCGGTGTGTCATCCTGGATTAACGGTGAGCATCAGCTACAGCCAGATAGGATGGCGAATTTGGGAGCTACATGCCTGCCTGGAGCCAGTCACAGTACAGTCTTAGTGACAGCTGCTGGCAGTGTGTAGTAAGAGCTGGTGAAGTAAAATAGGAAAGCTTAGTAAATGCATGTAAGAGAGTAATCAACTAGGAATTTGTATGGCTCATGCTCAGCCTTTTAATGCCTTCTATTTTCTCTCGTTAGTAGGTGGCTCCCCAGATTGGAACCTTTAAAGATCATAGATGAGGCTTGAACAAGACTGACTGGCAACAGTGCAAACATGAATTTTACAACAACCAGTCAAATGAAATAAAACAGAATGATGTGTATAATGATGGTAACATTAGCTTGCCTTACTGCTAATATGAATGCTAGTAAGATAAATATTGAATATCTGTAAATAAACCATCATTATACTAGCATGAAACCTCCCTTCAAACTGTAATTCTTCTTGAGAAAGAGGCGACCGTTTTCTTCAATCTTTTCAATGGGCGCTCTACACTGAATCATTTCCTTTAATTGCTGTTCTAAAATATATAACAGGTTTTTTAATGCCTACTTTTTATATTTGTCTTTTTACTTTCCATTAATTGCAGTACTTCCATTCAAGCTTGTAAATGAAATTGCTTCCTCAACATAGTTCTTCTCTGCTGTATGTAAACATGGGCTTCTTTTATTACCCCTATTTCCAGCGAAGCTGAAAGTGCACTAGCGCCGAATGCATGGAGGGGCTTTTGCCAGTTGTCTTAGTTGCAGCCACTTTAAAGGGAACTCAGAAGAGGTGCCACGCAGAACAAACCTCATCTCTTTCTCTTACTGTGGGGAATTTATCTCGTGTTTGGGGGACTGAAGAGCAGCACCAAGAGCCAGTGGGGTGGCTGCTCACCTCTACCTTTCCAGTGGCTGCTCTGAGCGGCTTCAGAAAGGCTTTGCAAATCAGAGTCTGAAACTGTGTGTGCCAGAGCTAGGAATTGTGATAAAGTCCTCCTCTCTCCTTTCATTTAAACAATCCACCTACTTCATTTATTTGCTTTGATTGTGGATTTGGTTAGTAAGTATGTTAATGGTATATCAAAACCTGATTAGAGCTGATGAGATGAATAGGAATAAAGAAGTCTTAAAGTATTTAAAAATGAATCATCTTTCATAGAAATAAGATATGCAAAGTCCCGTACAATTTGGTCCATCTGTCATTTAGGACATCATTGTAGATGTTTCAAGAAAAGAAAACTTGAAGGAGAAAGGAGCAAGTGAGCCACAAGTATTATATATAGAAATCTAAGAGTTTGATTAAATAAATAACATTAATCCATACCTTCTGCAAATCTTACACTGCATCTCAAGTAGCAGGAGCATTCCTGCTCAGAAGTTTTTAGGTATTTCACTGGTTTTGACAAAGGATATTTCACAGGCTGGATGGAGGTACGTCAGTGGGGATGAGCGGTCCGCAGATGGAAGCAGCAGCCGTTGCCTCCTGAGGCTCTTCTGAAGGGACTCACAGCAGCTCAGCCACAAAATCACGAGGGCGTTAGTCCCCGTGCTCCCACGGGAGCTGTGGCAAAGCTTCAGGGTGATGTGAGGGAATCCTGCATGTGTCCAGAGTTTCTGGATCCACACCAGAACGTAAGATGAGTTTAAGTGATGGGAGACCTATAGTTAAAAAGCTTTCCTGATCGCCTGACCCTCGTGATGAAGAATAGAGTTGAAGGTTCATTTGTGTCTCGGAAGAGCATTAAAGTACCAGCAGTATACTTAGATGCATGTTATCAGCAATCTGGGAGTGTCACTTGGTATTATGATGATCTGGTATTTTCTACTGTTTGGGGTTTTTTTTAATAACACCACAGAACTTCACAACTTCAGACATCTGGATTGAAATTTTTAAAGTTTTGTTCCTGCTCTGGCTGACTTCTTTTGGGTTTGTTTGAGCTGGAATTTAGCAGTTTGAGTGCAAGGCTAGATAAAAAAACCTTTTTTTTTCCTACATGTAAATGCATACAGTCATACACACATTCAAAATGTTGGCATTTTCATTAAACAAATCTAACGTGTAGCAAAACCCAACTTGTATGTGAGGGATATGCCTTTATTTTCAGACACATACCCAAGTGCAATACCCACAAACAGGCACTCCCTGTATCTCAACCATTTAAGCAATCGTATGTGTGTATGTATAGAAATATAAAACACAATTCAGTTGTTTCTTTTGATATAATCCAGGGACTTTTGGTGAATGATTACAGGTCATAAAGTATTTTGAAATAATATTTATAAGCTATGATGTGTTGGATGTGGGGGGTGATCATTTTGAATTTTGATTCTTGGAAATATTTTTATTTTAATAAGATGGTGTACTACAAGGCCAGCTCACTGCAGTCTTATGCTAAATGCTAGGAGTATGCTAGGGAATTGTAGCTTCTCTTCTGCAGTCCTTCAAAGCTGCCTTGTTGTCACTTGCCCCTTTCTACCAATCCAGCTTGTGGAACAGTCATCTTTTTTCCGCTGAGGATAAGGATATTCTGATCACATAGCTTCACATGCACAGCTGAGCATCACCTCCTTGAATATCCGACTTGCTTGCGGATAAAGACATCGTATCCCTGCTAAACCTGCAAAGAAGGGAGTTGATGGTCATTCTAGCTGACAGCTGGCCTTGCACAGAAGGCCCCTGACATCCACATAGTTGTTTCAGGGGTACGTGTGTCTGATTTTTCTGTAGGCAGTTGCTGGTTTTAAGGACTGTGTATTCTAAAAATGCGCACTTACACATTTCAAAAAACTTTTAGAAGTTAGGAGCTGGCTGCACATGGTGTCTGTCTACTGTGTGGGCTCTAGAGGAACTGACAAATTTTAATTTCATCTGCCTCCTTCCTCCTCCTTTTAGCTGTTAGGAAGGTAGGACTTGAGAGAACAACCTTGGTTATTAAGTCCATCTCCCAGCAATCCAGGAGAGTGCACTGAGCATCTACATGCAACGGTCCATGAGAATGCCTTCCTGTTGGGATTTGGGGCAGACATTTCCTTCCTCTCTCTAAAAAAGCATTTGAGTATTAAAAGCGACTTCTGGCTTTGACTTTGTCTTCTTTAGTAGGAGCAGCACATGAAAAGCAGAGCCATACACAAATGAAAAACAGAGCAGTACGAAAAACTGTTGTGCAGACACAGAGCCAGAGTGCTGGACCTTCACTGGAACAAAACTGGGTTATTTTAGAGTGGAATAAACCCTACTTTTGCCCTCCTTAGCCTTTTTTTGTTACCTTTTTTGCTTCCTTAGCTGTGTTGCTACCTGTGTTTGGGTGGAGGGGCAGTAGGCAAGGTGTGGGTGAGAGCAAATACAGATGGTTCTAGAGAACATCATTGGTTTTGAAGGACTGACTTGGGTAAGCTGAAACGAGAACACTTTCTTTCTCATGATGGCCCGTGGGAACCGTACAGCAACATAGTGGGGATCCACCGTCTGTGCACTGCTTGCCAAAAGCAGACCTGTATCCACTGGAGAAGTTCACTGCAGCACAGTGCCTGGAAGAGCTGGAGAGGAAAACATGGCTCATGTGAAAGGAGAAAAGGAAAGAACCAGGAGTCTCAATTATGAAAGAAATGTGTCCTTTCTAAAAAAAAAAAGCAGTCCCGCAGTAGGAATGGCAGCTCTCGGCTCATTCTGAGTATGATTAGGAGAATGTAAATAACCAGTGATTTTCCATAAAATGGGATCTGTACATTAGGGGTTTGGTTGCAATAATAAAACCCTTTTTAATCTTTAAACAAAGCCCTTATCAGATCATTACACATGCTCCCAAAGTGATTTTTGCATGGATTGAACTGAAACGAACGCTGCAGCTGACGACCTTCTTGACAGAGGCAGCCTGGCACTGCACGGGTGAGGGCTACGAGCCCCCCCGGCCCCTCACTTCCTCGTCACAGACGCCAGCCAATTAGCGATTTTAGCAGGGTCCTCCTGCTCTCCCCTTGTGCCGCTGCCCAGCAGCCCCCCTCCCGCGGGTGAAGGGATGAAGGCTGCCCAGCTGTCATCTTCCGCAGGCTGCGGTCACGTTGCCGGCTTCTCCTCCTTCCCTCCCACCTTGCTCTTCCGAGAGGAGGAAGCTGCTCCTGACCTCATTACTCTCATTTCCACCCTTAAATGCATTCACGGCCAGCGTGCGCCCGCTTTGTTCCCAGCGTAGTTGTCCTTTGGCTTAAATATCTCTCTCTTGACCTTGGTGTGTAATCCCCTTACAGGCAGGTTCATATCCCCTTACCCCTCTTTATCCCACTTCATGCGAGGCTTTGAAAGCCACGTGTCTCGCCTCCTGCTAGAGAGACTCTCCGTTGCCTCGTCATCCTGGGAGTCGTTCTTTGTACCTGCTGCAGTATCACCTCACCTTTCTTGAATGGGGATAACCGGACTTAGCCCGTTGCAGATTGCATTACGGCATTGCAGATGGAGCTCACCGGTGCCTTGCGCGGTGGCAGCCCGTGCGCAGCCTCTTCTGGAAATACCTTGCCTTTGGAAACGCACCATTGGGTTGCACGTGCCTTTTTCTCTATGTGTGTGCCACGAGTGGTTCCTCATGAACACTGTGGTCAGTTGGCCTTCAGAAATCCTTTTCCTCCACTATTATTTGCAAATTTAGGAGCTTGAAACTTCTGGCATTGGTCCCAGTAGCATGACCTTGAATTTGGTACTATTGAATTTCATTGCATATCTATTATTGCACATTTCAATGCCATATACTACTATTTCTGAAGGTTATTAGGAGCATAGATGCTTGAATACAAAGTGGTTCCAAGAGAGTTTCACACCACTGCTGTGTGTGGTGACTAATGAGCTTGTAAATCACTTTTTAATTCTTTTCAAGTTTCCTTACTGCTAAATCTTAACTTTGTAATGCCAGCAGATAAACAAACTGATAGCTTTTCTTTTCCTCTGGTTCCCACAGTAAGAAATCGCTCTGGGTCTCATGCTGCTGTGTTATACTGAATATTACTATATATACTATGTTACTGCCCTATATATACTATGTTACTGCCTCTCAGTATTCAGAGGAAGCTGTGAAAGATCAGCAAAGTCATCATTACAGAAATGTAATAGCCATATGGATAGTGGCAGACTAGTGCCTAGTTAAGGCTGGAATTGGACTGGTACTGCTCTGCATCTGCCCAAGAGTTTTTGTGCACCCAACAGGCCTGGTTGCTACCTTTTCCCTGTGGGCACATTGCTGGTGATGGTGCAATGGAGAATCCTTTTTCCACGTGCTGACTATGCGCGTCTGTTATATGGGTGCAGTAATTCCCTGGAGGAGCTTCCTCTCCTAAACTGCATTGCAGCAACTCCCTTCAGAGTTGTTTTGCAGAGTCTTTGCTGACTGTATCTGTTCTGATAACTTTTGTGGTGTGTGCTGTCATCCAATGTGTGTGCTAGTGCAAAAGAGTACGTTTTTTTCTGTGCTCAGGATGCACACGTTATGTTTTCTGCTACTCTAGAGCTGGATGAACTGCACCACATGGTCACTGTACGCTCACTGCATGTTGTAGTTTTTGTTTTATTCCTCTTGAGAGATGAAGAAGTTTTGATGGTTCTCTTGGGTTTAAGATGGTGTAGTATGATGCTGTAGTTTGTTGCTACATGCCTGAAGACTGTTACACGTGCGGGGAGGAATTCTTGTGCTGTCTGATGCTCTGAAACTACCAAAACTCCTTCATCGGAGACTTTCTCAAAGTCCTCCCTACCTTAGTCCTGAGGTACAAGGAATTCTTTCCACTGAAGTCTAGATCATTCTTGTGCCAGCATGGGCTTTGAACGTAGTGCTAGTCTGACCGCCATGGATAGCACTAGAGGCTGTTTTTCAGGGTGTTTCATTTTCTTCACATAAGGATTACAGAAGTTTAGATTTTCATGGATTTATTAGGAGGCAAGCAATCAACAAGAGCATTTAAGAAACAATAAAGGATTTAAATAGGGGATATTCTTGTTTCAAAACATCTAGTCTTGATTATCTTGCATTTTTTATCTTTTGAAGTCTTGTATCTCAGTAAAATTGGATAACTGTTTTAAAGTTTGAGGTCAAACTGTATTATGCTGCATAAACCACATTTCTGTCATCTTTGTATATTGCTGCTGCAGGGATTTGAAAGTGTGAATATGAGGGACAGCTGCTGCATTTAAGCTTCCAAAAACTTTCAGGCCCCATAGGTAGATATTCTCTGGCTATATCAGTTTACTGATGATCAGTTAGTTCCTTCTATTCTGCTATATATAGTACTAGACCTTCAAAACAAGCCCTGTTTCTTTGGTTAGGAGTGTGATTTCTCATTGATATTGAACTGAGAATACACCTATTTAAAGTTATACTTGTTGAAGGCTTGGGGTTGAGAGCAGCGATGCGGCAGGGCAGTGCCAGGCTGCAGGCGATGCTGCGCTCCGCTCTCCAGGCTGGTGTCGGAGGAGAGCTGTGCTAGCAGCTCGGAGGTCATCGGTGGACAAAATGATTGACTCGTTTAAAGGACAGGCTGTTACAGGGCTGCTTTGTCTGACTGTCGAAATCTTCAAAGGGGCGGGTTCCTGTTCTTCACCTGGGACCAGGAGGGAGAGCCTGGAAATCCAGTGCTGAGACTGAGAGGCCACCACGGGAAATTGCTCCATCTCTTGAAGCCCATCAATGAATAGCAGAAAGGCAGAGCTTGAAGAGGGCCACAGCTCTCCTGTGATGTGGCTCCTGTAGTCTAGAACGGTCGTTCACTGGATGTCAGTCCTGACAGTGACTCTCAAGCTCTGTGGCAATGTTTTTGTCCACCAGTCACTGCATTGCCCAAGAGGAATAGAAGAGCAGGTGGGCACTGTCGTCTTTGAGAGCAGAAGATGTCAACAAAAGTCTTCTCTGGTGAAACAGACACTGACTCAGGGTGACTGGTGAGGTGGGATGCTCTCCTTTCTGCGTTCATCCATACCGAGGATGCCAGGGCTGGATTCCACGCTCTGCGCGCTCTTAAATCTAGATGGTGACGTCATTGCCTCTCATCAACTCCACCCATCCCAAAGGCTGCCTGACCCATTAAGACTGGTTTGAATTAGGTTTAATCTGAATGCCAGAAGGTTTGCTTCTCCTTTTGTCACGTACAGGAACACCATCTCTGCTTTCCCGTCCCTTAGCCTTTTGTTGTGCTGAAATCCAGTTGCAGTGTGGTGGGCACTCCTTTAATGCTGTGAGTTTGGATGATATTCGTGGATAAGCCATATCCAGACTTTGGTAGCAAGAGTCGATGTCTAGCCAAATACCAGACAGACTAGGCCTTCTTCAGAGCAAATACACGATGGAGGAAGAAAGCTATTCAGAAGAAAAATGGAGGAAATAGCGGCTTAGCTGCAGATGAGGTTTCAGCAGTGCAGGTGCGGCATCTGCAGCATCCTGGAGGTGTGTTGACCAGGTGCATGCTGCAAAAATGCTGCCTCACTGCTGCCTCAGGTCTCCGTGTCTGTCAGCGTGTACCTCTTGGAAGGGGACGGAGACAGGGAATGTGAAACGCCCGCTGGTGCTGTGTCCAGCTCGAGCAGCATTCTCGGTCCTGGCTTTGCACCTTAGCCTTCGCCCAGCTGCTGGCCCTTGAAAACAGCTCCGTGAGCCCGATTTGTGACGAGGGAGGCTGTGGCTGCCCGCCGTCTGTAACCACAGCTCAACAGAGGAACTGCGGGTGAGGGGAGGTGAGGCCCGATCCTGCTTCCATCACGGCTTGGGCAAAGAGGTGACCCGCAGCTAGCCACCCGCCTGAGATGCGTGGTCCAGCCTGATGCAGGCTGCAGCTCTGCAGAGGCTCTGGCTGCTGAGCAGGTCAAAGCTGAAGCCGTCCAGCCGTTCTCCAGAAACAGCCTGTGCCCCCACAAGCTCGGTCTGAGGCAGGCTTGCCCCCCACCAGCCTGGTTTTTGTTCCGGTGGCCACAAGACCACCGTGCAGGTTCTCCACCAGTGACCACAACTGACATGCGTAGGAGCCGCGGCACGTGCGATGAATCAGTATTCAGGAAGCGCGAATGGCTGCAGGGCTCTGAGCCGTGCTCCACAAGCTAACGATGGGTGCTGAAGGCACCTCCTTTCTCTAATTATGCGCTTTAGCTTGCAGAGTGGGCTGCTGCTTTTGATGTCTCCAAACTGTAAGTTCTTTTTCCTTAGACGTTCAGTCATGCATATTTAAAGCTACGTTTCAAGAAATTAGGTCTGAAAATTCCCAGCAGAAATGTATTTTTGCATTTTATTTTTATCCAGAGATGACCATATTTTTGTCTGCAGCTGACTTAAAAGATAAATCGATTAATAGAGCCACTGGTGACTAAACTGTAAAACAATATTTTCTCTCATTTAATGAAGTGTCTTACATAAAAATAAGCATAAGGCTTGTGATGAAGAACTTAATTTTACTAAGATTTCCAAGTATTTTTCTGTAAGTGCAAGGTGTAATAAAGCTGAGTTTTCACCGTAAGAATATGACTGTTTATTATGAGCATTCATTATGTGCATGGTCTTAGGACGGAGATCAGGTCCCAAATCTCATTATTCTTCCTCAGTCTTTCTACAAGTGGCATGTAATTAATTATTTCCTTATAGGAAAATTCTATAGGAATAGGTATTTACTACTGTATTAACAAGAAATGATTAGTTTTGAGCCACAAGGTGTTTTCAAGCTCTTGTGTTGTGTGTCCCCCCACACTCTTTGTTAGTGCTTTTAGGACTTCGTGGGCTATATCCAGTTCTTCATCCTGCAGCAAACAAAATGACTCTAATGTTTTCTTCCCTGCTGTTCATTCAGTGATCATTGGCCTCTTCTCCTGGCTGCAAGGAGAAGGTTGCAATCACCTCCCTGTGACTTTTCACTTGTTTTTCCTACAAAATAAGTGACACAGGCCTGACTGTCATTTCTGCCCTGGCCTGTGTGGAAAGTGTTATTAAACTTTGGTGTATGGTTAGTGTATGGATGAGTGGGGGTGCTGGGAAACAGCTGCGTTGTATATACAATTTGCATTTCCTTCCTTGTAGTTGATAGAGACACTGTCAAAGTTAGGGGTAAGTACACACTCTGTTGTCTGCAGAGTCAGTGGTGAGGAGCCAGATCAAATCCATAATAACTTAGTGTTCACTTCAGCACCTACATGAGAGTCAGTATTTTACCTTCTTTTCATAATTTTTTTCTACCAGTGCTAAAATTTGACCTCTGAGGACACTAATCTGGCGGCAGCTCACTCAGGACAATTATTCATGTACTTGTAATAGTGTCCCAGCAAGGAAAAGCACTGAACCTTAACAACATTTTTGCAAAGGAAACAGGATAGAAGTCCACTTACAGAAAGAAGCTGTGCAGGAACGGGTTGTTAAGCTTGACATCAGTGTGCCTAATCAAAAACTCCATTGTATTTCAGGGCAAATCTGGTGACTGTCCCCTGGCCCAGGTGCACTAGATACTCAGCTCTGATCGCGTGGCAACGTGAGAGCAGAGGCAGCATCCCCGTTGCCGTAGTTTGCACGTGGTGGTAGGTTTCTGCAGGGAGGGCATGGGCCAGTAGTTTTAATACATAAGAATCGCAGGTTTGGATGGAAACAGCGAGAGCTGTGGTGGATAATCAATTTTGTGACAGCAGCTGGTACTAGATGGATGCAGAGCAGCAGGGATCATAACTCAAATAGATTGCTGGGGCGAAGGGACGAAGCAAGACCCGTTGTGCTGGACATCCTGCATGTGCACTGGGAAGAGACAACCCTGCGCCCAGAGAGTTGCAGCCTACCCAGGTGAGACAGGCAATGGATAGCAGAGAGGAATGTAATCTAGCAAATTAATTTTATGGCATTTTTTTTCTTTAAATCTTTTTGGCTGGATTTTCTTAGGAAGGCATTATTTAGATGGGAAACTCTGGCAGGAAAGGAGGAGGAGAAGAGGAGGGATGGGCCTGAGTTAGAAGAGCAGGGAGACAAAAAATTGTCATGTCAGTTACCTGGGGATGTATTAAGAAATGGTGAAGTCAGGGACTGGAAAGCGCTAGAACAGTAATGTACCAGAATGGCCATTGAAGGTGTTTTCTCCTAACACACTGACCTTTACAGACTGTCCCTCAGTTTGCAAATGGTCCCAAAATTGTTATTAATTGGCTTGCAACTTTTTCTTGAGTAGAGTCTTCACTGAGTAGAGTATAATTATAGTGGATTTTAAAAACAGACAAGGAAGTTTTACCAGAACCTTTTTTTTCCGTCTATCATCAGAATATTTTTTTTTTTTTAAGCATCTTCATTTTTAGTGGAAATGCTAGGCAGCACCATTGGTGACTATACCTTTGGTGGTGGTTTTGTGTTTGACTTCTTTTTTCTGTCAGTGGGCATAATTTTTTTTTTTCCAAAGGGGAGGTAAGGACATGAAAGTGTTGCCTTCTTCCCAAGATAAAGCTCATGACATCCTCATTTCTTATTAGCTCCAGCAGAGGTCGATCCTGTGCAAAAGGTAACCCAAGTTGGTTTTGTAGGTGTAAAGATCACCAGATGTGAGAATAGAGAATTCAGCTGTGTTGCTGGCTTACGTGCATCTTCATGTTGCATCATATCTTTTCTTATTGCTTTGCTCCTGCCTGTGAAGAGCTGACATTGAAGCTCAAAGGAAGATTTATGTTTGTTTTAGTCGCCTGCCTGCCTGATGAGAGCCCAGAGGCTGAGGCAGGAGAGGATTCAAAGCCAGCCACTCCCATTGGCAGGCTGTAAAGCAAGAACGTTTTGAATGTGATCCCTTGCCTATTTTGGGAAAGTTATAAAATTTTCAGAGGTAGGCCAGTTATTTTTAAGCCTCTCTGGACATGCTTTTAACGCAGGATTTGTTCTGGATGCTGTCAAGGTCGACCGTTTTCTTCCTGAAAAAGTTTCCTGCCTTTGGGGAAATGTCTGGTAGATCTAATTAGCTGTGTGCCTTGGTCCTCTCTCATTTCCTCACAGCCTGCTAAACCTATTGCTAGACCTTTCAGCTTCAGCCAAGATGGATTGCATTAGTTCTTGTCTGCCTTCCCCTGGCTTCATCCATTTTATGTACAGACTTTCTCTGGCCTGGTTGAGGAGAAGATTGCAGTAGAGCTGTGCAGAGGCAGCATACCTCTACCAAAATGCAGGGAGGCTGGTGTTTGGAAAAGGAAGTATTGAAATCAAGGAGCTGAAAATAGCAGCAACAGGGGTATTTTCCTTGCATCTGACTTTTTGCTGCTGCTTTGGATCTCTTTTTAAGTTGCACACATTTTACATTCATTTAGCAAGGTTGCAAATATGAAATGAAATAGAGAAGTGATACATGAGATCCTGATTAATGAAGCTGCCCTCCTGCATCGCAGTTCTGTGGATAAAGAACCAGTCCAGGGAGATGCTGAGCTCTTCCTGCTGCTTTTGGAAGCAGTAGGGATTCCTGTGTGCTCTGTATCAGTCAGGACGGGGTTCCAAGTTTTATTTTGCCAGAGTTTAGGAATCAAAATAGCTGACGTCTGTAATGAACAGGAGGACATGAATTATGTAGACAAATAAACTAGCAATTACTGCTGTACATTTATCTTCACCTCTGTAAATGATAAACTTTAAATGTTCCATATGGAGGCCTTGTGTATAAATTAGTTTCTCTGCATTTGGGCCTCTTGAATCTCTGTGGATGCGAGATGTAGTAGCTTTCATATCTCCTATCTCAGTTTAAGGCAGCAGCTGCCTTCGTACTGTACGACCAATGCTCTGTGAGATTTGAGGTATGAAGACAACAGGCTCGGTTAAGATGTAGCGTGCATTCAGTTTAAAGGAGTACGAAGTGTTTCCCTGCCTAATTCTGACAGAATTAAAGATAACGCACTTTTGAAAGTTATTCTCTGAATACTCTTCTCTTATTTACATATTTCGCTGCTGTTACCCAGAAGGAGGGGGTTGATAGTTTAATCTTTGTCTTGGCACTATTAAAAGAAGTAATTCTTAGACATTTTTTCTGTTGCCCTTTATTGAGAAACTGCATGTGTTTAGCATTAGTTCTGACTAGAGCAATGCCCAATGTTACCAGAATATCGCTCTCCCTGCCTCCTATAAAGCTGCAGCACATACCCTTGTATTAACGCAGTTGGCCACATCTTTGCCCATGTGTCTCTTAAAAGCAGGTGGTTTATTGGACAAGTGAAGTTAGACCTAACATCTCGGTTCAGTTGTATTTCTGCCTGCCTGTAGCATGTTAACTTTTTCACCACATCCAATCAGCTCCAGAACCAGGGGCAATACTGCAGATAACATTGGAAACATCTGCGCTAACACTGAAGGAAGGCAAAAGAGCTAGAAAGTCTGCCTTTGACCGAAATCGCTGACTGGTGGGATGTCTCTGTGATACAGTGGGATGTCTCTGTGATACCATGCTTGAGGAGAGGCAGGGCAAGGCAAGGAGAGATGCTTTGGTGGTCCATGCGCAGTCTTGCTGTCCTCCTGACAACCCCCAGTTCGTTCAGATGTGAGAGTGAGTGTGTGGTACATGAAGTAAATGTGAGATTCACAGAGATGTTAGCTGGGAAGGAGCAGGGGAGCAGAACGGTGCTTGGGAGGACAGTGAGGTTTGGCCATGATGCGCATGGCCACAGCAAGGGCTAGAGATGGTTGGGGGTTTTTTTCCCCCAATGGTTTTTGTTTTTTTTTAAGCCAGAACATGCCAGTTCACCTAGATTAAAAAACTCCATGGGAACATCCTGATTTCAGTGGAGTTTTTCTTAGAAAATGACCAGGTGGCCTACCTGCTTCATTTCCTGCCATCTCATCAGTCAAGATTTTCTGGGGTGTGTTTGCCGAGCCTGAGTTCAGACGCAATGAAATGTGAGACCTGCTAGTGCTGAACAATGCAATTTCTAGTTGTGTGTAGTCTTTACAATCCTCACTCTATTTGGATATCTCCTATGTTGTTTTTTTTTTTTTTAACCTTTAAATGTTTGACCTAGATGAAGGGCAGGCCTAATAATGTTTTATTGAATGCTACATCTCAGGTTTCCTGGCTGAGGAAACGTGAGTCTAGGGGCTTCCACCACAGTGAATTTTTGTAAGGAAGACATGATCTACCTTTGATGAAATCCAGGATGAAATAGCTTTCTAATAATGTTGAAGGCAGGAGAAAGGGCACAGAAAAGAACCAGAAGTTGCAGGGTAGGTTGGTTTTTTTTTTCCTTTTCTGGTCCCAAAAAGAAATAGTGATTCGAGGTTGCTGGTCTTGAAAGGCCACTGCAGTAACGGCGTATCAAAGGGTGTCTTAATTTTCTCAGCTTCCCTCAGTTTGGCATCCGTGAGCCTGGAGCAGGTATCAGTAACTTGCAAAAACCTTTGCTCTGCTGAGACTGACGGCGACTTCTCCCACCCAGGAGCGAGCAGGAGAAGCTAGCCGCACTGCCCGGTCTGGTGGTGGGCTGTGCTGTCAGGGGACAGGAGCAGCCCTGGGAGCCTCAGCCTGTGGCCACCGTGTTCAGAAGAGTCGGTTGCCCCTTGTGCTGGAGCAGCACAACAGCAACGCCAGCAGTGGGGCCATCACCAGAGCAAAATAAGAACTGCTTTGGTGGCGGCCGCTAGCAGGAGGTGCTGTGGGTGGTGTTGGGGATGGGGCACAAGACTTTCATGGCTGGGATGTTCCCTCGCTGGGTGGACTCCGAGGCCTGGGGCTTTCCCGACAGCAGCTGGAAGGAGATCACTGTATGTCAGGAGGCGAAATGAAGTGCTTTTTGACCTGGAAACATGTGCAGAAAGGGAGCGTCCGTGAAAATAGCATGAGAGGCGGGACAGTTTGCAAGCATCAGAAAGAGCTGACAAAAACCAGCACAAACCACTTGCAAGGCCATTCGTGGACTCGAAACCTGTCTGACTTTCTGGGGCTTGTTATGGCAGTAGGAACTGGCCCTGAGCACGGATAAACCAGGCGTGCCCTGGCTGCTGGTACAGATCCCTCTCTAATGATGCTGTCTGTTTGGGGATGGATGCGTGCTTTGACTGTTTTATCCAGGTGTGGGCTATTACTGCTTAAACCAAGGTTTGTATAAAGTCCAAGGAAAACTTCAGAGCTCTTTTCTGAATCAAAGCGTTGGGTATGTTTGTGACAGGCCATGAATCCTGGTATTTTGGGGTTTTTTTCTCTTTCACTTTGCCTTAACCACACCAGAGAACGGCACAAAAAGCTGGATATCCTCATCATGTAATAATCGCACCTTCCATTTTTCTGTCCACACTGCGAGTTTCACATCCGTAAGCACTGAGGGTGGGTTTCACCTGCCTGGCTCTGTTTGTATGCAGTGTAGATGGCTCTGCCCTCGGCTCCCCGTCACCTGTGGGACCCAGCGCTGTGACAAAGCGGGTGCTCAGAGATCTGCTTTAGGAGGGCAGGGTCTCCATGTCAGGGGGTCCCAGCAATGGTGGCAAGTGAGCAAAGCTCCCTGATGCAACTGGGAGCCCAGGCACTGCCAGCCCACCCCTGGACGTTGCTCCGTGGGCTTCGTTCATCCTGCCCCAAGGGCAGCAGCGTGCCCACGGGATGCTCCTCGCCCTCCTGCCTGTCCAGGAGCTCCTGCCTTGCACTGCGCCATGAACGCAGACCCGTCATTAGCCACTGGGCAAGGGGATGGTGCGGTACATGACAGCTGGTAAATATTGAAAATGGCTGAGCTACCTAGGCAGCCCTTCCCTGTGCATCCTTCCTCCGATCGGCCGCCTCTGTGCATACTCAAACTCTGAGCTTGAAACCATAAAAAAAAAAAACAACAACCCACGAAGTCAGAGATGCTCGAGGGAGGTGGCAAAAGCCAGGGTTGCGTTCATCATATCACGCTTGTCACAACTGGTGTTGCATAAAACGGGGCCAAAGCTCAGAGAGGCTGCTCTGACCCTTCTGACCCCCGGGGGCTGTGGGGGGAATGGGGTCCCAGCCCTCCAAAGAGCAGCTACTGACAGTTCTCCCACAGCTCCTTACATTTGGGCAGGATGTCTCCTGTAGCCGCTTTTTAGAAGCAAACCTTTTTTCTTTTTTTTATGCCTTTGCTAAGGCTTGTTTTTCTGTACCGCTCCAGATGTCTCATTTGGGGCATTGTAGGCTCTGCAGCTGCCAGTTCATTTCTTCTGTGTCTACTGAGGACCTGGAGTGGGGTTGTGCCACCCTTTCAGCATAGGCTGTAGTTGTCATACCATTTCCATACCATTAACCCTCTTAATCCTTGGAGGGGCCACACAAAGGCCAGGTTTTGCTGTAGAAGTCCACTGGTGGAGTGGGACTGCTGCTCTCTCGCTCCATGTGTGCTGGCTGTTGCAGGTGTTTATAAATAAAGCTGCTCTGGGTGGTGAATCGTGGCTCAGGGGGGGCTCTAAAAGTTGAAAGGCTTGCGGTCACTCTCCTCTGACTGCCAGGACATCTGAAATACCTCCAGGAGAAGAAGTATTGATCATATCCATATATCTCTCTGCCACTGTTTATCTCGATGATTTCCTGGTCATTTTCCATTTCGCCACTGAATTATATGGTCACGGTCTGAATGGAAACATTACAGTGGGAAGGGAGTGGGGAAGACTGGGGAGAGACTTTTCATTGCAGGAGGTGCTCTGAGTTTTCTTTTAGACCTTTCAGATGCAAATGGACCCACATCACCTAGCTCTTGCACCTACTGGGCCTGACCCACAGGTCACACTGGACACAGAATTAGGCTGGCGTGGTGGTTTCAGGTCAAATGAAGGAATTGCTTCATTAATCAGGTACAACCATACAAGGCTCATTTCCGCAGCCTGTTGGGGCAAGAGGTAGAGTAGGAGACGATGCGTGTAGTGATGGTGAGTGGCAGGCGCGGTGTGTATTCCCGCTGCCTTGTTTTCAGGCCATCCCAGTGTTCTGTCTGCCCTTGTCCCTCCTGCTTTTAAAGAAAACCAACCTAAAATCCAAACCAAAAAAGAGTCCAGTACATTGATTGTTCCCTTGATTCCGTGATGGAGCAGAGACATAGGGATAAAAAGTGTGTCTTGAAAATAAGGAAGCAAGGTTTGCCTCTGGGTGGAGGTTGGTGTTAGTCATACCGCTGCTCGTGCTCTGTTAAATAAAGGTCATGAAAAGGTTTGCAGGGAAGTCTTCTGGTTTTTCCTCTTCACGAGCGAAATTCCAGCTGGCGCTGCTGCAACCCGAGGCGTGTCTGCAGCGTGTCTTTGTGGAAACGTCCCGTCCTCTCTGCACAGTGCCAAGCTTGCTGGGGGTTTAGACCTCCCCACAAACTGAGGGATTTCCTTAAATCCATGTAAATCGGAGCTCTATTAAGAAGCAGAAGGGGAATAAAACACCGAGAGGCTTTGCTCCTTTTTTCCAAAGTCTGTGTGTACCATAAATTGGATAGGGCCCCCTGAGACAGGGGGAAACCAAACTCTTAAAACGCATAGTAAAGGGTTAGTAATTGTTTCAAACAGCCGACTAAAAATGCTTTTTATTGCAAGGCTTGAGTTCTCTTTCAAATGTGAAGCTGTTTGTTCATTTTGGCAGTGAAGGCTGCTTTTATGTCTCCCTGGGGACAGTGGTAAAACTTTCAGCAGCTCAGGCACAGAAACCAGCCCTTTGTCGAACTGGAGGCGAGAAACCAAAAGTTGTTCTGCGGATTTCCGAGTCCCCCACAGCTCACTTTCGGACTTTGCTGATTAATCTGCACCCTCTGAAAAAGCTTTTGTTAGGGAGAAGAGGGAGAGAGGTGAAGACAGTGTTGTGTGTGGATGGAACGAGACTCAGCGGAGGCATTTGATGCCTGTGGGTATGTAAGCTACTTGGTGATTTTTTTGACGTTCAGCTGTTAGTTGGTGGGGTATAAGAGCAAGGAATCAGCACTTTTCACACAGTTGCACTGAAAGATGGACAGGAGCCAGATGTATTCCTATTGCCACGGTGGGCAGGAGAGGAGAAATCTCTGCTAATCCTGTCCCCAAGATGTGACAGAAATGCCGACGCTTGCCGTGGCTGGTCGGGGGGAGCAGGGGAGGCTTAGGGAGACAGAGGGACCTGATGGGTTTCCCTGGCAGTGCTGCACTCCAGTGTGCTCTGAGTGGGAGCCAGGTTGGGGCATGTCTTCCCTACAGCTCTGGGAGGTGTTGGGGAAGGAAGGGAATGAACTGGGAAGTGCCAAAATTGCCCGGTGAGATTATTTTCTCTCTAGGATAGAAAGGATCTCCTCTCTATGAGGACTCATTAATTTGCTTTTGTCTGCCTGCTCCCCTCTCCCGTTTCTCTCCTTATTCTCTCTTTTTTTGGTTTCTTCTTTTTCTCTGCATCCCTCCCCCTGTATCTTTCTTCAGAGCATCTGTTTTGTATCCTCCCTCCTCCTGGTATTTTCCTTAGGTGGCTCTGATTATTCAGCAGCTCTGCTGAACGCAGTTCCCTCTCCAGAGGGGGAGAAGTGCTGCACCAGAGTAGCACTTGCTGCCGCTGCCGCAGACACAGGTCGAGCAGAGGACGAGCTCCTTTTTGCCTGCTAGTGCCAAGCAGCAGGACGGTGGAAAGGCACAGTGGGAAGGCAGTGATGGGGGTACACCCTGCCTAGTCCTTTTTGAGCCAGCCTAGGTAAAAAAGGTGCTTTCCTTTTTTCCTTCGAGAAGGCTTTCCCTGAATTAATTCACATCGACCTGTGTGAAAAGTAGCTGAAAGATCTTACAGCGTAGCTCAGCTGGGATTTTTTAGGTGCAACATAACTGTGAACAAGGATCGCCTCCACAAACAACTGGAGGGCAACCCTGCTGTAATAGCGTTGAATTTCAAGATTTCACAGCAGTATAAAAATGTTCACAAGAGAAAACTTGGAAAGCGAACACAAGAATACTGTCAGGACATTTCTTCTGCTCCTGCCCCTCGGCAGTGGCCAGGAGGAGCTAGTAAGAAGTGTGGGGGGAATTCAGGAAGCGTTTGCAGATCTGGCAGTCCGGACGGGCCCTTCGTGTCCCACCTTTGGACGTGCTGTGGGAATGATTTGCGTGTGTACAGTCTTGAAGCAGGTGTGTCAGCATCGGGAGACGACCAACAGATGCTGCAGGCATCGTCCCTGTTGCGGCCACTGCTCGATGTCGGCATACGGCACACCATGGGCTTCCCCCGCGTCCCTGGGAGCTCGCGTGCCCCGGCTGCCCTGCGGTATGGCCGTCTCTGCTTGAACAGCTCGGGCAAGAGGCTGGGTGCTCCCAGGGCCCACTGGTGTCCTCCCACTCCATGCTCATGGGGGGGAAAGCTTCTGCGCAGCCAGCGGGATCGCTTGCTGTATAGCCTGGGGAAGGCTCACTTGGCAGAGTAATGCACTGCAAGGGATGCTCGTGTTCCTGAAACTCTGGCGTTAAGAAGGATGGGACATCAAGCAGCAGGTTTTTGTGGTTCAGGCAGTTTTTGTGGCAAAATTGTTGGGCAGTTATTGTTGGCTTTTGGTAAGAGTGATGGAGTTGGCCGCCTCTCTCAGTGTGCTGTAGGAGCAGAGAGCCCATTCCTGCAGGTGGTACACTACATCCTCCCTTGGCAATCGTCAGCTTTGTGGTGATTAGTCCTAGATGTTTGTCCTCTGGTGGCAGTCTTAATGTAACATCTCCAGATGCTGGAAATTAATTTTCTCTGTCCATCCCTCTGGAGTTAGTTAAAGTCTTGAGTCTTCCTTCTGCCAACACAACAGCACCAATAAATCCCTTCAGGATTACTGTACATTGAACTTGGATGCCTTCCCTGGTAACTCCTGACGGTTCCTCCTCTTGCTTTGCAGATCACAGGCGTTATCCTTCTCGCAGTTGGCGTCTGGGGCAAGCTCACCCTTGGCACATACATCTCTCTCATTGCTGAGAACTCCACCAATGCCCCCTACGTGCTCATCGGAACGGGTACCACAATCATTGTCTTCGGCCTTTTCGGCTGCTTTGCCACTTGTCGTGGCAGCCCATGGATGCTGAAACTGGTAAGCATGCCAAAGTGCCTTAAGCAAGAGGGGAAGAGGTTTTGTCGATGTTTTGGGATTCCCCCTACCCCCTGCCAAGCTTCACCAGATGTTAACATGTTTTTTTAGGCACATAAGCTAGATTTTATTGATCTTAATGTTCAACACGTGTGTCTTTTGGACAAAGAAGGGGAAAAAAAATCTTTGCCAAAACCAGTTGTTGATTGAGTATGAATGAATTCTGCTACTGCACGGCATACAGGCCCATGTGTGGTTGGGAGCAGGGTGAAATGCTGCTGCTGAATTACTCTGTGAGTAACTCTACAATCATTCTGTTTTTCTGTGAGCCAGATGATAGGTATATTTACAATCTTAAAAATGTCCAAAGCGTCATAAATGTGAAGTTCATGTGAAGTATATTTTGAAGGGGTCATTTTAATACTCTCATGTGAAATCTATGGAAGAAATAGTAGATACCTTCTATAAAGCACACCAGCCTTTCTTTTTCTTCTAACATTCACTAGAATAAAACAAGTCAACCCCAGAAAACAAAGCTCTGTATGGTATGTTTGTCCTCATCTCAAAAGCAGCGTGGACTCAAGGTACACTAAGCAGAGGTACAGCAGCTGTCTCTCAGTCCAGTTTAACTTCTCTCCCTATAAGATTCTGTTCCGAGTTTTCCAGCCCACCTTAAAATGCAAAGTAACTATAGATTAAGCAAACCTGTATGATAAACTGTGTTTCTAGGAATATTCAGGAGCAAAATGCTGCATGTGTAATGATTTGAAGGGTGGAAATAGCAGTTGTGAAGCACTGAGATAGTGGAAAAGGGCTTGACAGTACAATGCATCTCCTGCTACAATATTTTGGGGCTGATTTTCTAAGGAGATGGGACAATTCTTCTCCAGTTTGAACTGGATTTTAAGAAAGCACATCTTAAAGAGAGTTCATTTCCTCAACTGATGGCACAGTAGGGGAGAGAGAGCAGCTGCAGATCAGTCAGCAGGTTTATGCTGGTGGCCAGTCGGCATGTGCCTAATGCTGTTGTAGGTGCACCGCTGCTGTCTCTTGCTGGTGATGTGCTGTCAGGGCACGTGTAGAGGCTTGAGGGGTTACTGCAGTCCAGATGGGAAAGGGATAAAGGTGAATGATGATATAAATCCATAGGAAATCAGGCTCTGCTAGTTGCTCTGTAAGTCATGTCACTTTTTTAAAGGTATGCCCCTAACAGTGGCATGTGCTGTTCCAAGCATATGGTTTTATTTTCATTGTACATGTAAGAAATGTTTCAAAACTTTCTTTCTCTCCTGAACAAAATACAGGCACTGATTTGACAGCTGCATTAATTGGAGAGAATGATTTTTGTAGTTCTGCCTTCACTGTTGTCCTCCCTTCTCCAACAACCTTCCATTAAAAATAAATTTTCCTCTTTCCACTAAATCCTGCTAGGACTGAATTTAATTTAAAATGTTTCCTTTTTTAATTCACTGTTATTTAGCATGTGGAGAAAAAAGGTAATTTTCCTTCCAGAAGATTAAGCCCCAACTTCAACTTTTACCATCCCACTTTGCATTTTTTTCTTTACCTTCTTTATTTCTGCTTAGATGTATTTTTAATAGTTTGTGAGTTTCTACACTGAAAGCACTGTTTTCAAGGTTTATTTAGCTCTGGATGCAAATGCTGGTCCTAAAGCCAAACATGGGCATTGGCTCAGCAAAGTATTTGAGGCATCTGTCTAGTGTTACAGTGAGAATATTTCCAATTAAGTCAGTGGTTCAGTTCATCATTGGAGAAATTTCAAGAATCAGGCAGCAAATCCCAGTCTAGCAGTGAGATAGATAAACATGAACCAAAACACCTGGAGAAGCCTATTTACTTTAGCAGAGTGCCATGCAAACATGAAGGGTCTGTTCGTATTCTTTACTGCAAGATCAAAACCTGAGTGACTTGGATCCATCTCTGGCATGTGAGTGTGTTTTAATTTATATGAGAACACTAAGAAATGTGGGAACAGAAATGTCAGAAAAGTCAGTAATTAGACAATACATATCATTTGTGAGTTGTATAAACACATATAACATATTCAGGCAATAACCTGTATATCACCTCCAAAAGACCTTTGGTTTTTTAACATCTTTAAAGAGTGTCTAGAGCAGAAATTTAAAATTTTTTGTGATAACTGAGCAGTATCTGTGCTGAGACAAAAGCCTGTCACGTTCTGACTTTTCTTGCCTCCTTCCTTTTCAGTATGCCATGTTCTTGTCCCTGGTGTTCCTGGCTGAGCTAGTGGCTGGCATTTCAGGGTTTGTGTTTCGCCACGAGGTATGTGGAAATGTGCTGAGTTTGCATATGGCAGTGCCTTCCTGGGCAGGAGCTGCTGAGAAGTTCTCTGGAGCGTGGAGAATGTGTAGGTCGCTGAGCTCGGCGGCTCCATACACATCTCCAGGGATGCAGCTGATGTGCAACAATAACATGTACAGCTCTTAAAAACTGATGTGATTCCAAATGAAGGGATTTAGCCAAAGCTCTTGGCCTCAGCTGCCTGATAATTTACTCTGGAGCTATCGTTTTTTGTGTGTCCATCATGTAAGATCTTCTTTACTCTTTTACATATGCTGAGGACTGCAAAATAGATTAAATACTTTTCTTAAACGCAGCTTCTTCAGCCAGGCAAGTACTTGTTTATATAAGGCAGAGAGCAATTCTGCATCAGACCAGACTCGATGTTTTGTAAATCTTTTTTTTTGGGGGGGTGGGAGGGAGTAGGATGGGATTTTGTTTCTATCCTGAGAATAAGGAGAGATTAGAAATAGAATGAGGTAGGAAACTGGGACAGGAAGAAGCTTTAAAAAAGCATGATGGTCTAGATTTGTAGTAGTACTTCTGCTTTATCCACTGTAATCAGGTCTACCTCTGGCTTCAAGTCCATGAACCTACATGCCATTAGTGCTGAACCAGGACAACCCCAGAGACCCTCTTTGTCTCTTCTCTTTGTATTAACTGGTTTTCTAGCCTCCTCTTTTGACATGAGATTTCCCTTGCTATAGGCTTTTCTGTTATCTACCCTTGCAAATGATGGATAGGTTTTAATTTGATCCTGAAATACCTCCTCAGTGTCAGGCTGCTGCTCCCTTTTGGGAGAGGCAGTCTCTTGCGAAGGTCACAGCCATGTGGGTTGCCCAAATCATCTGCTACCCAGCCTCTTTACCATCCAAAGTGCCTTTCCTAGTGATGTGCCTGACCTTCTCCAGCTGAGAGACCTCTTGTTCCTTACGCAAACGCCTTTGGTGCTGGGGACGAGGGTTGCTGCCCAGTTGGGGGATTCATGTCTTCTTTTGATGCCACTGGCTTCTGTCATCAGACTTAGTGCTGGAACAAAGTGTTTTGGGAAAAAGCATCAAAGGATATCTTTCTTATAGGTTAAGTCATTTTCTGTTTTTTAAAATGTAGCAGTTTGCTGGGGTAGTTTTCTTTCTATGTCCAATAGACCCCACTTGAAAAAGGGCATAAATGACTCCTGGCAGTTAAGAGGGAGCTCTGCCAGCTCTGAAAACACACTTAAAAATGAGTGGGAAGGGGTAGTTTGGATGCCTTGTTAGGTTTGGAAATGCATTTGCTTCCTGCGAAAACTGCTCCAGATGTTGTGCTTTTCATTGCTCATGTGTGCTGTTTTTTTCCTCACCCTCATAGATCAAGGATACTTTCCTTAGGACATACACTGAAGCAATCCAGAATTACAACAAGAATGATGAGCGGAGCCATGCAGTGGATAACGTACAGGAAAGTGTAAGTCTAAAATTGGATATTAAAAATTAATAAAGAGAGACAAAGCATACATTCCGATTTGATCACAGAACATGAAGTGTGGATGGTTCAATCTGCAAGCTGTATATTGCAAGCAAAATTAGAGGCTGGCAAAACTGATCTAAAGAAAAAGTATTTCAACTGATATGCTCGTGCAAGATGCCTAAGTTTTAATGAACAAGCTATCTAATAAAGACAGGGCCTGTCGCACTTGCTTGTTGGACCCAGATCTTGAGTTAGGTTTAGGGGCCAGTTTATCCCTTAAGAACACACCTTGTTCTTAAGGGAATCTGTCAAGGGGACTATGAAATGTAAATTTCAGCTGGATGAGACAGGATTTTATAGTCTAGCATCCTGTATCACTGAAAAACTGCATCAGTTCTCTTCACAAGTACAATGACAGGCTGGCCAAGGACACCTAGTGAGTTAAGGGGAGAAACGGAGTGTATTTTCTCCAGAGGAAAAGGGAGTGGAGAAGTGTGCTGCTGAGGTCAGCAATGAAAGCTGTTCTCTGGCCATGCTGGAAGGATGGATTAGGTGCTTGGTGGAAGAGCCTTTCTGACCCACACGATGCAGCAGCAGGGCAATGGGAGGTTGCTTTGCCTTCCAGCAGGGCACAGGGCACGAGCAAATGTTACAGCATGGCCAAACTAGTCGGAGATGCCAACCAAAAGGGACCAAGTCCACCAACTACAACACAGAGAGATAAAATTCACATTTAAATTCCTACTGGAAACTGTACCATAGCAAGCAGCTATCCCTTCAGCTCACAATACATTCTATGAGCCAACTTGCTTTTCATATGATTGTAACTTGCTGAACAGCTGAAATTTTAATGTAATTGTACTGATGACTTCTAGATCTTCATTAGAAATTACAACTACTATATTAGACCCCTCAGTGTGTTTGAAACTGTGCCTGTAACCTGTCTTCTCTGGGTTAGCAGATTACTGCACTGCTCTAAACTGAGTATATTCTGCCATCAGATTGTCTGTTTGCCTAATGTTAACCTGTGTTTTGAACTTCTGATTCCTTGGAGTTGGCCAAACTAAATAGTTTTGAGTAATTGTTCGGTGTTTCTGTCGTAGCAAAATGTTCATTTCATTTGTAGCTCTGTTTTTACAGGAACTGCATTTACAAGCCCTTTTCATGCAGAAAATTTAGCACATACTCCATATCTTTGAGTGAATGTCTTATAGCTTAGCATCTAGAGCAGAACATCCTTTCCAACTTAAGGTTTTTCAGCTGATTTCATAGACACTCTCTATGAACATATGGTCTCCTATTCATGGCTCAGTGAATTTTCCTAGAAATTATTTTGGTGAGTTAGAGAGGCTTGCTTCACCTTAGCAATTTGTATTAGTTTGACCCTGTATGTCTTTGGCAGCATGGCTCCCAGAGATTTCTGGAGCTGCTGGACACAAATCCCCTTGTTTTTCTTGGGGAAAAAAAACCTCTCCCTGCGAAGTGGTCTGGCACATGATGGCAAAGGACATGCCAGAGGATTTGAAGGTGGTGGCCCTTCAACAGCCAGCATTGCATGGCTGGCCTGAAGCGTGGCCCATCAAAGTCTGCCATAATGCTGGCCAGTATGGCCATCTGTAATACAGCAAAGCAATTTGGGAACACCACAGGTTCGACTCGGAGACGAGAAGGATGTAATTCTGTGTAATGCTTTGGGTTTTTTAAGGCCATTTTTTTTGACCGCATTGTGAGGCTGTCTTGAATTTCCAAGATCATCTTTAATCGAATAACTAAATAAGCAAAGGAAACAAATGAAAAAAAACCAACAGACCTTCAACTAAAAAAGATGGCCTTATGGCTGGACCTTTGTCAAATGTTGCAAATAATAGCTCTGCTCATAAAATATCTTTTTTTTAGTAGGTCATCGGCTCCCACCTTCTGTAAATGACATTCCTGATACTTTTGTAATAAATGGGGTGGGGCGTGGTATCTGCTTTTCAAAACTGGAGACAACCTGTCTTTATTTTAATTACGAGCTTACTAAGTGGGCAGTGATGATTCTGTACTAGTTTTAATTCTGGCTGGTTTGTTTGTTTTAAATCTGCCTCTTATTCCTCATAGCTGAGCTGCTGCGGCATTCAGAGCTACACCAACTGGAGCACCAGCCCTTACTTCTTCAAACACGGCATTCCTACAAGCTGTTGCATGAACTCCAGTGACTGTAATACTCAGGATCTGCGTAACATGACCGTGGCTGCCACCAAAGTAAACCAGAAGGTACCAATAACGTTGTGCCAGAGGCAGTTGTTATGAAACCATCCAGTATGCCAGTGGAGCGTACGGCTGCTTAAAATTGCATTTTGTTTCAAATGGTTGGTTGATAACGTGTGTATTGGGCTGGAGTGATGGTAAGGATGGGCTTTGCCCCCCACTTGCTTTCAAATTCTTCAAGCTGGCCTTTCTCAAATGACCAGGTGCAGCGGCGTTTCTGATGAGGAGGGGATTTGTTCCCCTTCCTCACAGCAGAGGTTGAGGTATGGCGCTGCACATCGAGGCAATGCTGGCCAGGCGCAGGACCACGAGTGGCACATGTGCTCGACTGCCCTTGAGGGTTAGGTCAGTCAGCACTTCTCTGCTTTTCTGCTCACTCCTGCTGAATGGTGTGGGGTTTTGTTGAGGACAAGGACATAGCTAGGAGGAGGGAAGGACAGGTTTTACTCTTGCTTATCTTCAAACAGTAATTTCAGCGCCGGAGCCTAACTGTCATGCCAAACAGAGACAACATGGGTAATTGACAACAAGCATTGTGGTTGGCTGGTACATTTACAACGACTCTTAAAATCTTTGGACATGTGCTGCTGCAAGCATAGCACAGCCAAAGTGACCCCCTCCCCTGGGGTCACCTGAAGGAGCAGGTTGGGAAAACAGAACAGGGTTGGGAAAGCAGGTTGGGAAAACAGGAAGAAAAGGAATAATTGGAGAACAAAAATACAGAAAACACAAAGAAAGGGAGGAATAAAGAGAAAATAATGCAGCATATATAACAGACACTGCACTGCAGAAATACAGCTCAAGCTATTGCTTTAAGTGCTAGTGCATCATCAATGGCCAAATCACCATGCTAAGTTGCAGCATAGCTTAGTCAGACTTAAGGATTATTTTCTTTTCTGTTTTTGTTTTCAGAGCTGAATTTAAAAAAAATAAATAAAAATCCTGAGTAGATAACAGGGGAAATATGGAAATACCTCTCTGTGTTCTGTTTCTGTCTTTTTCACCTCAGTCACCTGTGCATCAGGAGGTTGGAGTGGTGGCTAAGCACAGCCTGAAACATCTTTCTTTGAAAACCAGTCAAGTGGACAACATTTTCTAGCATGTATTAAAAAAATAAAACAACTAGAGGATTATTTTCCACTAAGTCTTTCTTTTCTGTAATAGTTTAATGAGAGCCACTTGTTGCAGACATATGTGGAACATTAGTGACGTCCATCTGTTAAGAAACTCACAGTTGCCACCACCAAAGTAATCTTGCTGGGTTGCGTGAGTGTAAAGGGTGAGCCGCTCCATTCAGCTGCACTTCATGAACTTGTAGTAACTTTCCATTTTTGTAGAAGTGGAAAGAAGGTGAGAGGCAGGACAGGGTGGATCTAGGAGATGTGCGGTACAGCCAGCATCGGCTGCAGCCAGAGTGCCTCCTGGGCAGCCCATCCTGAGCCCCTGCTTCTGCCCACTTTCCCAGCAGGAAAACTCTCTGGTGTCACTGGTACTCTACCAGCAGGTCTGACCTTTTCAGTTTGGGATGGCCACGCACTCTGAACCTTTCCTGGCTGCATAACTGAGCAGGTGCCATTTGCATTCCCAGCACCGCTCTGGTGTTTCCCCAAAATGCCAGGATTGCTCTGTGTGGTCTGCATGCACAGAGAAATCCCTGTCCACTTGTGAGTTCTTCTTTGCAAAGGATGCCTGCTAAATTGTAGGAAGCGGCTGAGGGATGAATGAGCTTGTGCTAGTCCAGGGCTAGTAACTCACTTCCAGCCACGCTTGCTCTTAAGCATCTCTCCTGTCAAATGCACGAGTCACCTGACAGAAAAGGACTGCTGATTCTTCAGGAAGCATTTGACTTAATTACATGATTTAATTACCTAGGGGAAGTTTGGATGTCCTGCGACATTGTGTCCCATTTTCTGGGATAGCCACTTGTAATCAAAGGTTGTAAAGATTTCTGTTTAGCAGTTGTGAGTTCTCGGAATTGTCCCAAATGTTTGAGGAAGGTGGGATGGTTCTGAAAGGGGCATGGGAATAAAAAGCAAGCAGGAGGAAATGTTGTGTGGCCCTATGCTTTCACTTCAGATAGGAAGCAAACGTCATTGCCTCTCACCTAAGCCCCTTGCTCATCTTGGAAATAGGCACTTTGCTCTCTGTGTTGGAGAAAAAGGAAAATACGTATTGTCTGTGTTGCGGAAGACCCTTGTTACCATTCCTGTGGATAAGCATATTTGGAATACATCTTGTTGGTGGATCTTGCAAAACTCTCAGTAAGACAAGTTCTCTATGAGCTAATCGCATTACTAGCAGTTTATGAGGACTAATGATGAATTATCCAAAGAGGATTAAACTGATCATCTAATTGCAGGACTGAAAGACAACATTCCTGGATTTTCTTTGCCAATTTTGCCACTAACTTGCTTAGTGACCTTGGGTAAATCATTTAGTCTCTCTGTTTCTCCATCTCAGACTAACACGTAAGTGAGAGCTGTCATTAGGATTAGCTACTTAATGTTCATTTAGTGCTTTTAATCTTCAGAGTTCATTACCAACAAACCTCAAGAACTTCTCTCTAAAATCTTAATAAAGGAACAGATGCATGGAGTCAAGAATGATCGGATGCTTGCTAAATTGTCACTTCTGTCCTCTGAATCAGCACCCAGATGTGCACACACAGTGCTTCACATACTTCTGTAATGTGTATGCAACTCTTGGGTGCTTCCTGCACTCTCACTCCATGCACAGTAAGGACTGAGCAATTAAGCCGTATTTATGCAATGTACTTCAGGAAACAGATTATTGTGATTTGGGAAAACAAAGTCTTCAAATGAAGAGAGCGATCACAACTCTCTCACTTGCATGTTTTTTTAACGAGATCTTCTGTCTCCCTCAAATTACCATTGCTGTTAGATGTTGCATCTCTTGAAGGCTGTTGAGCAGAACAGATTTCAGAAGAGCTGGGAGAACATTAAGCCATGTCAGACAGCATGAAAGCACTGCTTGAGAAATCTAATCTAATTTCATAACATGTAAGACACACACAACTATAGTTGCTTGATGTGTTAAATAAGCAAACTTGAATCTGCCATACTGTACACTGTTGTAAGATGTAATTAAGGATTAATATGTACACTTAAACATTTCAGAAATGAATTACTGCTGTGTTGGTTCTCAGCTACTAGTAGGTTTACCACTTCATTACTCTCAGGATTAAATAAAATGTCTTCTGATATTATAAAAGAGGTTAAAGAATTGATGCAATTTAGTTCACGAATGGCCTGTCTTTAACAAAGGACATTGTCCTTCCCTTCTAGCTGTTATTTTTTACAAGCATCTAATCCTCTGAGTTCCTACAGTGTTTGCAGAAGTGAGGGGTGTGTGGATGGAGGGGAAACATGGAACACTTCTCTCTTACAGAACGCAAGTCCAAACTGGGAAGGGGAACTCACTGTTATTTCTGTTTTTTCCAACTTCTGATAAAGTGGATAAAGTTATAACATGAAATAAAATGCCTTGGGACTGGCCTTAGGCTGAGAGTGGTGCTGGTCATTTGAGGAAGCGTGGCAGAAGGGCTTGAGAGGTGGCTTTGGATTGTATGGACAGATGGGTTAGTAATGAAAGAAAAAGTAGATGTCATCTTTCTTTTTTTTTTTTTCCCTTTTTTTACCTACACAAGTTTTGCGTCACTTGTGTAGATTCATTTAGGCACCACAAACTAGGAAAGCTAATTTCAAATGCTTTTCTGAGAGGTAGAGTAGGTGAGGGGAGAAACTTGGTGAAAATTATCATACTGAGGGGGGCATCTCAAAACAGCCTATCCAAGAGAAGGACAGAAATGCATATGAATCTTCTGGCCCTGGTGTGGGCTGTGAATTGAGGCACGAGGAAGCAAGTCAGATGATGGAGTCAGGGTCTGAGCTAGAGAGAGAAAGTTGGGTTTGGGGAGCAGGGCAGGGAATTTTATGTCCAAAAGCAAACAAACCAAGAAACTTCATACAAAACCCTTGATAACTTTGTTATATGGCTTAAAGTTATATACTACTCAGTACCTTGCCTGGTGTCCTTTGACAGGCAAAGGCAAGCCAAATGCCTCACTGGATGCCTGAAGCATGCTTGTATTAAATATGTGGAGTGTTAGGAGATAAGGATCATTTATTCATTTTTGAAACCTGTATTGTATTATAACATTACCGTATATTGTTACTGGTTTGGTTTCAGGTCAAAGCTATATTAATGTTTTTTAAAACAATGCAAACTGACTTTCTTTAATAAGACCTATAAAAATGAGTGCAACATCACATTTAGCTTTTAAAAGTACTGAAATACATTTGTTTCTAAAAAGAACTGGTTTTGCCACCGCTTTCCATCGTTTACTCACACTTGCTATTAAATAAAAAGGTGACATTGTTGGAAATTACAGCAAAAATATTGTCTAGCCCAAGTCCATTTTAAATGAGAAATTTGTATGTATGCATTTGTGGTAGGGAAGGTTGATACAAGGAGTGATTATGTTTGTTTTCCAGGGCTGTTATGACTTGGTGACCAGTTTTATGGAGACAAATATGGGAATCATAGCTGGAGTGGCTTTTGGGATTGCATTCTCACAGGTAAGTGCATAAATGCCTCCCTCGCCCCCCCTTTTTTTCCCCTCTCTCTTTTTCTTTCCCTGGACTTCAAGAAAGGAAGGATTATGGAAAGGGACTGAACTCAGCATGCTCATTAGTCCTGAGGTCATCTGTTCATTGATTTTCTTTTTTTCAACTTAAATGAAGTTTCTCCTTGGGAATATCAGTTACGGTTGAGCTAATGACTAGCTCAAGGAAAACAACTTGTCCCTCCACTGGGTCAAATAGAGGTTAACCCAATAAAACATTGGCTTAAATGGAGCATAAACAGCTAAGAAGACAAATAGCTTATCCATTGTTTGGATAGGCTTCTATCTTCTAAGTACCCTTATTTTTTCTTAAAGGAGTCTAGAATTCAAATAAAAGCGTACCTTCAGGCCTCCCCATCCTGGACCTGGAGCCTGGAGGGGGCACCTGGTTTTGGTGACCAATTTTTTTTTTTTTTTCCCCCCTTTTAGCACTGAACACTCAGCAGAGATCTGCCAAAACCAGATTATTAAACCAACTCCTTGCCTGCACCAAAAGGAGTTTGGCATGGGAGGGACAAGAGGAGAGCTAAGAAGGTGTTTGCTGCTCCCTGATATTGACACTGCCTTTACCTGGACAAGAATTGGGGAAACTAAAGGTCTGGTCAGAATTTTCTGATCAATAAGGGGCAGGAAAACACCTGCATCTATCAACAAGATGCTCCTTTGTACTAGTCACCTTGTGTGTGATGGCAAGGACTCTCCTGGAAGCAGGCAAAAATGAGAAAGAGGGAAACACGGCCAATGCAAAAATGCTTGCAGAATGGTTCAGCAAAATGCACAGTGACATGCATGATGCCTGAACCGTTTCTACCCGAGAGGCAATCCGCCTTCTCTTTGCAGAGAGTACATAGTACAACTGCAGATGTTGTATTCAAAAACTCTCATGCAACTTTCATTTGCTTCATTCACACAATATTAAAAATCTGGGTCCTGAGGCAACACTGAAAATATGAATATATCTGTTGAATGACTTATGTTTATCCAGTGGCTGGAAAAAATGAGGTGCTAGGAAAAATCATTTGACTTCTTCTTAAAACTCATGAATTCAGTTAGCAAGCTGTAGGTTTACACTGTGCTGCACTGGAAACAAGAGATTTGCCAGTGCTGTTGCCAGTGATGGCCAAGTGAATTAATGGGAGGGCTGTGGTTGCCCTCTTCCCCTGCTGCCCCATGGGGTCAGCCTGTGCTTGGCTGCAAGGTGTTTTAGTTATATCTCTCTGAGGTTTCATTTGCTCAGCAGTTGCAATGGCCTCTAGATTCTTCAGAATAACTGTCCCTAAGCCGTGTGGAAAATGGCCACCACGTCCTCTCGGTCAACATACGGTCAACATAGGGCTGAGGGAGCCCTAAAACTGTCTGGGCTCAGACCAGCTCACTGCCCTGCCTTGGCATCTGGAATCCTGATGCCTTGTAGCCTACGTGTTAGACGTGAGAAGCCCGTGATTTGGCCTATCGGCCTGTTTCATGTGGGCGTAAACGTTGGCTCATCATACAGGCAGCCACCCAGGGCATGCGTGTGGGCATCAGGTCCTCGGGATCCAGAAGTGGTGAAAACACCAGTCTGGAGCTGTTGGTGCATGGAGCACGGGAGTTTTGGGGGGGGGGGGGTTAATAGGCTATTCTAGTTGTTGTTGAATGGTCACGGTTGTCTTGATACTCTTCTCCGACATTGATTAAGACTTGATTACTGCTATAGGACTCTGAGCTCTTATTTCAGTTTGGTTTGTAGACAGCCAGAAGTCTATAAAGCATCTTTTAAAATGCCTCATGTAAAACTATCCAAAAGAAAAATGGGATGTGTAGAATTTTACAATTCATACATTGCTGGGGCAAGTGCCTCAGTCAGGACCAATGCTACCTGAAAGCCTTTAATCGATGTATCATAGGTACGATAGGCAAAGCATCATCTTACCTTGCCTGAAAGTCGTTTGCAGCTGGGAGGGAGACTGTAGGAAGAGTGCAGCTGGAATTGTTATTATTTTGGCACGTGTCTGGGTGTTTACTGTAGGTCATCGGTTGTTTGCGAGCTCCGTAGAGGAAGGTGGGTGGGCAGCGCGGGCAGAATGTGGCCCCTGCAACGGGAGCCCTTTGGCACAAGGCAAAATCAGTGTGACAGGCTGCAGGCAGCACGGGGAGGAAGGCACTTTGCTGCTGCGCCTCCGAGTGAAAACCAAAGTATGTTTGGATGTGGCGTTGGCAGCTCACGCTGCTTGATGGCAGCGTGTGTCCTGCTGCCAGCTGGGGATGTCGCTCCCCTGCGTAAGCGCAAGGCTCTGGCACTCCGAGTTGATATCCAGCTGCTTGGGGTGTTTGCGAATGTGTAAAAAGGAGAAGAGAGGGGATGCAGGGGAGAAAAATGCATCTTTCCTGGGGTGTGAAGAGTAGAAGGCAGCCAGTTAAAATTTACTGCCTAACCTGTTTTGCTGGACCCAATTAGGGATGGTGTTTACAAATTGATTTCAGGTTAACCGTGGCTGGCAGTAATGCCAGGCAGTGCTCCAGCTGAAGGCGAGGTTTTGCTATTCCTACTGAGAATAGGTTTAATCGAAATAAAAGACAAATTAGATCGTGTTGCTCTTCTACAGTAAAGCATGCTCAAGGGCCCTTCCTTCACATGATTTGTTAGCTGTTGACTAGCATGGGGAATGTGCTGATTCCCAGAAGTAGGGAAAGTTGATGTAATGGCATTGCACATCTTATAGGCCTGGCACAGACCTCCCAGTCAGAGTCAGAGTTTTAAAAAAACTGCTGCGTTGCTGACATTGTCTGCACTGCTCCTCGGGTTTGAAACGATAACAATAAAATACAATTTGATTGGTTTTGGACTCGGATGCCAATGCTGACTTCCAGCTGGAATAATTTCAGTTTAGCAGGTGCTCTTCAGAGCAGCAAAATGATCTCTGTGTTGTGCCCAACAGAGAATAAAATTATGCAAGCAGCATAGACGATGAAGAGTTTTGCCTAGATAAAACTACAGTGCAGGCGTTGGCTTAAGAGGTGCAAGAGACAGAGTCTAGAGGGGTTTATAGATTGTGGTTGCAGTAGAGTCCCTGAGTAGGGGAGTCTCAGTGCAGTGTTAAGGCCAAATTATTCCCTTTGTACTGAAGGACTGGAAGTCAGGTGCTCTTCATGTGCTCAAAACCAGTTCTTGAGCACACACAGTTCCCATCATTTGACGATATGTCCTCAGGCAGCTACAGTCCCTCTCTACAGTGCAACATCCACCTGCCCTCTTTACTGTCAAAGTTAATGTGAGTAGCTCTGCCTGGCTGTGGATGCAGTTCTGGTGCAGACAGACATCATCCACCTTGTCTGCTGCACCTCCTGTCTGAGTATAGGGAGGCTGAGACTTGGCCCTAGCACAGGATTACACCTCTGTCACCCCTTGCACCAGGATTAGGGAGTGGGATCCGTATTGGGATCCAATATGTGACTTGAAATCAAGATCAGGCTGCTTCTAAAGACTGATCAGTGTGAATTCAGCATGGAGATAGGACCTGTGCCAGAGGCATGCCACGGCACAGGAGGCTGACTCAGGTAGGCAACATGTGACATAGAAAATTCTGTCTTCTAAAATAGAGCCAGGGAACCTGGATGCTTGAAGATTTGCATTTTGAGAATATGGCAAGGTAAATCATTGAGCTAAACAATTATTCCTGATGGATAAAAACCCCTGGTTTAGCTTACCTAATCTACTGACAAATTCCAAGTTAGTTCAGCACATTTCTATTTATAGAAATTCTCTCAAAGAGTGAGAAATGGTGAAGATACCAAGACCCAAAATAAAATGGAAATTCAAATTGCACTTCAGTTTCTCCTCAATATAATAAGATGTAATAAATACATCATGCAGGACAGCTTCCAGTCAGTGTTAGCTCCTGCTAAATAACTATATTAAAAAGCCAGTTGTCATGTATATGATAGGAGATAAGATTGCTAGGAAGTTGCTGTGGATGGATTTCAGTGGTCAGAACTGAGATATGCCTGAGATCACTCCTAGAAACCATGGAGAGATAAAGAACTCATGCACTGCATTGTGCTTTCTGGAATGAGCTTTGGCCAACAGGATGGTAGTATATGAGATGCACCTGAGGGATGTGGGTTTCCCAGTGCTCTAAACCAAAGTATTTGTCAGCATTTTCAAGTTTCCTGTGGCAAGACCAGAGGTCCTGAGGCAAACTCTCAATTTTCCATATAATAGTTCAGAAGACCAAGATAATCTTAGAAAAAAGGGAAGAAAGGGAAAAAGTGAGAGAGAATACAAATGCAGAACCAAGTCTGGCATCTTAGCACTTAAAAAACTGGGACTGTAAAATAAAAAAAATGAATAAATGGATTAAAGTTGAGATGGGACATTTGAGAGACAATGGGAGCGAAGGGAAATGAATGCAACTTCTGGCAAATTATTTCTTTGACAGAATCCTTTTATGCCAATTCCTCTGGTTTTTCAAAGGAGCTGCAGGGACTTGCTGCACAACAGGATAAGGGGCTTCCTCCCGTCTGAAGAGCAGAGATTGCATGTGATCAAGCAAATACAGAAAGCAAGGGTGGGTGGAGAGTGCTCATTTGTGGTTCACAGACTGGGAGCCTCTAACCTGATGTAAAGGCAGAGGACCGTAGTTATGCCTGTAATGAAAGAGCACCGTGAGGAAAATTCAGCAACTTAATACAGTATCGCCTCTTCTTGGCTACAGGAGGGACGGTGCTCTTGTGGTTAAATGTGGAAGTCTACACACCTTGGAAAATAGATGTTTTTATATGTTTTCAAAGTACTTCTAAGATATTTATCATAGCTCTGCTATGTCCTGGTAATAGCTAGAAATGCTGTGTAAAATGTGTATGCAATGGCTCGATATGCATGCCATTATTTCTGAAATACAGAAGCTTAATATTATGGTACTATAACCACTTAAATGCATAAACCAGCATATGGACAGAGCAAAGAATTAGTAAGTGGGCCAAAGATCAGAAGATACATTCATGTGTAACTTGCCATTCGTCTTACGAGTGACTTGAGTAAATCAAAACATTGTCACATGCCTGCAAATGCTGCAAAGCTTAGACAGGCTGATTATTAGAGTTACAGCCCGTGTAAAACAGAAGAATCCCTAATTAAAGGTAGCTGCGGAGGTCTGCTACAGCTGAAGGGGGAAAGAAAAGCCCATGGCTTCCTCTTTGTATGGGCTGCAGCATCTTTCCCCTTGTAAACCTGATACAAGCAGCAGGTTGTGGTCAGGAACAACAATGGCCATAATCTGGGTGCTTGTGATGGGAAATAATAGGTACCTCGTGGCACAGGTACTTAAAAAAACTTTTAAAAAAAGTAAACTTGAATGTACATATGTTGTTGGCCATTGTAGGATGAGGGAGGAACTGATTTGGGTCTGGGCTGGAATTTGCTTAGTGAAAATAAATAGGATTAAATACGCTGTGAAGTTCTTCTTAATTCAGTAAGGCAGAGAAGTAACTTGTGAGACCAGCCAAGGAAAGTGAGAAAAGACTGAAAATTACCACAAACACAGAAAAGTGATAGCGAAGCGGGTGGGACAGGGCCACCCAGAGGCGCTTGCTCTGTTCTGCCTGTCAAAGCACGGAGAAATACATACCATTCTCCAAAACAGAAACCTCCTTCTCCAAAACAGAACTGAGCTAAAGAAACATCACACAAGTCAGCAGTGGGATTGTCAAAGCCTCTCCAGTAAGCCTGCAGAATGTGGTCGGTTTTCAGCAACACTTTCCAAACTGCCAAATTGGTAGAATCATCCTCCCAGTGACTGGAGCATTTAAGTGTGGAAATTCAAAGCCCAATGCAGGCATCCTCATCTTTGCTGGTCCCTGGACTCCTGGGCAAGTGCATGAGCACTCCAGCTACCAAATAAGTTTCCTGCCTGAACATGCATCTAGAGAAGTTTAGTAGAAGAGGCAACAAGATGGCGAAAAGGTCTTCTTGGTATCGAGTGAGATTTTCAAAGCTGAGGAGGGTTTTCTGCACCCACATCTCTGCTGACAACTGAAAACACAGCCCCTGCACCCTAGTAGCTTAAGTTTTTACTGGAGGTGAACACAGGGTCAGATGGTCATCTGTGCCCCACATCTAGTTATAACCAAGGCAGTGTCCTCCTCAGTATTTGGTGCCAAAATCGGGGGGTGTGGGGGAGAATATTGGGAGTTCAGCCTGCTTTTAAAGGTGACTCTGTGCCCTTTTGAGATGCCCAGAACAGTTCTGGTGGACACTGAAACAGGAGAGGGAGCAAATTTCTGGGAAGTGAAGCGTGGCCTGACCAGGAATGTGACATCTCAGAGGCAGGAAAACAATTTATCTGGATTTGAGGTACCCTGGCTTGGTCTTGCTCTGGGCTGATGCCAGCCCAGATCAAGCAGTTGGCTGGTATAGAAGACGTATATTTTGATGATGATCATGTTAACAGGGAGCACTGACAGTCCAGGGGAAAGGACACGCAATCCCAAGCGTGAAATAGGAGCCAGTTTGGACGAGCAGCCAGCCAGGCGTTATCTACACGTGCTCTGCGGGGTCTGAGGGAGCTCCGCTGCTGCCAAAAGGTTGTGATCCCCTTCTCAAGCACCGTTCCCCGCAGCAGAAGGAGACGGGCAGAGGTGGTGCCCCACGGGCACGGGCGAACTGGCTGGAGCGGCCGTGACAGCCCTTGCTTGAAGCCAGGTCCAGGGAAGGCTGGTCCGTCTGTAGAGACGGCCCTCTGGCCTCACCCCTGTAGCCGGGGATGAGCTGTAACAATCTGGATATGCTCGTGAGTTAATTAATTGACCAACCCAAATGAGAAAAGCGAGGTTGAATTATTTATAGTATATTAACGCTGTTGGCATATGCGGGAAACGCTAACAAACTGCAATAGGCAAAACATTGAAATGACTGAGTGCTTATTGACGAGTGGAAGCCAGGGATCTGTTTTCAATAATCTGAGTGACAGCCAAGGGAATAGCGAAAGACTTTTTTTTTATTTATTTCCAGATTTATAATGCTCATTTCTCTGGTGCTGCATTATTTGTAAAGAAAGCATAACCACCCTGGGGCATTAGGAAGCTTTTCCCCAGCACACTGTTAAACAAAGTTAAGGGGACCGCCAGCTCTCGGTGGCGGTGGCTGGTGGTGGGGGACCCAGGTGGAGCTTGCGAGTGAAACGCAGCCGGTACCCGGCCGTTTACCCATCCACGCCTGACTTGGCCAGGCAATGACAACGGGATTGGAAAGTAGCAAAAAGGCATGCTGCCTGTCAAATAAACACTCTCTGATAACGATCGAGAGGAAGATCCGACAAAGAAAAACGGGAGATTTCAGTGCTGTTTTTCTGCTTAGAGTGGTCCTTAAAATAAGGCATAAATTCTATAGCGCATAATAACTCCAGAACATGAAATCTTTGCTCACCATGGCTTCTCCTTTGCTCTGCATTCATTTAACTTAAGTCCTCCTATTCTACTTCTATTCTTGTCTGGAACAGTTGATCGGGATGCTGCTGGCATGCTGTCTGTCGCGGTTTATTACTGCTAACCAGTACGAGATGGTGTAACAAGGTGAGCTTTCCCCGCTTTCCATGCAGTATTTTATATACACCTCAGTATATTGCCATGGCTGTGCTGCTTCTGCTGAAGATAGCAGGCAAGTTTGCCCAGCATGTTCGTCGAGAATTAAGTCTTCCCACAGGATTCTTTGCTTTGGGATTTTCATCCCAATATTCTGTCTGGTGGGAAAAAAAGGGGAAAATGTACTGTCGAATGTTTTGTCATTTCAGTATTCTTCTTGAAAAGAGAGGGCAAAATACCTGCCATGACCGCTGTTAGCAACCAAAGCAACCCACTTCTTTGTTTTTTTTCTCCCCCCCGCTCCCCAGTCTTTCAGAAGCGCGAAGTCCAGAGCCTGTCTGAAGATCAGGAGCTGCAGAATTGGAGAAAGACTGAAACGAATGTTATAGCACCCACTGTCTCTCGCACGCACGCACACCCACACCCTCACAAGCAAGCACGTGCGCGCGCACACTCGCCCCCCACCTCCCGAATTCTGTCCCACGCGTAGTGTACCATTCTGTGAAGTACCGCGGTGCCACCGAGAGCAGCTGAGTCCCCTCGGCCTCCGGACCCAGACCCCATCCCCGCGGCTCGGCGTAGGATGGCACCGTATGTATGTTCTTGGTCACACAGTAGTTGCATCGTAAGTTAACAAAGGTAATTCATTAACAGCATTGATCGGGCTGTGCATGTAGTGACTGGAGGGCATAATTAGCCTTTCACCATGGTTAATAAGTGTTGCACACGTTCATATAAAAACAGTATATGAAATATATATTCTTTTGGGTTTATCTTATTTTCTTGTTTTGTTTATTGCTTTACTAAGGTTTTCATCCTTTCCCCCTTCCCTGCGCCTGCCCCCCTTCCCCAGAAACAAAGGAATCAGTAACATAACATAAAGATACTTGAAAATGATGTTAAAATGTTGTGCTTGAAGGGAACCGTTATTCCTGATGTTCTTCTACATCTTTGATTCTTACTCAGTGTTGTATGCCTAGTGCGTATCCCGGTAGGCTTTGTCTAGTGCATTTTGCCTCTGAACCTGATCCTGTGTAATACTGTTATTAAGCTGTGTTGTTGCTTACTGTGAAGGCAGGAATTTTGCTTCCTTTATTTTTATTAGGTAGTTATGAACTAATTGAACTGTGCTGTACTGCGGCCTTCATACTTTTTTCCTGTTCCTTCTTTTTCTTTCTTTTTGCATTGAGGTTGCAGCCACCAAATACATTGTTGAATCAAATTGAAATAAAAACACACACACAAAAAAAAAAAATCACAAAAAAAACAGGCATATGAAATATTTTTGGGGGAAAGCAAAAGTTTAAAACCTTTTTAAAAAAATAGGACTTTTTTAATAATGCCTCTGTCTAGCATGCCAACGAGAATGCATTGATATTGTGAGTATTTGTGATATACGTATTAATAAATGGAACCATTACAGATTTCTAGCCGCTTCCTTTTCGTTCTTTAGCCGTAACAAAACTCTTTCGAGGGGCGAAGTGAACAGCAAGCACAAGTGCACAGCTTGGAGTGGCGTGTCTTTATGCGTATTTTAACGACTAACTTGTTGGTGACAGAAAAATATTACTACCCTGGGAAAAAAAGAGAAAGGGCTGGAATTGTTTCAAAACTCCTAGAAAACCTTCCACAGCTGGTGTCACCACGTGACAAATACATACCCTCTGCTTTGCAGTTTTTCTTCTTGTGACTGATAACGATCTGCAGTGTTGTTCTTATCCCGTCCTTAGTGCTGTGCGAGATTTTGGCATTAAGCATTTCTCTCTAATTTTGGTGAGGGTGGGGAGAAGAGGGACTTCTTCTGAGGGGGGTGGGTCATAGCCATCGTTGCTGCTTTCGTGGAGAGGCAGGCGCTTACCTCTTTCTCATTTGAATACGTGAAGCGTTGAAGATCTGACAGAAAGCCCATGAAAGTTTAAACCTGGAAGTTTTGGACCGAGCCCTTTACTTTGGCAATGTGGACAGAGAAGACGACATGAGGAGGGAAGCCCTGTACCCTTCTGGCTGCGGAGGAGCCCGTACAGCTGCCGGAGTCCCAGCCCGTCCTCCGTCCGTCTGTCCATCCGTCAGTGCCACCCACCCGGTTACTGCGACCCTCCGCCCGGGGGGGCTGCCCTGCGTGGTGCCTCCAGCATCATCTCCCCATGAACCTCGGAGCGGTGCTGGCGCGGTCGGTGCGCTCTCACCCACGACTATAAACGGGCTGGCAGCCGCACTGGCAAAAACCCATCGGCGTATGCCGAGGCGGCACGTCTTAAAAACCCCGGTGGCATCTTTGGCTTTATTCAGAGAGCGCTTGCAGAGCAGGGAAGAGAAATAGAGGTTTTTAAATGAGAGAAGAAGCTGGTCCACAAATTTAAATCTGCCCTCAAAGCATCTGCCGTGAGGGAGCGGGCCGTCTTTAAACGTGGAGAATGCCCATACAGGTCCTGTATAAATGCTGGGCACTTTGTGGGGGACAAACCCACTCGGCGTGGGTCGCAGCACTCGCATTTGCAGTCCCTTCTGAGAGCTTAAAAACAGTCGCAGCCGCTTGCTGGGTTGCTGGGGCTACGCGATGCTGGAGCGATGCCCTTCTCCCGCAGGCGCAGGAAGTTCGCGGGGGGATGTTTTTCCACACCAGAAAGAACTGGCCCACCAGCTGCCCCAGTTTCCCTCCCCTATTCATCCCCGGGCAGGTCTCCCCTGCCCCACGGAGGGGAGGGAGGGAGGCAAGGCTGCCGCCTCCTCCCTCAGGAGCCACCAGCGACCTTCCGGAGTGGAAAAGCACCAGCCTCTCTTCGGTTTTCTTTCCTTCTTTTTTTTTTTTTTTTTTTTCCTTTTTCTTGAAAGAAAGAGTTGTTTGTGCCAAGAGCTGTTTCTTTTGAAAATGCTGATGTTGGGTGACAGGTCAGCAGGCCCCCGAACTGCTCCAGCTTGCCCCTCCCCATTCAGTAAAGCATGTGCTCAGCTTTAAGGTGTAAGCATTGAATTAAGTCCATTCAGCAAAGCCCTTCAGTGCATGCTCAATTGTTGCCCTCAGCCCAGCAGCACTCCCGCTCGTGTGGGGTACGTGAGTTAACTGGGCTCTCGACAGCTTCCGTGGAGAGGATCAGGCTGGTGAAGGACCCACCAAGGGCTTCCCCGGCGAAATTCCCCTGGCTTGTACTGGGGCCACGCAGCAGCTCCGGCAGGGAGGGATGCGCTAGCTGGCACCGTGGCATCCCCTGCCATGGGCGCAGCATCCCCACGCTTCCATCCCTCCCTCCTGGAGGGAGAAGCGAGGCGGTGGAAAGGAAACAAAGCCGGAGCTGCCGAGTATGGGTTGATGTCAGCCGGGTGGGATTTTGCCTCCAGAGGTGAAGCTGGAAGGGGGTACTGGGAGGCTGAGGTCCACCCTCTGGCATGAACTGAATCGGTGGCGCAGGGCTCCGGCTCCGGCTGCGCTGGGCTGGCTCTGGCTGCGTGGTCCCTCCCCGAGCAAACTGCATTCCATCACCGGACCCGAGCTGGGCAAAAGAAGGGTGGGCAGGTTTGGGAGTCAAAGCGGGTGATGGGGTCGCTGGACGAGTCCCAGGAGGAACGGGGCATGGCTGGGGGACAAGGGGAGTGGGAGATGGAGCGGGACTGTGGGAGGAGGAAGAAAGGGCATTGAGATCACCGCGTTTTGGTCCCGGTGAGCTGCTGCCTTGGTTTGGCTGCAAGGTGGACCAGTGACCTTAGCTGGCCTATGCATGCCATCCTGAACTGGCTCCCAGGGCTTGCTTCTGCTGAGGAGGACAGCCCCGAGCACTGCTGAGACAATATTATATTGCTGTAAAGGTGATTTTTCACAGTAGCATCAAACTGCGGCTCTGGGAGCGGGCGGCCGTGCTGGAGGGCCTTGCTGGGTGCTGCCGTCCTTGGGCGAGCATCGCTGCGGAGGAGGAGATGGGCTTTGCGGCACTGCTCACGGGATTTCAGCCTGTTGCTCCTCGAAGGAGCCAATGCAGCGGCTAAAATGATTCTGTCTTCTGTGGCTCTTCCCTTTGACTTTAATGGGTCATTACTCTTTAAGATAATTTTAAGATTAGCAAATTAATTTGCTGCCAGCCAAGCCCCATGCATAAAATACCCGGCATCCCACTGGAGGGGGAGGATTGATCGGGATGTCAGACCTACCAGGGCTGAGTTAGGGCTGCTTCAGTATGAACCTGTATAGTAAAAATAGGAATCTTCATAATTCAACATGCAAATGACACTTCTGCTTTTTTGTAAGTAAAAGTGGTTTGCCGCCCAAACGTGTAAAGGCTGGTCAACTTTCTGCAAGCTGCTTTTACCAGCTTGGCCTGATTTTGAAGAAAAAAAGCTGTTGCTTTTGCCTTTTGCTTGTCATTGCACCGGTTCCTGTTGCAGTCAGGAAACGTTTTATTCAAAGGACATTTCATTTTTGCCCGGTGTAACTGGAGATACTTGGTACGTGCGAGCTCATTAAAAGCGAGCCGTGCTGAGGCAGCAACTCTTCAAGCTCTGGAGTCTGTTCTGCTCCGTGGTAACTGCAGTGTGGCTATTTTTGGTCTCTGCTGAAGCTATCTATAGGTGACACCAAGTACTTATTTTAGATGGCAGTCCTTCTGTGTAATCGATAACAGGGGTGTGTATATACATACACATATATACAGCATCCCTGATGCGCTATACAACTGTAACTCCTCATGTGATGTATATTCCCAATGCAACTACTAAATCACTAGAATGCTATTTTTTATTCACCATACTCATATAACACAGTGTCTTGGCCAAGACTTTCAGAAGCAGTAGATTTCTGGCAACCCCCTAGAGGTATTTCCAAAATGCTCTAGCTTTCAGAAAGTGCCAAGCGACCTCCCTTTTGGGAATCCAGCCCTTTCAAAACCTCTCAGGGCACTCAGAAGTGAAAAGTCCTTTTTGAAAGCCCTATCTGTTCTTAAAATGGGGATTATTCATCCAAGTGAAAAAAAAAGAATTAATATTTTAAAAATTGGAATTATTTCCAGAGGGGAAGCAAGGACAGCTTTCTGGCTTGCATGGAAGCCATGGTTTGTGTGCTTTATCTTCTTGAGTAGAGAATCGGAAAACATGGTGTGAGAGAAGGCTGATGCCCATTAGGAGAACTGCTGGGCTAGGACAGGGGGAGAAAAAAGAGCAAAAAATATATAAACTTCTTTTTTTTCAATCAGAAGGGTTTGAAATGGGAAGTTTCTCAACCTGGTCGCGTGTCTGACACGGCAGAGCAGCAATCTCCAGCTCCAAGCTGAGCAGGTTCAGTAGCTCAAGCCTGCAGCAGGGAGGTCTGTGGTCCGGTCCGGAGGGGACTGTTGCCTGCCAGGACACCTCTTATGTCCTGCTGATGGTGAGAGCAGCCTTCTGTGGGACTCTGCACGTGTCAGACTGCTAGAAACTACCGCGGGGCACATGCAATGAAATTCACGGCCAGCGTCTATCCGTGGCACTACCTGAGGCTTTGCAGGAGCGGTTTGACACTCGTAGTTTCCTACCCTGGCTCCCACGGGCTTACTGTGCTTCTCTGGGATTTACCTTTAATGTCATGTTTGTAAGTTATTGCTTGCTCAAAAGAACTGGTTAGTGCTTATATTGATTATTTGGTTCCTTCAGCCCTTTGGTTATTTGTAATTAAAAGCAAACAAAAAATTGCCCAGAATTTTCTTCCTCCTGGAGTTCAGTGTGACCCAAATGACAGATGAATGAGTCCTTCTCCCAAGTATAGGAACTGGTACATTGAGCCCGTGGGTTATTGCTGTGTGCTACTCCGTTTACCTTCATGTAATCCTGGTACTTGCAGGGCCGGGAACTGCCTCTTCCCTGCAGGCGAGGTGGAATTCAGCCTTGCAGGGAACCAGCCCGAGCCCTGTGCGCTCCCTCTGCCGTGCCGGCACCGACAGCCTGCCAAAATCAATGCCGTGCCTTGGAGGAGTGCGGAAAACAGGTCTCCACTTGCTGTGTGGAAGCATGAGGCAGCGTGAAGGCGTGAGACTCAGAAAACCCTGGCCGGCACCACAGCAAGCTTGAGCACCGAACTGAGCGTAGACCAGCATAGTCCACCGGTCTTTTTGTAATGGTGGGGTTTCCTCCCAGTGCTCACCCGGATAACCTAGATGCTCCCTGCTTGTTTGGACTAGGCATTTCAAGTGCTACAATGTGAAAGGGAAATCAAAAAGCCAATCAAAATCATCTCTATGAGACCCATTCAATAAAAAAGTTATTGGCAATTAGCACGGTTTTTTATAAAAAAAGTAATTAGCCTTCCTGCCCTGAGAATTAATGAATGCTTTTCATTACACCCCGAGGGGTAGTCAACCCAATAATAATCCACTTCAGATGAATGTTGTTCTAAAACGATGTTGTCTGACAACGCAGGCGGCGGGACGGTCACAAACAGGAGGGAATCCTACTCTGGTGAGCACTGGAGCCGGTTGCTTCAAAATGAAAGGCCATTAATAATTTGCTTGGATTAGTGCGGTAGACTCGAGTTCTTACTCATTAAGGAGATGAAGCAAAGCGTACAAAAAGACCAGCACCTCATTTGTCCCCAGGTGCAAAGCTTAGGAAGCCAATGGAGATGCAATAGTGCTGGCTACTACCTTTTGCTGGATGTGTCCGTATACCTCGATGGGGTGGAACGTGACTTGGCTGTGTGGCTGTCTGGACGTGGTGATTTTACAGTCAGAGAGGTGTTTAGCCGAGTGGCAGAGGGTTGTGTGCTCCTGCCATCTGCCCTTCGCTGCTTAACCCATTGGCACCACAGGGAATGAGCACCAGGTGACAGCATCCCTTCCCCATTGCTCCCGTTTGACTGTTGGCATTTTCAGCGACGTATGCCTCGGTGCAGATGCAAAAATCACATTGACTTCTCCGTTCAGTGGCTGTCCTGCTCTGACAGCCCATCCACGGTCATCGCGGCTGCCCGGTTCTCCTCGGGGTGGTCCCTGTCAGAGGAAAGCCCTCAAAGAGCGAACAGATGAACGACAACTGCCCTTCCCCTGCCCTGGGAGCATCCTTGCCGCTGTTCCCTGGGGCAGCGCTCCCCTCCGACCCGCACGTCCCCTCCGACCCGCACGTCCCCGCGGCTGGTGGGGACCCCGGCTGCTGCTGCTGACCGGGGGGCTGCCGGCATAGCGTCCCGCAGCCAGGCTTTATGAGCTTCCTCATTGCGTTTACAAACCTGAGGATTCAAGCGAAGAGCTGGATCCGCCCCTCCAAGCTGGGCTGCTAAATTGGGAAGAAGTGGTCCAGGATGAGGCAGGGGAGCTTGGCTTTCCCCGTGGAAAGATGGTAGGTAATGGGACGTCTAATTAAGCAGGCCAGCAGCAAATTTACATGCTACAGCCCACTTCTCTCCTCTGCCATCTCACACTTATTTGCTAGGGAGACTGTTCCCATCCCAAGGCAAAAAGATGCCTCCCACCTCTCCTCCTTTCCAGCCCTCCCTGCGCTCTCCTGGGGAGCGGGGACCTTCCCCCCCACGCTGGGGACAAGAACCAGGGGAGATGGTCCTGCAGCCCCGGGGGCAGCCTGGGAGCACTGGAGGCAAGCGTGGCAACCGGCTCTGGAGCCAACACAAAATCTAATAGCCGGCTCTACCAAACACCTCTGTGGTGGCCCCGCGTCCACTGTTGCTCCACGCTGCGTGCAGCAAGATAAAACACTCAGTAGTAAATGTATTGATTGTTTAACTTGCGTTGCGGTACTGCCTGGAGGCGATGGTGCCGTATCAGAGCACCGTCTCACTGGATGTGTCAAGGAAATGCAGGCATGCCATGGGGCTAAGGCTGTAGGTGTAAGGGTAGGAACAAACAGGCAGAAAACAAGAAGAGAATTAGGCAGCATGGAGGCTGTTGGGATCAGTGCAATGAGCACAGCGCTGCATTACAGTTGCTTTAGGCAGTCTCAATTTTGGCATTTCATAGATTATGAATGCCTAATTTTGCAGCTGTAAGCTTCTTTGAGCACGCATTTGTTTTGATGTAATTACTTAACTTCAAAAAAAAGTACATGGGGGAAAATATTTTTTTCGTGTGGAACCATAAGCATCCTCTGAGGTACCCTTAGCAGGGCTGCAATCCCTAGATCAGCCCCCTTGCTGCTAGTCGCATACATACAGCACGCTGGAGTCTGTATTTTCCACCATTCATTTTCTTGCAATACCAGGAAAGGAAATTTTTGCAGGAATGGTTGAAGCTTGGAAAGGAAAATATCCTTTAATGCCATCACAGCCACAGTGCCAAGAAACACTGGCTGCTAGTATCTGCAGCTAGGACAGGTCAGACTCTAAGACATAAAGGCAGCAACAAGCTCAAAACCAGGTGGAGTTATGGGGCGAGTATGTTTTGGTTCCGTAGGAGCTGTGACCCCATACAGACGTGCACTTACCAAAGTGGGAGATGCTCATAAACCCTCCCTATAAATTACCTGCCCTGCAAAACTCCCATTAATACAGCATTTAAGGACCCTATCCCAGGTAGGCACAGCAAACGTAAAGCCTGGATGGCTATTACCTACGAGCAGCCTGCGGGGCAGTCTCCGTCCTTCCCAGGATGCTGCCACTGCCGTGGGCTGGAATTTCCAGCATCTCCCCTTCCCCCGGCTCCCCGTCCGGACGGCTTTGCCAGGCTTCTGAAGGACGGCTGTGTGCGGCAGCCATTCAAGAGCAAAGGCTAACAGAGTAAGGAGATGGACAGCTTTGCTCCTTTTTTTTGCATTTTATTCTGAGTATTTGAACAGCTTCCTTTGAGTCCTGAGGGGGATGTGGTGTGCCTAAGTTTCCCTGTTAGGAAGGGATGTGGTGATGGTAGGGTGGGAAATGCACAGAAATGCAGGCTGCCCCTGGGCCGCCGGAGTAAGGAGCTCAGCTCCTTCCAGCTACGGAGCTGCAGTCTCCCTTAAAAAAAGCAAAAAAACCAATAAAACCCCAGAATTATAGTAACTTCTGAGCCTGAACTGTTCCTCTGCTGTTCTTATTATTTCCTAGTGGATCAACTGATGCTTGTTTAAATAATGGCAAATGCATCTCGTGGATGACTGAGGTGATTAATAATAGCTCTTTTTCTGGAGTCAGACTGTGTTTCTGCAAAGGCGTTGAAATTCCAGCCCAAACAAGCACCAACCGACCGGTTCAGATCATGGCAGGGGCTGCAGCAGGGGCTCCAGTTCCCGGTCCCTGATGGCCAAACTCTCGCTTTCCCCATGAGCAGCCTATGGCTGGACGCTCAGAGAACAGTTATGTTAAAAATGAACGCTGGAAATGCCAAGAACTATTTCTCTCAGCCCGAACTGGCACAGCAATGTGACAGACGGTCATGGAGTTGAAGCTCAACCTGCCCAACCGGCAGCCAAAGCATCGCCCGTGTTCTCGCTGCATTGCTGCCTGCAATAAACTCGCCTGTAGCGTTGAAGGCGGTTGCACATAGCTGCCTGTCCCGGGAGGGTTTCAAACGCTGGACACCCTGCACAGTTACAATAGTCAGGAGGCAATTTTTAGCTGGGGCACAAAGGAGCTGTTGTGTTTGCCATTGGCTTATTCCCAGGTTGGACAAGCTATGGCTGTTACTGTTCCTCGGCCTCCCTAATTCTCTCTTGCCAGCCAGTGTCTTGTATTTGAGAATAATTGGAGCCCCTTTTCTTTATGAGTAGGATAAGTTTTTCAAGGCCACACTAGTCCTCTGCTTGTGGTCAAAGAAGGCATGTTGTGTGCACAGGTGTCCAAAAACTCACAGCAAACTCTGTCATCTCTCTGGGGAAAAAAATAAGCTGCTTTTAAGACACAGCGTTGTGGTTTAACCCCAGCCAGCAACTAAGCACCACACAGCCGCTCGCTCACTTCCCTTCCACCCAGTGGGATGGGGGAGAGAATTGGAAAAAAAGGTAAAACTTGTGGGTTGAGATAAGAACAGTTTAATAGGTCAGAAAGAAGAAAATAATAATAATAATAATAATAATACATTGGAATATACAAAACAAGTGATGCACAGTGCAATTGCTCACCACTCACTGACCAGTTAGTTCCCAAGCAGCGATCCCCCCCAGGCCAACTCCTCCCAGTTTATATACTGGGCATGACGTCACACGGTATGGAATACCCCTTTGGCCAGTTTGGGTCAGGGGTCCTGGCTGTGTCCCCTCCCAACTTCTTGTGCCCCTCCAGCCTTCTTGCTGGGCATGAGAAGCTGAAAAGTCCTTGACTTTAGTCTAAACACTCCTTAGCAACAACTGAAAACACCAGTGTGTTACCAACATTCTTCTCAAGCTGAATCCAAAACACAGCACTGTACCAGCTACTAGGAAGAAAATTAACTCTATCCCAGCCAAAACCAGGGCACACGGATTGCAACAAGTCACTGTATGTAGTGCCTTCCTGCTGCCTGAAGCAGGCAAGGATAGATTTAGCAGGTGAATAAGGAGACCCTTCCACCTCTAGGGCCTCAATCATCTTCTGACAAGGCTGCGTTACTCGGCTGTGCCGAAGGACTGCTGGGCACGGCACAGGGTGCGATTCCCCCCCACACCGCACCCCAGGCTGTGCTGCTCCCCCTGGCACCGGCACGCCAGGGACCTGCTGATAAATGGCCAGGGAGGACTCACGTACCCCCCCCGGGAATCTCCATCCCTTCTCCGGCTGGTGGAGAGCAGAGCTTCCCCCGGCGTTGTGGGGTCCCAGCACCCAAAAGACATTTGGAAATTCAGCCCTTCTGCATCAAGTCCGCCAAAATGGCACGGGAGCAAATAGCAAAGGGCTTGGCTTTTCTCCCATGCTGGAGTTAGTCCGGTCTAGCTGGCTAAACCTGAGTCATGCTGTGTAGGACACAACCCACAGGGCCAGCTGCAGGAGTCTAGAAGAGCCACGTTTCGCAGCCCTGGCAATCTCTTCCAGCCCCATGTTGATGCCAACAGTGCAATTTTCAACACTGTGTTCAAAGACCAAGCTTTTTTGTTTTTTCCCTCCCAATTAACACTCTCAGCATTTTGATTCCTTGAGAAAGATGCACGCCTGTGCCACCCGGGGAAGGTACTAGGCAGGGTGCACATCTCTGCATCTAAGGCACAGTCCCAAGACAGCCCAACAACCAAGGGCTGATTGACTAAACTGAATATATTAGTAGCAGCCTAATGAACTGGCCTGTAAAATCTTTAAAGTGGAAGACGGGCCAGCCCCTCATGTGAACCATATCTTCTCCGTTTTGTTCAGGTTAATGAGCAGAAGAATCCCTAGCCGTGAAAACCCCTATATGGCCAATTTATCAATGTTCTTTATTTTTACCACTTATCCTTCAGGGAAGAAATACGACCAGATAAACCATGCTTAGGTGACATTTCATATACTGAGTATTTTCTGTGAAGTATAAAGTGTGTGGTGGTACTCACATCTGTGTATGTGTGTAAAAGACTGCTATTATGCCATGTATCATCATCATCCTCATCATCATTGTATAATACACCTGTATACTTTATGCTCTGACTGAAATTGAATACATTTTTGCCTTATGGGAAGGAAGAGTATGTGGCAAGGGAAGGACAAGTTAAAATTGTCTGAGTGCTTTTAAAGCTGATAGGAGTTTCTGAGAGGTAGCTTTCCAGGGCGGAAGAGATGTATTTGGTAGGTCAGCAAGGTGGTCCCAAGCACGGGATTACCAGGCACTTTCTTTGAGGTATTGCCAGTCGCAGCAGTCCTCTTCTTGTTCTGGACCGCGAGCAAAGGGGATGCTGAGTTCCGCAAGCTCTGTGCCTGAGCACAGGATTGTTGCATCCTTGGATGCCGCAGCGGATCCATCAGGCAGAGCCTCAGTGCAATATAACATTGCATCTCCCGCACACCCATGCGGGAGATGGGGAGATCTCATTTCAGGTCTGCAAGCTCTGACAGTGTCCCTTTCAGCACTATTGCAACTACACCTGTTACACCACCGCTCTTTATTCCCACTTAATGTATTGTGGCGCTCGCGGCGGTGTTGCAACGACAGCTGACAGATCCCCTGCATTTGCAGATCTGCTCGTGTCGGGTTGCAGGTGCTTGCTAATCGGCTAATGCTGTTGTTTTGGTTGCACTCACGTTTGTCTCTGCTAAATGACAAGCAGTAGCTTGTACTCCGCTTTCTGGTGCTTCCCTTTCAAGCTTCACAGTTGTACTTGCCATTTCACCTCCCGAGCGTATCAAAGTTGTTCTCGCCACTTTGTGATACGGTGGCAGTTCAATCACGGGGAAGGATGCGCGGGGGCACTCCCCGGCAGCACCTGGCACCCGGCTGCCTTCATTAGCCTGTCACGGAGGCAGCTCTGAAATCGATGGGAAACAAAGGGCAGTCACCTGAAACTGGTCCCAATTTACTTTCTGCTGATTGATCTGCCAGCTCCGCTGGCGGAAAACAAGTTATGCTGGATGCCAAATATTTGTGGGTCCACTCCCTTCATCCCAGGAGCACTTCTAGTTAGGAGCCAGGGACATAAACGCGGGAAGAGAGGAGCCCCCTCTCTCTGGCAGTGGTTGTTTCTGTAAATCTCGCTCTTATTAATGAGCCCAGGTGTAAACGAGGTCTTGCTGAAACACACAGGCAGACACTGATCATCGGGGGGACTCAACCCAAAGATTTCAGCACCAAAAGGCACAGGGCTTAAAAAAAAAAGATTTCTCATTACATAGTTATGACCACAGGCACAAGACCGGGGTTTTACATATTCCTCCTGTTCAACAAGCTTGTTCACCAGTATGCGAAGCCCGGAGCAGCTCCAGGCTCTCCCAGGAAGGGCTCTGCCCGCCGTGCCGTGCAGGAGCACATTAAGGGCTCTCGCTGCGGGACCTGAACTTTCATGCTGCTCAGGTGCTTGGGAGAAGACTGCCTAATCAAGGAAAGGTATAATTAATAAATTGCCCTCATGCTTGAGATCAGAGCAAGTAATCTTGCTAATAATACAATTTCCCACTTTGTCACAGATAAAGGACGTCTCATTTAGCGCGAGGCGGAAGGGCTGGTGTAGTAAAAGGTTCAGCTTCTGCACGCAGAGGTCATCTCCAGTGCAGCATTAAGCGCAGCAGCAAATCCGAAGCGACTGTATTTCCTAGCGGGTTATTGTGCGGCACCAAGTTTCCAGCTGACTTTTGCAGTGCCTCAAACACGGAGCTGGGAAGCAGCTCCAGAATACAGCCAGACTAGAGCATGGTGGTGTTGGAGGGCCGCTTGCTGTATGAGTTTACTTTGCTTACTTTAAGAATCTTACTTACTGCAGACAAGGTGCCAGGCTTAAAAGATTAAATATAGGGAACATGGAAGGGTACTGTGGAAAAAATTCAGATAAAGGCTTGCCTCTTGGCCTGAGCTAGGTGGGAAAATGGGAAACAACACGGTGGCGCTTTTTGTTGTTTTTCGTGGTGGTTGGAGCTGCAAGGCTGAGAGTGATGGTACAAAGGAAAGTACGTGACTTCGGAGATGACACGTTTACATAAATGATCTACCAAAGATTGATGTTCTGCATAAGGATTCAGAAAGAAAAAAATCCTACACATTGAAAATAGCCTTAAAAGAAATCATTAGCCTTGTTAATCTGATATATTAAAGAAACTCTGTAACTCAAAACTGATCAGCTCTCGACACATCTTCATTTAGCACCTTACAAGTGTGCAGAATGTCTCCTTATCGGGCTATAGAAAGCAAAGAGACATGGCAGTCTCTGCATGGGTGCAAAGACCACGTTGGGCAAAGCAACGTGCCTGCAGCAGAAGTGCACAGACACCACTGTAACGTGATGTCTAGAAAGTGTCAAAGAGCATGTGGTGGGAAATGCCAGAATAAAGCAGACAGAGGAAAAGTGCACAGAAAATCCAACGGAAAGGGGAAACCTTTTCCACCAGGAGTGATAACAAGACGGATTGAATGCATACTTTGAAGAGCTTCCAACTAGAAACAACCACAAAACATTCAGCGTGGGAAAAGCTGGGAGGTGAAGGGTCCTTATGGGAAAGATAAGAGCAAGTTCAAGTGCAGTGAGAAGACAATCTGCCAACTTTTAAGGCTCTCACTAGTGAAAAGTATAGCAATGGTCATAGCTAACCGTGGCCACACAAGCAAGCACAGGACCAGAAAACTCAGGAAATGTAATTTGAAGACTAAAACTTGCAATGTCTAACTTTCCAACAAGGGACATCTCTAGACTGGGTACCTGTCACTAAATCCACTAAAGTCAATGAACTTGACAAAGAAAAGCAGCGGGTCATGAGATTGCATGTTTGTGAGCTGTTAGGCTCGAGACCAAGAGGGTGCACGTCACCAAAAGCTACAACTATAACGAGCAAAAAGCCTTCCCAGGAGCAAGCGGACTAACTGTATTCTTATGAAAGATACAGGGACGTCACCCAGGGACCTATTAGGTATGTCATGGAAAAGATGAGGTCTGCTCTTGTTACCACCTGCAGTGTTTCACAAACCTGAAATTAAGGGATTAGAAGAGGCATTGCAGAAGAGCACAGGTAGCATAGCTTGTAGCTCACGAAACAAGAGAAGGCTTTGTAACTGCAGAGGGGAGGAAGGGGGGCAGGAGAGATACCGGGTCTTGCTTTGACCTTTAGGCAAGATCACCGGCAGCAGGAAGGGACCCGATTCTTCCACAAATCAGCTGTTTTGACAGGGTTTTATCAGCTGCCAAAGAACCAAGGGATGCTCCAAACCAGAGCTGCAGTCCTGGGAAGGGGAAGACATCAGCCCTGGAGAGTTCAGGACCCTCCTGCGAAGGGATGGGGACCCCTATAAATTGCTGTAGTTTGATGCAGGCCCGCTGGAGGGTCCAGCATGCACGACAGGCACCGCAGCTGAGACCGAGTCTTGAAATAACCTTCCAGCATGCTTTGAGAGCCAGAAACACTTCACAGCGTTATTGCAGATACAAGAGAATCTTGCGGGAATGAAAGTGCCCATTGATGATGTGCCATGCAGGGGCAGGCTGATCAGAATCCCAAATCAAGGAGGACATTGAGGCAGCCAAGGAGATGCAACCCAAACCTCAGCAGAGCCATATGTCAATCCCAGACCATTTAATTATGTCTGGGGAAACCAACCACAAAGGCAGTAAAGTCTGCTGATTATAAGCAACAGTGAACAAGCTGAGAATGAAAGGGGTGAACAAGGAAATTTAGAAATTGCAAAGGAGGTTGAAGTAGGTCAGTGTGTTCACACCCAGCGATGCAACTCAAACCACTTACTAAAGAAACTGCACTACTTATATACAGAATAAATATGACAGCAAGAGCAGTGAACACAGAGAAAGGGCGAGAGCAAGGATACGAAGCATTTACCAGCATCGCCAGTCAATATTTCCCCCTCTTTCCCCTTCAACCACTACAATCAGGCTCACGTTACAGGCCAAAATGCAGCTGTAAATAAATAACAGGACTTTGCCAAGCTATGGCAATGACTGTAAAATGTTCCATGGTCTCTGGTTCCCACCTTCACAAGTGTCTATTTCATCAGGATGGCCATATTTTTACTCCTAAACTATAATCCATCAAACAGCGTGACATTTGTTGATGTGCAGCACAGACTTAACATGCTTGGTGAAGCTGAGACAATGATCAAGAGTCTCTGCTTTTGGAAAGCTGCTAAACTGAAAAAAAAAAAGTCATTGAAAGAGAGCAAGATGTCCACAGGGAGAGCTAAAGAAAGGAGAGGTGGTGTGTCACCTCCGGAATACAGGCTGTAGCCTGTAGTGAGCATCGCAGGTGGCCCAACAAGGACAGGGGACACAGTTTGGAAAGACATGCTAGGTCATGTACATCACTGTGCAGTTTTTTGATGGTCATCCCCTCACTCTCTAGCATCCTGGTAGAAATTGCTCCTAAACTACTGTATTGCCACAGAAAAGGCAAAGGCAGGGAGTAGCACCCTGGTAGGTAACCGTGAGTGCCTTTGGAAGTAGGCTGAAAGTTTGAAAGAGGAATGATGTCAATTCAAAATAGCAGCCAGCATACCACCCAGCGTCAGTGTGTTCAGTTTGATGAGATACAGACAAATGATTTGGAGAAAGCAGAAGCATCCCATGTGAACACCATAAAGCCTAATGTGCTGTATCTCCAGCAAAATGGGAGAGCAGGGAAAGAAACGCGGCCAAAGAGGAAATACTGTAACCAGCAACAAGCCCTCAAAGTAAAGGACGGAGTAACCAATCCCCCTACATATTCCCAACATGAACATTCAGTCATTTAGGGAGTATTCGTGGAAAGTGTGGACATGGTATTTCCCACGATGCTGAAAAGGAAAGCGTGCAAGGGGGAGTGTGGGAAAGTGCTTTGCAATGACTCCACACGCTGACGTTGAACTGGAGAGAAAACAGCCTGAAGTCCAGGGTACCAAGTGCCCTAGTAATGCTCCCAAGTAAATAACTCATATCTCAAGCATCGGAGACCTGTGGAGTTAACTAAACTATTTACAGACTTTCAATGTAGGGCTGTGACTCCTGGATACCCACGGCTTTGTTAGGTCCAGTCTGCTCTGGGTCATTGGTAGCCGGGATTTTATCACAGCCTGACTATCACCGTCCTTTCTAACTACCAAAATCTGACTTCTGAAAGGGCGTCCATCTGTCTCCCATCTTACTTTAATTTACTAAGGTATGCCGTATCCCAATCTGGCAATTGCCTGGAGTTTTGTTTTGTTTTGTTTTGTTTTCTCCCCTTGAGTTATTCAAGGAGATACAGAGCTGGCTGAGTACATTAGATCATTATATGTCTCTTAAAGTAGTTGTTGAATTTATTTGAATAGGGATTAGCAAGATTAAGAATGTTTTCTTTAAATGAATATAGTAGCCTACAATTTTCAAATGGTAATTTTTGTCCATTATATTGATTTGTAGTTAAAGGACTTTGATGTTTTTTACTACAGTGTGAAGAAAGCAGTTAAGTCTTGCTGCTGTGAAACCCAACAGTTTTAGAATTTTGTTCAAGGCTGTGACACAACAGATGCACAAATCCCATTGAAATTCAATGAAAATTGACCTCTCACCCCTGTAAGTTGCTTGAAAAGCTCATTTATAGAACTTCCAGAAGTAGCTTTACACACAATTAGTATTTCCTGTCAAACATTCTTCATACAACTTCACACATTGTTATTTTGGGGGAAAAAAAAAAAAAAAATTGGAAGGGCATTCCTGACACAGCGATACTGACATGGAAAAGTGTTTCAGCCCTTCTGAAATGTGTTTCAGCCCTTCCCTTACCTGTCTTTATCTCTCTGAGGTCCGACACCTCAGTTTAGCTATCTGTGCTGCTTGCATCAATAAAGTACAGAAGGAAACCTCGGTCTAGTTTACCCTTCTTTCATCTCAATTCCACCTCCAGCTGCATCTGTTATTTTATCCTATGCCCTTCTAAGAAAAATAACTGAGCTTCTGTGGCTATAGGGACCTTTAAAGAAGCCATCCAAGCTTCCTTTATCAGAGGGGAATATTTGGATGGAGAGCTGGCTGGTCAGGATCCCATGCACATTGCTCCTCCGTCAGCTTCACGCTCAGCACATCACAGCTGGCATCACACCAGCAGCTGGTGTAGGCTTACTGCGTCTGAGGTTGCTCCAGCATCTCCTAGCTGTCCGTGTGTCTAACTCAGGGAGATGGACAGGGGTTACGTCGTTAACTTGCTTTCATATGAACCCAAGGAAAGCCAAAGATGTGCCGCTCCTTTCTTCCTCTAATGCTTGTAGACTTCATCCAGGTGTTGACCCCTATACAAGCCCACTACACTTTGCTGTTTATGCCCATCCATCAGGCTCTAGCCGTGCTTGGCATCGACCCTCTGACACAGATCAGGTCGGTGAGCAAGCGCTGACGGCGTGCAGCCTCCTCCTACACTTACTGGCCTACCGGCAAGCTAACGCAGCCGCTAAAGCCTCGTTCCTGCAGTGGCATTATCTGCGTGTTTGCAGACAAGGCCTAAGCTGGGCTGTAGGAAAGGAATGCTTAATTATTTGCTGCCTGTCTCCTGCACAAGGTTCTGCATGAAAACCACAGGATTTTATTCTTCTTGCTGGAGGGAACGGGATGGGGAAAATGAAGTGCTTAGAAACCCTTTTCTTTCCCAATCATGCTTTGTCTGTCCAAATTATTTAGTCATTCTCTGTGCACACTCATTGGGAGAATAATAGTAACAATAACAACAATAATACTAATATCTTAATGAAATACTGTAAAGGGAAACTAATTAGTAAGTGTTACGGTACCCTTTCTGTGTGTTCGCCAGACTGCAGAGGAAGCACTCATGTCTGCGTGCTGATGGCAGGTGAGTAATGAGAGCTCAGCCTCCTCTCGACATATAACTGCCAGCAACTTTAGAATCTATAAGGCGTAAAATATAAAGCATCCAGTAATTTTTTCTCTCTGTCTCTTTGTATATATATCCTCATACATGCAGAGACTCCATAGCTTATATTTCTGTAAGAATATGAACAAATATAACCCATCCTGCCCCAAAAGTCAAACTGAATTGCAGCTCAGCATCAATACTTTCAAAGGCTTTTCGATGGCCGCTGCTCTGCCTTTGAACACATCTTTGGCACTCAAGTCCTTGGAAGAGGAGCATTTACAAGTTTGGGTCTGAGGCATTATCTGGTGCGTGCTCTGTATCTTTTAGGATCTGTGCGATCGCACACCACTGCACATCTCATAAAATCAGCTCGGCTGTGCTTATGCATTCACAGCACAGCTCTGATCCAAACTCAGCTCCTTGTATTGACGGGAGATTGGCTTTGGGGTGTCTTATCTGCAATAATGCTCACAGTTTGCCTAGTCTAGCCAAGAAAAGACTGAATAAGATGTCTACCGTTTAAGTCCTGGCTTCCTTGCTTTAATATGAAAGAAACCTTGACATTTTATGTCAGAGCAGGAATCTATCTGAATGTCTTTGTCTAAAATTTCCTCTCCCTCCACTGATGTGCAGTGTGTTACAATCCATGTGATTGCCTTTGTCCTATCCAAGGAGGGACTGGACTTCAGCCACACTGCAAAAATGTAGTGCATTTTGAGAAAATTACTCTAAATGCAGAAGAAAGAAGCTTGAAAAGCACTTTGAGATGTAAGCTATTACATAAAAGGTCGGCTGTTATTGTTATTACTTTATTAGTCATTATTGTTGATAATGATGAAAATGCTTGCCTGGCTTCAAAAAGGTCATCCTTTCTGCTGCGATTCAATCCCATTTTGAAGTCCTCATCCCTCCAACTCTGTGTTGATTAACTTTGAGTTTGCTAAGGAAGCAAGGCTAATTCAATCCATCGGTTGATTTTCAGTCCAGCTAACCTCAACAGTTTTTAAATTCACCGGCCAATTTAACCAAATGTGACAGAGGGCCAAAGATGTCCAAGACAGAAATTTCCTGTGGGTTGCATGAAAGCAGGAAGGTGGATGGAAAAGACCCTATTAACGTTCCCAGCTGAGGGAAAGGGAACAGTGTGAGCATAACTGCTATTAGGCAGTACAGTGTCCTCTTAGGCGCTCAGCCTTAAGCCATGAATCTGTAGAAAACCAGGTCTCACTGGATCTCATCTTCAAATGCTTCTTTGTTATTCTCTCTTGATAGCAAACCCAATAACCTCCTAGGTAAAGATTTGAATTGTAGATGACAATATAGCCTGTGCTAGCATGTAAAATTAAACCTTGGTATTATTCATAGCTCACCAACCCTACAGGGTGTGGTATGGCTTAACTTGAAAGCTGCCAAGTTTTCCTCATGGTGGTATGTCTGTTGCCCTGTTTTCCTGTGCAGCAAGTAGAGGTGTTCTGAACACAGCTCATTTGTTTACTGTCGTTGTCTTCACTCTTTCTGACTACCTCTCTGTCCCCAGCTCAGCTCAGTTTCTTTTTGCTTTGCCCTGTCATCATCTACTTTTTAACCTGCTTGGCTCATGGTTTATGTTCTTGTCCTTTACTCAAGCAATGCTGACTCCCCCCCCATGACAAGTCTTGTACCTGTGAAGATGTATGTGTGGATCCAACTGCAGAAGGAAGTTTCATATAACGAAACTGAAAATTATTTCTAAAGCTCCTCTCGAAATTGGTTACCAACAAAGAGATATTTTTTTTTCTGTGGGAATGGTATTCAAAGACCAAATCTGTCCTTTTTCCACCCCCATTAACTTAAGTTCATGAAGCATGAGACTTGTTAGTTCTACATGCTGGGAACTGATTGTGGGGCAGCCAAACTCACTTATCTCTGCCCTCTCCATTTCAGAGCTGACTAGAATTTTCTGAAATTAAACCTAAAACTAAAAGGTTCAGCAAATATTAATTTGTATTTTATAGGAAATTAGGTCGGACTGCATCACAGGCATTCTTTCATATCTAGTTATAGTCTTAAAAATGTCACAGCCCCAAAGCTTGTAGACACAGCACACTCTAAACGAACAGGGGAGAATGATTTTAGAAAGTAAATCATAAATTCACACACATGAGTAACCCCTGTGCGTCTTGACTGAAAGGCTTAGTACAGTGTTTCTGTGCTTCCAGGCAACCAGCTAAAATCCCTTTGACTCCAGGACTCCCTCAATAAACTGCTTGCACGTCCTTTACAGATGCCCTACATTCGCTGAAATTATTCACCAAATAATTTAGAAGAATGAATAAACGTGAGAAAATCGTGACCTACTCATGGACGATTACCAGAGGAGGGGGAGGGCCTGCAAAAGTGATCAAATTCATTACTCGCTGTCACTGAAAGCGATTCACCTGGCTCTGCTCCCAAGCTCCCCGTGTAAATCACATCCCTCACAACCCAAAGGAGCCTCATTTGCCAAACAAGTTGAGCGGCGGCAGCGGCGCTCGGCTAATGGCTTCGGCTCCGTCACGGTTTCAGCCCTAAATCAGGAGATCCGAATGACACAAAATATCTACTTTTAGGCGATGACTAATGGGCGAGGGAAGGGTTTCCCAGCGAGCCACAGATAGCTCACGCGGCCACTGGCGATTTATCCCCTTTCCATTCCTATCGACAACACGAAATACTGCTTCTTTGAGCCGGGGTTATCCAGCCATTATGGCACATAAAATATTGATGCAAATTAATGCAAAAAAAAAAAAAAAAAGACTGAAATTCCTGTAATTCTAGCTGGACCATAAAACTGGGTTTCTTTGAGAGCCTGGCCATGCGGGAGCGGGGCGGGCGGCGATGGGCTCTTGCAATCTGGACCCGCGGCACTAGATGGCAAAACAGCGTCAGTTTTGGCAGAGCAGCCCGGGCTGCTGGTGCCGGCCCCCCCTGCCCCCCCCCAGAAGCAGGTACGGGCTGCGGGTACAGCCTGGCCGTGGGCATCCCACGGAGGGTGGGTGGGCTGCGCATCCCCCTGCCCTTTCGCTTGACCTCCTCTCCCGCCTTCAAACCAGAGGGGTAACCCGCGGCCGCAGGGATCGCGCCTTAAAGATCGGATGCAGCTCTGAAATACCGGAGGCGAGGAGACCGTAAAGGCCGGGGTGGATGTAGAGGTGGCTATTTTTCTTATTGCTGTTGCTGGCGTTAGTTGTTTGCTCTGCAGTTGCCCTCAGGAGCTCTAGATCCTGTGCAAGACAAGCAGTCCTCACCCCAAAAGAGATTACCCAGCAACTGGGTGGAAAAACTTGTCTCATGTCCTTACTGAACAAGAAGAGATTTACATTTAATAGTCCCACGGGGAAACACCTCTCCTTTCAATCTTACGTCAGTCTATGCATTGGCTGTTTTACTGTGTGAGGGAAGCTACCACCCATGCAGTTCAGCTGCGAGGTATTTTTATTAGGAGTCTGTTCTCCCTCTTCTTTGTGTACAGATAATACCTGTTTATGTTACAAGAAGTTGCAGAGGGAAAGGTGGAATCTCCAGGATGCAGTTTTGGATCAAATAACCAAAATCTTTTAGGTCTCAGTCAAAAACACTGATCTCTGGGCAGGCCAGTAAGTTACCTGTCTATTTTTTGCAAGGGAGTTAAGGTTACGGTCATGTCAATAAATTCCTCCTCACAACTACAATGCTATAGCTTACCCCATCTTAAGGATAATCTCTGGTCCCACACCATATCTAACTGTTGGACTCAAGGAATCAATTTAAATTGGAGACTGCAACTTTTACAGCTTCATCTGAAGGCAACATCCAAACTGCTCTGTCCTTTTAATGCTTGGGAACGTAGAGAGCTCGTGGCAGGAACATTACTCCTCTCCTCTACAGCTGCAAGAGAGTGTATAAGGCTCTGGATGCTAATGATCATGATGTGATCCCCTTGGAGATGTCTTATGCGTGGTCCCCTTCCTTGGGAGCAGGTGAGCCCATATTGCTGAAGCATGACTTCCAAAACAGAGCTTTCACTCAGAAAGTTTTGCAAAAGTTTTGAGCTGTGTCCCTCCCATTAATTTTTCTCTCTGTCCTGGCAATATTCAGTCCTTCCCCCTCTCCCCTGCCTTCAATGAGATGCTGGTGACAGTGCCAAAATGACCTTCCCCTAGGAAGCTCAGCATAACTGTTCATCGAAAGATGGGGCCCTATTGAGTCCCAAACTGCACTTGGGGATAAAAAGGCAGCAGGAAGCCTGAGTGGCCAGGGCGCATACACTGACCGAAGCGTATTTTCTCTTCAGAGTTGAAAGAAGCTGTGACAGTTGCCAAGTCCAGATTATTTCTACCTTCTGGACAGGATGGGGCTAGCATGAAAAAATCCTGCTTTCTCCTGGAGCGGGCTTTTAGCAAGTACGATGTATTACGCTCATCCTTGGCTATTTAAATAACAGTGTCTCACTCTGTATAAACCAACTTATAATATGAATGAAAAAAAAAAGCTATGGATTGTGAAGCAAGTGGGAATGGATAATCAATTTTTATCACTAATATTGTGGGTAAGACCAATAACTCTGAATGAGTTATGAAAGTCTCTGCTCTGAGCAGATATGTCTGCTTTCCAAGCAGTCTCATTTTAGCCCAGCCTTAATAACAGAAAACCGGTTAAATTAAATATACTAAAACAAAACAAACATTTACCTTCATTGTCCATCATATTTCTTTTTAATATGTAGGAATGTGAAATTCTCACAGGTGGGTTGGACGTGGGAGGCACAATAACCATGGACTAGAAAAGCCTTTCAGCTTTACAAACATGGGTTCAAATCAAGCTTAAGTAAGTGGCAGGTGAAATGGGGCTATTGATTTCAAACTAGTCCTGTTTGGCTACAGCAAAAACTCAGCACAACAGTGTCTTAGCACTTAAAGGGATGCCGTCAGCCAAAAGAGAACACTTCTGCTGGAGAACATTTGCAGTGTTATTTATAACAATTGAGATTACTGGACCAGTTGAGATTACTGGACCAGTTGAGATTACTAGAGCTGAAAGATATCAGAGAGTAAATTTACCTCCTCCCATTTTGGGAAGTGTGTTTACTTTGTACTTTTGGCAGTGCTTTCTGCCAGACCTGTGCCCCAAATCTCCTTTCCAGTTACATGCTAAAGCAGACACGATGCATGCGTGCAGGTCAGGCTGGGAAACAAGTTTTTCTTGAAACTGGTCTGTCAAAGAAAAAGATTCACATGGAGTTAAAAATCCTCTGATGACCAGGAACCAACCCGCCAGGCAAGCCATAAGGTCTGTCTGATTTTCCTTTCTGCCTGTGCACCCATCTGGCCAGCAGCCCACCTGGAAATCCACTGAGGAGCTTTGGGTACCAGGTCTGTGGCAACCTGCTGTGAGCACTGGTGGCAGAGAAGACCAGTGTTGCCCTCCAGTCATGTTACATGGGGCAGATTCATCTCTGGGGGATTTACGATGCGAGTGGTGATGAATCCGAACCCAGGTTGGGAAGCCTGTGTGGGAAGAGATGATCTTTTTCTGCCTCGCTGTGCATGTAGTAATTCTGTGTCGTTCCGACTACACCTTGGTTAAGGTCTGGTACACGCAGAAGTGAAAAACCTGGTCTTTGGTTCACGATGGTCAAGGATAGATGGCACAAGGCACTGAAAAGGAGAGAAGATAGAGCTTTATGCAAAAAGAAATACAACTGTTGGGCTATAAAATCTACCAGGAGACCTCGCGGTCAGGTGTACTCCCTGAAACTCTTTGTAACTTAATTTTGAAAAAGCACGAGGTGTATCAAATGGAGAGAGGACACATCAACAGCATGGGATGGAACATGGTGCAGAGGTCCCTGATCTAGTCCCAGGCAAGGTGGCAGCCCTGCGCAGTGTAGTGCAGCGTCACGCAGAGACACGAGCTCGCATCCCAAAAGCAGTCAAGCCCCGCTAGCGCAGCAGCTCACACCATCATGCCAAGGGCGAAGCTCCGCACCGATGCAGCCACGCTGCTCCCCACTCCATGCCGAGCCCAACCAAGGAGGTGGGTCCTGCGGGCCCTCCTCCTGCAAGAAGGCCCCAATAGGTGCTCGAAGCAAAAGCGGTGGCCAAGGTTACGTTCCCTTGTAGTCAAGAGTAAATAAGGAGTCAGTCCTTCCCTTGCCCAAGAGGTAGCATGAGTAGAGCTGTAAGTGGGGTGTGCTCACAACTCCATCGTGAACTTGCAAGATCAGACCTTAAAGATCCTATTTCAAAGCAACCCAGCTTGCACCAGGACTTGGATTTTAAACACCTCGGTGATCTTTTGGGTGCTTAAGTCAGGTCCAAGGAGCTCAGGAATGAGCACAGGGATCTCTATTTAAAGCCTGGCCTTCACCGTGACTGCTTAACACCTGAAACTCCGGCAGCCAGGGTTAAAATGCAAGAGTTTCTTGCTCCCACACTGTTTTTTTATCTTTCCGATCCTGGCTCCCGGTGTACCTCTCCTGCTGCTGTTTAAAGACATGGCAGGGCTCAGTGGAAGGCTGTGCGGCTGCCCTCTCGGTTTCCTTACATTGAGCGATTTGTGTCAGAAGTTCAACATCACCAAATGTCATTTTGAATGATTTTGTAGTTCTAGGTTAATAACCTGCTTACCATCATAGGGGAACTGAACACTGCATTACTTCAGTTGCTACAGTGGACATTTTTCTTAGCCATGTATGTAAAATGTGCAGCTCAGAGTGATTCTCAATAGCCCTGCATTTCCAGATTCACATTTTTAATTAAACAGCATTTTCTTTCGTTTCTAAAGGGGCAGGCAGTGTTGTTTAAATCTCACGGACCTCCATGACTGGAACATCTCGAGACCTCATAGCTGCAAAGCTCCAGTCCTGCTGCAGAGAAGAAAATGTCAAAGAACAGTGAAAAAGCATAACTTACACCAAGCAAGCTCTCGGTGCAACGATTTTTTTTATTAAATTACACAGAAAAACATCTTATCAATTCAAAGTCTCTTCATAGTGACCCAGCTTCAACATTATCTGAAGATTATGTTCGTCCCTCATTTAGTGAGGCTGTTTGTCAGTTTAGGGGAAGAATGGAATGAACCCCCCCCACCCTGACCCTGGGAGAACTAGGAAGAGCATAAAAAAATTGCTGGTGTTAATGTCTCCAATGTAGTAAGGTGTAGTAATATGCGGTACGTACCTTCTTATACATGTAAGAAGGCTGGATTCCTAATGTTGTTCTGAAAATGACCTTAAACCACAGGCAACAGTATGTTTTATAGACATACATTCCAGGAGTTTCCTTGATGCTGTGGAAGTCAAGTACCTAGTGATGGAGAAGACCCCTTTTGGTGCCTTAGACTTCTGAACACTCTATGTGCCTCCTCTGAACCCACCATTTACTCTAGTTTGAGGCAAGGAACGTAGTTTAGGATTTTTTACTGACTTCCCTAGGTGTAACTCAGGCACAGCAAGTACAGGGAGACTGCTGATTTACCTTTTGGTAGGGTCTTTTCACCTGGAAGCTGAAGAGGAGCCGGCTTTTGTTCTGAACCCCACTCAGCCCTTCACCCTGAGGTAGTGACAGGGAGCGTGGCAGCTCGTCTGCCCACTCCCATTTCTTCCTGCAGGCACCACGTTATATATCCCTCACGAGCCTGACCACAGCTTTCAGAAACATCCAATAAATCAACAGTTAAAAGGGAAGAGTAGACATGGGGAGCAGGTGCTTATTATCTGTGCATCTCTGGAGAAGAATAACCCATAGTGTATTTCCATGCCCATTTGAAATGGAATATGACCATGACCCTGCAAGTGGCTCTGCTTGAATTGTTCCTGGCATCATGTTTTACTCCTAATATTTTCATTGTCTGCCTCCATCAGTTTTACCTCCCACTGTAGCATTAATTTTGTATGTGAATATGGAGGCTGTGCTTTAAATAATACAGCATATGCTTTTTATTTGCCATGTAGAATAATATTTTTTTGGCTGATTTATGTTCCACCTGGACAAAATTATTTTTTATGATGGGTTTATTTCATTTGCTCCCATATCCCCACATGGGGGGGGGGGGGAATAAGAGAAATCTTGTAAACCACCAATAACGATGGACACAGAAATCTGCTTTGAAACACAAATTTACTGAAAAAGCAGATTCTCTCCAGCCATGTAAATGAAAAAAATGCTGTTGTAATAATTTTAAGCTCGCGAATGCATGGTACCACTGGAGAGAGTAATCTTCAGGCTCTTGTATCATCCCTTACACAATGCTGGGAGTATGGAGAAATTCACTGACAGCTATAAGCTATTCCAGTAGAACAAAATTGCACATATGGCTAAAGCATGGATTTAATTTAGCTCTTTTCAGAATTTCATCAAGAAACAAAGCCAGGACAAAACCCTCTGGTCTTTCAGTTTGCAGATTTGCCACAGAACTTCACAGGCTAAGCTGCCAAATCTACTTCATTTCCAGTTTTCACAAGGACTGTGGAAAAATATATTACTTGCTATTGAAACAAGTTAGTTTCAAACAGATAATCTGGGTTTCAATAACAACAACAAAAAAAGTATGATGCACCTTGTTTTGTGTTTTACAACCCTGGAAAAGACTGGCAGTATTTTTATGTTAATTATCACCTACAGAAATACTCATTATGAACAGATTTTTTTATTTTTTTTTAAAAAACATACGCAATCCTTAGCACAACTTTGCTCTGATTTTGACTTCCAGCTTTTGGTGCTTTTTGTAAAGCAACTAAAGATTAATCATACAAATCCATAATAGTCATAGCAGTCGGAAAGCCCTGGTTCTATTTTCAGTTGTAATAGTTGTCTTTAACCATACAACATCCTCCAGCCAAAACCACATTGTAATAGGAGTGCCTATAATAAGGACACATAACGCTCCATGTCAGCTCTGAACTGCCGAGCTGGGAAAAAGTAGGATATTCTTTCAGAGCAGCTTCCCTTTTCATACTGAAAGTAACAAGAAGAGATAGGACTTTCACAGGAAAATCCTGCTGCCTCTAGTCCCGCCCCATAACTCCCCATCAGATGGTAGAAAATTCAAGCTGATATCTCACCCTTGCCATCTCAGGGCAGCAACTGAAGATTTGTCCCCAAGCAGGCCCTCTCCTCCGCACACAAAGCTCTGCTCCAGCCCCTCGTCCTGCCACATCCCTAATTCTTGCTCCACCAGCTAGTACGGAAAGGTTCAGTGAAGGTGGGCCACCTTTGTTCCGCTCCATCTTCTTCTCTTTCCGAGCACTGAGAAGAGTGTAAAATTTATCAACAGCAAGCTAGGCACTGAAAATCGGGTCACTGGTTTAAAACGAGGAAACGTAATCTATAGGATGAACGGGTACTGTATTTGTTTCACCACCATGCCAGCCCCGGGCCTTTCAAAGAAAACCAGAGCTCCCGTTCTTCCACAAACTCCTCGGGATGAAGGCAGCTCCTGCAGGAATCGTAAGCCTGCAGATGGGAAGGGAAAGGAAAACAGTATAAAAAAGCTACAGTAGATGGTGCTAGACAGGTGCAGAAGACACCAGCTAGTCATTTGAGGATACCTGCAAGATTTACCCCTAAGCTAAGCGGTTTAGAAAATGTGCAATTTAGATTTATCAGTTCAGAAGGGAGATTGAGATAAAAACAGTTGAGCTGGTGAGATTATTAAATGCAGAACCCCATGCTGAGCCGATGCTCACCTTACTACACGTGCTGACGAAGGAGAAATAGGGCGGCTGCACCCAGGCAGTCACAGGGAAGGCAAGGGTGATGGGAGGAGAGGGGGCAAGTCATGGGCAGAGACCCTTCCTTCACCCAGGAACTTCTCCTGGGAGCTTGAGGTGGCACCCATCCCGCGTGTCGGGATGGGGATGGCAGAAGCAGCAGGAACGCTGCAGGTTAGGGTCAGAGTGGGAAGCGCAGATCGATATTTCCTGATGTCAGCCCCTGCGTATCAAACCGTTAATGTCACAGAAAGGTGGTCTTGTGTATTTAATTTTATCAGGCGGAAGAACTCTGATATATGCTGCGCTCGGTTCACCGCTCCCGTGCAGATTTACTCGGCATTTTAGCATGCGTGCTGCCTCGCTGACAGAGATTAAAGGCTCTCCTCAGAGCCCCAGGTATTACGCTCAAATGTATAAATCAGGGCTTAATATATAATATTTGTCCATAAAAATATATCATGGTGGCATTCGTTTGGCTATCTGCATATTAGATACCGTTACAGAAAGTCACGAGTTTATCGAAGATTATTTTGCTATGCCAGTAAAGTCTCCTGCCATCCTAAAAAGGTATCTTTTCTGCCAAAGCGTGGGCAGGGCGGCACAGAGGAAGGGGCTGATTTTGCTAACGCTGTTCCTGACCCCGCATGTGCCCCAGCCATGCGGTGCTGGGCCAGGAACCCGCTCCCAGGCCGGCCCCGGGCTCTGGCTTACCAGCACTGACCAGGCAGGGCAGGGATCACGGTGGAGATGACACCGCGAGCCTCTAAAGGAGAAAATTGCATGATGTATCGCCACTCACGAGCACCCGCCAGAGAGCTGTTTAGAGTGAGATTACAGTCTCAGAGGAGACTCTCATGCCTCTCGGTCACAGGGTTACTGCGACGATGCAGTTGCAGCTTGTATGAGAGAGGTAGGAGGGATTTAAATGATGGCCAGAAAGAAAAACTGGATCAAACCTCCACAAACCTTTTTCAGATTAACCCAGATTCCCGACTCCCCAGCTTTGAGGGACTTGAAATCGGCCAAACTGATTTTTTTCCCTTAAACAGAAGAAGAAAAATGGGAGGGAGAGGATGAAGTTTATACTTCGGCCAAGAGTTTACAAGCAGCATTTTAGACTGAAGAGAAACAAAGCTGCCCAAAATAAGAGTTTGTGCAGTCCAGAGGTCTTGATCATACTCACGCCAATTCCGTATTAGCACAGCTATATGGATTTCTCTGCGTTTGCTGCTGACTTACAGAGACGCAAGGGAGAGGAAATCAGACTCAGCGCTGCAGTCTTTCCCCCTTCATCCTTTTCATATTCAAGGTCTTTTTTTTTTTTCTTGTAAATTCCTATTATTAACACAGGAGAAAAAAAAAAGCTCCCTGGGATCCCTGGCGCATCCTTGGAGTGGCTGCAGCCTCATCGTGGATGACTAGACAACTGCCACTGTGCCACATAATGAGGAGCACACATGCTGCACCGGGAGATACTAATGAGGGAGCTACAGCCCCCTTAGCCCTCTCCAGTAAATCCGTGTCTGCAAGCCATGTTTTATTTATCAGGCTTATTATGGCAGCACTAAGGAGCCATTTGGAAAGGGCCGCTGCTGTCCTGGGCACTGCACACCACAGTGCCTGCTCCAACCAGCTTCCAGGGGAAACGGATGAGGCTGGCCAAAGGTAGGGGAGAGGGATGCTACCCACACGCCGTGTGAACAACGCCATGGCAGCATTTATCCCACCGGCTCCTTTATGCAGCAGGGTTCAGCCCATTTTGACCTCCTGGTGCTAGCTGAGCACCGCTTGGGAGGGATCCCAGGCCCTGCAAATACACAGTGACTGGCAAAGAGATCAAAGCTCATTTTGGAATGATCTCCAGGAATGCTTCTGAGGACGCGAGGACTTGGTGGGCCTGGAGAGACCCAGCTGCAACCTGCAGAGCCAGGCGACTTGGAGGGGCTTCACAGGAGCTGCCTGAGATGGCTGCCCGCCCCCCGCCCCCCCCAGCACTGCTCCCAGCAGAGCTCCTGCTTTTTGCCATGCACGCAAAACACTGCTCCTCTGCACCGAGACGCGACGCCGTGGAGCCCTTGTTGTGCCGCCGCTTCTGGCAATGTGCAGTCTCGCCCAGATTTGCATGTGTGCCAGAGGGAAAGGGGATTTAGGATTGCCGCTCCCTTCTCCAAATGTCCTCTTCCTGACCCCTCTGCATGCCTTCCCAGAGGTTTCTGTCTGCTTTGGAGAATCACTCCACTCGCAGAGGACCAACAGAAACAGGAGTAAAAGGCAGCTAAGTGAAAGACAGAAGAGAGATGAGTAAATCTTTGCAAAAGTTATACTGCAGATGTCAGCAGGACTCAGACAAATTGGTCTGCATTCCTTTAACATATTAGATTTCTACTTACCCTGATCATTAGCACGTTAAGCTACAAGGGCTGATTATATGAAACTCATGGAGAGGCATCAATTAAGACGATAAATTTACATACATTCCTTCTGGATGAGAAATGACAGGTTTCCTCGGTTCAGAGTTTGGTACAACTGGACTCCATTTCAGAAAGAAAAAGGAGAAGAGAGAAGTGCTAAATGTGTGCATCTGTACTGCTACCCAAAATGATGGAAGCAGTTCACAAGTTTGAGCAAAAATGTATGTCAAATACGAATAGAAGGAAACGACTCGCAGTTTCCGAGGCTGAACTCTAATCTGCCATGTCACATCGACAACAGATTACGAGAGGAAGTGAAATTCCCAAGAGATGTTGCTCTTACAAGGCCGGCCCAAATGGTGTTCCCAGGCTGCAGAATGCAACATTAAATATTTGCACATATTTATCACTTTTCGCCTACACAAGATCTCATCTTATTTTGGAAACACTGTGCAGCAGAACAACTTCCTAACGGCCAAAGTGTAGCCATCGCTGGTCTGCGACGTGCCAGTGGCACCTATTTTGTGCCAGCATGCATCCTGGGAAAACTGTTAACAAAGACGGTTTGTTATCCTGTTGCCACTGAAGAGAGAATTAAAACAGGCCTTGCAAATGGTATGAAAACCCACGCAAGTTAACAGAATCATCTGTCTTTTCTTGAAAAATACTGCACAGCTGCTCACGTTGCTGGAGGAGACAGGCCACTAGCAGCACTGTTACTATAGCTAGCCTTTGTAGCACTAACCTTAGTGCTACTATGGCTAAATACCAATGTACAGCTGAGTTAACTATTTAATAATAGTAATAGCTCAGTAACAGTAATAGCTAAATAGCAATAGCGATAGTTCATCCGCGTTCTTCTTCAGGATTTGGCCACAGAAAGAAGGCCCCCGTCCAGAAAGGGCTGAACACCACCAGCTCTCATTCACTTCAGGGAAAATTAAAAGTTTTCAGCTAATACAGTAATTTATATGTGACTCCTCCTTTCCTGCATAGCGGTACCAAATCTATTCAAGCGGAAAGGTGTCTTTACCCCCACACTGCTGGGCTTGCACTTGCGGTGCTGGGTAAAGACTACTGTTGCATATTGTCATTTTGGTTTCCTTATCCAGAACCCTGTGCTGGGCAAAGGAAAGCGTTTACACCTTCTTGGACTGCCAGATAGCAAACATGCAAGCTTCTTCATTGCTCAGGACACGAGACAAGGCGTTTCCAGCTGATTCCCCTTCCAGGCACTGCGTGGCCACAATAATCAGATCGTTCTGAAGAGGAAATACTTTAAAGAAATGCCACTTGCACGTTAAAGTTTGTGCCACATATGGGATCATCTTTTCTTAACAGGAGGGGAAAAAGAAAAGTGCCGTTTCTTTTTCTCGTGTGCACAGCCACCACAATTACATACCACTGGAGTTAGAAATACGTGCTTCTTTACTTCACTCTAACCAAAGAGCAATCAAACCTACTCAGGCTTGTGTTAATGATATACATTATACGTACCAGAGACATTTACACTGCATATCAAAATCGATCAGAACATAAGGAAGTTTAAAAAAAAAAGCCTATTGCCTTATGCTGTGAAGTTTGACTTGAGTATGATCTATCTCAGCCTAATGGGTTAGACACATGCCTGCACAGGCTACAGCACTGTATTAGCACTATGCTAAAAATGAGGCAACATTTACAGCCGAAGCTGGAAGCAGACCGTGTGGCTCTACATTTTGCGGAACAAAGAGGGCAAGTAGGGGCGAAATTTACTTTATGCTCAGGTCGTAATTTGTATATCATCGCACTTAAGGCACAGCTCTTCCTCGTCTGGTGCTTTTGCTACAACTGCATACTTCCCCCATTTGCAGCTTCAAGTTGGGTTGTTTCTGTCAACTTTTTCTCCTCCCCAGCCACTATGTTCTAACCACAGGTAAAGCCTTCAGTTTTAAATTTGTTCAGGTGTTTTAATATTTTTGTTAATTTGGACAGGGAAGTTGGACAATAAACGAATTCCTCTTGTTCCTAAAGATCTATCGCTTTTTCCAATGTATTGCATGTTCGGCACACACGGCATTTCAATTAAAGGCCACGATACTGTTAACGGTGCATTAACGACGCACTATGCCTACATAAAGACGCAAATACATGTTGCGGCCGCTTTTCCGGCCTGGTGCGATCATTTTTGTTTGCGTGTGCTTGCTTTTGCAATGAATTATCTGCGAACAGATCGTGATTTTGACACCAGCCCGTATCTCCGCTTAACCCCAAGGGTTTGCCAGCGCCGGTGCCGCTGGCCGAGCTCCCCTCCCTCAGGCAGTCCGGTTGCCACCCGGTGCCCAGGCCACCGGGCCTCCTTCCCTCCGGGCCGCGGCCTGGGCAGAAACCCGAAGCAGCCCCACGGACCAGAGAGCCTGCGGGAGCACGGAGGCGGCCGGTACGGCTGAGGACGGCCCCGTTCGTCGGGGTTCTCCCGTCCCCGCCAGCCGCGGGCGAGGCCCAGCCCCGGACACCTCAGCGAAACCGCCCCGTCCCCTTCCGGGCCGCGGCCGCGGGCTTACCCCGCCACCGCGCAGGCGCCGAAGGCGGCGGCCCGCCCCCGCCTCGGGCTATTGGTTGATCCGTTGCCACGGCAACGCGCTCAACACACACCCCCCCGTCCCGTCCCCAAGCCGTTCTGCCCCACGTGACCCACGGCAGCTCTTCCAGCCAACTGGCCTGTGACCAGCCCCGCGCCAGCCGGCTGATACGGGGGCGTGGCGGGGGGAACTGTTGTTTTCGATTGGCTGCTGCCGAGGCTCGCTGATTGGCAGGGGGCGGCGGAGCCGGGCCGCTGGGCTGCCCGCCGATTGGTTGAGCCCGGAGGTGAGGCTGTGGGGTGATGCCGGCCGCCCCGCGGCCGCTGCCGGGCGCCCCTCCGCAGCCCTGGCCGACGGACAAAGGCGCGCCCGCTCCCCCCCCACTCCTCCCCGCTCCGCGCACCTCAGGGCTGGCACGGCGAGCCGCGGCTCCTCGGCGGGCTTGCTGGGAGGCGGCGACGCGAGCCTGGCCCCGTGCCGGCGGGGCTCCGCCGGCCGCGGCGCCCTCCCCGCCGTCCCGCTCTAATTTGCCGTCGGGGCACGCGGCGCGGGGGGGGGCCGTCACGCTCGCCGCGCGCCCGCCAGCCAATGGGCGGCCTCGGGGAACGCGGGCAGCACGCGAGGCCCGCGTGTCCCCGCTGCCTGCTCTGTCAATCAAGTCACGGCCCCGCCCCGCCCGAGCCGCGCCTCCCGCTGCCCCGCCCGGTCGGTGGCGGAGGCGGGAGGGGGGGGGGATGTCTAAGGGGGGGGCGGCGGGCACCGAGCGGCTGCCCTGTCGCCGAGGAGGGGAGGGGGGGGCGGTGGGGAAGCTCTTCTCGGTCACGGCGCCGTGCCCGGGGGCGGCGGGTAGGACGTTACCGGCGCCTGGGGGCTGGGGGGGGGGGGGGTTGGTTTGCAGCCGCCGGGTTGCTCCACCGGCCCGGCCGGTCGCGGTGCCCTCCCCCGGTGCGGGGCGAGAGGCGGAGCCGTGGCGGGGGGGGCGGGGGGGGTGGCCGCCTCCCGCCGCCTTTATCTGCCGTGCGGGCGCGGGGGGTGGCACTGGGGGAACACCTTGTTTTAAGATAGGCGCTATAAATACGGCGCCGGGGATGGGAGCGCAGCCACGGGCGACGGGTGGACGGTGAGAGCGGCTGCGGACCACGGTGGGTGCCTGCCCCGCGGTGCCTCGGACCGGGCACGCCGGCTCGGGTGAGGGAGAAGGCGGCGGCGGCGGCGGGGGGGGAACGGGACTGAATTTTAATTGACCGGCGTGGCGTGTCCCTCAGCCGCACGCCACGCGTGGCTGCCGGGAGGAGTGGTGGGGTTGGGGGTTTTTGGGGGGGTGTCGGGGCGGGGGGGAAGCCTCAAAAACGGAGGTAGGGCCGAGGATAAAGGCGGCGGGACGGCAAGGCGGGCTGGGGGGGGGGGGGAGAGCAGCCCCTAACGCCGGCGCTTGCCCGCAGGACTCAGCCCGGGAGCAGCCGCCGAGCCCCGGAGGGCGGCCGGTGCCGCTGGCGAGGAGGAGGAGGTGGTGGCCGGCGGAGGAGCCCCGCGGTCCGAGCCCCCCCCCCCCCCCCAACTTGCCCACCCCCGCCGAGGTCTCCCAGCCGCCGGCATGATGCAGATCTGCGACTCGTACAGCCAGAAGTACTCCCTCTTCAACGCCATGAACCGCTTCATCGGCGCCGTCAACAACATGGACCAGACGGTGATGGTGCCCAGCCTGCTGCGGGACGTGCCGCTGCTGCTGGAGGAGCTGGACGCCGCCGGAGCCGTCTGTCCCCAGCGGGAAACCCCCCTGCCCCCCGGCGACCCCGGCGCCTATTTTTCCCGTAGGGACATGTACAGCCATTACATGTTGCTCAAGTCCATCCGCAACGATATCGAGTGGGGGGTGGTCCAGCCGCCGGCGGGCGAGGAGGCGACCCGCAAGAAGGACAAGCTGGGCGGTGGGCCCGCCGAGGAGGGCGAGGGGGAGGAGGACCTGGAGCAGCAGTTCCACTACCACCTCAGCGGACTCCACTCGGTCCTCTCCAAGCTCACCCGCAAGGCCAACGTCCTCACCAACAGATACAAGCAGGAGATCGGCTTCAGCAGCTGGGGGCAGTGAGCGCCGGGGCGGGGGGGGGACGGGGACCGGTGGGAACGGGAACGGAGCGGCGGGTCCCCCCGCCCGGCGATGCTGCCACCGCGGAGGAGGAGGAGGAGGAGGAGGAGGGCTGCGCCCCCGGCGCTGAGGCTTCCCTGAGCGCTCCCAGGACCGCGGCCGGTTTTTCTACCAACGCACAAGCGAGAGAGAGAGAGGTGTAAATTAATCAGTACTAGTTCATTAATTATTATTCCCCCCCCCCCATTTTTTTTTTGTTAGCAGTTGCTCAGGGCCGAGCCCGTGCGTGTGTACGAGGTGGTGGCGTAGCTGGCGGATAGGAGGCTCAAGGCGAGCCGATGAGCATAACAAAACTGGCATAAAAATCGCTTCTCTTGCCTAGGAGGGAACCCAGCGGGCTCATGAGCATCCCTCTGTCGCAGGATGGATGGCAGGTCCCATGGTTGTACATGTACTGGAGTTTATTTAAAACTTTTTTTACTCAGATGTAGAGTATATTCTAAAATAAATGCGAATGTATTAACTAAAAGTGACTTAAACTTTTTGGTATGATTTATGTTTCTTTAATTAAATGATATTTTTAACATCTGGAATTCTTCTGTTGTTCTTCTAAGTTATTTCCAGAGCTGCCTTACTAGACACAGAAATCTTTGCATGTGCAAGAGAGAGGGGGTTTGTGGCTTTTTTCTTCCCCCCAAAGGGAGCAATTGCGTAGTGATGCTAAGTCGGCGTATCTAAAATGGATGAATGACCGTATTAACTGCACCGTACGTGGCCTGAGTTTTGGTAAGCTGTGGCCAACCGGACAGTCCAGTTGCTCTGCGTGAATGCTGGCATGAAGGTCAGTGCCCCGTTAACAAAATCCGAGAAGACCGAGTCATGGTTACTTTGCAGGCAGCAATTCATGGAGGTTGGAGCAAAGCCTCGGAATGACTCTTGCTTTTTTCGGGAAGTATCTTAATGTACTGTGGGGGAGCTCTTTTCTCTCCCTCCAAATAGGTCTGGGATACTTGCCTCTCCCATCTCTTGCATTACTTTCTTTCCTCTGTAATTCTTGGATACTAGGAATTAATTGGTTTTATGTTACCCAAATAGTACTGATTTCTCTTCTGCATTTTTTTTTTTCATTTGCTGAATTAATGTGCCTCAGAATTGGGTGTCTATATAGTGTTCTAAGTTCTAATATTAAAAGTGTACTTACTGATGACAATACACTGCGTGCATATCACAGAGGATAACCATTTAATAAATACGTACATCCTTCCATAAGGTATGAAGTTTTCTTTTCAGGCACTGAAAAGCCAAGTTTGTGGACATCTCCTTATACTGAAATTTCACTTTGTATTATTGCTATCAGATTTAGGGCTTCTTTGGTGTTCTTTTTACTTTTAAGAATAGAAGAATTTTTCTCTCAGCTTTAAGGATATTTTTGCTTAAATTCAGATACTCCCTAGCAATTTGTTTTTCAGCCCAACTGTTAGAACATTGTAGTAAAGCATGAGCACTCCAGACATGGTACTAGTTGGCAGATGTTTGTATAGTTAAAACAATTGGTCTGCGTGTATGTTTAAAAATAAATATTTTAGAAGGTTTTCCCTTCTAGGGTAAAGAAGAACTTCGTAAGGCCGGATGATTTTTAGCTTGGCGATGCTTGTTCTTTTCCTAACGTTTTTAACTCGTCTTCCCCTCCCCCCTTGGGAAGCTGCCAGGAAAAAAAGTTATGAACAAGGAGAGGGATTACCCTGGTTTCCTAACATGTCAGCTCGCCGGTCTTGCTGTAGTCTGACTAATGTAATGCAAAAGATGCAGTGCCTTACCCTGGACGGTAAAGTTTTGCTCTCCTGAAGGTGGGGGTGAGAGGGAGAACCTGTTCTGCTGTGTGGCTCCCTTCTGCCTTGCGCTCAGCCAGCTGAAAGCCACATTACACCCTCTGCTCGGGAGCGCTGGTAAAACCTCAGACAAAAGCAGCTCGCGCAGTTTCAGCAGCGTTCCTTTTGAACTCCCGGTAACTTCTCCTGGTACGGATTTAGACGATGCCGTTCAAAAGTTGCACAAGAGACAGTGTGGTGCTGATTTAGGCTGTGAGTAACACGAGAAAAATAGCATTACATTAGTGCAGCGTCACCGTGAATATTGCATCCCTTCCCTTTGCATCCTAAAAAAAGACAAGAGAAAAGTTTCAGTGAAAGGGCGGCTCAAAACTAGCGCTATTTGGCAGCAAGGGTGGCATTTCCTTACAAGTAAAGGTTTGGGTAACAGAGGAGATAGGATGATACTGTGACTCAAGGGTTTGCCTTGCGTCAGTGACGAACCCGCAGTTGCTGAACTGCTCATGGCTCCCGTGCAGGGCCCGGCCGCACGGCTGGCAGCAGCCCGGGTAATCCCAATTCAGCCACGGCAAAAACTGCTGAGACTCACACCAGCAGAAGACACGCTGCCACCTCCCACCTGGCAGCTGCTTTAGAATTCCCCTTTTTTTCAAGGTCATGGGAGAAGATCGAGGCTCTTGGGATCAAGAAAGCGATCTCATGATGCGGGGGGGGGGAAACCGACAGATAAAAACCAGTATTTCTCATGCAAAGGACAAGGGACGGGACTTTGCTGTTGGCTGCTGTGGAAAACAAGTTAGCCTAAAAGGCGGGGTGGTCAGGCAATTATGTAAATGCTAGCTCCTGACATTGCAGTAAGCAAAGATAAGATTGCAGAGTCTTGACACTCAGATTTTGTACCTTAGATGCTGATTTGGGAAAGATTTCCATTAGTGGTGCTATATAATGCAGTTAGGTTTATTATTAGGAGTTACGTTTTCTTTTGAAGGACTGGATCATTTTAAGTGCTCCTGATTGGACACCAAGTTCAGCAAAGCTTTAGTCTGCTCCAGTAAAGTGATTCTGATACTTGTAAGTGATAATGACAAATGACATCAGTCTAACATAAAAGTATCTTTGTGATGTCAAATACTTTGACGAGTGGCTTTATCTCCAAGCCACAAGTGAACATAAAGACAACTTGCCAAACTACCGTAACCGTGCACAAACCAGGGGAACATACACGTGCACCATGAGAAACAGTTGTAATTTTTAGCTCACTTAAATGAAATAGACTCAATATACAGTAAGGCAGACATTAGAAGAGTAATAAATAATGAGACCGAGAACAGTCTGCAGTTACAAATTGATCACAGCAGAAGGTGTGTTACAGCCAAGGAGCCTCAAGGACATTGCTCATGGGATGCATCAGTTAATATATAGAAGTGCCTGGTATGTGTCATTATAGTTTATGAGTCAACTCTTATTTTCGTGTATACAAAAGAACAGGAGGGCAAATGGGGTGGGGGGTGTGGGGAGGAAGCCAAGCTTTTGTCTCAAGATATGTATATATATGTGTATACAAATAAAGGCACTGGGGATGGGCGTGAGTCCCATGGGAAGAACATCCTTTCGGAGGCTGCTTTGGCTGCTGGCTGCTGCCCTGGATGGATGGCAGGTCTGTGCTGGACGACATGTGCGTTTCAGGAATCATGGCTGCCTCTGGCACCGTAAAGTTTTCTCCATTCCCCTCCAGAAGTCAGCTGCCATACCCCTTTCTGCCCAGGAGCAGATGAAAAGTCTGAAATCAGTATCTTGGCACCCACTTGGACTAGACCCACCTGCTGCAGTCCCTTGTGCTTGGGGAGGGGTGCAGGTGGAGCTGAGTCAGGTTAGGCTCTCATCTTCCTACTTTCCCTCTGAAAGCTTTTTTCTTTCAGAAGGTTTTAAATAGATCAAGATACCTGCATTTTGTGGTTTGTTTTTTTCCCCTGCACTGGCTGTTGCACCGAAACACATGAGTCATCAGTAGCTCAGCTTTGCTGAAAGATGCACTACCGTTAGTGGCCAGATGGAAGGTTATATTAGGTTCTCATCATTATGGAGTTAAGCTCTGCACCCTGTTCTATCAGGAAAAATGAAAGGAAAAAAGAAAGGGGTAGCAAGCTTCTCCTCTTTGTGCCTATGGGTTTGGTACACAGTTTATCACCTTGTGGAAGAGTCTGCAGTGATTTTCTCCCACAGACTTAACTTCCCTGAAGCACTGAGTATGGAAGAGGATTGTCTGGAAGTACTGCTTTTTATTATTTATATCTTTAAACATGAAATCTTTTTATTATTTATATCTAGCTAACAGTGTGATGGGTACTATATTCCGAAGAGCTCAAAGACCTTAGGTGATAATACACACAGGGGAAAAAGAAGAGCGTGATGGGTTATAACCTGCTATAGAATCTGAGGGGAGTGCAAGCAGGGTGAGCATTGCAAAAGCAGTTCCAGCTCTGCATGCATTTTTCTGTTATTTGTTGTTGTCACCTCTAAACAAGCAGAAATACCTGAATGCATTAGTTCTAATGTTGCAAAATCACTTTCCTTCCAGACCACAGACTTGCACGACAAGTTTGGGTCAAAATTAGTTTTAAGGAATGAAGTTATAAACTCCTTTCCAAAAGGAAATTTGCAAATAGGAGCGCAGTAATTGTGTACCTTTCTGTTGGTAGCCAACTGCCAGAATTGACACTCTTTATAAAAAGTAATATTCCTTTCCTGTTCAAACACACTCATACTTTTTTGACCCAGAGTGACGGAATGAGGAAAACACCTTCTAGTTTTTGTGCTTTTGAATTTTGTCCTGGAAGAGATGGCACAGAAGAAGCTTGGAGAGCTTAGAGAGAAAACAGGTGCCTCTGCATTAAATCACAAAAGAGTAAATGAGCCTACCTCGTGATGTTCATAAGGTTTGCCATAGTATCAATTAAAGCGTTGTATCTTTTCATCGCTTTTGTCTACATATATGTCTGATTCTAATTTAATTCTCTCTTTTTGTTCTGGCCTGTTTTACCTTAGCAACTTTGGTTTACAAACAACCATGATGTCTGACAGGCACGGATGCACCACTTAAGACTAGCTGAGCCTTTTTAGGTGCATCTCCCTTTGCATCTGTATTTGAACTGAGAAGACGGACGGAGTGCCTAAAGCCGTGATTCGGAGTATAGCACAGCAGCACGGCAACCCCCTTGCTGTGGGATTGCTGTTTGGTCATTGGCATACGTGTTGGAGCGGGGAGAGGGATGCAAGGTGAATCTTTCCTTCAGGGATTTCCTCCAGATTGTGCTGTGGTGGGGAGGGAGAAAGGCAATGGGGAGGTTTCTCACCCCATAACCAATGTGGGTTTTCCCTGGGAGCAAAGAAGGGGAAATGATGGAGCATCCTTTCATCCCTCCTGAGTGGGAGCGATGGTGCCTGTGCACAAAGGTTTTCCACCACACTCGGGGCAGAAAAGATTTATTTCAGGTCCAAGTTGACAGCTTTCGTGGTTTATCAAAACACCTGGGAGTTGAGAGATTAAAGACTTGCTGAGTCAGCACGCATCTGCCAACAAGCAGATACTGCATGGATGGAGGCTGCTTCAATGCAGAGATAAGATATGTTAGAAAGACTACACCCTTCCTGGTTTTTTAGTGAGTCTGTAGGAAGCCTGGCCAGTCAGCTGGTTTCACTTATACCACACTAGGAGGAAATTTTACTGGAATGCGAGAGTGATTTTTTTTGTATGCGAAGAAATAGTTTTAGTTCTCAAATATTTCAGCGTAACATTCTGCTCCCCTTGTCTCTTTTGTAGGTAGACAGTCTAAATGCAGATCCAGGGAGACACAAGGTCTCAATTAGACGTACCTCAACAAAAGCATTTTTTCAAGTTTTAATATCTGTACTTCTGAGGTATTGTATTTCATCTTACTCACATTTGAAATGGCTTCCCCAGACTTGTCATCACAAAGAGGGGAATGAGCATCCTCCCCTGGAAGTCTGGAACTGGAGTCTGGTTTTCTTCAATTTTCAGGGGGGATAAGCAACCTACAGAGCTTCCTGCACTCTGCACCAAGTTAGTTCGCATTTCATCCTTATTATCAGACCATTTGGAAATGGGAATGCCGGAGCCTGATTGTATGCCACTAACTGAAGAGTTATGCAGATATGCACTAGTTAGAGTATATTGACAGGTACAGTGATATTTGGCATTTTTGCAGAGCTAGTTACAAAATTGTCCATTTAGACCGCTGAAGCTAGAAGCCCACAAAGCCACCGACTCAATACGGTTATCAAGATTGCTAACCACAGAGGAGCCTGCTCCTGCAGCTGTGAACAGCCCACACGAGGATTTCTTTCAGCCAAACATCTATCAACTTCACACACATTTTTTTTATCTGAGTACCCACCAGTGGGTAACACTCAGGATGGCTCAAGCCACCTGCCTTGCTTCTTGCTTTCCCACGTGTGCTGTCCATCCACTTCTCCTCACGTACTCTTCCTTCATTCCCTGAAGGCCGTTTCTCCTATGGCCTTGTCCCTGTGTCCTTCCCAATTCCCTTTCCCATCTCTCTGAGATGTCTCCTCCCTGAAATTCCTAGTAAACCAATCTCATTTCATCACGCAGACAGGTCTCAGTTTTGAACTGAACTGTAATTGGTAATAACAGCGTATTGGGTGATTTAACGATATTTCCTTGTTTGAATCATGTAATTAAACCTGGCTTCTTTTATTAACCTGTTATTTTTCATGTGGAGGCATTGCTTTTTTGAAAATGTTTTAATAGTGATGGCTGATCACCAATCCATACTTTGAGAAATATCTGAGTGCCTAAATAGCTGTGCTGAAGGCAGAGCCAACAATGCAGAAAGCTGCTTTCTGTTGCTAATGTGTGCTGTGCTCATCTTTTGAGGAGCCCTAATAATTGCTATTAGTATTAATTGTAGCGTCACACTGAGAGGAAAATATACCCTGTAGCGAGCCTGTATGGCGACGAGGAAAAGCAAGGGAGCTGGCAGATCATGGCCTTTGCATTTACGATGCTGGCTTTTGTATTCAAGCTCAGCGTCGTGCAAAAAATGCCTCATCTAAAGAAGTCAAGAAGTCTGGTTGTAATGAAACAGGCGGTGGGTTTCTTTCAGCTTTCACTGGTATTGGTAGTACGATATTTAGCAAAGACTAGAATAATTCCTCATCTAGGTAAATGCAGTCATGTAAGTCTTATTTTTAAAACCAAACTAAGAACACATGCAATATATTTCAAAGGGCTATGTATTTTAAGACCCAGAGGTGGCTATTTCTTGACTGACTTAAGTCTATGCAGTGCCAAGAGGGCTGGTCCCATCCTGTCCCGGTCCCCCACCCCTGTCCCCGTGAGCCCTCCGTTCCCGTTGTGCCGGCACCGGCGCTCATGCGGCGATGGAGTTACCAGAGCAGGGAGCTGATCCAGCGGAAAATTAGCAGAGGAAAAAAAGCTTTCGGCTGTACTAATTCCCTCATTCAGCAGAAGGTGTAGCTGCATTAGCTGCGGGGCTGGCGTGGAGGAAGGGTTGGGAACGTGCTGCCAGAAGGCAGAGTGGGACCTCCCCTCTTGGCAGCCGCTTTCACGTAGATGGGATTAAGCGGGTTGTGAAAGCGTTGCCTGAGTCCCGTCTTCAAAAGAGATTTGTATGCTGATGACTTTGAGTATCACTGAAACCGGCAGCTGCTCGGGCCAAGATCTGAGGGGACAGGGCTGATTCCACCTCAACCCTCTGGCACTTGGATGCCTCCATCCCCTCGCGGTGGCCATCACCGAGAGGAGACACGCTTCCACGTCGTCTTTAAGAGCGAGATACTCGGCTTCTTCAGAAGCTGCCGGGAGGCTTCCCGGTGAGGGAAGTTCTTCCAGTGTGAAGTTCTGTGTCCCAGCCTCCTGGAGAGCACCTAGAAGGTGGTACGGGACAGTGATGCCAAATACACCATGGTAGCAATTTTGCTTGATAGGGCAGGCTTGAACATTTATGGAGCGCGTGGGAGGGAAAGAGGAAAGAGCAACAGGAATGTGGGGTTCATCTTGTGTGCAGGCACCGACGCACGCCGAGTCCCACGACTTGATGCAGGGACGGGAGCCTGGGACTTGCCCTCCCTGAAAACGCCCTGAGCACAAGGTCTCTCTTGCTCTCTAATTAAAGGATGCCATGCAAAATAAGGCTGCGACTTGAGGACTGAAAGCCAGGAGAGCCGGTTGCTCCTGAAGGGACTGGAACCACTCTTCAAGGAACCTCGAGAGGTGAACTTGAAGCGACTTGGACGTTTGAAAATAAGGTCTCTGCTAGCCCTCAAAGATGCTACTGGCTAAAAAGGCAGAGTATTTTGTGGGGAGCCCTTCTCAGCAGATACGCTCCGAGGCCACCGACAAGGCTGAAACCATTTCTCTTGGGGGTTGTGATTTAGAGGAGCGCAGATTTCGGCACGGTTCTCTCCTTCTGCAGGAGGTAGGATCTGGCTGCGCTACAGGAACAACCAGGCTTCTTCCCTTGCTTCCACGTGGCCGTGTAAGGCGAAATTTTCTGTTGCTGCTGTTGCTGCAACCAGCACGGGTGGAGAGCTGAGGGAGGCAGCCTCTCCCGGCAAATTTTGCCCGATTCTCTCTGCTGGGTAGGCAGCGCTTCATGGCGATGGCTTTCCCAGCCAGCCTCCCTCTCGTCCCCTCCCAGTGGCACTGGAGCCTTGCCATGCCCCACTCCACCTCTCCTCCTCTTTTCCCTCCCTACTCTTAGAGCAGCTGCCTGGAAAACACCGGAGGGTGCAGGCAGGAGCCTGTACCATCAGGAAAGAGGAGGAGGAATTGCCCGTTGAGTTTGCCAGGGGATGCTGCCTTCGTGGGAAGGGGGAGCAGAAAGGAAGCCGCTGTCATGGGAGCAAGGGTGCTAATCCACGGTGCTCTTCCAACCTGATTTATCTCCCCAAAGTCAGCCTTGCCTGGTATGTGAACTCTTTCTGAAAGAGATGCCAAGCAGCCCAGTGCTTGCAAGAATAAGGTGCTTTTGTCAGGCCGTAAACACCATTTTAGAGAGCCGAGAGCTTTGGCGTGAAAGCACAGATAACTATGTTCCTTTGCGCTGTCGTGGCTTGGTGGATGAAGAGAATGGCACAAAAAAGCTTCATATTTTGAAATTAAATGTTTTTATTCTCCCTTTGCATCCTTTACCAGATCTCAGTCCTGGAGCAGTGCCTAGATGGACGTTGTGAGCCCTGATGTGCCTGGCAGTCGCCGGCAGCGGTTGCAGAGGCCAGGGAGCTGCTGTGGAGGGCTACGTGACTCCGGCCAGCCTTCCTGCCCAGCTTTCCGTCATACGGAAAGTGGAAGGCAGGGGAGGATGTTGTTCGCCAGGCCCTCATCTGACATGGGGTCAGCACGTAGGGTGAGCACGACGCCTTGACATCCACAGTGGCCTTTTGGTCTGCATGTACGTAATGACTTACCCAGAAAATTCTGGGGAAGAGTTCCCATCAGGAATGCGCCTAAGGGCCCTGACCCAAGCAGCCACGCAGGGTGAGGATGCTGATGTTGATGATGTTGATGGCGGTGGGAGCCTGCCCTCTGCAGCAAGGGCTGGGCTTCAGGGGCTACCACGCCAGCTCCCTCCTCCTCCTCCTCCTCCTCTTCCTCCTCCCCTGACTCAGTGGCCAGGGGACATCTCCAGGTGCAACGGCTTTCTCCACGAAAGCTAAGCTCGGTAGAGACTGGCTGTCAGACTCTGAATCACTCGCTGCTTTTGACTGTGTGTTTTGGACAGGATCCCCTTCCATCTGCATTGATGCAACTACTGTTTGTATACACAATTTTAAGAAGTGATTTCCTTTCCTTCCTGCTCTTTTTAATATCGTGTAGCAGCTAAAAGCAGGGAAGAGAGACTGGCACCATATGACCAACCAGCTGTCTGTGGACTGTCAGAGCATATTGTGGGGAACACAATGTGACTACCTTTGATGCTTGATCGTTCAGTCTCTGCTGGCTAAGCTATATGCTGTCTTCTTTCCGTTCACTTACCCTGAATGTCATGTGCTGGGTCAGTGCATGGTTTACGTGGCAGTATTTTGAGTAAAAAAAAAAGGTAATGATGTGGTCCATCTCCAGTGCATGGTAAGAGCCCCTTACTAGAAAAGCAGCATGACTCATGTTGTCTGAGCATCTGCTCCCAAAGTCATCCTTTCTGTTGTAGAGCAATGTCTTCACTTTTCTTTGTTTCCCTTTTCTAAACTGTTTTTAAAGGAATGAGAGCGGGCCACCTTTGCTCCAGCCTCAAGGTAGCAAACATAAGTGGTTAGGAGCGAGAATACAAAAGGATGTGGAGCACAGCTAAGTATAGATGCCACACGTTGACTAATGTCAGAGAGATGGTGAGTTGTGTTTGACCTCAGTCCTCTCAGCTTTCTCTGCAGAGGAAACACAAATGCATTTTACAGGTCTTTTCCATTATTCGTGAGTAGCAAGGATATATGAAGATACATAAGTATCCTTCAGTTCCCACAAGGAAATCAAGATGCTCTTACAGAGGGAAAGAAAAGCCCCCCGAGGTGCACCGAGAACATAGTGCATGATCTGTCACTTCTGCCGGGGACCCTTCAGCACGCTGCAGCAGGGAAAGGCAGTTTGTGGGCACTGGGGAAAAGCTATTCTCTGTGCCACTTGAGGCATTCCTCAGATAAGGGCTTTTCTGAGGATGCCTCCTAAACTGTGCTCTCTGACGCAGCCAGTCTCCAGAACTGTTAGGCACAAGCTCTTCAGGTTGCAGTTTGGTGTGAGGAGAGCCCCAATAAATTGACCCAAAAAGAGGAGACGTTCTTTCAGGAAAGAGAAAAAAGTCCTTTCATTACTAATCAGCTGAAATTGCTAACTTCTAGGAAGCCACGCTTTCTCTGAATTGGCAGATCTGTGTTCCCCCAATATACAGATGACAGTATTATACACTGCTACTTTGCCAGCAGACATACTGCCTTAGTTACTCAGAAATATGTTGCATTTTATTTGACAAGTGGTAAAAACATGGTCTGCTTTACTTCTCTTTAACATTCTGATTTTTAGGCTACTGAGGTACACTCCTATGCATTCACCTATTCAAGGAGGATAGGTTCTCATAAAAACTCTATGATGATCGTTATTGATTTTTGCCAATAAGATGTTCTTTTTGTCTGTCCCTTTTTCCTTCTCTCTTGCATTATTTATACTGCAATCCTTTTCCTTCTTGTGCACATCAACATGATAATCTTTCTTCCCAAACTACACATTGCTGGTTTTGAAGTCTACTGATTTTTGCAAACAGGTTTCCAGCTATTATTTTGGGGTTGTAATTCATCTGAATGGACATAGAATTATTGTCTTTTCCTTCCTGCAGATATTTCTCTGAATTTATGGAAGTCTGTGGAAAAACACACTATATTAATTCAGCATTATGGACTGAGATCAGGACATGTAGCTGGTGTCATGTTGTACCTGCTGCAAAGCCTCAACACGGCAGAAAAAGCTGCTAACTACACTGGCTGGAGTAGGAAGTTTGAGTAATCAAGAGAGGGGAAATGGTGAGTAGTGTATGAGTAGAATTGTTCCTTATTTCCACCTCAGCTCCTGCTGTAGGAAAGGAGGAGAACTGAAACCTGCAGAAACCTAATTCTGATTGCAAGAACATCATGGCAAATGCACATAATTTACTGCTGATGCACTTAAAGAACTGTGGTGGCCAGATAAGGCAAGTCAAGGCTGTTCTAACTTACTAGCACAATTTATTTAACAGAACATAGCTGATTTGAATTTTGGTGAATTAAGAGATTTTGAATTAAATTTTCTATGACCCTGTTTTTCTTTCCTTCTTTCTCCTTCTTCATATTCTCTTTCTTCCTCTCTCTTTCCTTTTCCTTCTTAAAGAAGCTGGTCAGCAACTTGGGGTGGTTTTCCTGTCTGCATTTTTTGCGTTTAGCCCCTGTGTTTTGGAGAAGTGCTTGCCTGCAGCAGCCTAGCCAGGCTTCCAGGGCTGGAAGCATGCTTTCTAAAACACGTATGTAGATTTCCTCCACCTTTGTCCCTCTTCCACGGTGGAACGGAAGAAGTCTCTGGGCCGCAGGGCTACGTTCAGTCCTCTGCTCCCCGTGTTGCCCCCAGCACCCTACCCTAAATGTTACTGCTTTTCCCAGACGGATGCTTCACAGCCTGCAGAGAGACCTAGAAGAGGCTTTCATCCTCGCTTCCCATCTCCTTTTCTCTCTCGCATCCAGGAAAAGGATAGGAGACGTTTGCATCTCTCCACCCTTCTTGTTGATTTCTGTTGTTTCCTTTCCCTCCTGGCCCCACAGAAAGACTAGGGACTCCAGTAAGAGTCTCTCTTTGTCTTCTCCTCCTGGTTTTGGGGACAGAGAGGAGTGGGATCCACTCTTCTTTACTATTGTCAGGGCTACTGAATCCCTCCCAGACCTGCTTGTCCCTCTCCTATGACCCAGTTTGGGTGAAGCAGAAAGTTGCCCATTTCTGCTTTATTTCCCAGAAGAGCACAGATGTTTGGGAGAAACAGTGGCTGTGGGAAAATGATTTTCTTATGAACTATGAGAAAGAAATAGCTGAGATTATGATGGGTGGATCCTCCTTTACCCTACTGTCTAGGTCAGCCTCCTAGAATAATCCCTCCAGGGAGTACCGATTTGTTTTAGTGAAATACAGATTTCAAGGGGGATCCTGATTACAAGGGAGAAGATCATGTTTCAGGTAACATGGGCTTCCTCTAATGCCCCCCTTTATTCCCCTATCTTCCTTAGTCCTCTCTCACATCCATTTCTTTTTTTCACACATCTCCTGTCAATCTCTCTTCTCCCGGGGGGTCTGTTCCTGCTCCTGGGGAGTTTAATCTCAGTGTTTCCATTGACTTGGATGACATTACATCAGGCCTCATGTCCTTTTTTTTGGGGGGGGGGAGAGACACAGTAAAGCTCTTTTGTATTTAACAGGGTAAGTAAGTGCCGACTACAGTTTTCTGTAACCCACATCTCTGGCTTTCTGTTTCTCCAGGAGAGATAGGGAGGGGCATGGAGGGAAGAGGCAGAACTACTGAAAAAAAAACACACACCAGCATTTTCAACATAGTTTGGAAAGGAAAGGGGAGGGAACAAGAGAGATCCTAATCTTAATATATATTAGGTGCTCACATACAACAGCGGTGGGTGTGGACTGGAAAGCTCGGTGGCTGGCTAGATGGTAGATTAGGCAGATTGTTTGCCTTGAGATGGATAGATGGAAAAGAGCAGGAAAGATGTGAGGAGGGGCTGGAGCAGAAGGGTGTGAGGTGAGCGAAGGAAAGAAAAGTTCAAGCAAGTTGCAGAGAAGATGGAGATGGAGACAGGAACTGGGATGTGGAGGACAGAGAGAGGATGCAGGGAAAAAAAAAAAGATGGGAAGATGAAAGCCGTGGGAGTTAATCTAGCTCCTATTAAAGCTGACAGCATTACTCTTTAGAGATAGTAGGCTTGGCTCATAGGGAGATTTTGAAATAGGGCAGAAGGAGGAAAGGAGGACTGGTAGACAAAAGACAGGGGGAAAGAAAGAACAAGGAGAAGGAATATGCTAAACTGGAAATAAGGAAGAAAGAGTGTTGAAAATGAACACTGGGAAGCATGCTTCGTATGTTGGAAATATGCTGGAAAAGGGAAGGGAGATTGAAACCAGAGCAAAGAAAAATGCATGAGATTGTTTTGTGATGTCAGTTTTCCATCCTAGGGGATATGAGAGTCCTGGATGTGGAGCTGAGGCCTGGAGAAAAGTCTGTGGCACATGTGAAGATGTGCAGGGGAGAAAATAATTAAAACTATAAAATGTATTATTTTCTGCAGATTAGATGTGACTTCACTTTCCTCTTAAGCTTTATACCCCAGAAGTGGAGTGGGCTGGTAGAACATGTTGGGGGACTGGGTACGGAAGAGGAGGAGTAGCAGTAAAAGGGTTCATGACCGGATGGTTTGCTACAGATCTGTGTCTTGGTGTTGATTGACTCTGATGTCTAAGGAGATGAAAGTTTCAACCGACGCTCTTCTTGAAGCTGGAGCACTATGAAGTCTGTCTCCATCGTGTTTTCTCTGGCATGTGAGTTCCCTGCGGACAAAGCATGACCTCATGCTTCGGTCTTTGCCCCGGGGAGAGTGCGAATACCCAGCTGCCTCTTCTCACAAAACCTGCAGGACCCGGGTATCTCTGGCTGCCTCTGGACGGCGAAACCCCGCGAGCCCCTGCGTTCCTGGGTCCCATGGCCTTACTCTTACCCTGTGCGGGGGCAAAACACAGCCAAACACCAGTGCCCCTGTCCTCTCCAGCCCCAGGCTCTGGTTTCCAGAGGAAGGAAATGTGCACGTGGGACACGTGGCATGTTCCACCGGGTACCCCCGCACATGTCACCTCCAAGGTTGCTTAGCCCAGCAGGTAAGTGCAGTTGGAAATACCAACTCCTTTGTCAAACCTGGGACAAAAGTGAGCTGATGGATTTAAAACCCGGTAAGGGAAATCCAGGCATTCATGCATGCACACAGCAAAATCACGTGGACTTTTTTTTTCCCTGGAAACCAGGCTTAAAGCAAGGCTCTTGATCAGGCAACCTTTCCGGAGAGAGAAGGCAGCAATGGGCTGCCTGTCAAGGGAGAGTGAGCCGCGTGGGCTCTGTGGGGTGCTGGTCCCATGCCTACACCTGGGAGAAAGCAGTTCCCAAACCTCGGAATGGTCCGTGGTGCACAAGGGTCGACGGCCTGAATGCCTCCGGGGCGGGCGCCGAGACCTGCCTGCAGTGAGCTGGGTGAGGTCCCTGCGCTCAGTGGGTTGGGACGAGGGAAAACTCGCTCCGAAGCGTAAGCAAGACCCGTTGGTTTTGCTCTGGTGCTTCTCCGCTCCTCCAGGACTAGATCAATACACTCGAGTGCAAAGGCACTGGCTCCCGCTCACTGCAGGCATACACGGAGTCCCACGGGGGAAACTGCTACTGGAGTGGGCCAGCCCACTGCTGGGCTGCTAATGCAAGAAATATTACCCACCCACGGACCGACAGCACAGCTGGTATCCCTGTGGAAGGAAACCTGCCGTAACGAGGAGGACGTTGGTGCTGAGACGAGGTGCTCTTCCATGTGCTCTGCCTTCTCGCCTATGCATTTTCATGACACGAGCAGGGTGGGGTGACATTATCTTCTTTTTCTCCTCAGCATCATAGCAGGCATCGATGGAAGTGGTGTATATAGCTTCACTGCCTGAGCTCCCTGTGCTTAGCCCGGAGCTAAAGCACATCCCCAACAGGAAAAGAGGCTCTTAGAAAAACAGGATCCCAAGCTTTAAGAAGCCTAGTAGGTTTATGGCAACACACTTTGAAGAAAGGAATACAAGCAGATAAATATATTCCATTACATACGCTTCTTAAAAACTCGGTGTGGTGCTGAGAGCATTCGGTGTATACAAAGCATGGTTACAAACTTCCCAAAGCAAATTCCTAAGCCTCCTTTTCTTGTAGGGTCCCTTCCCACCCCATCAGACAGGTACAACCCTTGAGAGTGGCAGCAAACAGCTACCGCAAATCTTCAAGATTTGATCCCGGTCCTAGAGAGCTTACCATACGGTAGGATATGGGAAATAAACTCTCAGGTCTTTTTTAAAGTTGGGAAATAAGGATGTGTAGGGTTCTGGCCACAGCCATCTGCAGTTTCAGATCCCTCGATTTTTCTTTTCCTGGGCCATTGCATCTGTATATGAAGCACAAATTTCCCAAGGCTGGAGGGTTTTTTGTTTCGTTTTCAACCCTGGCGCATTTTCTTCGCTGTTCTTCAGCCTGTTTATTGATTCTCAGCTTTTTTCATGACTTTAAGTGCTTCTTACTTTGTACTCCTCCCTTTCCTCCCTCCTCCTCCCCCCCAAAACATACCAGCCTGCATTCTTTTAGGCTGAATCTCAAATACTGCCTTTTTAGGAGCATTTTTTTTTTTCCTAAGACTTGCTGAAAGAGAGCTGTCCGTTAAGGGTTTTTTCCCACTGCAGAGAAGGCTTTGCCCTGTTTTCTCATGGTGTTTGTGGCAGATGTGAAACCGTTGAAGACAAAATGTACTTTTTTTCATCAGTACGGTTTTGAATCGTTCAGGCTGAAGCAAATGAGAGCTGTGTGCAGGCGGATGGAGGAAGGGTCCCAGCGTCTGGGTACTTTTCAGCTCTGGGACAGGGCATATCAGTTTAGCAAATTGTTGCTAGCACCCCTTTCTGCAAGGGGCAGTTCTCTAGCCCTGGATAATCCCCTCTGAGTGCCAGGACTGGCTGTGCTGTTTGGCTGCTGATCTGTCACTTCCCAGCACTTGAATAACTGCTACAAAGCAGCTATTCCAGAAACAACATTGCTGCAAGATGAATGCATTTATTTAAGCTTTCTACATTATTGTTGAAAAAGTACAGGACTAATGCATGAAATTTGCTCTGTGTTGATGCTCATGATAAGGAGTAAGATAAACTTTTGCCAATATTTTACTCTCTTATCAAAAAAATCAATAAAAGTGCTTCCTGGCAAATAGCGTGTTTGACATGTGGCCTGTCTGTCGGTGTATTCGAAACGCTAACAAATACCCAGTATCCAGAATACTGTGCCTGCCTGGAAGACGAACAGCTTGGGGGACAGAAGGGGTTGTGCAGCTCTGCAGCGCTCTGTGTCTTTGTCCTCGGCATCCGCTGAGACACTGCAAGTCTCAACACACTGATCCTGCTCCTCCTCCTGTACCCTCTTTTTTTCCACTCTTTACATCAGTAAGAGAAACACTGCACAGTCTCAGCCATACTCAGTGGGGTACTGACCCATCAAGGACTTTTCTGGAGTCTAGTGCAGACTATTAGTGCTGGAGTAATAAATTATGAATTATTCATGATCCTGAATGTGCTTTCAAATCCAGGTAACACTTTTCAGCCAGCCTCCTTCAACCCCCTCCTCATCCCTCCTCCCCATTTCCTACAAACCATGTGTTACTTGCCCTGAAGTCAATGCAAACCTGAAGGCACAGCCCTGATAGGAGAGACCTACACTGTCTTCACGCTTGCTTATGCAGGTCCAGGTAGGTTCAGCAATATTTTACCTCTCTCATATAGTGCTCTGCAATGTGTCTTCTTCGTTGCTGTTTTTGATTAAGGTATGCTGAAAAAAGTAGAAGTGATTGGATTGCTCTCCCCTGATTATCCTCCTGCTAACGTAATTCATTGTCATTTAGAACATAATTCGCTGCTAGGGATGTGATTAGCTTGGATTAAGACACCATTAAATAAACAAGGCTAGATAAGAGTAAGATGGCCGCAAAAAGACAGAGTCCTTGTGCATTGGCTCACATCTTGTAATTAGCCATGATGGAAGAAGAAATACCAAAAAATTTCTTAACAGCTGAGGGACGTCCCGAAGCAATCTATCCACTATTTTAGAATTAGTTAGAGTGTGATCAGTGGTGTTAAAAACAGTAAGTACATAATGATTGACTGGGGAGTGCCTGTATACCTCCCACACAATCTCCTCGATGGTTTCCTCATCCTCCTAACCTAGTGAGTGCCAGTGTAGTGCTCACTGGATGTGAACACCCAAATGCCTAGGTGAAGCCATGGTTCTCAAGCTCTCTACTACACGTCCCATAAAATGGGAAAGTTTAGGGAAATTCAAGTCTCATCCTTCTCTAGAGTACGTGGAAGTTGAAGTGGTAGTTTATTGACTCTTCAACAATGCTATGAAGTCAAGGAAGCTATTGCTTCCACCCCTGAGTTGAAGGATGAGTTCTGCTTCAAGAGCTTCTGGTATTCATGTTTCTATTATACCCAAGTGGAATATTAAAATTTCCATTTTTCCAATGGCTGCAGAAATCTTAAAATAGCTAGACAAAGTTACCATGGCTGTGAGCAGCAATAGAATACTGTTAACTAAACGTGGGACCAAACCTTTATGTTACACATCAAATGAGAGTTTATAACACTTTCTACACGTCCTTAGTAAGACCTAAGGATAGATTTAGCCAGGAACCAGAATGCATCACTGTAAAAACTAGTCTTTTAATTCTTCTCAGCCTGAATCTAAGTTCAACTCTGCCTCCTTTACAATAAAAAAGTAACGTGGTTTTGAATTGCTCAGAGGGGATACTTCCAAGAAAAGTTGTCTGTGTAGAGAGTAATGTAAGTGGGCTCCCAAGCATTTGTTTTGTAAGTTATCTGACCTGCTGCCTTTTGTTTGCATTAATTTGGCTGTTAAATTTGACCCACAACTTCACTGAGAATAGATCTCTTGAAATTGCAACTGCCCAAAACTCAGGAGCTGCATAAGAAAGTGTTTAACAGCTACAGGTTTTGACAGTGCTCCACAAATTGTGACAGCTAAGCTTTCTTCAGCATGTGTAGAAACTCAAAATTAGAAACTGAAATATAGAATTGGCTGATGTACTTTGTTACCAACTTGGTATGGTTAACGATGTGGATTAGTCTTTTTTGCAATGCTTTTATAGAGAAATGTAACAAACAGAGAAACTTTTGTACTGCAATTTGGCTAAGTGTGTCTGAGCTAGAATGAAATTTGCTCAGTATATATTTTCCCAGTTTGAAAAATTATGCTTTTAAAAAGTCTGAAAGAACTCAGCAGTATCATTTGTTGACCCACCTGGAAGAGATGACCTGTTGGGGTCTGTTGACTTTCCCAGAATAGCTGGAGGAGGCTGGCTGGGGGACGGTGACCTGCAGACCAAGAGTTTTGGTGGAATATAATCTTTCTGTGTTGACTTTTGCGTGACATTAGAGGTGGTAGTGACATTCATTTACATACTTCTGTTAAGTGAGCATATGGTTCTTGTGTTGCCTTAGCCCTGTGCAGCACAGCCAGGGGTACTTTGGGTATGTGCAAGGATATGAGAAGCATGACTACCATACTTTGGAGGGACCAGGGGTGGAATGCTTATTAGGCAACGTAAAAAGCCCAGCTATGTCTGGATCCCTCAAAACTTGATTTGAGCAGGTGAAATTCCTTCCATCAATACAACTGCGTCTACTTCCAACAACAGCCTAGGGAATTAAATCTTAAAGGAAAACAATCAAAATATAATATAATGAAAACCTTGAGAGGAAACTGTGCCTGTGCAGCATATGGTAGACATTTGGTGTGACCCTTCACTTGTTAGCATTGCACGGGAGCCTTGTGAAGGAACCCTAGCAACCCAGAACTGTAGCATTTTACAGTACATATCTACCCTGGAAAAGGTCTGGTTAACTTCAGCCTCAATTGTTTTGCTTCCTGAACGTGCCCAAACTGGGCCAGCTGAATTTAATGACAGAAGAAGTTGTTATGACTTCATTGCTCTTTCTCCAAACCAGATCCAGCTATGCTTTGGAAATGTGAGCTGTGCTGGCCTTTGCTTTATAAACAGGAGCGCTCAGTGGATTCTAGCTGTAGCAACTTGACTTTTGGGGTAGGTGAACCAGAAACCATCCATCCTGAAGAAAGGGTCAGTTCACAGGGCCGGTAGGATTTGCAGCATCTAAACAGTGGGGACTGAGCACACTCGGCACACTGCGAGAAGATGCAGGTCCACAAGCAGTCCCTCCGCTGGCCTCCATTACTTTACAAAGAAACCCGTGTACGCAGGCAAGCAGGGAGCTGTGGGATGTGCCGGTCCGCTCCGTGGACAGAGCCCACGGTAAATAGAGAGCAGACCTACCCCACGGTTTAGGTACAGCCGCTCCAGCCAGCTCAAGGTCTCCGTTGGCTCAACTTAAGGTGTGTTAGAGAGGGGCACCAAAGCTGGTCACGTCCTTCCCACGCCAGGCAGCTCGTGCGGGGCCGGCTCAGCTGGGTCTGGGCAGGGCAAACAGATGCTCTGAGCCCTGCACCGACATTTTCAGAATATCGTTTCTCCCAGAACAAAATTGTACCTTAGCACTTGCCGACGCTTCAGCCGGAGCTGTCTTCTTCTGTTTGTGACCTGGGGATCTCTCCGGCAGCAAGCAATTGCCGTGCTGCAAATGAGAGAGGATGACCTCAAAAGCAGGCAGGCAGGCTTGTTGCTTGACTTGTTTCTTACCTGCTGGTGCCTTTCATCAACAGCAACAACAAAAGCCCTATAGATCGTGCATTTGCATGAAACTCCATATATTTCTATATATTCTAGCACAAATTGCCAGGAACCTGTACTTTCTCATTATAAAGTTTGCTGTAACGTTGTGAATTGCCCTAATTTTCCTCCAGACTTGTTCCTTAAAAGAGCAGAAATGGTGCCTGTAGAGAGGAAAACCAGAAGGCTTGGCAGGACTTTGCTGTCTGAGGCTGCTTTTTCACTCTTATCCCCAGGTGGGGAAGTCTCAAGTTTTTAGTGAGCCAAAGAGGTGATGAAGTGTTTTACAGCAGCTTTCACCCAGCCCAGAACTGAAGCCCCCACCTCACCTCTGGACCTCTGTAGCTGCTGAAACCAGAATTTCAGATCCCACAGGCCCCGAAATTTCAGGAGTGTGACATCTGGATCCAAAATTAACCACCATAGCGTTGGCCCTTCTCAAATTCAAAAAATTTTTATCTGCTCTCAATCCAGTATACCTGTCACAACAGAGAGCCCCCAGCCAGAAAACTCTTAAGCGATGCACTTAAAATAGTGGAGCAACTAAAGGGTGGGAACTGGGAGGTAGTGAGGGGTGGCTTTCTGAACCACCAGCCAGCTGTAAGGGACCAGGCTGCTGTTTCCAGTCCACTTCAGAACAAAGTCAACCCGCGGAAATTAACATCTCTGTCACCAGGAGAGTAGACTCATCCTTTTGACATGCCCTTGAAAGCAACTGGAGTCCATCAGACAGCCAATTGCTTGGTCCTAGGTGAGAGGGAGCAAACTTCTATAATTACTTGTTATTGGGTTTGATGCAAACTAGTACAGTTAAACTCAACAACCCGGCAATGGGCTCAGCTGCAGAGCTATGTACGCCACACCCGGCCTCAGCATTTCACATATAACTTGCTGGGTAGGTTGTTTTTATTTTATTTTATTATATCAGTATACGGAGAATGCTGCCCTCAATGTCTTTGCTCTCAGAATTAAATCCCACACGCATCGCTGCTATGTGCCCCTATGGTAAATAAGTGCAAGGTGCTTCTGTAACTTCTGAATTAAATCGGCTTCCTGGCCTGTGCTGCGTTGCAGCTCAGCGCTCTCCTGCGTGGCTGGGTGGCACAGCGCATATTTTGGGATGTTTTGCTTCTGTTAAAGGCAGATCCCTTTTCTCAATGGAAAATTTTAAGCTATTCCCACCAGTGACATCACGCCTTCTCCATTCCTACAGCCACAAAGGCGTATATTGATAGGCATGACATTTTCCTTTAATGCTTTCATTGTTTCCAGCGTTTCATTTGGGTTGTTGTTGGAAGCCAGAAAAACAAGACAAAAGGCAAAGTTTGTTAAGAAGGAGACCCGGCCTGCGTGCAAATATGTCATGAGAGAGAATCTCTGGCTCCAGGCAATTTTCAGGGAATTTGCTTTCCACCGGGCTTTTCCCGAGTGACTTAGGATGACACTGTCATCCAAGCCCCCTGAAGCTGCCACCTCCTTACTGCAGCTCGCTGCAGTCCGATGCTTGGCTTTTGGCACACTGTGCAGGGATGTGGTGTGGGGTTTTTCGAGCCTTTTCAAAAAGATTTGTGTTAGCCGCGTAGAAGACCATACTTACGGGAGCTCCTGAAGCCATGCCAAGTTTGCCTTGTGAGCTTCTCAGGACTGGGACATGACATCCTCGAGGGATGTTTGTGCGTGTGGTACAGGGCACAGCTCAGAAGGGGAATGCTGCCCTTTGCACCATGCACCTTTCTAAAGTGATAGCAGAGGTCAGAGTGGACTTTGGTTTTGCTTCTTACAATATTGATCCAAGTTCTTTCCTTACAGAGAAATTTGGCAGGGGGCTGGGTAGGGGTACTGAGCCTCTTAAACATGTTAATCATCGGGAAGGAGAGGGCTGATGAGCGCAGCTGATGGGGACGAGCTTTTGGGCTACGTGTGAGGACCCTTGTAAGCTGCAGCTCCTTCCACAGTGAGGTAAATCTTTTCCACACAGTAATAAACACTTCTGTGGATGAATCTTCTAGAGTTTTCTGACCATCCTACTCTCCTCCCTACCCACCTCTTTAGATGATTCATTTTTTTTCCTGAGAATTACCCACAGCACTTCCAATGAGCTGTTGTCCAGAATGATGTGTTAGTTTATAGATGGATAAACTGACTGTTACATATTTCATTAAATATTCCTTAAGAGTTGCTTTGTGTCTAAGGGAGTTTGCAGACATCCATATAGACCCCTCTTAAAAGTTAATTTGTCTGGCAGTCTGGACAAAACAATACTCCTAAGGTTAATAAGCATGAAATGAATGGCTTGGCAAACCCAAGCTAAACAATCATTTGGAAAAGGGAGCAGCTACTGCTCTATTACATGCTGTTGCTGTTCAACCTGAACAAACCTGCTACCTAAATGAAGAAGAGCCCAGAAGAGAGGGGGCCCTAGGTCTTGCCTCTTGACAGCCTCTGGCCTTGGTCTCACATAGCGCTTGAACTGCTTGACGGACTCGTGAGCTCTGCTGGCCTTTGCTCTCAGAGGAGCCCCGTGGGTTTTTTCCCACAAATTAGGACCCAGTTAGTCGAGATGTGGTGTGCAAGCGCCGCGAGGGCTTGCCAACGCAACCTCTGGCGAGGAGGGGAGGCTGCAGAGCATGGCTTTGCCCACACAGGCTTGCCTTTTCCCCAGCTGAGATGGAAGCAGGGGAGTCCATCCCTGCGTACCTGCTGCAAGAGGAATCACCTGGCGCTGCTGGGAATGGCGAGGAGGGGGAAGCCCCTCCGGGCAGCAGCCTAAATCTCACTCTCAGACAGCTGCAGCAAGATGGGAAGCTGCAGGCGGAGGCTCCGTGCTGCTCCTTCTCATCCCCGAGGGCTCTCTGCGCTGGATGCGGATGGGCAAGCTGGGCAGCGGGGAGGGTGCCAGGGCCAGGGGGAGCGGGTGTGCAGGGTGGGATAGGCACCCCTTACTGCGGGCGGTGGTTAGAGCTGACCCGCTGCTCCGGGGGTCCCTCGACCCCTCGTCAGCTCGTGACGCCGAGAAACTCGCTTCTGGCTTGCGCCGGTCTTACGTGGCTGACAGATTTCCAAGTATCCAACATCCGACTGCTTCCCGCACTCCTACGGAGAACAGGGCAGTGACAGCTGTGTTTGTGTCCCCGTGATATAATAGCATACTTCTGCAGAAATTGTGTTTATAATTTTGATGGCTTTTCCCTCCCCCACAAGACTGACTCAGAAGCTAAATCAAACTTGTGGTCACGTAGAGTCCCCTGTGCTTTACACGGACCATTTACTCGGTCTGAGATACTGCTGCAGAGGACGACTCGTTCCATTTTGCCTGCTAGCAACACCGAAGAGGACTAGTCAGTCCGCCACCTGATTGCGTGGAGTTTATCAGATGCAAATAGCGTTGCTCTGGGCACAGCAGATACCGGCGCAGGACCGAGGTTGGGGGAAAGTGGTATGCCAGAAAATGGGAGAGAGGGCTGGGGGCACGGCTGGCGTGAGAGGGGGGCATGTAAGGGGAAGACCTGGCAGCAAGGCATGATGAGGCCAGGCCAAGCCGGAGCCTTACTTAAAATGGCCTTTGTCACCTGGCAGCAGGAGTTCTACATGCCCTTTTTATTTTACTTCTTCCGTTGAATTACTTTAAGCAAACAGAAGTGAACTAAAACAACCTTGCCTTTTGTCCTGGGTTTAGCTCGGGGAACTGGCCCCTTTCTGGCGAGTCTCCGTGAAGATGGCTTGTGTCTGTGCCTGCACATGTGCTCTGGTGGATCCTTGCTAAGCCCTGGAGAAGTTTGTGGATGTTTTAATCTTAAATCCTGGCCCAGGAGAAGTCAGTTGTTCACGTGCATCATCAGCTGCGTGGTTTCCCCATGCGTAGCGGCTCGTCTGGAGCGAGGCTGTGTGGGCAGGAGTTGTGGTCATGGCCAGGGAGGGTGGCTGGGGCTCTCGTCCTGCCCCATCGCTGCATAGCAGGTTAGAGGACCCCCCAAAAGAGTCTTCAGCATTAAAAAAGCAGCCTCTTGGGGAGGAGCTGTATGGCTGCCTGGGATACCTGTCCCATCTCCAGTCCTGGACCATCCAACTCCAGGAAGGGGCTTCGGGGCTTGCCAATCCCAAATCACAGCTCAGGTCTGCATCTCCAGGACCTGCGAGCTGCACCTTGACTGAGACCAGAGGTTTTGGGATCTCGGCCAAGAGGAACCAGATAATAACCCTAGAAAAGCTGGCGCAGTGATTTCTGCTAAAATTGCAGGTCCCATGGGGAAGGCTACTTGACAGCTCAGGATCCTGCCTGTTGATGAAGCTGCCACCGGGCAGACCCAGGTGACGCCAGGCAGGGCCTGGAGCATCTCCCCAGTGCCCACCTCGTTCCAGGCTATAAGCACTGGGAGAGACCCTCCTCGCATTCCCGGATCCTGCCAGCAGCCAGGGGGGACTGGGCAGGAAAGCTGGTGAGCATCCCTGGAACCCCAGGGGTTTAAATGAAACACGTCTAGACCTCTGAATTGACAGCTCTCTTTTCCTCCTGGCTCCTTTCATCTCGAAGAAAGGAAACCAATTTCCTTTGCAAAGTAACCTGAGCTCCAGGAGTTAAAAGTGCTATTTAAAGAGCTAGGTGATGTTGTTGCACAAGGAGCTTACAGGCTGGAGAAAGCTCTCCGCCTCAGTGTGTAAAAACTAGGCTAATAATGGTTTTCTGCCTCACACAAGCTGGTGAAAATTAATTAATTTGAAAAGCAGTTTGAAACGCAGCCACAACATAGGTGCTAAGTTTTATTTATTAATATTCCATTTTCAAAATACAAGACTAATTACTTATGTGCATGGCAAAGAGAGCATTTTCTATGCTATTAATTCAATCTTAATGGTTTAGGTAGTACTTACATCTATCTGCACCTCAAGATAAGAATCGTGTACAGGGCTCACTTAGGTGTGATCTTTATTATGCTGTTTCATTTCATGCCGAGCTTGGCAAGACCAGACATCTGGCTTTCACTGTAGCACACGATGCCTCCTGAACTGCCAGCTCCCCACCAGGAGGAAGGGGCTCAGGAGAGGTGCGTGGAGGTGGAGGGCTGGGAAGGAACCAAATTTGTTCCCTGTAGTTGAGGGACAAGAGAGTCTGTTCCCTGAGAGCGTGACAAGAAGGCAGAAGGGGGTTGTGCTTGCTGTGGAGTGGGTTGTGGAGCCCGTGTACGTCTCTGAGCTTGGGTTGTAGAGGTCTTGCATATGCATTGACAAGGACACACGCTCACCAGTGGGCTTTAGGCAAGTCTCTGGGTGTCACTTGGTCTTTGCTGATACTTTATCCCCTCTGCAGTTAGACCCCCTTTCCAGAGTTCTAACGAGCAATTAGTTTACGAACAAAATAGTGGGATCTGGCAAACATCTTTGGCCATTTTCCAACTGACCCAGCACATAGGTGTGGGTTTAGATGGGCTTAATTATCTCGCCATGTGTATGTGTGTCAATGGTTTAGGGAAAACGTCCCAGTCGTACACGCTACGAGGTAGCAATTGCCTCTTCCTATATGCTTGTATAGTAATTAATTGAGAGGGGCTCTTTGGAGCATTTTCTCCCTGCTGAGTCTGATAAAGTCAGAGAGGGAACAGGAAACCCCTGGAAAGTCTAGCTATGGAGAAATTGTGGCTATAAGGAAACAGAGATATACACCCTAATGTATGTAGGAGATGTGAAAGAAGTTCTCTCCTCCAACTTACCTAGGAGTTGCAGTAAACTCTGACACTTCCTAGTGCGTCAATCACATGCACAAGAAGGACTTCAACTAAAGGTGATAGAAACGGATGGAAAGAATCCCGTTTGCTCCCCTGGCCTTTGAAAAGGCCCAAATTGGAGTTCAGGGAGGCAGTCACCAAGCTTAAGGGGGATAAAATTTAAATGCGTTGAAAGTAAAATGGCCTCAGTTTGGGTGATTTTTTTAAAGAGATATAGGTCCTGGTGAAGAAAACCTGGTAATGCACAAAGTTCAAAGTTGGTCTTTGCTATGAGAGCAAAAGAGATGTCTGAAGGGTGATTCAAAATTGTAAACAGAAATTGGAGGGGTGCCCATTGTGATAGTCTGAGTTCAGTTTAGATGTAGATAAAGAAGGAAAGTTAATTTTTAACTTTAACTAAGATTTTTGCACGTTAAAAGATGTGTTGTAATTCCCTTTGATGCAGCATAAGGAGAAACAGAAATATATTTAATGATTTCACATTTGTCTCAAAATGTGTGAATCTGAGACTTCTGTATTGACTGTTTGTCACTGGATTTATGTCTGTCTCACCCGCGCTTGCCACTGCTTTTCTGAGAAGGCTGTTTACCTCCGGCTAAATTCATATTAATACTGGCTCTCCTTTAGCTGCCCACACGCTAAGGGGCGGGCGGGAGGGAAACAACAGGCAGCTTCTCTCCATCCTGGATGAAAGTGCCCATATGCCGACGGTATCCATTTCACCCGTGCCCCTCTAGCTGATGTCTCCCGTGGGCTCAAGGGGACTATCACTGCCCAGTGCCCCCACGAGCCCCTCTCTCAGTTCCTCAGCGCCTGCGTCGGCGTGGGGAGTTTCCTTCCAAAATCCTTCTGTCTTATGGGGTGATGTGCATTTTCTTCCTTGAGATTATATTTTCCTTTTAACCCGGACTCATGATTTTTGTAGACTTCATTTCCACCTTGTATGTGTATCGTGAGCTGGAAAAGAAATCTTTAAATGGTTCGAAGCTGCTGCTGACTGTAAGGTAACTAGAGCTGACAGTGGGCTTGCGCACGCACAGAGCTGTAAATCACTTAAATGTATTGCACATAATTTCCTGGTGCCTGCTCTCCTTGGGAGCAGAGCCCCGCTGGGATGAATGTCATCGCAGCGTGTAAGCTCCTGGGTTTGATGCTCCTTTTGTTTGCAGGGGAAATGGGGCTTGCCTCTGCCGAGAGGAGGGGAACGGTACGGGCTGCCGCAGGGACACCAGCCGCCTGACTTCACTGTAGCCTTTCCCTCTTGCAGCCGCAGGGATCTTGTATTTCCTCCATCCCGCAAAATGCCCGGTACTTTATTTCGGGTGGGAAGTCCCCGCTCAAGTAGCTGCTTCTTAGATGGGCAAACTCACGGGGCAAAGGTCTCTGAGTGATTGAGGGCACTGTGCTTCCGTGTGTCTCTCAGTAACTTGAGATGAAGCCTCCCAGGCAGGAGAGAAAAGCTCTTTATTTCACCCTGGAATTGTCTGGAAGAGATTTTTATTGTGTTAGTTACGTTAGTTAATAAGTAAAATTTCCATGCCCTTGCTAATACATGCAGATCAGCATTTGGTAGTTTAAAACACAAAGCAAGCAGACCCCGCAAGGTAAGAACACAAAATACGTTCAGAAAATCTCAAAGCAGTCATTTTTTGAGGTTGTCTGTCCACGCAATCATTGCAACTTCTGCTAAACCACCAAAGTGCCAGCAGCCACCTGGAGCAATGGGTAGCAATGGTGGCTGTCTGGAGCTCACCACTCCTGTCGCATCGCAGCGACTTCCCTGCCGTGTTTTTCTGTAGATCCCGTCCTATCTGGCTCCAAGAGCTGCCAGCAGATCTGGATACCTTTGTGAACATTGCTTCTTTTTTTTTTTTTTTTTAACCCTGGGCATGTTATACAATTACAATGTGTATTTATTTGTACCCTCGCTACTTCCTCTTGAAATTATGCAAGCTGTTTAAATCTCTCTGGCATTTTCACGGAAGGGTGGATTCTGTGGGTTGGGGGGGGGGTGTGTGTGTAGCAGCTATATAATTTCCTACCGCTGATTTCCCCTGGGGAAGGGGGACCAAACACCAGCACCATCTGCACATCTTGGGAGGCTTAGGAACTTGGCACCCTGAAAGTCAGCTAAGTGGGATCCAGCGCTCCAAAGGCTGGGCTGGGGGATCTCAAAAGGGAGCTAATTAGTCTCTGGCCTTTTGAACTAAAGAACCAGGTCTGCTTGACAGCAATTGCGACAGATTTTTGTCCTTCAGGAGCTGGGCATGGGAACAGATGGGGCACGCGAGCCAGCAGATAACAGAAACACCTATCCCGGGTCAGTGCTTGCTCTTTGTATCTGTACCAAAAGCCTGATTCTTCCACAAACACTCATTTCATAAAACACTGCAAACATTGCGTTAGGAAATGCTGAAAAAAAAATACAAAAATAATCTGGATGTAGATCTTGCACCTGCTGTGAAGTGACCCTGCCTGGTTGACGCTGGGTGAGGTGGGAGAAAATTGTCTGTTCCTGCCTGCTAGGTGGCCTCCCCCCCTCCAGATCTGAAATGTACGCTAATAAAGGAAAAAAAGTCTCATGAAAAGTACACTGATCAGATTTGTATGAGATCCCAGCTCTTCTAGCAATGAGGAAATTCAAGCGTAGCTTCCTTACGTTAACTCTTTGCAAAAAGATTACCCCTGTGGAAAAAAAGCTTCCAAATTTGGTAGGACCTCTGCTCTGCTGGAAATTATGTTTTTGGCATGGAGCAAGCAGGGAAGGGGTGGGTCAAGGTACTTCTTTCCGAGCCCCACAGCTTTGGGTGCTCTGGACGCAAAATTAGCAGTCCTTGGTGGGGTCCCTCGCATCCACCCCACTTTCCTCTTCTCTCATGGTTGGGTAGATGAAAATAAGAAGACTGCTGGTGTTGGATTATTTTTCTCCCCCAAAGTGCCTGTGCTGATGAGCCTGTACATATTTGCACCTTTTGGGCATGCCAGTGGATTTGCAGCGTAAGCAATCCAGGAGGATGGGTAGCACTGATGTCAGTTCATATCCATGACACATTTCAGTCCGTATCTTCTTTTCCCTGCTGTATTATTATCTTTTTCCCCTGGAAATTCAGCTGCTGCCTTCAAAGTTTGTCATAAGATTATGCAGAGCAAATAAATACAACCAAGTGATACCTGGGGCAAAAAAAGAAAATAAAAAATCCTAACTAGTTTAGAGGAGCAGCCTGGCAAACTTTTGATGGAGTTATGGCTTTCCTTGACGGTGTGTGACTGGTCTGGACAACCACGAGGGATCCCTTCAGTCCCTGTGTTTCCAGTGCCAAACACAGCATTGCTGCTGGTCCCAGGACACAGTAGGTGCGTGTGCCGGAAAGCCACCCGGTGTCTGGGGATTGTGATGTTGATTCAGGGGTGATTCAGTTCTTTGTCCTCTCTCAGACCTTTTGCATAAATAAAGCGAGTCTCTGTCTCAGCATCATCCCAGGTGAAAGGGCTGGGGAGGGGACAGGGCAAGGAGAAGGAAGCAGAAAAGCCAGGAGCGGGACGAGGCTGAGGAGAAGAGGTCGATCCTCCTCCCTGCCTCAGTCCGCTCCAGAAAGTTCTCCAGGATGTCCAAAGGTCCCTGCCATGATTGCTGCTGCACCTCCTGCTGCTGACTGGCAAAATCTTTTCTGTATTTTTGCCAGGCCATGTCTGGAGAGCAGGGGAGGGGCAGCATGTCTTTCCCAAAGTCCTGATCCGGCAGGACGCTGGAGAGAGAAGGGAAATTGCGTCTGCTCTGCCCTTACTAACATTTCCCCTCAACGTGCCTTTGGCTGCCTGTTTCTCCTAACTGACACCTCCAGCTTTTAATTATATATCATGGTTATCTATAAAATATTTTGATATTCTAGGCTGGGCTGCATTTGTAGAGTAAATACCATTCGCCCTAGAACACACAACGCTTGCTGATGCGTTGCACAGTCCTTGCTACAAGCAATTTCAATTTGCTCTTCCCTCACACTGCACGGTTTTAAGACACTTAGGTAAAATGGAAGAGAAAGTACTTTAGGCTAAGCATGCGTGCATGTGCAATCACAGTGCGAAACGAAGGACGCTCTTCATAACACAGGGCACGACATACTTCCATGAGGACCAGGACCCCAGCGCTCTGCAAGAGGGTTCGAGCCTGGCAAGATCCAAGACCCTCAATCCCTCGGCGCAGAGGTGGTGGGGTCCTTTGGGGTGCAGGCAGGGGTGCTGCCAGCAGCTGGGCACGGGCTGGCATCGTCACTCTTCTCCAAGTGCCCAGAGCAGAGGAATAGGCACGGCAGGCTGGAACCAAAGGTATGTGAGGAAACGAGCTGTGCCTTACAAGTGCTCGTTTGTCTATAGAAGGTCAATGAAGACAACGGCAGGTCCGATCTGCCTTGCTTGGTGGCATCGTGCACTGTAGATGCGTAAAGCTCCCGTGTCTGAGTGCAGACCTCCCTAATTCCTGCTGTCCATTGCACGGCTGCGAGGAGTTTCTCCAAGGCTGGGGAGGCAGGCTCCTTGGCTGCAGCGGGCTCACCATCTGCAAATCCTCCTCTCTGCCTCTGCAGAATGTATTTCTTACTTAAGCCAGCTTAACCAGGCTGGCTTCAGGTCTGTCAAGCTGCTCTCCCGTGCCTGGCCCCGGAGTTGCCTGTTGTGGGGAAGGGTCCTCACCTGCCTGACATCCAGCACGACCCCCTGGCTGATTGCTGTCAGAAGCTAATAGGGATTCACGCTAATGCTGCTGGTTCCCAGCCCACCTGGAGACAGCTCTATTTGTGCCTTGATCTTTAACGGTTAATCGTTACAATTTAGATGCATCCTCCTGACACGTATTTATCCCTTCTGGAAATAAGTTTAGCCTCCTGAGACTGAGTGAGTAATGGTAAAAAGGAATCAAAACTTAGAGAAACTGAGCTGAGCATCTCTCATGCCCATGTGTAGTACATCTGTACCACAGACCTAGGGTATTTCTGAAGGTCCCAAGCCCATATGTGGTGGTAGGGCCAGGGAGGAGGCTGAGTGTATCGGCCACTCGGAGACTTAGAGCAACTTTCCAGAGTGCAAGTCCTTGGGCAGTGGGACAGGGAAAGCACCATTGGCTCCCCTCAAGGCTCAGGGACACTGGGCAGATCCACTACCAGTTAGGGGCAAGATGGGGTGAGATTCAGGTCTCATTAGATTGGTGTTACTTCTATTCAGCTCATGTATTTAGAGAGGGCAGAACTCTGTGCAGCAGCCATTGGTGCCCAGCATAGGGCCAGAGTAGATAGAAGGAAGAAATTTTTTGTGATGAGGGTGGTGAAACACTGGAACAGATTGCCCAGAGAGCTGGTAGATGCCCCATCCCTGGAAACATTCAAGGTCAGGTTGGACGGGGCTCTAAGCAACCTGATCTAGTTGAAGATGTCCCTGCTCATTGCAGGGGGGTTGGACTAGATGACTTTTCAAGGTCCCTTCCCACCCAAACCATTCTATGCTTCTATGATTCTATGATAGGGCTTCCACCTGGGATTCTTCAGCCTCATCCTGCAAGACAGAGCTCCCTCCTCTGAGGAAAGAGCAAACCTGGGTCGTGTGGTCCATCCTCGGCTCCATAACACAACAGCTGCTCCAAGCAACATGCAAAGCCGCTGAAAACCTGCAAATGCCCATTTTTGTGCGGGGAAGCAGAGGCTGCCGCTTCTTTCTTTGAGAAGTCCTGCAAAAGAGAGAGGAGGAAGGAGCTGGGCTGTTGCCTGGCAGATGTGCTGCTGGGAGTTTGAGCTGCTGCTGGAGAGTTGTGAAGGAGACATCTTCAGCTCTAGGACACATCTGAGTTAACAGCAAAGGAGAAAAACAATTGCTTGAGCAAAGATGAACAGACTTAAAATGTGGAAAACAGCTATGGGTTTGATCATGGGACCACAAGACAGAAAACACAGATGTGGGGATCACAGGAGAAATCATTATCTGGAAATTGATAATATGGCATGAAATAATCCCAAGCTCCCCAGTCTTGAGCTTGGTTTAATAATCACAGCTTATCTGTAAACTAGGAGGAGGGCTTTTTCTTTGCACCTGTGGCTTGTTCCAAAGGACTTTGGAAATCAGTTATGTTATATTTTCAAGCTTATCTGGTCTATAAAGAGTTTTAAAGTGTTTGAAGATGATCACATAGGAAGGACTTAAGAATAATGCTTGTCTTGTTTTGAGGAAAAAGTTCAGTATAGTTAAAAACTTGGGAGCTAAGAAGTTCGGCTGTTTTCACAGTTTTCTCCTTGCTAAAAATAGCGTCTTTGGTATGCAAGCTTGGGCCACGGCTTGAGAACTGGATCCAACACCCACAAGTAGTCTCAGTTGTTTTTCTCTTTTTTAATGTGCTGGTGAATTCTGACATACAGGCATAACTTTGCTATGATGAGCCAAGTACATTCAATATCATATATAATAAACCAGTATATAAAATATACTGTCTTGATATTCTCATCTTTTGTTTGGGTGTTATGTGTCATTCTGATGGATTCGGTGTATATCCATACCTCCTTTCAGCCCCTTTTTTTTTGGCCCCAGGGAAGCCAGGTAAGCTCAGGGAGCCGGTGGGGCAGATGCATTTCACATGGGCAAGTCCTCTGTGTGAGCTGTGCCCTGCTCCGGCATCCCCAGCCCTCTGCATGTGGCTGTACAACTGCAGGGGGTTGTCAATCCTCCCTGGAGTTACACTCGGCAGGAAGGAAGCATTTAAACGGTTGCCTGCTGTAGGGACAGCTTTTTGGATGAATAACAATATAGACGGTGAGTTGCCAGTAATGCATGAGGGCAGGCTGGAACTCAGAGGGAACTTTGCAGGAGTTTTGCAGAAAGGCTGCGTGCGCCGCTGACAGGTTCCTGAGTTTTATTCATTAGCTGCATTTGTAATCAATTTGGATTTAACCAGAATAGCAGCGACTTCAAATCCAGTGAGCAAGGAGTGGGGAAACAACAACAACAAAAAAAAAGGAAACAACATGCTTTATTACATATGGATAAAAGATGAAGCTTTGCTGCTCACCTAAAATTAAGTGAAGCTGCTGCGTTGTTAGCAGTGGTGTTACAAATGGTGAAATTCAAACGTAAAATGCTTTGCATTTTGGACAAAGCCTACTGCTGAAGTCAGCAATGTAGTAGAGCACAGGAGTGTGGCAGCCAACTTCCCCGCTCCTGCAGTACCCCCGGCAGGTAAAGGCAGGAGGGTGTTACGTGCCCTGGACCAGAGGGCTGGGACTCGGAACAAGTGGCTTTTCTTCCCGCTTCTCTGTTTAATGTGCTCCTTACTCCTGGACCATGTCAACAATCTTCTTTCTTCACTTTTCAATCAACGGGCTTGACTCCATGGAGTGTTGTGATACTTAAAGTAGCTGGACGAATTGGCTGAAATACGTTATCTACGTGTAAAGTGCTCATTTTTTTCTATGATAATAAAAGCGGCTGGGGAAACTGGGTGCCTGGAGCATTGAGAAATGATGACAAAATTAATGATGGCCATATGGAGAGCCAAATAGGAGCAAACCCCACTTTATTACCATTGGGAGTGCAGATACGATGTTTCTGGCAGGGGGGCTATGGGTGTTTCCAGAGATTCTCACTAGAAGTAAATGCTTTTATGGTGAAGCAAAATTTCCGGGTGAAAACAAAACAGCAAAAATAAATTTCCATACCTCTGTTGAGTATGAAGAAGGCTGAAGTGTGCTCCTGTGTGGAAGGTGAGCAGAAAGCTGAGTACTATTTAGGTCAGGCTGTAAATCCACTGAAGCCAGAGGTTATTCACAGGAATTACAGGGCTAACAGCACAGATCCTGTTGTAAAATTGAACTTTAGCTTTTACTCATTTCTTGGCAACTGTTCGGGGTACTGGCCATTTCTCAACATCCTCTTAAGTATTTTGCCTTGGAATTGAAATCTGGAGATAATTTCCATGTAACTAAATATTTATCCTGAGACTTTTCAATGATTAATGTGCATTTAATCCCCTACCTATGTGATTGAACATGAAAATGCAAATACCTAAAAACCTAATTATATCCTTGAAATCTGGTTCTCTTTTCCCCCTTTATTTCCAACTGTTTTAGGGACATATTCCCCAAAGCAAAACTCTGTTTTCTTGGCATTCCCTGTTATCAACCCTTCCAGTTGTCTCTGCAAGCGAAGGAGTGGTCTGGCCCTTGGATATGCACTGCCCAAGAGCTGATCCCCCAACGTAAAATTTCTCCTCCGAATGAGTCACTGGGTAGCGAGCCCAGCGATGTTTATTTTCCCTGCCCTGCACGATAAGGGATGACGTGTGCTGCAGCTCTTGAAGCCTCTAATGTAATTTAAACCCGCTCGTAACAAAGAACAGAGAACAATATCAAACTTCAATTCAGCGCACTAAAGGGAGAAGGTTGCCATCTGTTCTTTATATTGCCGTTAATGAATATGCAGAAGAGACGGACCCACTCGCCACCCGAGCAGCGGGGCGGTCAGTGCACCGCGCTGCCTTGGGAGCAGCAGTAAGAGCAAATCCCCAAAGGGACGTTCTTGCGGCGCGGCAACCATCAGCGCATGGGGCACAGACACATCCCTGGCCTTGCCCCCCCCCAGGAAGGGGAATCGCTGGCGGTCAGACCCCAAGTTAGGACCTGCGTTCGCCTCAATGTCAGGAGACAGCTTTAAACTGGGGAAGTGTGGGGGGGGGGGGGGATCCCATTTCTGCAGCTGGATTCTCCCAGCAGGAACCAAAACGCTGCAAACATGGAGAGCAGCTGGAGGAGGTTCAGCTACAGCCAAGCACTACGCACGAGCAATTGGTGCCAGAAAAAAAGAGCTCTTCCGCTCCTCGCGGTAAGCAGCGCGTTCTTAATCATTTGCAGTTAACTAAGATTAGCTGTGAAGATGCGTGGCAGAAGTTTTGGCGTGGTGAGTGTTATGTCAACAGGAAACAAAGGAGATGTACGTACATCTTTTTGCATGTGGAGGCAAGGGAGGAACAGCTGGCAAGTGATCTCGAGCTGCAGAAATACCTTTATGATTTTAGGAGCAAAGTCTGTGATAAGATCATGTTATAACCGGGGTTTGGACTGAGACCTTCTGGGAGAGATTAAAGGAAGGCACAGAATTAATGTGTGACAAAGAATGAAAGCATGTCAAGAAAGAGGTAAATCATGGAAGGAGGAGGACAGCGTCTTGACAGAAGGGACAAAGTAAAAAATCAAGATACTGCAGGTAAAGGCTTGACGCAAGGGGTCATGTGAAGTTCAAATTCAGACTCTAGCAAAAAATGGCATGTAAAGAGGCACAGCCTGTGACAGCCAGCATAAACTAACCCCCCGGTAGGTAAAGGTTGTGCAAAATTATAATGCATTGCATTGCTCTGCAGAAGAATTTGCAAGAATCGGTGAACTGTGCATAGCCTGGACAGGGAGAAAGAGGAGGATGCTCTTACCTCAAGCAGATCCTGCAGGGAAACAAAACCGGTGCAGGCTGACAGGACTGAACCAGCCATCTAAAGGAAGAGGAGCATCCATGGGTCCCAAGCAGGACACACACAAGAACGTTGCAGATGAACTGCGGTGGGTGAAAAGATCCAACTTCCAGCAACTGCAGACAGAAATGCTATTTGAGTTACAATGCTGTCATGCCTCTGGTCCCGTCAAAAGGATGCGTTCGTGCCGGGCCAGAGCAATGAAGGAAGGATCGGAGGGATGTCCTCCAGGGGACATGGATGCTCTGAGTCCAAGGAAGAGGCGGGAGAACTCCTGCAGCGGGGCTTTGCAGGGCCTTGTCATGCACAGTGCTGACCCTCAGGAGTTGAGAACATGAAGCACAGTCCTTGGTTCTGGGTATTTTCTGAAGCACAGGGTATAACCCTTTTCCCTCTGCATATCAAACCTTGACCTCCGGCTTCAGGAAGAGGATCATCCCCCCTGGATGACTGAGCAGTGTCTCTGTACTGGCATTATACCTCCAAACAAAATGGAAGAGGGTCACCTCTGAGCACCCCACTGTCGTCCCTCACAGTGGCAGACCTGTCCTTTCCCCCCCAGTGATCGTGGAGTGCCCTCATGGCAGCACCCTCTGCCCCCCACCCCTGCCCTTCCCTCCCCGTCTTCCAGGCAGCTGCGTTGTTCCCACTGGTCCAGCACGAGGAGTTTCCAATGATCAGAACATAAAGACTGTTTTCTCCCCAATATCAGCTTCCCAGGGATTTTTTTTTTTTTTTTTTTTCCTGCCAGACTGTTTGTTTACTAAAATGCTTGCTCTAAAAATATATGGCTCCTTAATTTATTGGCCCACTAGAGAAAACTGCATCATGTCTGAAATGCTTTAATAAGGATCTAAGGCGCGGGACGATCAAATAAATGATAATTAGAGTGTCAGAGAGGCATTCCCAGATCCCCCACCCTCTTCAGATGTCAGTATGCCACAGTAATCAGGCAGAAGCATGAAGCAGGTTTAGAAAGCCCATGTGATGCTCTTGATAGCCGGCCACCCGCAGCAGCTTTTCCCTGTCCTACTGGACACAGGCAGGACTTCCCATCACAACAGTGCTCCCAACCTTTCTGGTGACCGATACTTAATGAGTTAGAGCACCAGTGGACCCAATGGCACATGTCGGGTTTTTAATAGGCTTTTCCTAGCTACCCTTGGTCATCACTGCATGTTGGTTGAAGATGAAAAGTTCATGGTCTCTGGACAGTGGAGGCCCAGTTATGTCATGACCCAATGCAGCAAGGAACCAGGTCATCACTGCTAAGAGAGGCTTGAGTTTGAGTATGCAGGAGCACAGGTGAGTTTTCGGGTGAGGGTCCCATGCCCCCGTGCAGCACGTGCTCCACCTTGGGGCATGTCTGCATGCAAAGGGGAAGGGATTTCCACTGGTGCTTTGGTACACATGGAAAAACCCCGCTTTCCTCCCAGTTCCTCTTTTACCAAGGCCACAGTCTTCATAGGAATCGCATGTGTCGTCAGGGCTTTGTTAGGACCACATACCTCTTTTACACAAGGCTTTACCCATAGACTTCTCTGTAGTACACTACATACCTCCAAGTTGCAATATTTGATGTTGACCACTACAAACCTCAAAAACTAACTCCACAAATGACAGATACATCCCTAGCTGCAGGTCTGGGTGTCCTCATGTCCTGAGAGAGAGAAGCACCCTGCTCTGAGCTCTGCCCTCGTGCCTGGCAGAGGCCAGGAGTTGCTCCTGGCAGGGAGCGGAGGGGAAGACCCTCTGGCTGAGGTGCAATGGAGACTCACAAAAACCCCATAGCTCCACTCAGGGGGAGGAAAAGTGCTAAAGATGGGCTGGCAGGTTGGGGACAAGGCTTCTCTGAGGATTTCCAGTGGAGCGCTTCCCAGAGGCTAAGCCGGGACCCCACCAGTCTAAGTCCATTATAGGTAGAGAAGAATATCTTTCCACCATAGCTTGCTCTGGTAGCACGGCCTCGTACAGCCCAGCTCTGCATGTGCCCATGAAGGGCCAAGGGGGTCCCAGGCATCGGCTGCCTCAACCCCCACCGAGGGTCGGGACACCTTCCCCGAGCTCAGCCCTTCTGAGCTCTCTGGGTGGTAAGGTCTCCAGTGAAGTCCCTCCATAATTCTTCATCTCTCTGCTTTTGCCTTGCACTGAAAATCCAGCAGTTACTTAATATTTATAATCCACTGGGGCCTAGATGGTATTACACAGTGTACTAAAATATACATATTATTTTATATCAGATCTAATGCTGACTCTACTCTAATGCTGCAAGTAATGCCAGCTCGTTCACCTTCGTCCTCTTGGCACTGCGTGCTGCTGGTGCAGAAAAATACTGGGTTTTAGTTCTACACAGTTAAAACCTTCATGGCTTTACAGGATGCTCCAAGGGATGCTTTTTAATAAAAAGAATTAGTCCTTCTCAAGGGTTTCTGTTGTTGACCAGGATCAAAAACGTATGTGGGAATGGCACGGGCAGAGCCCACAGCACCGGTGGTGACCGGAGCCCATCTCAATCACTCACTTCTGACAATTCATACCACAGGTACCACGTTTTTCCAAACACAGAGGAAGATGTGGTCTCTGCTGTCTGCTCCTCAGGCACCCCGAACCATCACGGTGTGATTAGGACACTCAGAATCACAGGATGGGAGCTAAATGCTAAGATTGTCAATGGAATTGCTAATGAGGACCTAAAGATGACATGGTGAATGATAGCAGATCAGTAATTGCTTTTTCCCTGTAGTGACTTAGCAATTAGAAATGGAAGAAGAAAATCAGGATGAAATTTGAGAGCTGTGCTGTTTAGAGTACCTGCTTCTGTTTATTTTTAACCCTCTCTTTGATCCTGCTAATCCCTTCTGCGATGTTTTCACTCCTTCGCTCTGCGCAGTGCTGCATTATATTTGCAATGCCCTGTCATTCGCATCATGTCTGCAAGCTGTCTTCTTCAGACATGAGCCTATTTAGACAAGTTGTCAGGCCGAATGGGAAAAATCTTAAATCAATGTATTTCAGCATGCAATCATATATAGGCTAATTTATCTGCTGCCCTGTTCAGCCTGCCGGTTTAAAATGAGGTCTTTCAGGCATGGTGCTTCTGAAAGTCTCCTGATTAACAGAGCAATTTTTATTGGTAGGGCGACAACGCGATTGTTTTATGGTAATTGTTGTCATTTGGACCTGTGTATATGCAAATGGAGGAGATTAAAAAATATAAAGGTGATGAATACGCCGCACGTAGCCAAGATGGCAGAGGGATAGAAACGTTTGCCATACTGATGTTCTCCACCACGGCCAGGGCGGAGGAGAGCTGGCTGCCTCTCCGGGTGCAGGGATGTCCCCGTCCCACTGGGACAAAACCCACGTCCGCGCTCGGCCCCACGTCCCCCTTGCCCCAGCCCTCTGCCCCACCACTGATCGAGGTGGCTGCCTGTCCTCGCCCCCCGGGCAAAGGACTTTGGGGATGGAAAGTGGATAAACAGACAAAAAGGATGCAACAGTAGCACAGTCACATCAGCGCAAGCAAGGCTTCTTGAGATGGCCCCGCTAGTCCTAAGGGTACAACCCCTTTCAGAGTGGGTTTCAATGTATTTTCAGCTGCTCTTTTGCTGGCTTTCCTGGTAATTACTTCCTAGCACTTTTACTTCTCTCACTTTTAAGTGAAGTTTGGATTTGTGGAATACATTGCCTCTACAGGCATGGAGCTTTCTAGCCCTTGTTGGCACGAAAGCACTCAGCAAGACTACCCCACCAATAAATCTAATATGTCACCTGGGAAGAACTACCTCTATAAATAAAAAATACTCCAGTCTCCATCCCTTCAGCTCTGTTGCCCCTGAAATCAAAAGCAAAACCCCAGTGGCTTCCTCGGGGAAGGTCTGGGCCCTCAATGCCACAGCTTTCCCACTGAAACCACCAGCAGGTCAGGAGCATGCAGATGCTCACCGAGCCTACATCTGCCCGCTAAGAGCTGGACTGAGATCAGCAACTCACTTTAGATAAAGCACTGAGCATGAGATCATACCCTTTCTTTTTTTTTCTTTTCCTTTTTTACATTACATTATTGAGGCTTACAGGAAGGGGAGCAGGACAGCAAATTTTGTCTCTATTAAAAACATGTCAGGCTTTTTCTGCTTTGTAATATATTTTGGTATCCATCTGGGAGAGCGGGTCTGGCTGTTCCCTGCAGTTACAGCTGCGCAGCCCAAACCACAGCAGCCTCCCTTTTGCTCCATCTGCTGTAAATGAGGAGACCGGTGTAGCCCCTCCATTCTTCTTCATGTGCCACAATCCTCAGCCATTTATTCTTGCCTTGCAAGCCTTAGCTACTCATTCTCGCAGCATCTCTGAGCTGCCAGTAGCTGCTCTTCGCCCACTCCATCTCTTTAAGGAGAGCTGCTAGAGTATGGACTGACTCTGCCTTGCCCAAAGCCCCCAAAGAAGGGTGACGGCTGGTAGGAAACTGGGCACGGCGAGGGTGTATGACCCGAGCTCGTAATGCAGCCACGGATGGGACCGCTCATTGCTTTTGCAAAGGATTGCAAGCAACATTTGTGCCTGAGCAGGTTAGGCATGCAATGCTCCAGTGTCAGAGATGCTCTGTCTTCCACCAAGTATTGAATGACTGCTCAGGAGTCTGGTCCTGTCCTCGAGGTCAGCAGGGCACATATTCCTTAAAAGCTTAATTACTTCAGCTGCCCAGGATGAGACCCCGTGCTTACATAGAGGTTTGTCATGAGTGGGAAAAGCTGAACAGATTGAAGATTCTGCTTTTCTGTCCTGTTTCATTCCTCTTTTCCTGTGTTTCTGAAGTATATTTACACCTATTTCCTTATGAGCCTCTGATGTTCTGTGCTATTGCCATTTCATTCACCATAACAGAGCGCTTGCTTGGTTTGGCATTTGGTTCAGCCGCTGTGTGGGTTGTGGACCCATTCGAGGATATTCTCTTACCACTCCCCTCCCTCACACTCCAGCTGGCAGCACAGAGATCGAAAATCGCAAAGCATCTCCACTAAGTGGAAGGCATGATAAAAGTGCTTTGTCATTGGGTGCTACCACTCATCCTCTTGCATTTAGCGTGACGCAGGACTTTCCTTGCAGGCTTTTACCCCCCCGATCAGCTGAAATGTGGTCACTTGCTGCAGTCCTGGTGAAACAGCAACTCCCACACTTGCTGTGCTGTGCACCAAAGGATTGCTTCACTGCCTCCTACCACCTAATGCAAGCTGCTCCTCTGTGCTAGGCAGTACTGTCTGTGGGAAAAACCTATCCCAAACCTCTCACTGCTCACAAAGTTGATCCATTTGAGGTCTTTCCTCTAAATTAGTCTGCCAAAGCGCATCTTTGTTCTGCAGTTTCACCACTTCTACTGCTTTCAGTAGTGTTTTCCCTGAGAAGTCGTCCTGCTAAAGCCACAGACCCATTCCAACGTGCTCTTCTCTTTGAGGAGCATTGGCCAAGCATCTTGCATAAGGTACTTTCACTCATGAAGTACGTACACCTGAAGGCATGTTTCCGAGTTGTCCCTTCCCCATGTCACTGGCAGGCAGCAGTGTCAGGGATGAGGCAGCAGTCCTGTTCAACTCCATCTCAGCAAGGAGCTAACTGCAGCTCACAGTCCAGAAAGACTGATTTTTTAAAAGCTGAAAGCCAAATTGCTGGAACAAAATCCTACCATTTCAACTGGAAAATCTGTTCAGCTGGAGCTGCGCCGCAGAAGAGGATGGCTATCTCATTTTGCATAAGACACCAGCAAGTAATCTGATGATTTTCTATGACTAATACGATAGGTCATATCTGAATGGTCGATGGAGAGATGAGAGGTTTCATATTCTATTACCAAATCCCTGAGCCATCTGGTTCCTAATGACTTCTTTCAAAACAAAGGGAATAAAACTTCTGAATTGTGCAATGCCTTCTGACAACCTCTCTTAGACAGAAGATGCCCATTGCTTCATATCAGCAAATGAGATCAATGCCTCCATCAATTACAGCTTCCATGCACCCCTTTCAGGTATTTCTGATCATGCACTTAATGGCAAATATATCTTCCTCCTTGCTCAAGCTGGTATCGTCCATCACTGGGATCCAGACGGTGGAAAGTAGAGGGCAGTGTCTATTGCGACAGTGACTGTTTGTTTCCAGTGGGCCAGTGAGAGCATGATGGCATGTTTCCAGCGGGCCAGTGGGGGCAAGTGGGGGGAAAACCCAGCAGGAGCATGCAGCTTGGCAGGGTGCTGTGGGCTGTGCCACCTTTCCCAGCTGTGGTGACAGCAATAGGCTGGAGCTCAGGTGAGGAGGAAGACCCTTCCCTACTTCACATCCTTTTTCCATGCCTTTGCTTTAACACCAGGAGCGTGTGCGGTGTCTCCTTCGCTCACGGGTTGACTCTGCCGCAGCTTGGCACGTTTTGGGGAGGATGCCTCAGAACTGCTCGGATGCTCACAGACAGCACGCTCAAGGAGGGGTGCCCCACGCCAGACAGGAGACCCCAAAAGAAAGTGTTTTAAAGGGGAAGATGCTGCCTTTGCTTCCCAAGGCCAAGCCCCCTGGCGCAGCCCTGAAATGCCAGCGCAGCTTTGGCGGGTCGGCTGCGCTGCTGCCTTTTGAATTACTGATCCTGAGCACAGTATCTACTGCAGCGACAGCCACAGGGACTCTCAGCCGCCTGAGCAAAAGCCTGTGGTCACCGAAGCCCACGCCACGCTCACTGAACTGGTAAAATTACCCCAGCTGGTTTGCTTAAGTGATAGCTCAGTAACGTTTATTAGTTGCAGTTGCGGTGCAAACCTGCCCCAGGGAAACCCAGGCCAGAAGTTTATCCATCAGTGCTTTCACTGTTGCAAAGCTTTCGATGACGTGGGGTTTGCATGTTGCCTGGCAAAGGTCCTGAGCCCCCTCCGCTTGCTGCAGCCTCTGCTCCAGGTGGTCCTGGGCCACAGCAAGATGTGTGCAGAGGTGCTGACATGTTCTGCCTTTGGTCCTGCCTGGCCTTAGAATTTGAGTTAAAACCGTACACAAACAGAAGGACATAAAAAGGATATATTTATTATTCCCTATTTATCGTTTATATAGTTTAGCCAAGCATACCATAACATTGTTTGTGAGATGCTATCTGGGATTACATATCCAATAAGTACGGTATATTATCAGCATACTATAGAACTATTATGTATAATTATATATGTTTATAGATACCCCATCACAGATCAGCTTGGTTCTTTCTTACATTTGTGATATGTTGTTTGTTGCGTCACATTCACAAATGATATGCTACCTCTAATTACGTACATTTATAGATGTATGCCATATTTACTGCGCACTATAGTATTTGCATCATCATCAGAGTCATCCTGTTGATAGGCCACCTGGTGTTTATTTGCTTAATGTCTTTTGATTCTTTAAACATCTGCCTTTTAAGTGGTGGGTGCCTTACAACGGATTCATCCAGTAGTTAGACCTGACGTACCCAACTGATTAACCCAGTTGGTGAAACCCTCGTTTCCCTACAAGCCGCTGGCCAAGCCCCCGGCCGTTTCGCAGGGGCCAGGGTTTCACCACCGATGGCTGGTGTTACACAACTACCCGATTCAGCTTATTTAGGAAGAGCTCTGTTCTTTGATGGGTTTGGGGTCACTGTAGACATGAACTCAGCTCTCAGGTAAAAGGCTGGATGACGAGCTGTAACACCGCCTAAAATCTGGGCTGCCGGCTGTAGCTCCTCTGTATTGCTTGCTCAAGGGTAAGGATTCTTGGGTCTGCAAATAGCATCGGTCTGCTGTGCTCCTTTGGTCCTTTCCCTAATGTCTATTGAATCGCTTCTCTCTTCGTACTACATAATTCAGGTCTGGTTGAGTACAGAGTTTTTTATTTATTTATGTATTCAAATTTTTAAAATGCATCTCTAGGCATCTTAGCAGTACACTGGACGCCTACCACATAAATTAAAAATAACAGCATAAACTTAGACAAAGGACCATCCATAAATAACTCCTCCTCAATTCACACCCTTAGCAATAGCCTTAGCTTGGAACAGGGAAATAGATGGGCTTTACAGCCTGTTGGGAAGGTTAATAAATCTGGGCACTGATAGACCAAAGGGGAAAATGAGTTTCAAAATTGAGGCGCCTCCTCTCCATCCCCTTCGTGGAGATGCCTTGCCTTGAACTCTTCACCTATTCTGGTCCTCAGTGGGAGACCAGATCCTGCTTGCCAAATTAGGGCTGGAAACACGGACTGTCAGGGACATCTCACACTGCTACCATGCTGCAAACTAGCTGACCACATTCTGATCACATTAATATCTTATTTTTAAATGACTTCTGTCCACAGCTTCAAAATGATTTAATTTAGCATTATGTTTAGGTATCCTGTCTAAGATACTTTAGAGAGAACTGGGTAGTCAGAAGATGGCTATTCACCCTTTTCTAAGCATCAGGCACTTTTATAGACATCAGATTGAGCACCAAAATCACTGGTTAGTTTTGAAAAGGTAAGTCTGTGTGTGAGAGTGTACAGGGGAAAACATCCTCTTTAGAAGTAATTTGCTGAAAACAGTTTTAGTATTTTGTTCCTGCCTACGGCAATTTATGAAACACAAATGAGATATTGTACCAGTAGCGATGCTGAAATAAATCACTCTAAAAACAGAACTGAAATTTTATTTCATTACTAAAGTAAATATAAAAGTGCTTTAGCACAGTTTCAAATTAGATTGGGGTTTGGTCAAGCTTGTTATAAATCCAATGATTGTAAAGCAAATGGCTCAAGATGAACTCTCAGTAGAGCGCTGTTGCAAATACAGCTAATGGGATGCTGTGAGGTGCAGCGCAATAAACCGAGAGAAGCAAAGAGGTGGATCTTGTGCCTGCAGCACAGGAATCAAAGGCAGTGATACAGCATGCTGTGTCTGGGTCTGCTGTCCAGTCCTTTAAAGGATGCTGAGAAAATAGAGAGGGGGACAGAACATACCTCCAAAAGTGACTCGTGGCCTGGAGAAAATGCCTTCTTCTGAGTAAGCAGGGGAGCGGAGGCTGAGCTCAAACTGGGGTCCTACAGCCCACCTGTAAATGATGCTGGAAGACCATCGAGGAGGGCACACCACAGGAGGGAAATGCCCACAGAAGGTGGAGTCCTTTGTGCTAGCAAAGACCAAGTGGTGAGACACATGGTGGTGGCTCTACCTCCTCAAGAGCAGGGCTGACTCCCAGCTTGGGGTACCTCCATGGGTCGTTCCGTCCCTGCATCCACCCAGGCATCAGCAGGAGCCAATCGTACAGATGTGCCTGTCTGGAGAGATGTTCTGGTACCACGGGCTCTTTGTCACGGGCAAAAGCATATAACATCAAAAGAAGCGTGGCCAGCAGGTCAAGGGAGGTGATTCTTCCCCTCTACTCTGCTCTTATGAGACCCCACCTGCAGTACTGCATCCACTTTTGGGGCGCCCAATATAAGAAGGACATGGACCAGTTGGAGCGAGTCCAGAGGAGGGCCATGAAGATGATCAGAGGGATGGAGCACCTCTCCTACAAAGACAGGCTGAGAGAGTTGGGGTTGTTCAGCCTGGAGAAGAGAAGGCTCCAGGAAGACCTTATAGCAGCCTTCTAGTACCTAAAGGGGGCCTACAGGAAAGCCGGAGAGGGACTTTTTGGAAGGGCATGTAGTGATAGGACAAGGGGTAATGGCTTTAAACTGAAAGAGGGTAGATTTAGGTTAGTTGTACGGAAGAAGTTCTTTACTGTTAGGGTGCTGAGGCACTGGAACAGGTTGCCCAGCGAGGTTGTGGATGCCCCATCCCTGGCAGTGTTCAGGCCCAGGTTGGATGGGGCTTGGGGCAACCTGGTCTAGTGGAAGGTGTCCTTGCCCATGGCAGGGGGGTTGGAATTAGGTGACCTTTAAAGGTCCTTTCCAACCCAAACCACGCTATGATTCTATGATTCTATAACATCAACCAGCTGCTGGGAGCAGACAGTCACATCAGAAACAGTGCAACCCACAGCGAGAAAGTCACAGCAAGAAGCTGGGTAAACTTTATCTGGGGAGTACTTTGGGAGACACTTGACAAACCACTGTTGCCTGCAAAGTTTGGCCTTGGTCCTCCTGCCCTGGTGCAGGGTGATGGGCTCGGAGAGCTGGCATGCTCTCTCCAGCCTACATGCCCGTCATTGCCTTCTTGCTCTCAGCTTGCAGAGGGGCTGCTGAGCTGCTTCAGCAATGTGAGGAGTAACCGTCTCACCGCTGAAGCCAGCAGCACCTCAGATGGCTGGGTGTCCTGCAGCCTTTTTCCCGCAGGAGAAAGCCCCACGTTACCGGTCAGCGATCAGCTTCAGCTCGTTTCTGATTTATGACAGGGGCCGGTTGCCAGCGCGCTGCCCGGTAAGCTGGTGGCACCCATGCCCACAATAGCTGCCCTCAAAGGTACGGCCCCTCCATGAAGGGGGTTTCAGAGGGACTTCTGCTGGAAAAGCCCACAGGATAGCGCTTGCTTATTCCTTAAGCCTTACAGCCCAAACACCAAGCTCCCATCTGATTTCTGAGAAGACAGGACTCGATCCCGTTGGAGACTCACAAACTCCTTCCCTCCTCAACAGGAATATTTTCAAGCTGGCAGGGAGGGAGTTCCCTTGCTGTTATTAACCCGCACTGGGCACACTCAGGGGTTGATTCAGAGCTATGAAAGTTATTAGAAAGATGCTCATTGATATGTAAAACCCTGCATCATAATGACCAATAAATAGGATCTGTTGCTGAAGACGGAAGATTGAAACTACAGTTGCAAGTAATGTCATAGCAGGGTAGATGCCGCAATCTGTGCAACATCCCGGAACTGACATGTTTTCTATATGCTGTGCTATACCCTCCTCTCACAGCACCTGCACTGATGTAAATGTGCATTACGCACGTTCATCAGCTGAACAATAAGCCCTGTGGAATGAATGATTCATTATAAAATGGTTTCTTTTGGAAGAGAAAGAAGGTTTTGTCTAGTTTTTATAAGTACCACAGGAAAACTCCATTTATTTATGCCTGCTTTTGTTTGACAGTAGCTTCTTTGTTCCCCTCTGCTCTTGCTTTTCTAGTGCCAGTTAGCAGCAACATTTGGCAATGGCAGCCAGGGAAAGAAGGGAGAGGCAGAATCATTGTCAAGAAGGGAAAAGAAATGTCTGCCTAGCAAAACAGAATTCAAGCTACATGTTCAAGCAAGCAAACTAAAGGCACAGACATTTGAGGTTTTTCTTCAAGTGTGTTTACATTTTCCAGTCATTCAAACCTGTTATTTCCCACTGCAGGTCTGATTTCTCCCTTCAGGCTGTCCCTAGCTCATTACCTTACCTCTGGTCAGAAGAAGTCCATCTTAGAGACCCAGCTGATGTTTTGCTTTACAGCTGTGGTCTAGAAGGAGATGCTCTTTAATGGGCACAAGCAGATTTGTATCTGTTAAGGCTTTACTGACTGCACCGAGCCATCAGCGATAGCCATTATCCACCAATACCAGTCCACGGGCTGCTTTAGCCCATCACCTGCTCTTAAATTAACGAGCTGTCCCAGGAGGCCGTCCTGTGGATGCTGATACAAGGACCAGATACCCCAGCACCTCCTGTGACTGCAAAGCCCCAGCGCTGGGAGCCCACGCTCGCCACTGCCCACCAGTGCTCCCAGAGAAGGCAGCTCCCTTTCGCGCTGGATACGAGACTTGAATGTGCCTGCTCCTGTTGAGTTTTGGGATGAAGTTTTGCCAGACCTAACATAGTTTAGGGCTTCCCTGTAGCTACAAACAAGTGGGGTGTTTTATAAGCTATAGGAAAATCAGGCTTGCTGGCTGAAGTTATTTGGGAGGCTTGGGACACCTCTGACTCCCTGGGTTCACCTGTAATTTCTGTACACTGCCTCACCAGGTGTTTTCTCTGTAAAGTTTGTCCATGAAGTGAATTTCAGGTGAACAACTTATTCATTTCCACTATATTGTGTATGCTCTGGATGCAGTCTCTGAGGAGAACTCTAATAACATCAGAAATGCTTGCATTAAAATACTATCTACCCGCCTTTAGTAAGCTATTTGTCTTTATAATCGTTCAAACAGACAAGTTTTCTCTTCCCTGTGATTAATTTCAGTATTTAAATACATTGTCCAAGAAAGACACAGCCAGGCCTGAAGATTTTTAAATCTAGGATAAGGAGCATGTTTCTATGTTCTGAGGTATTTTGCTTTTTGTTTAACAAGAAACCCATGGAAAGGAGGGGAGAAGTATCCCAAGGGAGTACGAGAGGATACATCTGCCCACGGACAAAATAAAAGGAAAGTGCTAGACATAAAAAAAAAAGATGTGCGCTTCCTTTTCAAGGCTTCCCTCTGGAAGTTTGTAAAGTAGCTTCACTAACGAAAGAGCAATTTGTGGTGTATGGAAGAGGTAGGAATGAGAACAGACACACAGAGGCAATCAGGAGCATGCTAGAGTCTGAAAATTTGCTGCTCACTTTGTAATTCAAGGCACAATAGGCATAAATAAAATGGGATGCAAAAAATCAATGTGGGTAAATAGTAAAGGATACTTTGGGGGAGATTGGAGAGGAAAGGTGTAATTGCTGCTGAGGAATGTTTAGAAATAACTGAGATAAGAGGCATTAGGACAATGGTATATGGGACTGGCTCACGGTGATTCAAATCAGAGGCTGACCCTAGCTCTTGGGACAGATTAAAGGATGGCTTAAACGAGCTCCTGGCTAGGATGGCGGAGATAAACCCGGCCCTGCCTGATCTCCAGAAGACAGAGCAGAGTCACCACTTTGCCCTTTCCTGGGTTTCTCTGCTTTTACAGCCCCTCCGGCACCCCTTGCAATTTAACCGTGACCTTTCCTGCGATGTTGCAGAGGGCTCTACGGTGGGTCTGGTCCACCACTCTCATTTTTACGCCTGCCCAATCCCACTGGCCTCAGCTTGGTGTTAAGCCAGCCCTCAACCAGGCGTCCACAGGGCAGGCTGTTGGGTGCTGCTCTTGCCCTGCATCAAAAAGGCATTTGAATAAAGTCCAAAGTCTGGGCTCAGCCAGGTGCTTACAGTGCTCGTTGGGGGTGTTTGGAGCTCTCACCCAGAGAGAGGCAGAACCTGTGGTTTCACTAAATCCTAAAGTAAACCCCAAACAGGGAGAAACAGAGATGTCTGCTCCTAGTGCAGCTGCTTAGGAAAAATGAGAAGTATTAGTGAGCTCGAATGACGCAAGGTAAAAGAGAGAAAAGACATGAGGTGGGCTGGTAGGAGGTGAAAAGCACTGACACGTAAATCAAGGCCCATCCACTGGTTTTATATGCCAAACAGTAATAAATACCACGGGAGTTAAAACAGGGCACCGTGGATGAGTATGGAAGCACAGAAAATAATCAAGGATAAGAGAGAGACATATGTGAAGTGCAAAATGTCACCCCAGAGAAGGGAGGGAGGCGTTACAGGGTAGAGGGGAGTGAGTGCAAGTAGTAACACACACACGTGCATACTCAGAGACAAACACACAAAAGCAAAAATAAAGCATGAAAGAAATACCATGCAAGAGGTTAAGGTAAATAAGAAACTCTTCAGATATGCAAGGGAAAAGCTCTCAGGAGGAGACAGCAAATTTACTTGCAAGACATGGTAAGGATGATTTATTGATGTGAGTTGGCCACTGGTAAATGGAAAAAAAAATAATAATTAACTGTTTTCCTTAATACTCCCAAAGGAAGGTAGGATGAGAGAGGCTAGGGCATATCCCACACTAATTTACATTGTGGGAGGACAAAAAACACTGGGAGAAAACAAGGAGAGCATGGCCTGACTATCAGACTGCTGAAGAAGTGATGAATCTCTGGGGGGGAGGTCGATGAAGTGCAGGAGGCCAGAGGCGTCCCAAAGGCAGGGTGATGGGAGATGGGTGCGTGGGGGGGAGGATGGGGGACCCTCTGCTGTGGGTCCCGTGGGAGACCACCTTCCCCATCTGCCCCACTCCGCTCCCCTCGCAGACAGATCTGCTCAATGTCCTCTTGGAAAATAGAGAGGTGCCCACTCGTGGGAGGCCCGCCAAGGTTAGGGAAGTTTCCAAAGCACGCGTTTGCCTTCAGGAATGCAAAATAAGCCATTTTACAGTAAAGCAGAGGGAATAGAGTGATACTGGAAAAGTTACAATCAGACTGCCATGTATGAAGTTTGGCAGTTTTGCCAAGAAGAGATCTGCCTCTCAGATGTGCTGTTGCTGCTGCAGCAGGGCTCGGGCATCGCCAGACTTGACGAAACTAGACTTTAAATGACTCTCTGATTTGATACTGTAGTATGAAGCTTCAGCGGCGTCTGTGGCATTCCCAGGGCTGGGTCCTATCCCACGCACCACCTTCATCCACGTTGCCACCCCAGCTGCGTGTCAAGGGCTGGAGGACCAGGGACAAATGCATCCCTGTGCCAGTGGGGACAGCAGCTGTGGTGAGACCTGCCAGCTCTGCCAACCAGCGGGAAAGCTTGGCAGCATCCACCAAGACAAGAGGCAGGCCGGGACGAGAACGGCGAGGGTGTTCCATTGAAAGGGGCCGGGCAGCCACTGGAAGGATGTTTGGGATGAGGAGAGGCAGATGAAAGTGCCGTGTGGCTGGGTGGCTCCATCTGGAATGGCAATAACCCTGTTACACACAAGTCTAAGTATTAATGGGATCCAATACTACATGGCTTTTGTGACCTATTTGATGAGCCAGTTTATCAGGCTCGCTTAACCTTCCCCTCAAACCTGCACTATCAGCCTGTCAGTGTCAGGGTGCTTTTTTTAGCCTCCCCTTTTATGTCTGTGTAAGCTCCAAGGGCAGATACTGTATCCTGTAAAAAGGATTGTGTTTAGGAAGCTGATAAATAACCTGTGCCAAATGGAGGCAGCAGCATCCCTCATTTGGTTTTGGAGGACAAGTCCCAGCTGCCTCTCTGTTGGTGCCCAGAGTGCTGAAAGAAAAGTGTTGCTCATCTCTGCTCTGGATTTGGACCCTTCCTCTTGCCTCCTCTAGGGAGGCCTGGGAACTGGCCAAAGACTGTGTCCCGGTGGCTTTCCCTTCCCTACAGGTCCCTGTCGATGGCAGCAGCACCAGCTGCATGCAGCTCTGATGGGTACTGACAGCAGCAGTTATTACAAAATAATTACAAAAATAGTATACTAAGTTGCTGGGGTAGAAAACAGTTGTACTGAAATAAAAGACTGCAGCACCTCTTGATACTTATCCTAAGATTTCCCTCTTGTTTCATCTAGCTAAATATATATGTCCAGCTGCTTGCATAGCCTTTGGTAGTAGGAACCAATCTGCAGAAAAAGCCCTGCTCTTGCGTGCTGCTTCCACCTGCCAGGATCCCCGCTTCTGGACAAGCCCTGCTCTTAAACATGCATTTTCTCCCTGGAGGCCTGTTTCCCCAGCAGTCTCCCATGATTCATAAACTTTATTCAGCCACCAGTTTTCATCACATGCCCTAAAGATTAATGGTGTCACGGTTTCGCTTTAGAAATTCTGGGTAGAGCCGTCTCCTTTGCAGACAGGAAACTTTCTGCTCCTGGGGCTGGGAAAACTAGAGACCAGCCTTGCCTATGAAGAGCTCCCATCCTCCCCACAAATGGACGGCTCCCTCCAGACCAGCAAAGCAGCTTTCGAGCTGTGGCTCGTAACCCTTCATGCCCTGACGTGTTTCACAGAAACACCTGAAATGGTGGCCTGGCCTCCCTGGGACACAGGAGGGAGGCAAACCTGAGAAGTTCAGCCACCGCTCTGGGGACCCCAGCCACGGGAGGGGTAGGAAGGGAAGGCTTTAAAGCTCTCAGCTGTCCTAGAGACAGTAGGAAGCCTCGAAAACCTTCCTTTTTATTCCTCATGTTGTGATTTCTAATCTGACGCTGGTTCCCCAAGTCACTCGGCAAGAGTCTCCTTCCTCTGCTCTTCCCAGGGGAGCCCACGGATCTGCTAACATCCACGAAGCTCTGACCCGGATAAATGATTGCAGGCGTTTGACCTTCACCCTTGTGGAAAAGCTTTTTGGGTGCCAAGGTCTGAATACAGTGCAGCTATACTAACATAAGCCACACAGTAGATGCTTCCACTTTGCAATAAAAATGCTTTTTTTGTGTGGTTAAACTTGGGAAACAGTTGAACACCATACAAAGGCAGCAGTTATACCACAATAGTAGTGTCCACATGTAAGTCTTCTCTGTTCCTGTGCTACAGTATCTGGCAAAACTTCCCTGTGCAGGTAACATCTCAGGTACTCGGTTGTTTGGGATGGGGCCTGAGCTAATTTGAGATGTTTAGACTGTTCTTATCAGACTCCCAGGTCTCAGGAGAAGAAAAATAAACCATAAAGTAAAGAGATCCCAAATTTTAATAAGCTGGAAAAGTGCCTGCACCTCCTCTCCACAAGACACTGTCATTTTTCATTTTATTTGAAGTCTTCTATTACATTTTATATTTTTACTTTAAAAATATCTCATTGGGAAAAAGAGTGTATTTTATGTCATATTTTCAGTTTTTCCTGCCCTGTTCCACAAGGCACAGGGAAGGAAAAATATTGGCGCATCTCACCTGTTCCCACTGAAAGAAATTTAATCAGGAGGACAGTGAGATGATGTGATTTCCCATGGGAGACTTCCCATACCTGGGAACATGTGTGATTTGCTCGTGGGTCCAGCTCAGGCGGGTGGCAGCCATTTACCAGCCCTGCTCTGCAGGTAACCAGGGCTCAGCAAAAGGCAGACGCCAGCTTGGTTGGGACCAGATGTAAATTTTGCTTGGTGTTTGAGGCACATCTTTCCCCCATGCTGCCCCGGGACATCCTGCAATGTTTACCACTCTTGTAGTTTTTCACAGGGTGGTGATGCTGTACCCCCTCTGCCCTTGCCACAAGGATGCTGCATAGCTCCTGGCTGCCCTGGATCCAGTGCATCCCTCCTTTGCTGGGATCCCGGTTCAGGCACCCTGAGGACCTCAATAAAAGTTGGCTTGGTAGGAAAAGCGTAGGCACTCTGCTGTCCGTGCTCACCTCCTGCATGTCTGCACCAGGCTGATCCATCTGACCCGATGCGGGAACATTGGTGGCCCCGTATATCTCGGCACCTCGTGCCCTTTTAGAGACCGGAGGATATCTGAGGCAGGCAGATTCAGCAGAGAATCTGCTGGCAATGCACCCCCTCCCGGAGCAGAGCAGCAGCTATGAATCAAGCAGGGTACCCTAGGGCACGTCGAATGGCACTAGACGCTTATATTTAGGTACCCAAATCCCACCCGGTGAGTCAGCAAAGCCCTTTCCCAGCAGACCCACTCCCTGGTGTCGGCGTGGGGCAAGAGGGATGAAGCGTGCCAGCATTTCCCTGTGTGTCACTGCTAAGCATACCCTGAAGGTAGCAGTCACAGGAAATTCCCGCAGAGTGTAAGAGAGAGGCAGAGCCTTTCAACAAGTTTATTTTTAACCATCCTGCAGAGCTGTGTCATTGCCTGGGAATACTACAGGCTTATTTGGGGATGTTGCCATTCTCAAATGGGTTCTTCAAAAGAAAAAAAAATAAATAACAGGCCCTTGAAAATCTTTGTTTGCTTCCTGTTAGACTATGTTGGATGTCTTTCCTAAGTATACTTCATTTTTAGTTCTGCATGGAGTTAGGAAGGCTGCCTGGGGTTTTGTGGGACAGGTATGGTAAAGAAAGGGTCTGTCATCTCCAATAATATGGCACGCAGGCTATGTGAGTGAGGAATACCTACATTCAGAATGAAAGCTGACTTTCTTTGGTGTAGGTTGCCTTCTAGCCTCTGGATGCTTGGAACATATTGCAGTGGGGGGTTTTTTTGTTCTAGTTTTCTTGCTTTGTGAAGCAAAAGTGAAGGGACTGAGCCCCAGAGCATCTTAATCCCAGGGAGCCAGTGGGCTGCTTTAATCACAGTTACCCAGAAAAGTGGGGGCCATTGCAGCTCTCAACGTTACTGGTCTCCAGTGCCTGAACGCAGGGTCAGCTGTTTAACCTGTGCCGGAGCTGAGTCCTGTAGGATGGGAAAAACCTCTCGTGGGGGTAGCCTAATCTCGAGTGTTTGGGTTTTGTGCCTGAAATGCTCTGATGCATGTGCTTTCCCGGCTCCGCGAAGGACGAGCGCAACTTTTATTTCACCCTTGAGCAAAAGAGAGAAGGCACCAGTGACTTGTGTTTTATTAAAGCCAGGCCAACTGCTTGGGGCCTTCCTGTGACAGGAATTATCAATCTTAAATATATATAGTGGAACAGGCTGGTTTTGCCTAAGGCCTGAAGGATGAACAAGGCATCGCACTGCTATGTGCCTTGTATAAACACCCATTCTTTGGTGCCCGTGTGTCTGGGGCAGGGACAAGCTTTCTGGCATAAACGCTGCCCCTTGACCAAGAACACTTCTCCCAGCGATGCTGAGGTGCCTTGCAAACACAAAAGAAAAGCAGCATACGACCCTAAATACATCATTATCATGAGAAGGTGGTGCTCAGGAGCTGTCACAGATTGTTTTATCAGTTCCCAGGGTATTCCTGCATTCCCCTCGCTCGGGATGGCAGCCCTCATGCACCTACCCTGCAAGCTCCCTGAGCATCCCTGGACTTTCAGCAGGCACCTACCTGTGTCGGGTGGGATCCCCTGGTACCCAGCACAGGCTTCTCTATTCCCCTCTAGTGACTGGGCACGCAGGATCTGGGCTGTGATTCAGTGATGCTCTTTTGGCTCTGAGCCTCAGATCAAAGTGCCACAGCGTTTCGTGGTACCCAGAGCCCGGCAGTGCCGTGTCCTGATTCACTGGGAACTCACTCTGCCAGTTCAGCGTCACCAGGAGCTGTTTGAAGGCTGTGGGCTGCCAGGCGTCCTGTCAGCTCAGGTATTGTCTGTCCTCCTGCAGCCCTCACAAAGGCAGCATAAAAGCAGAAAGGCCTATTTTGCTTTTTGGCTACTTCATCAGAAATATCCGCGCCTGCTGCCAGGCAGGTTGCTAGTGGAGGGGGACGCTGCAGTCACGGACGGGAGGGGAAGAACCTCATTTTTTGGGGGATACATCCTCAGCCGGACCGGGGTCTAGGTTCTTTTGTTCACGATGCTCTACAGGCTCAGAGGAAGAAATTATTTTTAATGTTCCCCCCCATGCGAATGTAGGACCTAATTCCTCCCTCCCTAAATCAAAAGCAAGATGAGAAGGCGAGAATCCAGTTTTGTCTCATCTCAGATCTCTGTCTCGGGAGGATACAGGGCTTTAAGATCATTGTGCCTCCGTAGCTTCCAGCTAAGAGAATGACATCCAGAACAAACACCAAAATTGGTTAAAAAGGATCACTTAGAGAATAAAAGCAGGTTGGGGACGACTTCCCATCCCAGATGAAATTAGTGTAATTGCGTCAGCCCTTTCCTCTCAGGACCAAGTTGCCACGGGGCAGTTTGTTTTGCTCATCCTAATACACACAACGTGTTTTTTGGACTCGTTCTCTAGTCACCGCGTGCCCTGACGGCTGCCTTCCCCTCTGATGCGCGGGCAGCCGTGAGCGGCTGCTTCGTCTGCCGGTGTCCACGCCGAGTGCTTCCACAACCAAGGAAGCCAAAAGGAGCCCTGGCCCTTCTTCTGTCGCGCTCATTTTGATGGCTGCACAGCACCTTCCACCTCTCGAAACGCAAGAGCAGAGAGGGCAGGCTGCCGTCCTAGCCCCTGACCACCCCCTTCTTTTTCCGCAGGACAGAGACCGGCATCGCGCACCGAATTTCAGATGGTATTTTGCAGCAATGCTTCCTTTCTGGCAGTTAGCCTTTATGTCCTAGCCGTCTGCTAGCGCAATTGCTAATTGTCCGGAGAGCCTCAACAGAAATTGCTGATAATAGTCCCAGAATTTCACAACTGCAAAACAAGTACAGACTGTGTATAAACGCGGATTCAGTGGGCTGCCAAGCCATTAGCTTTTGTTCATTTTGCTGTTTAGGAGGCACCTTTAATTTTTTTTTTTTTCTGTATTACAAAGTGAGAAATACTTAACATTTATTTAATTAGCTTGGCTACAATACAGACATTCCATGATTACAAACCAAAGTCAGTAAAAGCCTAATGTGAATGGTACTTTTTTGTACCATTGGAAATTAAAAATCAGTTGCACTATGATTAAATTGATTCCGGGTGGTTTCTTTTGAGTAATTATGTTCAAAAACTGTCTGCCAGTCCAATTTGCTATCAAATCTCACTTTATCGCTAACATTCCACATGCAGGTGCATAGACAATATAAACCCAGCGTCCTACAAAATTATCATCCTTTTGTAGGAGTGAAATGCTGATTGTTTATTATCTGATTTAATTTCTGGTGGTTAAATCTGAGTAGTCTGATTTAGCAACATTTTGAATCAACCTTACAAATATTTGAATGCATTTATGGAACAATTAATGTGCAAAATAGCGCAGAGCAAAGTCAGCTCTTCCGCTGCTTAAATCAGGGGGCCCGATTCTCGGTCCCCTAGGGAATGGGATGTCCCCATGGCAGCCTGGCGCGGCACCACACGTGAAAGGAGCTGCGGTCCACGTGACGTCTGGATGGAGTCAGGCAGCCTGGTCTGCTGGTCCACAGCTCTCAGCGGTGCTGTGCTTCGGAGAAGGGCACCCTTAATGTACGGCACCCTCAATGTATGGCAGCCCCTTGCGGCTTCTCCTCTCTGTGGGGCCAGCAGCGAGAGGAGCTGGAACCAGGGCACCCCAGGGATGAATTTGGGCCCGTGACCCGGTCCCAGATTTGTGCTAGTGTACCTGAAAGCAGGATTAGACCCCTTGGACTGTGCTGCCAGCTGGGAGCGAAGCCTGAGGCTGGCTGCAAGGCAGGAGGCTGGCTGCGTGGGACACAGTACTGCTGCCCTCAGGTTTCGGGGTACCGCTCCCTTCTTGGGCGTGCTGGAACAAGGTTGTCAAAGAGAGCTCATTTCTTCACTGCGGGGGTGAATCCAGCCAGGCGCTAGAACAGCTCTGACCTAGCACTGCCTGCCTTTATTTGTCAGAAACGTTGGATGGAGTCAATACTGCCCATAAGCTTCCAGTCATCTGTTCTCCAAGCTGTGAGGGGTCATCCCTGTTTGCAGACGGGTGGAGGCAGCCGATGGAGCCGGTTTGGGGACCCCCACCCTGCACAACTCTCCAGCCCGGACATATCTGAGCTTCGCTCGTGGCACGTCTCGCTGTGAAAAAGTACTGAGCGCAGGCTGGGACGGCGCTGGTGTTATTTTTGCACGGCCACTGTTGCGCTGGATGTCTTGCTTCCCCTCTACACAGCATGCCGTAGCTGGTAGCGATGCCGTTGAGAAAGAGGTGACTCATTTCCACCACCAAATCTCTCTCGCACAATGCATCTATATCCTGTTTAATTTCACACCTATCCTGTTTGCTTAGTTACATAGCATTACTGTTCTATTTGGTGAATTTTAGATGGTATTATAAGGAGTGAATTTTATATTATATTATACTATATGCTAATTGCACATTTAACTTTAATTCGTAATACGTTTATACTGCAAATAGTTAGGAAAATGACTTATAAGAGTGTTTTAACTAGATGTGTAATTTGAGGATACAAATTTAAAATGCTACACGAAGCCTTCTGGGGCAGAATTGCGGTGTCCTTACTCAGTTAGGTAAATGGGAGTTTACTTGAGTGAAGAAGCATTCGTAACTCAGGGAGTATTTCAGGACCACTGTTTAATTACAATAATTACTACTCATAAGTCACAAACTCGGATGTTATGCATCACCAGATCTGTTCCTGGCTTTGCTGCAGAGGGTGGGCAGTGCGATGTTGAGCAAGGAGCGCGCAACCTGAGCTGCGAATCTCTTACTCACCCCTGTGAGGAGTTACTCATGCTGCTCATTTTGCCACAGGAGTAATGACAAGATGAACGCCCCCGTTTTCACCAAATACACAGGAGTTCCTATGGTGGAAGGATGTTATTGGAGCAGAAGCCACGTTACTTCATTACATTCTTATTTTTTTGGCCTGGGCTAATGTGTGTGCTGGGTGGACAGTTTCCATCTTTCCCCGCTGTGTCTGCCCTATATAGACTAAAAAGTTGCTCTCCTTCTGTCTCTGTTTCCGTGGTGGATTTTAGTATTGTAAATACTGATCAGACGAATGACAATGAAAGAGACTGTTCGGAGCACCTGGAGGTTTGGTAGGCAATATAATTTGGCTTGCTGTGAACACTTGTACTTGAAATTTCCAATTTCAGTGTGGAATTAAATTTTGACCTCATCAGCATACCTGACTTAGCACTACTGGCAGGTTTGCTAACCCTTTATTTAATGTTCTGATCTACTGTTTGTTTCAACTTTAGCAAAAACCTTCCTTTTCTTCAGTAAAGTGTAGCAGCCAAGCTAAACAAATATCAGAAAATCCTTTTAACTATGTCCACTTCTTCTTTTGTTTGAATGCCTGGAGCTTCCCACCCCATCACGGCACCGCTCCTGCGCTGCAGCCTCGCAGCCAAAGCACCTCATCGCTGCTGATCCTGGTGCTCACAAGCACCGAGAGCCCCGCTGTCCCCAGGTGCAGAGGAGTTTGCCTTTCCCATTTCCATTTACTCCCATGTAAGCAGAAGAGGAGCATTTTAGCAGCTTAAAAACCTGCTTGGCTCTGGACTGATGGCTTCCCTCCTTTCCCCCCCCGGGGGGATGCACAGCAGAGGGTCCTGCCTTTCAAGGTGCAGGGCTGCTGGAAGAACCAAGCCCCTGGATGCAACAACACTTTGTCCATCCCTCAGGGCACAGACTCTGGCTCAGATGCCCCGGAGCCGGGCAGCTCGCTGATGGGCAGGCAGCTGGGCACCATTAGCTGGGAAGGGAGCTGCCCTCCAAGCGGGGCCCCAGAGCAGCGAAGCAAGTTTTTAGGGTAGTGCCAGCTCTGCCTCCTTTTTTTGCAGTCAGTGCCTCGGCAGGGTGGGCTTCGGGATGGCTTGGGAGCAACCACGCATATGGGGCAGAAAGGGAATCACTGCTGGGTCTCCCGTCTCCTTCACCCAACGCGTCTGCTGGAGCTCACCCCGCTGTGCGGGCTGGAAAACACTCTGGGAAGTCAGGGCAAGTTAAGGGATGTGGGAAAGGATGTACAGTGCAGTGTCCAAACCGAGACAAGCTGCTGTGAAAGGGGCCATGAGAAGAAACAGACACCCGGCCACTGGGATGCATCGCTATCCACATGGCTTGGCTATGGCCAGAAAGCAGGCGCCCTGGAAATGAGCTTTCCACAGCACTCTGAGGCCAAAATCTGCCCAAAGAGCCACACCGAAACATCCTTTTCTCTACCTGTAAATTGGAGAAAGGCCTAGAAATGGTGACGTAACCCTGGGCAGAGCAGGCTACGTTTGCCAGCAGCTACAGCAGCTCCCACCAGTACCTGTAAGCCTACGTGCTGGCTGGCAGGCGAGGCAAATACCCGCTGCCCCTGCAAAGACTGGGTCCTGCCTGCAAAAGGATGTCATGCCTCAGCCCCATGGATTTCAGGCAGGTGCCCATTTTCCTCTTCATTCCTGCTCTGCTGACCTTCTAGCTCGTGGCCGCGGGACCTGGGGCTGCATCCGCAGTCATCCCTGCAGCGCAGGATCGCGCCCTCCAAAGTCAAGTGCAAAGGCAGAGGCTAAGCAGAGATTAGAGATCAGGTATTTTAGTCGGTGGACATCCTAAGAACTTGATCCGAATGGCTTGGCTTAAAATAAATAACCCATTTTCAATCAGGTTTTGCTTGTGACGGACAGACCTCCACAAACATAGGAGAGGAGAAGTAGGAGAGGGATGAGGCAAGGCTCTGGAGCAAATCCTCCACAGTCATGCATGGCAGTAATACCGTGCAGAGCAACACAGACTCACTAATACTCATGTTTCTCAGTTTAAGCAATGTGTCCTGGTTTTCCATGTACATAGCGTGCAAGTAGCCATGTTCTGCTGACAGCTTGGGTTCCTGTGGGACTGTTCCCATAACACCAGTCTGGGAGGAGAAAACTCGAGGGAGTAAACGGATTTTTTCCCAGTGGTTTCATTGGCTTTCGAATCAGGCCTGAAATGCTGCTGATGCTAAAAGTATACGCACTTTTGACTGCACAAAATTAGCCATGCCCTTTAATAGCTTGATCCGATCCCCTTGCAGGACCAACAGTAATACCGGCATTGAGGTGATGCCAGGTGATGACAAGCCATCCTGGTGGCACTTTAATGGTTCAAGAAGACAAACTTCTACCACTCTTGCCTAAGAAAAATGGGTCCCTTTTAACTCCAGCAACCAAATCCCACTCCCCCTTAAGCTGCCAGGTGCTTTCTCCCACAAGATCCTACCTTCCACGCCCTGTGCCCTGTGGGGTACTGGGCATGCCTGCATCACCTGCACTTGCAGCCCAGCTATTAATTTTGTTTTTCCCCTCTTCATCGTGCTGTCTCACAAGCTGTGGGCATCTGAAAGGGTCTGGAAAACACGCCAGCGCTTCAGTTGCTGGTGGCAGACCATTCGCAGTGCACTGAAGCCTCTGTTTTTTGCCAGGCACATGACAAAGTCGGCCGTTGTGTGTCGTTGTGGCGAAGAGGATCCGAGGAAGAGCCTCTCCCGCAGGCAGCCTGCGATGCCGGTGCACGGGGCCGGTGCTGCCAGGGCCCCGCTGCAGGGAGAGCCCGGAGGATGAAGACCGGGAGCAGTGTCTCCCGTGTTCACAACGTGGAAAAAGGGCTTCTGAAAGCACCTCACGCTTGGGACGGTTTTGCAGACATCTGTTGTAGCCCTGCCGGATCAAAGCCTCCCCACACACGCGTACTTTCCGCACCTTGCCCTTGGTCCTGGCGTCTTCCCGCTCTCCCAGTGCCCATATTCACTCCTTCCCCGTGCACTCCGGTAGGTGAGAGCTTAGCCTCAGCGTGCACACATTTGGCTAGTGATTTTTAAAGTCAACTTCCAAACAACCTCCTGTTCAACCAGGTGACTGCTGAGGCAGTTACTCCTACTAAGTAACCCCCTGCTTTTCCTCCCCCAAACCCCGGGATGCACCTTTCGCAGCAAGCCCCTTGTTCCCTCTCCACGCAGCAGGGTAGTGCTGCCGGAGGGATCTGAGCGCGGCCAGTCTGGGCTGTGGGAAACCCGTTCCAGTCTTGCTGGAACCAGCTGCCCGTAGGCAGTTTGCCACACGATATCACCACCGCGGCGCAGGCATGAGGGATGACACCGCGGGGGAGTGGGTCTTTTGGATGCTGTGGGGTAGGGGACGGAAAAAAAAAGACGAGAAGAAAGAGATGGAAGAAGGAGGTTTGTTTTCTCTTTCTTCGCTGTGATTCCCAGCAGCGTACACTCGCTGGGTTAGAGCAGGGTCTCTATTTTGGGGACACGGTAAGACACACGGATTAAAAGGTAAACCATCACGCTGCTTTGCTCCCAGCCAAATCCTGCTGTCTCGTAGTGTCTTCATTGCCTCCAGGTAGCGGGAGGCTTGCACTCATCTCTCAGCTTAATTCGCCTGCCCTGGTGTGCCACCGCGGGCTCCTCTCCCCCCTGGCACCAGGAGGGGTTCTCCCCAGGGCTCCCCGCCTCTGGGCACTGCACCCGGGCTGTTGTGCCGTGGTACATTAGAGCAGCTCTAACCCTGTTAGCCCCACTAATCCCTGCGGGGTGGGAAAACACTATTCAAAGGGAGGGACGCAGCGGTGCACAGAGAGCACGGTGGCGGGAGCAGCGGCAGGGTCAGTAGGGACCTGGCAGGGTTTACCAGAGATGCCCCAGACCCCTAATCCCCAGTGTTACCATTGAGGATGGGTTTCGGGGGGCTCCTGAGGACACCCCAGGCCTAGCCGGAGGCCACAGATTTGAACCCGAGGTCTCCAGGGCTACAGCCAGAACTCGGTTCCCTCCACGGTGCCCGCACCTCATCACAACCACCCCGTACAAAAAGTCTCGAGCCACTGTTTCCACACAGAGGGTTTCTTTCTTCTTCACTGATTTATTGATAAGAGTGGGGTGTCCTGGCATCCCTCAGGATTCCTAGGAAAGGTATTTAAAAGAAAAACCCTCGGGTCTGTAGGTTTCCATCAAAATAATGGCGCCTAAGATGACAGGCAAAGTATAAACGCTTAGGCAGACAAAGATAAGCATTGGTGCTGTGGCTGCCTATTTAAATCAGATTCCCACAAACGCTGGTCTGGACAGGAGAGACCCAAAGCCTTTCTTGCTTGTTACGTGAGCCTAAGCAGAAGACCTTTATTTGAAGCTTTTTTCTGCTTTCAAATGTCACAGCAGCAGTATTCTCCAGCAGTGGAGGGCAGCTTTTCTCTAATTTTAGATCTTTCTCTCGAAAGATGGCAGCTGACAACGGAGACAGGCCTCTGAAAAGGAAGGATTTGAAGGCATGCCTTTTTACTAAAGACCTACAAGCTGTGCAGTGCGGCGGTTCTTGCGAGATCAAACCGAGTGGATTTCAGATTCAAATCCCACCCTACTTTGAGGTCAGACTCCAGGCAACGTGTCCCAAGCTGCTCGCCAGCAGAAAGGCAGGCGACGGTTTTTTTAGCAAAAAAATACAAATACTGAGAGCTGAGGAGGGAGAGCAGGAGTGGGGATAAATGATTTACACACAGCTAACCCGTTGAGGAAGTCAAACAGATGCTTTATTGTCTCCAAGGGCTCCTGGCTGGATATATCCGTTTCTAAACAAAGTTTGTTGTATCTCAGTGAATCGTTTCAGCCAGCGAGTTGTCCTGCAAGGTTCAAGGCAAAGCTTCTCTGTTTCCCTCCCAAACAGCTCATTGCATCTGAGAAAAGGGAGAGCCAACCCACCACATGGGCAGAGGTAGGAAAAAGCCCCACCAGGTAATTTGCAATCCCCCGTTTTTCTGTCCACGATGTGTCTGATGGGCTTTCAATCGCAAGCTTAGGAGATACCTCAACAAGCTGCTTTACAGCACCTGTTTAAGTCATTAAGACACTTCAGTGAAAACCTTGATATATAAACAAAGCATTTTGACTGGGTAGCCTTGTGGCTTGTAATATTTTGCTATTTAGAGCAAAGTTTCCACAAGTACAGAGTCAAAGTGGGCAAGTAGAAGCTACCAGCTGAGTTACTCATGGTGGGCGAGTTCATCTTTTTTCCCCGTGGAGCTACTCCCTTATCACAGATGTGTCACCCTTCATGTCCTCCCTTGGGGCAAGTGACTGCAGTCTCCCCAGGGCCCTTTTTTTGTCACTAGAAGGCAATGTAAAGCATCCACCTATGTATCTGCCTAATCTCAGTCTGGTCCTTGCTGTGATGCCCAGATAACAGATCGGAAAATCAGGGGTTGTCTAGCAAGGTGCAGCTTTCTTTCTGAATGACTTCCCATAGGGAGTCATCAATCTGTATGGCACAGAGGGCTGCCCTGACAGACAGGCAGCAGCCTGGAGGCCGAGCTTCCAACTCCCATCTACGTTTGCATTCACTTCTAAGTAATTTTTAAAAGGAATTTTGTATCGGACTTTGTTCAGGTGCACCTTCATTGTAGATCAATGGGTTGTGGCGTTATGAGCTTTAAATGAATGTTGTTAGGTTAAAAATAATCTTGGCCAGTTTCCTTTTTGCTAATCAGCTGCTGACGGCTGCGGGAGCTGAGTGGGAAATGCCTGTGTCTGGTTTGCACCCTTTTTGCACAGGAGATGGAGATAGGGCAGAGCCCAAGATGGAGCTTTCTTGGGAAAGCCTGATGCAGGGAAACATCCCGCAGTGTGGTTCAGACCGCAGACCTTAAGCATATTCTTTCTGGAGCGTTGAGCAATTCCTTCCTTAACTTAACAGAGTGAATTTTAGATATCTAATTTAGCTTTCAGCTGCATGTTATTAGCCTTTTTTTCCCCTTGCAGTTTGAACTGTAGAAAAGAAAACAAAAAAAGAGAAAAACCTAGGCTTCCCTCTGTAGCCAGGCCCCCAGTTAGTTTTCCTTTGCAGTCTGATGCGCAAGGCTCTACTGCAGATTTGCAAATGCTGCCGGAGAGTGTTCATTTACATCAGAACATGCTGTTTACAACTGATTTTTTAAGCCCCCCTCTCCTTCTCTATTAATTTTACGCTGTGAAATAAAATTGTGCAAAAATGATACATGTAATGATTTTGACAGCAAACTAAATAATGGGCTCTGTAGGAGATGCCATCACTGATTTAGCCCATTTCGTTTAGCCAAGAAGGAGAGGGGGAACACTTGCTTTAAGAAAAATCATTCTCCAAAGAACAGCAGATGGAGAGGTGGAGGCTGGCAGGCAGTGGCTGACTGAGGAGTGCCTAAGCTCGGGGGCACTTACCTACAGGTACAGGCTTTTCCTTTGCAGGGTAGGGAGTTACGTGTGCTACTCTGGCACCCAAAGAGGAAGAGGAAGAGTCTCTCTTATCCTACAAAGGGGAACTTCTCCAGTGGCTCACTCTCCCCCACCAGAAAAAAGCAAGTATTTGTCCTCATCTTCCTCCTCTCCTTAGAATCTGAGCTCCTTGTAGTGCCAGTCTGTCTTTAAAATAACTTGGGGAGCATGCCTGCAAACACATCTTGGTAAAGGAGGGAAAGGGAAGAGCGCAGTGCAACCAGGCATGGCAAAGGCTGTTGTTTTCTACAGGGAGCTAAACGAAGCAAAGGTCTTCAGGCGGAAAAAAAGGCAAATGCAAAAAAAAAAGTGCACAACCCATGCATCATACAAATCTTACACTTGTCTGGGTGCTTGGGTCTCCTGTGATGAGACCATACGTGGAGGAGAGGCTGTTAATATTGTTCGGTTCTGCTTCTGCTGAGAAAAACACCCTGAGGTGGTGGAGAAGGTGGCTTTTCCACGAGCTGAAGCACAACCTTTTCCAGTGCCAGTGAGGGGATGCCTGGGTGACCTGAACACCCGTTTCCCCTCTCCCCATCTGACTTCACCCATCACGAGGTGCTCTCAGCGGTGATGTGTCGTGTGTCCCCCCCAAGCCCCCCGACCCCATGGTCCCCAGGGGGACTGTATCCTGCTCAGTGCCCCCAGGATGGGTCCGGAGCGAGGGGCCGCTGCCTGCTACAAAAATTGCTTCTCGTGATGTTTGCATCTCCGTCGGTCACCGGTGCCACCAGCTGGGGACCAGCCACTGCTCTGCAGTCTCCTTAGCACCAAGCAGGTTACCAGCGCTCACAAATCATCCTCACAATAATTAGCGGCAATTAGTGACTTAATGGAGAGTCTTTGGGGATTCCTAACAATGCCTCGTGAGCGTGGGGGTTTTTTTAGGACAGTGGAAGTTGAGAAAGCCCTCAGGAATGCTGGTGGCACCCGGCTGTCCCTTATCTCCGCGCCTGCCTGGATGCATTTGTTTGTGTGCACCCTTCCTGGCCATCGCCCTGCCACCTTGCCGGGGGAATGCCGCCCGGCTGCATGCGGTGGCATTCCTGGCCAGCCCTGGAGTAGCCACGGTGGACTCCGGCACCGGCCCCCACCTCACCCCCCAGCCATGAAACCGATGCGCAAGCCCACGCTCATGCAAAAAGTGGGGGGTGAGCTCAGCTGCTTAGCTTGCACAAGAAGGGGGGGAAACGCAGCGGGAACTGGTTTAAAATTAGATTAATTTCCTTTGCCCCGGTTGGTCCTCGGCTCTGCCAAGGCTCGGGCTCCTGCGTGGTGCTGGGCAGTCACACAGGGTTTGCTTGTTGAAGGCCCAAGGCATGAACTCCTCCGCCAAAAAACCCTTGCCTAATTAAATTTCTCATTCTGAAAACAAATAAGCGTTCTCAGAGGAGACAACGGCGTCTCCCTGAGGTCGTTACTGTTGGGCAGATTTTTGCAAGTCATTAGCAACCTCGGGAAATTGTTGATCAAATGGCTGAAAATGCAGCTTTCCAGTTTTCCAGTAAACCGAGCGTAGTAAGCTGCTGTGGCATAAGCATCTTCATAATGATGTTTCTGAGTTAACAGGAGGGGCCTGGGGTGTTTTAATTGCTTTAGTTTCTAAATAAATGTAAAGAGATTTGTACACGTCCTGGATGCAAACGACCCCTTACAGAAAGGCTGCCTGGCTTTCCTTGTGGCTTTATGCTTCTGAAAGAAGGAAAAAATTCCCATTAACGTTGGGCTGTGAGCGTAGTACTAGCGTGTGCCCAAGACTATAGTTAACGTGGACACTTACCACTTCTCATTTTCAGCAGCACCTTTATATCTGTGAACCTCTCTCAGCTGTTTGGTTACTCACCCGCTAACATAGGCTGTTAAGCACTCTGTGGTCTAGCTGAATTTTTTCAAGATTTTTGTGCCGTTTCACTGGCAAACAACAAGTGACATGAGGACATGTCAATAGAAATAGCAAACTGCACAATTACAACAGCTCGATAGATGGTTCTTAGGTCAGTATGTAAATTGCTGTTTTTAGAAATTACACATTTTTCCCTTTCATGTGGGATCTCATCTTATCTTTCTGTAACTACAGGCGTTCTGCTATATAATAGGGTCTACTATTGTATGACAAGTTATTTCATAACATGTTGGCAGCAGTTTCAGTTGCACAAATCGATCCAGGCATTGGAAATTTAAAATAGAATTTTTACCTTTATTGCCTAGTTTAGTTTCTACCTATTCTCTGCAGGTATACAGGGAACATTAGTCTCAACTATGTCATTTCAGTCTAAATTCCAGATCACTTTTTGCTTGGGGTAATTTTAATTGAGCTGGCTGACGGTGAAACTCACTCCAATGAATAATAATACCTGCACTTTTAGAAGAATGACAGAGATGAAAATAGAATTAATTCAGAGATCCTATCCTGTGGTGTACCCACTGGGCACACATCCTCCGAATTAGATAGGACAGAATGGGAACTCCTTTGAAATTACCAGGCAGCCGATTGGTAATAAATGCAAAGGAATGCTTTTCCATACCATATGTAATTGAACTGGGGAACTCACTGCCGCCAGATAATGTGGAGGCCCCCAGTATACACAGGTTTCAACAGGACTTAGCCAGAGTTGGGAAGATGGACGAACTGGGGCTTCGGGGCACTGAAGTTCGGCTGCAAGCTCCAGCTCAGACAGTCCTTCAAGTTTCACATCTGCCAGAAGCTGAGAAGGTGGCAATGGGTCGGATCGTCTTCTGCTTGCCATGTTTCTCTTACTCCTTCCCTCCCCATCCACCCACGGCTGCTTTTGGGAATGCACTACCGGGCTGATGCAGAAACTTTGCTCTGACCCTGTATACCACTCTCAGTTTCTGCGTTGCAATACGGTGCAGGTCAAGCCGTGTGGTCCCTGGGCACAGCAGATCGCCTGCATAAACGTGTCAATCCAGAGATGCTGTTTGCATCCCTGCTCCGGAGACAAGACTGTTCCACCCATCTCTCCTTTTCTAAAAGTACAGAGGTTTTCAGGCAGAAAACCATATTTTACTGGAAGGACTATAGGCAAGCCAGTGCATTCAACCCAGAGCTGGCTTTGCAGTGCCTTAGTGACCCTCCAGAGGAATTCAAGGCAGACCGCATTTTTTGTGTGTGTGCTTGTTATCTTATCTTTGAAGTCCTTCGGGAGGCCATGATCTGCCTTCAACTGACACGAACACAGTCTGACTGCAAATCTTTGTTTGAGGAAGCGATTGCGTGACTTTTTACCTCTCATATAACAGCTAGACGTAAAAAGCCTGCCCGGTTCTGTCCCGTATCCGACACATGGCTCCTCGGTACCTAATGCTTTCATTAGCATCTCTACCAAAGATGCCAGGTCAGAGCTCAGCCCTCTCCTCCTTTCCCTAATTCACCTACCCCAGAGATCGGGAAACAGCTATTTTCCAGCTCTTCCAGAGAAAACTAGGGGTGTGGGTTTCCCCCAGTTCCTCCTTTCAGGGCACTATTTTCCCACAGGCAGTCATTCCCCCTGCTCATTTTAAGGCAGTGAGCATGCTGCCAGGGACTGGAAATGACTTTGTGGTTCACCAAGGGGCAAACCATGGATGAACACTTGTGGAGGTGGAGATGATAAGACTACTAACAAAATACTATTATCATGATACAGGAGGCCGACTGTCTGGGTCCCACACGGTGCCTGCCTGCACAGCAATATATCATTCAAATGTTTTCCCCCATTCATGCAATTCCACAAATGCTCGTAGGTATCAGTTTTCCATAAATACTGTGCACAGACTTTGCTAAACGATTGAGGCGTCCGTTTTCTGTATAGGTGCCTACCTCCCAAGGGTGTCAGTGGGAGTGTGCTAACTTTGCCCGTTTGCAGTGGCACCCAGGAGGCTGATTTTAATTTCTGCTCAGACCCCTTCTCACACTCTGGCTGTGTGAAGGAGGCATGAATTGCGGGCTACATGTAGTGGTTCTCTACAAACTACCAGCTGTGGGTAAAATTCACCCTGCCAGGCCTTTCTCCAGAAGTTATGGCCCAATTTAGACAGGACAACAGTGGGAGCAGCAGATCTATAGAGTGCTGTTGTACCAGCATGTTGTTGTGCCATGAGAAGTTTTTCCATGCTAGCCTGAGAGTCAAAGTGGAAAACAGTGGTCCAGGAGACAAATCAGAAGGGCACACAGACCTGAGGTGGGTAAAGTGAAAGAGCCCAGAGGAATGTAAAATTATCGAGCTTTCATCATCTTTGTTATCTGTCTTGGTAGCAGGGCTTTTGGACAAGATTTTTTTGGAGACTTCCATGAGAGATTTTGGCACCGACCGACACAATGCTAATTCCCATCCTATCGCTTCCTTCTGTGCCTGTGGAAGGTGAGGAGGAATTTCCTAATGCACGAATGGGGTCTGGATCAGACCCCGCAGTGCCAGCTGATCAGCTCCCCCACGGCTCAGCACTGCTCTTTACCTGGGCTGGTGCAAATTCTCACCTAGCAAATGGGAAGCACTTCCAACTTACTGTGGGGTGATCTTGTTTAACTAACTCAGAGGTTTTTGAATGTAACAGTGTCCCTTGTGACACAACTATACCCATTCACCTGGCTTCAGGCTTGTTAATAATTGAGAAATACTTAGTGGGACCTGTTGTGGAAGTACCAATGACTGATGCCAGCAGAACCATGTCCTATAATGGGCTGGAGTTTATCTATGGTTCTTAGATTACCATTAATCTAAGAGTGTGTCATAAGTATGATGGACTTTGCTCTCCCCTTCTTTTGTAGGAACTGCGATATTTGGAAAATCCACAAAACAGGAGGTGGGGTTGTAAACGAGGCCATTAACGGCAGCCTGGTCTATGTGCTCTTGTTTTTGTAGCAAGGACTACTTTCTAAGCTGAGCTTTATTTGTCCTAGTTTACAGGCACTTCTTTAAGGTTCAGCTGTAAATGCAAAGCTCATAATGGTGCTCTGAAGACAAAATTCCGGAAGGCTCTGGTTCAAAAGCCAGGAAAATGCAATGGAGAGACTCACCAAGCTTTGGATAATGCTCAGACAGCTGGCTGTTGGGAAAGGCACTGCAACTCAATTTGCTCTAGGACTGTTGCCTGTGAGGAAGCTGGATACCAATGGCACAGGTTTACACGGGATTCCAATGCTAACATGGTATCTATAAAGTGTGGCTCTGCCCTAAACGTCACAGAAAAGGACTGAGGAAGGTCAGCGAAGCATGTCCTGAACCCTCCTATTAACCTCAGCCAGCAGCTATATCCCCCTGACCAGTGGTTGTATCTATCATTGGAGATGAAGCATTGGAAAAGAGACCTCAAAGGGGCCACAGGGGTTTTTGCAGTTGGAGAGAAAATCCTTCTCCATGGCCCTGCTCCCTTGGCTGCAGCACAATTACTCCAGCAGCTGGGGTGTGCTTGGAGGGACATACAGCTGAATGCTAAATTCATTTATTTCTCCAGTTGGACTATGTCTATCTATTTAACAAGCATAACTGTGTGTCTTTCTATCCTCACATGGGCACTCACTTGCTTTCGTCTCCCATTGCCAGGAAATAGTCGAGTGTTTTGCAGCAGCTGGCTGGGAGCACACACAGCCTGGGGTAGCTGGAAGACAGGGGATAAAGAGACTCTCCTAGTAAAAGGTGGGAGCAGTGGGTCACATTCCCTTGGGCGAGCAGGAGTTTGGCCCTAATCTCCCACATCCTGCATTGATGTCCCAGCCACCTCCTGCTCCGCTCATCAGCATGTTAAAAAAAAAAAAAAGTTTGTAAAAATGCAAGCCACACTTTCATATGGTGTCATATAAATTGTCCTTGCACAAAATGTGGATTCCTGCTTTGAGTAAGAAGGGCATAGGTTAATAGCTTTTACAGTATTTGCACCTTCATTCCCAAATACTTCACTTTTTTAAAAGGGGGGGGCAGCTTGGTTTTTTGTTTTACCCTGTAAATTATACTCAATGAAACAGGCACTTTTTAAAAGCAAATGTAATCACAACGACTTAGGAGAAGAAGTAGAGAAGTAGCACATGTCTCATTGGAACTGCAAAGGGAATTTAAATAAGTAAAATGGATAACTTGTGCTAGAGTTCGGACATGGTGAAAACCTGGAGTCAGTCTGGTACTTGGCTGCAACTTGCTGAACTGATGCTGGGACGATTTACACCACAATTTGTTTTAATAGTGTCATAAAGTGCCCTATCTGAACTAGTGGTCAGGATTTAGGAGTGGGTCAATATTGAAAAAAATCCATTAATTGATTATGGTGTTTTTCAAACTTTCTGATCTGTCAGCACTGTTTTGTTCGGTCAGCAGATCTATAGGAGCCTATTTGCAGAACGGGTGGCTTTTTTAAAACCTTCTTCCTCATTAACATACTTTTCATCCAGCAAAGGCTATAAAAATGCCATGTGAGTTCAGCCACCAACCACGCCCCATGAGTGACAAATTAGCCACAACCGCTCTAGAGAGGAGTCCTAGTAAATAGTTTGCAAGGTCTGCCTACCCTAAACTGTGTTCAAAGGAACCAATACCAAAATATGAAAAAAAAAGGTCACCCAACCTTGTGGCCAAAGATCAAGGCTGAATCCAGCTAAGGAGTTGCCCACGCTTTTTCTGCCTGGGGACTTGCCTGTCTTGGGTGTCAGACGATGTCTTCCAGAAAAGTGGTGCTTTACCTCCAGCAGCACGGGGCTCTCACTGCCGCAGAGTCACCCCCACTCAGGGCCACCCCACAGGGGACATGTGTCCCCCCCCCAGTCCACCAGCACCGACTGCTTCCCGCTGCAGCTAGGTCTTTCATAAAACACCCTCTGTAAGCGTTGATTTGGCCTCGTTCTTCACCTGAAATTCATCCAAGAACAGCATGAGGCGGTATGGCTGGAGGTGCTGTTTGGAAAATCTCGTTCATGAAATGTAAATACTTGTAGGTGATTGCATAGATAATATGGTCTCATGAAGGAACCGCTTGATATGTCAGTGTTAATACCTGCATCCCTTCATTCCCCCGGTGTTTGTATGCACAGTACATATTTTGCTTATAGAATACAGAGTAGGGTTGTAATAGAGATGTCTTCAAGCTACATTTATTTGATGTATTTGTTTTTACATTATTTTTATGCTACTAGTGAATGGGCTGTTTGGGAATCAAAATGCCAAAGCTGAGGTATGAACGGGATCGCTCATCTCCATCCCCCATCATCCATGATAAAGAAATCAGAGTGGTATTGATTGTGGCAGAGGGGGGAACAGAGTATACTATACTAAGTATGCAAGTCCATGCTAGTCATTTAACACCTTGGAAAAGGTGGTATTTTTGCCCTAACTTTCTGCACAGTGTAGAGCTGTGCTGTGTATTGTGGGACAGCATCACGTCTTTCAGGAAGACACAGGGGGAAACACCTTTCAGTAAGCATAATTAACAAGCAGCTTCATCAAATAGTCGTGATTATGCATCCTTCAAGCTTGAAAAATGGCAGGGAAAAGATATATTTCTTTAAACCGCACGCCGCAGGCGTTCAGACCTCTGCAAAGAGGGATCCCGGCGGGCTAGACCCAGGGCTGTCAGCATCTCATTTTGTCCCAGGGGCTTTTCTCCCCAGTCCCGGTGACTTCAGCATGTTTGCTGGCTGTGGCTTTAGCAATCGCAGCCCTTGGAGCCGGCTGGGACATCTCCTCCTCTCTGCTCCGGGGTGAGAGGCTGCTGCTACAGCTGCCCTCGCCTGCATGCGGTTGAACACACCAGGGCTGCTGCGAGGCACGCTCCAGGGTTTATTTCTGGTTCGGAGATGCCCGCACCAGGGTGAGTGCTGACGTTTGGTTAGCTTCAACTGAACCCCCCCAAAAAAAGCTTGATTTCAACCAAGATAAATGCGCGCTCTGCCACTTTTGGCCAAATTGCCACCAGGCAGTGGTCTGTCTCCTACCCCCGGAGACTGTGGCCAGGGAAGTCCAGCACCTCGGAGATCCCGGACCCCAAAACGCCTCTCTGCCTTTCTGTTGCAACTGCTGCATCCTACAGGTTCTCGCCTTTTTGTCTTTTGTCCTCCTGGACGAGGTCAGCCCGACCGTGCCTCCCTCCTGCCGGGGAGAAGCCGCTGAAGACCCATTACCTGCATTGCGCAGAGCGCGAGGGATTTGCATTTTTCACTGCCCCGTGTGTTTAGACCCTGCTGAAAGTGCTCCTTATCTCTCTCACCCATTGAGCAAGGGATGTAATAACTCGCAAGCCCTTACCGATACCCAGGATACAAATGCTGCCGTCTCCAAACAGCCAGTGACACTGCGTCCATCACCCTGGCCTCAGCCCTGCGGGAGCTCTGCTCAGACCAGCTGCGGGCAGGTACACATGGATTATGTACCTCTGCTTCGAAGCAGAAGATTTTATTACTTTCTCGATGGTTATAAAATACACTCTTAGGTCTGCGTGTGCTTTATCCTTCTCTCTTGCTGGGCAGCGTGAAAAACAAGGCCTGACAGTTTAAGAGCAAAGATTATTTTGTGTGTGTAGGTTTGAGGTCAACATGTGAAAAACCTACCTCCAGCTCCTAAAATAAGCTGTGGAGATGTCACCGGTCTGTGATATGCAACTGCCCAAGGAACAAGCATATTTGCACTGGAAAGGGTGCGTGCAAATTGATTTGTGCTTGTACGAATGAGCATGCTCGTGTGTGGACAGACCAGTAGATACCAAACAGACAAGAAATGGAAAACCGCAATATAAATGGACAACAGCATTTAAAAAATGCGAGCAGGTGTTTGCTTTTATGGTGCATTTATAAGAGGCTATTCATATGTCTGTACCTCTTGTGGGCTAGTGCAAAAGCAAAGTGAGATCTGCAAGAAGTAACACCTTTTATCGGACCAGCTGATAACAGCCTGAAAAAAACAGGTATATTGGGACACACAAATCCTTCCTCCGGCCAGAGCAGAGGCTTCTGTTCAGATCTGACAAAAAGTCCACGTACCCATCAAACTTGTCTGTTTTTCATGACTTTCAGTGCTTACAGTTGCTGTCAGGCCATGGGATGCAGCTGTCAGGAATAGCTGGGAGCTGGCGAGGGAACCTGCAGCCCCGGGGGTGCCCGTGTCCCGTGTCCCGCTCCCCGGCTGTGACACTCGCTCCCGCAGCCAGCAGCTCCCTGCCGAGGGCCTCTCTGACGCCCAGTCTGAAGCCAGGGCTGCTGGAAGAACTTTTCCATGGAAAAATGCGGATTTGTGTGGTTAGACACGCTCCACGGGGATACGGCTGGGACATCAACGGTCTCCAGCAGATTTCTCGGTCCCTGGGTTCTTCCCAGTGCTTGGAACCACATTCTGGAGCTGCCCAGTTTCCCCAGTTTGCCCAGTCTGCCAGGATGGAAGTGACCTAGAAAGGCTGGGAGCCTTGAGGGTCTCCCAAATTTGGTAGCACTTCCCTTCCTTGGATCTGGGCCAACCTGCTAAGGAGGGTACGTTTGGGGAATCCTGAACTGGAGGATGCTTATATCAGAGCGGGTGCTTAACTCGGGGGTGTTTGACCCTTTGAGGTTTCCCACTTATCAACTGGTGCACCTCCAGTGACTTCCACTGTGTCAAAGTAGGTTTAAAAACATCAAAATAAATTGTTTGGACTTCTGGGGGAAAAAAAAAATTGTAACTTCTGTTTTGTACCACGTTTTTGTTCCACACTGGAATGAGATTTTGGGGGGTTATTGCTGAAATTTGGGAATGTCCTGTAAACTCATTGTTCCTCGACCTGTTCCTTCCAGAGCTTTTTCTCGGGAGCATCTCTGCAGGCTCCTCTGGGCACGCTGCCAAACGGGGGGGCCGCTTTCGCAGGAGCACAGAAGAGAGGGGCAGAAGGGCCTTTTGATTCTCTCCTATCTCTATATATGTACCAAGAGAAGCTAAAAAAAGAAATGCTTCCATACCTACGGTCGCACTAAATATAACCACCTAGCTGGTTCTATATATACATTTTTAAAAGCATGACATACAATACTCACAAAGAGATGAGACTGGAGAATAAATTATGATGCCAGAGGGCCAGAGCTGTCAGTCACTCCGTGCATGGTAAACCACTGATTGATTTGGTCCTAGAGAACGGCTGACTTTTCTCTTTGTCTTCCTCTGATGTAACAAACTTACCGTATTTTCTGTTTTACAAAAAACTACTCTAAAAATAATAATAACAGCTTACATCATTTGAAATCCCGGAGAGTACTAAGGATGTGGTATAGAGGAGATTTTGGTTCATCTAGGGTTAAAACCCCCAGCCAGCAGCGCCAGTGATATCAGTCAGTAATAGTAACCTTTCGTAGCTGCATGCATTAAGGTGGTATTGGATGATAAGGCTGAAGAGCGAAGCAATCTGTTGGGCTATGGCTGAAAATAGAGTCACTGCTGCAGAGGGAAAAACTTCATTCCCTCCCTGGCTCTTTCTTCAGAAATGAAAATGCGGGGAGTGGTGCTGAGGGAAGGAAAATCTGATTTCCCACTGCTAAGAGACAGGGTGGCACTTGTGAGAAAGATTTCAAGGTCACGGTGGCGATGCTATCAGTGGCGACGGGGGAGCCAAGCAGACAACAGGTGAAGGCGTTTCGGAGGCAGCAGTGCCTGCCGAGGGAGATCATCCGATAGCTGTGGCAAGCTGCCTGCTGGGGGGCACCTTCAGCCTTTGTTTCCCACGCTGGTGCATAGGAACCCGGCCGTCAAGGTGACAGGAGGGGTGAGAAGTAAAGCACCCTCGCTAATGCGCCCGTCGGTAACTGGGGTGGTCGTGGTCGTGCTACGCAAAAGGAACCCTCTGCTCACTTCTTTAGCTCCTTCCCCTTTGTCCCTGGCCACCTCCCTGCCTGTATTTGCGTGCTGGCACATAGGAGTGACACAAGCTGGTGTCACCTAGGTGGTGTACGGAACAGCCGCAGCAGCAAGGACACAGCGGCAGGGCCGGTGGCGTGTGCCAGCACCCGGCTTTTGAAGAGTTCTGAAGTCGTCAGACCCAGGGGGTCGCACCCAGGGATGGACACAGTCCCCACCTGCGTGGCGCAGGGGCTGAGCGAGGGTGGCTGCAGCCATCCACCATCACACCCACCCGACGGTCCTCGTCCATCCTCTTCCTCCTGTCCCACCGTCCCAGTAAACCTCCTCCTGCTGCAGGCAGGTCCTGAGACACCGGCAGTGCAGAGTCAGTTTGGGAACAAATTCACGTTTCCTTTAATCACACAGATTCAAAAGGGGATAAATGAAATGGTAGGGAATCGGGAGGCTCGATGAAGGCCAAAGGAACTCTGGCGGTGTCTTAAAGACAGCGCAGTCTCAAAACTGCAGCTCTGTCAGTAAAAGGCAGGGATTTGAAGGCAGGACCCCATATTTCCATTGATACCTTACTCCTCCAACTGTGTTCCACCAACAACTGTTATCTTGGGCAAAGCACTTACTAGCTCGGCCCCTCTGTTCACTCCTCTTCATGTCACAAAGAGAAATCCTAAACCACTTCACAGGCTTGCGTTAGAGTTTCATAACTAATATTTATATGGGTCTTGGAGATCCTTGGCTGGGAGGTACTACAAAAGGGACAGCTACATCAAAGGTGCATATATACACAGAGCTGGTTCAGGGTGTACAATAACTGGCTTTTGAAAAGAGGCTACTTGAACTGAGGGCAGCAGCAAGAGCAAAGCTTGCACAACTCAGTCAGGATACATTCCAAGGTGATACTCAGACCTTACTTAACTACGGCCTTTCTAGAGGGCAATGGAAATTTCTCCTGCTTACGAATGGGTACACGGCATTCAGGAACTCTTGAGTTTAATCTGCACCACCTTCCCTAAATTATCTGATTTGGGTGGGGAATTAAAAAACGCCACTTAGCATGGCAACAAGCACTCTGACCTACCGCTTGGACACTTGAGAGCCTGCAGTCAAGGGTTTCTCTGATTATGCCAACACTCAGCAATCCCACTGGCAGAAATACTTACAGATCCTTGGTGTTCTTTTGCAATTAGGGAACAAGTATATTCTTGCAGTTTAAGCACTGGGGAGGTATGTGGGAGATCTGGATTAAATACTAGCTTTGACAAAAGCTTCTTGCAGAAACTTCCATAATGCTGAATCTTTCCGTAAGTACTTTTACTCCTAAATACCACACGGCTCCGATTCCCTACTCAGTGAATTTGCCCTGTGACACCTATATAACCTTTTTTGGTGGTACTGGCTACCTGACCTGCTCTGTGCCCTGAAATCTTAGCTGTGTCTCTTACAGCTATCGTTACCCACCTCTTAAATGGGTATTGTGCTTCCTTTCTCATATTGCATACACTGCAGTCCTGACTGTCACTTGGAAATTCTGTGCACGATTTTTGAACAGATAATAACACTGGCATACCTCTTGTCATACCCATAGGACTAAGAAGCTATGGGGACCTAAGTAATCTTACAACGTGAGCGGGAAGGGAGCTGGGACCCATCTTATATGATATTTTGCTTAGTTGGGGTTTTTTCCTAGCATTTTTCTTTGTTTCTCAGTTTTCTATTGCTCCTTGCTGTGAAATTGAGGACTGCCAGGGGCTGACACCAAAAATGTTTTCCTGGCTGCTAATTCGTAGCTTTAAATAAGAAAGAAAGTGAAGCCGACTTGTAAGGCCAGGTAGGGCTGGCCCTGTTCCAGCAGGGATCAGCGGGAATGCAAAGGCGCTGCTTACCCCACGCTGGCCCCGAGCACTGGGGAGCCGAGCAAATAGCTGCCGTCGCTGCGTGCCATAGCTGCACCCCACAGACCCGAAACACCCCGTCTAGCGAGGCGGGTAACAAGTCCTCTGAGCCGGAGAGTAAAACTGAACTGAAAAATTGCAGCCAAGCCAAAGGCAGCTGCAAAAATCCTGCTGTCCTGCCGCCTTTTGCCCGTTTGCTGGGGTCAAGTCCTGAAGGTCATATTCTGAGCCGGGGGAGCCCAGTGCAACTTCACTGGGACCATAACGTTACACACACTGGCTGCTGCCACTGCTTGTGTGCACGAGGGTCTGGGTGGGAGAAAAAGCTATTGCTCGTGTAGGGGCAAGGAGGATTGGAGGAATCATTTAAGAATCAGCGTGAGTGCAGCTGCCTATACTTAATTTTGACCAAGAGCCCTAGGTGTAGTGGACAGGACTTTATAAATGTAAATACAGTAAAATAGTCCTGTTGGGCACTGAACTAAGTGCATGCCTGGCAAAACAGAGTTATTACAGCTGTACTACTTTCATCGTTGTCTTCTTCAACCAAAACTTTCCTTGTAGCATGAGCCAAAGTCTTTTGCCTTTATAGGGCTTTCCAGCCAACACTATTATGGCATTAAACAGACAACATCGCACTTAAACATTGAAATTAGGTTTTGCTAGCTTCTAAGCTTGGTCAGAGAAAGACACCACACCATTACTTTAATGCAACAAAATGTTTCAAACAGAACTTTAAAACCTTTTCTAAAGTCCCTGTTTTAAGAAATATCACATCATGACTTTCCATGCCAGCAAAGCATGCAAGCTATTCTTTGGGAAAAAAAGCTAGAAGTGACTCACTTCCCAAACAGACCCTCTGCTCAGTTGTTGGCCATGCCAGGCTGTAGCTTACAGATCATTAGTGACCTGTGAGGCCAGGAGACATATCTCCAGCTGGGCTCCACACCGTGTCAGGACAGTTACCCAAGGCAGCCCTTGTAGGTGGCACGTGCGGTAGCCCCAGTGCAGGGTCTTGGCTTCTCCCCGGCTACGGTGACCTGACACGACAGGTATGCCCCAGCACGTGGCAGTGGCCCACACGCCATGCTCTGTTTGGCACGGTGAGCAGCGATCGAAAGGCTTTGGGCACCACTGGTCTAGGTTATTACGGTCTCAAACTGGGCTGCGTTCCCAGCCCTGCTCGCAACATGCATGCAGGAAGGACAGTCTCAGGGTCAGAGCATGAGACTAGAAATCAGGGGAACTGGTTCACTTTAGGGATCAGCCATAAACTCCCTGCGTGACAGGGAAACCAGACATCTCCCTGCTTCACAGTCACGCAGAAGGAAAACTTTCCCCTAACATAGACCAGGGCTGTAAGAAGTACCGGAGCAAAACCAGATCCTTCCCAGACATCCTGCCATTCTCACTGCTGCGCTGCCTCTTTGTGCCCTCCAGAAGGGATGTAATGCTGTAGTATAAAAGCATGTCTGGTATTTAATCCAGCGGCACACACACACAGAGGCAGCAAGAAAGCTTGTGGCACCCACTGTTCCCTGTACCCCAGAATTTCCATTTCTAAGGGTATCCAGATTTTGTGTTTATCTTTCTCAGAGCCTCTCGGTGCATGCTGAGATTTTAATGCCTGGAAGATGTATTGAGGAATGAGCCTCTTAAGTACAGCCACAACCCCTCAGGTATCTCCTGGCTCTCGAGTGGGATCAGGCTTTTTCCTACCTTTGCCACTGGCATAAGGCTGTGCCAGCGGGATGACTGCCGCAAGGATTAATCTAGGGCCAGAATTAGCTCAATATTTTGATTACTGAGGCCAGGCCTTAAGGAAAGTGGCAGAAATCTAGAAAGAAGGCTGTTCCTGAGCAGCATAGTGAGTATCCTGGGCTAGCCTGGGCTCTGAAGGCACGCTGCACACCACCGCCCAGCACTGCACTGGATGCACCCAAAGCTGAAAGTCCAGGAGAGCTGTGCTATCTCTGTTTTTCCCATGGTCTTCCTCTGCAAAACAAACCCACAAATTTCACTTTTTAATTCTTTTACAGCATTTGGAAGGAAGAGGGGAGAAGTGATGTTAGGGGTAACCCAGAGCCTCAGGCGGGTGTTGTCAAATCCCAGAGGAAAGGAGCCAGGAAAGGGAAAAAGGGAAGTGGGAGGAGAACTGGGGTTCCTGGAATTGTTAGCTACACATACAGGAAAAATAGAATTGCCCTCCCTTTCTCAGTAGCAGAACAACCAGCAAGGGAGACGCTTTGCTGTAAACACTGCAAATATGTATGTCTTCAGTCGTATGCCGACAAGTGTCCATGCTTGCAATAGTGGCCAAGGAAAAGGCTGAATTCTCTTAATTCTGAATTATTTGCCAAGCTGTATATTAGAGAGCAAACTGTTAATAACCACTTCCCTCCCCCACCGTCTCCTCTGCACCCAAAATATTAACTGTTGTGGAGCCCCACAGTCTCAGCAGTTTTCAGACAGTTCCACTGCCTTTACATCTCACGGAGAGCCTGTAGCTCCCAGGGCACTGTACAGCGAACAGTCAGCAGTGCTCCACCTACACCGCTGCTGCTTCCTAAAGATGGAGATGTTTAGGAGTAACAGGAGCAATTCTGGATGATTTACTAATGAACAGAGGTATGATAGGAATGTTGCCTACCTTTTACTAAAAATAATTTCCCGGTAAGAAATTAAGGACAGGAAGGTTCTTTCTTCTGAAATTACATTTTGCAGGGCAGAAAATGCAAGTAAGCAAAACAGTACTTTTTGTTAACAAACTGATTTTAAAAATTCTCATTCCTGATTTGTTTGCTGTCTCCCTTTCTGTGCAAATCATAACGTTACTGCACCTTGAGGTTCAATTTTGCTCAGTTTCAAAGAGAAAATGAGTTTCTCTCTTGCAAAACTTTATGAGGATGCCAAAGACAATACTTGTATGTATTGCGTCAGGCTTAATCTTATCTTCTCCAGAATTTCCAGTAATCTCTGTGAAAACTTTATGGAATTGCCCCTTCATCTGCCAAAGAAACACAAGGCCAAGAGCAGAAGCAATCATTCCGGATCTCTCAAAGACATCCTGATTATCAAATATCCTGTTAGATATGCTGAGTCAAATTTAGTCCTGCTGTAAACTAATGCAACAGTGTTTGGAGGAGTCTGGCTTACATCCATTGAGTATCTGTTTGGCTCTGTTTGCTTAGATAAATGATGTCAGGCAAAATAATATTCATTTGGGGGATTTCTTTATAAAATCAGCCAATTATCTTTCATACAGGGTTCATAGGTTTAACTCCAAGTCTATTGAACTTAACACAGGTTCTCTTGTTTCCATGGACTATACAAGAAGACCCTTATGGACACTGTGACTGTCATTTGTCACACTTTTCATCTGCTTCCTTCTTGCAGATTTTTAACTTGGACAAACCTAAATTTCCAAGAGGAACTCATCTACCACCTTGCTGAGGCAAGAGACAAAACAACAAAACAATTTGATTATAACGGAATAGTTTAGGACCCAGGGAAACATGGCTTTAAATTTTGATCTGCCACAGGCTCCCAGTATGACACTGGATAAGTCACTTAGGTCTGGGTTTATTGCACCTAATTCTTGCTGTATCACTAGAAGTCCCTGTGATGGGAGCATGGTCTAAATTAGGAAGCTGTGTTGCCTTGAGGGCCACTGAAGGCAGCTGGGAGCCTGAATAAATTACCCTGTTCTGTTGCCCGTGTTGCTCCATGGACTATGCAGAAAATTTAGTCTGCTAGCTTAGACAACTCTGCTAGGTGCCTAAAGGGACCTATGAAAAGTCCAGGCTTTGACCTTTACGTGGGGTTGTTCCAAATATATAAAAACATACTTAGCATTTAGTCCACACAGTAGCATTGTGAAGATCAATATATTAAATATAGTGAAGTAATGAGATCTGTCCTTCTATTCCAGATGGAGAGGTGGATGACTACGTAGACTTTAGAAGAAAAACTGAAGGCTGGTTTGAATGCTGACACAGAAGTTGGCCTGGGTCTTTTAAACCTTCGCAATATCTCCTTATGTTTCAGAATATTAATGAGCCTCTAGAATAATGGCATAACAGTGTTTTGTAGCCAAGATGATTGAAGGTCAAACGAGAGAATATTACCTCTTCCTACGAGCCTTGCCTAGCTTTGGAAAAACACAGCTTGAGATTGAAGCCTGAGATTAAATCCAAAAGTCCACATTTGAGATGATTTGTGGAATTTGCAAAATACTCATGTTTACATTTCTCCTTGCCTCTTGTTGTTATCTTCCATCATGAAATGCAGGTTTTAGAGCACAGCTACAACCTCGCTGCACAATCTGTGCTGTTATGAGCTTTTGATCACTTTAATCACTGTACTTAAGAGTAGCTTGATCTATTTTTTTCATCTAATTTGACATTCTACAAGGTAAGAAGGTAATTAGTGACGTCTGCTCTACTGAAATAGTACGGTATTTCGCTTATTCCCCCATGAGCTTTACAGTTTGGCTATAGCCATTGTTAGATAAAAAACAATGCTTCCTTCTTAAAGAATGAGAAGTAAAAGACAACTTTGCGTAACCTGATTACGCAGCTTGCTCACGTTTTGGCTTCGCTCTGTCTTTGATGCAATGCAAGCACTGAATTTTAGCTTTCCTTTGCCCCGGTAGGTCCGGCTGCTGGAGTAGCCAGTACTAGTTACCTACCTGGCTCTCTCTTGTGTATGTTTCCTGACTCTGTACTCTTCATTTGGCAACAGGCTCAGCTACATGGCTGAAAACTAGGTTTTCTTGTTTGGGGCACGGGTTTGCACCCCTAGGATGTTTTAAGCAGGAGGTTCTGCTGCTTTTACTGCCTGATATTCTCTGAGTCACTTAGAAGGTACCAGCTGAGTACTATTTAATTGCTTAATTTGTGTGTGTTTGTGCATGCTTTCGTAAAAGGTAGGAATTGCATCAGAGGGATAAAGCTTTCACCTTCTCAAGGGGACTCCCCAGCTGCGTGACCTGACAGTGTTACACTGCTCGTTGCAGAACAACACTGGTCTGCTGCCTCTTGAGCAGCGAGTCTGACCTTTGTTTAGACAAACCATCTGCTTTTTCTCCTCTCTCTCTCTGATCTACAGCCACAAAGGAAAAGGAGTGGCGGGCAAAACTTGAAAAACCTAGCAACATTTAAGGCTGGGTTTGCTGAGGTGCCTGGGATCCCAGCCTCCCCTGCGAGGTGGTGTCTCAATCAGAGCTACCCAGTGCGTTCCCCTGGAGGAGATGCTTTTTGCAGCCAGCCAGGCAGTTTATTTCCTCTGCAAACCAGGCACGACGCATTGCTAGGGGAGGGCTGGATGGGCTGCCCTCCGCGGCCATAGGGGCTGCTTCAGAAGCTCCTTTCCAGGTTTTGACGATCAGCACGCTTTCCAGTGCCCCCAGCACTCTGAAGCCAGGTGCAGGACTGCGGTGTTGCTAAAGCATTTGCGATCCCTCCCGCAAATGCCCTCTCACCTTTATCTTTTGCAAAGGTCCGGGTAGTCCATCCCTCCCCATCAGCCTGCAGTTGTGCTGCTGTGAAATGAGATGCTACTAGGTCAGTGCCGTGCCACAGAGCAGTCCCCTGCGTTCCTTCGTGCTTCTAAGTGTAACGGCGGGAAGGATTTGAACGTGTTGAGGTTTCCCTTTCCCTGGGTTGCTCTGCAGGGCATGAGCTGCCGTGTGTCACTGCCCATTAGAAACGGGCGGGCGGCCAGGTTTCCCGAGGTAGATTCGGCTCAGCTCAGAGCACCAGACTGGGAGGCGAGGGATCCTGAGCTCGTCAGGATAGCCTGGCCACTGGTCCTCTGCTCTCCCCGGTTTCCTTCTCGCCGGGGAAGTGGGCTGCTATAGCTGAGAAAGCAAAGAGGCGAGAGGATTCAGGTCCATCTCAAGACACCTCAGGTCTGCCTGAGGGTAGGGCAAATGTATGCCACTTCCCTAAACTTCCAAAATTTAATTTCTTTTTAGAAATGGAATAGCTGCTCGTATAAAACCTGCAGCCTCCCTAGCAGGTGCAAAGAGCCACATGTGTAGCACACGCAGCTCTTTGGAGCACCACAGGGCTTTATTAATTTGTTGCATCTATATTACAGTAGTGTGCAGAGCTCCCAATGAGTTTCCCAGGCCTCACTGGGCAGATGCCAGACTCCAGCCAAACCCAGCCCCAGTGGGGTCAGTGAAGGCACCAAGTCTTCCAGCTGCTCTTGCCAGCTGGGGAGCGACACCTCCAAAATTCCTGCAATCAGCTGATGCCAGTAGGGATTGAGCGGGCGCCCGGAGCTGCTCACACCACGATGACCTGCAGTCCCTGACTATTTAACTTGTATAGTAAGGAACAAAACTAGGGTTACCTGTTGTTACCGCACAGGGTCTGTCAAAGTCCTGGTCTCTAGCAGTCATGGGATGAACTGCTGATTATACCACAAATTTTGTTGTAATGAATGGCCAAACCCTGCCTGCTCCCCAAGTAAGAGGATTTCTTCCACCAGCATATCTTAAGCAAAACTATTAGCCTGTCCATTAGAAGGACGGGAGACAGATGGCTGCGTGTGGATGGACAGTTATTAGAAGAGCAGTGTGGGATTCTTCTAATTCAAGAGCTGCTAACATGTTTGATCCTGTACTACAGAAACCACATACTTCAAAGGCAACAGGATCTAGGCCATAAGTAAGTGAAGATGGGGAAAAATCAATCCACCTTATCAAATTAATGTGTGGCTGGAAGCATGTGCCTAAGACAGTGATGTATTTCTTTTTATGCATAAAAATTAACAGTCTGGTGAGAATCTGCGTTTTTTCATTATAATGAAATCCTGGGGAGCCCACGTGCTTTACATTATCAGACAGCCTGGGCCCTGAGCTGGTGCCTGCGGTGCCCTCAGGAGCCCTCGCTGCGGCCACGTGCTGGGATCTTTGTACGGCCACCTCGCTGCCCCCTCCTCTGCCTTCCTTTGCTTTTATAAACGGAGAACCAGACTTCAGCGAGGGCCACATTCACCGAACCCCATGCCCAACTCTTGAATATTTTAGATGTTACATAAAAAGCACGGCGGTTTCATTACACTGAGAAGGCTTTGCATTTGCTGACTTCTTGCTGTAATAAATTGGCAGATGATGCTCTAATGAGAACAATAATGCACCCACCCTACCGCCTTCGATCACTTATGTGCTCTTTTGCAGCTTGTGAAAGGCTCTAAAAGCTTTCACCAGACAGGTTGTCTGATTTTTAGGGAGTGTCACTAGCGCTGTTTACCCTAGACAGGCAGAAGCCTGTTTCTACAGTGAGTGGTTGCTGGGACAATTAATGTCAGGCTAAGTGACCAATATCTAGTTGACCCAAGAAGCGCCTGATTCCAGCCATTTCCCAGCAATTTCAGCAGTGGAGGCTGCCTCAAAGCAGCATATCCAAACTGAGTGCTTCAATAAACTGCCTAATGGGTGGCATGCTGGGGTGCAATCAATTGGCATCAAATGTGCTGTGCCATTTCGCACCAGCTGATGATTAGCAATAGGGATTGTGTGCATACTGGTACTAGCTGTATTCTCATGACAAAGTGATCTGTGTTCTCAAGCCTTTCCCTCTACTCAGAGATATGCATGCAAGGGATGGACTTGTGTTCCAATTTGCACCGTTGTTTCCACTTGTTCAGTTCTCTAGCTACAGTCTCGTGACCATCTTTACTCTTTGTTAAAAAAGTTATTTGGCAGCTCAGATGAACTCCCGTGGGAGGTTATCACCAGGTTGTGATTAAAATTACCCACCGAACAGCTGTTTCTTTGGAAGAAGTGTATTGTTTCATTAATCTGTAAACGCACAACAATTAAAATCGGGTTTTGAAACAACAAAAAAAAGCTGCATGCATCCTATCTCACCGTTTGGCTTGCCATTTCCCATGTGTTCTGCTTGTCTCAGCCACCTCTTCCTGCAGCTTCTCAGTCTGAGCGACTGAATTGACAGGTGATCTTTTACGACTTTCAGCATACCTTTGTCTACTTTAGGACCCCAATCTGGTCTCTGCTTATTTATGCATCTTTATCTGAAGGAGAATCAACTCTATTTTAATTGCATATGAACGGGATGATAATAAAACGTTAATTGCTTTTTCTGCCCATGCACTGATCTGTATCTAGCAGAATTTGCCCTTGATCATCCCGTAACACTGGCACCATTGCAAACAAATAAACACATACATGCCGCTCGCATTAGAAGAATCCAGGTATCTCTCCCATTGTTCCCAGGCTGCTCGATGCTTTTTCATTTCAGCAGCTGCATGCAGCATCACTGATGGGGAACTGCTCAGCACATATGCTAATATCACATATCCACTATACTGGCCATCCCTGCATGGGAGGAAATGTGGGATTTCTTTTGGAAGAAGATGGTGTCTTTTTTTTTTGCAGGACTGAAATCTTCGTTCTCATTGATTTAACCACATAGAAACGGCCCACTCGTCTACCTCAGAGGAATCCTAGGTTCACAATACCCTGTTAAAACGTAGAGCTGCTCAAACATGTATCTGTCATCCATAGCTTTCTATGTCCTGTAACATACCTACTGCTGTGATAACTGAGCACCTGTCAAGATACTATATTGCTAGCCATGGAAATGGAAGTCCTCTCAGATTTATCAACAGAGAAGCTTACATTGCTGCCTGGCAAGTTTCTCAGCTTTTGTGACTCAACCTTGACCTCTAAGGATCTACTTCTCAGGGTGAGAAAGCAGCAAATTCTACTTGCAGATCTAATCACTGTTTCCTCTGCTGTGGGCTCTGACTGACGAGATGGTAGAGATATCTTTAGGCCAGACAAAATCACCTGAAAGCAGTCACTGCTACAAGACACAGACCACACACTTGTGCCATAAGTTGGCTTTGGCATCCCAGGTTCCCAAACACCCACAGTGAAGCAGAAAACTGCCCACCACCAAAGGCCACAGGCTGATGGCCAATGTCAGCAGGCCACCTTTCAGACACTAAGACCCTGGACCGTATTTGAACTGCTGGTCCGAGTGCAAGACAGTCTTTATACCCTCGCTGTCCTTTGAGCTTCAGAAGGATGCTTACAGCTTTGCAAAAAAAAAAAGCCATGTTAAAAAGGCATCAGGTGATATTAGACTGCAACTAGAAACCACCTAGGTGAGTGCTGAAAGGTTCCCATCTCTTAACACTAAATCATTCCGTGATAATTTCCAGTAAAAGCAAATGTGATTTGTCCTGTACCTTGATGTCTTTCTCAAGTAATGCTTTTCACAGAAGTTCAGGTTTAAGGCATCTCCCTTTCTTTTTCCGGGTACTCCCCATTTTCCAGAATGTGTCCCAAAGCTGGAGCCAATTCTGTTGCTGAGACACTGCATTTTTCACCTGCTGATTGCAATTAGCCATCACCAGCTGGGGCCTGGTGAGCTGCTGAAGAGCTAACAAGAAGCAGAGACCAGCATGAGGCCTTGGCAGCACGTATGCTGTGAATAAACAAGAAATGCAACGCTGTGTTCCTGAGGTGGCTCCACCACAAAACAAGGTTCCCACGTCCCCATGTGTGTGCCAAAGTCTGCTTTCGGAGGCTCAGCTCGCTCCTCACACTTTTACACATCGCCATCGCATGTTTGCCAGAAAGGAAACGTGGGGAAATAAAGGTTACTGTAGGTAAAAACAAACCCAACCCATGGTCTTGTTAAGAAATCCTCCCGGTCACCCTACCCTTCAGCAGCATTAATCATCACAAGGGAGAAGTTACCTCTGATTATGGTGGTTGCCATACCGAGGACACACCAGGCGAGCTCTGGAGGTGGGCAGAGTCACCCCCATCCCCTGCCGGCTGCTGGGGTCCTGCCAAGCCCACTGTGTGCTCAGAGGCATCCACATGGGCTCTGAAGCATGGATCCCAGTAGTCTTTACCTCGTTCTTCACCTATTTGTAAAGAAGCCTATAGTGATGTTCACTTATCTGCTGGGGGCAGGTAGGTTTTCAACTCAGATTTCCAAGGGAAACTCCCCAGAAGGCTGTGAAGATACACCAACCTCCCTCCACACGCCCCAGGAAACCATCTTGGCATTCTCTCAGATGTTTGTTAACCCCCCTGTGCAGAAGATGATGCAAGGCAGGCATGCACCACGCCGTTCCTGAAAACATCAGTGCATGCTTATTTCAGAGGAAATTTTGTGAACAGCAGTTATGACCCATAGGCTGTACTCTCACAGCAATGGGAGGCAGCAGTTGCATCCACTTAGAAATTCATAACAACTACCGAGCCAAGGCATTAAGAATGCACACGCTTATTAAGGTCTTTCCCAGGACATATGTCTCCCCCTTCTTATTAAATAATAATAAAAAAAAAAATCTGTGAGGTTTGTCCTTAAAACTAGAGAAGAGAGCAAGGGTGAACCTCAGACTGAAAGGAAACCCCACCACCTCCGGGTCCCAGGGACCTCGGTGGACTGCCGACAGATTCCTCGCGTCGTGCCGGCGCAGCGACCCAAAGGACGCCAGACCCTCTCCCTGGGGGCTCCATGCAGAGGAGATGGCACCTCTCCACGCTCCAGGGGCAGGGCCAGGGGACAGGGAAGAGGGACCCACGCAACACTTGGCCATCGGCAATTCTTTTACGGAGCGCAGGGAGACCTTGTGCAGGCCGGCTGGGTCTCCCTTTCCCAACGGTGGGATGCCTGGATGCTTCGCCCCCTCGCAGCTGCTGTCAAGTGCAGGGAGCTGTGCCGCTTGCAGGGAGCTGGGTTGGTGGGGGGGTCACTGAGGACCCCTGACCCCCCCACTGGTTGCCACCGTCTCATCCAAGAGACCTCAGGCATGGGATGAGGAGGGGGCTGGAGCTCAGGGCAGACGAGGGGAGGTGGAGGGCAGTCCCTGTGCCCAAGGGGCAGCAGAATGGCACAGGGGAGCAATCCCCAGCAAAGGGGCCCTCAGCCCCCCACCAACCCTCCTCCTCCTCCCACAGGAGGGGAACTTTCAGGCCACAGCCCTCCCAACTCCCAGAACAGCCATCTTTGGCCACATGCATCGCCATCACACTGGCCTCCTGATGTCGCAGGCCACCTCAAGGCTGTTTGTTCCAGGCCCTATAAATATAGGGACCCCAGCAGCTGGCCCACAATTTGCGAGCTTTGAGGTCCTCTCGTGCCAAGAATGCTTGGAAGCAAGAGGTCCCAGATCAGCAAGGTGGGTGGTTGCCCACCTTGGAGTGGCAGAGAAGAGAGATGATACTTGTTTCCCATGCTCAGGACAGCTATGAATTTGCACTATTTCAGAAGGATCCCAACTCTTTGTGGATTCGGGATGCTATATTTTTGAGTAATGACAACGACATTACTGCCAGTGGAGCCTTTCTAGATTGTATAGCCATGGTAAGCCTTCCCAGCTTAACGTCTCCGTGTGAGATACCTCTACATAAAGCATGCCCGAGTATCAGAGACCATTTTTCTCTACAATTTGCCCTATTTTGTGGTTCCTTCTTGATATTTAAGTGACTTCTGTCTGCAGATATTTAACTGAACTTCAGGTGCTGTCATCAGGTGTCTCAGGACTTGTGCTGAAGTGAGCTGCTTTGGGCAGAGGACAGACTTGTCAGGCTGTTCCCACTAAGGAATCTCTGCAGACTCTCTTTCAGGGGACCCTCGTCTGCTGTATCTGGATATGTTGGTACAAAAATAGGGTGCCATCCCTGGGGAGCAACCCGCCAACACCACCTCGGCCTTGCCACACTCCCTGCTCATAATCCTTGGCAGGAAAAACAGCTCTGGGACGAGGATTTTGTTCTCATCCATTGTCTGCCTTGTGGGGCCCAGCAATGAATCATGACTTTCTCAAACTTGGTGCCATGCTCTGTTATAGTGTATGCCATATATGCTCATTGGCAGGAGTTGCTAAACTGAAAATCCTCTTTTAACTGGGATTAGCTCACCATTATTTTAGTATGAAGAGATACCACTATCATGGGAAGCATCCAGCCAGAACTACGGACTTCTTTTATATTGAAGGAAGGACCTTGTTGGTCCTTCTTATTTGGTTGTTTTTTCACTGAGGGATGTAAGGAAAAGGATAATTCCACTTTCTGACTCTGAATGCAGAGCATTCACAATGGTTTTAACCTCTTTGAGATTCAGAGCTTAAGAACATATCCTGTTGGCATCCACCTCTCCATCCACAGAGTGTTTGCACCCAGTCCTTTCAGAATGACACAAGGGCAGCCCAAAATTATTTCATGGAAAAACTGGTTACAACTCAGACAGTTTAAAACCTCTGTTATGATCTAAAGGACACAGCTGTGGAAATAAATTATCACAAAAAGGTTGACTACCAAGCACATGTTATGTATGGGAAAAGTCAAACTATAACTTCCTGTAGATCTGTAGAAGACTGTCAAAACTCGCTAGGCTAAAGGAATTCTTTGAAGGATAAAGCTATGCTACTGTCCACCATCAGGCTTATAGATGGAGTCCAGAGGTTTTCACAATATAGTCTCTGCCTGCTGGTAAAACCATGATAAACTCACACATTTTTAGTTCCACGGCACAGGTCTTTTTGCCATTTGATTTCATCTGGGAAGGTTGCTGCAGCATCCTCATTTTGGTGGATATAGAGCATCTGACTGAGAAAAAATGTAACAATTTAATCAGCAAGTCAAATTTTTTACTGGTGAGTTCCACCTGTCTCTGGATTGGTTCCCAGGGGAATCACAAAGGGGTTTGGCCTCTCTCCTGTCCATTCAGCACTTTGGAATGTGCTGTAAAGTTATTTGCCCTGCGCAGCATTACAGGAGAGGCATCCATCAGTTAACTTCATGGTCAGCCTTCTCTTTGGAGGGATGCATTGCTCATGATGAGTCATAAAGGCACTGATTTTAAAATTTGCTTTGAATCGTAATTGCATTAGTAAGATTACATAGCAGCTCCCAGGGATCCACTGAGTTTCTAAATCTATAGTTGATGCCTATTCTTCTCAGTTAAGTACTATATAATGCATAAGATGACGTGGCAATTTTTTATTTTTATACTCATTGCTTTTGGAAAATGGTGTCTTCTGGAAAATGGAGTTAATATGAAAAAAAATCTTTTTTTTCAATGGTAGTCTTTGTTTTAAGTAATTCAATGTAATGATTCATCTGGATGAAACAGTGCATTATAATTGAAGGTTAATATCCATATTGAGTTAATATCTGAGGGGTTCCCATCATGATTTGAGATCCCAGTGTTCTAAGTTGTTATAAATCTAAAACAATGGTTAAAAGTATACAATTAAAAAGACATACCTAGGAGTGAAAATAAGGTGCAAGATCTAGTCACCATGACAGACGTATCTGACAGTCCATATTGCTGTGGACTTGTCTGTTTAGATAAATGCTTCCTGGCTCTGCTAGAAGGCTATTATTATTATCATCATCATCATCATCATCATCATCTCCCACTTTGTCTTCTCAGAGTGAAGTCTCCTTAAAATAAACTTTCCTTTGACTTCATTCCCCTCTGCTGGTCTTTACCTACAGAGTGCTTGGGCAGCAGGCAACACCCCATGAAGCCTCTTGAAACCCTCTCAAAAGACAGTGGGCTCTCCCAGTTTGGAGGCAGTGGTTTTTTCATGCACTGGGCAGCCTACCACCATCACGCTCTGCCATTCAAGGAGACAAGGTGAGCTGTTTCTCTAATATGGGTCTGATGGAGAAGATGAGAGCCACAGGAACACGCCGATGTCTACATTTTACCCTGTTTGATGAGAATTTTATGTTCTGGGTGAGCATGAGAATGCTGGATGGACATTGACTGACCCTCTGGTAAACAAAATGCAGTGTTCACTGGTATAGTTTGTCTTTAATGATCATGAAGCCAGTAAGGAACTTTCTGCCTTGGTGCTGTGGTCAAGGAAATAAAGCACTGTCACTTTACAGAACTGACATTAAGAAATCTCCCTTGCTAGCCTTACATTCAGCCACTTTCCCATTCATTTGCTGAGTCAAAATAATAAAATAAAAAAATCAAGGCATTAGTGAGGACAGCAAGAGACAGAGGAGAAGTTGATCCATGTTAGAACCTGACAGCATCTGGTCTCTCCAGCTTGTTCACTTACTGGTCCCTGCCTCTCCTTTCCATGTTTTTTTTCCAAGTACTTTGCACAATAAGATGGTGAGAGGTAGGAACCAAGATCTTCCTAAGGTTTAAAAGCAGACAACAGGATTACAAAATGTGGTTGTCACATCTCAAAAAAACCAAACAAATCAAACAAATGAAAATCCTGCCTCTCCACTCAGCAGCCCTTAGCAGTACTTTGAATATGATCAAAATCGAAGTTGTTCATTGCAACCTACATGAAACAGGCTGGTTTTTGTTTGACTGGCCTGTGTCTCTCAGTAGCCTGCTGGAGTCTTGCTGACAATTTCTGACCCTGGCAGGCAAGAGCCCCACAGGGCAGGCTCTCTGTTCAGGCAGCCGAGGAAAGGGGCATAATACAGGGGATGGTAAAGGTGCCTGAACCCGCTGCTCTGTTTGGGCCGTGAGGATTCTCAGTTCATGGTTCTAGACCTATTAAGATTTCAAGTGCTACATAAATGCCAAGTATTGTATTCCTGGGGCTAAAAAGAAGGCAATCTTTCCTTATCCTACAACTGCAAGGTCAAGGTAAATGTGACTGTTTAGAAACACTGCAGTCTTGAAGCCCCTGGGGGATTTTAATGTGTTTTATAAACTTGTTTCCAAACCAAGCTATTAGGAAAACAAGATATTTCTCCATAAACCCTTTCTTTTTCTCTCTTTAGGGACAGTACTGCCTGCCTTACAGTGCCTTAACTCAATCAGAATCATCATTTTTACAAACAGACCATTTTTCATGACTTGCTTGATCAACTTGGGAAGGTAGCTTTTAAGACGTTATAGTCATACACAGGAAAAAAAAACCCATCTTACTCCATCTGTTGCAGCCAGAGATGTAACAGAAACCACATCCTTTGTCTGAAGGTAATGCATAGGGAAAAATAATAGACGTATGCACTTGTTTTCCCTTCACACTCAGCTGCAGTTATGCAATATTACGGAGGGAAAGGAACAAGCTCTTTCACAATTAGATTGCAGAGCTAAACTTCTTTTTTCATACAGAAGTTTGTGGTGGGAGATGCCAATATTTACCCAAGGCTTCACCTGTATCAGGAGGAGATTTCAAGCTGGTGGCTTTTGAAAACTTATGTTGGGGCAAAAGGGGTCCCAAGGACAGGCAACCCGAATAATCGCGGAGAGCTGTGGCACTGCTGGGAGCTGACGGGGGCTCGCTGTGAAACGAAGAGCAACTGGTTGCTCAACGGTGGATCAGTTCTGGGGAAGACTAAAAAATTTATTTACATTGGAGGTCTTAATTGCCCACCTTTGTCTTTATATCCAGGAGGTAGACTATATAGATCAAGGGGATTGGAATTGGGCTTATTTTTTGTCTCAGCACAGGAGTGTCAAAAGATTGACACCTGGAGCACACACAGAAAGGACCTGCTTTAAATGAACAGAGGAGGACCCTATCTGCTGATTCTGTTGGGGGCCTGAGAGTCAGCCAGAAACCTCAGGAAACTTCTAAGCGTTACAGGACTGAAAAGTGATTTCAATCACTCTCACTGGCCTCAGCAAAGCCACAGTTTTTCACACACACCCCTCAGCCAGAAGTGAGAGCTCTCTTTCCCCTCCCCTCTTCATGCATGTACTTCAAACATGTAAAATATTCAGTGAAATAAAGATTTAGTGCAGAATCTGGAAAAAAAAAAAACCACCTTATTCTGAGTTAAAGTGGTCTCTAAGCAGTGCTGTCAAACTGGGAGTTTAGAGAGCAATCCAAAAAAGAGGGAGTTTTGAGACTGCTGTTGTAGAGAAAATGTGGAGCCACACACCCCACAGAAAGTAAATATGTGTAAGAGGAAATACCTGCTTATCTGAGAACTAGTACTACTCAAACATGCCTTTTGTGGGCAAGAAAGAGCGGCAAGGTCTGCAGATTTTGCTGCTAACAGAATACCTCTGGCAGGTGTGTTACACTCCATAGGAATGGACTTTGCACCACAGCATGGATCTAATTCCACCCCAGCTCACAGGAATGGAGGTTTTTGGTCCTCTCTGAAACAGATCTTACCAGCTCTCTGTAGATCTTTCAGGTGGAAAACTCAGCTTCCTAATGACAGTTGAATTTTTTACAAAGTTTGATTGAGAAAAAGGACACATCTGTGTAGTTTCTTCCCCTTTTTTAGTCTCTGCAGCTCAGACAGTTAGGGAGGTAGTTAGATAACTCTCAGCTTGAAAACTATGAATAAAATGCTGAAATGCAAACATAGTTTTAGAAAGTTACTGGTTTTGTCTCTATCAACAGTGGATTCACCTTTGCAGGTGCTGGTGCAAGCAAAATGTTTTAATAAAGATTTTTTTTTTTTCAGTGCAGTGCTATCATTGTTAACAAACAACTCCAATCAATATTCTGCATCACTTTTTGAGAAAAAGCATTAACGGAGGGGTGCAGGAGAAAGGAGCAATAACAAGTAAAGCATCTCTTTATTTCTATACAGTGTGAGACAATATGCATAAAGAGAGAGGAGGAGGCATTAGCAAAGGGCAAATAGGAAGGAAAGAGATTAAACTAGCTACGTTGGGTATGATTGCTGGAAGACACCGTATGTTGTTCTCAAAGTATAAGTCAGCTATCTCAAGAGCAGAGCGCATTACTCAAATTCCACAGACAGTACTGGGGACTTCTCTGGGAAGTTACTGATGAACAAAGGGAAAATATTATTAGATCCTTATTACAGACTGCAAACAAGTAGTGTTCTGAGTAGTAGTAAACGCTGAGTCAGAAAACTATCATGGGATGTGTCTTTGACGTAATGGGGATGTAAATTAACAAGTCCATTAGGAAGAAACTTGTGAGGCAGAGAAGGGTCTGTGTTTCCCAGTATTGCTCAGGGTGCAGCAGCCACCCGATATCATCTTGTTCAGGCTGACATGCTTTACACCTCTCCCAGGCTCAGTTTACCCCAGCAGAACTAAATTACCTGCTCAAGGTTGCTCAAGTAGCCTATGAATATCTAGTCCTGAATAACTGAAAGCCTCCCTATCTCTTAGCCAATGTCCTTAACTACAAAACTGTCCTTCCTGTTTGATGCCTTGTTTTGAAGTGAATCCTTGACCACAGTTGTACTCTCCTCTGCCGTGTCATCAGCCAAGTCTACTGTTTCCCCGTTGCCAGTAAACACTTGATTGCATTTATCACATTGTGGTATTTTTGCCTCCCTGTCCAAACTCTTCGAATTGCTCACCTTGCAGCAAAGCCACAACAAGAACAACCTCTGCTGCCATTGCTGGTCCTGTTTCTTGCTTTCTGCGGTGCAGATGGAAATCTGACCTTCACCTTGGAGTGATTTCCCATTCATCATCAAGATGAATAGCTGTCGATCCACCCCACGCTGCTTAAAGAGGTGCCTTGCAAGTGCCTCGGTGCATACTTCCCAGCTGCACCAGCACAACTACTTCTCTGCAGTGTTTGCATTGGGTGAATAGTGCTCATAATCTGAGACTTAACGTCAAATATTTTCTGCAAGGGAAATAAAAATGTCAACAGGAAGTGAAATGTGACCTGATTAACAGTTAGACCTCTGACTCTGCTTCATTTTTGACTGATGTGGTGTTTTACAAGGATAATAATACTACCGATTCCTCTTAATTGATGGACCCTGATAGAAATATAAATTAAGCAATTAATACAATTCTCTGAGACTCATAAAAATAAACTGTGCGGAGAGACAGTCATATTTATTTTTTGAATTACTTTAAAAACAAGTGTCATACAAAGCATTACAACATTTTTTCTAGGGAAAGCCAAGGCAAGTCTGACCTCCTTAAGAGCCAGAATGTGCCAGAGGAGGCAATGCAAATGGTCTGCCACAGACCAGGGCAGTTTATGATAACCCAAGCTGCCTTTCGTCTGGGGAGTTCTGCAAGTCCTGATTTTCATGCGTTTTGTTTAAAACGAAACTAACCAAAAATAATTACTGTTTAACATTTAGAGTCGTGCCCGGAGGCCCCATTCAGGATCAGGAGCCCTTTGTGCTAGCTAAGAGCACGGCAAACACAGTGGGAGAAGCAGAGTCTGCAGTAAATGGCTCGCGATCTGATTCCTGATGCTTTTAATGGTTTCTTCCGTGGGAGGTGGATTTAATAGTGAATAGTAGACCAGTGTGACCTTGAGAGATGCCAGCTTGAAACCAATGGGAGTTTTCAGGAGAGAGCAGGAATTCTGGGAAAGCAAAAATTTAGAGGATTTGCAATACCCAAGTGCTACGAAACAGTATTTACAAACGTTTACAAACAGGCTGCTGTTGGATTCATTCATGTTTGCATCCCTCCATGCTTGCACTAATGGGCTTCCTGTGACTGATATATTCTCCGTGTTTCTCATTTGACTTCTGCTTTCTGAGCAGTCAGAGTTCATGCTCAAAAGCTTTCCTCTGCCACCATGAAAGCTCAGCAGTTGTGTTAATAGAGGCTGGGATTCTCTTGTAATGTCTTCAGGTGTAAAGAAAACAGCTTGTTCACCCAGAGGCGCTCAGTGCTTGCTGTTCTTTAATTCTCTTTGAAAAGTTACTCCCTGACACCGGGAGCAGAAGCCACACCACAAATTACAGGGAGTGAATAAAGCAGGATTGTTGCACACGTGGTCTCCTCCCTGCCTTTGAAATTTGAGAGCTGAATAATTCGGAAAAGGGACTTGGTTTCTTTTAAAATCAAAGCGAAGCAGAATCTGACTGTGATTTGAAACGTCTGCAATAAACGTTCCTGCGAGCCGGGCAACTGGCTGCTCGTGCCAGAGGGAGACTTACCACAGGGGTGGCCCTGCCCTGCCATCCCACCCCTCCAAAGGTGCACAAAAGTGGGTGAAAATGGGTGAGGGTTGGGGGTGCACACCTCCACATCTGGCCATGCCATATCTGCACTTCTGGTCAAATGACAGGGTGCCAGGGAAGTTCTATGAGAGACCCCCCCAGGTGTCAGCCGTGCGACAGGACCACATCCCATCCCGGGAGAAGGGAGGTGCCGGGGTACATGGTTTTCCATACCTCCATGACAGCCCTGTGGCCTACCCTCATAGCCACACGGGCTACGCCAGCAGAAAGGCTCAATGGTGTTGACTAATCAGGCAGGTACGTGGCAGGAGGAGCGGGTAGCACACCCAGGGCCACCCCATGTGTGTTTGCAGAGGTACCCAGGCTGAGGGGAGCCAGATGTGCTGCGGAGGCTAGTCCGTCATGAGAAGACGAGATGCCTTAATGGACTCGGTGATTTCTCTGTCTCTGGGGGAAAAGACTGGGAGCAAGACTAGGAGCTACCCGGCTGGTCTGGGGATCATGCACCATGACTTTGCAAAAGCTGAGTCAGGAAAACAGCTCTGAGGAAGCAGTGGCAGCACCTCTCCCCTTCTGCCACCCTGCACCGGGGCTGTTGACATCTGGACTGACCCCAGCAGCTGCGTTTAAATAGCCCTTGATTATTTGTCAAAGATAGTTAGCACAACACAAGTTGTTTTTGCACAACACAAGTTGTTTTGATTATACAGTGTAACCTGCAACTGCTACCATTTTTAAATTCTACATTGACATTTCCCTTTATCTTTCTTTCCTCCATCTCCCTCCTTTTTATATGGACAGAATGGAAAGCCTTATGTCATGCAAACTAAGCAGGATAACTACCTCCCTCGCCTCACCATTATTCCTAACTAGATGCTGTCACTAGTCAGCCAGTCTTTGCAAACAGCCACTGGGGCAGAAGAAGAGTTTAATTGAAGAGGTGTGTAAGGATGTGACCGCCAAGCTGCACTGCACTGCGGGAGCTGCTGAAAGACAATGATGTCTTCCATCTCTTTCTTGGGAATCGTCCTGGTGAGGTGAACAGGGCATTAGTTTTGTGTTTCTGATACTTCAGAGGAAACAGAAAGCAATACGGATTATCAGAGGGAAAGAACCAGGTATTAGGGGTGTTTGGTGATTCCAGTTCATTTCCTTAAGGCACCTGGTTCTTCCTGGAGGGCTCTGCATCGTGAGTTAGCGATGGCTGAGAGCGTGGCTTTGCTACCACCACGGTGCCTGCACCCCTGAGCACGTGCCCAGATGCTCAAGCCCAGAAGGATTAGGGCTGTGATTACTTAGCAATCTGCAGGGCTTTTTATGGTGGGTACAGCATACTACCAGTAGGGCTGTACCTATCACTCTTTCCATTTCTGGCCCTAGCTTGGTGCCCTGCACCACTCCTACATCAAGGTGCGTTCACACGACTGCAGCCCATGTGCCTGCCTACCTAACATCAAACGGCATTAGTTTCTTCTGACAAGGTTTGTTTAATTTCTTGAGAAGTTAGTTCCATTACAAGGACATTCCTTTGTCATTAGTCCAGTTTCACTGGGATATTGCTAAGCATACAGGTAAACATACCTACACTGTAACTGGGCTTTCACAATTCTTTTGTATCTTGAATATTGCTCATTCATACACAAAGTTAACAGAGTGGTGAGAGACACTGACGTGCAGACTTTATACTCGGGGATAGACAGGAAGGACTGGGAGAAGACCAGAGAAACAACTGCTGTATCACATATACAAGAAGCCCATTTTTCATTTTACAAAAGGTAGAAATTAAGACAGAGAAGTCAAATACTTACAAATTAGGTACATAAATTATCATTGCACATGTATCCTTAAATTGGCCTTTTTGTGCTTGTACATTTCTTACACACACACACTTTAATTATACCTTACGACTTTACCAAAGCAAAACAAGACATCTTTCATGAGTCCTCACTCTGCCTCTGTAATTCTCTAATACAAATGAAACCAAACCTACCCAAAAAGATGCAACCCCAACGGGTCTTCTTTGGCAAAGTTCCAGACGAGCCGAAATGGTCTCAGGCCACCCTAGTGTGAGTTTGCCTGCACACATGCATTGCCAAGGAGGTGGTTGGGTCTAACTCATACACAAATATAAAACATGGAATAAAAAAATGTTCTTTGCAGGGGTTTGTGTGAATGATGTTATGGGAGTGACTGAATTCACGTACATTTCTGCTCTGTGAAACTTTCCACACTCCATCTTGATGACAAATTATAATAATTCCAAAATCCCCAGATTAATTCCAGCTCCTAGCACGAAGATAAAAGATCTGAGTAAGAGCTCTGTTGCCAGACTGCCTGGGCATGGCAGAGACTACTTTCTCAGCTTTCTGAGCGATGCCTTCACCTTGCAGCAGAGACAGCTCTGGCAGTACTGCTGCCTTGTTGTGGGTACATAGCGGGCTGCCCTTGGCACATCTTTCATCCAAAAGGCAAGGAGAGCATTGCTATCAGCTTATTACTGTGTGTGGGGCAGGGCACCTTTGCTGGTCACTGTGACCTGTAGAGAGAAGTGATAGTGGGAGAGGCTGGATTTGCTATCTTTCTCCCCCAGCTCCCTGCTGGCTCTGGAGCAGGAGGGCTGTTAAATCCCTGGGATCCAACGGGAAACGTGGGTTTATGCTGCTGCTCCCCAAGGTGCTCTGGGCTCTCAAGGACACCATGTAAATGTTGATTAGACAGAGTGGCGTTGACCTGGAGATCATTAAGCGCCACAGCTATTACTGCAGGTATATTGGATTGCTACTACTCACAGGCTGATAGACCATGTCTCCTGCTAGGCTGCGCTCTGTGGCAGCATTTTTCAGAGCAAAACTCTTCTGCTCACCACTACTGGTGCTGCAGTGTTAAAAATGCTGTTTATAAAGAAATGCCGATGTCCTAGCTCCGAGTCCCTTAACCTCTGGGCTACAGCCTGCAGCAGGGGATTGAACGCTCCCCCCTCTGCCTCCTTTTTTTTCTGGGAGATATGGGAGGAGAGGTCAAAAAACTTCTTTTGTGTTCAAACAAGGGGTCACGGCATGGAAAAGGCTGAGGAGCCCCGGGGTAGTCTTTTTGCAGGGCAATTAACAGCTAATGGAAGCTGGGCCAGGGTATAGATGGACTGACTGCCTGCAAAGCCCTTCCTGTGCTGGTGATGTGCTACAAGGAGGCCTGGGAAGACATCCTCGCTCTTCATAGACACTGTTCCCTCTCTGGATTCTGCTAAATCAGCTTGTCTGCAGTGACAACCCCAGGGGATTATGTATCCTTCCCAAAGTAGGCCACTTGAGTGGAGAAGACAGGGGAAATGCCTCCAGGACAAAACAGAGGAGCAAAAAACCTCAGGGCAGGAGATTCCTTTGCTCCCCAGTGCAGAAAAGTGACTGCATTCAGGCTGCACTCTACCAGCGCTTGATTTCGATGCCTTGGCTCCCTCTGTCCTGACAGGCAGGTCTGAAGAGCAGGGGACTGAATCCCCCATGGTCTTGAACTACACATCAGAATAGCTGTCACAGTTGTGTAGGAAGTCCGAACACAGCTTAGACATTCCCAGCTGTACTGGTTTTGGCTGGGATACAGTTAAATTTCATCATAGTAGCTTGTACAGTGCTATGTTTTGGGTTTGTGATCAAAACAGTGTTGATAACACACTGATGTTTTCATTACTGCTGAGCAGTGCTTACACAGCGTCAAGGCCATTTCTGCTCCTCAGCCCAGCAGCGAGCAGGCTGGGGGGGCACAAGAAGTTGGGAGGGGACACAGCTGGGACAGCTGACCCCAACTGACCCAAGGAATATTCCAGACCATAGGACGTCATGCTCAGCATATAAAGCTGGGGGAAGAAGGAAAGGGGGGATGTTTGGAGTGATGGTGTTTGTCTTCCCAAGTCACCGTTAGGTGTGATGGAGTCCTGCTGTCCTGGAGATGGCTGAACACCTGCCTGCCCGTGAGAAGTGGGGAATGAATTCCTGGTTTTGCTTTGCTTGCACACACAGCTTTTGCTTTACCTATTAAACTGTCTTTATCTTAACCCACAAGTTTTTGCACTTTGACCTCTCTGATTCTTTCCCTATCCCACTTGGGGTGGGGGCGAGCAAGCGGCTGTGTGGGGCTGAGCTGCCCACTGGGGTTAAACCACGACACCAGCATTTTATTTTAGGCCCCGTCCAAGTTTACTTGAAGCCATCAGTCTGTTGATTTGGGTCACCTCTGGATGAGGCCCTTTCATTCTCCTTAGGTGTCTACAATTTCAGCAGTGAGGACGGCCAGTGGTATGTGCCACCCTCACCAGCAGCCTCTCTCGTTAGCTAAGGAGAGGCCACAGAGATTTACAAGAAGACAAAGGAGCAAGTTTCCCAATTCCTGTGTCCTTCTGTCTTGGGGTTCATGGTGCATAAAGCAGCTGGAAGGGAGAAATTTTGTGGACACCCTTCTATTGAGACTTTGGACTAACCTTGCTACCCTGAATTACAGTTCCTTTGGAAAGTGGGACTGAATGTTAGCTCTCCAGCACAGAAGAGGTTTTTTTCTTGTGGAATTAATGTTTCCTAATTATTCCAGCACTGCCCAGAGGACAACCCCTTTTGCATAAATATGACTCACTTTTCCTAGCCACGCTAGGAAATATTCCTGCCCTGGGAATATTTTTCTTCTTCAGAAAGTCTGCATTTGCTTGATCATGATTTTTTTTTTGCATTTGGCTAGGGCAAAAGCCAATGGAAAAAAAACACCTCTAGAAAAATCACTGGGGTAATTTTCTAATGGGGTTAATGAGAAGTCTAATTATGATCTGTTGGTAGTGGTGAGTATGTACGTAACTGTTCTAGAGGGTTAGCATAGACAGCGTGTAGTATGTCTTTCTTGAGCAGAAAGTGGCAAATCCCAGTGGCCTTACTTGCCCTCCTAAATAAGAAATCATTTTTATGAATGATTTCAGGAGAAGCTACCCACCCTGCTGAAGTTATTCAGGTGCTGTTGTTGAGAACAGCTTTGGTGTCAGGGGCTGAGGATGTGATGGCTGGAACATGGCTGCTTGTGATATTTAGTCAGGCAGGTCACAAGCAAGTCAGTACTAATTCCTGGTTTTTTTCTTTTTTATGATTTTTTTTTCTTTATTTGGAGTGGGGGAACACAATAAAAACTTTGGAGCATTGTTAAATTAAACAACAAGGGTGAAAAAGAAAACCAAATTGAATGTAAGTGATTGATGCTGCTTATTTGCTCGTATGTTGCCAGGGAGCTCCAAGGAGAGCAGGGAACAACCAATAGCAGGCAATGGGGGTGGAGGAGGCCTTTTTAATTATATCACATCATTTTTCTGAATAATATTATTTTATCTCTCACAGGATCTTAAATAAACATCTCGGAAACACACCACGTTATATTTTTGCATGTGGATTGCCTGCTCAGCTATGGTTAACCACTGACTTCGTGTTTAGGTTCCTGTTTAGATAGGCTGCGTTGTCACCCTTACACTGTTGGAAAGATAATAGTCTGGAAGAGATAGGAAATTGGAGAAAACCTGCAAGAATGAGTTCAGCATCCAAAGGATCCTGCACTTAAAGCTGTCAGAAAACCCCTCCTTCTCAGCGTGCATGCAGCAGGATGAGCAAAGCAATGGCCAGCACAAAGGGCTGCATCCACAGACAGGACAAGTTGGCTCTGTCACCACAGAGATGTCCCCTCCCTGGGGAACTGGAAGGGCCATGCTGTGTGGGGGCAGACCAGGCAGAGGTGGAGAACCACCAGGTGAGATCTGTGGGTGGTGCACAAAAGCGTTGTGCTGGAAACTGTTTTTTCCCATCTGTTCCTGAGAAGGTGGAGCAGTTGTTAAACACAAAAAGCAGAGAGATCCTCTCATTCATCAGTGAAAGCAACCGAGAGCCAAGTTAGCTTGGCTGTTTGGTGTTCCTCATGGTGCTTCACTGCAGCTGCAGTGGTCTCAAGAAAGATGCAAGAAGGGAAATCCTTTCTCCTGGCCCTACCTGGGCTGGAACTTGCCTGCTGTGTTTCATGGTGTATTCTCCAGGTTGTGCACCGTGTTACAGTCCTCACTGTGACAGGCACTGTTCGGTCCAGTATATATTAAGCCCTCCTGCTGCTTAGGCATCTTTTCACATTAATATGTGCACCTGGGCAAAAGTTTCAGTACCTCCAGGGGATTTTCTCTCTCAGGCACAGGAGGCATATGTTTAGGTAGTAGTTACCCTGGCAGGATGAAGACCTAACTCAGGATACAGCCTTATCAAAGCAGGCTATGTGTGATGAAAGGTTGTGGGAAACAAAGTAATAGATCTTAAGGAAGATATTGAGAGCTGAATTATGCAATTAAGATTCTGTTGTGGAGCAATGGGATGGAGACTGTATCCACATGAGCATGCTAGGGTATTCCACAGAACACCCCAAGTTCCTGCCTTTGTAGTGGTCCAAACTGGGTACCTGCCCAGACCATGTCATTGCTCACCATCAGCCAGCACGCCCAGGTTTCCCTTGTGTTCGGAAACTGGGACTGGGGAAAGGAGGTGGCAGGGAGGTGTGGGGTCAGAATGTGGTGGAGCAAATCTGGAGGTAGCAGCTGGGAACTTCTGACCAATTTGGTAATACAGACACGGTTTAGAAAATGGGGCTTCCTGCAATTACATTAGTATTGGCTTGTACTTAAACGGTCGAGCCAGTGCGGATCCACAGAAAACCTCACAAAAAAGATTGAACACAACTCATTCCATGACAAACATCTGTGCCTACAGAAGACCCCACATATCTCAGAGAAGTATTCAATACGAGATCTGTGGCTGCAGATGAACCACAGTGACACTAACTCACAAATGAACTTTAGTGGCTGGGGAGGACGAAGGCAGTGGGCATAGTTTTATTGCCCTCTCCTGTCCAACAAAGTATCTGCTGGGGGAGGCTCGGTTACTGCTACCTCCACCAAGGGAACTGCAGGTCGCTTATCACTCTGTGTGGCTTATGGGCTACCACCACGAGGTAAGCAGGATGAAGCACACCTCACGGATCTACCTAAGGAACACTCTGTTCAGGCACCCAAATGATTTTCACCCAGCCCTAGATCCAAAGCCTGAAGAAGGTATCTGTAACAAGAAGAGAGCAGTTAGGGTCCCAGCTCTTTTTTATTCTTTTCCTCTACTTGTTGGTGAAAGAAAGATGCACCTTTCTGCTCACAGTCAAACCCAGGTGCCTTGTTCCCCTTCATTCTCGGGAATATGCCACTTTCCTTCAGCGCAATCCCAAAAGAATTAGACAAGGGAAAAACAACTTTTCCTGCACAGCATGTTGCCACAATGCCAAGATACTGCTGGGGCCAGAAGTGCGTGCAGAAATAAGCTTGATATGTAAGACCTGAGGCCCTGCCTTCATGGCTCCAGATTTCCATGAGTGTCTCTAAGTCAGAAGGCTTGACATCATATCAAACTCTGCTAACAGATGATTTAAAAAGCAAAAAGCCACGCAGATCTGATGAGGAAGATGTACATTTCACCCCAGACCACTGGAAAAAAAGAAAAATAAAGGGGTGGAGTGAAAAAGATTAAAATGGAGACTGACTGGCAAAGTTGGGGTGAGGAGAAGTCCCCACATTTCCTGTGTGGTTTTGTATCTGTAGAGTCTGCTTTTGCAATGATTATTATAACGAACAAGGGACTCACAAAAAGGCTGCTAATGCTCACTGATCAGAAGTATAATGACGTGTAAGCTGCAGCTGTTCCAGTGGATTTCTGAACAGCAGGCTCTTGTTGAATGAGCCCCATGATTATTTATCTCCATCATGGGCTCTTTATTTCAAGGTATTTGTTGTCTTCCCTGCATTTTGACCGGCTGTCCTTACGCACAGAATGCTCCGATAATGGATTTTTTTTATTAGCCTCCTCTTCCTCCTGCTTCTACAAACACGATGCAGCCCCGAATCACTGTGTTATGAAAGGGAAGGTGCTGCCAGTGTTTTAACAAGGGCTTCCCACAGCATTCTCCCCCATTAGCCTCATAAACACAGGGCAGTGGTGGAGCATGTGCTGCAGAGAGAAGGGTCAGGAGACTATTTATTCTCCCCATTTAAACAAAAATGCTTTCTCGTGAGCAAGGAGAGAAGCAAACAAATAAATTAAGCTGTGCCTTGATGGAAGCATTTATACTGTGTCCTTGGGAAATGTACCGAGTGTGGGGATAGTGCAGGCCAGTGTTTAACTTGGCTGATTTGAAATGGTTTGTGTGTAAGTGGAGACCTTGCAGGGGCACTGAGAGCATTCTGCCGCTTGATTTTTTTTCTTTTTTTTTTTTTAATATCTTGTGTCTGGTGCAATCTGCTCTGTTTCAAGGTAAAGTGCTCGTTCTTTGGAGTCACTTTGTGACAGCACTGAGCTGGAGTCACAGGCTTGGGGCTTGGAGACAGAAGACCAGAGGTCTAATTGTGGTTGCCGCAGACCTGTTACCCGATGCTGAGGGAATGGATTCTTCCCATTTGCCAGATAAGGATAATGTTCATGCACCCACCTCAAAGCTAATGTACTACTGCTTAAAATGTCAAATATTTTTACTGTTTTCTTGACACCCATTGTAGGCAGGCATGGCTGATCCCCATCTTCTCAAACAGGAGGAAAAACTCTAACCATAAGCTGGGCAGCTCCCAGCCATATCTCCAGCTCTTTGGTTTATCATTGCTATGAACCTGCATACTTGGTCCAGTTGGAGGCTGGAAAGCATACTTGGGAATTCATTGGCTCAAAGCAGAACACAGTTAAAGGAAAAGCTCTTTGGATAGTGTGAACTGGCACAGCACTCCTGACATCAGCAGGGTTATGCTGACTTACATCCAGCAGTGATATCTCTCTAAATGTCCATATTTATCAACATTTTAGCATGAAAAGTTGTGTTTCTATTATTGTATTTCATTTTCAGCTGGTTCTTTTTCTCCCTTTTTTCCCCTGGGATGACATCATTGGAAGTCTGTTAGTAACACTTCTCTCCCTGTCACTCACTGGACCAACATGTATTTTCTCTCCATATGATTCTATTGGAGCTGTAAACTAAAAAGGCTCTTTGATTATCATTTTTATGCAAGGTCAGCAGAAAGAGCATGCCTGCTATTTTAAAGGGAGTTTTAAATATTATTTTACATTTTTTTTCTGAGTATGTGAACACAGAAATGAAAAGGCTCAACTCTCTGATGCATGCCTGCCCTCCCTCCCCACCGTACCTTCTTCCTGGAAACCAGTGTTATACAGGCTGTACAGAGGAGGGCACCAAGCCTGTGCATTCCTTGAATGGTTTGACTCCACTTTAAAGTGGGTGATGAGTAGCAATAAAACAAAACGCAATGCACAAATGATGTCTCCAAACCAGTATCAGTGTGGGCATGGGCTCCTCCAGTCAGGCAACTCCGGATGAATGAAACACACTATTAAAAAAGGAGGACAGCCTGAAATCAGAGGCTTGCTGTGGCTTGCTGTGACAGAACTCACAGCAGCGTGCCGTAACCCCTGGTCTCACAGTGCTAGAGGCATAGCCACAAGGTTGTGTTCTTTCACAGGCTGTCTGGGATGTGAAGCAGAAGCAGGAGGGCAGGCAGGTTTGGGGTTTTTTGACATTTCCAGGCAACCGCTTACTCAGAGCACCAGGTGGCTGGCACTGTGACAAGATGCAACAGCTGAATGGACCAGAGAAATGGAGGTGGCAGCAGCCTAAAGGGCAGTAGACAAGCCCAAACTCACAGACTAGGTGGCAGCTTTGGCTCACCAGCTGCCCCTACTCTCAGGGGGGAAGGTCATATCATAGAGGTTGTGGTGTGGTATGGGGAACTTGGAGAGATCAGACATGACTTGCGCAACACAGCAGGAGATCTCTGCAGTTCACTCTTCACCTCAAATACTTCAGTGGATTCATCAATGACTCTGCAGCTCTCATGCTCCGCAAACGTTGAGGTCTCCTTTAGCCCTAGGTCTTGTGCTGGATCTCCTGCAAGAATCTCTTCTTAAGAGGCAATGAGCACTTGCTCATCTTCCATGGCTGCATTGACCCCGGGGAGCTGGAGAGTGCTTCTCAGCTCCTGCGTGAGGGTGCACATCCTGGCCATGCTTTTGTAACACACCAGGTTGAGCCTGACAAGAAGACAAGGCTTGCAGGGAGTCAGGGATGAAGCACACACTGCAGCGGGTGCCTCGGTTCTTCGTCTGGGGGATGAGTGCTGGGACTCCAGGGAGGTAGTTCAGAGCTGGCTGAGCTGTAGCCACTGAAACATAAGGGCATGTAGGGACCTGCAGGATGTAGGCAGCAGGGAAGTCAGACTCTTGTGCAACTGTATTGATTGCATCAGGGCTAAATTTGCTCCTTTAAGTGCTGAGAATGCATCATGATTATTATTAGACACTGCTTCTTTTCTTGTTGCGAATGGTAGCATATATTAATACTCATAGGAACCGGACAAAATTACTTGCCCACAGCTTTTTATAATATCTAGAGTTCAAAAAAAGCATGGGGTGCTTTTAGCCAGATTGTAACATTTTTGTCTCCTCACACAGCTGATGGGATGTCTGCTCTACATCCATCCATTTTCTGCTTAAAAGGTCATGTTTAATTTTCTAAATGAGCCCACTCCCCCCTGCCCCAGGCGCTCAACTCCAGACAATGTCTTTTCTCTCTCCATTGCAAGACATCACTGCATTTTCCCTTCACTACTATGCTGAGAGGGTGCTTGTGCTTACAACGCTTGTGTGCAGTGAGGGAGAAAAAACATCTGCCACCAGTGACTTCCTAGACATAGTATATTTACAAACCTTGTTATTTGCCATGAATATGTCAAGCCTGGTTGACGCCCTTATGGGCAAAGTAAAATTGTATGAAGGGTATTCTCTCTTCTGCTCCCTGAAGGAAAAAGGCCTCATTTTATAAAGGCAGCACATAGGTGTGAGAGCCCCAGGGGATGGGGGAGAACATCCTGTAATTCACTTAAAACCAAAACCAAGTGGCCGTCTTTAAAAGTTCTGTCACAAGTAGATAACTGCAGTCTCTCTCCCAAGTCCCACGGCAGCATGGGACCTGACACATGCCAGTTTTGGCCTATGCTCCCACCTAACAAAATGTGGTGCCAGAGGAATGGTATTAAATATTTTCTGTGGTAGAGCTGTGCACCAGTTAGTCTTCACCCATAGAAGTGATTATCTGATGTCACCATTGCTGTTAGCCTCCCCTACCCAAGAGGAGGTCCTCTCCAGTGTTACCTTCCAAGGCTCTGTCACTGTGAAAGGCTCTGAGGGGTGCATCTGTACTGTTTCAAAACCCCAAATACCAGCTAATGATAGATACGGAAGGTGCATAGCTCTCATAAGTATTCTTACGACTTCTGAAAAGGTATGTTCTTTTTCAAACAGCTTCCTTGCAATGGGATCCATTTTAATGAGATCCTCTTTCTCTGCTGCTTCCACAAACAATTTTCTTCATTCCCTTTAGCCTACTAATACCTCCCGACAACATCTTTCTGTTATCATTTGTTATACATGGCAGTCCAAAACTCTGCTCCTCTTGTAGCTTGGTTCTGAGGACATCACAGAGAAGTAGCTGAGCCTCAGAGTCTCTGCAAGGCTAGTTATTTTGTAATGAGGCAGCAGATTACCATTAGAAGTTCATGTATGCAATAGTTAAACCTTATGTAATAACTCTGACTCAGTCTAAGCGAAACAGACACTCTGAACATGATGAACATGCATATGTCAGTAGTCAGAGGGCTGGAATCCCTTTTCCATGCCAGCACCTATTTCTGTAACGAGACCTTTTATTAGTTCTGATTCAATTTTCTCAGCGTTTAGCTGAAGAATTTGGAAATGCTCACAATTGCTGGCATTGGCCAAGTAATCCTCCCAACAAGACCCAAACAGTGAAATTTGGGATTCACCCAGACACAAAGCTAATTAAAGAATCATTTCATTGCTTTTTGTTGAGCTTTAAAATAAAAAAAACCCATGCTATGCTACTTGTTTTCAAGTACATCTGACTGTTCCTCTAGCATCTTTTCATAAACAATTGCCTCCCACTTTAAAAAAAACTTACAGCTGCCTCCCTTCTTTTATAATATAACAGTAACAGAGAGCCATTCATAGAGAATACTGTCATGGTCCTAAAACCATTTCAAAATCTTCTCCCACATGGCACAGATAGCAGAGATAGGCAGAGTGGCAGACCATTGCCTTCAGCTTTCCTACAGGAGCACTTTACTGATATTGGCTCGTATTTTTCCCCCTTGAACTGTGGAGCCAATCTTTGTGTGCCCTCTTGGATGTGTAAGTTGCTCTTTGTTTGGCACACCACCTGCATGTCAATGGGCGCGATTACGGTGCTTTACAATTCATCGGTACTTTCTGGGGCATCTGCACACAGATACATGCATTATGCTCTCAGCTATATTGCGGTTTGTCTCTAAACTTGCATTCGTTTTTCCTCTCATGCTTGAACTCTCAGGTTTGCAAATACTGCCACTTACCAGCTAAAGAGTGCTCGGTCAGAGACTGCTGCATGCGGACTCCAACCCTACCTACAACATGCAGCACTGTGCAACAGACACAGCAAGCTGAACAAACACAGTTTCCTATCCCGTTTGCCTTTTACAGGCATGCTAGGGAGCTGGCAGCTACAGCTCAAGGAAAAGCAAATGTAGGAAAATAGGACTGCATTATAGGCGCAGTCCCGCAAAGTAATGAGCACACTCAGTAATTCCATGTTCCTGAGATCCAGCTCCCAAGTCCTTGTGCAATTTAGCATTAGAGCTGAAATGTCTCACTTAAATAAAATGCCCTTTTCAGGGTTTGTAAGCGAGGAAAGGAGCAGGTTTGGGAAACACGGAAGCGCAATCTGCCAAAGGTCTACGGGATGGCAAACAAAAGGCACAGAGCCAGGACAGAGATAAAGGATGTGATTAAAACAGCAGTACCAGCAGGTGAAAGGCCACAGTATAAGCAGGGACAGAATGCACCTCAGTGCAGTTCAATAGGAAAGGACACTACCAGACACAGACTGAAAGACTGGAAAGAGGCTGTTGGTGGCCAGAAGAGAAGATAAATCTGGAAGCGGCATGAACCAGTCTGTTATCTGGCTGAAGCAGTCAGGCAGCACTCCCTGATAGACAAATTCAGGAAGCAATGACATTAAATAGATGTAAACAAGCTGTCTCAGCACTAAAATTTTGTTACTAACCAATTAAATTTCATCTTCAACTCTTAGCTGGCGGCCCTGGCTCACAGCCCCTTCGCTCTTATTGTTTCACAAAGATAAAACATGTTGTATACTATTTCCATCAAAATCAGGAGATGGATGGAAAGCCCTTCCCTTCTCTAATGAGGCTGAAAGACTCCTTACCCTACCTATCAGAGAAGCCTGTCACATTTACATTAATTGATGCTGAGAGTTTTAGGGTTGTTCAGAAAGTGTTCAGGGCCAAAGGAGGAACGGGAGGCCCATGAAAACACGCGGTTAAAGTGGATCAGACCGTGCATTAGTGAGGCCTGCAATTTCCAAATCCAGTGTTCCTTCCTAAGGTTTAGCATTCACGCCACACCAAACAGTGCTGTGTGGGGAGCCAGAGGCCCTTTGGCAAGCGGCTGTTTCATCCTCCAAGTAGACTATTTTTACTAATGCCAGGAAAAAGTCCACAGAGCAGAAACGTGCTGCTGCTGCTGCTACAGCCATCATCCGCCTCATTTTGCCAATGATTTTGTCCATGCAAGAGTTTTTGTAACTGTAAATGACAATGCTGCTTATAATTCTTACGTTTCAGCTTACACCTCTTCAGTCCTTTCAGTGCTCTTGGAGCTAATGATTTCAGCACAACTTTCATTTTGCATCACCCTCACCATTTACTGAAATGGATCTGTCCTGGGGACAGTTCCTTCTTTTTATAGCAGCTTTTACTTGTGGATGGAGCATTTCATTTCCAGGCATGGTCTGTTGCGTAACGACCAACAATAAAGTTGAGAGCGAGGAAAAAAAAAAAGCCATGCTTTAGAGAAGGCAGAAACTTCTGAAACAGTGCAAAGCTTAAGCTGTTAGTCTCGGCGGGCCAAATGCCGCTGGCCTTTATGAACAGCAAACATTTGTAAACACGGGGTGATCCCTGCCCAGGCCTGAGCCCAGCGTGACCCACGTCTCTCCAGGTGCCCGCTGCACCCCGCAGAAGGTTGTCTTCGAAACGCAGCCACGAGCACTGCGACATGGCAGCGAGCTGCTCCTTCTTGACAGCAAACGCGTTTAAAGCCAGACCTTAAAAAAAGAGCATTCCCTGGTCATTAGGGGACACAGCGCTCTCCCACCGCCCACCTCTGAAACGCCATTTACTGTGTAGCAGGCGAAGAAAGACGGGGAGGCGGGGGGGGGGGGGGGGGGATTCACCATACCGATATTAATCACAGTAATAAAGCCGCCCGGAGACGCTCCAGGCTGGAGCTCGTTCCGAAGGCAAGGCGGGCTGCAAGCCCGCTGCACTGCGACCCTCGGCCCCTCAGCCGGCGCCTCCCGTCAGGCGCTGGCCCCGCTGGCTCTGGGGCTCGCCCGGGCCTCCGTGTCGCCCGGGGCAAAGGCCGGGCGGCGGCGGCGAGGGCAGCCCGGCCGGGTCTGCCGGTGAGGCGGGCGGTGATCGTTAGTTAACGGGGCTGCGTGGCTGGGGGGGGGGAGAGGGCGGGAGATCCTGTCAGGGCCGCCATGGCGGGGGGGAGCCCGCGGCTCCAGGCCTTGTGGGCCGCTGGCGGTGTCCGCCGCGGAGGGCCGCGCTGCTGAAGGGCTGGTTGCCCGGGCGCGACAGAGCAGGAGGGGAAGGGGTCGGCCATGGCTTTTCCGTAGTGGGGGCTGTCGGGGAGACCCCGCCGGCTGCCTGTGGTAAGCACCTCTGCCCGCGGCCCCCCCACACACCCACCCCCCGAGTGGGGCAGTTGCTTTCCCTGCCGTGGTGGCGGGGTGCCTGGCTGAGGGGGCGACCGCAGGTAGCCGTGCCTTCTGGACACGGGTTGTTGCTGCGCGCTTCCCCAGAAATGAATTCACCTTGGCCATTCATCATCACCACAGGCAATCTAATTACAGCCCTGTCTGAAAAGGAGAGGCTCATTTATAATAGAGACTTTGTTATGAAAGTGTAATACCTCGAACTACGTTTTTTGCAACATTTTTTAAAGGAAAATTAATTAATTGTCTGGTGCGTTTTAAAATAACCAGCCTCCCGAGGCTGGCGCAGCGGCACCTCTCGGCGTATTCCCTCCCCACCCAGATCGCCTGCTGTGTGACAGTGAAATGCTAAAATTATTTTGGCAGGGAAATAGTCTCAGAGGCTGTTGTTTATTTTCTACAGCAGAGGAATATCTCAGAATGCAGCCTGCACCTCTGCCCTGTGGGACTGTCTCTAATTGCACGCGGTGCACTGTAGAAGCGTTCAAAATGCACAGTTCAGAAAGCAGAATTAAACGGGGGGGTGGGTCACCCACATCTAGAATGCACCCGGCTTGCTCTGGAAAAGAGGCGAATGTACAAATACGCTTCTCCGAGAAACACAAAAACGGGTAGCGGAATAAGGCAGCTAATCTACTGACATGCACGCAGCACAGTCACCAGTGAATCAGCAGCGTGAGAGCTGAGAATCTGGGCCAGCGTGTTTGGCTCCCTCCAGCCTTTCTCACACCGGTTTCTGCTCCTTTGTCTGAGCAGTCTCGGTGATGGGACAGTTCAGGTGGGTGCTGCTCAGTGGTTTCAGAAAAGAAGTGGGGCCAACTGTGAAATGGCGCAAGGCAGAGAAAAGGCGTGTGTCACTGCTGAGGGTGCATTAGGGAATGCATGGCATGTACCTCACCAGCTGAAAAGCCTGCAGCAGACTGCAGCACCTCTTAATGTAAGGCAGGTTCTGTTCTGAGCTGCTGTTCTTGCCCAGGATAGACCATCTCAGGTCACTCCAAAAAAAAAAAACCAGTGAAAGCAGTGGCCTTAACTCATCCCCTTTTTTGTTATCTCCAGGTCTTGCTAGATAGCAGTATCTCCTCTAACCACAGTTTTTCATGTAGAGCGGCCAAGCATTAGATGAGGCTTTGATGCAAAGGAGCAATTGCAAAAATGATGAGTCAGATCCCCAGGCAGTATGAGAGAGGAGTAAACTGCGGTGGCATCTGGTATGCGGGATACTCCAGAAGCTCAGGAAGGGATTAGCTGAGTTTGGAAGTGAACAGTAGAAAGTAGGATGTGGAAGAAAGAGAAAGTCTTTGCAAGAAAGAAGGGAACTATATTGCAAGAAGATATTGGGGGAATGGTTTGCCATTTTTCCTGTACAGGAGAGGAGAAATGGACACCTGAGATTCACAGCAGGGAAAAAGGTTTTCTGAGGAAAAGGCTAAGGACAGGGCAGGGATGATAGGACCACTTCTGAAACCTTGCTCACTGGCTTTTATCTGTTGGTAGAGTGTTAAAAAAGAGATGGAGACAGAAAAGGGACCATTAGGAGCAGGACCTCCAGGAGACAGAAAATTTTGGATGTTTTTGCCAGCTGAAGCCTTCCTGTAAGTAGCATGCTGTACAAAGTATGTGCTGTATTAAGGTTGTACACATCTTCTTACACAGTGTCAGTCTTTACTATACCATGAGTTCTCCATTACCCTCATACAGTAACACTTTCAAGGCTAATCTGATGATTGGACTTGGACAGAGGCTCTTGTTCTCATTGCTTGGAATAATAAATCACAAGATACATAAGATACTACCCCATGGTCAGTGAAAACAACAGGCTTTGTGAGCATTTTGCCATGTACTGCTCTGAATGCTATCCAAAACCAAACATGCACAGACAGTCTCTGCGCAGAGCAACCTGTCCTCCTAGGTGTATGGATGAGTGCTGTCGATCACAGGTTTTCTCTTCCCAAGCTCCATGCTAACCAGCGCAAGCCAGCTGGGGCTGGAAGCAGTGTAACCACATTAGCATGATGCTGGGTCTGAGCTAACAAACCAGGTCAGCGTTTATCCCTAGAGGTCTGCCTTGAGTATACCTTATGCCCACAAGCTCAGTTCAATTAAAAGACAGGCAGATGTCTTTTCAGGTTGCAGGCCTACATCTCTGTGAGGACAGGGAATAAATGCACAACTGGGAATGGGTGGAGAACGAGAAGGACTGCAATGAAGAGATTAGAGTGGCTGCCCAGCTAAGGCATGCCTTCATCTCTGCAGGATTTTTTTACTTGACTGCTTAATGGTTCTTACTTCACAGGGTTTTCATTACACATTCTTGTCTGTATCTTTGCAGTACTAACTGTGGAATGCTGCATGCTTTAACCCGTAGTTTTGCTATTTTGATGTTGAGCTACACGTCTGGTCTAATTAGGTGTTCATACAGTGATAAACACTCATTTCTTATACACATTATGCAGAACCTTGCATGTTTTCCTGTATTTTCTTTTCTTTCTTTTGTAGTGTTTAAAGCAGGACATTATTCATTTGAAAGAGGAAAAATAAAGATGTTTATAAAAGGGCCCTGCACAAGCAGAAAAAATGCAAAGTGTAGTCCTCATAAAATTGGAGGCCAGCCCAGAGCTAGGGACCTCTAGACCTTTTGCTAAGGTCTGGTGAAAAACGTCATGGAGGTCTACTAGCTTTCGCCAGGCTTATGGGGTAATTTTATGCAGGTCACTTCAGCAGATCTGGCTTGCTCCACTGCAGCGCCGGATCTATAAATGAACTGGGTGCTGTGTTACTGTCTGTATGGCAATGGTGGCAGCTGCTCTCCAACAGCCCCCAAGAAATGCAAGATCTCCTTTAGCAATATGGGGAACATCATATATTTGAAGTCTTACCAAAATTTGGACAAAATATATTGAGTCATTAAATATATTCATTTGGAGTGTAGTCTGCTGTTTGTATATCCCTGGGCGTACCTGAACAGTTAAGTTATGCCGCTCATGGTGTCCTCTTTCTGCTTGCCGTTCATTCAGAGTTAACACTGCAGAAACGTTAGCACTACAGCAGTTGCTTTCTCTGTTGTCTGGTGGAAACCTAAAGGCTAACTGGTGTGACTTTACAAATCCTGCTGCATATCCCCAGTTTTGGCCACCTTCCTATGCATGTTTGCACTCCTGCCATGTGGGTTATGTCAGTATTTTAATGGCACAGCCTTTGGACTTGATTTCAGTCTCATGTTTTCTGGTATCCATTGATCGTGTCTTCAATGAAGTAATAAACCTGCAGTAATATAAACATGGTATGAGCAAGAGGAAAGTCAATCCTACAGTTTTTAGAGGGGAAAAAGTATGCCTGAACTTGACAAAAGCTTGACTCTCAATGCAGAAACTTACTGTTGTCATGCTTTATTTTATCAATGTGTTTCTTTTTGAGGGAAGTGCGTGGACACACACAGGTACACACACAAACCAGCTACTTTAACAGGTTTGTGTAACAAAAAATGGATTCATCTGAAAAAAAGCTAATGTTACTGACTGTTACTATATAACATGTAATACAGCCTAAAGCTATATGCTATGCAAAATGAAAGAGCATGCCAGAAATAGTTTGAAAAAGTATATGCTGTGCATTGCATTGTTTGTTGCTGGGGTTTTCTGAGCTAGACAAAGGATACTATGTCAAAATGCAATGTTCTGTACAAAGATAATTTTACAACCGTTTACATGAAAATTGTAGATTTTACAAACCTATCTGCCGGTCAAACCCCGCACTTGTTTACACTGTATATTCAAGTAAGCAATTTCACACGATATACTTTAATGCAAAATTTAGTGCTGCATGTATTGTACACCTGGAAAGAAAGGAAGAGGAAGATGAGAAGAGGGGCACAGAGCTCTTTCAATTTAGACTTTTAGATTGTGTGGTACATGCATTTCTTTCTAAAACCATCATGAGAAAGCAGGGAAACTACTATTAAAGCAACCCTGATCTCCAGACCTGTTGCAGCTTGCAAGCCTTCTCTGCCCAGTAGGCCTCTCTCACCCTGTATGCCAAGCAGCCCAAAGATTAACTAGCACCTGGAAGGTTGCTAGTATTGCCAGGTGCATTTTTTATTACAAGCTTTGCAATATGTGCTGTGCTTCTTAAAGCTCCAGCTTCTGGATTCATGTGCTTCCTTCAGCTTTAATGTAAAAGGCTTTCAGGGTGAAGCTTGAATATGTAGCTTCAGGGATCCCAATAAGCTCAAAAAGTCAAGGGACCTCCTTGTGGGAAGTTTGATGGTAAATCCCAGAAACTGTGGGAGCTCTGCCTGTGCTATCATCCTCTTACATCACTGAGCAGAGCATCAGTGGGTTGCATCCACCAGCTTCTTAGATGCCATCATGGCATGGAGGATGATATTGGGGGTGCTCTGCTTGATGTCCCCTCCATCCAGTTCTCTCTCAATGCATGTCTGATCCTGTGATCCGCACATCCCTTCCTTTTATTTCACTGTTGTCCCCCATAATCAGTTTTTTGTCTCTTCTTTCTTTTTTCTTTAGCCCTTCCCCATCTCAGGGAACTTTGAGGCTTTGTAAGGGCCAGCCTGGTCCTAAAAGGAACATTGCAAAAAGGAGTGGCTGGCTTTCAAGGTCAGAAGCCACATCAGTACCAGCAATCAGTGAAGCTGCACAACTGTAGTGCCTACTTAGTGCTCCTACTGTCTTGTGCTTCTTAGCACAACCAGGCAGTCGGATGGAGAAGATAGGGAAACGTTTCTTCTTCACAGGCAGTTCTTATGGTGCTGAGTTGTCCCTGAACACTTTCCGTTGGGCTTCCCCTGATGACTGGTTCGGGGTTCTATCTCTTGCCACTGAAACTGGAATTTTCCTTCCAGGTTATGTAAAACAAAGTCCCCATGGCACTTTGTACTGTGGACTGACAGGTGCCAGGGGAGTAGAAGGCCTCAGTAGGCCAGCAGAGCCTGAACGTTTCAAACCAGAGGAACTTTATAATGTTCGGTGGAAGAAGCAGAAATGTGGGTTTGAGTCATCCAGAAAAGGCAAGATCCACTTGCTTTTTAATGTGGTTTAGCTTCAGAATGCATTCATTTCTACATGAATTTCCAGGAAATTGGACTGTGCTTTAAAATTTCAGAGTTAGACAGGCTCTGGAGCCTCTGAGAGGGCACATAATCTGTGTGAACCCTTTCATCCATCACAGAGATGACGTGTCAGGTGTTTGGAAGCACAGAACGATGCTACACAGCAGTTGGGGCGAGGCAGTGAAAAATGCCGTGTTCTGTGGAAGCTGTAAGAAGGAATTAGGTAGATTGAAAGCATTTACTCAGTGGGGACTTGGCTGGGGCACATGCCCCCTTTGTGAAAAATGCTGTAGTATCTTCCATCAGCAGAAGCAGCTAGAGCCCTAGTGATGCGTCTCCTTCAGACAATAAGGAGAATAGCACTCCTTTCCAATACCCTGAAGGGAGAACGCTGTCCTCCAAATACTTCTCACAGTCCCTGACGATTTAGTATTGGTCTCCAAGCTAGCCTTTACACAGCCCAAAACTTCACAGGTGGTCCTTGGTGGGGCGAGGGGGGCTTACACTGAGCTGTACCAGGTCTGCTTGTGGCCTGACGCATCATGCATCTTCCGTTGTTTATTTCCAGATGATCTCCTTTGATTTTTCATCTTTATTGATGTGGATAGTCAAGTAGTGGAAATCATGTCATAGGAGTCCTTATAGCTATTCAGTGGAGGAGAGAAGCAGAGAACAGTGCATCTCTTTTAATGACAGAAGAGACAAAACATGGAGGCATTCAGGGGAACTGAGTGTGGAACCAGCCTTTCACTGAGAGACCTGACATGAATCCAGGAATAAAAAATAATGACCTGCTTTAGTTTTAACTGCCACAGTTGAATTTTTAGATTAGAAAATATGAGATCTATCATAATCCATGGGTAGGCTGATGACTTCAATTGTATGAGATTCTTCTCTGACTTGAAACAGATGAGCAGGGAAGAGTTGTTACAGAAGCAGGCTAGAAATTCAAGGGAAGGAGCAGTTCCTGGGGAAGTGCACAGGTGCAGGAGAAGACAGCAAAGATTTGCCTCATGTGGCATTGTTGTAGGAAGCTTTTTAGTAGAGCAGACTGAGAAAAAAGAATCAGTGAAGTGGTCTTCTCTTGGAAGTGTTTTTGTCAAAATGCAATTATTTTGTGGAAATGTGTCAAAATCTAAAATGGGAAAATGAGAAACAATTATCTTTTGACTTTCTCATTTCACTGTGATAATGTCAAATTGTTACATTTGTGCAAGTGAAAATGTTTCATTCTGATTTCCTCATTTAGATCTGGACTTCTCTATTGCAGCATTTGCTATTGTATTTACATATTTCTATCTATATATTCCATATTTATATTGGCTCAGTGTTGCAGAAGTACAGAATTTCTGATTCTGCAGAAACATTTCTATCTATTTTTTTGTTCTGATTTGAAACGTTAGTTTGTTTTTCAAATGGTGATCTCCCCTCGCCCAGAACAGACATGCAGACTTTTGTGGCACCTCTGCTTCTAAACGAGGAGAATTCATTTTGCCCTCAATTTTGCGTGCAGAGCAAAACCTTCTGAGGCCAAGGGGGTGGTTGTGTTCTGGATCAGTCCCTGTTCTGAGCTCAGGTTTTGCTTCTGAGGACTTACAGTGATTGAGTAGTAGTAACCAATCCCTGAATAATATATGTCTTCCTAGTGCTTTCTAGAGCAATTTGGATTGCTTTCAGCTACTTTCCATACTTTTGTTAGGAATCCTTTCTCTCATGCCCCGGTGGTGCCACTCTCAGTTCTACCATGCAGTCAAGTCACAATCCCTGTGGAAGTGCACACCACAGAAAGAGCAGCTGTCCAGAAAGTCTCCAATTACCTTTCTTACCATTTCAGCACTTTTTCTTTCTTCTGAGGTAGGCCAGTGTGCTGTGCACATGCCTACTTTCTAAGACTGCAATGCTTTTCTTTGGATTCTCTGCACCACTGACTTGCATTTTGGGTTGGTATTGAAAATGTAATTCTTAACAGCAACATTGGGAGGAATTAAACAGCAATCAGAAATCAACAGTTTTTAGGAAATAACTGGTTGTGAATAGCAGTTCTTGTGCTTCGCTTCAAAATCCTTCAGCATCAGTCCACAATTAGGGAAAGAACAAAAGAGATTCCAGAGACGGAGATGTTTTTCCCAAGATGGTATGTGTGTGCAGAGGGGGCGAGTGCTAATTGTCCCTCCTCTGCTCCTTGTGTCCAAGCCAACCTGGCAAAGAAATCCAGTGGGATTTAGTGCAGATATAAACCAGCAAGGCAAGAGGAGCAGTGCCTTTCCCAGCTACCGCCTTACGTTTTCCCTTCCCCACTGGGGCCTTGGGAGGTTGCTGCTGCATTGGTGGAGGATGACTGAAACGTGCATTCATAGCAGCAAAAGTCAATTTTGAAAAATTTCCCAGGTGAGTGTCAGTGTGCCACTAATCAAATTGAGGGTTGATTGCAAAACTAAAAATGAAGTAAACACTTTGCATAATTTGGTAGACTGCTGCTGCGTGTGTGCGTGTATGTGTTTATAGACTCTTCCTTAAGCATTGTGAATTGAATTAATCATGGAAAGAGAGCACTGTGTGTTCATATTCTTGATGCAGTTCCAGAGTTGTTTTGTATGTTCTGGACTAGAGTAAGGGCTGGGTTAGGTGATATGGAAGAGACCAGGCCTTGTTCTCCAATGGCTATATTTGCGGGCAAGATTTAAAGGCAGTTCAATGTTTTTTGCATGACTTGAGAAATTTTAGACTGCATTCCATATTTACCGTGTAGAAAGCAAAGGAGCTGTTTTATCTCAGCTTCTAGGAATGCTTAAGTTAAATGTCTGTGCCTGCTTGGGTAACCACAGCTATTGAAATAAAGCACATGAAATCCCAGATCCAGTTGCAACACCCCAAAAATGCAGCCTTAATGCTTCTGAGAAGGCACCACAAATTGCCAGTTCTCATCAAGCATCAGTCAGTGCCCCTGAAGCCAGGCTTATTTACATCAGCCCAGGGTCTGGTCCCTGAAATAAATACATGTTCTTTCTCTCACTAAGACTTCACAAATTTCCCAGCCCTACCTAAGCCTACAGCAGCTTTCTGTCTCATTTACATTGGTTTGAATTGGGTGAGTTAAGGTTAAGCAGAGGGATTGGCACAGTAAGAGTTGGCCAGCCCTCTGATGCCTTTCAGTTGGCTGCAAGTAGACTGAACCAACCCCCTTTCTCCCTACAGAGACTTTACAACATATACAGCTTCCTGGCAGCGCAGATGGACTGCTCCATTCAAGCCAGCCCTATTTTCTTTTGTGAGATGAAACAAAATGACCACATTTGACTAGCTCTAGATTCATTGCTTTGACGTGTTTTGTCAGTAAAGCCAAACCCAGCCTGTGCTAGTTACCTGGAGCATTGGACTGGACGCATCGCTTTTAATTCTTTTCTTTCTTTGAGGAAGGAGGGAGCTTCTAAAAGGTGCCTTAAGGCCTCCTCATTTTCCCTCCCATACTAATCCTGTCCATTGGGATTTCACTGTCAGTCCTTAGGTGCTGTCAGGCTGCTGTGCAGAGTTCATTGGCATGCCAGGTCCTTATCCCCACATTCGTGTTGTCTCAAAAAGCAACATATAGGGATGCTTTGGCAATACAAAAGGAAGGTTTTCCTAGCTGTCATGGTGAAAGGAGAAGGCATGGGAAAAAAATAGTTTAAATATCGGTGCAGTGCTCCCCCAGTGACTGTTAACTTAACCTTCAAGTGCCTCCATTTTCCTACTGGTAGGAAGGGGTAAATAGGGGAAAATGGGGAAAATTGAATGAACCTACTAATTAATATCTGTAAACCCCCTAAATGATCAGTGCAAATCTTCGTGTGAGACAATCAAACGGTGTACTGAAGGGTCCACTAACTGGTAGTCCCTTGCAAGGGTAGGGACAGGAGTAGCACTCTCCTGCAGGCAGGGCTGCCCGCAGTTGGCTGAGGGGCTGAGGGAGCCCAGGCAGAAGCAGCAAGGCGCCTCGGGAAACAGCCAGGAATTGCAAGGAGGAGGGAGAGGTCTCAAAATCCCACTCAGCCTACAGGTTCCCTGCTGAGCTGGTCCTGCAAGAGGAAAGAAAACATGGTATTGTCCCTCAAAAGCTTCTGCCTTGCTCTCTGTGCCTGCCCTCTTCTAGCTGCCAGGGGTGTCTGGAACAACACAGCCAGAAAAGCAGAACAGGGTAGGGACCTCTTCCCCAGTGCCCTCAGCCTGGGGGGGCTCATACTGGCAAGGCCAGAGGCTCCAATGGGTATGGGACAGCGCATGGTCACAGTGAAGTGGGCTGAGGAGCAGTGAGAAGATAGAGAGGACGCTGTCAGCAGGTGTTTTGGATGATCAGAGATGCATCGCTATTGAGGCTGCGAGGCACACATTTGCAATGTGGCCATAGGCTGGCAATATCAAGCTATGAAGGCAGAAGAGGCTGAGGAGAGTGCAGAGATGGTCCACAGCAGGAACACTGTGCTGTTCAGTAAGAGAGAACGGGAGGTCTCAGGGCTGCCTTGAGAATGTTGAAGAGGGCACGCTGAGCTGGTGCTTTCCATCTAGCTGTCATCCCCTCCTTGCTCAACCACCTCTGTTGTTCCCTGACCCAGTCCTCCGCTCCAGGCAGTACTTTGTGTTGTTTCTTTTTTGCCCCTCTCAGCCTCTCATCAAGGTGTAAATAACCCTTCCCACTCCATGTGGATCTGCAGGGCTCTGCTGTTCTCCTGCAGGGCTAAAAATTGTCTGCAGCAAAGCAGCTGCTCTGTAGAATTTATCTGACTAAAAGATTAGACTCCCTGAAATGCATCGAAGGGCTAGATCCTCACGGCTGGTATAAATCCTCATTTACAACATAGATCACAGCTATAACCAACATGTAAATCACAATGCTCCCTTCTGACTTGAAAATCTATGAATCTATGAAAATTGGCGTAATTGCATTGATTTCAGGAGGGCTGCTGTGATTTACACTGGCTGGGGACGCGGCCCGGCGTACGCCCATCCTGTTAGAACAAATTAGAATTCTCTCCGTGGCGCGGCAGTTCAGCATCCAGGCAGGCTGGGTCAGCGGCAGCATGCTGCGCCTGCCGTCAGCTCCTCCGGTCCTCCCGGGGCCCAGGGAGCAGCGGGGCTCTCCGCTCCCCCCCAGAACACTAAGGCTGTGCCTTTGCCTTTGCCTCCCTGTTAGGCTGTGTTTGAAAAATACTGTTGCCCAGCAAAGTGGTACAGTGTAGAAATGTAGGAGTGACGGTGCTTTGACCAAGAGAAGCCTGTGGGGGTGTTCACAAGCTGACTTATCCTGTCAGATGGGGTTGAGGAAATGCTTTTGCAGAATGCATCCTGCACTTTTGCCCATAGACCTCTCTGAAGCCCTCAGTGCCAGTTCCTCAGCACAGCAAAGGATGCATGCACAGTAAGCATCAAATCAGATTAACAGCCATTGAGTCTTCACTGTGTGCAATGAAGGGTTCTTGCTTTCTGGCTGCGGCGTAAGCGGAGGCTGCTGCAAAATTAGAAGAGGGTGAACAAATAGCAAAGGGGAAATATGGAGAAGAATCCCAAACAAGGTATTTTGTTCTGCGTGCAACCCATAAGAAGGCTCAAGATTGTTTACTATTAATTGGGTTTACATGGGTTTGTTTTCAGGTGGAATAGCAATACACCTTAAAGTCTCTGGAATAAGAATCAAAGTCATTTGTGTCACATACCATTTACTAAAGCCTTTGTTGATAGTGAAAGCTCTAGTTAAGGCTGCTTTTGCACTTGTCTTACAATGGCTTGTTTTCTGGTGCTTACAATTTCCTGAAAAATTATTCCTCTGGATTAAATTTTCAATGCTTGGCCTTTGCTCAGGAGAAAAAGGTTGTTGTTTTAGAGAAAAACATATGATCAAGTTTCTAAGAATATGTAGAAAACAAATTTTTATATTATCAAATAACATTTGGATTCTTTTGCATACAATTTAATTATGATTAAATCTGCAAGTTAAAAATACATAGTTTCCCTAATTCTCACCCAGAACAGGAGTCAAGGTCAACCGATTTTTGACATGTTCAATGAACAGAGTCTACTGTACTTAGAGTCATGAGAGTGCAAGTCACAACAAATAAATATTGGCGGGACTGTGAAAGCACAGAATGTGGCCAAATTCTTCTTTTGACTATCCGGTTGTATCTTTCTGAGGATACTGATGTTGCTTTTGCATATTTTCATAATCCAAGCTTTGGAGGACTTTCAGGTTTGGATTTTGTTTTAAATTGTCTGGTTATGCTGCTATGATGGATGTTTAATTTCTCTAAAGATCTGTGTAAATACTAGATCTCCTTTTGGTGGCCAACCTGAAACTTGCAGCTTCTGGTGAATAAACAACAGAACCATAGTGTTTCACCCAGCTCTGTTGCAACAGCCACTTCCAGTCTAAAGCGCAGTCCCGAGATTGTATCATCAGGGGTATGAGTCTGCCACTAGTTTCAGTCATTAGCAAGTAAAAGAGACAGAGGCACTAAACGCGGGGTGTGCACCCTCCCCCTCACCCCTTCTTCCAGACACTACTCTTTGGTGGGAAGGGGATGTTTGGTCACCCCACGTCCTTGGTCCCCTGGGCTGCACCGTGTCTATCAGGCAGTTCCTCCCTGTGCTGGACTGCCTAGCATCTCAGCCACCGCAACAAAAGACAGGCCTGTGCTCTAAAACGTCCTGTAAAAAATCAACCTGCTTACATACTTTGCAGTCTCATCCTTTATTATGTTGAAAGGAAAGTCAGCCTGGACACATTTAGTATGAAAACTGCCACTGATTGCAGGTTTTATTGGCACTTGCCACAGCTGGCTCCAACGCAAGTTTCTGTGAGCTAGGTGTGGCCCCGAAAACCTCCATCCCACTCATGCCAGACCTGTCCTGGCTTGCTTGTGTGAGGAAAAGAGCTCATACTTGGTGCACAAAAACCCTTTACGGGAAGGATATCTTGACCTCCCTACAAACAGGAAGAGGATGCCTTCTCAGGCAACACAATTTTCTGTCCTCCTTTTACCTTGTGCTGCTGTGCTTCCTCTCCACCTCATTGCCAGGGAAACCCTTTTCCTCTGGCAAATGCTGCTCTGACGATGAAATTGTTTGTGTGGAACGTCCCTGCCTTGTCAGAAAATCCGGTTTTGGTGGCTTTTTTCTGGCTGACTTGCCTGAGAGGGTGGTGATTCAAATCATCTCTGTGCATGTTAGTGAAAGGAGTGCCTGGCATCGGAGCGCCTGGCATCTGCAGCTGGCTATCTGATGAGTGGCCGTGCTGTTCGCCTTCACCTTCTACCTTCCCAGGGAGCTGGGGATCTAGCTAACCTGCAAGCAGGGCAGGTTCCCGGCTGCCTTACAAGTTTCCCGGCTGCCTTACAAGTTTCCCAGCCAGCTGGCGGGAGGGTGAGCTGGTGCCTGCCGCCGAAGCAGGTTGTTCCATTCCTGCTTAGTGAATGCTTTTATTATAGTGTGCAAGGAAGCAAAATATCGAAGCTGGCTGAGACTGTGTTGTGAGGAAATCCTCTGATCTTGCTAGCTCTGCTCAGTGTTTAGCCTTTTATCAGGACATGAGCTCATTGCTGTTTCAGGCTAAAGACAGAGCTTTGTATGGATGCTTTCCTTTCACTCTTGAAATTCTCAGTTTGACTTGCAGCTTGTGTCAGAAAGGGCCTGATCACAAAAAATGTTAATGCTTTTACCAGGAAAGTTAGCAAGCACTTACGCGTCACTCTTCCAAGTGATACAGGTGTGTAAGTAGAGAAGAGTCACACGTCTCTCTTTGAATCAGGTTCTCAGAGCATCCATCCAGATACTAATTATCTTCTGCAGAAGATCCCCAATTTCTTTTATGTCACTGAAAGCTCTAGTTGCCTGGCAATACTCAGTAACAACCAAGTGCCTCAGAGGACTGCATATAAACTGCAACATCGGCGCATTGTAAATGGAGGCAGGCGTATTTCAAGGTTTTTACAGAGGAAAAGGTGCACAGAAAAGTTTAAACAGACAGCTGAAATGAGTTCTTTTTATTCATATGATATTTTATTCCTTGTGATAACCAACTTCTGCTTTTATTAAATAAACTCCAACAAAACCTCCCCCAGCCTCTGTCTGATGTTTTATTTTTCTGTTGCTGTTCTGTGTATCATACTCACGATTCTGCTGCTGCCAAAATTTAGACAAGGGGATGTCTGACTAGGCTATCCAGAGCCTTGTCAGAATATGCAGGGCAGGACTGAGGGAGATGGCCCAAGGCATCAGCCTGCCTTGGTGCTGGCTGAGCCATCCCGAGGGGTGTCACAAGGCTCCTGACAGATGACCATGGGCTCACATGCTCTGTGACACTGTGCATGGGTTGTGTGAGCTCATGGGCATCTTACCAGTTGTGGCCGTGTCTCTTCCCCAAGGCAAGCTTATTAATAGCTCATTTAAAACAATCCAGAAGACTTTGTGATAGATTTAGCCTCAGCTTCCAGAGCTGGCACACTGTGCTAACTCCAGCGTTAATGTCTGGTCTAGTGCAGAAGAAGCACTCGCCCTGCTCCGTGCCTTTTCCCTCAATTTAGCCCCCACCTAAGCAGCATGATTGCCTTCACCTGGCTTCCTAGGTCCTGGTTTCAGGCTGTACTGCACAGCAAGATCAGGTACTCGGAAGACCTCTGTTCTGTTACGGAAAGACTCAGACTCAGTCCCAGTCACGGGACTACTCAGAGCATTTAAGCTACAATTTATGGCTTAAATCCAGGTTCAGCAGTGGGCGGGTGCTCGCGTTAGCGCCTGCCTTCAGTGTGGTAGCCCTCTGTTGCAGAAGCAAGAGAAAACTTCAGAAACAGCTGGCAGAGTGTTGGCTTTGTTTTGTTTTCTGTTCTGTTTGGTATTTCATCTAACTGTCAGGAGAGTATTTATTTTTATTCATAACAGACTTTGTCTTCATAATGCCTCTGAACATAGGACAGCAGCTGATGCTGTGTTTGCCACGTGGCTGGGGAATGCATGTTTCTGTCAGCTTACGGTTTTCTTCCTTTAGCAGTGATAGAAATCGGTTGTAATCGAGCACTGCTGTGGAAGTTACCCCTGCTTAACTCTGAGGTGAAGACTGTTTGTTTGTATTGTAAACTCTAATTCAGCAATGACCAGTTCAAATTGTGCTTTTAAATGCAAAGGTACATAAAATGGTTGTGTCATGGACAGTTGACCTACCATTTAAGTGTTTTTCTTGATCACATTGCAGTTCCTCATAGTCTGGAGTAACAGCTTTCCAGAAGATCTGTGATAAAATGATCTCAGGCTGTTTCCTGGGGGAACTGGGTTTCTTAACTGGATTTTTTTCTTTTTTTCCGAACAGCCTTGAAGTGGTGCCTGTAGTAGGAAGAGGAGCTGCCATATCCCAGCCCATTCCAAGTGGAAAGAGGATCCTCATGCTGCCTCTACCTGCCCACCAAAAGGCTCACCATCATGTGCATATTCCATGACTGGGTGAAGAACACTTTGGCACCCGTTCACACTTCACATCATCACAAAGGTGATGCTGGGGAAGGAAAAGTTATTGTATTCTGAATCAAGAAAAGCATAACATAAAGAATGATGTGCTCTCTCTCTGTCATCTCTCTCAACACCACAGTCAGCGCTAGTTTCCCTTCATTCCCTTTCTTTTCCTTAATACCAGAGAGTGGCCCTCAAGAAGACATTGTGCTCCATGCCTCTGGGTGGTGCTTGGTACAAGTCAAAGAAAATTGAACTTTCATGGCAGAATAATTCAACATCCTCTCATTGCACAGCTGTGTGGATGCCAGGCTTCAACCGTTCCCTTCAGTGTGGACACGATGTCATTCTTGCCATTTCCTCTTGCAGTAACCTAAAGCATGAATGCTGTTGGTCAACAAGCAGGTAATTTAAATATTAAGAGAAATGTAGGAGAGGCATGCCAGGGGGTTGGGGACTTCAGGATGCAGTACTTGCCATAGATTAAAGGTCAGAAGATTATTGTACTTTCCTAGTTTTAATTAATTACTTTCCTTGTTTGTTTTTTACCTGCTGATTTAGCTCCTTTTTTACTTTAGGTGTATGTGATATAAGTGTCTAATACAATTTACTGCAATATTTTTGTCACATTATGAAGATCAGAGTGTTACCTTCATTAATTACAAGCAAAAAAGTTCCTAGAAGTAATAAGGAAAAAAAGCTGAAGTTGTATTTCGTGGACTCTTGAAGGCCTATCTCCATGGGAATGCTATACGTAAATCTGCAGTGTTTCATGTAGATTGTGTTTAGTCCTGCATTTGGACTTCAACTCTATAGTAATTGCAAAGTGTATCCACAATAAAAGTGGAGTAAGCTGTTTTGGAGTTAGTGAAGATGTGCAAGATCGGCCACAAGCTAGCTAATGTCCTGTAGGTCCTGCTCTATCTTGTCTTGCAGCAACTTGTGTATTCCTTCAGTTAATATTTTTGCTTGTAATCAGACTGGTGGATAAATTAGGATAGTTACAGTGTCAAAAAACAGGTGGTGTAGTGGAGAAAGCAGTATTGTACTGCTTTATTTGAAGTTCACCTGTTGCCTGTTGCAAACCTTCTCAGGGCTTCCCCTTTCCCCTCTCTGACAAGTTAGCTGTCCTGTCTACAGAGTAAACACTGACTGCAAAATTCTCTAGTGCACAGGCCTACTGAAGTCTCACTGCCAGATGTACGCCTGGCTACGGTGTCTGAGTCAGCTTCTTGATCCTTCATGCTTTTAAGCACCACTTGGTCTAAAGTGGCAACTCCACTATTTCTTTTGCTTCTTCTGGCACACTTTCTAGAATGAGAATACAGAGCTCTGCGGATCCCAGGAATTATGCTCACCTCCTTTTCCTGTACCAGAATTTTGCAGTGACATAAACTCATGCTTTCTTGGAATTTCCCTTCACGTTTCTTATCATAAATATTAGAAGCCAAAATATTCTTTATTTTAGTAGCATAAAAAACACAGTAAGGTAGACCAAGCAGTGAGTTATCAGTCCTGTTTCCTGCCACACTTTCTTTAGCATTCTCAAGTGCTCTTTGGGTTAGGATCAGTTTACAGAGGCTGAAGATACGGCCTTATACACAAAAAATAATTGGTAAAATGATTTTCCAAAATGCCCCCTTTTAATAGCTCTCCATTTGTTGAGAGTAACTGCAAGAGCTTTCTTTTTTTACACAGAAAGATCCAGTGTCATGATTGCAACATCAGAACTTCCATGGATGTAAATTTTCACAAGGAAGGAGACAAGTGATTTTACTGAAGATGATTGTATACTGCCCCATGCATTGTACAATCATTTCTATTTTTACCATGTTGGGCGTGAGACACCCTTGGCTTGGAATAGTAGAGATTTAAAGTCACTTAGTGTTGGTCTGAATGACTATGTAAATTGCAAGAGGCAGAGAATCAGATTCTGTGCCTACAAATTTTATCAAGCCAGCTGCTTGTCAAATTTCATTTTTGCTTTATTTAATCATTAGATATTACTGGGAGAAAATTGTACATTCTGCTGTTAGTTCTTCTGGTGTAAATCTGGAATAAGAGCCTAATTCTTACCTCATTTGGTCTGGTCTCAGTGGAAATCAATTGCAGTGAAATTTACTTTAGATTTAAGCTACCATATTCATAGCATAATGTGGTCTTTGTGGTTCTTAAAACAGATGCAAGGAAATGCCTACAGTTGTAAAAAACGATTCAGGCCAGCTGATTTCATATCATAGCATTTACTTCTGTATGCTGTATTGTATTCTACTACATGCCTTTGAGCATCAGACATTCAATTGGCTGGCTGTTGAGCTAGCTATAGTTAAAAAAATAGTTACTGGCACATAATGAGTCAGCCATGAGGCTTACAGGGAGAGGCAAAACTGCTTATTGTTGCAATAGTACCTGAAGCAAAGGTGTGGCTAAGTTAGCAAGCATCTATCATTCAAGTAGTGATCAGCTTCCACCTTAATGTCTTGGAAAACTCTTCATGTGTTATCTAATCCCTTCTGCACACTTTTCCTGGAAATCTCTCCTGGGAACAGTGTGGGTAGATGGGGTGATGTGCCCTGGTCAATTTATCTTCCGTGGGGCTGAGACCATCGCAAAACAATAGAAGAGGTGCTTGAGATCAAACATGAGAGCCTAAGTCAGCAGTTGCAAGCACTGGGGGCAGGAGTGGCTGTGGGAAACACAGGAATCGGGATGGTTGTGTATAAATTGAACTGAAGCCCTGGTTCTTCACAAGAAGGTACTTTGTGTAACAGAGGAGGGGCGTAAGTTATCATCAGACCCATACTATGCACACATGGGGCAATGACAGAACCTTTTAGCTAGAGAGATGTAATGCTACCATGGATGAGGAGCAGAGGATCTGCCCAACAGGGAATTTATCCAAACTGGTGCCATTTGGCTTCTTGGCAGTTCCCACGTACAAAGTGTTCAGAGAAGGACATCTAGCTAAAGGGTGTTAGCTCTCCAATTACCCTTGCCTAGTATAATGGCTCTCAGAGGCCCATTCTTTGCTGCTATAAATTAGAATAACCCTTAAGGTTGACTAATTTGTCCATGCCCTTTACTAGGGATGAGGGTGATAGGAAGGAGATGGAGAGCTGCCTTCTCCCCTCATAGCCTCGGGGCTCTCTTATCCACCTCAGCCTAGCCCGCAGTGGGGATCAGTTATAACCCTGATTTCCCACTAACGGTAAGAAAAAGCCGCCTGGGCAAGATATCACACGGGCCGAACTAAATCCCTGCAGAAATGTACCGCCATTCTCTTCTGTGGAAAGCCCGCGCAGCAAGGCACTACCCTCGGCCCGCTGCTGCCTCCCTTCCTCTCCCATTTTCCACCCGTGCTCCCGTACAGGTGTGCTCGTTCAGGGTGAAAGCTGGAGGGCTGTCTTGAACCCGGCAGTGAAGCTTCCTTGGCCTGTGGACAGGTATTGCTACCTGGACCCATGGGAGCAGGCAGCAGTGATGAGGCAAGTATTTGTTTGTGTAGGGCTGCACGCCTGCATGGCTTGTGCGGATTCACCGAGACACCAACGCTCGCGTTGCATTCACAACCAACGCGTGCCGGGCGGCCCTGAGAAGGCAAAGCAAGCATTTCCAGTCCTCTGGCTACAGCGGCACTGGGGTTGCATAGCCCAAGGGGCACTTGCATAAGCAGCAAGCATGGGTTGTCCCTTGTCTTTTTCTTTTTGGTTACCACCGATGGACCTTCTTCAGCTTCCCAAATGTTGCATTTTCAGCATGGAGAGAAGCTGTTAGGAGCCTGTGGAGCTGATGGCGTGCTGATCTGCATGTATAATTTAAAGGAAAGGGAAAAGACCTTGTGTGGAGAAACCTTCACCTGAAAGGAACTGGTTTGTTCTGCTTTAATCTCTGTTGTTTGATTGACCCTTTCTGGTGACAAACCCAATGCACTGCTGCTGTACCTTTGAGGCCAGGCAGCAGAGGTAACTTCCATCCTGCAAAGAGGAGGTGAACGTGCAAGGCAGGGATATTACCCCAGCCTAAAAGTTCCTTTAGAGTGGCAGCTTGGATTTAAAAGAGGTTCCAGAGGGGCCCCTGCAGCCCCACCAGTGGCTGGTGGAAGTTGGTACATCTATTTTGACAGTGCAAAGCTGGGAATGGGGGTGTCTACATCAGGTTTCATGTAGGCATCTCACTCTTCAACCTTTGTTAAGCTGTGTTTAGGTATACCTGAAGACCCTTGGGGCTCCCTGTCTTGTCCTTTGCACCCTCCCAGCAGCCTGGGGAACTGATCCTCCTGAAGAGTCACCTTGGGAGCGTGGGGGGAAGCTGCATTATTTTTCAGCCACTTCCTATACAGCGGAGCAAACATTTGTCCCAGCACAGCAGATGGGTGGTGTGAGGAGGGAACCAGTGGTGAAGAGAGAAAAGACTAAGCCTGCTAAGCCAGCACTGCCACCAAATAAACATGCCTTGAATTGCAGCTGCTGGAAGCTCATCTGTCAGTGGTGCCTTTTCATAGGGTGACAGGGAACAGGAGCTGAGCCTAGGAACTAAGCTTTGAGAAATAAAATTACTTCAGTGAAATCTAAAAGAAGCCAGATATTCTTTTGTTTAAGTTTATCCAGCCAAACCACTGTCACTTGCCCCATTTCCCTTTGAATTACCTCCTCTGAGTTCACTGCAGAGCCTTGAGTTTACTCTGGAGGGAATGGGAGCAGAATTTAGCTACAGCAGCTCATTCCCATGTGTTTTTCTGAGGAAAATGAATCTGTGACATGGGGATCCCTGTGTGTTACCTCCTGGCTTAAGCAGAAGGTAAGTGAAGGCATTTAACTGCACCCAAATGCTTGCAGAGTGGCTGTCAGTCACAGGCAGTGTGATTGTGGGCAGGAAGAGTGTGTGAAGGATGAGGAGACTGACTCCCCTTTCACTGATGCGAGTGTTTATCAAGAGATTTCTTTAGCGTTATTGTTATTACCCTAGTGTAAACCGAGCAAACAGTGAGAAGAATCAGACCAAAGTTCGACTGAGCCTGTTTTTTCGTGCATTCACCTTATATGACTGCTCCCACCCCTTGCGCAGCATATAATAAACGTTGCTAAGTTATTTGTTACGGTCATTGCTGCAGAATACCAATTCTAACAGTACTGCACCCTGGTCAGACCCCAGCTTCCTCCTCTCCCACATCCAGCCTTCACACATACTTTTTTTAGGGCCTGCAGGTGCTGCAGATAGCCAGCTATGAGGGGGAACTGACTGCCCCACACGAGGCTCAATTTTTTTGCTCTGAGCTGTACCCCTGAAAACAAACCTTTTTTTCTTTTCTCTCAGCCTGTTTCCTTCTCTTTCTACATCAAAGCAATAAGGAAGCCCTAGCCCTCATACTGATTTCACCAGAACTGGAGAGTATTCAGCAGCACTCAGACCTTGCCCACAGCCTCAACAAGGTTTGGTCAGGTTTCACAGTGGGAGAACAGTCTGCTCCTGTCTCTGAATCTGTGGAATTGCACAAGGGAATGTGATGAAGGAGAATGGTTTTCTTTCTCAGCATACCTCTGAAATCTCACTGGACAATCTGTGCGACTGGCAAAACTCTCACGAGTGTTGTGGCCCATCCCAAACCTTACCTGACGTTAAAGGATTGAAGACCATGCCAGTATTTCTCCACTAAAGGTTTCAAAAAATCCTGTAAAGAAAGCCTCTGCTTTTCTTACTCTCACTGGTTGGGAACCAGTGGTGAAGCTGGAACCACTAACTCCAAGCGGGTTGGGCCAGTTCTCCTTACTGCTCCTCCCTGGCCTGGGGCTGCCACTACCTTCCCCAGGCATGGCTGACTCCATCCAGTCCTGCCTTGGGCATCTCTGGCCTGGATTCACGGGTGCTCCCGATTCCTGGAGAGTGCTGCAGACACCGGGGCTGATCAGCAGAAGAAGCCAGCAGAGATGGGACAGATCTCGTGCACCCAGGCTGCATGCTGTGCAGGGTATCCCTCTAGGAGATTCTTCTTCATTTTCTTTCTTGAAATTTAAAGGGAAAAAGGGAGACTAGTGATCCCCCAAATCCCCACCAGCAGACAGATTCTCAGCTGGTGCAGATCACCAGGCTGTTATTGGACTGAATTCCAGCCAAGAGCCTGGCCCCACGTTCTTTAAATGGAAGCAATACTCAAAAGCAGCATAGAAAATAAATGCCTTCTCTTTAGATGTAACAAATGATTGCCCCTTTGGAGGTGAAAATGTTGCTTAATTCTTTTGCTCGGTGTCCTGCCAAGGAGTTCAGTGCTGGATAATACAAATAAAAACCATCCTTACCCTGATGGGCTGACAGCTCAAGAGAGAGTCATACTGCAGACTGGTTTTGCCGGGGAGTAAATAGGTGAGCATGGTTTTATGTTTAGCACTTTTACCAGTTATGAAGAGCAGGACAGATTCAGAAATGAGTAAGCCTGAGAGAGGTTTTTCCCCCAGCTGATCTTGGAAAAAAAAATGCCATCCACTGAATTTAGGAGAGTTCAAATGGGGAAGTACCTAGAGAGCAGTGTTTGGCAAAGGAGAGGAAGACAAACTGTTCAGGGCAAAATCTCCCCACAGGAGAAAATTACCTTAGAATTCCCTCTTAAATAAATCAGCAGTTCTTTTCCAAATAATCCCATTTAATGCACATGTACTGCAAACTGACTGTCTAATTCATTACCAGTGCAACAAAACTCACATAGTTAAACCACATTTTCTAATTTAACCAGAGTATCTGACAGCAAAGGGCCACTGAACAGCTTAAGTACACTTCTTCAAAGGTCAGAGACAATTGACCAAGCCTTACCTTGCTTTTCTGGCTACATGAAGCCTATATTTCTAGTTATGCCTTAACTATAAAGAAAATCTTACCTGCAAGGATAAGGAAGGTAGCAGCACCCTTATTTTGGCTGCATAGCTCTATACACCTGCACAGGCAAACGAGTTACCTATACCACAGCAGAATTCACACACTCATGTGTAATTCTAGGTTGTGATTCTCTTAGTTATTGATTATTGCTCTGTAAAGTTTTCAAGCTTGTGTCCAGATTTATTAATGCTTATATAAACCTTGCCTGCTTCCTGCACAGAAGTCAAACAGTAGGGATTTACACCTGCCCTTCACAGGGTCCTGAAGGTGATGTATGTCTTCAGCTGCACGCTGTTGCCAACTTGTCTGCATGGCTATTTACACAATATTTACAACATACATTTTCTCAAAAAAATGAATTACATTTGGTTACCTATTCTGAGGTTTTCATATATGCTTAATCATGGTAAAGGAAGAGTGTAAAAATTACACAGAAAGCTCTGTATTAAGAGGTTAACACATCCACAGATACAATCAGCTATGAATGTGATTACCATGGGATTGAAGACTGAGTGTTTTGTTTTTTCTAAAAGCCTTCAGGACCATCTGCACTTATAACACACTAATACTTCAATGCACCTTTTTTTATTTTAGAACTTGAAGTGTGGAATTCTCACATACCAGTTTCTAAGGCTTGTATTCTTTATATGCCTTCATATCACACTGGCACTCATAGGAATTTACTATGAATGCAGGGTCGGGCCCTGCTGCAAGTTCTGTTTTCTGAGTCTGTTAGGGAAACATAAGAAGAAGCAGATATTACATGTGCAAATTTTTACTTTCATCTCTAGGTGGGCATGAATAGTTGATCATTAGTTAATGATGACATAAGAGCTGGCATTCCTGATAAGCCCACAGTTCCTTTAGGCTTGCTGGAAGGCTGCAATCCTATTAGTCTGATGCTTTTAAAGTTGTTTTTTTAATTACCTTGGAGTCAAGATAACTCTTCCCTTTCTGAGCTGCTAGGAATTACTCACAGATACATGTCCAAGGGAAGGATTTGGCCTCTATGCTTTAATTAAGTTCACATTTAAATACAGGGTAAAATACAAACTTTTTTCTATGGTACCCAACAAGCATCTTTTCAACTTGACCTGTCTCCTACCTCTTTGTTATCATCCTTCATGATTCAGGGTTCATGTGACTTCCTTCACATCCCACCCTCAGCCTCGCATTTGCCACCACTGACAGCCTGATTACCCGGAGCAGGGGACCTGAGGATAGTCAGGGGACAGGTCTGTACCGCAGTTTGATTGTGTCAAAGTCAAAAAAGACTGTGAGAGGGGATCTCAGGACAGCATGTTGGCAGACAACCAAGAGGAGCGTGTCAGCTGCTGTGTTTTGTAAACGAACAGCAATCCTTTTGCCACTGTGGATTGCAAAAGCTGCAGTGCTGCCAATGTTTATATGCCTCTGGCATCCTGACTAAGAATCTTTTTGTTACATCATAGGTATGTGCAATAGGGTGTGGATTTTTCCTAGCTAGAAGTGAGATTTTTGGCTAGATGAAAGACACGTGACTGAGTGTGTATCTGAGCATCAGAATTATAGCTGGGGCTGCACCAGAACCAAAAGGAGATGTCCTTATTTTTTTAGCAGTGACTGCGGTAGTAATGGGGGAAGAGGGACATTCCTCCTCTTAGATCATAAGCCTAACCAGTAGTACTGCATTGTTTTGTACCAGGTGTTACTCCACTATGTATATAATTTGACTTTCTCTACACTGTACTGTGTAACAGAATTTTGTATAGCAACCCTCTTTTGCTATGCTCCAGCTTGTAGCTAATGGACATTGTAAGGGAGCATAAAACTGTAGACCAAAGGTTGGTTTTGTTTTTCTTTTTTCCCCTGTGGTCCATATTTGGAGCTGTGAGATTAAATGTACACTGGGTCTTTTCCTAATGGAGCTTGTCCTTCTTGGGTGAGGACTAGTTGTCAATAGGAACTTGATATGAAGAGTATCAAGTAAGGTATTAGTCTAATATCTTACAGAAGTCCAGCAAACTTTCATCAAAGGAACAGGAAACTCAAAACTAGAAAGACCACCACTTTCATGTCAGGAGTATATGGACAGATATCATCATTTAATTCTTCTATTGTTTGTAATTTTCTTGGTTTCCTCAGCAATATAAGCAGTTTTGCACTGTCCTTTAGCAAGGTAAGTACTATATTCTAAGATGATCAAGACCCCAGCTGAAGCCATCATATGAAGGATGCTGGTACAGGTAGAAAAGATGAACACTGTTCAATGGAAATAGAAATGTGATCTTGAGAAAGACAGGGTGGCATGGCAGTGAGGAAAGTAGCCCTGTAAAATCCAGACACCGTTTCCTTCCCTGCCCTGGCTTCTTCATGACCTGCAGTGAGTAGCTGACAGCATCCATAGCCATTCTTCCCCACCTTGTTGATTCTGCTCCCCTCTGAACAGGGCTTCAGAGAAAGCTCAGCTGTTTGTGTAGCAGCTGCGGAGCTACGTGGCCTGTGTTGTCCAAGGTAGTGAGCAGCAGAGATTTGGTGGCTGCTAAATGAACAGACAAACTTTTCCTGTAGTGGAGAAGTTGCAACCCTGAGAGCGGCTGTAGCAAGTACAGGTACTGTGCTACTGCTGACCCAGGTAGACCCATTCTGCTCCTAAGCCAGAACCCTGCAGTAGCTCTCAATTCTTTCATCTGTAAAAGGGTGTAAGAGGATTTCTGTGCCTCACAGACATGAAGTTTAGATAATTACAAGTGTGAGACACTGAAATATTACACTAGTAGAAGTACCTCAGATGAAGAATTGTTGCTCTGTCAAGGCTAATGTGATTTTCTCCAGGTTGTCCTGTTCAGTTGGATTCTAAAGGGCAGGAATATGGTTTTCTTAAACTCTGTGGAATGATGCTAGAATTCTGTTTGTTGGCTTTTATTTTCTGTGATAGTCTATAGGGCTTTTCCATAAGGGATCAGAGCATCTCTATAGACCTTGCTCACCACATCCTTCTTCTTCCCTTTCCTTCTCCTTTGAACTTGCATATACACTCCACAGAAGTATTCTGATAAGTAGCAGAAAAATCCATCTGAGCTGGTACCAGTTTTATATAATTTAGATTGCAGAGTCGCATTGGACCACTTTCTGTGGGGAAAAAAAAGAGGTGAATCATCCTGAGGTGGGCACAGTACCCTCAAGAGTAAGATCTTGGGTCCTAAACTGACAAGTTACTGCAGGCAAACTGAAATGCTTAGTTCCCAAATCCTTCCCAATCATAATTTATAACAAAAGAAGGATCTTTTCTCAGGTTAATGTTTGAGCTTCTTCTCATCTTCTGTGCCACTTTTCTAAAATGGGTGCAATACTAAATTAATCTTTTTGGATATGAGTTGATACTGCACATCAAATTTCCCTTTTGCATTCAGTGAGGGCCCAGTGATTCTAGCAAACTTCAAAAGAGATTTCATATTCTGTAAAATACTTCACGTTTCTCTTTATCAAAGTCTGATATTTTTTTCCAGGGGTGTACAAGCTCACACTACCTACCTAGTCTGTCTCTCTGCATCACTTTCATGTGTTTCTGAATTGCTAATGAAGGCTACATGGGTGTCCTCGGTTCGGCTGGGATAGCGTTAATTTTCACGAGAAGCTGGGAGGGGACACAGCCAGGATAGCTGACCTGAACTATCCAAGGGGATATTTTATACCATGCTGACGTCATGGTCAGTATATAACTGGGGGAGCTGGCCAGAGGAGGAGGCTCAGGAATGGGCTGAGCATCGGGTTCTGAGTGGTGAGCAATTGCATTGTGCATCACTCGCTTTACATATTCTTTTATTAGTATTGTTGTTATTATTATTTCTTCTCTCTTTGTGTTGTCCTGTTGAACTGTTCTTGTCTCAACCCATGAAATTTTACTTTTTTCTTCCGATTCTCCTTTCCATCCCATGGAGGAGGGGATGGGTGGTGAGCAAGCAGCCACATGGTGCTCAGTTGCCAGCTGGGCTTAAACCATGACAGTGGGCCTCAAAGCTTGCAAAGGGTTCCCTTCAGCTGGGTTTGCACAACCTGAATTAATTCTCCTCTAGAAATCCCAAAGTGCCTTGTCCCTTTTTCCCATTGATTACAAAGAGAATTTCCCTTGGTACTGAGGGTGAGGTCTTAGAGGCCCAGCAACAACATCAATGACCAAAGGTTATTGCTTTTGCTTTGCAGATTATTTAAATAATAAACAGAGAGGATGCAAAATCTGGGGAGATGTTTGCAGCTGAAATTCCTACTTTTGCTCTGCTGTAGCCAAGCTTCAAGTCTTCTTGTAAAATATTGAGTCTTCACTTAGGGAGCCTTGAACACTGCTGTTTATAATGTAACATCTCAAAACTTCAATATCTGACTGGAAAACTGCTGAAATCCCCAAATGTGCAACTTTACTTAGAAACCACTACTATTGTTGCAACAGTGGTGCAGTCGTACTTTTTCTCACCTTTCCTTTCTACTTACCCAGCTTAGCTATAGATCTAGTAAAGACATATTCTTACAAAGAAGGGACAAGAAGCATCTTCCCTTCTGAAGTCGTCTCTGCTCCTGAGATGGGACAGAGGTGGCATCTGGGCTGTTCCACTACATTGTACATTCTTGCTCCATCAGGGCACTTTCAGGCCTTACTGCTTACATGAGACATACAGCAGACTGTTCATAACAGCAATCTGGTGTGTGTATACTCAGCCCTTCTGTTCAGGTTAAACTCTGCATTCACCCCAGCAAAATGTTTTATCTGTTCCCGTGTCTGTCCCTGCCATTTGTGGTGTCTTCCTGCTCAGCATTACGACTATTAAATTTTCTGTGCAGAACCAGACCTTCTTCCTGAAGAGCTGGTGACTGAAAAGACTGCCAGGAGGATCAGCTAGCAGTGGTTCAGAGTTGAGCAGAAATGAGTGTTTGACTCTCAGAAATTATTATTTTGTGACTGGGCATCATCTTCTAACAGATAACAGCAGATTTGTTCTTTGTTCATTGTCTCTGCAAAAATATGGCAGTTCCTGGTACTCATCTGGCAATGACCAAATTGCATCAGTGCCCTCGCCTATGGTCTTCTTCTCTAGGGTCACATGTACATCAGTGACCAGGAGAGTCACCACCAAGCAAAGAAAAAAGAAATGGGAAATAAACTGTTAGTAAAGATTGCTTTGTAGTGCTAAGCAGTTAATTGTTGGCTTATATCCTAAAATGAAAGGTTAAAGAATACATTTTGTATGCTAGTAACTATTTTTTACTGAAGTGTTAAAGCTTTTTTTTTTCATTCCTGCAATTTCTTTAACCCCAAGAATAGCCTGTGACTATGAACTCTCCATATTGATAACCTGTTGATGGGGAAGAGAGAGATTTGTCTTTATGATTTAAAATTTTGTAATGAGGACAGAAGGAAAGAGTGAAAGTATTCTCAAAAGACAATTAATTCTTTATGCAGGTTGTATCAGAAACATTCTTGAAACCCTTTGTCCTCTGTGAAAACAGAATGTGAAAGAAACCAAGAAGGTATGGAGGGCTGATCCCAAAAAGGACCTATGCACCTAATGTGGCATACAACTGAAATATAGGTGCCGAAGTGCAAAGCTGCATACCTGAAGGTGTCCACCTCATCTTGTATGTCATAAACTTTTTACCTTAATATTCCTCAACCGGCTGAAGCTATGCATCTGCTCATGCCCAGAAACACCTCAGTGCTGAGAACGCTGAGCAGAGTGACACCAATCTCATCTTTAACCCAGCAGCTATGCACTCAGTGCTTATTTCCCCAGAGGGATCTATGCTGCTAAGTATTGTCACGGCACATCTAGCATGTAGGATCGAAGCAGAATGGAGTGGAAACCTTGCTCACAAGGCTCCGCCAAAGTGACTCAAATCCACACCTTCCCCAACGGTATGGAAACCACCAAGTTAAAAGCCAGTCTGGCCAGAAAAGGGCATCTTAACATAGCTGTCAGCTTCTGAGAGCAAGCTTAGTTGTGCCTTGTCCTAAATTATACCAGTTGGGACAGGGAGTCCCAGGGTCCACACAGACACACACTGGGTTCCCCTTATGGCAGTTTCTGTGGCAACTGGTGCCGTCGTTGTCCTTGGTCAGCCACCGTGTCCCTGCTCTGTGCCAAGTCACGCAGGGGTCCAAGGTGCCGTGGACAGCTGTACTGATGTGCTTTCCACAGCCTGGGATCCCTGACCTAGACCTTGATTCTTTCTTCAGATCAACGTCGGCTCAGGGTGGTGCAGTCAAAGCAGTACAAATCAGAGGGAATTCTAGTCCACCAAATGTCTTAAGGATGCTCCAGTTTACCAACCAAATAAGAAAGCAGTGTACCATCAGAATTAAAACCGTATAAATATATATATATGACCCTATATGTTTTTCTTTCCTTCTGCAGCCCTTTTCTTATGTTTTCCGGAAAGCAGAGTAATTAATAACATGGGTGGCATGTGTTTGTTGCTACATGGTTATAGAAAAGGTGCCAGAGCCCCGTAATAAATTATTTCTCTGAAACATTAAATATCTGGACAACTAACTGTCAAGGATTTTCCATGCACAGATGGGAGCTGCAGAAGAGCAGATCTGTGGGGTCTGAATCTCATACAGCACAAAAGGAGCCCTTTCATGTTACATGAAAACACCCTGCAGTGTTTGAAATTAATTCCTTTGGATCAGGGGGAATCAATTTTGGTCAAATTGCCTTCAATCAAATGACTAATGGTTTTGTTAAAAATCTCATTGTCAGTCTTGAAGAGAGATGTTGAGCTGGATAAGCTGTGCTGAGTTTCCCTTCACTCCCTCACCACTCACGGCCTGAGAAAACTCTTCAGAAAAATATTCCATGCAGCATATTATGATGTTATCATGTGTTAGCACATCTCATTCACAGAGCTATCCAATCTGATTTTAAATTGCACATAAATCTTCAACTAAATATAATCCAGATTTCATATTGTTTTATTATTTTCTTCCTCTATACCTGTTCCCAGAGTGTGTTCAATAAGATGGTATTATTCCTTCCTCTATCATGAATATGCATTATGTTCAGGTTTTTGTTTTGGGATCTGGGATGGGCAAAGCTGGTGGGGTTTCTTTCTTGTGAAATCTGGTTGATCAGGGGAGTTGTGGTTTCTTAATTCTCTAAAATTCAATATCAGGCCAATTCCACTTCTCTTTATCTGATCAGATTTTGGCATGGCATTAGATTAAAAATATGCCATTGTGGAGTGTAGCACCTGAGATTTAAAGAAAGAATTACTTGTGTTCAATTGTGATGAACATTATTTGCCCTTTGTGTGCAGGTCTTCTATTAGATCCAGCGGGTTTTGCCTTGGATAATAAGGAAGGGATTATGTGAGAGATAAGTTGATTATTCAATAATTCCCCAGGAAAAAATTCTGAAGCAAATTCAGGTGATAAACACCATCTGTGTAGGGAAGAACAGTCTGTGAATGGATATGGTAAATCTCTTAGATGTGTGTGTGCAGTATGTTCTCCATATCCTAAGTTGAGGTAGCCAGGTCCACTGCCTAAGTCAGAAATCTTCCACCCCCAGCCCACCCCCAGGCAACAGGGCACTTGAGCATATCATGGACATCCAGTGCTTTATTTCCAGATCTTTCTTAGGATTAAGCAGAGAAAAAGTAGTAAGTTTTGAGTGTCTCTGAATAGGGTTCTCACTGCTGGTGAGCTCCAGTCTTTCCTTGTTTACTAGCACAGCTCGCTTGAGGATTTCTTCTCCAGGTTTGCCTTGAGTCTAGTGATTTGCTTGCTTCTCTGCATAGCTCCTCACATCTCTGTATCGATATCACCATAGGTAAGGTTCTTTTGGAAAACATTTTTTTTTTTTTTTTGCTTCTTCACTTTTTTTTCCTGAATATAGGTATCCAACTGGGAAGCTGGTGCCAGGCTTTGGCTATGCATCATTTCTTCATATGAACTACACAACAGCCAGAAGATGCTCGAGACTGAGTTTTCTGGTATGTTTTGGTGTCCGCTGGTGGCTTCATTGTTTCATTGCTGGGCTGTCACATGGAAAATCTCCACTGCTTTGTTCCTTGGGAAATTTGGTTATTGGTGGCCTCCAAATTCTGCCCGTGATGCTTAGGGAAGCCAAACTATGTGATCTGGGGATTACATTAGGCCTGGTGCTTTGAAGGGCTCCAGAAAGTGTTAACTGTCCTGATTGCAGTGCAGCATAGCACTTTTTTAGCCCACCAGCCTGCTACGTTAGCCTTCACAGGACACGATAGGCTCTGCTGCTGCACAATGTACAACACACACGCACACAGAAATTTAAGAAAGTCTGATTTATTCTTATGCAGAGTAGCTATAAAGAGTGCAGAGAATGATGTAGTGAGACTTGCAGCATTGTAACTGACTGTACAAGAAGCAAACAATGGAGAATTGGGCCCTTGATATTTCATGTAATGCCTTGTTGAGTCCAGACTTAGTACCACAATCAACTTTATACTGCACGTGTGGTTGTAGTGCATGAAACTGTTTACTGCTCTTTTAAATCTGCTTTCTCCAAGGTAAAATTACAGTAGGAACCATAGGATGTTGGGATGCATATCTTTGGGTGGTTTTTCCAAATGCCAGTGAAGTTGATACAAATTTTCTTTAAAGTTTGATTGTCGTCCTTCCTTTGATTGAAGTTAATAATTGTAGATAATGTTTCCAAAGGGCTGTGAAACTGATCCAAACTTGCTAGTAACACAGAGAATGGAAAAGATTTGGAAACTGAAATGTCATGAGATTTTTTTTATCGGTGTGGCAAACTCTCTTTGAACTGATATATTTTGATTTACCTTATCAAAGGTTTAAAAAGCATAGTGATAACAAGCTCATCGCATAGACATTTTCAAGTTATCTTAAAACTTTCTGCATTATCTCCACACTTCAGTTCACCAAGCTTTCTGCATCAGAACATTTCAGAGAGGCTTCAAATAATTTTCAGGGGATTACTTAAAATTCAGAGCATGCCATGATGAAGGCTACCTTTTCTGCAATGGTTTTGAAGTGACCAAGTAACCTACTGACTTGCATTATAGTACACAGTTCGTGACACAGTATCCTCATGAATCACTGAAATTGCTCTTTCCAGTCATGCCCAAGGCTCTCCTCCTGCCTACCCTCACACCCCTTTCCATACCTCTCACGAAGAGCTGCTTTTATCACCCTGATTCGCACAAGACACCATCTAACGAACGCTTTTCCAGCATTTGGGGAGCGGTGGTATCTCTTGTCTAAGCTCACACACATGCTTTGAGACAGTAGGAATCCTAAGAGCCTTTGGACAGTGGGATAAGAGCAGAGTATGCTGGGCTCATCATTTGCTATGCCAACACCTCTTTCCCCTTTACCTGTCATTGTTTGTTAGTGTTTTGTGTACTTCTCTTTGAACTGTAAGATTTTGAGGGAAGAAGACAGATTCTTACTGTGTGTTTTTCTGGAGTCTACCAGGGCAGGTCTGTGGTCTTAGTGGTATTTGTGATGGTGAGTGGCTGGGTGTTTGGGGGTATTTTAAGGGATGTAGCTAGGTGTTTGGGGATATTTTAGGGAATGTAGTAGACACAGGTGCTGCACTAAATTCCCACTAACAGGACTGAAGAAGCAGGGGCTATTGCAATACTTTCTCCTTCTTCTCAACACCCATTTTAACTCAGTTTTTAATAAATGAGCTAGCTTGGGGGTATGTGTCCACAGCCCCTATCTGCAGTGCTCTTGGAAAAGGGGTAGCTTTTTTTGCCCTGATGAATATCCAAGACAAATGAACATGCCAAAGATTTTCTTTGGGGTCCAGGTTCTCCCAGGCCAAACTGGGCTGTGTGGTCACCCAGTCTAAAGGAAATAAAGATCCTCCTGAATAGATTATGTTTAATTACGTTAATTAAACATAGTAGATTCTGTTTAGTATAAATGTCTAGCACATGGAAGAACTGATAATGTCTTTTCTTTCATCTCTGCCTTGGGTTTAGGTAGATGTGAAATAATGATCTGCCTTGCGCTCAAATGCTCATTTTTTTTTCCCTGAAAATGGCTGGGTGTGTAATGGTGAGAACAGGGAGAACAGTTATCTCAGGGAAATATGTATTCCCTTCAGAATTCCTCTGGCTTGTCTGTAGTCATTTTGTTGGGTCCAGTGTCTGTGCCTGTCTGCTGACCCAGCATGCTACTCGTGACAGGCTGTGCATCCTGTTCTCAATTAGAATGTTTAGTGAAATTAATAGCACTGACATAGCTGCATGGTCAAGTGCCATTCAGAAGTGAAGCCTGTGATCCCTTTCAGAGCAAGAGAAGGGGGAAAATGGCAAGTTTGGATCTAACTACAGAAAAGGTTGAGAAGATGACTAGAAGGATGCTCTATGCAGGCATGTAGAAACTAGCATGTGAAGTTGTCTGGGGATGTGTATGGGGAAGGGTGTTTGGGCAGATGATACTACAAAAGCAGAGAACATCCCTAGCTGTTGGCCACAAGATGCTTTGAGGAATGGTGGGAGGAGGTGGTGTTGCCCTCAGGAAGCTCTGAGTCTTCACAGCAATGGTCACTTGGGCTCTGGACTCAAGCAGTTACCACCTCTCTCTGGCTGGAGGAGGAGGAGGACTCTAGCTCTTAGTAAGAGGAGATTCAATAGTCAGTGGCTGAGAGTTGGGGCTTTTCATTGGTGTCTGAAGGCAATCTCTTAGTGATAAACCTAGACCTACTGCCAAACTCATGCTCAGAAAGCCTGTGTAATGTCTCTTACCCCTACCAAGAGACTTCCGTCTCCTGTATTTGCTCTGGCTACCAGACATGTTGTAAGCTTTCAACTTCCATTCTCACCTGTCATATAGGATGCAGGTTGTGTTTGTGTGGGGTTCTATCTCTGTTATGTAGCAGAACATTCAGCTCAGTCCTAGAACTTGTATGAGGACTTTCCATCTAGACCTTGAACTTCACAAGAATAGGCTGGCAATACTAACTCAGTTTTACAAAGGAGAGGCCAAACTGGAGCACAGCAGTGTGATTTGCTAAGGGTTAGCAGCAGTGCAGAGGTGGAGACCTGGTCTCCTCCCTCTCGTGTCCCACTCTCTGCAGAAGTCTTCTTCTCCAGTATAACACAGAAGCAAATGAGGGAGAAACTTGGTGGAGGCAGAATGGCTGAAGAAGCTATGTTGGAGCTGCAAAGAGGATTCTGGGTTTGTCTATCCTGTCTGCTATGTGGAGAGCCCAGCCACACTCTGTGCTGTTGGGAATTGAGCTCAGCGTGCTGGCATCATTTCCCAGCAGAAACCCCGAGCTTGGCTCCTCCTGAGCACGGTGCGGATGCTTTGAGCACACGCTGCAGGTGAGCTGCCACCAGCCAGGTGTACAGAAAGGGGAGGCGTCAGATGGCTCGTGCCGCTTACCCCAGGGCTCAAAACCGTGTTTCAATGAAAAGTGCAGAGAAGCGACTGGGAAGAGCTAAAGGAAAAGATGAGAATTTGAATGCATGGAATCACTACTCCACCATCCTTCCTTCCCCCTGTTCATCAGCCCTGCACACTCTCTTAAAGGGAGGGGGCTTGTGGACACCTTAGAAGGCATTTGCAAACACCCCCCCACCCCTGCATTTCTTTTTATTGCCTCACTTCTACCTGTAATGAAAAAAGGTCCCCACTGTGGTCAGACTTTGTGTTGTTTGATTTAAGCACAGATCACAGTGATGAGGGCTTACCAAAGGCCTTTTGTGTGTGTTTAACACTACAGCTGCCAAGGTAAAGAGAACACTCAACAGACTAAGCAAGATGGTCTAAATACTAATAAAGTCTAAGGGTGATTGGAAGGAGTGGAAATGGGAAAGCCCACAATCCAGGTAATTAAGCTGTAAAGCCCGCAGGGGAAGGGCTGTCACCAAGTCATCTGATGTGGGATGAAGACCAAAGCACGGTGTGATTCTTTGTCTCTTAATCCCCTCCTCCGCTCCTCAGCATGTTCTTATTTTCCTATAAATTTTTTATACAAAAGGTGGAAAAAAATGATTAAAAAAAATCCTGAACAATAAATCTTGTAATTCAGAGCACTGAACAGCTGGTAGTTTAAAGCACAGAACAGCAGTTTAGTGATTAATTTACCTCTTTAAAATGCTGAACAGTACAATGCAATAAAATATAAAATTTTATTTTGTGTGGCCCCCTTCAAACTGACTGTATCCTGGAGCTCTTTCTAAAGTTGAAGTGCAGCTACAGAGTTAAATAATCAGTAACAGCAGAAGGGAGAGGTATAGAGATGTGCAAGCAATAAAAAGATCAGCTCTTCACCCCCCCTACCCCCCCCCCAGTCCATTTAATTTTACTGAAAGAAAGTAGCCTTTGCGGTGATTTTTACATATTGATGGATTTTCGCCTCGCATGCCCTTTCCCTCTCCTTCCATCTTATACGAGCATCTCAGAGCTGCTTCTGCTGCCGCTGTTGACACTCCCTCGCGGCATCAGCGTGCAGCTGATACCGCTACAGGCTATCTTACACTGGATAGCTGCCAGTTCTCCGCTCTGCCTCTTCCCCCCACCTTGTGATTAAATGTTACCTTCGGCGGATGGCTGCCCTGGTACCTCCACCAAAGGGGATGCTGCCCTTTTGTCCTATTGCCCCAGACAGAGAATTCCAGCAACCTGCTGTATATTTGCATCTGCCGTTTGTGACCCCTCTAGAGACGCTGAGGAATGAAGTTCAGTCCTCTTGCATAGATAGCTGTGACTGACATGCCGGTGAAAAAGCGTGTGCGTGAGAGTGTGTGAATGTGTGTGTGTGTGTGTGTACAGAGGGGAGAGATAAGAAAGGTGGAGGGGAAATCAGGCGGATAATGATTTTGGTTATGGGGAGAATTGCATTAGTGTGAGGCATACGTGGGCAAATTCATCCCTGGCGTAACATCGCTGAGCTCCCGGAGACGACATCGGGGATTCATTTTGCCCACGAAAATAAGGAGCCAGTCTACCCTTATTTGTCAAGCGCAGCACAAAGCAAAGACGTGAAGAGCCCTGTCTGGGGCGGGGGCGGAGGGTTCTGCATGTTTTGGGAACCCTTCACATCTGCAGCGTTCGGGTGTCCTGAAGTAATGCTCTGCCTGTCTGTGTTCTTCTTCTTCCACTGGGTAATAAGAAGGGAGTTAGTTAGCAGACAGATGCTAAACCCGCTCTTACTGCATTTAGCATTTCAGAATAATGAATAGATTTGCAAATGATGTTTCAAGGCTGCTTCTTTCTCAAACAATGGCATCGCTAATGTTCCCAGCTCCTTTGACTTTGCAATTGTCCTTTTCAAACAGTAAAATGTTACTATTAGCTTTCTGGGGAGGGCAGAACGGAAATGTCATTTTAATGTAATTTCAAGAAATGCCTTTTATAGGGAGAAGTACGCGCTGATAAACTGCTCGCCTAAACTCCTTGTTGAGTTGCACCATGCTGGTGGCACTGCTCCGAATTTACACCCACGTAACTTGGGAGCCACTCTCCGAACTTCCGTGGCGTGATTTCTTCCCCGGTGGGCTTTTACCCCAGTGCTGATGAGCTCAGACTCTGGTCCTAAGACCACGAAGCAAGGCTGCCAGCTTAACACACAGTGCAGAATTTGCTTGAACTCTTACGTATTCGGCCTCAAAATTCTTGACGAATCTCAGCCCGGGGATTTGAAGGTCACCCTCCCTGGAGCAAAGTGTATGATCCTGCAGCCAGCAGTTGAAAAGGCACCTTGTGCTTTTCAAAAAACCTGAGCGGCGCTCACCTCTTTTGCTCTTGCGCTCTCTCTCTGCTAACCGGTCTTTAATATGGATCTAATTCTGACTACATTGCAGTGCCGCGAAATCGCATGAGGCAGTGCAAGGAGACTCACCGCCCCTTCAAGCATGATAAACTCTTGATTGCTTCCCCGAAGCTCTAATGAGCCCGCGTGGGCTGGGCGTGATGGAGAGCTGCCGGGCGGTGAAGAGAGGGCTGCTCCTCCTCCTCCTCCTCTTCCTCCTCCTCCTCCTCCTCCTCCTCGCGCAGAGGAGCCGCAGGATCGAAACCCGCTGTCAACCCAGCCTCGCTTTCTTTCCCACTCGCATACCAAGACCCTTGTAAATGCCCCAGCGACGACCCAAAAAGCGACAAGGGCAGGAGGGGGCGGCGTTTCCCTGCCCTCTCCCTCTCAGGGACCCCCCCCTTGGCACTCCGGGGCTGCGGGGAGCAGAAAGCGATGCTTTATCGCGCCTCTGCGTGAGCCAGATGGAAAGGTTGCGGCAAAGGTGGGACGTTTTAATGATTGGTTGGCACAAGGCAGTGCTTATCTCTTTAAGAAATGGAAATGAGGAGTAATTAGCATATACTGGTTGCAATTAGCATATAAGTCCCGTTCGGGGACTTGGAGGAAGGAAAAGGACCAGGCAGCAACTTAATGGGATTTTATTAGACGAAATTAGCCACCACTGAACAGTCATAAAAATATCTAAATTATTAGTAGCTCTGCAATTTATTGTGAGTGCTTCCCGGACATGCTAATAACTATTGGGTCTGCATCGTGACTGCTAATCACAAAAACAAACTGTGGGACAAGTATAATCTATCTGCTGTACATTGTTATGCTATTGTAGGCACAATATGACAGCTTTATACAGATATATATATGTGTGTGTGTGTGGCTTGGTTTGAGGGGTACGTTTTTGCTAATGCCTTATGAGTTATGTAAATGGCATACGTTCAAGCAAATATGACAAACTGGTCTCTAGAGAAACAATCTCACCTATAATATGGGGCGGGGGAAGAAGAGGAGGCTGAAGCATACGGCTTTTGTTGAGTCAGAATGAAATGCAAAACCCCTATAGTCATGGCAATCACATGCATTCAGAGGCCAGAAGAAAAGCCCCTCTGTATAAGAGGATGATCTCTAGAGACAAAAAGGATATACAAATGCCACTCAGATATATGTATTTTTAACACATCCATGCTTTCCTTCATCCTCACACAGGTTCGATGCTCTTTTTAATGAGCACCAACTACAATATCCACTTGAGGCGGGGTCCAGTTATTGTCTTTTTCTCCAAATGTGATCAGCTGGGGGTAGATGCTGTGGAACTGAGGTGGTAAAGAATCAACGCTTTTAATTTACAGTGAGAGGTCAGGCAGACTGACCCAAGATAGGGTCTGATGGAAAGTTTGCTATGAAGACAGGAAAAAAATCCCGATGATAAGAATAATTATACTGCTCTAGCCAAGCTCCTTGCTCAGTGTTTGAAGAAAGAAGTGGTTCCTGCAAGCCTTTTCTGTTGAACATGTACCAACGTAGGACTTCTGGGCTGGGTCCAGCAGAAACTTAGCTAACCAGTAGGTGTGGATGCTGTGGTGCTGGGAGTGGGATGACACCGAGGATTATCCTCCTTGTCTTTTTATGACACAAAGCGGAATTATCCCGAACACTGCCAGAATCAGCATGAGCCCTTGACACCTGGTCATGGCTGTGTTTTCACTGCAAGAAGGACCAAAGGACAATCAGGGGGAATGCTGTAATGCCTCTTTTAGGGGTCAGAATCCTTGTGTTAATTTGTAAGTGGTGAGTTTTATCATATTATATATATAAGTAACTCCATAAAAAGGGTCAGGTTTGTCTCATGTTGGCAAAAGAATTGTAGAGGCTAATTTAACAGAAGCTAATAAGTTTAAAAAAAAAAAAAAAAGAAACGGATAAAAGTAATCTTAAACAGTTGGTATAGCCCACCTGGCCTCCCATTTTGGAGTAGGATTTGGAACAACTTCTGCATTTCATCTGTTTGATATGTTCAGAGCATGGTGAGTGTCTCTGAAATGTTGACTGTGGTGCCTGATGAGGAGCCCAATTTACATATTCTCAATTTAATCTAAAGTAGGTGCTAATTGATTACTGCTGAATGTCAGCACGCTCTGATTATCTGTTCAAGATGCTCTGGAAAATAAAAAAAAAAACCACAACCCTGAGCTGCAAGTGGGAAGGGGGGGTTTGAATTCAGTATGCCATGGAAAGACTGTTTACTCTTTTACCTGATATTATATAAAGGTTTTAATTATCCGGGCCTGAGGCTGTTGAGTGACTGCTGCTTTGTCATGTCCTTCCAAGGCAAATGAGACACATACAGAATTGTCCTTGCTTTCTGTCCTGGATGATTTTTCTCAAACTAGACGTCTCTTCTACAGGTTTTTTCTCATCCCCTCCCAACCCTGTCCTTAACAGCTTCAGACTTCAACCCTGAATTTCCTTTCCCTGACTTTGAAGGCACAGTATGAGGTCAGAGAAGGAAGGTCAGGCTTACGTTTAATATACCATGCTGGATTTCAGGAGACGAGCCATGAATCTCAGCAGTGATGTGATCTCTGAATTTAGGACTGGGAGGAAAGCAGTGTGTAGCTGATCCTAGCTCTGCATGCAACTTGGGCCAAATCCCATATCTTCTTTAAATCTCAGATTCCTCTCTCATGACTCGACTGCCTCATCTTTGTAGGCAGCAAGGACCATCTCTCATTATATAGTTGTACAGGACTTATCATAAGGAAGCCTTGACACATAGGCTGATGTAATACTACTAATCAGACATTTCCAGTCAGGTGCATTACAGCTTTTTACTTTCATACCTCAGACATTATTTTGGGACTCTTTTCTTTTGGGGTTGTCTTGTTTGGTTTTGGTGAGCTTTCTTATCTGGGCACTGAGCCCAGCTTTAATTTGTTTACATACTTCGTGGCATGCCCGATTCTGTACCTGGAGGTAGGTATCTATTATTTAAATAAATACCTACACTCTGTATGAGGAATAAGTCACCATGAACAAAAATTTTAAAAAGCTGAACTAGATGTAGTAAGGAAATGCTCTCTTACTGTTTCCTTTTTTCTTTTTCTTTCCTTTTTGTGGCTGGCTACAATTAAGTAGCAAATTGCTTCTTTGGATCACGGTAGGATTAATCAACAACACTCTAGCGAGGCCTTTTTTTCCCGTCTCAGTCCTGGTATGTGGGGCTATTTCCCCAGTAGAAGTACCTTCCAGTTTAAATCCTGTCATGCGGAAAGCTTTTTCTTCATGTATGCTCTCTCCTGTGGTTTCCACAGGAGCTCTGCCCTCCAGCTTTTCCAATTCAGCATTCACGGTATGAACTTGTGTGTTTGGGAAGCTGCCAGAGGATGGGGAGCTGAGGCAGCAGCCAGTACCGTGTAGAAGTGTTGTGTTTTTTATTTCTTTTTAGCAGTTAATCTCCATTAGATTGCCCAGATCCTGTTATGCATCTCTGATACAGATAAAGGACTGTGTAGGAAATGGTGTCATTAAGAAATTTCCCTTTCTGTTAGTGCTGTTAAGGTCTGAATGCTTGAACGCTGGTTAGCTATGTCAAGTAGTGGCTCTAAAACTATTTAATTTTTTTTCTTTTTTTTTTTTTCTTAATCCTGAAGTACTTTGGCTTCCTCCCATACACGCATTTCTGATATGCTTTGATCTATCCCAAACACTTCCCTGCCTGCTTCCAGCTTCTTCCCGTTTCCCCTAGATGGAACAACCCATATTGTCTAGTGTCCAGCAAAAGTATTGCTGCATCCCAAAGTCCAGCAAAGTCAGCCCTGATCCTGTCCAGAGCTGTCCCACAAATCTCCCCAGTGGCGGGTTTTCGCACCCAGTCTCTACCTCACTGCCTGCTCGTCGCCTCGCGTTTGCCTCCCCGGCTCCCCGTCGTACTGACGTACTTCCATGGTTCCTGGGCGCCTGCTCCCCCTCAGCCCCATCCTAGCCAGCAGCACTGGGATTTCCCCGGAGAAATGAAATGCAGACACGGCTGCGATAGCTTTGTTCCTGTCCCCGCTCGGCTCAGCAGGTGAGGAGGATGAGCCAGCCCTCACAAGGAGGGTACACCTCCACCCCAGTTGCAGCCTGTGGTCCCCCTCTCCTCTGTCTTCCAGCAACACAAAGCCAACAGCCGCCGGAGTTGGGAGAGCCAGGGAAAGGGGAGAGGTGAGGGCTTGGTAGTGTTTTCGCAGCGCTTCGCCCCTTCTCTCCTCATCCTCAGCTCTGTGCCTGCTCTCCTGGGTGACCTGCCCCCAGTTTGAGACCCATGCTTTTAGAGGGACCCCAGAGAAGGAAGCGCTGGCCCAGCAGCCCTGGGCACAAGGGCAGAATCACTGGGTGGACTGGAGAAACCCTCACGCTTCCCCTGCTCTCCCAGCCGTGAGCAGCGTGCTGCGAGGCTACGGGTCCCACGTCACTGGTCCCTTTTCAAATACAGCAGAAAGGCGCAAGACATTTTCTAAAGTCATTTTCGTACTTTCCTTCTGGATCTCATTCCCCTCCAGCAGGGACACCGAACCAAGCCCTGTGGATCAGGGCTCAGCCTTGGCAGGCACAGGAGGAGCTCCGCTTGGTCCAGCCGTTCCTTCATGCGGGCAGGTCATCCTGCCTCTCTCCATATCCTCCCTTTGGCTAGGCAACGGGACACCCCCTGTCTCCACGGGCTGCCCCCTCCTTTCCTCGCTTTTCATTTTCCCCTTTATTTCCATCCCTCTTCTCTGCCATTAGCTCTCATTTGCCTATTGCCCGTGCACAACGCTGCCCTTGCCTCAGCCTCCTCAACCCTCCCGTCTCCCCTGCGGACCCCTAGCCACCCCTTTTCTCCCCCATGCCCAGCACCTCCCCAAAGTCCCCTCTCCTGTTTGCGCCCCTTTGTTCTGACAGTTGTCGGTCAGCTAGGCCTTCATTTTGAAAGCAAATCGGAGGCAGTCTGTGGTGAGAAAATGGAGAAGTGGCAAAATGGCTGGGGAGAGGAGGAAGCTGGGATTAGAAAACCCCATTTTTGTTCTCTCTCCCTTTCTTTTTCTGGTTTTGGCACAGGTAGTTTTCTCATCCTAGGAAAGGCCAGCTCCTATTTTAGCGCAGAGAAAAACATTCCAGCAAAAATGGGAGGACGCTATGTATTTTGATTGTAAAATGCTGCATTAGAAGAATTAATACAAATTTCAATGCTGAGCTGAAGATTTCAACAAAATACTAGGCAGGAATTGCTGGAAAGCATAATTAATAATTAGTTATTATCCTATTACTATCACAATAATTAATGTGCAGTGTTTCGCTTCACCAGTTTTTTTCAAAATATTTGATTATTTCTGCCTTCACGGTGCGAATTTCAGGTGGTGAAAATGAGTTGCTTTGCACCAGTAGATCTCCTGAATATGCAATGAAGAAACCCGCAGCAGTCAGGAGCCCCAGCCAAGGCGGAAGATGAGACGGTGAGCTGGGAAACAAAGGTGAAGGAGAGAGGCAATGAAAGCGAAGCTTTTCGTACAATAGCTAAAATACAAATCTCTGGAGACTTCAAGATATTGCATGAACATCAATTTCGCATGCCTATTGTCTGAGTGGTATTAGCGTGCGTAGGACTCGCCGCCCCCCTTCCTCTGAGTGAGGGGAGCATCATGGCAAATCAGGAAATAGCATAATTGAATCAGCTCCAGCACATGACAGGGCTTAAAACCCGCCCGGACGAGGCGCTGAAATGACCACATACACCAAGCACCTTGGCATCCCGCCTTCCCCCCGCCAAATTACTTCTGTGAGTAAGGCAAGTTAAGATTTAAGCCGCAGCTGGAGACGGTCTAGTCGTGCATTTCATTAGTGGTCTCTTTTGCCATCTGCGAGACTTTATGGCTAAGAAGCTGGATGAAACAGCTTTCTGGAAAGTTCTTTAGAGAAAAGACAGCTAAAAAAATGCGAGTCATGCTTATGCTGTTTAGAGAGAGCTTGTTTTGTCCTTAGGAATAAAACAAAATGCCAGTTGTTTACCTCTGAGATAACACACGAGAGTCAGAGCATGCTGCCGCAGGTCGGAGAGGTACTGTTCTCATCCCTCCCTCCCCTTTCGCCCCGACATAAAAGTTGACAATTAGTTTTTACTGCACATACATGAAGGGAGATACATGCTTTGGCCTCTATGTGAGAGCAATAATTCTCTTAAATTGATGTGTCAGCGAACTAAAACTCAATATTTTTTTCGCACAGTGTATTTTGCAGTCAGAGGACCTTCACTAATCGGAATAAAGCAATTTGGCTCCCTGTCATTGCTCACTGAAAACATATGAGCTGGTTGGCACGTATGGCCTCCTAGATTTATCAGTGTCTCCCATCTAGTGCATGGGAGGTTCAGGGCTGCAGCTCAGAGAGGAGTGAATTTTTATGAATGCTTTTTTCCCCTCCCTGAGAATTCCCAGAGCTAGATTTATTCCTTAGTTTCAGAAATATTTTATTTATTGTCCATATCCCATATCCTCGTTAGGTCAAATCAAAGTCATATTTTACATTTTTTATTTGTATTACTATGTCTTTATCACTTTGTTCATTAAAATAAAAGCTGTAAGAACCCAAAATTGGGGGGAAGTACTGTTCCCATAGCTCTCCTTTCCTTTTTCTGTGAGAGTGCTGTGATATGAACATGCACAGCTGTCCTTTCAGCGGGACCTGTATAAAATGGATTTGCTGCATCTTGCATCAGGTTCACGAAAGGCCAGCTTTGGTGTCATGTCTATGTCATGCTGACTCTGAGGAAGTCCTCACCTCCCTCCCAGCTGAACTGGTGCAGCTTACACTGGTGCTCTGCCAGGGTAGATGGGATAGGCATGTTTTAACAGTCAACCTTTACAGCTTGATTACACCAGAATATGCCCTTTTGCCTCACTCTGTACCCTGTAGTCCCCGTCTCTCCTCGTGCAGCTCCAGGGATTGCTCTTTGCCAGCTCTTGAACTGTGCCTTTGCCTAGAGGAATGTTTCTCAGCCTTCAGATAATGTGAACCACAAAAATGCGCTGGGATCCCACTGCAACCACTGCATCGCACCTCTAGTTACAAAGAAAGGGAAGTTCTGCATCAGGTGTGGCAAACGTTGGTTGATATGCAAGTTACATCAAAGTCGTGCCAAGGAGAATGCCTCTTTGGGGTAGGAGAACTGTTTGAGTGTCCGGACAACTCTTCCATGGCTTGCTCATGACAGAAGGGGCAGCGCAGTTGGGGACATCCTTCACTGGGGAGAAGGAGTGTGGTTGGATTCCCAGCCTGGGCTTGTGCACAGGCTGGCACAGGGCTGGGACCAGCGCTGTTGATACCACCATGGTGACAATGCTGCATCTATGATGACGGTATCCAAGGCCTTGTTCCTGTCCTCTGTAAATGACCTTAGCGTCAGATGGGACCTAAAACACAAGCAGTGCTTCAGTGGGAACCAGGAGGAGATATTTTAGTCATGGATGAAAAGACTTTTCAGTGTATGCATTTGAGGAGTTAGTTTCTTGCCAACTACTGTCTTAACCCCCGCCCTCTTCTCTTAGCCATTCTCAGCTGAAATTAGAAGAACTTTGAAGGCTGGCTGCCTAGCTGGCTTGGCAAGAGGCATGTGGGCACTTCAGTCCTCCTGGTTATGGCCTTTAACTCCTGACCCGTGCACAAGGCTTAACCATCCAGGCTAAGCCTTCAGCTAGGACATGCCAGTCTGGAAAGTGGCATCTGTAACAGCTTGGTCTTTTCCACAAAAGAGATATGACTTCTGTGCTCGAGATAGAAGGGGTCTGTTCTGTGCCTCCCTTTCAGCCTTTCCCTGGAGGTGACCTGCTGGTCTCAGCAGCTGGGGGAGGACATGCTATCTTCGGCTTCTCCTGCTTTTATTCCCATCTACCCTTGGCAAGTTGTGGAAGGAATGCTAAGAGGATTGTTTAATAACCAGAGAAAAATGTCCCAAGCCTTTGGAAGTCCATTTATCCTTTTAATCACACTCTCTCTAATGAGCTGTATTTTTCTTACTTATCATTTCCTTTGTTCATGCCCATTACGGTGTTATTCACAATTTTAGCCCAAACAATACCTCTTAAATAAGAGGATAATATTAAGTGCATCAGCACAAGAAGGGGAAGCTGCTTTTAAAAACTGAAAGTACTGCTTGATTTCCACTTTCAAAGCATTTAATTTCACCTGGTCCACACTTTTAATATTTTCCAATAAAATAACTAGATGGGGGCACATTAAAATGGTCTCAGTTGAGCTGTTTTAATAAAAGGAGAAAGTTTAAAGAGCTTGGCCATGGATGAAAAGCTATTTAAAGTAGGCAGGTTGGATAATTCTGGCATAGATGCATGAGGTATCTGTCTCCACCTCTAATTAAAAGGTCTATGTTGTTCAGTTCTACAACACTCCACATGATAGACATATTAAAGACCCAAGAGACCACCATGTTGTCCTGTGTTGCGTCTCACTCTCGTAGTGGCCCCGTACATCTATATATGACTGATCCTGCCTGCATTCCTGGGCAATTTGGTGATTCAAACTTTGTGCCTCACAGTCCTGCCAGCCTGGCAGGGCAGTTGCACTGTTTGAAAGTGAATTACTCAGGGTAACACTGTGCTCCTGGAAAAATGACACAGTCTTTCTGCAGCATAGGTGGAACTACAGAGTCTAGAACTGGGAACAGCATTAGTGATATGAAGAAAACTTGCTTCATTCTGCATCCTTCCATGCAAAATTTTCCCATTGGTGTTTCAGGTGGGATTACACCAAGGAAAAAGCAAATGGGTGCTTTTCCTGCAGTTGTTGTCCTTCCAGAACTAACAGGGAGCTGGGTTTGCTTGAATAGGGAGCACTGGTATCACTCTTTATCTATCTGAGCAATTCCCAGTCTGTGGGATTCTGCTAAAAATAAAGCCAAAAAGGCTATCCAGTGGGCTAATAGACTGAAAACCCACATAAAATACTCATGCATCAGCCTTGGTGCTGTGACTTGCAACCCCACAATCCTTTGTAATGTGATACCACATTTGTAAGCCATGAAACAGCTAGAATGCTCTCTAACAATTTTTATCTCTGAAAAAGGGAAAAAAAAAAATGATCTTTCTTTCTTTTTGAAAACCTGGCTTAAACAGGCTGTAAGTAATGAACAGGCAGTTTTCTATTTTGCCATGCACAGCTATTGTGTACCAAGAGGTGGAAGGTGTACATGGTGTTTTAAAGTATGGATGTCTCAAAGTGCAGAGGCATAGGTTTTGCTGAACTTGGTCAGGGAGAGAAATATGTGAGCGACTATAAACCTGGATGGAATTCCCTTAAGAATTTGGCAGCAAATATGGATTTCACCAAGGGTTTCTTGGTGAGGGAGAGTTTCGGAATTGCTCCCAAAAGGATCCCTTTTCTGCTCTGCAAACATCCAACATGAAGCATGATGCTGTTTGTAGGTCACGATACATCCATTGTGTAACTGCGTAGAAGCAGTATTAATATTCTTATAAAATGCAGTTACTGTCTAGAAGGAATACTCTGATGGCAATAGCAGCATTAGAATTCTTCATATGCAAAGGAACTAATTAATTCTGGCATCAAATAAGAAGTGTGGGTAGTTAATTGTTTTAAACCCCATTTCACAGCTAGGTGTAGGAGCAAGTAGGACTCTGTGTGTAAGTGATATTATGGAAAGAAAGGTCAAGTGACTTGTGTGAGGTTAGACAGCCAAGGGAGCAGCAGAGGCAAAGATTTAGACAGTCACGGATTCCAGGCTGATCTTCTGTTTATTGGATCATATTAGATCTTGAAGACTACGTGGATATTGGTATGCTTTTATTGGCCATTTCAACTGCATGTTATTTCCCCATGGTTTTTAATCTTATCCTTTAAAGCCAACTGTATTGGATTTGCGTGGCAAGGTTTTGGTAGCGGGGGGGCTACAGGGGTGGCTTCTGTGAGAAGCTGCTAGAAGCTTTCCCCATGTCCAACAGAGCCAATACCAGCTGGCTCCAAGACGGACCTGCAGCTGGCCAAGGCCGAGCCCATCAGCGATGGTGGTAGCACCATTGTGGTAACATATTTAAGAAGGTGGGGGGGGGAACTGTGCAACTGCAGCCGGAGAGGAATGAGAATATGTAAGAGAAACAGCCCTGCAGACCCCCAGGTCAGTGAAGAAGGAGGAGGAGGAGGTGCTCCAGGCGCCAGAGCAGAGATTCCCCTGCAGCCCCTGGGGAAGACCCTGGTGAGGCAGGCTGTCCCCCTGCAGCCCAGGGAGGTCCACGGGGGAGCAGATCTCCACCTGCAGCCCGGGGAGGACCCCACGCCAGAGCAGGGGGATGCCTGAAGGAGGCTGTGACCCTGTGGGAAGCCCATGCTGGAGCAGGTTCCTGGCAGGACCTGTGGCCCTGTGGAGAGAGGAGCCCACGGTGGAGCAGGTTTTCTGGCAGGACTTGTGACCCCACGGGGGACCCACAGTGGAGCAGTGTGTACCTGAAGGACTGCAGCCCGTGGAAGGGACCCACGCTGGAGCAGTTTGTGAAGAACTGCAGCCCATGGGAAGGACCCATGTTGGAGAGGTTCATGGAGGACTGTCTCCCGTGGGAGGGACCCCATGCTGGAGCAGGGGAAGTGTGACGAGTCCTCCCCCTGGGGAGGAAGGAGTGGCGGGGACAATGTGTAATACACATGATACTGACCGTAAGATTCCCCATTTCTCATCGCCCTGCTCTGCTGGTGGGAAGGAGGTAGAGAAAATCAGGAATAAAGTTAAACCTGGGAAGGAGGGAGGGGTGGGGGGAAGGTGTTTTAAGATTTAGTTTTTATTTCTTATTACCTTACTCTGATTTGATTGGTAATAAATGAAACTAATTTCCCCAAGTCAAGTCTTGTTTGCCCATGACGGTAATTGGTGAGTGATCTCTCCCTGTCCTTATCTCAACCCACAAGCCTTTCATTATATTTTCTCTTCCCTGTCCAGCTGAGGCAGGGAGTAATAAAGCAGCTTTAGTGGGCACCTGGTGTACAGCCAGGGTCAACCCACCACACCAACACTTTTTGTCAAAGATTATAACAACATACAACAGGTAACATTTTAATGGAGGATTCTGAAGTAATTAGCTATATTTTCCTCTGCTGTCTCTAGTCTCATTGCTTCCAGTGCAATCTCATCCAGAATAAGGACACTGGAAATGTTAACAGACGAAGTGCTGTTGGGATTTTAACCACACCATCAAGTAGCAGTGCCATACACCTTTTTCTGTGTTGGCGTCTCTGAGAAGAGCTGCAGTGGTGTGGGAAACTGTGAGACAATATCTTTGAAAGGGATACAGGAGGGAGTGGGAAGAGGAAGGGCAGAATCACAGAACGGTCGAAGCAGGAAAGCACCTCTGGAGATTGTCTAGTGCCAGCCCCCTTGGTCAAAGCAGGGTCACCTACAGCAGGTTGCTCAGAGTATGTCCAATCAGGTTTGGAATATCTCCAGGGATGGTGACTCCACAACTCTCTGGACAACCTGCTGCAGTGTTCAACCATCCTTACAGTAAAAATGCTTTTTTCTTACCTTTAAAAGGAATTTCTCTCTTGTCCACATTACCCTGCAACCCTTGCTCGCCATCCTGTTCCACCACTTCCACGGTTGACTACAGGTAATCATCTCTCTCCCATGCCAGTCCTTCACCAGGTTGGCCAGCCTGTCGACAAAGATGCTTTATCCCACTTGATGAGGTGGATCCCATCTCTTCCTACCGGTCCCCGATCCTCAGAGAGGGACCCCATGATCATAAAAGCTGAATCTCTGTTGTTGATGTTACCTGCATAACCAGATGTTGACACAAAGAATCTATCCATTCCTCCTCTAGACTTTCCCCATCGCTGGCAGGATTGAAGAGAAAACCAAACTTAATAAGCTGCAGGTTTCCCCTGGCCGTACACTGGTGCCCACACTGAAGAGTAGCACGTGTAATAATCGGAGGGTCTGAAAAGCCTTGACAGTGTCTCCACAACATCCCGTATCCAAGGCCTGAGCAAACAGCAAACCTCCTAGACGATGGATCAGGTTGGCAGGTGAGGACCTTTCTTCCCCGCAGCAGGGAGTCACCCACCACTATCACTTACAGCTTCTTTCTGGTGCTCCTGGGTAGTTTGGGCTCAGCCAGCCCAGATGCTTCATTGGACACAACTTCCAGCTTCTCGTCTGCTACCAGTGCACTCACCCTGTTCTGAAGGTGCAGGTCTGTGGGTGGAGCAGGAGTCTTCCTCTTGGTAATACAAGTCACCAGCTTCCAGCCTTTGCTGTCACAGGGGTCTCTTATTTCTCAACCCCCTAAGAACAGACTCAGCCTCTGTCTCCATTGGTACAGTTGCAGGTTTGGGCTATTTTATCCGCAGGGTCTCAGAGAAGATCCAGTCGCTCTCCTTTTTGTCATCTCCAGAGCTGCACAGGACCACCTCCTGCAGCTTCTTCACTCGGCAACACAGATCCTCCGCTAGTGCACCTCTTCTGCAGGCAAGGAGACCGTCACCCCTGCCCCAGCCTCAGCAGGAGACCCCAGGCACCCCTGCAGCCCCAGGCCTGCAGAGCCGCATCCTCCTCAGGATCTTGGTCTCGGTTGGCACCACTGATGTTCCAGGGGTAGCTGCTCCAGTGGGTGCTGGGGACAGTGCCCCGTGGCGTGGCACCACCGTTGCTGAGTGAGGAACACTGTCCCCAGCAGAGTTTCTGGCCTCCTTCTGCACAGAGCGCTGCACAGACCGATGGGCAAATGCCTCTGCTGAAATTCAGCTGCTGGTGGGACACAGCACAGTTTAATTGAGGCTAGTGAGACTTGGTAGTGGACCTCGGTGGCGTCCGGTGTGAAATGGCAACTACAGTGGCAGAATGCTTCTCATTTTTTTCCTTCAGTGATATGAAATAATCTCATTAACTCCAGCAGACAGCCACTGAGTTTGCAAGTCTTTTTTCTTGTGTCATCTAGCCTGCTGAAGAGAAACTACAGCAAAACTACCAATGTTACTACCCATAGCCCTTGAATTTTCCAAGGCAGCCTCTCCTCCATCTGGCGCCTGCCTCATGCTGCTTAGTTTGAGATCTCATGAAATCACAGTTGCAGGCGGTATGATTGTTCCTTGAGATGCAACTTCAACATTAGGGAGGGCACTATCCCCTCCTGTACTTGCTCCGTATTCCTGGTTGCGTTAGTTCTTTGCTCCATTTAGCGATGTGAAAGGTAGGAATGGAAGTGCTTTGAACAAGTCCCAGGGGCTTCAGAACAAAAGAAGGAATATATCTGAGAAACGGAAGAGTATCTGAGAAGAGAGGAGTTATCAGCATGAGAGACCTCAAGCTGAGTGACTGAGAGTTGACATTCCTTCTATTTATTTATAAAATTTGTAACTGTGGAAATTAGCCTTAGAAGCTGTAGACCCATTACTGTTAGTTTTATCGTCCTTCTAAGACATACCCTGAGGCATTCCTGGAGATTGAATCCTACTGTACTTTGCAATAAGCCCATAATTGATTATGCTATGGAGCTTTAATATGGGTTGAGAAATGGAATCCAGAGTAAATACATTCAGAATTTTGCTAGCAGGCCAAATTTAAAACTGGTTTTCTGAACCTACCAGGATTATTCCTTCTCAGCTAATGATTTAATTTGAACTAGCCACCCTGAGATGTGTGGTATGTGGGTAAGTCCAGGCTATCTGCTTGGTGGGCTTCTCTAAAGAAGGTTATCCTGTCTACTTCACCTGTAAGTTTGTGAAGATAAAATTAGATTCTAGCATTATTCGTTATAGGACATTTTAGGTCCTGCCTGGTGCTTCCTCCAGTAATGCTTCAGATGCCTGTCACCAACGCCATCACACACAAATTTGCTGATTTCTGTCATTTCTGAAAAACAAGTATATTACACCACATTCTCAAAACTGAGGGAGAACTGAATTAGGCAATGGTGGTGGTTTGTCTTTATATTTCTCAGCTTGAAATATGGTTGGACTCAATAATTTTAAAGGTCTTTTCCAACCTAAATGATTCTATGATTCTAGGATTCTATGGCCTATGTAGCTTCCTAGTCTTCCTTATTTTTTAAATTTTTTTTTGATTCACTCATTTGATGAAAATCTATCCTTTCTAAAAGAAGCTTGTTCATTTTGCTCATTAATGAGGATTGAGAGGGATGTTGGTGTCTTCTCTCCCTTTCATTAGAAAGGTACCTCTTTCCTTTTCTCAGTTGCTGAGGACTATATTATTTCCTTCGATATGCAGGTGGTTCCTGCTGACTGTAGCTAATTCGAGGGCTTAAAGTGGGCTAACTTGTAGATCTGGTGAAATTGAAGTCTCTTAAAGCACATCATTTGCTATCTAGGAGGCATCCTAAAGAAGCAAACCCAATGATGTTGGTACAAGCAAAAGAAATTTTGTTCAAACAGTGACAGTATTAGCACTATTTTCTGACCGTTTTAAATCCTGGATTTGTTTCTGGACCTGAAATCTCTAAGGCAAAATTTGTTTGTGAGATTCAGTCTTCAGAGGTGGTTTGAGGTGTGGGGGTTTTGACTCACAACATATATTTATTTGAAAATACTCCTCATGAAACATTGTTATTGTCTGTACATGGTCTTAAGGGAAAAAATAATTAGTTTCGTATTTCCCACTGGAAAACAACTCTCTCACTTTCACTTTCTCTTTCTCATCAATAGCTAAAAAATTGCTTATTTCCCCAGAACAACTACACCACCGGGTCTGCTCCATTAAGAAGTGATACACAAGGATTGTGTGTTTCTATGGACAAGTGCTAATTCTGGTAAAGTCTCCTTTCACATGTTCTTACCAAATGTGATGATACTGTATTTTTGTTTTCTATGACCAGGTAAGAGGAACAAATGCAAACTACAGAGGCAAAAATCTGTCATGTCAAATTGGAGAGAGCTGCAATGAAAGAACAACTTTATGTCCTGGTTTGAGCTCTTCCTTACTTAGCTCCACTGTAAAAGGACACATGATATCTTTGGCACATAATGTTTGCAGCTGCACATAGGTCAAGATGCAGCAACAGACGTATGTGGGAAGACAAGGCATAGGTCATGAGGAGTATATAAACAAAACCCCCTTAACATAAGCTTCTTTAGCAAGCATAGCAATATTGCATTTGAATGAAGCTTTGGATCAGCTGGCAAGTTAAGTTGAAAGAAAAGTGAGTATTTGGTAAATTTTGTAAGAAAGACCTGTTCCTCCTAACACCAAACTTGGCCCAGGTCTGGAAAAGCCAACTTAGTGTTATGCAATAAACTTAAACTTTAATGTTATCCTTTCTCACTTTTTATCTGCACTTTCATTGCTCCAGGGAGACCTTGCATGTAAACTACCTCATTTTTTGCTCTGGCACTGGGAGGTTCCTACCTCTGCATACAATAGCTCTCTGCAAAGCTTTGCCATACGAAAATGTTTTTCCCATTTGAAAACACCACCTAGAGCTGTTTGAAACAGGAGTAGATGATGTGATCATTAAAACCTGAGGGCTTCACGTCTGTTAAGGGAGTTTTTGCTTCTGCTGCAGCGGAGGGTTGACTGCAGAGATTCTGGCAGAAAAGGCTTGGTGGTGTGAGCAAATGCAGATCAAAATGTAAAATCATTGCCATCTGGTTTGTACAGCGGAAGAACTGGGATTTGGAGGGCAGAGTCTAGCAAAACTGTTTCTTGTAAACTATATGGCTTTGCTGGATCGAGAGACAAAACGCTGCACGGAGATGAGGCACTGGTGATGTGCGACTGGGCTGAGCACCACTTGAGAAATGGAGCTGGCATTCCCTAGGACAGGTCTCTCTTGGTTTCTTTCATAAAGACCCATTTTAACTTTCCAAAAAGTCTAGATACAACCCCCTGCAATGATTCTGTTGCTTGGTGGTGTTGATGCCTATTACCAAAGTGGACGATCTTCCCCTTCCCCCATTGTCCTTCCAGCATGAGAGGAAAAAGAAATGGCTCCAGCAGTTAGTGTCTTGGCATCTTGCTTGTGCAGGGCAGTGATTCCCTACCTCGCAAACTCATATAAGGGCAAGAAACTATTGATAGGCTGATAGACGGTACTACTCTTCCCTGTGGGAAGCTCTAAGTCTCAGACCCGCAGGAGTACATGCACACACATGCACACCCACCCACAGAGGGTTATCTATGTACAAGTATGTTTGTCTGTATTTAAAATGCACAAATTTGGAGGGACAGTGAGTAGCCTCTGGTCCTTGATATGTTTTTACGTGCATCTCCAAGGATGCTCAACAACGTTCTTTAGCATCAAAGAGGAGATTTCTTGATTTTGAAAGAGAGGACTTACTGCTAAGTATTTTGATTCTCGCTCTCATTTGTAACCTGGCATATTTCCCTCCTCCCCTTATTTGTTTGAAGTGGGAAAACAACACTGATGAAAAAATCTGTATTAGAATGATATCTTTGCCCCCACCTCCATATATCTCATTGTAATTCATCAGTGTATTCATGAGGTCTTTATTAAGACAGGCCAGATTTATTTTTCATTTGTGCTAAATTGTATATGCCCTTTTAAAAGTGCACTGTATCCTCAGCATTGGGCTTTCAGTTATCTGCCTGACAATGATGAAGTGTTATGTTCTAACAAGTGCGTTAAGATCTTGTCCTGGTGCATATTCTGTGCTATTTATGAAATGATAGTGATAAGGAGAGACAGACATGGAATGGATCAGGTGTGCATATATCTTAATTGTTGGTAAATTGCACAAACCAGTCCAAGTTGGTGGTGACCAGTGATTACTGGCTTGTTTGATAAACCGGACTTCCCAAAGGAGTTTCCTCCTGTTTACATGATTAAATCAGGGTCATATTTGCAGAAGAACTCATTGCCAGTTTGCACAGAGTGCTTATGAAGATCTGTTTGCTTATTTTGGTGCCTGGATGACAGCTGATTGATCCAATGAGAGGGCTGCTACCAGTCTTATTTCCAGTAAAGTTATTACTTTACTAGCAAGTAGCTTCTAATTAGTGTGCAGAGTCTGGAGTGATTTTACTCATTTTAAATGTGCTGGTCAGGTTCCTGGGGCTTGTGTGTTGTGGCTAGCCTCTGGCTAGCCTGGGAATCCAATAGGTACCTTGCCAGCATGCTGCAGATTTCCCAAGGGAATATGCAAGAGTAATTAACAAAAGCCTCTGACTGCCTACGCTGGTAGGATCTGTGCCGTTCTAAGCCTCTCGTCGTTGATGAAAAATCACTCGTGACAGAGCATGGCTAGGGCTGGGGTCTGGGGTATGTCTTGCTGGGCAGGAGGGGACAGCTGCAGCCTAACTTTGCCCACACCTTAAAGTACAAGCCAGCCACGGCAGGTGAGCTCCTTAGGAATGGGCAGGGCTGCATCCGAGCTCTCAAGTCATGAGAGGCATTGTGCAACACAGGTGGGAAAAAGAAAACTGTTGTATGCTAGTGTCGCAGTGTCAACCTTGCAAATGCTGCTCATGAATATTTCCTCCTTTGGGAAGAAGAGGAAAACTTCTGTGCCTCCTAGGGGAACTTCCTCCGTGTCTCCCTCAGGAAAATGAGCCCTTTAACTCAGTGACAAGGATGGCAGCAAAAAGAGTCTATGGACTAGAGCCCTATGGCCACTTGAAGTTCTCAGCTTAGCTGGTCTTGATGGATGGATCAGATCTGATTTAAAACAAGAGAATAAGTACTATTGATGTTTCTCTGCTATAGTTTTTTTTCTCTCAAACCTTCCAAGAAACAAGGCTATTCTGAATCTTTTCTCCATGTTAATGAAAACAGCCTCAGGATTTTTTCTCACCCAGTTCCGCACTTTGCCTTGTCATCATATTAGAGAGCAGCACAGCATGGAGGAGAATAGAAGAAATCTCACTATGTGAAGAATACGAAGGGAGAGCGACACAGGTTAGAAGATGTCTATCAAATCAGTTTATTGCCATGGAGAGGGAAGGGAGGCACATGGCCATTAATTTGGGGAAAGAGTAGACGTGATTTCCCACTCCAATGGAATGGTTTTTTGCAGCATACACTCCATGGTTTCAGGAAAGTTGGGTTTGATTTACAGCAGAGAGAGGAAGAGAAGGGTGGAGGCCATTGTGTTTAAACCTCATCTGACTAGCAAGTACGGCCATTGATCAGATACTAATTTTGGCACTAGATTTTGCCTTTTCCTTTTCTACGTGTGATTTTCCCTGGAAATGAACCAAAAGAAACTGCGTGGCCAGCTGAGAAGATAGTGTCATGCATAGCTAGATGATTTTCCCTGGGCCCATGTTACACAGAGTCTGTGCTATTCATGGTGCTGCAGGTGGAGAGAGTCAGGACTATCCTGCCTTGACTATCCTATCTTGTGTCCAAACTATGGAGGAAAAACAGCAGCAAAAGAGAGGTGTCTTCCAAGACACTGACCAGAGCTCCAGCTTTTTGTACCTGTCAGCTTGGGGGGGGGGTTAATACCAGCTTGTGATTACTTAGGGTATGATATTTATGGCAAAGTGACATACGAAGTAATACTTGACACCTCTTAGTTTGTCAGTAAGATAACTGAGATCCTTAAGAGCTCCGTTAGCTAAGCTGCAGAGTCATCATCCTCCTTCTGATTACCTATGGAGAGCTGGGATGGGTATATGACGCACTGAAGAGGACACCTTGTGTCTTACCGCGTTGGAGTTTGGAAATTCTGTGCTTAAGCTGCCTTTGCAGAATCTCATGTGGCCAGGGCATAATTGAATAATTTGGTTCCAGGGCAAATTTGAAAATTAAACAAGGACTAGAGGGAGTGGCCCCTATGGAAACCATGTCAACGAACAAACAGCATCAGAGGATTTCAGTGATGTTTGTATAAGGAGGATAATGTTTGCTTGATTCTTGTGGGCTTTAACTGGCTGTCATCCTTCTACAGCAAAGCAACAGAAACAGAAAATTGAAAGAAACCAAAACCAAACAGAGGTGTGATAAGTTATTTGGAATTTGAAATGCAAGCTGTATGGCACAGTTTTGATAGGATACATCATGTCACGTGGAAGATTTCTGTTTGTTATTGGAGCAGTGTAATTTTTAGAAGAAAATTTCCATTGCAGACACTTTCATTTGCCTGTTGAGAACTCATTGTTGGAACTGAAGTAGGTTAAAAATGAGAAAAAATGGTAGATTTCTATTCTAAGATTTGTAATTTCTTTTTAAGTCAAGCCACTAGCAAAGCTTTGGGGTGATCCAGTTAAAAGAATTAATGACAGTTTCTTCCTGGATGCAGTTCCTTTAATTTAGAGGGACTGCCCAAAGACCTTGCTCCCAAGGGAGTCACACAACAGTCAGTAGTCCTCTTCGCCAAACTTCCAAGCCCTTTTCAGACTTAAACATCCATTCTTTCAGATATTTCTCAGGGTCCTGCCATGAGCAATTCTGTGTCCGTCTCTGAGGTTTTCTTTCTGCTTCCTTCTTTTTTTCCCTGCATTTGCATTTTTCCCTTTCTCTTGTGCATTTGTGTACATACAGACACAGAGCCCTCTCTTAAAACTATACCTAGAAAACCTCATCCTTCCATGGAATTCAGATTCCTTAGAAGCTTCACACATTTTCATCTGGGCCTTGATGTGAACCCATGTTTTGGCTGGAGGGTGCTATTGCTTCAGCAAGCTAATTTAATAGAAGAGCTTATGGCTTCTCACACCTTAAATGAAGGGTAGATGTTTCACTCAAATATGTTTAATCCAGTCAGAATGCCATTGCAAGTTTAAATATGTTTTCTGATGCTTAAACTATAAGGTTGAAAATGGAGATTACCTTTTATTGCTTGGAAGTACAGTGTCTGGGACAGCGGGGCCTTAGTCCCATTTCAGGTATGTGGGTGCTATTTGTACCACTGCACAGTAATGGGTAGTGATAATACAGTATAAAATGTTTTTGCAAATAGAGAGTGGAACTCACAGCCCTTGTGAAGGAGAAAGCATTTGTGTCTGCACTTCATGCCTGTCCTCCATGAGCCTAAATTCAGAAGGCAGACGGAAAAATGTCAAAAATTCCCAACAGAGAAAATCTTACGTGAAGAAGAGCAAAATGTTAAAGATGCAGCATGAGAAGCTTCATAGCAGCAGCCACCACTTCCACTCAGGCAACCCTGAGGGCTGACCCCCACCCCAAAATTTGACTGCAACTTCTCCTAGTCCCTTTTGAGCAGATCACTAGCAACAACACTGTTCTGCCTTTGCATGACCATGCGTCACTGAGCTACCGTGCACATTTTGCAGGATTAACTCTGCTCTGCTCCTCAATTGGTTTCAACGGGTTTAGCAAGCCTTTTTTTAGCCAGCGTGGAGAAGCTAATGCTCTTAGTTCTCAAGCTTTTTAAAAAGCGCACGAAGCCAGATCATCCCCTCCCAGTTTTGCCACAGAAGGGATGTAGCTAGTAGAAAGCCCCCAAAGATAGTTTGAAATCTCTTGGAGGAAAGGAAATGGAGCTTAAGAGACCTCAGCCTTCAACCTCCTTGTCCTCTCAAGACTGCACTGCCCAGCAAAGGCTGTGAAGTGTTGGTGAAGGGTTCTGTCAAATCCCCAAGAACTACACAGGACAGTCCCATTCCCAGGAAAACTGCAGGGAAATCACTCAGGACAGAAAACTCATGTTTCACAGTAAGACAGATTCCCAGTGATGACCCTCTTAAATTCAAGGCTGACCATAGAATTAATCTTCCTACTCCCAGAGGAAAAGGTTTGAGGGGGAAGCCCAGGAGATTGGTTCTATGCAGAAAGCCCCCAGCAACTTCACCAAGTTGGTGTTGGACTCCCTAGCCCAATAGGGAACTTTACTAACGTTGGACAGGTCTGCTTTCTAGTCTGGAAAGAAATACCTCCCTCCTTCCCTTCCTCACAGCCTCTCTGACCAGAAAATTATTCGGGCACCACCAGGAATTCTCTGCAATTTAGCAGGAGTCTCGTCAGCCTCAGCTCCCTGCCTGTGATATAGCCTGGGGGAGTAACCTCTACAGACCTCCTGCACTGCATCTGAGGAACGGCACAGCGAACCGGGTACACTTCTCCGTGTCTTTTATTGGTGTTATTACTGACTGCACGCCAGAGCAGCAGTGCTCTGGCTTTGAGCAGAGCCTTCCAGTCACACCCAGGCTGAGCAAGCTAAAATCAGAGTAACTTCAGTCTTCCAAGCATCAGTATGTCAGGGTTTGGGCTGGCACAACAATCATTCGAATCCAGATCCCGCTATATGGAAACACGAAAGATCAGGCAACAGGAGAGAGGTTTAAATGCCTTCCAAATTTCCATAAAGAAGACAAGGCAAAACACAACCAACTTCTTCTGAGAGTTTTTTGTTGGTGGTTATTTTTTCCAAACAGAGCCTGTATGTGCTTATCCTTCCTTACTATTTCTACAAGATGTTTAGACAGACCTTCCCAAGAGCAGAGTGTAAGTCAGGCCCAACCTTCTCACAAAGACCTGAGCTTCCTGGTAGCTTGTGTGAACGACATGCATGGGTTGTGATTGACATAAGTCATTCATGCTAAAGTCTGTGCAGAAGGTCAAGCCTCCAGCTATGAATGCTAGGCAGCAATATTTTACTGTAATAAGGTGATGGACAGCATTTGGCATTTTTTCTGTTCCTGCCTTTCTCAGATGACCACTTGCAGACAGGGGTGAGAGAGGAGAAGCCCTCCGGCTTCCAGAGGGTGCTCTGGTGGTGAATGCCCGAGAGCCACATTACTGTCATGCTGTGGCTGAGAAGCCGTGCACCATGCCCCTGTGTTGGGTTCCCACCAGTGGGGCTGTGTCCCTTCTGGATCAACAGTAGAGCAGGACAAAGAGAAAGTGTCTTGGCTCCTTGGTGCTTTATTCATGGATAAGGTGGGTTTCTTACCTGGATGTCTTCGGTGAGACTGTTACTAAACACATTTTATTTCTTAAAGAGTTGAAAGAAGGCAGGCAGGATGTCTTTTGCCAGGCACAGTACAAGGACCCTCAAGTGTTGCCCTGTAAAGCTTACAAGATAAATGAGCTTCATATAAGGCTGGGGGTGTTTTCTGGTTTTAAGGTTTTTTTGAGTATGTTCCCAGGCTCTTGCAGAGTAACAAGTAGTGTGTGTCCTCTCACAGGAGACAGAGTAAAAGCACATTCAGAGGGGAAAAAAACAGTTTTGTTTCCAAAGCCATAAACCTCCTGCACACCAGGAGCAGTCCTGAACTGAGTGATTTGAAAACTTCTGCAAGACGGGGAGGAAATCACAACTGGCTGTGGCCAGTCGTCAGTAGAAATAATTTTCTGATGGCAGCTTGGCTTCCATGTAATTTTGACTGGCACAAAGATTTGGAGGAAGTCTGTTTGGTATATGTGGATGATTCATCTCTCTTCCTCTCTACCCCTTTTCAGGCAAAAAAAAATTAATGGCTAGTTTAAGAGCAAACTAATGGCTGGTTATATAACCTTGTTAAGTACATGACAGAGCTATGGAAAATGGCTTTTCATTTTGGCTTTCCACTGACTCAGAGATTTTGTGTTTGTTAAATTGGACCATCAAGTAGCACTATGGAAGAACTAATGTAAACTAATTGAGTTTGGACTGCTTGAGCAGCTGGCCTTCCTCATTCTCTGCTGCAGCCTGGTCACACTGAGTACACCATGCTGCCCCATTCTAGGGGGATTAGGATCATGTTTTTGTGAGTGCTAGGCTACGCTAATCTCAGATGGAGGGCTGAAATCACATGAATAGTTCAACATATGTACAGCACCTGATGGGTCTGCAAAATGAACAGGGCAGAACTCTCCAGATGCAATTTTGATAGAAAACATCTGCTGAAAGCATTTGCTGTTCAAGATTTCTTCATATCTGACCTAGAGATATTTTAAAAATATTTTCCTATTTAATAATTTCTGTTGTCTGTGGTTTTGGTGTTTGTGGTCTCTTGGGTGTGGATATCCAAGCATAGGTTTATCTTTTCCATCATCCCAACAGGAGGAACGGTGAGTCACATGAGCTGAATGAAACTTTGCCAAGAAAGCCAGAAAGCTCAGAGAATCCAATTGATCCCGCTGAAGTCTGGATATTGAGCTTAGGGCTGTAGAAGGGTTTGCTGGAAAGTTTGTAATTTCAGGGTGATTCCAGGTTGCAACTTGGCAGAAAGGACCAAATCTGAGCACGGAGCAGCTTTGAATCTGGAAGTCCACTGGCAGAATTGTGGGTGTCTGAGTACAGGGCATGCTGGAGAAAAGTCAGTGTGATCTTCTGCATGTGAAACTGCCTCAGGCCTTCCTGCTCCAGGGCAGAGTCTCACGGATAACAGTGCCATTCATTTATCATTTTATTGTGAGCTTCTGAGTACTTTTTTTTTTTTTAACATACACACACAGAGACACGCACACAAATGTGTACGTGTATAATGTTCTTGCCACGCATGCAAAAGAAGACATTCATGTGTCTTGTTAACTGATAAAAGACTGAATAGCCTCCTTGGAAAACATACTGTCCTACACCTGGCCGTAATTGCTTGGTAACAAGGGAAGAGATCCATCAGGCTCAGACCTGCGGAGGATGCTTTCCCTACAGCCCACCCACCGCCTGCTCCATCCCAGCTGGGGTCTCCTCCTTGCCCAGATTTGCTTCTTGAACACTGGCAAGGCCAGAGTTCAAATGAGCGAGGGAGAGGAGTCAGAAGCACAGGTTTTGTTCACCTGCATGTAGATTCCTGACAAAACTATTGAACTTAGCCTAGAGGGTGCCAGTGACATTTTTTGCCCCCAGGACTGCCAGCAGCAGGAGAGGTGGTGTAGCTGCTACCATCAGTAGTGGCAGCTCCCGATTATTGGGCCATTTAGCACCCTGAAGTGGTTTTGCTATACATATTGGAAGTTGGAAGCCCCTCAGTTCCAATGCTAGTGGGTTTTTTGCACGATTAGTACCTAAGAAAATTTCCCAAGCTGCTTCCCCTTCAAAATGGGGACACGCTCCCTTGCATGGATGGTCCATGAAAGATCCACAGCAGCACTGAGGCATATAGGAGAGTATGACTGGAGAGGGATAACTTGAGATGAATTTGTGTGGAGTGTGGACCTGTGTCCATGGGATGGAGGCAGGGAGGACACCACCGTGTCACCCTTGAGACACTGCTGGTCACCTGGATGCACCGTGGAGGTACCTGATGGCGTGGAAGGTGATAGCTGCGACACCAGCAGCCCGCAGGCTTGCTGGCAGTCGGTGAAGTGGCACGGCTGGCAGTGCGTCACACGGGGTGGCACCGTGCCCAGCGTTTGCTTACACAAGGACTAATGGGAATGTGCAGGTGGAGAAGGAATAGTCTCTCTCGACTTTCTCTGTGGGCTCCCACCCTCTTGATGGAAAACAAGCCTCTGACATGAAAATGGATGGTTCCTTGTGCTGTTTTAGCCTATGGCACCATGCAGCTGGACGGCTGTCCTAAGGGAAATAGCTGGTTTTTACACAAAGCAATCTACATCTGGATTCCCTCTCATTTTCATTTTAATTTTGAGACTGGAATTGAACCAATTGTATGCATGAAAACTAATGTGTTCATCATGATTATTTCAACATTTTTTTTCTCATTTATTATTAATTTCAGGACACTGTTTCATATTCCTATAGGGTAAAAAGAAATCAGAGTTTAAATAAAATTAATTGTCAGGGTTTAAATAAAATTAATTGCCTGTTATAAAGTGATAGAGGCTGAGGACTTCTGTTCCTCATTCTTCCCCTCTCTCAGCTGTTTCAGCCTCAAATGGCATGATGCTTAAGGTCTTCCCTGGCGAAGTACTTCTGGGAAAGGTCTACTGGAAAAGGTCTTCCCTTCCCCAGTACACATTTTCACTATCTCCATGGAACTAAGACTAAAGAGTGTTCCATAACTTTAATAAAACTCTTTTCCTTCAGTCAGATTCTTAGTTTTGCGTTGTCAGTGATTTCTGAGCTGGGTTTTCCCTTTACCCCTAGTAAATTTAAAACTTAATATGGCTTACATGTGGGTCTTTCATCCATGCCATCCATTGCAAAGAATCGTTTGGGACAAGACTTTTGGCTTAACTTCATCATAGAAATGACAAGGACAAAATTTAGTTCAGCTTTCAGTTCTTTCTGAGTCTTTCACATTTTTGAGAAGGAAAGGAAAGGTAACTCTAGCAGTAAAAGATCTCTTTATTGTTTACTCTTCTGCTTTCTGCAATATTTGCATATGTAGTGGTATGCTTGTCATATATCTGTAGCTAAAAAGTACTGTGAATTTTGCATGCAGGGTATTTTCCACCGATGTATGGTGGCTATGAGCCCAGGCAGGTGCCTTTATTTTGCTCTCCTGCACCACGGTAGATCTGGAGGGTTTTGTTTCCCTGAAGCACCTCCGGATTTAGATGAACATAGCTGAATATTGAATCTGCCCCACTGTGTCCTCAGCGCAAAGACTCTGAAATGGATTTGTGAGTCTCAAATCAGTCCCTGGGGCATCCTAGTCCACACTGTAAAACCACCGTATGTAAATTGTCGCTGTTAAATAAGTTGCTCAGGAGGGAGGGAGAACAGGATGGGAATTGGAAGTGACTCGGTGCTCATGCTGGGCTTCAGACAGGGCTGCCCTTCCAGTTCAGAGGTTGCCAAAATGGAGGGGAGGAGATCGTATGGCTGCCATATGGACTGCGTGGGGCAGATGGGGAGGTCGTCTCCGTCACTCCCACATTCTGCAGAAAAACAGAAATAAAAACCAAAACATAAAAACCAAGCCCCTTTCCATTCAGCTGTAGGAATGGGGTAGAAGTGGAGAGCAGGCCCTCCTTTCAGAGTATTTCTGTGATAATTCATTAGCTGATGTCCCCCGTTTTTCATCTCTTCAGGGAAGTCTGCTGAGAATTTATTGCTGAGCCATTAATGAATTTTTAAACTGTCAGGGAGTAAAGTAAATAAGTGGGATCCGGGATTGTTACACAGCCATTATCAGGTCAAAATGCATGCACAGGAACTGTTGCTTCAAGCAGAGGGTAAATCTTAACGTAGAGCTACGCAAGGGACAGAGCCCCTCACCAAAACGCCTGCACAGCCCCGTTCAGCAAGAGACTGGCTCTTGCCTGAACCCTCTCCCTGCTGAGGGGTGAAACACTGTTCCCCGAGGAGAACATTTTGATTTTCCACCTAGGCCTCGACAACAGGTTTTTTGTGGCTTTATTGCAGCAGAAGAAAAAGCGTGGTTTAATGCCCTTGGCCTTGGCTTTTCCTTTCACTGGGCAGGAAGGCAACGTTTAATTGCGGTGGGTTTTGGCACAGACACCTCTGGAGCATCAGTGTCCATGGTCAGTGCTGGCCACTGCCGCTAGCTGCTAGCATGGGACAGATTTTTGGAAAGGGAGAGGGTGCTTGGTCCTTGCCGGGAGGAACAGGGGAAGGAGGAAACGGCATGCTTACAGGGCAGGAGCAAGGACTCACGGGGGGAGAAAACATCTCGACAGACATCTCCAACTCCCTGCCCTCCCACCCACACAGCAGATGAGTTTCACGGGTACCATGACACTTAAGCGTAGTGAGCATACTCCTACTGAGACAGCCAGGTGCCCAAGCAACTGCCTCAGTGCTGTATCCCTGAAACCATGCCCCTTCTGCCCAAACCCAGGGATAGTGGCTCGGTGTGCTCTGGCTGCTAGAATAGCTCACCAGATGCATCTGCTACACCTATGGCTTAGTTTTGTCCCTGTGGATTAAGTGTAGTGAATGGGAACAGTATTCTGCGACAGCTGCAACAGCCAAGTAGGAAGGTTTTTAGTGACTGTTAATTTCTGACTTTTAATTTTATTAAAAACCTGAGCCCTTTCAATAGAACTAGTTACTGCCTTTATAAACATAGAAAAAATTTAAAGCAGCAGCTGAATGATGGCACCAATTCTAGGAAAACTTGTCTGCAGTGCTAGGGCTTGATTTGTCCAGCACAAGGGGTTTATTTGTTTGCTTTTTACTCTACAGAGGAGAAAAAAAACTTTCCCATTCCAAAACAGGTAATTATGCATGAAAAACAGACATGTTAAATATCGCAAGCAAGGACTCATATGCCCAGGTGCCTGAAGTCCAAAGAAAAGAGTCACATTAATGTCAATGTGCTTTGGATCATTAGCTCTTAAGCCTCTAACGATGTTTCCTAATGACCCTACTGTTCTTACTCCTCCATAAGACTCTCTCTAACCTGCAGGAGCTGTGCTAACTTTTCAGGGTTTTGCTGTAAGAGAGCCTTTGAATAAACTTGAAAGTATCCCAGTAATATATAAGAGACATTACCCGTTGGGAGTCTGGAATGTAATTTATAGGAGGTTGTATCCACAATATTCATTATGTGAAGGCTCAAGTTCTTATTCATTTTTTATTTCATTCATTTATTCTGCTACAGGGACAAGAATAAAAAAGAACACCTGTCCCAAGATTAAGACAACTTGCCATTAATTTAAAACTGCAATATAGATGCTGGTTACAAAATCAGCACCTCCCTCCTCCCTCACATACACAATTCCATATACCAACCAGCAGTCAGCATTTTCTCCTGGCCAGGTCCAAGGCTGGGGCAGACCAGCACCGTGATACTGCCTTTAGCTTTCCCTGGGTGAGGTTTGGCACCCACACACTTCGCTCTGCACTGATAGAAAGCTCCCTTCTCTGCAAAGCCAGAGTATACTCTGACTTTGAGTCTGTCAACACGTCTTCCAGTACCCTTCTCCATGTCCAGAAAAGGATGCACTGAGTGATCCCAGCAGCTGTTCTCCCACCACAGGGACTACAAAGACTTTTACAGTGTCAGCACAAAGCAGATTTAAAACACCTACTCTGTATTTATGGGCTTCGTGAGCACCATACATATGTTTATATTTCTCTCCGAAATTAAGGGCGAGCAGGGCCCCAACTTGCAGCCCAGTATGGCAATTAGAGTTAAGCCTGCCCACATCCTCCAGGCAGGGATACAGCCCGAGGGGTTCTTGGTCAGCCACTCTTTCCACTTGCACCTGGGTGATGTGAACTACTTCTTGGAGGAATTGTTCTTAATTTAAGAGGGAGCAGAACTTGTCCCCCCAGGCTGGCTGTTATTGCAAGAACATAGGGAAAACCTGTAAGACACGTGCAGGATGTAGGAAATGGGTACTTTCCATCAAAGTTGTGTGCTAGGGAGGCCTCAAGCTATTCAGAGGGTTCATAACTTAGCTTACTGTTTTCTGATAGGTCCTAGAATATGGTCCTACCAACAGTGTGGAGGTTGCCAGATCGTTCACGTTTGGGCATGGTCTCTGGCCTCATCACTGCCCATCTGATCTCTCCATACATTTTTGTCACACAAAGAGCACCAGAAGCATCACAGTTATTCGGGTGGGTGGGTCTGTCTTGCTGCCATCTTCTACTGCTGCTGCTCAGATTTAGACAGCCAGGGAACAAGACTTTCTCGGCCCATGTCTGGGAGAAAGCATGCAGCACGGCAGCACCAAGGGAGACGGAGGGAATCCTCCTGATCCTTAGCCCGACCAGAAAAGGCACAAGAAAAGTCTTCATTGGGAAAAACCTGGAGGAAAACACTGGTAAGTGAGTCAGCTGAAACCGTTTTGCTGACTGGATGGCAATGCAGCATCCTCTGCGCAGCCTGAGCACCTGGAGCCAGGAGAGTCACCCTGGGAAGGCTTGGATCCAGCCAGCTCCAGGCACCTGAAGGCAGGCAGGCGCCTGAGCTCCCTGCGCCAGAGGCAGCCGCAATACTTGGAATGAATTGCCCTCTAGAGGTGCTTTTCTCTCTCTCCGCTGAACGTACTGGAAGGCTGGACAACTAGCTTGGACATGGGCCTTTAAAGAGCCATTAAACAGCCGCAATTCAGCGAGGCGACTCCTCTGTAAATCTCCAGAAGCTCAGCCTGAAAAATGGATGGGAATTCACCCTCTTAGGATCATCCGTCCTCCCTCTCTGAGGTTTTGGTTGGGCACTGCAGGAATCATTGTGCAATCAATATTATTAATACTGGCAAACTGGCTCTGGCTCTAAATATGCACACACCAAGAAAACAAATCGAAACGGCAAAAGAGGTCTTTGTGGTAACACAACTTCAAAGCTGAGGTTGTAATCACGTAGAAGCTAAGGAATGCAAATGTGTGGTAATCAGAGTATTGTAACTCATCCATCCAAACGTTAATAGTATTTTCTCACCATATATTACATTAGCATTAATGGCTTAGGTTCAAATTCTGCACTGTTTTCTACAATTATGACTCATTTTTCAGCTAAGGGGACTATCCATGGTAATCAGCATAGCAGGAGCAGGATTTTTAAAGGCTTATGCGAGCATGCCGTGTGTATGTGATTCTCCCTGTAATAACTTTTGAAACCCTCTGGCCAAAGACAACAAAATGCAAAAGTACGGTAGAGGTTGCTTAGGTAATTCAGTTCCTACAAGGTCCGTGAAGAGAGGAGACCTGCCACTGGATAGGATGCCATGCTGCTGGATGAGCTCAGCCACTGTTAGACATTGGAGACCTCACACCAGAGGTCCTCACACCTTTCTAAACCAAGGGAGAAACACTCCTCATCTCTCAGGGCCCAAAGCCAGCTGTGCCTGAAACACATATCCATGCATTTTGCTCTTTTCAGTGCCAATGTCCACAGAACTGCTTGTTAATTGAACTCTGTCTTAAAGCAAGTGAGGGAACACATCACAATGTGTATTTTAATGTGCCATATTCTGCAACTATCCTGAAAGAAAGGTAAAATGAGCACATAGGTTGCTTTGGGTATACAACCTGGCTGCTGCCCTTCCAAACAGACACCATCGCAGTGACACAGAGCTCTGGTGCACCCAGGCTCCCACACTCCTGCCCACACAGGCGCTTACCTGAACATTAATAATAATAAATAATAATACCAGCAGTGCCCAGATAAAATACATTCATATGGAAAGCAGTGGGCTAGACAGCCCCTTTGCCTTACATCATGCAGAGAAAGTTTGCTTCGTCATGTTTTCCCCACCTGCTTTGGGTTTAGATGTTCCTCGGCTATGGGTAGAAGAGTAAACTCTTAAGCCAATACGATTTTAGTTACCTGAAAACACAACAAATATCATGGGTTTCCATTCTAAGAGCTGCTTGAATAGACTTGCTTTTCTTAAGTTAAAAAAGGAGTACAAAATAAAAGCATGAATGATTCTGTATCACAGTTATAGTGATTAGTAAGGTGCTATAAGCCAGAGAGAATTGTCTTTATTTTATTAGAAACAGTCCTAGAAATGAAATTTGTTCCTATCTGGGTAAAACCAAGTCTGTCTCCAAACCCTCTCCTTCTCTTCCTACATAAAGCTCGGGAGTGGTTGTCCTGGAGAGTTTAGTTGAAGCTTGTTCCTAATGCACTTTGCAGCTCTGCTGCACCTCGCATTTGTAAATCCCCAAGCATTCGGGGCAAACACCTGCAATGCCAAGAAGACCCTCGTGTGGTGAGGATGTTTTAGGATCTTCACTTCAGAAGTGTCTGAAATGGAGTATGGCAAGAAGAATCGGTGTGGCTTGTCCCAGAGCCAGCTGGTGACAGAACCAAGAGCAGAGCATAGGAGACCCCATGCTGGGAACCTTGGTCTGGGCTGGACCCCTCCTTTTTCGCTCTCATCTGAACCCTTGGCAGAATCACCCAGCCCTTGAGGGCTCAGCATAGGCTTATGGACAGAAAAAACAGACCCGCTGTGATTTTGATATTCAAGTTTTTTTCAATGACATTGAACTTTGAGCTGATCTTGACCTGTTCTTCTCCCTAATCATCAGCTTCCCTTTGCTTATATTCTTAGGTATGGATGAGAGCGGATGGTAGGTCGCTGGGTTAATCTGCATCTAATCCATAGCACAGTCACGATGCTGAGCAGAAACCATGTTTATCTCCCTGCTGTGAGTAGCTATCCTGCCTGCTGGGGGTGGGAAATCCAGCCGGTTGATGCACTTCCACTGCTTTTCCACTACAGAGTGCGTGACAACAAGGTTTCAGGTCTGAATGGGACCGTTTTTGTGCCCTAGATAGGAGCAAGCCTACATAGTCTTTTGTGGGCAGACAAGAATGTTTTCGTCTTGAATTTTTAGTCAGCTGTACCCCAAGAAACACTTTATATCCTGCTGCTTTTTCAGAGCATTTGGAAAAGAGAACGAGGTAGGCGAACCTGCTCGTAAGACTTACTCTCCGTTTTCTGATCTCAGGCTTGTTATTCTTTCCACCATGAGTCACTCCTGTTAGAGTGGCCCAGTTTACCCACCCTCGCCCCTCGCTTTATTAGTGACAACGAGAATGACTGTGCGATGGCAATGCTCGTATGCCGCAGGATGTTCTCTTTGTGTAAGCCTTCTTTTGTATTTTGACACTTGTGAGTGTTCTCATCCTTTAACAAGCAGGCAGAGCCTAAATTTCAAGGTACTGCCTGCAGTGACAACATCAGATGAAGTAGGGATGCTGTGTTTTATACACTCAGGCCCACAGGTAAATAACATGGGGGTGGCATGAACTTTCACTCAGCCGGACACATAACCCAGGCTTCAACCTCATTTTTAGCCTGCTTTCCAAGGGGGAGGAGGTTTCTACAATCACAAGTTTCTTCATTCAACCTTCCCATAACTTATGAGCCCATCAGCAGATTTCCACTGAATTTGAGAGAGAGAGAGAGAGAGAGATCCCAAATATAATAAGACCCCCAAGTCTTTTTAGACCAGACAACTGAAGAAAGACTTTACTAATTCCCCGGTGAGGAAGACACCACTGTGTGACTCCATCCATCACAGACACTAGCGAATCCACAGGGCTTTGCTCGCTCTTGAGACCCAAGCTGATAGTAAACCAGACCTCATCAGTCCACTCACTCACAAAACAAACTTGTGCCCTAAGTTCATGAGGACCTTCTCCCATGAACCTTTATACGTGTGAGTGATTTTGTTCTCATAGGTAATCCTACCCCTGGGCAAGGGGCAAGGAGGGCCCAGGTGTCCCAGTTCTGCTGTGGAGGAGCTGGCTTGCATGACTTCTTTATCTGGGGAAGCCCCAGCATGGAGAGTTGCAGCTGATTAAGTTCTCAGGCTCCCGCGGAAAGGAAAGATGATACACATTTCTGCCAGCTCTTTGAGGGGGAGGGAGGAGAAACACCTCAGTGTTGGATCAACCTTTAAAAAAAAAAAAAAAAAGCTGGATTCACTAATTCACTGAAGGTGGCCAGGGAAACATAGAAATGATTAAAAAAATCCCTTAGGTCAATAACCAGCCTGCCTCTGGAGAGACACAAGGGTTCGCTGGGTGTAAGTTTAATTAAGCCAGCCAAAAACTGAAGGGAAAATTAGAAACCATTTCCAACAATGCTTTACAAAACCTTCCCATCGAAACAGACACATTAATTGAATAGGAGCTGAGCTGTACTTTGATACATGAGCCCCAGCCCAGGGTGCCTCTCGCTGCAGAAAGCAGCATTGTGAGGTTTCATTTAGAAGCAGCAATCTCTCACCGTTATCCTTTCCTTGTTGGCAAACATCAGTTCCCTCCCTCTTTTTTTTTTTTTCTCCCTTCAATTAAATGTTTAATTAAAGTAGCATGACTCCCTTTCATTTGGAAAAGTAATTGAGGACACTAGTGTGTAAAAAATAGGCTGAGAAGCGAGCTGGAGTGTACACAGCACAGAGCATCGGCAAGGCCTACAAAAACATAGCTCTTAATTTGCTTTGGTGCCACATCAAATCGCAGTGATGGTGAGGCGATACAGCTGCAGGAACATCTGGAAGGAGCTGATAAACATGGCTTTGGTTGGGTCTGAAGCATGCATCTGGTGCAGCTTGCTTTTTTTTTTTTAATCATGAATGGTCAGCTCAGCACAGCTGGGAGAGAAAAGAGACGTTCAGAAAGATACATTTATTGGTAAGTTTTCATATAGTGATTCAGAAGAGCTTGTTGAGTTGCTTGATAAGGAGGCTGGTGCCTAATAAGGGTTTTCTGCTGTATCTTGTAGATCAGTCTTTGTCAGGTTACATGATGGCTCATCACCCGGACACGTTCCAGGGCCAGCAAACGCCTCTGCTCTAGCTGCGTGGCTCTTTTCCCAATATCTTTATGAGACCTTAGCAGAAACTTGTAGTTATGCAGATTGGCTGGGCAGCAAATTCCCGGCTATTGGCCTGAAGATGCCCAGTTAACTCTGACAGTTTGGTTTTCTCAAGCAGGCTTAAAAGCAGAGCGCAGGAGATCCTGCTTTTCTGTAACTGGGTGGAATTTCCCAGAGTTTGAGCTTTTAATGTCTCCTGAATTTTCTATGCCAATAGTATTACGTGTCTCCTCACACATTTTTAATAGAAAATGTTTGAGTTTGGATCTTTTCCCTTGCCATCTTTAATTGTTGACCAGTGTCTCTGACACACCTCTGCACACCGAAAGATTTCTGTCCTCTGAAGAACTGCTGCAATGGGGAGTTACTCTTCATAAGCTGTGCTTGGGGCTGTTTTTACCTGTTATCTCCAAGCTTGATAAAAGTTTGCGTGGTACACAGGCTTGATTGACTGAGGCCAAGAACAAGCCAGCTTGATTCATTACTGGAACAGTATGGTGCATGTCTGATTGATAGGGGAGGGCTTGGAAATCAACCTAGGTCAACAGTCAAGCCCAGGGACTATCTAGAAGAGCAGGCATAAAGTAAAGGCTGACAGACCATATCCCTCCTCTGGACACCTTGGTCTGAAGTCCAGCCTTCTGGCACCATGACCGGCTTCCCACGTGCACCAGCGTTGCGCTGCCCACGTCTGAAGAAGTCGGTGCTGAATGCCGTGGGAATGTTGCTATCCAGGTGGGTGAGTTTGCTCCCAGGTTTCTCTGGCTGCTCATTGGAAAGATGGACTGGGTTAAAGCTGATAGTTGCTGGCGCTCAGTGTTCACGGTACAGCTGGTCAGAAATTTTCTGGCATGCCTGTCTGGCACAGCAAAATCTAATACACCGGCATTGAAACAGACTGGCAACATGTCAATTTTGATGAGATCCTCCCAGAAACCAGGCAGATGCAGGATGACATCCTCCCTGCCAAGCAAGTTTTGAAAGCTTCCCTACCTCTGTCCCTGGCAGCCCACCTGGCAGGCTGGTGGGGAGACGGCAGGCAGGGGATGGAGGCTGCCAAGCCCCCATCTTCTGCCTCCATGGCAGCAGGACTTCCCAGGGCTTCCTGGCTGCTGGGCTTTCTGGCCGGCCATCGAGCGCTGGGAGGACACTGGAGAGAGCAAGCAGGTGGCCAGCCTACTCTGTGACCTCTCGGGGACTTCCTACTTCAGCCCTGCAGGAGAGACACAGATTCCTCTCTTTATACATTTTCCTCCTCTTTTGGAATCAAATTTGATTGAGGCTTGTTTCCCTGGCTGGGTTTTTTCCTTCCTTGTTTCCTTTGGGGTTTAATTCAGAATTATCCAGGGTACACCAAGAGCAGTTTCTCATCATCCCTTAAGCAATAAGAGGAGACTGAACATCTTAGAGTTTTATTTGGCCTTCTGTGGCGCTTCTCCTCCTTGGGTCAAGCAGAAGAGTAGAATCAAAGATGTAAGGTGGCAGTGAGTGGAACATGTATTTTGCTCTTTCTTTCCCAGTAGCCTCCAACCTTTCAGAAAATCAGCTGGTAAGATACCTAACGAACCCTTTTTTTTTTTTTTTTTTTTTACAGCTATCACTAAAATGACTTGGCCTCAGAAGGGCACTGACTCGACGGCAGGTGGCAATCGAACAGTCGGCACGAGCGAGCCTGCAGCGAGACGTGGGCTTTCCCAGCTCAACCTCTGCAAAAAGCTGAAGTGATGTGGCTGTCCTTGTCCTACCCCACTCAGCATGGCAGACCCACCTTCAGCCTGACGTTGCTTGAGGCAAGGTCACACTCGTGTCACCATCATGTCCTGGCCAGAACAAGGAGCTTTTTCGCAGGCAGTGCTCCAAAATGCTGCTTGCAGGTACTTTCCAGGCTGTTCGTTCCAGATCAGTTAGTGGATTTTGAGGATTTTAGATTAGGGGAAATATTTGAAGGTAGCTCTGAGGCATTCCCGTGTCAGATGTGCACATGGTTCAAGGGTCTGAAGTATGTGTCAGTTATCTCCTGGCTGCTTTGCCCCGAGGGACAGAAAGGGGGGGGGCGAAGAAGGGAAGGAAAGGCCAGCTTCCCGAGGCTAAGCGGGGAGATGGAGCATCCCGGAACGGTGTCAAGTCCCGCTGGAGATGTCAGCAGGGTCTCCCCTTCAGTAAACCCTTAGGGGTCATTAGGTGATGTTTCTTTCTTGGCACAGCTGCAAATATGGTCCATTGCCTTTGTTTTGCTCTGCTAGCATTGTTTTCCCACTGACTTTAGTGTTGATCTAATGTAACCATTGCATCTCATTCCCATCCAAAGATGAGGTATAATCTGAGGGAGGCCTGGTTTTCATTAGCGTTGAACTTGCAGCACAGGAACTTTCTCTGACACAGTTCACAAGGGGGTGAGGAGGTGGGAGGGAGGGTTAGTTATTACCTCTGTTTCCTCTGCTGGAGCATGGGCTTCTCTACCGAGCTCTGCCGCCTCTCCCGGGGGCCAGCAACTAATTCCTCCATACCCCTGCACACCGGAGCCTCTCTTTAGAAGAGACTTCCAATCATGACAAATTATCTGTGCTGATTTTGTGACATGAACTGTTACCCATTAGGGAATGAACTGACACCAATAAATTCATTTCACTTACAACCTCACACTGTGCATGAATTGAAGTTCTAGAGGTGAAAGACATAAATTTACCAGGTGGGCAGACACACAGCTTCCCCCTAAGACTGTGCACTTCACCTTTGCTACGTGCGCTGCTTCTGCTGGGCCAGCCCAACATTAATTTTGCATAGAGTAGATTTCTCCTGTACCGCGCACAGTCCATATGATTTATACTTGCCTCGAGTAGCTGTGTGAATAGCCTTACCGCAGAACAAACTACTGGTTGTGCCTTTGCCAAAATAAAAACTTCAAACCCAAATGCAGCCTTTTGCTTTGCAAGATAAGAACAGTTAGTATTTGCGTAGCATCTTCTGACTTCCAGGCTATGCAGAGTCAGTAATTAATGAGTCTTCCCTATGCCCTGGTGGGGCAAGTGAGCGAGCATTATTTATTAGGCAGAAAGGAGTTCCCATTTGTGCGGATCAACGTCTTAGTCATTCTGATGGTAAATTCATCAAATCATTCCAGCAGATAAGGCTCTCCTGCTCCCCAAGCACTCTGTCAGTCAAGTGGCTGAAAGTTTCACTCATTTACCCAAATGAAAATCTCACAGTCCCCTGGCCAAACAGAAACTTCCAAGCATTTAGTTAAAAGCCTCTTGTCATGTAATTCTGCAGAGGAAGGACTGGGAAAAAAAAAAAAAGAAAAGGCTTTCCTAGAAGGGGCAGACACAAGTACATGCAGAGGTGGATAGAAACGTAGTTGTCTTTCTGTCTCCACATTCCTGAGATCTCCTGATCAAGACGGGGATCCCATTAGATTCTGCGGTGCAGACACCGGGTGAAGGCAGTCCTCAGCCTGGAGCACTCACTGACCTTGTCCCCACTGCCTGCATGTTTTGAATGGCTGGTTTGAAATACAGCTTCCTGGACATAATATGAAACAAGGGGTCTCGTGGATGAGGTCTCTCCTCTCCTTCTCTTATGAACAGCTATGGGAAGGATTAGACATAGCCATAGGTGACAGGTCCATAAATAGATATTAATGGAAAAGAACAGACAGGGATGTGCCCTTCAGCATCCTTAACACACCTACAAGTGTGGGTGTTGGGGGATGGAGGAAGGGAACAGGGTGACAGAGAGTGGCTGGGTTCACGTGCTCTCCTTAAATTGCCTCTCTTAAGATAGAGCACTGGGCATGCCGGACTGTTCATCTGACCCAGTGGGGTGTATTTTGTGTTCTTATGTTAAAAGGGAAGGCTGGAAACAGCCTCCAGCAGTCGTGGGAGGGAAGACATGGCTTTGCTGGGTCTTCCAAGTACAGTAGGCACTGGAAACACCTCCAGGGTTGCTGCTGGCTGAGCCGCTTCCTTTTTGCTTTCATACAGCAATCACGTATTTTCCCATCCCCCTGAGGAGCCAGACCTACCCCCAGCAACAGCATACAAAGGTCACGTTTCTTGTGAGTGTGCAGGAGAGCTTGAAAAGAGCCAGTGGTTGGGCAACGAGTCTGGTCAGGAAATGGTCTTTTTTTTCTGCTTTCTTGTTTTTTTGTTTTTGGGTTTTTTTTACCTTTTGGCAAAAACATCGAGTATTGTGATTTGGGAATACTGTCTAAATGCATCACCGTTGTTGTTGCTTAGAAGCTTGATTCCTCTCTTCACTTGTATATTCTATGCTCCCTGCTTGAACTTCATTAATTCAATGAACTGAACCCTATTTTTGGTAAGCATCCTGTTGACCTCTCTGTAACTGCAGGAAGCTCTTCACTGTAAACATTGTCTCTCTCTCCAGTCATAGCTTGTCAGCTCCGCAGAAGAGAGACTCTGGTCACCTCTGCCTGGGAAGTGTTTATCCTGCTGTCGTAAATAAACAGGACAGACTGGGAATGGGTAAGGTGCCCAGGAGGATCTCTGGGGGAGAGATCAAACCCCAGACATACCTCTGAATACCAGTTTCCCCAGAGCCTTTCCATTGCCCATGAGAGGAAGAACCACGTTTCAGCTCTTTCCATGCTTGCTCCCCGTGCAGAGCGGCAGGACCCCAACCCTCCCCTCCAGGCACCCCGAATGCCATCGTATGTGAAGGCAAAGGTGAAGGCAAAGGTGAAGGCACAGTAGCAGGGAGTTTGCATGCCCTCCCCCATCATAGTGTGGCAAAACTTGTCCTGGACTGTCCTGTCCCACACAAGCAGCAACAGCAGTCCTGCCAGGCTCCTCTGCTGCTGCTTCTTCCCTGGCATCAAAGGCATGGCTTTACGGAGAGCTTCATCCCCACTAAAAACAAAGGCAAGCCAGGAGGAAAATCCCTTCCCTACCCTCCCCAGCGCTCAAGCTGGGAAGGCAGGGCTACTGGTAAAGGCAGGGGCCTTCCCTGGAGCAAACTGGTGCTTTTAACAGAGGCCATGTGGTGTGGCCAGGCGATCATTCCCAGGGGCACCATACCATGGCCAGCCCTGCTGCTGCTTCCCCCTCCATCCTCACCGCTGACCTTCCTCATCCTCACCTTTGCCAGCCCATCTCCCATGGCCAAAGGGGTCGGGAAGTGCTCCCGTGCCTTTGGGGTCAGACCCAGGCACCCTGGACACGAGAGAGGCCACTCGGAGGGAGAAGGCAGGGAAACCCACATTCCTTCACAACATCAGCAGCAGGCAGGACCTGTTCATACTGAAGCTCCGGCACATGAAGAATTATACACTAGTCTGATTGTTTTATAAAAATCTGTTCCGGCACCTGTCCAGAGCCATGATCACATCTTCAGTCATGTGGCCAAATGCCTTTTAGTTTTAATCATTTGATCAAATGCCCTAGTGAAACAGCCATTTGTTCAAATGATTGAAAGTTTGTCATTTGACCAAATTACTAGTCTGGCAGGATGACTAACGGGTTATGCCACAATGTCAAATTCTATTAATGTCACCCAAGAGAGACAGGTGAGGAAAGTAAGGGTTAAGGGAGGAAGTTTGTAGAAATGTTTATTCCCCCGCGATTTACCCCCACACATACACAAGCGTGGTCCCGAGGAACAGGGTGCGACATCTCTGGGGTGGCTCCATACCTCCCGAGCAGGTAAGGTGGCTGGAGGGGCTTCGTGTGGACACCCCTCAAAGCTTGGGGAGAACAATTTATGTCACTGAAGGAGCACAAAGCTGCTGGATCGGAGGAGAAAACTGGAGCTGGAGTGTCTGCTTGGACTTCAGATGAAGGCTGCCACTGCTGGGACTAGCTGGAGAAGAAAACCTGGCCAAACCATGAGCCAGGAACTGTGGCTCGGTGAGAGCAGTCCCAGGCACTTCTAGTGCTGCTGGTGTGACCATGCTTTCACTGCCTGGATCAGCTGGGGACACGGGTATTTTTTCCTCACTGCTTCCCTCTCATGTTTCTGGAGCTGCATTTCTTAGAGGGAAGGAAAGGAGGGGGTGGAGGAAGAAAGACTAAAATGTAGCCGCTGGAAGAAGTGAGAACTGACAGCAGCCATATAAGGGGGTATTAACCTTTCATAAACCTGCTTTCTGGCCTGTGACTGGAACCGGGGAATAAATACCATTCTTGCAGCAGGTCTCCTGCATGCAGCACGGCTGTTCTGGCACACACTGGTTTCCTGTGAATTGCAGTTATGTTTACGAGGCGTTAGTATAGCGGTGAGATGGATTTTGCTAACATTAAAGAAGCAGCAGACCTCAAGCAGGAGGCCAGCATTGAGGAACCAACTTCCCTCGTGTTTCAGGAAGGGTTTGCTATGGACATTCCTGGGGAGTGATGCCCTTATGAAAGTCACACACCCTCCACGGCCCTGTCCCCACGTGGAGGTTCCGACAGGAGTGGGTGCCGGATCTGATTTCTGCCACTTCCCTCTCAGCTGCCCATGTTTTACTGCAAGCAAGATACACAGGGGGATGGTGTGCCACCACTTCTCATCCAGACGTACTGTTAGGCACTTGTTTGTCCTGGTACCAGAGCCCTGCCACGTGGACGCAGCCAGTGAACCCTACACTAATTCAAACGCAATAATAACAGTCCGATTATCTGACTTGAACTCTTGACCTGCAGATGTGACATACACCAGGAGACAGCACAAGAAAAGCATGCGTGTGCATGTGCGTGCGCGTGTGCATGCGCGTGAGCACCATCTCTGCCTCTTCGGGCCAGCTCCACTGCTGCTCCCTGCAGCCTCTGACCCCGTCTCCATCTCAGAATAAACCATCTCACTGCGAAGGCAAGTCACGACATGGGTGATTGCTGCTGTCAGTTCCAGGACAGCTTCTTTCTCTTTGTGCCTTGGACTGGATCAGCACATCTGATCAGCGTATCAGTGCAATATGCCCCAGAGCCCAGCCGGTGGAGGTGCCGGCTTGAAGAGCATGGTTCAGTGCTGTGCTGTGCCGGGGCATGGTGTCACAGCACATGCAAAGACAGGGCAGTGACTTGGCTTTATCTGCGCCTCCTGCGGCCACAGCATTTTTTCCCTCTTCTTGTGGCATGAGCTGGAGTGCTTGAGAGTCATCAGGTCCGTGTGGTTCTTGCTGCTGTCTCTCATTCCTGTCCTAAGCCATCAGATAAAAGTGATCTGAGCTCCAGCCCTGTGTTCTTTTTCCACTTCTTCCAGTTGGCTTATATGCCTCTTCATTTAATACGCTGCTTTCTGCCTACAGGCTCTGTCCATTCGGAGCTGACTCCAGAGCTTATAGTGTTAGAAAGGTGTTAGATATCCTTTGCACACCTACATGTACTTGAGGACTGTCTGTACTGGGCCTGCAAAATTATATACACACAAGCATGGGGAAAGCTGGTGTTGCAAAGGCCTATATGGGTCATAAAAAGATTGCCAGTTTGGCCTCAGCTTGAGGTAAATACCACAAGCAAACCCATTACGTATTCTGTGTATACACAATGGGTTTGATTTGAGATGTATTTATGCTCAAGAATATTATGTATTCTCTTTATACACCATGCAAGGTTAAATTTTTTTGAAAATTTGTATTTGCTTTTTATCATACAGACATACAAAGTATTTATGGCCAGGCCTGCTGAATCTATTTGAAAATGCCAATTTATTCTTGATTAACTCCGGAAGTGCTGGAGAGCACTAATTCACTCACTACTACTAATGTATTTAGGAGCTAGACTTGGAAAAGTTTAACTAAACTGTTCTGGAGGAGACTGAGAATCCAGATTTGGCCTGTTTTAGGTAGGATCGACGTTAAAATCCAACTTTATATTGCAACTCCTGATTGGGGGCATTTAGATTTATAGTTGTGATTTGGACCGGTCCCCAGTCAATTCCCAGATAGTACTTTTTCATCAGCTGATCTGACAGCGGGAAGAAGGTCAGGATTATAAATTGCCCCCTCCTGAGTGCAGGGAGCAGAGGTGGGAATTGCCCCCCCCCAGGTGAGCAGCAGAGCTGGGAGCAAGGGGCCGGGGCTGCCTGGGCATCCAGTCCAGCCACCCGTCCATCCCCAGGGAGGACTGGGTGCCTGTCACCCCACTCTCAGGAGCTCAGCTGCGGAGGAGCCCACCTTGCCTGAGGGCATTCAGAAAGGGTGACCGCACACTTTCCAGAGCTGGCTGCGTCAGCTGGGAGCAGGGCGTCAGCCTGGGACGTCAGCACAATTCTTTAACGCAATATACATGTCCAGCTGTTCTTGCACCTTCCCATATTCCTTACCATGGCCTCTCGTGCTCCCAAAACATCTGAGGTATGCCATGCAAGCCAGGCCAGGTTGTCCTTTGAGGGACAATATGAGCAGAGAGAATGCTGCCGTTGGCGTGCGAGGCATGAGGTCCTCAACAAGGTGCCCTGAAGTTAGACACTCACCGCTATATTTAGCCGCCTGCGTAAGCCACCTGATTTTCAGCACTGTGGATTTTTGTTTCTAACTTTACACAAGCTTAGATAAGACTGTGTAGGTGGGTCTGAGCTGCAAAGTGCTCAGGTTTGGACTCGGTCCAAAAAAGACACTAAGCAGAGAAGAGGTGAGTGCATTTTGCTCCTGGGCCTCCTCTGTGGCTCTTTCCCTTCCACCAGGTGCTGTGTAGCCTTCGGAGCTGATTCCTTTTCTTCACACCCTCCCCTAGCTCCTGAAGCTAAAGTCCTCCTGGTCCTTCCCATCTTCTTCAGCTGCTTGGAGCCACCTTCTCTTCCCCACATCCTCACACTTGTTCCCACCATGCTCCTGCAGCCCACCTGTATGTTGCACCATCAACCCTTGCCCACCCCACAAGCGGGCAACAGAGGCATTGAGGGTGTTGGCATATTTGTTTGCCCCCCCTCAGAAGGGGTGCCCAGACCCTCCCTCGCCACCCCCGTGAAGCTCTTGCTGGAGAGAAACATCATCAGGAAAGTGTGGTGTCACATCAGAAATACCTGAAGTACTCGTGGCAATGACTTCTGCTTGACTGGGTTGGTGCAAGCTGCCGTCTCCTTCTCTGTAGGCAGAGCTCATGCGATGGCTGTTTAGTTCACTCTGCTCTGTGAATGGCAGCCTCCATTCACCCACCAAGTGTAAGAAGTGCAGTGAGAAACCAATCCAATCATCCCCCAGAGGCTGGAATGAACATGAAATGATCTATGCATCCCTGCTTAGGTTACGATATTGCAAACCTTTAAGCACCACTGCCCAATGACTAGGGCACAAAACCGTCTGGCTCAGATAGGGACTGTTCCAAATAATGTACAATTTGCTCTCTTAAATTAAGTGCTGACGTGCAGTCTGTTGCTACCCGAGGTAGCAAACTAGACGGTTTGGACTTTGTGACATCTTCATGGCAGCGTGGTACAATTCTGCCCAGCTTATCAAAAATGAAACTAGTATTTGATGTAACACAAGTATTTATCTATCACATCAGCACTGTGAAATATGTTGGTCAAGGAGAGTTCCCACAGAACAGCCCAGCACTTAGCTCCATGCAAAAGCTGCGGGAGAGTATGAATTATTATGAGTATTTTTAATCAAGTAACAGATACGGTCGGTGCAGTCAGGGTTTTCAGAGAAGCTCAAGCTCCTGATAAATATGTCACAATCTATGATAACTTTGCCAAGTCCTTTAATATCCTACAGCTCCAGTCGCTGCCATCTGACTCCTGCAAAATGTGGGAAGGAAGAGCAAATGTCGGAAAAATCGCTTTGTCTGTTTCAGACCAGCATATCATCTGCCTCAAGGGTAAATCCATACTATCTCCTTCACCTCTGGTGGATGCATAAAAGGCTGTTTGTTTACCTAGTTCTTATTGGAAGGTTTTACCCAAGAAAAAGGCCTCTCTTATCTGATTTTTGGAAGTGATTTAGAACCCACCCACCCTGTGTGGCAAGGCTCGCGTATCCAGTGGTGATAAAGCTTGCATCTTCTCTGCTTCACTGGCATAACCTTTTGCCACTTTGCCGGGTCTGCATTGCATCTTGAACACTTAGCTCCCAAAACAATGGTATAGAGTCTCATTTCTTCTGATTGAGCTGACAAGGACAAAGGCAAGCACCCGAGGATCGCTGAGCCCTGCGGCACCGGGAGGTGACTACCCTGTGACGGGAAAGCAGAGAGGGCAGCTTGCTGGAAGGAAAGAGCAGTGCCCACACGGATGAGAGCTCAGGAATGATCTCCTGTGCTGGAGGGACCTCTGGGTGAAATGGGCATCAGGTATTTGTGGCTGTTTCCTCGCCTCTCGAACAGCAAGGCTAAAACTGCAAGGCTGGATCTCAGACTCCTTGGACACTGAAGTATTCAGAAATTGATTTTGTTGACATGTAGGGATCAAGACCTTTTCTTCGATGCAAAACCTGAAATTGCCAAGAGAGATTTTGATTGAGTCTTAGCTCAGGGTGGTCTCTGAGATCACCGTTACAGGCACCTCTGGGAAGTGATGGCTTTTATCTGGCAAATGACCACTGCTTGGCCTCTGAAAGCATGGGGGATGGGTCGGGGTTTGGATTTCTACAATTTTTCTTTTTTCTCTCTTCATTCCTCTCTTTCCAGACTTCTGCTATCACACTACAGATGAGCAGAAGTCTGTATGACCTGTAGGAGTAATGCAGGGCTTGGGGAATGAGAAGAAGGAGTTAGAAGTCATACGATCAGTCTGGGACATCAACTGGAGAATGCATAATCAGCTTAGTTTTATCAGCTATTACTTTTAAAGGACATGGAGGAGAGGGTAGACTGAGGAAACCTCTTCCAAGGCCTTACAAATCTGTGCTAGAGAACGGCTGTTCAGTGAAACACATGGTAAATAAAAACACAAATCCTGAAACACAACCTAAAACTCAGTACAGCCTGGAGACTGAGAAAGGTTGGCATTCCAGGAATAGCAAAATCTCCCGAGTAATCGAGGCAAGGTGGACCCCCAGTGTGTGGGTAAGCATGTACTGCATCCCCTGAGAGAACCTTGTCAGTGTGGAAACCCCAAAGGCGCTTTTGGGGACAATGGCTGGGACTGGGGGAGAACTGCATGGTAAATATTAGCCTAAACAAATGCGTGATAACGGGACCAGAATCAACACAAAACTGCCCATGCGCCTTGACAGAGAAAATAGATCCAAAAAACAAATGCCAGGCCCCATCTTCATATAATCTCCCTAACCACAGCCTCACTGTCCCTGTCTCTTCCCTTCAGCACATACCCTGAAGGCGCTCAGTGCTCCCTCGAGCCTTCCCGAGCGCAGGCGGTGAAATGGGTTTGCCCCGGGCTTCCCCGCGCACCCCAAAGCGATGGGCAGGGTGAGGAATCACGGCACCTATGCTGCCTACAGCACAGCTCAGCACAGCTGAGCACACGCCTGAGATGAGCTCAGGACCCGTCTCGCCCATCGTTCACACGGCGAGCCCTCTGGCCAGCGCTAGCCGGCAGGAGCGTGCACCCAGCCTCATCCATGAGGGCGGTCAGGCCGGATCGGGGATGGGTGGGAGGGTGCTGCGACCCCATCCGCCAGCTAGCTGCTCTCCTGAAGTCTGACCTGCTTTCGGAATAATCTTTTAAGTCTCTCTTTTCACCTTTTTATCTGCAGCTGTGATGAGCAATCCCAAAATGACTGTGCTTTCCACTCGCCCTCCATTTGTTCAGTGCGCTGACCTAATCCTCTTTCAGGGGCTCCTGGGGCAGCCTGGACCGCTCAGCCGCCGTCCCAAGGACCTTCCTCCACTGTGAGCTGCAGGATTAGTCCTGCAACACGAGATCCACCAGAGCCCTCTGCTCGGCACGCTCCTGGCTGATTTTCCATGGCCAGCAACCTCATCAAGGGGAATTTCCTTTGACACGTCCACCGGGGGAGAAAGCGCTGTCAAGAGGGCTTTAAAAGCAAAGCTGCTGCTGGCTGATTCACTTGCAGTAATCCAAGCCAGCGGAGGATCTCATGACTGCAGCAGCAAATAGGCTGTTGGAGCAGGGATGCTCGCACGGCACAGGCGGTGGGCACGGGAAGCACGTTCAGGATGGGGCTCAGCAGCCTGGCAGCGCAGGGCTCGGGGCCTGAAATTAGACCACGGCAAGGAAAACCAGCGAGCAGGAGCTGGCCTGGGGTTTTCTGAGCGTTATCTAGTGGCTGGGAGGGAGACTGAAGAGAGGACAGTTCGAAACCCCGGCGGCAGGAGGACAGCATCTCGCACCCCGGGCTTGAAGGGTCAGCACGGCGGCTGCGCGGGGCCAAGGGGAGACAGGTTACTAGGAAGAAGTTGCGACAGGAGAGGAGAAAAGAGCCCTGTGTGCAAAACAGAAGCTCAAAGTGCAAAAGTAAGACAAGGAAATATTTTACGTCTTTTATTAACCCACCTGAAACAGCAGGACAGAGAACAGTATTGAGAAATAGTCACACTGGGAAAATTTGCAGACCTTTCCTTCTGGCACCACTCCACCGCTGGCAGTCATGCAGATGAATTAACAGCTCTGGTATCTAACCCTGGCCAGTGCTGTAGCGATTCAGAAAACAAAACTCCAGGTGTCCTGGCTGCCTCGCAGTGGTGCAGTGACCCACTGCATCCCAGACCCAGCACCTAGACCTTCAGCTCGCTCTTGCTTTAAAAGGAAAAAAGGGTCAGTGGCCTGGACTTCGCAGTGCTTTCTCCACTGCTTGGCTGGTCACAGTGGCTCTCTGGAGAGGTAACCAGGGACAGGAGCTGTGATGGTGGGTTTGGGAGAGAAGCTCAGACACTCCCATGCCCGGTTTTCCCTTCTCTGCCTGTTACCACCAAGGCTGCTGCAGCAGAGTGCAGGAGCGGTTCATGGCATAAGGGCAGCTTTTCAGAGTAAAAGGTTTTTTGGATGAACAGAAACGGTGGGTGAGCCCGTTTCTTGGGGAGTGAATGCAGTGTATGTCTGCGAGGTCACCGCTCCACTTGTCAGGGCTGGGCTGGTTTTGGTGACCGTTCCCCTCAGTGGTGGCCAGCACCGTTCCCGTGTCACGCAGCACCTATAACTCACGGAAATAAAGCACGTCCGACACCCCTCCGAGACATGTATTCTATATGAAAATTTGGTTTATTACTGTCAGACCCACAAATCTGGATCTGCTGTGTAATTCTACCGGCGTCCATCAGTCAGACAGACACATTTAATGAGAATGAGAATTTATACCGCTACTTCCTATATTGGCTGCTGCCAAAGTGCAATCGACAGTCAAGATCTTCCCTTGCCAAGAAAATTGTCCCTGAAAGAATACTGGCATCTCAACATTTCGGGAGAGCAGACCCATGGATGTAGAGGTGCCTCTTTGGTAGATGCAGTTCTCCTCTGCTGGATACAGAACCAGGGTGTCTGTCCTGCGTAGGCAGGTGGGGGATATGCAGGCAGTCAGCAGAATAGACAGAAATGTATAATGGATGATATTGCTCAGCGCTTGGGAATGTATATTCCCCGATCTTCTCAGGAAGCAACATGTTTGATTTCCTCCAGCTATTTTTTTAAAGTGCTGTGTTGCGAATATTGACGTGTTTAGGTGTATTTGCATGAGCTGTAGCTGTGGGGGCAGGGGAGACTTCTCCAGATGCATGGTGCAAGTCAGGTGCCTGGCTCTCATAGAACAACACTGCTAAAAATCCCCTTTTCCCTCCATCGTCCCTGCCCTTTCTTCAAAAACCTTTGCTGCCATTCTGGCTGCTGCAGTGAGGCTTAGAAGGAAGAGGTGCCATGGTATTTCCACACTTAGAAATGTCTCCTGTTTGTCAGGGAGGCAGCTATATATCCCAGGTCTTCCCCTGCACAGGGTGCCCCTGTTGTACGTTGCATTACATTTGTGCCCCTGGGATTGCCCCACCGTTGAACTAAAGCCTTGAGCCCCCTGTGACTGCTCATTCACACGTACAACTTTCAGCCATGACCAGGATAACTGCCCTCATGCTTTGGCTACGTGGCATACACCAGCAGCACTGTGCATTTTCCCTGAACAAGGAGGGGATTTGTGTTTCAGGAGACAAAGTGCTTGGGGATGATTTTGCTTCTGTATTAAATACTTCCTTCTAATGCAACCAGGCATCTTGCACTTTGAATCCTTCAAAAATCAAAAATAGAAAAGAGGCTGAGAGTCCTCCTTTTGAAATTACACCAGGTTTGCTCATTGACTGAATTTAGTAGCAGTTTCTCTGGAGTAAAGAAATTTTGGCTGCCTGGATGTTGAGCCAGACAAGAGACCGAGAAAACAACCTTTCCGTCCAAAGTCAATTTGGACCAGGATCATTTTCTTTCTGCTGACAGACAGGTTTTCTGGCATAGAGCAATGTACTTGGCATTCACTTTTCCTGCTTTACTGAGGAGCAGAGGTCACAGGGAACCAAAAGGCCAAAACTGCATTGGATAAGACCTGTCAACGCCTACAGTTTAATCTGACGCTGAGCCACTACCCTGCATGCAATGTTACTGACAAAAAGCACACATGTATAGCCCCTGCAAAGAAAATGGTGTTGCAGTTTTTGCAACTCGGAAAGTAAACCTTGTGGGTGGTACCTAGCCTGAGCCCTCTTCTGCATAGCATCAGATCCTCACCATGGGAGACCACAGTCAACTATCTCTGACAACTCTGTGTTGGTGGTTCTCGGGCGACGTCACTGGTAAAATGCTGAAATGCCAAAAACCCAGCCTTGAAAGTGCTCAGCATCCTCATTTCCCTTTGATTTAAATGGGAGATGAAGGCACACAGCACCTTACAGTATTTGGCCCTGTGTCAGCAGATACTGGCTGATCTTCTCTGACGGGCTGTCAAGGCTGTCCTTTTTTCCATATTTTTTTTTTCCAAGGAAGAGATTTGCCTATGATTTCAACTTTGCAAAGGCAAACCAAGGCAAAAGCTATTCTTCTGGAGACAGAGAAGAGAAACTGCAGTTCCCTTTCCGTCTGTGTTTTCAGTGTTTGCAGCTCTAAGGGTCCATATTAAGTGACTAGAAAAAAAAATTGGGATGCTATTCCAACAGTGGAGCAAATTATTCTTCACAAACACAGCTAATCAAGGCTGCGGGGTTGCAATCATTCATTATAGATGGGCATCAGAGGAGAATAAAGTGTGTCTTCTAGCCAGCTGCTAACCCCAAAATTAGACGAGCCAGGGAAGTACAAGAACTGAAGCTGCCTGTCTCCCAAAAAAGAGTCCTGGTTCAGTGGGAGGGGAAGATTCCTGCCCTCTGGGTCCCTTTTACAGCTCAGCAGCCCTCCTGCCAAGTTCTCGCTATCAGTACCTATAACATTTAGCAGCACAATCCTGGACAGGCTTTGTCTGATGGCAAATGGAAATCGGACGCGTGCAAATCAGAGGTGGGCATGAGGACAGCGATGCTACAGCATCCCTGAATTGTTAAAGGACCAGGCTCCAAAATACGAAGCTGCCAGGAATACACCAGCATTTTTCAAACCTGTGAGTTGCTCTCATCGGACGATAGAGCCTGGTTACATTGCTTTCCCCTGGGAAATTCCCTGAGGCAGGAAGGCGGTTGAACTACCATGGTTATAACTTTGATATCCGAATGAGTATCTGCTAGCCTCAGGCAACCGGGCTTCTGTTAATTTTGACCAGGGAGCATGATACACTGTGGCAAGCCATGTCACTTAGGATTGTGTCTGCTTAGACATGATGCCTCTGAGTAATGTAATTTATATTTCATGCACAATTGAAGCAGCTAATGGTATAATTCTCCAAGGGGGAAACAAGTTGTTACAGCATTAATTACATTGCAGTTGCCTTTTTTTTTTTCCTTTCCCCGCCCCTCGCCTTGCACTTTCGAGTCATCAGCTCAACGGCAGCAGTAGCTGATGCCACGTAAAAGGGTCTCTGCCCCGGGGGAGGCTCGGGTCCCTTCCCTTCAGGGCTGGTAACCTGGTGGTCTTGGGCTGAGGGCTACCGGGCCCGTTGGCCAGCGTGCCACTGGCCCGGCCGGCTGCCGGCTTGCGAGGGCAGGCTGCCTCTTGTGTGTGCAGCCCGAAACTGCAGCTTGGAACTGGGACACAACCAGGGGTTTGGAGAAGCGGGTAGAAATAGGGTGGGAGAGGTCAGGAGAAGGGGGTCGATCCCTGGCATCCCAAGAGGTGGTGAATATTTAAGTACCCTGGGGTTTGAAGGAGGGAGAGCTGAGCACCTCTGTGTCTGCGTCCTCAGTGGCTCTCTGCAGTGACTGACTGCCAGGGAGCAAGGATAATTCAAGAAGCGTGGGAAGAGAGGACAGAAGTGATTAAAAAAAAAAAACAAACAAACCAGAAAACCCTCTGATGTCTCTGCTAGCCCGGCTTTCCCCTCTGTGCAGCAGTCACGGAGGAGGGTGCCCTGCTTCTGCTTCTCAGCCTCCGCTGCAGCGACGGGAAAGCATCTGCAGAGGAGATGATCAGCAGAACCCCCCCAAAGCAAAGCAGCCCCCGGGTGTCACAGGGAGAGAGATTTGTTTCTGGGGAAGAGCAAGCGGCAGTTTGGGAGGTGGGAGACTGCGGGTCTCGCCTGGTCTCGGAGGTTGGGAGGCAAAGGGAGCTGGGGGTTCCCAGGCACGGGGTTCCCCGGAGGTGGGGGGGACAGCACTGAAAATGCTGGCCCAGCCGATGGGCAGCAGTGCTTGGGGGGGGCAAAGCCCTTCTGACCAGAGCTGAGCCGTGGAGGCATCCTCGGGCAGGCAGAGCATCCGAGGCAGCCTCAGGCAGGGGTTTGGGAATTGCTGGCTGCATGTGGTTCTGGGCTACAACGGGTGTTTCTTTTTCCAGTTTGCCTACGGCTCCAAAAACCACGGAGCTAGCAGCTGAGCTAGGAGGAGGTGTAAAAATAGAGTCACAGCTACATACCACGGTATGCCCGGGCTGGATGTAACCCGAGTGTGCGCTGCCGTCAAAAAAAAAGAGGAGAGAAGGGGAAAGGAAAGGGCAGGAATTACACAACTTAGGCTGCTATGAAAAGCGCTGAATTAAAAATAAAACTCTGTGTGTGTTTTGGCCCAGCGGCACGTCTGGGAGGGAGCGCAGTGCACTGTGCTGCCAAGTGTGAGGCTGGGATCAAGAGGAACATCTGTGTTCGGGCTTCCCACACTGTCAGGAGACTGGCAGGGTGGTAGGGATGACATCTCTAATCGGGAGGAGGAGGAGGGCAGCGTGACGGGGTGGACGAAGGAGGTGGCCTTCACCTACGCTGAGAGCGCTGCCCGCAGCAGCGAGTGTTGTACGCACCAAGGGCCAGCCACCGGCTTCGTGGTGAGAAGCTGGTGGCCCAGATCGCCGTGCTGCAGAGTCTCAGGGAGGATGCTAAGGAACATTTGGGCTCCCCGTACTCAGGCACTAATTTTGTGCAATCGTTTATGTCAAACTATAAAGGAACTGAGTGCAGATCCATATGGAAAATGATGCCGTGCATCTCTGCAGAGATATTCCAAGCATACCATGGGACATAAGATCTGAAGGAGGGAGAACTGGAAAATTATTTATTCACGGAGAAATGCAGCTTATAGGAAGCCAAGATTCTTCAGTTCAGTTGAAGTTTAAACTGGAAAACAGCTTTGGCAGGAAAAAAAGTATGAAGAAGTTGTTTCTAAAAATTCATTAATATCTTTTTCATACCGTCACTTCCAAAAGGAAATTTTTCTATGGGAAAGAGAAATTCAAGTATCATTCACTAGGGGACTCGAGGACCATTCTCCGAGGGGAGGAGCACAAATGCATAAATATAATGTGCCCTCAAAGTGGTTAAATATAAATCAGTGATTAAATAATATTAGCATATAAAGTATTCATTGGTGTGGGGACTCCACCTTCCCAACTGGATGTTCTCCCCCCAAGACCGTCATGTCCCTCATGCTCTGTCCCTGACTCTGTGGGGATGCTACTATTTACACAGGAGCCGGTGAGAAGACACAGTAACCGCCATCCCTCTGGGATGTGCTGCCGGCTAATAGCTGGACACTGTCCAGCAGGATGAAATACTGTATTTCAGTCTCTTTCTGCAGCAAAACCACAATTGAACTCAACGCTGTAATATTTTACCTGTGAACCTTAATCCGCCGTTTTTAGCTCCTGAGGTATTTTGGGTGTCTTTGCACCATTCTGGTGACAGCAGCAGAGATGTATCTTTAGTTCCTTGTGAACCCAGCTCTGGATCCCTTATCTGAGGAACGGGGCCCTTTTTTCTTGATCTCCATATAAATCTGAAAAACCCAGCGATCGAGGGGGAGATTTGAAATAGATGTGCTCCTGTGGGGTTAATCCTTATGGCTGATTGAAGCATTTCATGGCACAGCCAGGAGGATAGGTACAGATAGACCCATGTTTGCTCCAGCCGTGCTCAGGGCTGGCTAGATGCAAGCCACATCCAGCCCGGGAGGCAGATAGCCACGGGTCAGCTCTGGCCCAGCTCCTGGGGGATCTGGCCACTACGGCAGCGTTTGAACCAGCTCCGAGCGTCCACCCAGCAGGTCTGGGTCTGGCTGCAGTCCCTCACAGCTCCAGCGCTGACCCAAAGTGCTGAGATCCACTGGACTCGTTGCTGAGTAAAAGTTGCAGCAGAAGCCAAGGCTTGGGGTCCTGTCTCTGCAATGCTTTTTTCCTTTTTTTTTTTTTTTCTTTTTTCTAATGCAGATAATTCATATCAGGGTTAGGGGGCTTTCTACAGCTCATCACCTTGGGAAATCAGGCTAGTGATGTGGGGAACCTCCACATGGTCTGAGGTTGCTGGCTTTAGGCATTAGGGATTTCTTTAGCTGTTTGTTTAAAATCAGAGCTGGAAGCTGCACAGTTTAGAGCTGGAGCTGAATTGCTGCTTAATCTTCACTTGCAAGAAAAGTGTGTCAATTTTTTTTTTCCTTAAGCAGTGGGGTAATTAAAGGAAGAACAAGGCAGATTTGCTGTTCTGGGAGCTGCTGCCATATATCTGGGCTTCCACAGAGAAGGCTGGGTATCACTATGAAGCTGTTCCAGAAGGAATGTCAGAAATACGCTTTTACTGATGAATAGGCAGAAGCCACACTTTCAGATAGGAGTATTTACCTGCCCTGCCATACAGCCCAGCTGCTGCTATGTCCAATATATAATAATCCAATCCATTTTAATATCCTACTGCTCTGCAATAGCCAGGCATCTCTCTGTTTGGAAGAAAGGGGCCGCATTAACATTCAGATTGTAATCCACACATCCTAAGCATGTTTATAGCTGCTGCCAAATACCCATGGGCCTGGATCAGGGCTGGACTCCACATTCCTTCCAGCTCCCCCAAAATTCAGAGGCGTTTGGTTCCAGGATCTTCCAGGGCTCCATTTTCCAAATCTCGCACGCTGCTCTCAGCCAAGCCTCTGTAACGTGCTTTTTTTTTTGAGCCCCGTGCTGCAGCCTGCCCGCTGTGCTGTGAGCATCCTGCGAGCCACGCTTACGCAGCCTCGGCTGCGACCAGCCGACAAGCTGAGCAAGTTGTGCTTGTTGCGAAGTGGTCCAGGAGGAGGGGAGAGGGCTGTGGCACTGCCCTTGGAGCACGAGCCGCGGGAGGCAACCGCTCACAAAACTGAGACCCACCAAGGCTGCTAGCGAAGGGCACTACTGCCTGGGCTGGCATCCCTTGCCCATCCTCACGCAAGAAGCCGCAGGGGCGGTTGGTCCATTCCCAACAGGTTCAGAGGAGCGTGCGCGGGCTGTCGCCATACGTAAGGCTGCAGCGACCTGTCTTTGCCCTTTACGGTCCTCAGTCAAATGAGGTGCAGCCTGGTCTGCATGCGTAACCATCGTTGCAACTTCCATGCCGGGATAAAGGCATCCCAGGCATTAAATCCATCCCCACCAGCAAGCCGGGTCCCCTTGCCCCACCTTGTGACGCCGCTCTGTCTTCAGGCAGCACGGCCGTGCCAGCATCCAGCTGGAGAGGTGCCAGGAGCATGCGGGGAGCTCTGCTCACGTCTGGGAAGGCTGGAAAAAAGCAGCCAGAAATAGCCAGCATTTCGTAAGAAGCCTCATGAGGGCTGGTGCCGCGGCCCCGCTCTGCAAACCAGTGGAGTTCAGATAAGCTTTGACGAAGCATTCAAATTCTCTTTTAATTTCAGCCTATTCTCACTTTTGGCTCAGCACCAGCCTGGCAAGAGACGCAACAGACGGGATGGAAAAGAAGGCGAGAGTGTGCCTGGTGAAGAGAAACCCTACACCTTCACACATGCTGAAATGATTTTTGCCCCAGCCTTGGGCCCCGTTGTGAAACAAGCGTCCACGCCTGCAAATCCTCCCTAGAAAGTAAATGGCGACAGATTTGTGTTTAGCCAGCAAAAACTTCTACCCAGGCTTTCTCTCAAAATTAAGCAGATTTTGTTTTGCTTGCAAGCCTTACCCCCAGGAATGGGGGACTGACCCTCTCAGTTGGTGTGTAGGCTGGTCCTGCCGCCCTCAATGGTGGCCTGATCCTGCGACAACCCATCTTCCCTTGACCCAACGGCCTCGGTTTCTTTTGGTTAGAAGTCACAGTGCGGAAAGGGAAGAAGTTAATAAATATTTGCTTCATTTCCCAGTGCAAGGATGGGATTGAGCCAAAACACACTGGCAAATCAAAGAGTGAACCCTCTTGGCCATCACGAAACAGAGCAAAGGCCAGGAGCAAACGGCCTTTGGCAGCTACTGGACATGAATTCATCAGGCATGTAGGAGAAGCGCTCAGCCTGCATGTCCATTCGGTACCTACCAAGCCTATCCATAGTGGTACTAAACATGTAGTTGGCTTGCAAGTAAAAGCTATTCATCAAGAAGTACCCCAAAACCACATAGTCATTTCGCAAGAAACACCACAGCTTTCGGATGGTCTTTTAATCCTTGAGCACTCTTTCTTGTGGCTCAGATGGAAGTTAGGCTTTGGACTGGTTACCCACAGCCACTGACATACGATCTGCTGCTGGGGTAAAGACCTCAGCAGAGAAAGAAAAGCGAGACTCCAGCAGTGGGTTCCTGCAGCTCTGGCCAAGCCTCCATCAGTATTGAACTGGATGGACACGTACGTGTATCAGCAAAGCCCTGGCCGATTCAGAAAAGAAAAAACATCAGCCACATTCACATCGTGTCGCCCAACCGTGAGCACGTGCAATGGGGCATGGGGTAACTCTGCAGAGCTGGGGGAGAGGTCTGAGACCTGACAGCCAGTCCAGACCAGCAATTCGCAGGACTCTTTAGAAAGGAAAATAGGCACATGCCCAAAAAAATCCCTCCTATGCACCAAAACTGATCCCAGATGAGCCCGCTTTATACAGGAATCACCTTGTATTGTATCACCAAAGAAGCAGCCCTGGCTGCTGCACAAACAGACGGCAACCCTTCCAGATTTAATGCAACAGCCATGTGTAATGACACACACAGTTCATCACAGAGGCAGGTAGCAGGGCCCTTCGCTCTCATTCATATGAATATAATGCCCACAGCAATGCAACACATCAACATTTTTAGAGCCAACAGTTTGACTTTCATTGCTCTGTTATTTTTAATCATTTTAATCTGCTTTTTTAGCATTCTACTACTTCTCCATTTTACTTCAAAACAAGACAAAAAGTATTCAGCAGCTAATACCTCTGTTTTTAATGGCTCGAAAAATAATGAAGGAACATTAAGCAGTTCCCGAGCCTTCCGGAGCGTTGGTATTTTTAAAGATGAGATTGATCAAAGAGGCTGTGAACTCTAATGGAGATGGATTGGCTCAGCGCGGTAATGCCAGCACGGAGGCCGGTTCAGCATGGATCCCAGCCTCTTCCTTTCATCTGCTATGCACTCCAGCGGCCAAAACCTCTTTGCTGAAGCAAGACCCTGCCAAGTATGAAAAATCCTGCATTTCTTATAAAGGTCCAGGGATGGGGAATTCATTTTTATAGCAGCTGATTGTTTGTGCCACTGCTTCGCTGCAAGCAGGGCACAAAAAAATCCTCTCCCCGAGGCTGCTCTCAAGTGCCTGAGCTATCCCAGCCGGAGACCGCACCGTGCCTGCATTGCAATGCAGGCAGCTCGGTGGTGCGTGAGGAAAGCAGGAGAGGAGATTTTTAGTCCGCCGATTGCGACGTGAAGCACACACCTCCTTCTGCTGTGAATCTGGCCGGCATCCCGATGGAGCGGGACGTGGCAGCCCGTGCTGTGGGGATGGCAAAGACCCGCAGAGGAGGCATCGTGGCTCCTGAGCCCACCTCTGCCTGGGTGCAAGGAGAGGTCAGCGAGGACTCTGCTGTGCCACCAGCACCCGGGGACCTTTTGCACCCTGCTGCTACCTCCTCAGCCAGGGACCATGAACGCGGCTGGTTATGGAGCGATGCCTTGGCTTGCCTTGCTTTCTGGCTGCTGCGCTGAGTCCCTGAGAGGAGCACAAGCATTCTAAAGGGATTTTTTTTGTTTTCCTTTTTTTTTTTTAATGAGGGGGACCCACCAGTTTTAGAGCAGCCTATAAATCCTATGGTACAGCAGGGACCTGATCTCAGGCACCCTACATTTGCCAGAACAAAAGGCACAAGCCCCAGCTGTTAAATGAGGTGAAAACCACCCATCCCCTACTTCCAGGCAGTGCTGGGACCTTGACAGGGACAACCACCTTGGCAGGGGAGCCAGCTCTGCATCTGTTGCCTCTTTAAACCCCCTCCGCTATCTTTCCCTGTGGCAGTGCTGTTGCTTTCTCCTCCCTGGATGAATCTGGCTGAGTTTTTGGATGTGGAACAGGATGACGAGGTTTGGAGCAGCGAAGTGAGGAAGCGACTGGCAGAAAGATGTTATTTTGGTGGGAAAGTAACCAAAAGAGCGGCTCATGGGGTATGCACAGCACCCTGCGTGCAGTTTGCACGTGCTTTCTGTAGCAGGAGCCTGGATCTGAGGGCTTGAAGAGCCAGGGGGGAGGCACAGAGATGGGCTGAGAGACAGGGTGCTGAGGGCAGCCACCAGCCCCAGCTCAGCTCTAGGCAGCTCTGCAGTTTATCGACACCGAGCCCTGATGTCCAAGGGCTTCTCTACCTACCAAGGAGGGGTCTCTGGGAAACAGCTCTCTGGATCTTCCCCGCTGGCAAAGCATCGGCACCATAACGGAGCTGCAAAGCTTTCGCACCCTGTCCCATGGAAACGCGCTGCTACTTCTTTATATCCCCTGAGTCTGTAAACCTTGTCAGGGGACAGCCTTTATGCCCTAGATTTGGGTGATGTAGTGACTATAAATATTGTGCTTTGAATAAAAGAGTTGTGAATACTAGATGAGTCCATTTATTGCTAAATGTCATATTTAAATGTTTTAACACTCGGTGTCCCAGGTGCTGCACCAGCAGGTGAGAGCACACAGCCCACACGGCATACAGCGGTTTCGTTGTTTACATTGCACAAGTAGGACAAGGAGGCCACAGAGTGAGGTGGCTGTGCTTTAAAGTTTTGCCAGCACAGCCATGTCACATATGAATGTAAAGAAAACACCTCCCCGACCCAGCACCGTGCAAGCACAGTCCCTTGCACAGGTCCGCATCCTTCTGTCAGACCAAACCTTGCGCCGGCACAGCCTGGTACGGAGCCCTGGCTGGCCCGAGGTCTTGTCACACTGATGCTCGCCCTTCATCAGCGCCCACTAATTATGGTGGTGGTGGTGGGGAAGCCATAGCTGCCCACCTAATTAAGCCACGGTGGAGAACTCTTCAGCTACCCCGCTCCTGCTCCTTCATTTTGCATTAGTACCTTGTTATGACAATGGTAGTGCTTTATAAATAAGCGACATGCGCGCAGATTAGTGTGCCTTTTATTCCTGCCATCATTATTTTTCATTTTGGAGGCTAGTATTTATATATGCTCTGTTTTTATAACTCCTGCTCTTTTCTTTCCTGACTGCCTTAAGAGTGTGGAAGGCAAGATTTAATGCACCTGAAACATCACAATTAGCCCTGTCATGCTAATAACTTAAAGGAAACAAATAAATACTAGAAATAGTGGCACTTTGGAAATTCCCCTGCGCTGCGGGAAGAAGGCCTGCTGGTCAGGGCACATTGATTTTTTTCTGAATCCATCCATGCAGGATTCAAGGACAGGACAAAACACTATTAAGTCAGCAAGCAGAATGCAGTAAATAATGAGCAAGCTGGAGAGGGCTGAGGCTCTGTGCTGACTGAGTCCAGATATAAATTGCGGTGAGCTATGCGTCTCGGCATCATGGTGACACTGTCTCCGGAGTGCAAGGGAAACCCAGATGGGTAACAGGAGCTGGAAAAGCCGTTTGGGACTCCAGAAGTTTTGCATGTTGTTTTCACTGGGGAGGCAGAAATAAACTCCTTCCCAGCTCCACAAGAAGCCCTGCTGCTTTGGAAACCTGTGTGGATAAATACCACCGCTACCACTGGAGCACAGTATGTCTGTGCCAGACGAAGGCTTTAGCACAGAGGAAGTTACTCTGGGGAAGCAGGGCTTCTACAAGCAGAGCTTAACTGGTATAGCTGTGTCAAAGCACTTTGCAGGCATAATATTGCTGCTATAGCCATGCTGGGGAAGCACTTTTCCTTGTGTAGAGATGCTCTCTGGCCTAAGGCTTGTTTGTGAAGGAAGGAGAGGGGAGAGTCCAACAGATAAAAGCTTTCCACAGAGCAGCAGGAGGGAGAAGGCAACCCATTAGCTTTTCCAGTCTTTTGTTTGCCTTTGTCGTCTCCAACCCTCCGTGTACTTCAGCATGTCAGCTTCTCCCAGAGTTCAGGGAACTAATCAAGTACGTAAAACACTTTGTGTGATCGAGTATTTGCAGGGCTGGGGTCTTGGTTAAGTGAAGCAGGGAAACCATAGAAGAGAGGAGACCCCTGCTTGAAGACTCACCCCTGGGCTGATGACTTGGCTGCTTCTCGTGCTTTGGCCCACACAGAGCTGCAACGCTGGCATCCCTTCAGGAGGGCGATTCAGAGCATCCCTACAGAGCACCAAGCACTGCTTGTAACTCCCAGTTGCCAATTCTTGTGATTTAATCACCAGCCTTACACTTCACCATGGTTTTCTTCCAAAAAGTAACCACGTAGATCAAGAATCTCAGCTTTCCTTTTCTGGAAGAGAAATGTGTCTTGCCTTCCCTGTTGCAAAGAAAACCCCAAAAGAGTTGAATTCTCCTAGGCCAGAAACCTAAGGGTGCCAAAGAACCGGTGATCGCAGAAAACACCTTTCCGAAAAAGTCTCATGATGTGTTAACTGATTTGATGGTTTGGGACACTGATGTATGATGCTTGGGCTCTGGGACGGGCTGGTGACATTGAAAGAATACACCATCTAATACATTTGAAAGAAAGCTGTGCTTATTCACATTGAAAACATAAAAAGGAGAGAGCCTGGAAGTAAATTAGAAAAATGTGATCTCATTTTACATTAGCTCTGGGAAACAGTGGCAGTTACTGGCCTTGTACATAGGCAAAAGGCTCTTTAGTGTTACCACTGAGATTACATCGGTGCCGGTGTGACAAGGCAGCTCGAGATGAGCTTTTCCTCTGAGCTACTCCTACAGCAACTGATCTTAGCATCCAGCTCTGCTCCTGCCTTGAATTAATCTTTGTTCATCTCCTGGTCCCTCCTTTCTTCCCCCGCCACCTTATCCTCTTCAGTACCCTTAGCAGCAAGCGCAGCCCCCAGGGCCCATCTTCTTCCTTGCGGTGGGGCACCACCAACACCAGTGCTGGATGCCCTGACCACCAACAGTGCCTTGGGGTGATTTAAGCCCCTTTTCTCCCTTGGTGGAGACAGAAAAAGGCATCGGCAGGGACCAGCAGATGCCATTTGGCTTTGGTCCATCTCTCGTAGAGGGCAAGAAGCCACACTCTGCTGTGACAATGACGTCTTGAGTCGGTCCTAAGAGTGTTGCTAAGCAGTGCCCAGTAGTTTCACTTCCTTTCATTTCGGGGAATTCTCGCTCTATCTTTCTGCTTAACGCTTGGCATGTTTGCAAGCTGGTCACTAACTCAGTGCCTGGGATGAGGCACAACAGAGACATCCCACATGTCCTATACTTTGAAAATTAATTTGTGGAGGTCGAATCCCAACTCATCCACTACAGTGGACTGCAGCCAAATGTATTTTTTCAGGCATAATCTTTAATGTTTGAAGCAAAAAAACAAAGGGCAGCAGCATGAAAAAATAAAGCCCAAAAAGCGTATGATGCAGAATAGCCTACACCATAAAGTGGCCATGACAAGCCTTGAGAGGGCAACTTCAGATGTGTTAAAGTGAAGGTGTGGGACTTTTAACCCAGATCTCACCTCCCACGCTTGTGTCACACTCAACAGTCAGGAAGGACTTGTTACAAGACACTACTGAGGTCTTCCCCTGCGATGCCCATGGCTACAAACTCTCACCTCCCTAGGCAGAGCACCCAGTGAAGAGTTAGGTGACACATCATCGAGCTGTCACCTCACCTGCAGAGGGGGATAGAGTCGCCGCGCTAAAAGAAGGACCAGTCTTGGACTTCAGAGCTGCAAATAACCCTGTTTCGCAGGAAGCTGTGGAAGCAGCCCCTCTTATCTCAGCCTTACGGTCGCTGTTTCCAGATGCTACTGCTTGAGACTTCTGCATGTCGGCGTTTCTGTCTGCCTGGCCCCTAGCCAGGCTTCAGTCCCTGGCTAGTCTCTAGTCCTTGCTTCTCGAGTATTTCTGAGCAGAAGAGGTCAGTTCCTACCCTGTGAACTGCAGCAGTGTGACGGCAGACATTTGGGCTCAGAGGAAGTTATTTGTTGGTAAATTCCAACACCAAACCCAGGTAGGCTGCAGTGAGGCTTTCCTGGTGATAACCAGCAGCAGCAGTGATGGCAAGCCCTGGAGCTTGCAAAACTGGCTTCTGCCACACGAAGAGGAGCACATGGCCCACATCTCCCTACATGCCAAACATGTTCTGGACCAGGAGATTTCCCCACCAAACAACCAGGGCTGTATTTCCAGGCATCTGTTGCAACGCTGTTATCCTCTCGTACATTCAGCCATCTGTGCTTGTGCAGGCTACACCTTCGTTGGTGCTGGCTTGTGACAAGCTTGCCTTTTTCTATATAATGCTCAGAAGTACAAATGATTGCCAAAACCCTTCCGTGCCCCGATTTTTAGGGGGATAATTATTAAACTGCATTTGGAAAAAGTAGGGTGACAATTCTCATGACCCAGCAATTTTCAGCTCTAATGAAAGAGGCATGTTGTGGGGCTATCACCAAGACAGGAAAGGATTAAGGAACTCCTTGTTTATCCAATTAGAAATCCCTCTACAAAAGAGAGCAGGTAGGAAAGCTGAGGGAGTCTAGAGCAGCCTCCAAGTAAGAGCAGGAGAGGGATGAAGAAATGGGCTATTTTGAAATGGAGGTTGAGCTGTACGTGACATGGTTTACATGCTCTGCAACAGAAGGGTGTTGCAGCCTGTGCACCAGGAAAGCCCCTTCTCCCCTGCACGGGTGGTGTTTGTCAGAAGACATTAGGCGCTAAAATCTGAAAAGTCCCCAGGGGATTTACCAGCTCAAGATGAAATTTGTCAGCAAAAAAGTCTCAAGGCTGAACATGAGGATCCTGCCTCAAAACAAGATAGGCAGAGCTGTCCTCTCCTGGATTTGAGTCTCTGGTCTGAACTGGGAAAAGAGACTTCAACCTGTTTTCTTAATCCCAGCTGGGTCTGCAACTCCCATCACGACCTCTTTCCTCTTTCCTTACTGAGAGGGAGAAGAGGAAAGGTTCAAGACATTAATATTTTCAGGCCCAAAATAATCCCAATCTGTTCCATGCCTGGCTCCAAATCCTGGCTGTGAGACTGTACCTTCAAAACGGTTCCTGATTTTGGATGCTGTGTGGGCCGTGCGTGTGGAAGGTGCTGACTGTTCACCTCCTGCCACACACGGCGCATTTCCAGGCAATTCCCACTTAATCCCAGCCAGCACCTCCCCTGTCTTCAGCCACCCTTTTCCTAGAGCTAACCAGCACGGAGCTGTGCACAGAAAGCCATCGCTGATTTTGTCCCTCGTGCAGGCTCAACCCCTAATCCCTGCCCTTGCCTTAACATGGGCAGGGGGAGTCCTGCCCGGGTTAAATACCTCCTTGCAGAGGTGTTTAACCAGGCAGTAAAACACCTCCTTGTCCTCATGTTCTTGGCAGGGAAGCAAAGCCCCCCCGCACTGGGAGAAGTCATCACCTGCAGCGTACCACGGCTGTATGTCCCTGCTCGGCCGCATCAGGGGAGCTCTCTCCACCCTGAGCTACACGGAGCATCAGCCTCTTGCCACGCTTGCCCCAGTCCTGTGATTGCGAGACCTGACCTCCAGCCGGTCCCTTCCGTCCCGTCCTGTCCCCCCCATCTCAGTCGGCTGCCTTTGGCATCCCTTTGAGGACCACCGACTCAGACGATGCTCCCACATGGAGGGCAGCGGAAAGCGGGGAAGGAAACTGGGCTCAATCCAAACCTCTCTGTGGGAGTGCGGGGGCACCAGAGGGGGTCTCCCAGTGCAGACTCAATAGCACAGTGTCACAGCCTTGCACACCAGGCAGCCCGGAGCACATCGTGTCGCTAGCAAGGCCCTTTTCCTCTGCTCCTTCTGGAGACCTGGCTGGCGGGGAAGCCCTCTGCCTGGCTGCTAATGCCGCTGCACATGCATTTTGTTTTTTAAGCTGTTGCTCACAAACAAAAGTGTTCAGATGAAAAATAAACCTCTTAAAAATCCCAGCCTATTCACTCCTGGCAGTCTGGTATTCCTTCAAACTGTCAGACTTAGCAGATTGTTTACTGGAAACGGTTCAATTGGCAGGACCTTCTGCTGTGCAGATGAAATTTTAAAATCCTGTTTCTTGTTGTGCTCAAAGTCTCTCTTTCCACTACATGGCTTCACAGAATTATTATTCACTTGTTTCCCATTGAATCGAAAAATACTCTCTCTCTTTCATTTCTATGGTAAAAATGTGCAAGGGATATTAGCCCTCATGCTTCAGGACACAAGCCAACAGCTAAGTGCTTGGGCTGGAGAGAAAACTTTCCCCGGTGGGCCCAGTAATGCAGAATGGTCAATTATCCCCGAAGCATCGCACCTGGGCAAGATGAGGAGTTGCACTGTTCGGCTGGACTGACAAGTGGTGCACAGCATGGCACTCTCTGCGGACCACCCAAGGGTCTCCTCATCTGGGGAGCTGTTGCTCTAATAAAGAAAAGCTCCTGCAACTCCTGATCTTGCAGATTTGGGCATTTTCCTTCCTGTGTGCAAGTGCAGCAGGAGAAAGAGCTTTAACCTGCTTTGTCAGGGTCCCATCGCTGCCTTTGCGGTGTGTCCTGTGAGCAGCTAAACCTGTGAGGCCAGGGCCTTCTGCTTTGCTGACCTCTTTGGGTCAAATGCCCTGCTCCCTTTTCCCTTTGGTTAGATGAATGCCTGCCTGTTGCCAGCAGGAAAGGCTAATGCAGTCAACTTTTTGAAGTTTGTTGGGGCTTAAGGCAGAAGAACCTGCTGTGGATCCGGGGTCTTCCCTCTCCCACCTCCCCATGGCCAGTGTCTGGAGTTATGTCCCAAATCCTACCATTTGTCCTCTGCTCCTTTGGCTGCTTTGACCTCTAAGGAAAATGCTAAAAGGATCTGCATGCTCCTCTGCAATGGTAGTGCCTTTGTTAGTTGCCTCTTAGGTGGTTCAGGGCTGCACATGCCTTCCAGGCAGGATATCTTCCTCCTGGGCCTCATATCCCATGCTGTGGGATCCCATGCCCACCAGGCAATGTTGGTCCAAAGGCTTGGAGGTGTGGGGGACTCGCATCCGGAGCAAATGCATGGTAGGGTGGCAACTCTGCCCCAGAAGACACTGCTCTGGCCTCTGTGACCTGACGCACTTCCTTTAAGGATGCCAGGACTTCTAGGAAGGTTCCAAAGCTGCCTGCTCCTCTGCCACAGTTTCTTCCACTCATCCTTGGTTCTGAGCCTGCTGCTGACAACTTCCCTTATCACAATGCTGAACTTTAAATGAGCCCATTTCCAAACGGGGTTGCCTCTGCGGCAGTCCCCGAGGAGCCGCACCTGCACACAGCTCTCCCTTGCCAAGTGGAGGAGGTGGTGTAGGATTTCCATCAACACCCGCTGGTCACATCTCACTAACCTGAAAGTTGTCTTGTCCTGTGTCGGTGTCAAAACAAGCTGTTCCAAGAAACAGTTTCTCATGCAGGCAATGAAATGACCTCCAGAGATGGGCCTGATGTGCCATTCCCAGTCATCGGGGGATGTTACGATGGCCCATAATCACTCTGCCAGCAGGTGGAACAACTTTCTTTATCCTCACCTCACCTTAACCCAACCAGAGATGCTGTTCCCCTTGCTGGCAGCTGCATTTCATAACTGAATAGATTGCACCCCACAGCCTTACCCTCACTGTGGTGGTCCTTCATGGGCACCTACAGTCCTTGTGCACTGCATGATTCACGCTGCTGTTGTCCCAGCCTCGTGGGAAACCTGTCCCAAAGCCGGCCTCTTGACTTGATGAGCGCTTTCTCATGTTTATAAAACAAAAGAGCAGCAGTGCAAACATGGAGAATTAACAGGGCAAAACCACCTGAAAGACAATTAGCACATACAGCCCCAAGCCTCTGAATTTACTTCTCCCACCTGTCACATTTCTGCTCCCTGTGTCCCCCCTGGGGGACAATGAGGTTCACTGAGCAAGAGTTTGGGTTGTGTGGAAAATACCGTGTCCCCCAGTACAGGAAGAGAGTGCTTAAAATGAAGATGGGGACTGAGGAAGATAAAACATCAAGTTTTGCAACTTCTAGCCTCTGCGCATTGATGGGACAGAGCCGAGGAGCTTGGATATGTCCCACTGAACCAGCGCTGTCAGGGATGGAGCTAAAATGGTTTGTGGCGGTTCATTTCTCGCCCTGCAGAGCGGAAGGTGATCCTCTCCACAGTGGGGGACAGAAAAAAGGATTGGGAGGGCATCACTGCCAAAACTGCCTGCTGCCAGGAGGAGACAAGGGGCTGCGGGGCACTGAGGAGCCGCCTGCTCGGTGCTGGGCCTGAGGATGGCTGGGCTTGCTCCGAGAGCCTTTGCCAGAACCATGCAGGCACACTTCTTATTCTTGCTAAAGCAGCACAGATTTTTTTTTAAGCTGTACTTTGGGGTGGGAATGCTCTCTTAACCAGCAATTTGTATTTCTTCTTGGATACAGGCGGTTCTTATTTTACCTCTTGCACAAAGAGCTCCCCACTGACTCGCGCATCGCTCCCCTCCTTCCCCATCCAGGCTTCCCCAAACACCTCTGGAGCAGAAAATGAGTGCTGGCACCGGGTCCTTACCCCCAGCTCTCGCTGCATGCAGGCGGGAGGGACACACTCAGCCTGCGCCACCCCCGCGCGCTGCATTTACAAGCGCAGGATCTCCTCTCTTCCAGAAAATCGAGTCGTTTGGTAACGATATTCCCCAGTCACCGCAATGCTGGTGTGACGATCTGATAGATGTAGCTATGTCCAGAGGTCACTGCCATGGGCTTTTTGCTTAGCGGCGTAGGTGGTCCTGCCCCCCTCCCGCCTCTCCGTAGCGGTGGGGTAAGGCAGACCCGGGCGTCACGCATGATGTACATCACAACTGCTTGTAGGATAGCTGTCTTGCTCTGAAATAACAGCTGATTCCCGGCTAATAGATTCAGTAATCTGACACCCGGGCTGTAATAATTGTATCTGAACAAGGCAGGCTCCAGCCTCTGCCAGCCTTATTAGAATGAGTGATTGTTTCCATCAGGGATGTAGCTCTGGTGCATTCACCTTTCCCGGGCTCCGAAATACAAATTGAGCTTCTGACCTTGGCAGATACGGCAGCTGACCTATTTCCTCCTTTTTAAATAAGGAGAAAACAGACTTTGGAGGGAAAGCGCCTGCTTTCTGCAGGCCTCCGTCAGCTGAGCTCCTCGCTATCGTGAGATCTTAGTTAAATATTTGGCCTGTTGTTATTAGCCAGGATGACAGTCTGCCTAAACCGTCAAGCTCCTTGTGTGAGGCACAGAGGCGCAATTCTCTCTTCCCGCTGGGTTTGGGTTTATTCCTAATTTCTCTGCTCCCCGGCACGGCACGGCTGTCGAAAGCAGCCCCTTTTTGCTGTGGCTGTGCAGACAAGGAGACCCGGCAGCTGCATCCCGGGGGTGTTTGTACCACAGTAACTGGGGGGGGTTGCACTGGGGACGGGGCTTAAAGCTACTGAGCAGTGTCCCTGCCACCGCTTCCCTGCTCCTGGTCTCCGGAGGGTCTCTCCCAGGACAGGGGCCACTGAGGCTGATGCTGATGGGTTTGCAGCGGTGCCCAGGCTTGCCGTGCCCGGAGAAGGAAACGCTCTCCGCCGGGCTTGCAGCAACAGCGTGGGAAATGCAGGGAGGGGATGACTCCCAGGACATTTCCCCTGGGAGCCACAGGGCCATCCGCTGAAATAAAACCACCTCCTGCCCTCAGCCAGGAGCCCTCTCGCCGCCTCCTTCAGTCAGCAAGTCAACAAGCCTGGGTGGCTAATCCTAAATTTCCCTGGCGATGTGCCGCGCGAGGCAGGTTTTGCACTGGCCCGCAAGCTCCATCCCATGCTGTGGCTGTAAATATAGCTGGGAGGAAGATTTAGCCACGGTCCCCCCCTCCCCTCCGCATATTGCTTTTCCTGAGGTTAAATGTCAAACATCTCTAAAATATCACCCGGGTCTGCAACCCACACACGCTTCAGGAGGGGGCCAGCCGGGCTCCCCCCCAGGGCTCTGCCCTGATTTGTGGAGGTGCGCGGCACAGCGCCATAAATCAGGGCATACATCAGATAACGTCATGGGAGGACGGCGTGCATTTTGTCAGAGCTGGGACACTAACATGGGAAGGGTAGGAACAGGGACAGCCCCGGGGCGTGCAGCTTGCTTTTCTTTCTCCATCAAAGATGGTAAAAAAAAAAGCTGTCCCTCCTTGGTGGCTGTGCAGGAAATTGTGCCTGAGCTCAGCAGTCAAGGCACCGGCAACGTCGTGGGAGATTCCTGCTGCTTCGCCTTGCTGCTCCTCTTTAAGTGAAGAGGAGGGCTGGCTTACGGACCACGGGCAAGTCCTGTAGAGCTGGTGTTCGGCACAAAAGAGAGAGCCAGGCAGGGCGTTAGAGCAGTGGGAAGGAGATTTATGTCTTTTACTGTCCATCTGCAAAGCAAAACAAAAATAGCTGAAACACCGGTTTTCTGCTTTATCGGCTCTGTGAATAAGCATATAAATTTCTATGACATTTCTGGAGGCTTGCTGAAGGGGAAAAAAATTCATCCCTTAGGACCTGGCCAGCAGCAGTGGCAGCATATGGTCTGCTGAAATCAGTGGCTGAGCGCGTTTTGTGTGTGTTAGCAGTAAAAAGGTGACTTTGCGAGTAATTTCAGAAGCAGGGAGGGTTTTTCTCTTTTTTCCTATTTCTTTTTTTTTTAATCCTGTCTAAGCTGATGCAGCTGTCATAGCCAATAACTCTTGAGTAAGGGAGCTGGGCTGCGTTTTCTTGACTGGGAAGCGCGAAGGGTGCGGACTTCGTTGCTGGCTTTTGGCTGCTTTGTGGGAGCAGGTTCGGCCTCTTCCTGGGAGGCAGAGGGGAGAAAGGCAAAGTCCCTGGCACAGGTGAAGAGAGGAATCGGGTACGTTTTCTTTTTCCCAGCAGCTGCAGCTCCCTCGGAGAAGGCGTCAGGGCCCTATAAGTCCATGGGTAAGCAGCTTCAGTCTCCCGGCTGCACAAGGATGGCAGGGGAGGACCGTTTCAAAGATGGAACTCACTAGGGGAAAAACAAATACAAATAGGCAACTGTTTACCGTAGATAAAGTGTGGCTTTTTCTCTTTCATCGTTGACTAAAACCTCGTGTTCTTTGCAGTGAGGGAGGCAGGAGCCGTAATGCGCTGTCAGAAAGATGTCTTTCAGCAGGCAGCACCTCTGGATGTTTATCTCCCTGCCATTGTGCTCCGGCGCTTTGAAATGTAAAGGGAAGACGCTGCTAATCACACTGTTGCTTAAAGATCAACAGCCAGGCGCGATGTACTTTGTCACGTTTTCTCTTTGGTCTCTCTTTTTCCGTAATGAAAATGGTGACATTCATTCAGCCTTGCGCGCCAGCGCATGGCGGTGGGTTTTTAATGAATCGCTCCTGCCCTTTCCCTGGGCTCGGACTCAGGGACGCAGCCGGAGCCACCGCCGGAGCATGCTGATTTTACCACCGGAGCCACGGATCGAGCTGCTGGGGGAGCGCATCTTCGTGTCGCATCTGGTTTCCTCTGGTTCGGATCGAATCTGTCCCGCGTTACGTTTGAGTCGTATCGTTGAAGTCGGAGAGGATGCGAGATGTAACCGAAGGCTGAATGGCAGAAGTCTGATGTGGGATTTCTTATTAGTGGGAGAACAGAGAGCAGAGAGAACAGAGAAAACGGAGAACAGAGGGGTATAAAAAAGGGGGAAGGGGGTGTGGAATAAGGGAAAGAAATGCTTGTCTGTGCAAAGAAATGAACCTCAATATGTGAGACACTTCTTCCTCCCATGCTAGTCAATGCAAGTAAATAACAGAGCAGAAAGGAAGAAGTAGGCACGGAAAGCTGGAGCAGTAGTTTATTGAAATGATGCGGCTGATGGGAGAGGGACATTTTCGTTTTAAGACAGGAATTTCTCGTGCTCCTGTCTTCTTCACTGTGAGATTAGCATAGAGGTCTTCACTTCTACTTTCTGCTATATCCTGCAGGTGGGGAAAACGCAACTCAAAGTTGTACAAGGAGCGTAGAGAGACAGAGGGAAATTTAGGTCCTCCATCTCTTAATGCCAATTAAGTAGATCAAACAAAAAGAGCAGAAATGTGAACCACCAGTTCTTCCCCAGCAAAGGCTCCACTGAATCCTAATAGAGGGATATATCAAAAGCAATAAGACAATTTTCATCTTTTGCCTGCCTGATGGCCATGGGAGGTATCATCAGTTGGCAATGAGAAGGCTGGGACGCACAGCAGATAGTGCTGAGTAACTGAAGAAATGCATCAGCAGCGTATGTGTCAGGCATCGAAATACCACTCCCTCACGCCAGTTGTATTGGCTTTCCCCAAGCCTTTTTTGCCCCATTCCCATTCTCCTCCGGGAGCGGCTCCCTGCCTCAAAGACTAAAGGTGGTTAAGCGCTTCCTTGGAGCACAGTCAGGGGGAAGCAACGGCTCGTGCACAAGCCGCCGTCCCTGTGCAGCCTAGGAAACGCCACGCATTTTTGAGCGGCATCGATGAGCTTTTCCTCTGCGGACGGTTTATATCGCTGCCACGGATGCAGGGTGTCCGGTGCTGGGCAGGAGCAGGTCTGCGGATGGCTTCGGGTTCCCAGCAAAGCCCTGGCTACCTGGAGGCACGACGCTCGCAGGGAGAGCAGCCTGCCGGCTGCTGAATTGATGGATGTGTGTCCCTGGCAAAGAGAGCTCACCAGCCTGTCCATAGCAATGTAAAATTGAGGGGTGAGCTCTCCTCGTGACAGTCAGGCTGCCTGTGTGCAGCTGACTTAAGGACAAGGGGCTACACAGTGCTAAGCACACCGCTTGCCTTCCGGGCCCCTTCCAACGTGATAAATACTTATTTAGGTGGTGCCCTGCAACGTGCGGTTGGATACAAACCATAAATCCTGGTGTTAAATCGGTAAAATAAAAATCCAGTGCTGCGTCAGCTCGGCCTTTGAGAAGGCAAAGCTGATAAATAGGGTTTGATTGGCTCTTTCTACACCGATGCCCCAGAGCAACACCCTCTGCACGAGTGTGATATTGCTGCAAGCTGACAGTACAAAGGACAGACGCGTACCCGTGCCAGCCATTGAGCCGGCTGCCTGGATTAACCCTGATTTCCTTTCCTGACACTCCTCTCTTCTGCCGAGGAGGGAAACCAGGCATAAGAGCGAGTCCCTTTGCCTGTCATGCTGAGAGCGTGGCGCTGGCAGCGTAATTCAGCGTGCTAAGCCCGGTTCTCCCCTCCCTGGTCCCCGCTCTGCGGTGGTCTACCTCTGTAAGAGCAGAGGATTTACAGTCTTACACAAGCGGCATGAGAAGGATCAGGCTGTAACAGTCCCGACTCCCAGCTCCTTGGGAAAGGCAGAGATCAGCTGCCTCCCAGCTCTGCTTGCATCCCTCGGGCTCTTTGTGTCAATAATTATTTCCTAGGATATGGGATGCAGGAAGGGCATGTGGGACAGCATCTCGCGTGCACCTTTTCAGATTTAGCCTAAATGCCTATGGTAGGAACACCACTGCCTCTGAGAGCAGAGCAGCCGGCTCCTGCCACCCCGCACCGCTGTTGAGATGACAAAGCGACAATAAATACAAGTCTTATCTGTCTAATAAGGCGAGTTCCCTGCGCGGCAGGAAGAGGCCTCTCCACCGAGATGGTATCTGCGCCAGCCGCCGCGACGCCCTGAATTTGGCAGCAGCGCAGCCTCGTCGGGGAAGGGATGAGCAAAAGGCAACCGCGCTTTCCCCACTGCCTTTTGGCGTGTCCCCAAGCGAGCCTGGCTTGTGGCAGTGCCGGGAGTGGTACCTGCCCAAAAGGAGCTTTAGCTCCCAGAGGATGCTCCGCTCCTCCCTGCCGTCTGCGCGCTTGCTAGTGGCTGAGCTGACGAGACGCCAGGAATCTGGTGCCAAAGCACAGAGCCAGTACGCTGCTTTTCTGCTGATCCCCGCTCACCACCAGCTGGCCCAGGGCTTGCAAGAAATCAGCCCTGGGAGGGAAGCCAGCTGCCCGGACCTGAGCAGGAGCAAGGGGGAAGATGCTGGCTGGTGGAGGGAGGCATCTCCGACCCCCTCAGTGCCTTTGGGCATCCCCCGCGGGCAGGCAGCCCCTGTGCCAGAGAGCAGCAATGCTGCATGCTGCAGCTCAGGGCTGCCTCCCTCGGCTGGCTGGCTGGGGGCTGCTTTCCACCATCTCCAGTTGGCTCGAGGACACTGCTGCATCCCAGCGGGGGATGACCCGTGTCATGTCTTCATCAGCCCTAAGTGACAGAGATGTGATTTTCCTGGGCATGAATTCATTGGAAATGCTGGTAGGTCAGAAATAGGCACTCCCAAACCTGTCTTCTGGTCCCGGTGCCAGCATCCCGAAACGCGTCAAGCGCAGACCGATGATGGTTACACCCACTGCAGACAGGAGATGGAATGGGAAACGACGTAAAACCACTCACGCTGATTGTGGGAGCTCAGTGTAGAGCTATAGCACAGACCGGGCATCTGCATTTCAGCGTATACTGCTTGGAAACAGAATAGAGCTGTAGGAACATTTTGGTTTTCACTGATTCACCATCTATAATGAAAAACTGAAGGTGAGGGAGGGGACATGTCTTTCAGGCTCAGCCCAGCAAGCAGGGCTTTTTACTCAGGTCCTTCAGGGGCGAGGAGATATGAGCAAGTTTGGAAGCAAGACAACATTTAAAATGAAGAGGCAAAATGTTTGTAATCACAAAACGTTTTGTTTTTTAAAAACTGTCTCCTCTTGGCCAACTGTTGGTTAAAGTCAGCACAAGTGGGTAAACTTCAGTCTACAAAAATTGCAGCCAGTGCTAAGATGCCGTGTAATAGATTGGAGCTGAGCAGGTGTGGGACCAAATGTCTCTGCTAAATGAGAGGGCTGTGCAGGTGATGCTCTTGTTAAAGCATCTGCCAGTAAATAGGATCTCTCTTGCTATTTGTCCATCTAAGATAATATTGTAGAAAAACCGTACAGATTACCCTCAAATAAGTAATTCTCTGTATGCCTGTATGCCTATTTTTTTTTATTAAAGAAAATTACCTGCATCTCAAATCCAAACTTTTCTGACTGCTCAGTAAGAGCAGAATGTTGGAGTTTTCTGATAAATTTTCTCCCTTTTTGCTGAAATTTCAACTGAGAAAAAAAAAGCATCTTGTGCTTCTTTCTCACACATCTAAATTTTGAAGCATCAGCTGTTTTGTGAGGGAGGGATAATAACTCCCTGTTTTTAACGTCCAGCTCAATACATTTGTGAAACGGATTATATGGCACCTCATCCGCCCATAGCAAGGGATTGAACGTGATGACTGGGGAGGGCATCTCCACTCTCATGTTTAATTCAGGCATTGTTTTCTGTCTCAAAGGCAGGAAAAGGGAGTGAGGCGTTTGCTTCGGTTGGAAGGGGAGGTCAAATTTAAGTTTGAGTTAGCTCATCTCGGCCACCCGTGGTGTTATCCCAGTCGCCGCTAGAGAAGAGCTTGGGATCTGCACTCTGCCCTCAGGGTTTCTTCCTACCCTCAGACGCTGAGCCCAAGCAGTCAGTAGCACTGTCCCCATTTTACAGAAGGCAAGAACAAGGCACTGGGGACAAGGACCCTTGTCAAAAGCCACCAGCATGGTAGGAGCAGGCCAGGGGTGCAAACAGCCTTCTGCTTCCTAATCATGGGCTGCTCCCGAGATGGTGGGTAGAACCTCATATGTGACCACACCTGGCTGCTGTTGCTTCCATATGCCTTTAGTTTGAACCGGCGTATGAAGGGCACTGACCAAAGGAAGAAGTCCTAGGTGCTGGTGGGACCTGGCAGGGTGCGAGGTTTCTCCTACCAGCACAACACAACCTGGGGTGGAGGCAGGGGCCAGCTGTCCTGGTACTGGACGCGGGGACGATGGTGGGTAAAAGGGTGGCAGCACAGTGGGAAGAGAGGAAGAGGAAGGTGGTCGTGGGGGGAAATGGAAGAAAGATGAAAGGGATCAAGGAATGGGCTAAGGAAAGAGAGGAGAGAAGATTTGTCGGGGACATGGAAGACAAAGGCAAATAATGGTAGCGGTGGTGGTGGTGAGCAGGAAGAAAACAAAAGGGAATGAAAAGCAGTGGGAGAAAATCAGAATAAAGCTAGGAAAGGAGAAGCGGAGGAGAGAGCATCCATCCTGCCAGCCCCCGTGATGGCTGTTATTTGCAGATAGGAAGTGCTGCCTGCAGAAAAGCTGATTGAGGCTGATTGAGGGAAAGAATGAGCCACATGTGACAGATGTTAGTCACTTCGTGTAATGCCCCACTGGAAGGCACTCGGATGCTGCGGGGATGACAGCACTCGAAGAAACTGCGTGGAGCACAGCAGCCCTGGGAGCAGGCGGGAGGGAAGATGAATGGCAGGAGCGCTCCAGTCCCCTGATCTCAAAACGGGAAGAAAAGAAGAAAGAGCTGAGCGGCGGGCTCTGCCTTTTACATTTTTCCCTGCCTTCCTCTGTGCTCCATCGCTCCCTCATCCAAAACCAGGCAAAGGCCTGAAGCAGATGGGGAACTCCGTCTCCTTCCCGCTGCCTCCGTGTCCTCGGCGTGCCCACTGGCGGGGGCTTGCCTGCAGCTGGGGACGGGGACGGAGGGGGCTTTCCTCTGCCCTCAGCCGCAGAGACCCCCGAAACAGTCTCGCAGCCCTCGCGAGTGCTGGGGGGCACCTTCTTGCCGGCGTAACCCCTCCGAGCTGCCGGTCCCGTTCGCAGCCCTCGCTCGAAGAGCTGGCTGACGGAGGAGTACTGGCGGGCAGGGTTTGGTTCGTGCTGCGCGTTCAGCTCCCATCCGACGGTGGAAACGGGAGCGCTTGCAGCCTGCAAGGTAGCAGCTCGAAGGGAGGGATGGATTGAGCACCATTGCTATCAGCACCCGTGCAAATTGTTCCTAAGACAATGTCTCAAGCATATCAATTACTCGGGTGTTTTGGAAGGCAGGCTTCAGGAAAGAAAAAGAGCCAGGATAGGTTAATTGTGCTTTTGTACCTTTATGTCTAATGCAGACTAGTTTCCCTTACTTTCAACATTTAAAAAAATTACTAAGCAGCAAATAGCACATAGGCCTTCATGTCTAAGGCCCTCATGGTTGCAAGTCTTTTTCTTTACTCTTCTGTCCCACCTTTTAAAAGCGCAAGAGAAAAGCAAAACTTCTTAGGGACTACTTTACTTTCAGCATTTCCAGTGAAGCAGCTGCCGTATTAGATCATATTCAAATACAGCCCCAAAGAGGTCGGGAGCAGCGTATTAGCTGAACTGTTTATCTGCAGCCAGCCAAGGGGGGATGGTGCTGCTCAAATCAATTTTCTATGCTCCGACTGGCCCATCTTCTTGACACTTAGATGTCACTGTACTACTGGTGATAAAAAGGGCTGCCAAAAAAGGATGGATTTGGATTCACGCAGGGTCCTACAGAGCCAAATGAGAATTGACAATATTAGTCTTTAGGACAATTTTACAGATAAAATTAACCAGAAGAATAAATTTTCAACAGTTTGCTTAATCTAATCTGCTTTCTGTTGCATTGAATCTTGCTCCCATCCACCGTTGCCATTTTAATACTTGCAAGCAATACTGGCTTCTTCTTCCTTTTTTGTTTGTGGAATGAAGATCAGGCACATAAACCAGGATACGTGTTGCCGTGAAATGCCAGCCAAAAAAGAATAGACACCTGGTTTCTGTAAAGAGGAGGAGGAAGTCCCTCACACAGATTAAAAGCAAAGAGGAAAAGTATCAGCATGTTAAATTTGGGCCTGAGGTATAGTCTTTGATATGATCTGAACCTTAACTTTCCCTAAGTTCATCTGGCTTTGGTCTTAATTTTATTATTTGGATAACTAAAGAGGAAAGGCTCAACCTCAGTTCCAGATCTGCTTTTGAATTAAAAATAGCTGATAGAAAGTTCAAGACCATCCTTATACTAGCTTACCTCTGTTATAAACTATGCAGACCCTTGTACATCTGTGACTATCGTTCATGGTACTAGAAATCAGAAACTCTCCAAGTTAATAATAATACATAACACATGTCTAACACTTTCCATCCTTCAGTACTACACAAACGACCGAGTGTCATAACGAGCCTGTGAAGTGTTTTCTCTGTGGCAGAGATGACATTTCATCCGGAGGTTGACTGTGTTGGTCAAGGACGCCCAGACTATACAAAAGCAGAGGTTAGGGCTGTGTGGCAGAGCTGGAGCAGGTGGGGATAGCTGCACCTAACCTTCTCTAATACACTGCATTATACATCAGAGTCCTCGTATGTTTTTCTTTTACATATTTGTACAGAAGTTTTCCACATCTCTGGCTGAATATTTAGGAAAGCGTTTCAAAAAGTGATTCAGCTGGCTCTCCGAATGGAGCTGGAAGAAAATACTTGGGGTTTGTCTATGCTAAAACCATTCTGCTAGCACCTCTTTTGAGCATTTTCAGGGTTTGGATCAGGGATCTCAGCACTTGCCAGGGGAAAAGGAATCATTTTTTGCTGGCGCTGTGCAAATTTACCCCAAAGTGGGTCTGCTCTAACCCTCTGAAGGACATTGATTCCTGCCTCTGCACGGCCCAGGGCAAGTGGCGGCCACAGTCACTGCGGGTCCAAGGCTGCTCTGCCAGGGCTGGCCCCAGGGCAGTGGCAGCGGAGCCAGATTTTCCCTGCATTTGCTCCTCTGGGCTCTCAAAGGCAGCAAAGGAGCTGGATGCTGGAGATGTAAGCATCAACAGGATGACACGGGTTTTCAGTGCTCCTCCTGGCACTGCTTGGGTAGGAGTGGGAAGTGTCCGACGTTAGCACGCAGAAGAGGCAAAGGGAGCCCCAAGCTGGGATGGATGAAGGGCATTAATGCAGGGAGCAGGAGAAGATGGTGATGAAAGGCACATAAGTCACCCCAGGGGACAGAGGTCATTTGCCACCTGTTAAGAGGCCATGGTTATCTCCAGACCCTAGCAATGTGCATATTCCCCATCCCTCTAGATGCTTGGTGAAGAATGGTTTGCTACAGCTACCAGCCACACCATTAGCTCAGCTGGTGGAGATCACTGCCAAAAGCTCTGCTGGACCAAAGCACCATTTAAAGGTTGGCAGCCTTCCTTCTGGTTGTCTTTTCCTTGCAGAGGGGTTTCTCCCCTTTGATTTTCAAAAGCTGCTGACAGTACAGTTGGAAAAAGAAGCAACTTGGACCATGTTGAGGATGCAAAAGGGAGCTCTGCCATCAAATGACCTGTGCAGCTGGGGTTTGTGCCTCTGGGTACAAGCGCACCACTAAACAAACAGTCAGGGAGTAAGGTGGAGTGTGGGGCATGGGATCACATTCACTCCTGAATTTTACCTCTGCTCCTTGACTCTGAGCCACAGCAGATGACAAACGCTACACCAGCCTGGGCTCCTCCTGCTATCCCCAGTATCCATCTCCACTGCTACCCCAGCAAACCTTGCACCTTCAGCCACTCCTTAAGCCTTTAAGCTGCACCTCATGCTATGCCATAAATTGTCATACCAGAAAAAAAATTGTGTAAGGGGTCATAGTCACATTTTAGGACCACAGGGGCTGGTTCGTCTGGGCCCAGAGAAGACCCAACGCTGTATTATTTAGGCACAGACACTCTGCTTTACAGGAAATACCAATGTACAAGGTATTTAGTGTCCCTTGTCTTGGGGACATGAATCAACCCCTGCACTCTTTTATTTAGCAATATTGAAGCAGGCTTCATTTCTGGGTTACAATACTGAGAAAGCAGGAAAGGCAGCCAGACCTCCTCTGCTTTCGTGGCCAGGCACAACACCCCCAGGCTGGGCTGGGAGCTGGACCAGCTTCATGTCCTTCCTCGGCATCACGCAGAGAGGCAGCAGGCAGGGAAACCGAGGGAGGTCGGATGCTGCTATTTGAATCCTCTTTACTGGGCCAGCAGTCAAACCACAGGCACTTCCAAAAGCAAAAGCACGAGTTTTGGTCCCGATCTGGACACATGTCCATTTCTGCACTTGAAAACAAATGCTGCTGTCATTCCACAACAGAGGGAAAAAATTCTTAAAAGCCACTGGCAAACAGATGCCATCCCCTCGTACCCAAGTGGACAGTGCTGGGGAAGGCAGGAGGGTTTGCAGAGAGAATTAGGCTGTTGCAAATCAGGACTGCTGCATCCTTCAGTGTCCAAAATGGCCATTGGTAGTGAGGATGACAGAAGGAGATGTCACAGCATTGGGATTAAGGCAAAAGGCTTGACACGCTGATTTGTATCTCTCACCGCCACAGAGCTCAGACTGAATGCTAGGAAAGTGGCTTAACCCCAAATTTGTACAGGTTGCCACGACCTGGGTGATGAAGTCTCTGTTTGTGGAGTATCCAGTTTGTGAGATGAGGGGTTAGATCTGCAGTCCGTGCTGTGGTGGGAAGCAGGGGAGCCGTAATCTGAACATACAAAGTGTGAAATACAAGAGAAAAACAAGTGTTCAAATTGGCCACCTGAAATTAGAGACAAAATTTGCCAGTTTTGTCTCCTCTCTCTCTGCTGTACTCAGCCCTTTCCAAAGAGAGGTGATAAGCCCTGTGGGGCTCAGCCTCTGGCTGTTAGGAAAATGTTTGGGAGGTAACATGGTGAGCAGCCTGGCATTCAGCAGGGATAAAGAGAGATGCTGAGCAGCTGCCCACCAAGTGACCATCCCACGGCCGTTCCCAGTGGCAGGGGTGGCAGCACCCACTGAACACAAGTGCCTTCACGTCATGGAAAGATGCATGATAAGGAATCAAATCAGGAAGCGGGGAGCACTGAAATCAAGAGATGCACTTGACAAGGTGGCAGGAAAAGAAGGAAAATACCCTTGGCGGTAGGTGGAAGGGATCGCAGCACCTGGCCAGGACAGGCTCACGCTCACTGCCGGCTCCAGCCAAATTGATTTCCCTGCCTCTGCTCCACCAAGCTCCAGCACAGCACTGAGCTCCTGGGCCACTGAAGCGGGACGTGTGCTTGTCATGGATTGCTTTTTCTGGTGCTATCTCCTCCCTTCCAGCGTGCTTTTCCCCTAAGCTGGAGTTCCTCCCAGATTTTGGCAGCCCTGATTGCCCCCCGGAGGACTTCACCTCTCCTGGCTGGGGCAGCCAGAGGCTCCCTGGGGTGGCAGCTGTCTCAGGGTGCCAGCCCTTTTTGGGGGGGGGCTCATCTGGCAGCCAGCAGCTCCCTTCCTCTTATTGCACTTCCAGCTTTCAGCTCCCGATGCAATTTCCACCCCTGCTTCCACAAAGCACGGAACAAAATCAAGCCTGGGAGCATCGTCTTGCTTTAGCAGCTTGGCATCTGTGCCCCCCAGCTTGGGAATAGTGGCAGAACCCCGTCGCAGGCATCCCAGGAGCTGGATTGCTTGCTTGCTTTGGTTGCCAGCTCCCCAGCACCGCTTTCCAAAAGGCACCTGCACGTCCAAGGTGCCAACAGGCAGCGTCTGCACGTGCTCTGAGTTTGGAATAAACTGCAATAGAAATGCGTTCGGGCTGGAATAGGTCCTTTACATTTTGAAAAGGCCATCTGGGGACTCGGCTTCTTTATTTTGCTGTCCTGCAGCCCACTCTAATGCTCAGGTAAAGTCAGAGCCTGCCCTCAGATAATCCCTGTGTGGCTCGTTGATTTGAAAGACATCAGCATTTCCTCAGGGATGGGAGGAGAAGAGCTGCCACCCAGCTGTAATTTTTTTAGTGCAATTTTCTATTCTCTCCCTCCCAAAAGAGATTTTCTGTCTGCCAGAATAACCCCAAAGTGCTTAAATTCAGCAGTCCTGACAGGGCGGTTAATCAGAGCTCCCAGCTCTGCGCTTTGCCCCACTTTCTGTTTTCCAGCCGGACTCCAGGCTCAGTCGGTGCCCCGTGACAGTGGATGGGGTGTCACTGCTGCAGCGGCCGTAACCACACGGGAAGGGGATGGGGACAGGCTCTGCGCCCAGAGCATGGACCACAGAGACAACAAGGACATGACAGGGTGCACAAATGGAAATCGAGGGGGTGGCACCTCTGGTTTCTCAGAGGGAACTCAGTATTTTCACGGGGCAGACGACATTTCTGGTGACTAATGTTCAGCCAGAAACCCAAATGTGCACTGACATCGAGGTCTGATTCCCACCAATCCTGACCCAATGTTGGGGTTTTTGGTGAGTTTTCAGGAAATCTCAGGAACTTTCCATCCCAATTTCATTATATCACATGGCCCTGGCAGCTCAGGCTACTCTGAGCTCTTCTCAGACCTTGCTGGGTGCATCCCCCCTAGGGCTAGTTCATGAAGAAGCCACAAACATTGCATCCCTGGGGGTGGCTAAGCCTTTGTTTTAAACCAGGGAAGTCTGCATTGCGGTAGGTGCTCTTGGGGGCTCAAATCCTTGCCAGGATTATCGACGAGGAGGGGGTGTTAAGACGAAGGAGTCTTTTGCCTCTCTTCAGGAAAGGTGTGATGTTAAATAAGACACGTTGTGTTGTCCACATGAAAGATTAATGGCAGCAATGTGGCGTATTTAAAAAAAAAATCTAAGCGGACTTCTTTTTGTTCTTTGCTTTTAATTATAGGAATGCTGCTAAAAGCATAGGTAGAAGCTATTACAGAGTGAGGTGACCTGGAAAGGAAAAATCTTTAGGCAAGGCAACGGAAGGAGTGTTAGATACCCTCTTAAAGTTGAAAAAGAAGACAAAATAAAGCAATGACCACAGAAGGGAGGAAGAAGCAGAAAAGAGGAATGACGCGGGGGAAAAAAAGAAGACCAGGCAATATTGCAAAGTTGGAAGCCGGTCTGGAGACACTGCAGTCCCAGCCTGATTTACTCTGGGTTTTTGACAGGACACCACCAGGTAATGGCTCACCTTCGAAGCCTGGCTTGAGCCATTACTGTCATAGGCGGTGGCAGAATTACAATCAAAATCTAGATCCGATTCCCAATTTTGGAGGTGTTCGGATGTGAGAGTTTTATTTAAGGCTCCCTTTTAATAAAAAAGTGGGCAAACTGTGATCAAGGGGAAGGAATTGTCTCCATTTTCATGATTCACATCTCCCGGCACCCACAAGATATGCATTTCCATGCTCTGATCTGCGCTGCTCTGAAGGACACAGCTGAGAACAGAGCAGGGAGCTGCCAACTAAACGGCAAAAGAAAGAAAGAAAAACGCAGTTACATTTTATTCTTCCTAACGTTTTGCTAAATTGGTTCAGCAAGCTTCCCTGAGTCTGGGGAGCCGGGAAGGGGAGGGAAAGAAACTTCATTAAGTGAAAGATTCTCGGAGATAATTGGGAGGCCAGGGATAATAGTGACAGCCTGCATTGTGCTGGGAAAGGAGGGCGCACGCTTCATATTTGTTAATTGAAGAATCCGAGAGCGGCTTTCTGAGGGGCCAGGGCTCCGGCTGGAAGGCTGACGGGGATGTATATTTTTACTGGTTTAAATAGACATTAGGGGGCTCCATTTTTTAAAAAATAAGTCTCTGAGTTGCGTTGGCAGCCTATGCAAACAAGCACAAGCAGCACGGTCTGCAGCCTCCCCCACCCTTCTCGCTCACAGTCAGGTCCAGGGCTCGCTCTGCAAAATACTTCAGCCAGGGAAGGTGCTGCTGGCTGTGGTGGGGGGACACAGCCAGCACCCACCAGCTCCTGGGGAGGGAGAGAGGGAAGGATGGAGAGGGAGCTACACGGCCGGGCAGAGGCACACAAAATCTTAGAGAGACGCGGAGCCTGCCCTGTGCGATGTGCTGGTCACCGCTTGCAGACTTTGAAAATTAAATTCTCCGCACAGTGCAAGTTTGCAGCTCTATCATGCATACATCGGGGGTTCGTTAAATAAGATTGCAGTTCTGCTTGCTATGGAATAGATGGAGATGGGTCATCTTTCTAAAGACAGTCTTTTTTTGTAAATACCTCCAAAGGGCTGTGCCTGGTGACAGTATTTGCACTCTATCTGCTTGTGCCCTAAAAGTATCCAGATAAAAAAAATCTGTATCTGACTAATTAAAAATCATTAGCATCATAATGTCTTATTAGTTTCATGAATACTGCCTTGTCTTTCTTGACTCTTCCGTGCAAATCAGAAACGTTTGGGGTCTGATTCTTATTTGCCCTAAGGCCCCATTTACTCCATGCAGGAAAAGTCAATCAGCCTCAGAAGGAAAGCAAGCGAGGGCTGCACCCACTGCAAGCCTTTTCTGCTCCTGGCACGGCACAGAGAAATAGCGTAAAAGAGAACCCAATTCTTGAAAGTGCAACGCTGTGTAATAGGCTGGGTCCTGCAAACTGCTTGGGAAAGTGTTTTTGCCGACATCAGTTATTGTTACCTCTGCAAACCACTTGCAGCTCTAGGTCCGTTGCGACGATTAGTGATAAATCACTGCTGGGAGTTCGGGCTGTCCATTGCAAAAGCTCCCAATAGCCAGTCACCAGGGGAGCACCAGGGCACACGGCGATGTCATGCTTCATATTCTCTCTATTTTTAATGGTGGGGAGGGTTACATTTTAGTTCTGCATCTACTGTGTCAGGGTAAAATAATGTTCTTTTCTGGCAGTACTGAATCAGCACACATCCAAAATTTGCCTTCTTCCGCTGCACGTGCTGCCCCCATGGAAATCAGTGAAAGCCTCATGCAGGCATACAAGGGCAGAATTTAGCCCATAAATCACAACCCAGATCATAAATACATGCTTGAACCCTCTCTTAATATGATTCATTAAGAAGGAGCTTTTATGGTTGGGGTGGTTTTAATTATCGTTGTGTAATTTTATTGTTATTGTTTCCATTAAACATTAACAAACGTTCCTTATTTTTGGTTAACAAAGATCTTTCTTAGATTGCACAGTAGTTAATGAAAACCACATAAACGCATGCAGAAAGATACCAGGACTCTCATTCAATTAAATATAAAACTTAAAGTAGAAGATCTATAAAAATCCAGATTGTAATGAATCATAAATAAATATGGAAAACTAACAACTGCCTTGGGTAGAGTAGTAAATTTATAGCCCAAAGATTTGCATTTTTAAGGTCTGCTTCGTTGTCTGCGTTGCGTTCTCTCTCGCCCACAGAAGATGCACATCCTCAATGCCAGAGCCCGCTGCCTCAGCTCGTTTTCTCGGCTCCTCTAGACGAGCCCTGCAATTGCCACCATGCCCCGAGTTAAGTCTGCCTTTGCCCAGCACGATCTCCAAGTCTCTGAAGCTGAGACTGAAGCCACTTTCTAATCGAGGAGTGAGAAGTCACGGGCGCACCAGGTTTCCCGCGTGTTTGGCTGCTGAAGGGCTGGAGACGTGTCCAGCGAAGTTGTCCCCACGCACACTGTGGAGGATGCAGCTGGGATTCCCAGGCAAGACCTCCCCTCCCAGACGTGTTGGCGGAGGAGGAAGAGAAATACGGAGAGAGCAGTTTGTTCCTCACCCTTGGCTTCCCCCATGCCAAGAGGGGGGTCGGCAGCCGTTCGTTAGATTGAGGTTGCCCTGTTTTCCCAAATCGGTATGGAAAACCAATTGGCTGTAACTTCCAGCCAGTCATTGGCACCGGTGTGAAAAGAGATGGATAAAAGGCTGCTTCGGCTGCTGATACACAGTCCCTGAGCCCATTGTACATCCAAATGAATTTTTGTTGAGAGATATGAAGTAAAAAGTGTTTAGCTGTGTAAAAACAAACGCACTAGGATGCAATTGTTCAACGATCCCATACAGATCAGCTAATGCACTCTTGAGATAGCTATCAATGCATAGCTAGCACTTGCACTGACTCCTACCTATTGAATGGTGTCGAGCCACTAGTCAACAGCCTCAAAACTCACGTACCAGCCTCCTTCAAGATTAATCCTGACATTTTAGCTTCCCAAGTGCTATTTGGAAACTCTTCCAGTACGTCTCCCAGTGAAAGCAAAGCAAACTGGTCTCCAGACCAGAGGCTTCGCTGGAGACGCGGGAACGTCAGCATTGAAAGAGTTAACGGGTAAGAGAAGCGGAAGGATTTGATAATGGCAAAAACTCTGAGGCATCTGCTCCAGCGTCATGGGTGTGTGTCAGTCTGTCTGACACAGCTGTTGCCATGGTGGCAGAGTTCTCCCAAAAATCACAAAATGCGGACAAGATGGATGGGTGCCTGAGCAAGACCCAGGAGAGGCGAGATGGCTGCAGATGGGGATGACTTGGCCTTTGTAGGTGGGGCTTAATGCTGGTACTGGGGGCCAGCTAATGTAAAAATGAGTCTCGTGAGCTCCCTAATCTTTTCCAGCTGGACAGATGTTTCAGGGGCTGGAGCCAGCTGTTAAAAAAAAAAAAAAATGGAAATCCCTGGAAGTTTCACCCAACCTAACCTCATCTCCGTTACTCCATGGAACGCGGCATGGTGCGGAGAGCCGCTGCCTGCAGTGTTCCCGGGAATGGCTGTAGAAAGCCTTGAGAATCGAGGCTTTCCCAGGCAGCCCAAGATTTTGAAAAATGTGTCCGTGTGTCTGCTGCAGCTGTTTGGACAGGCAGGAGTCTAGATGAGACTATTAAAGCGAGGAAGCCCCTCAGCTGCTGGCAGCCAGCAGCCCTGGGAGGGAAGGACTGGGAGCCCTAACCATGCCGGGAACTGGGACCAGATGGGGCTTGGAAAGCACAAGGGGGACCGAGACTGGACGTGCTGGGAGGGGTATACACACCTTTGGGCCTGGAGGGGCTTGGAGGGATGGGATTGGGGTGTTGGGGCAAAAGAAGTTGGCATGGGAGAACTGGGAGCCTGGTGGAGAGAATTTGGGGTATTTGGACCCTGGAGCAGGAGAGGGAAGGACTGGAGGGGCTGTGGGTCAGCAGTTGCTGGAGTTCCTGAGGACGGTTGCCACTTGGGTCCTTGTCACTATGCCCCATGCAAGCGTGCAAGGAAATCCTACGCTGGGGCTCCTTCACCTCCTACGCAGCACTGAGGGTGCGGGGAGCCCTGCTCGACCGGGAGCTGGTGCTGCTCTGGGGAGCCTGTAGAGTCAGCGGCCTCGGAGCGAGGGGAGACCTTTCTTTTCGACACGCCGCATCACCAACAGTGTGCCAAATCAGGCCAGCGAGGGACTTTTAAGCAGGGGTCAATTCATACAAGCAAGACAACAACCGAAGCAGCGGGGCCGACCGCTCTGGCGTTCGCACATCTCATAACATGCAGTTTTCGGTGCGTTTTTCTTTCTCTCCATCTCGCCCCTCCGATAAGAGGAACTCGCAGTTCAGCGCTCCCTAAGGAGCAGGCGGCCGCAAACGGGGAACGGCAAGCTGCACGTGTGACCGAAGAGGTTCTCTTTCAGCTCACCGGCCGGAGCACGGCTCCGATGGTCCGAGCCACGTGAATCTCCGCAGGCTGAAGCTGGCCAGGCTGTAGCGACTGGTGCCAGCACAAGTGTCGCATCATTCCAGCGCGGCTAGTGAGTATTACAGAACAAGTCAGAAGTATGCTCAACAAACCACAAGCTTTAAAATAAGGGAAAACATATTTCCTCTCCTTGCCAAGGTGGGAGAAGATAGCGCTTTCTCAAGCGTTGGTTTGCTAGCATGGTGAGGAGGGGTCTTGGCCGATAATTGTTTAAAAGCGAAGCCAAAACCAAACAGCTGTGTTTGGGAGCGTGGGCTGGGGGAACCTGTGCAGAGAAACCACTGTGTTCATACATAGTACGAACAACAAGTCGTGGTCAGGCTGGAGATACGGGTGAGTATTTTTATGGGTCTGATGCACACCTGCCACATCGTGACGATTAACGCTTCTCTAACACTCTTTTCTAAGTGGAAGGAAACATTTTCTGTTCTTCTAGCCTTTGATCAGGCGAAATAATTTTCTAGTCCTGTTACTTTCCTGTTATGTATGGAGTTAATAAAAGTTACCTTGGATAATATTATGGTAGGCATGCTTTAACTCTATGTTTTCTGGTTTTAATCTAGACCTCCAGCATCAAAAGGGGACAACAGTAAGTAGATAAGTGAATTACATGCCAAGAGTCTTTTTTTTTTTTTTTTTAATTGATAGACTATTCGGTTTTGAAGGATCATTTACGGATTATTTATTGTGGTCTCCAGTGTCCAACTCCAATATCAAGAAGATGGACTGCAAACCCTTAATTATACTTGCATGTCCTGTATGTGTTAAGAACCCATAAAACAAAGCACACGCACGCTTCGGGCTTGTAATAGTTTGATGAAAATTTCTAAATTTTTCAAGCTGCCAGTTCATTTCAGAAGACGGATTACTTCTCTTAGGATTTCATCTACCTAATTATTTCTGTCCTGATTACGTAACTGCCCCATATTTTTCCTCCTCCTGCTGCCCCCGAGTCGCACCCAGAGTTCAAGTGAAATGGTGCTGCTCCTTAGCATATAGGTGACAGGCAGTAACGACTGGGCTGTGTTTGTGGGAAGATGCTGTTGGGGAGGTATATGGTGTACAAAGCGCAGGGACACCATCTTAGCCCCATTGTTCCTGCAGGCGGCAGAGAGATAAGAGCACAGAAAAAGCATGTGTCCGGTCAAGTGGGTTTGCACCTAAGCTCTTCGTAACCCAAATCTATCATGTGGCAAGAAGCACAAAACCGTAATATGATGGTGGCTGTCACTGTGCTAACGTGTCTCCATGAGGAGACCTGTGAACGCCAAGCCGGAGGAAGGTCACCTCTTGACTGATGACATGCTGGGGTCCTGGTGCCCTCGCTTCCCGGCTGGACTCCGCAGGAATGACAGGCAGCATTTCAAATGAGACTTAGGAGCAGAAAGCTGTGTAATGGTTTCAAACCAGCTGAGCAAGCTGTGGGACTGTCCAAGAGAGACCTGCTCTGCAGCACAGCGTGGCTACAGTTTCAACAAAGCAGCAGTGTGGTCTGAGCAGGTCTTGCAGCCAGCAGCCTCCTACTCAAGGCTTGAGGACACACAGTTATATGTATCTACAAGGAAGGTTTTGTCCGTGCAGAGGGGAGGATAAGTGCTTTCTCCTCTGGAGCCTCAGAGGTCTGCATGGCTAAGGGACAGGAATGTCTGCCCCCGGGCTCCAGCTATCAGCGAGGCTCCCCAGACGCAGAGTTCCACGCCACCTCCAAAGTTCCCATGTCATAAAGCAAACTATGATAGCAAGCAAGCTTTTTTAATAGTACGACGCTGCAACTGAGATTTCAACTGTCGATAAACACAGGCAGGGCTCTTGATATTTTTTTGCAGGAAGAAAAATTACCCGTAACTGCAGCTCTTTCTTTCTGAAGCTGGTCATGCCATGGATTGAACAACGCAAGGCTGTGTTTTAAGTTTCTCTTCTTCTCCTTCCCCTCCCTGCCAGTGTATGGCCTTTATTAGCGTTACGGCTGTGTAATTCCTCTGTAGACATCACAGTTCAATGAGAACACCCGTCATTCATTTTCAGAGGAAGGAGGAGTTACAACGTGGGCTTGAAACCCCCTGGCTAGGGGTGCGCTGCCTGCTGCTCTCCCCTCTGCCTTCATGGCAGGGGGTCTGGGGGGGATCCCCCTTGCACCAGCACCAGCACAAGCTTCCCACAAGCTTTCCTTCCCACGGGTGGGAGGCTGAGGCACCCACGCTCAGGAGAAGAAGCAATGGGTGCTTCTGCCAGCCATCACGGTGCAGTGGGATGCAGCAAGGGGAGCACCTCGGGGACCGGGGTACGCAGCTACATCCCGGCGTGGGTTTGATGCGTCAAGGTCCAGCCCAGTCCCAACGTCAGCGTCAGACTGGGCAACGAGCAAGTTCAGTCAGACACCCGTTCCCCCAGCTGGTGCTTGGTGCTAGGGCAGAAGGGAGCGGGACTCTGCAGCTTTTTGGGGGCTGGCGGGTGGGGGTACCCGGCTCGACCCTACACCTGCCCTGCCTGGGCACCCCGCACGCCCTACGCGCTGCCCTTTGGCTGATCCCACAGCCTGGAGGAGAGCCAGGACCTCCTCTGCGGGGCCTTTGCATCCGCTCCCCTCCCGGCACTAGCCGCCTTTTTTTAAGCAGACGGCATGAGCGGAGCAGGAGGGGAGCGCTCCCCACTCACCGGGCCACAGGGACACCCCCCCCCCCCTTACACCCTGCCAGAAAAAGGCATTTGTTTCCAGCGGATGAACCACAGCCCCTGCACCTGTGCTTATCAGCTTCAATAAATATTAAATTTAACCTGCATCATCTATTCATGCACCCAGTGCTGAAATACGTTTTTCTCCGGACTTGGGGCCGGGGTAGCAGCCCAGGAGAGGGGAGCAGGGGTGGCTGGGGAAGCTTTACAGCCAGGCTGATGATCCAATTAAGTCAACAAAGAGCCCCAGTGATATGATCTAAGGGTTCAGGAGCTGGGAGTAAACAGGGAACCGCGGCAGAAGGCAAAGCCAAGCAAACATATGGAATAAGTTACGGGGGAGACGGTTGAGGCAAAGTGCAGAAATGAGTTCAAGAGATGCCTGGGCTTTTCTCAAGAGAAGGAAAAGGACTCGAGGGGGTCTGCTTGAAAAAGCAGGAAGGGGGGATTAAGATAAAGCCAAAAGATGGAGGCCTGCTGTGCTGACTGGCCTTTGCTTGTTCCCGGAGCGCTTTTTTTGCCCTTTTTGTTTTTTTTTTTTCTTTTTTCATTTGACTGTAACAGATATTAATGTAATTAAAGGATGCGGGAATTACTGGAGAGATCAGCAGTAAGTTAAGGGTGAGCAGAAGGGAGTAGGAGTGGGAGCTACCTAGCAACCAATGCACAGGAGCCAATAAAATGTTCAGATAGGCAAAATCCAGGGGAAAAAAAAAAATAAATAAAGCCCAGGACCATGAAAGACAAGCTCTGACATAGTGTTCCCAAAGTCTTACAGTGGTGTAAGCAGGAGAGTTGACGGCTGTGCAGTGAGCCAGGGAATGTGACACCAGTCCCAGGGTGCTGGGACAAATTCCCACCTGCCTCCATCTCTCCATCGCCGTGGCCTTATGCCACAGCTTGGTCGTGTCCAAGCCCTGGGCAGGACTTTGGTAATGCCCGGGTGAGGGCTCGGCTGGATTTATGGCCGGGGTGGTGTTGGCAGGCGGGTGGAGAAGGAGAGAAGCGCAGGTCCCCGTGCCACGTGGCCAAGGGTGGTGAAGGCAGCAGGAGCGAGACCTGGGAACCCAGAGGAGCCTGTCTATAAGTAGCGGGGCTATTTTGGCTGCTCTCTGTAATGCCCAGGGATGGTGGCATCCCCCTGCCCCCAGGAGCAGCCTGGCCAACGGCTCCGAAACCCCACATCGGTGGGGGAGAGCCGCGCTCCTTGCCCAAGGAAGAGGGAGGGGGGAAACTGGTCCTCAAAGAGCATCCCTGCTATGCTCTGACCTGCTTAAGAGCTCTTTATAAAACTTATTTGCAGTTAAAGCTGTGCAACTTTTTATTTCAGGCAAGACCTCAAGTTTCATCCTGTAATTGTGCCATGATTTTTTTTTTTAAAGAATACACTGTTATGCAAAACGACACCCAAGAAGAGCTCGTCCTTGGTCTCACCGTGCTTTCAGGAAAGACAGTAGCCTTTCTCCAGCAAGCAAACCCACAGTTTCCATTTTGAACTTGACCTCCACATTATTATTGGATGTGAACCTTGTTTGGCTTCAAAGTGTGCAGAATTTTCCCAAAAGGTTGAGCAAAATTGGACAAGCTGTCTTTTGAATTACAGGGCTTTAAAAAAAATCATTTACCCAGAACTGAAAATTTGCCCTGTGTATCCTTTCTTTAATGTGGGACTTTATTTTCTAAACTGTTGCTACCCTATCACTGAGTTTTTCACCCAGGTGAAAAGCGTTGACAAACTATTTCTAAGAAAATATGACATAATTAAGGAGCTGAGGGGGAAGGAGGGCCAAAGACGTTTTTGCCCTCCTGTGGCTGGTTGCAGCTGATGTCTCCACCAGCGTCACACATGTCACCTTGCCATTAGCTTTGCCCCAGGCCCCTGGCAGGAGCAGCCGTGGGACCAAAGAGGAGAGTTAGAGCTCCACTGCACACTTCAGGACTCAACCCCATCCTTGTTTTTATTTGGGCCCCACTCTTGCATGCCGCTCCATGTTAACACCGGTAGCTTCTGCCATGGCTTCCCTTGGTACGCTTGCATCGTTAAAAGTAAGCACATTCATGCTTGCAGGATCAGGGACTTGTTTTGCAGTAATGGATTTGTTGCAGAATTATAGCTAACTAGCTGTGTCTTCTGCAAAAAAGAAAAAAATTGGTTATGCTGGTTTTTGAGTTTCAGGCCATTAAAAATTACCCAGAATGTACAGTCACTCAGTAGCAGCTTTGCAGATAAGGATTTAATTATAAGCCCTGCACTCACTTATACTCTTTGAATACCAAATGTATTTTGTGATTGCTTTCAGAGCACACTATTTTTTTTTACCCAGAAATTTGAAGGCAATTGAGCAATTTTACAGTCTGGAGTCCTGATTCAGCAGCCTTCCCTGTTCAGCAAAGAAATGATGTGCTTAACTCCAATGGGACTTGGGCATACGCCTAATTGGGACCAACGTTTAAGATCACATTAAAATTAAAATCTTAATTTTTGCACCATTTTTGCACCTTTGTGCAGAACACAATTTGATTCCATGACTCAAACTTTTATACAAAGAGGTCTTTGTAAGATCTCCACTTTGCTGCGGATACTTTTACGTGTACTGCACAAAACCCAGAAGGTTTAATGGAAAGTTTACATGCAGTTTGTATGTAAGATACTTAGAATGCATTGTATTTATTACAGTGTATGTATGTATGTATGCATGTACGGTGTTTGAATACAATGTATGTATTCAAAGAAGGAAGAAGAGAAAAGGAAACTCTGGAGATGCCCCTAGGGGGTTATCCGAGCAGTTCAGAGTAAGGATAGCAGAGAGTAGGCTTGTAGCTGGAAATTTTCCCTGGCCAATCACAGCTTCCAGTTTCTCTGTTGTGGGGATTTTTTTGCTCTTGTTTTTGCAGCATTTCTTGCTTTCTTTTGCCTTCCCCATCCCACATCCCGATTCTTGGAGAATTAGATGCTTCAGGGCAGCTTTGTCATGCTGAGCTGGCCCAAGGCACTCTCTGACTGTGTTGGAGACCCAGGTTCAAATGCAAGCTGTGCTCAGCTAAAAGATTTGTACTCAGTCTTCCCTTGTCCTAATCATTTGGCTACTGGCCAGGCAGGCCTGATATTATATCCTCCTCCAAACTCTGGCTTTAAGGAGAAATTCCATCCTTTTCTCCGTGAAAGTTTATAGCAGCTGCTTTGCTCCTGGGGAACAAATCAGCTCTGATGAGCTTGCATTGTCTCATGGAAAAGCCATTTTATTCAAAAATTTCTAAGCAAGCCGTAGCCAGCACTCTGGGCTTTGTCCCCGTGCTCTGAATGATACGTGATCCGCAGGCACCGGGGACCATGCCGGGCTGCCGAACCCCAGTGACCTGGGAGTAACCGGAGAGTGGGAGCCCTGTGCGTGGGATCCGTCCTCTCCCCTGCCTTCTCATCCAGCGGGATGGGAAAAGGAAAAGGTGTTTGTAAGTGATGCCTGGAGAATAAGTGGGGAGCGTCGTGGTCACTAAGCCAGGGTGGGTTAAACCAATATGTGTGCGCTGAGCCCCCAGGGCTGCTGGTGTGGGTTTAGGGGTGCTAATGGAAATGTGTGGGGAAGGCGGAGAGTGCACATGGGAAATTGTGGTTCAGCGGTTTTGTCCTCCTTCCATCAGCACTTTAGCTTCACCGGAGAAAGGGATGACCCCGCCGGGGGATGGGACTCTGGTTACACGTATGTTCAAGAGGGAGAGTGCATCATGTAAGAGGATCTGCAGTTTGGACTGGAGCTGCGATCGTTCATACCTCCACGTTAAAGGGCAGATAAGCTTCATCTGAATTTTCCCCAACAGTATTTTTTATGACCTGTTACACCAGCGTGAAGAATAATTCCCCCTGACAGTTGACTTCATTACGCTGAAACGCTTATGGCTGTTTCAAATTGCAGTGCCCTTTTTGCCTCTGTTGTCTGCTGCAGACATGCCAAGAAGAGGAGGAGGAGGACAGGACTTTGGGAGGGCTGTATCCCTCCACCTTTGAAGCACCCCCCCAACTGCACAGCTTTGCTCTGCTCATCCTCATCCTGCCTCTTCCCCCGCTGTTTGGGACACCGGCAAGCCGAGCTAAAGCCCTGCAAACCTCTCCAGGTGGGAACCACGGCACTGAACCCGCACGTTGCCCCAGAGCCACGGCATCCTCTTCCAGCAGCCTCCACGCTGTGATTAATTAGCAATACACAGCCTGGCACAACTCATGTGCAAGTATTCCATGAGCTGGGTCTCCGGTCCCTTCAGAGCACCCTGCTCACCAAAGCCCTTGCTATTGGGACCCTAAATCACAGAGGGTGTCCCCAGCATCTGCTCAAATCAAAATAGTGCACTGCTTCCCGGCTCGTTTTAATGTCTCTTCTCCTGGAGGACTTCAAGCTTTGAGGAGCCAGACCAGTCTGTAGGGCAAGTGGCAATCCCTGTGGAAGCGTCGAAGGAAAAAGCATCTCCCTTTCATCCCCTGTGTGACAGCACGGTTGGGGACAGTAATAGGTCACAGGGCAGTTTTGCTTTAGGAAAGTTACCGTCAGCACATTGTACCCTGCTGTATTGCAAGGTAGAATCTGGATATTAAATAAGGAGCGTGGAGGTTTTTCTCACCATTATAATAACACTGCAAACTGCTATGTTATTTATTGTCATATCATTTTTGCCAAGGGCTCTAGCTTGTCTATTGGTCCTTAGAAGCAGAACCATTTGCAAAACAGTTTAAAAAAACATCTTGCGGTGTTATTCCTCAGCTTCCATTTCCAACTGCTCTACCTCAGGAAAATGGTGAAACTGCCTGCGCACAGAACTCTGCCAGATGTAGAACGTAAACGAGCTGAGAAAACAAAATGCTTTTTATCATTTCTTTCAGCTAAAGTAATCGTACGTGTTACTCGGAACAATTGCAGGAATGAAATTTTCAGAGGGAAGTGTGATTTAGCTGAATTTCAAATCCCCTTTGCTGGTTTTTTTTTTAACACTAGCTGGAACTTGTGCCTGTGGCCAGTCACCCCGGAGGGTCTGTTGGGCTTTCCACGACGTGAGCAACCCCAAAATACAGGCTCTGCTTGTCACCCATCCTCTTCTTTAGCAGCAGCCTGTGCCACAGCCACTACACCGCACGCCACGGCCGACAGCAAACAACCGCAGCGCGCCGGCATTCGCAGCGTGTTTGCTTTTCTCCCCGCCAAGCAATCGACATGTAATTGCAGAATATTTGGAGGAAGGGCAGAAATGAAGGTCAGGACCCCGCAGCCCACGCCTGCTGCCGCCACACCGACCAGCCGTCCCTACCGGCTTTACGTGACGTGAATTGGCAGCAAGCCCGGCCTCACCCTGGCCGTGAATTGCGTGGGATAAGGAGCGGAAAGTGCCGGAGAGATGTCCCCACGCGGTGTTTTAGCGAGGGGCACGGTGTTCCCAGGGCAGTACCCCTGGCTCCAGCAGCCGGCAGGGATGTCTGCTGCTGAGCAAGGCAGGCAGAAGCCTGCCGGTACCTCTCCCAGTAACCACTGGCTACCAGCTTTTGTCATTCAGATGATGATGTCCCTGTGTCTGCACCGTTATTGGGCTCTTAATATTTAGCAGCCTGTTGGGCAGCTTTAATTAGTTTCTCCCTAGAGCAGGCTGTGGGTTGGGGGGGGGGGCTGCAAAAGGCATTTGCAGAGGTTCAAATGCAAGGCAGCTCAGGCTTAAACGCGCAGGATCGTGGGATTAAAAGAAGTGTTAAAAATGTGCCCTTTGTGATACGCCTTCCAGCTCCGGGGGCCGGCGTGCACAGCAGTTATGAATGTACGCAGCTGATTTAGGGCCGCAGCCTGCCGGCAGACCCGCTGCAGCCTGCACGGCCGAGCAGAGGACGGACGGCCCCCTGTGTCCCCACGCTGGTGGGACCCCCCAAACCCCCCCACACACACACACAGGCACCTCTCCCCTCCCCAAACCACCCTCCTGCCCCAGCTTGAGCCCCCCAGCTCTCCTCCATGCTCAGACCCCAGACCAGCACCCTGACATTGCTCTACCCCTGTGCTTGCCCCCCACCCCGCGCACCCACCAGCTTCCCCACCTCACCCCACGGGCCCTCCCCTACCCAGCCCAGTACCTCTTTTAGTGGCACTGGGAACGGCCAGGACAACACCTTAAGGCCCATTTGCCTTAATTTTGTCTGGCCCCGGTCAACCGAAAAGTTCACGCTCCCCCTGCCACCCCACCCCTGGTATGTCCTATAGACCCTATATGTCCTATCTGTTCCAGACCACCAGCACTGGGGAGGGCGGCCACGGGCTTGTGCGCAACCCAGGAATAATCCTGCCATGACCCAGGGTGGACCCGCGAGCCAGAAATAATAATTCCAAATATTTTAAACAGCCAGAGGAGACTGGCTGAGATAAAACGTCGCAGGGGATTCCCTGCCAGCACAAACAATATGAATTACAGAATTAGTAACACAAAGTATCGTTAAGCGTCCTGGCTCCGCAAAAATAGGCTGTGTGTCGGCAGTCTGAAGGCAGCACAGGACAGTTGGAGAAGGGCGAGACTGGTGGCACAGGGATACGGCTGAAAAGAAGCCAATTAGTGGTTTTGTTCGTGGCTTTTGTGGTGTTTCGTGACCTCCCTGCTTGTGCATATTCTCCAGAGGTCAGTCTGACCCGGATCGCTGGGATTCAGATGTTAATTTTTTTTCGATGCGATAGAAGTAAAAGTGGCCAGCCTGGCATTTGGGACATACACGTGGCTCCACAGCAGGTCGGAAAGGCGGTTTGGCTCTCAAGGCAGCACGTGGCCTGGCTCAGCTGTTTCTAAAATGAAGGCAAGCCCATAGCGGCCAGAGCAGCTAGTTACATCAGATTTTGAATATCTGAGGAAAAAAATTCCCGGTATGGAGCAGCTCCGGCTTTCCTCATGTTTCTCAGTCTGTGTTCACTCCTGCACCGTGAGATTCCCACTCTGCTTGACAGCGTGTCGCAGGGATCCTTCGTACCGGCTTGCTTCTCAGTGCAGCAGAGGTGAAAGCTGCACAGATATTTAACAGTAATAACCCTCACATTCAAGCACTTTGCAGACATTTACTGCAGGCAGCAATATCTCTGTTCTACAGATAGGGATTTTAAGAGAGACAGGGATAACCTGAATTGCCCAAGGTCCCAAAGGAGAAGCGTGGTATGATATCAGAGTTGCAAGTCTAGTATCCTTACTTTACAGACCCGTGCAAAGCCTGTTAGGCAAAACCTTTCTGTGTTAAAAGAAGGGTCTCTTTGGGGAAACCAGATCCAACTCCTATCCTGCGTCCATTTGGCAAATTGCTTCTCACAGCCTGTGTGCTGCTTTTGAAACCTGTCCTGAACCTCCACATTTCCAAATGCTTCTTGTCGGCTCCAGGTGACTGCCAAACCTCTTCTTTGCAATCAGAAGTATTTTTAAAACTAGATAGAAATTACTAGATTTTTTTTTTTTTTTTAGATGCTGGAATATTCAACAAGATAAAAAACATTTGCTTAGAAGGACTTTTTGTGCAGCTTACCAGCTCAGTACTGCATTGTTTTGATAAAAAGGTCTCCCTTCTTTGTTCGGTAAACACAGCATACATTATTCCTTTCTGCGTGATGACGCTAAATAAGGGAAATGTGCTGCGGACGGGGTGGTTTCCTGTGCTTCTGGTTTGATTCAGGCAGTTTCCAGACGACAAGATCTCAGATCCAGGAGGGACGAGGCAGCTGCCTGTGCAGGTTAAAAGCAGCTCTGCCACTGACTGCCTTTATGTCCTTGGGCTTATCACTTAGCTTGAAATATTCTCAAGTTCGTTAATTTTAGGCTTCAGGGCGGGCTGTGGGGTTTACAGATTCCTGAGCTTTCCCGAGGCTTTACACGTGACTCCCTGTAACTCTTTTCCATGGAAAATGATCAACAACAGCAAAATCCTGGGTGGGCCCACCCAGCTCCCTGGACCACTAACTTGGAGGCAAGCAGAGGGGACCCAAGCAGCAGGATTAGCCAGGAAACACACCCGGTCATGATGCAGGCAGAGCCAGTGGCCGGGAATTTGCGAGTGAACATGTTGGCACCACTTAATCAGATGTTAATTCCAGGGAGGGAAGGAGCTGGCTGGAGCCTGTGAAGGGTGCTGGCAGCAAGGAAAGGCATGGATCCACTCCCCAATCTGCTCTGCAGAGAGTCGGGATGTGATTTGGGGTGTAAAGCTGTATTAATGTCCAAAGTGCTGCTTGGCTCACACAGGAATCCTTTGTGTCCTTAATGAAGGGAAAAAACAGGGCTTTATTCCGAAGCTTTGTGTATAATCAGATGCCGTGTTGTAAGGCTCTGGAAAACACACCAGAAATAATAATTGGGAGGAAATAAAAGGTTTAGTTCAAAACAGTGTGTGATTTAAATAAGAAGTGAAAAAGAAAGTGCGCAGGATTTGAGCATCGGAAGAATGAACTTTTAATTCATTTGCATTGAGATTACAGGGGGAGGGGCAGCATTTAAACTGGTATAAAAAACTAGTTTAGATGTAAATGAGAGATAATGGTCTTTGGTAAGGAAATAAGCAGGGGGATGAACTTTGGCCGTCAGGAGCCCGCCGCAAGTCCTGGCATTGTCGCTGGAGCTGGAAGCCCCAGATGCAGTAATTAGCAATGAGTTTGCAGATCGCGGCACCAATGGAACAAAAGGGCATCACTGCCGAGCTGGGCTGCCAGCTGGGAGAAGGGGAGGTGAGCTGGCATGCCGCAAGGGATCATTACCCAGCAGTTTGCAGAGGGGAAAAGAAAAGATCCGAGGTTGCAGCCTAGGGCAGGCATAAAAGCAATCTAGGGTTTGCGGGGTTTAATAGTTCCCAGAGCCCTGGCATTTTCAGCTGAAAAATTCCCTGGGCAACTGAGCCAAAGGGGTCGAGGTTTTTAAATAGGTCCTGGATGCCCATGGAGACAAGTGCTGCTATTCTTTAACCCTTGAAGGCTCAGCTGATTAGTTCGGATCAGGAAGGCACGCCACTGGAGAGATGCAATTTGGTTTATAATCATCCCATACGCCTGTGCTCACCTCCTCGAGAAGCAGATCACGAGCCCCTGCTTGCTGCAGCCACGCTGCTGCTCTCCCCCCCCCAGCCCAAGACAGTGTCCGCTGCACAGGCAAGTTAAAGCTGCGTACGTATAGCCCATATGCATCCCGCATCTTGCAAGGGTATAATTCACCAAAGTTTGGCCAGAGATCTGAGGTTTGGTACTGGTGTTATTTGTATTTATTGGAGAAGAGCTGGTCCCAGTTTGCTCTGGGAAAAGCCCAGCTCTCCCCCCAGGGTCCGTCAGCTCGTGGAGGGATTGATTGATCTGCTTATTACTATCATGTTATTATTTTTTAATTGCTCGCAAGGAATGGCCTCCCTGGAATGCGGCATTACTTTCTGCTGAGGCCGTCATGGCCCAAATCCTCCAAGGCAGGACGGCAGCTTCTGGCGTAGCAACCCCCCTGCTCATGAAAGAATGTGCCTCCGCTCCCCTCCCTGTGTGTGGTGCGGAGCCGTTCGCTACGGGCACATCTGATGAATACCGTCTGTTGCCACCTCTCAGCGGCCTGCCTAATCCCAGGCAGATTTGTTATAGATTTACATGTGGAGTGACCTGGTTTCTGGGTCCTGTCAGGAAAAAAATAACTCTGCTGTCATCTGAGTGATGCATGAGGCAGGCAGCCCTCAGGTCAGGCCCAGGCTTTATGTTCCCAGGACTGCCGGAGGAATCTGATTTGGCCTTCTGCTCCTGTGCCACTGCGCTTAATGCCCCGTACGGCACCTAAATACTGCCAAGGGGTGCTGCCAGCCGAGGGTCCCGACCCCTCGCAGCATCGCTGAGCAGGTCTTCGTCCCTTGCTCCTGGCTTTCACTCACGCTTTGCAGGTGCCGGCTTTGCACGCCGTGAGATGGGGTCCCAGGAAAGAGCCCCCAAACCCCTCCCCAGAGGTTCTCATGCAGCATTTGAAGCAGAAGAGGTTGAACAGCCTGAAAGCCAGGAGAAAGAGAGGTTTCCACCGTGGGGCAGTGGAGAGGGAGGTGAGAGGCAGCTGTTTCGGTTCCCCACTAAGCTCCAGGTTAGCAGCGAACACCCCGGTGCTGGGGGTCCGGGTAGGGGGACAGGAGGTGCAGCTCCCTCCCCATCCCTGTCCCTGTCCAGGCACACCGGAGCAGCCCTGCTCTTCCAGCCGGGTCTCCCACACAGAGACGTCGGAGGACCCGCAAAGGATGCACGGGGAAGAAAGCACCCAGCCTCCGATAGCCCTCGCCCTGCCTGGGCTGCAGCGATTTAGAAAGCAGGGAGCAAGTCTGTTCCTGCTATGCTCAGGCCCTATTTTTATTAGTTTCTTACCAACATGTGGCAGGGAAAGTCCTGAAGCTCACCACAAGGATCATTTATTTCTCTTCCTCCCTCCCTCCCTCCCCCAAGCTAATCCCATTTCGCTCCCCTGCCTGCGTGCTGCCTGCTGTGCTCTCTCCTGCTGCCACGCTACTCCGAGGCCACTGGTCCTGCCCCGCAGAGCATCCATGTTCTTGTGCATGCGTGTGTAAGCACACACGTGCGTGTGTGCTGAAAAAGCAGGGAGGGGAGCGAAATAGCCCTGGGCTTTCTGCGGTCTTCTGCGACTGCCCAGCGCCGCAGGCAGCTCTAGCTTGGCAACGTGGGTGCCGGGGTCCCATCTCTTGCTGACGGACGCTGGGAAGCATTTCTGTGTCGCTGCAAAAGGCATCGAGTCTCCTGACATGGATGGCCCCGAGGGGAGGATGAGCAAAGGCGATGCAGGTCTCTCCTCCATCCCACACATCTTCCTGGCGAGCCACGGGCTTCGCTGCTGTGTTTTCAGTGGACTGAGTGAAGGAGCCATGTGGTCATAACTCTTTGACAGCAGAGCTGGGTGCTGCTCCTCCAAACGTCCAGTCCCTGCCCTGACACCCGTGCGCCAGCGTGGGCCTGAGCAAGTTGTTTGGTCTCCGAGGCTGGAAGTGTGCCATATGGTGCCCATGGCCTTTGGGGAGAAAGATGTCTCTGGTTCGGTCCCAGGCTTCCTAGCAGTCTGTTTGCTATCTGAATATGCAGAAGTAGATGGAGGACTGATATCTGAAATGCAGAAGTGGATGGAGGAAAATCATGAGTCCCTCCTCAAACGTGCTAGCATGGGCAGCAGCCATCTGTCCACCATGCTGGCTGTCCTGCACCAGGCAGCATGCAGCTGGCATTGCCAGGGGGGCATGGCTCCGCTGTGCCGTGCCGGGCTGGTTTGGTTTTTTTTTAACTTCCCTTTTATTGAAGAAACAGCAGACATTCCCAGCCAGATTTGCCACTGGCATCGCCCCAGCCACGTGGCTAGAGCAATGCCAGGAGCAGATTCTGCTCTGGGAATTGATTGTCATCCGAAATGTGAACCGGCACCGGGAAAAGCCACTAAGGTCAGGATCTTCCCAACGCAGAGCTGTGCAGGCTGCTGCACCAGAGCTGCCCGCAGCCATGGGAAGCAAAAGGCCACAGGGGAGGGGAGAGTGGAGCACCGATGGGGAAGGGCTGTGCATCCTACAGAGCTGTTTGTAATAACCACTCTTAAAATTCTGCACTGCATGGATTGGGATTGCAGGCATTCCCCATACCTGTTGTGTAAAGCTCTGCTAATTTGGCAGTATTGTGGATGGCTTTTTCTCCCCTCCTACTCCCGCAGACCTTTTCCCAGCAAGAGAAGCCTGGATCAGCAGCCCCAGTTTACACAACACTTCACATCCCTCCCCGCGTGCATTTGGGAAGAGTGGGCAAGCTTTGGTCTGGGAGCCAGAGCATGCTTGAGAGCCACCTCTCTAACTCCCAGAGCCCCAGAGCTGAGCACCCACGGAAGCTCAGGGGACACCTGCACCGACATGGGACATGCTGCATTTGTCAACCACTGTCCCCCTCCTGGTCCTCTCTCTCTCACTGTTGGTTTGGGTTTTTGGGGGGGGAAATTGAAAAATGAGTGCTTTGCCACCCAGCAGGTCAGAGGAGCCCACTCCTTCACAGCTGGGAAATCTCAGAGTTGGTATTCTGGGCCAAGTTTCCCCCTTTGCTCCAGCACGGCTTTTGTCCCTCACTGCTTAGGGGACAGTGAGTGACACAGATCTGGCCAGCTCTGGGGCAGGGGCATCCCCTGCCTGCCCCTGCCCTCTTTGTCCATCACTGGTTTTTACTTCCAAGCTGGCTCTTGACAGCCAGTTTAAAAAATCCCCGCAACCGTTTCTAATGCGTCTCAGGTATAATCTTCCCAGGGAGGCTGCGTCCTCTCGCCACGTGCTCCCTGCGCTCCTGGAAAGGCCGAGCTGATTGCATTTATGCATCGCTGTGCAAGTGCACGGCCGCTTCCCTCCCCGGAGGATTTCTGTGTCTGCAGGAGGATCCCTGAAGAGAGGAGAGCAGGGGAGGGATGCCCGGGGGAACAGCAGTGGCACCCCTGGCCCTGGCTGCTGGCGACACGTGTGGGACTGGTGTGGCAGGGAAGGGGCAGGGAGAGGGAAGAAGGGAAAAAAAAGAGGTAAAGACGAAATAGCTCAGGCCCTTTCTCCATGTCCCGGGTGGGCTGCATCACCTCTCCGCACCCTGGGCGAGTGCACACCTGGCCCCACCAGCGACCCCACTTCGCTATTGAGGCAAATTGAGGCAAATTAAGGCAAATCTCTCTCACGCCCCTACCCTGCCTGCGGGCGAGAACACCGACGCACAGTTTCCAGAGGGGCTGGGGCAGAAGGGAATCCCACGGCGGTCCTCGATTGCGGGCGCAGCAAGTCTCCGCATAACCTCCCCTAACCTGGAGGCTCATGGCAAGCTCCCCTCCTGCCCCGCCACCGAGGATGCCAGCTCCAAGGGCAGCATGGGCACCTTGGAGGCTCTCCAGCAACCCCAGCATAACTCCCGTCCCCACCACCAGCACGGGAGCACGCCCCGGCTGCTCCCATCCCGCTCCTCAATTTTTATCCGGTGTCGACAGCTGCCGCGCCACGCAGGAGCGAGCCGGAGGAACAGCCGGCTTTAAACTGGCTCCTGCAGAGACCTCCCGACTAGTAAATTTTCCAGTTAATCGTGTCCGGGTGGAGGGGACACTCACAAATCAGCAGCACCCGGTGCTCCAGAGCAACGCTCCCTCCTATGGGTACAAGTAATCCTTCAGAAGAGCAGCCAGGGGAGAAGGGGGTGTTTTTCCCTGTGTTCTCAGTTTGCTATCCGTGGGCCTGTGACGGCTCTTCCAACGTAGCTGTTATCACCGCTCCTTTTCCAGAGGCAATTAGCCCGCTTCCCCCACTGTTTGCACAGGCCTCACAGGCAGTAATGGGGGAGACGGAAAGATGGGAAGTTAAATCTGATTGCAGAGCCACAAAATCAACAGGACGACAGCAGGGGCCGAGTATTGCCTGAAATGGGATGTAAAGCTCGTTTTCTTTCATTTGGTGATGGATTCATTCCCAGCTCAGGGAGAGCTGCTGGCTGTAGGTCAGGCGGCACATTGTCTTCTCACCACCGGGCTTTTGCTCTGCCAAAACCAGACCAGCTGGGTGCTCTTATCAGGAGTGATAACTGTCTCTTGGGTATGGAAAGCAACAGTCCTGGGAGACTGTCCCCCTCCAGGGCACGGGTGACGGTACCCCATGTCCCCGTGGAGCATGGAGCAGTGGTGACCGTCCCCTGCCGATGGGCCGTTGTGCTGTGTGGCACAGGGCTGTGCCGGTCAGACTGCAGCACAAGGCTTCCCGCAGGCATTTTGTACTCCCTCATTCAAAATGTGCCCCCCCTCCAGTCCCTCTGTCCTTCCTCTCTGCCTCTGGTGGGGTGTGGGTGGGTTTGGGTTGTGCGGCACCGGACCAGCAGGAGAGGGCTGGCACGGTGCTGAGGTGACTCTTTGCACTTTTTTTTTCTGTTGCAGCCAGGATGCATCATTCCAATCCATAAAAAGCATGAAACGACCTGGATTCAAGCTGACTCCATCCCAGTCTCACTCCCATTGCAAGCAGCAGCAGAACATAAATGCTGTGTTTCCACATTTTTAACATTATTCCTGGTTTTGTCGGGTCCCTCCAGCCTGGTGGCATTTCCCAAGGGAAGCTTCTCACTTCTCCCAGCGCCCCAGGGGCACGTGAGAGCCAGGCTGGGACAGTTCTGCCACTCGTCCCCCTCGCCAAGCCCTCAGGGAGACTCGGCCAAGAAGGATGGAGATGCCAGCTGGCCCGTGAGGAGCCCTTGCACAGGGATGCCCCCTCCTGCCCTGTGCTGTCTCCTCTGACCGATGGCTAGAAGGGACGGCAGCCCCCTGCCCTTGCCACCACAAGAAAGAAAGGCCAGAAGGGAAGCTACCTGGCAGCCTTGGTGTTAACCCTGCATGCGTCCACCACGGCTGGCTGGGAAAGCCCTGATACCTGTCACCCATCGTCCAAAATGGGCCCTGACTCCATGTGCTGGTTTCGGGGGGGCACAGCCCTCGGCACCTCCCCGAGATGCAAAGACCTGCAGCAGGAACCTGCAGGCGAGTGAGTGCCTCGGGCTTGGTCCTTGCTGTAATCCAAGCTTGGGTCCCTATGCTGTTCTCCCCCACTGAGACCTCAGGCACCGCTTGCCCTTGCTTGAACCCCTTTAGGGATCAAGCCCTTCTGCCAGGATGCTGCTGCCTCCCGCCGCAAAAGGGACTTTATCGCTTCTTCCAATGCGATCGCTGAGGAGCATCTAAATCCAGACCGTTGCAGAGAGGACACCTCTTCGCTGGCTTCTTGCTCCCTCTGTCCAGGCAGGCAGAGGAAGATGCTCATGTGCTCGTGCCTGAGCCCACGCTCGCCTGCTGCCTGTGGGAAACGTCCCTTGGCAGGGGGAGGCAAGTCTCCTCCTGCTCTGCAAGGTTAGAGCTGCTGGGACATTCCCGCCTCCTCCTGCCAAAAGCACTGCTGCTGAAATCGCATTGCTGCAAATAAAACCGTCTCCTGGCTAATTACTAGGGAACCGTTTGCCTTCTATTTTTAGACAGGCTCACAAGCTCGCATTGAAGATTACCCTGCTCCTGTTTCTCTCGCCGTCTCTTTGCCGTGCGTGTTTGTCTTCCCTTCTCTCTCTCGCCGCGAGTCGCGCTGAACCAAGCTTGGCATCTCGTGGGGTCGGGAAGCAGAGGACAGCCACGCGCTCGTGTGCCAAAATGCTGATTCTAAAGCCAGCGAGAGCAATTGCTTTAGCATTAGGTGGAGAGGGAGCAGCGTTTTGCAGAGCCAGGAGCTGCTTCCCAGCTTGCCATGCCCAGCCTCCGCCTGCTGAGTGCTCCCTCCACCTGGCCACAGCCAGGGACCTGCTTCCATCTGCTCGACACGCTGTTCAAATCGTCCTGTCCAAGTTCTACACTCTTCTAAGACAAGGGGGAATAACAGAGAAAGAAAGAAAAAGAGGAGGCCCTTTCAAAGCCCTGGCCCGTGGGGTGGTCAGACCGTAACATGGAAGCAGGGGGCAGCTGGACGGGGGACAGGGGTGGGCAGGGATGGCCACACGCGTTGTAAATCCTGCACCGACCTGTGCACGCCACAGCACCGCTGCCCGGCACGGCACAGAGCTGCACGCCGCGCTCGCCCCGCCGTGCCCGCGGCCACAGCAAAGAGCGGAGGCTGTTCCATCTGCCCACCGAGAGGAACCGGCCGGCATCACGGCAGTCCCGGGGGGCTGCCTTGGGATGGTGGTCCTCCCTGCCAGGAGACCTGAGATCGCACGGCCTCAAACGAGCAGGACTAACACGTTCAAAGCAGCTCCGGAGCCCACGGGCATCCCCCCCGCGACGTGCGCGGATGCAGGAGGCAGAACCCCAGCCAGAAGGAGTGCATCCAAGCCTGCTCGGCAGGGTTAACCTTGGTCCCAAAAGCCAGTTAGGCAAATTAGCACAGCGTTTTCCCTGAGCTAATTAACTTCCCTCACAGCAGGCCTAATGAGTTCCAGCCCAGCGCTTGGCTGTGGCAGCTAGCCGGCCTCCAGGCGAGGGGCTGCCCTCGAGGGCTCGCCGTAGCCTGCGGCATCGGCAGCCACCAGCTCCCTCTGGGAAACTCCGGCTCCCCGGTGCCCACCCGTGAGGCACCACCGGCCTGGAGGCGGGGGGGGGGGGTCTCAGTCTTCCCCACTGGCCCTGGAAGCCACCTGCAATTTGGGGAGTGTGTGGGAGTCCCCATCTTGCACCAGGCAGGTCCGGGATGCGCCTCAGAGCGAGGTGGGACCACGCACAAGCCTCCGCACCTCTGGGCAGCTCCGGAGGGACACGGGTGGGATTCCCTCCGCCGGGGGGATGACAGCGTTTGGGAGCTGCCTTTCAGCACATCTTGTCCGTTTTTTGGTGAGCGTGGGTGCAGTCCAGCCCTGTGTCTGCTGAAGCTGGTGGCCGGTTTTCCATTGATTTCAGTGGCCGGTGAAGCAAAATGTCTTCAGTATTCTCCTCCTCTCTTCCCGTCCCAGCAAACCACATTTATTTTACCCTCCACTCGACTCTTCCGGGGATCGATGGGTCGTCAAGATGATGAGTTAGTGCCTGTAGTGACAGTGGCACTTTCCATTACTGCTGATATACCTGGGGGACACATGTCTCCCAAAGACTCATCAAGGCTGGGAAATTCAACGGAGAGGCTAAAACTGTCATTTGCAATGAAGCCACCCCAAAGGCCCAGTCCTGCAGTGCAGGCAGGACCTTCCGAGACCTGCAAAGACCCCCCCTGGACCCCCAAAGAGCTCCAGAGACCCCAGCATGGGTGCTGTGAACATGGGCAGGGTGCAGGCTTGCACCTAGCCTACTGCTGCTTTGGGGGGTTTTCCCTCTCCCTTTTCACCGACTGATTGTCTCATGGAGAAGAACCATTTGGATAAACACTTCTAGCTGGGGAATGATTTCTTTTCCTGCATCTCTTTCATAACTAGCAGGCACGGGGGTTTTTTTGAGGTTGCGTTATTATGACATTTTAATTGGCTCAGGACTACGCAAGTCTCAAAGCCAATTTGGCCCCGGCGTTTTCAGGCAGAACTGTTTTCTGTCTCCATTTTGATAGATCCTTTACGCTGGCCAAAATGGCCTCGCGTGAAATAAAACAAAACCTCCTCTTATTTTACAGCTCATGGGCGATCCGGTTCCTTCCCTTCCTGCTTTCATTTTCAGCTTGAAACACGAACCGTACCTGTTCCCCCCCTGCATCGCCGAGCTGCCCGCCCGGGGATGGCTGCAGGGTGAAGCGGCAGCTGGGCTGCCTGTTCCCACTCGCCTTTGTTTCGCTACCGTGCGGGAGCCGGGTCTGAGCCAGCGCGCCGAGTAATTGCAGGATTTTCAGGCGGAGAGGAGGCTGCGAGTCGTGAACCGCTAATGAGCGGGTTGTAGCTGGAAGGGCTGGCGAGGGCCGGCGGGGGACGGCGAGGGACGCTTGGGGCCGGCGGGGCGACAGCCGGCCGCGTGTGTCGTGGCGAGGGCACTGGCTGCTCCGCTCCGGCAAAGCCGGAGGACGTGTCAGAAATGTGCCACACGTCGCGACGGCAGCGGCAGCCGGCAGCGAGACAAACGCCCGGCGGCTGCAAAGCCCGTGCGGAGCATCCCCATGCGCGGCAGCGCTAATCTTTAATTTGTCACACCTGCACAGCTCCCCGGCCTCCTTCCTCCCTGCCTTTTTTTTTCTTTTTCCCAGGCGCTGGCTTTGATGCTGCCTGACATCCCGATGCTCCAACACCCTCCCGCTTCCCCCAGGCTGCCCTTCCCTCCCACGCTCCCTGTCCGGGGACCCCACTGCCCCCCCAGGAGCCGCCCCATCACCCTGTGCCTCCCTCCCACCCTCTCCTCTCGGGATTTCCCTTCGGAGCAAATCTGCTAATTGCTAGGTGTTATCAGCAGCGCCCAGGAGGGGCTCCAGCAAAGCCAGAGGAGACTCCCTGAATGCGGGGTACGCTGCTCGCCCTCCTCCCCGTCGAGAGCGGGGACTGCTCCCGGCCCCCAACGCGCTGCTTGGCTCATTAGGGTCGCCGCCGGAGGGGTTTTAATTAGCGATGGCCAAAACGCGTGGCTCAAACCACCGCAATGGCCCACACAGGGTTCTAATCCAGCGACGCAGCACAGGCGGGCACCAGCCCTGGGACGCGCATCATTTATCTGCTCCCCTGCTCGGCGCCTTGCTCGCTTGCAATAGCGAGGTTGCGGCAGCTCGCCAAGCATCGGAGGCGAAAGGGGCAGAGCTGCCAGCTAATACCATGCTGCTACCGATACAGAGCCCGTCTGCCCCGGTCTTCCTCGGACTGGAAATCTTTTTTGGTCAAAAAAACCTCCGGTTTGTGCCACGTCTCAAAGTCTTCGGGGTTTTGGCCCGTTCTGAGCTAAGCTGCTGGGAGGCTCCAGGAGAGGAAAGGTGCAGGATTGGGTGTCAGGCAGCTGAGATGGGTGTCAGCCCTGCAGCTGGAGAGACGGGTAAGCCCTGCCCTGGGCTTGGGTGTGACATCCATGTCGATGTCTGTAACGTATCACCCTAGGATCTCATGTCAACAACTTTTCTAGCATTTCTTTCTTTTTTTTTTTTAACCAACCTGCCAGGTGTTGCTGCAGTTCATGACCCGAGACCCTTTTTTTTTTTTTTCCGTTCTGACTTTACACTTTCAATATGATTTATAAAACTTGCTTATGATAAGGCTCATTCAGCAGCTGGATAATGGTTGTCAGGAGTTCAGAGACACTGTGGCATGTTTAGCACAGAAGCATATGTGTATCTGGGTCCCAAAGCTCTGTGGTTTTTAGGTAGTTTCTGTTAAGGGTACGATGTGCAAAGGTACCTACGGCGTGCCAACAAGGGCATTTCTTGCAAGGGACATGAGGGTTGCAAGACGGGGCAGGGGACAACACATGGCCTCAGCAGTGAATTCACAGCTGTAAATCCAGATTAGGAGAAGAGTTCAAGGTCTTGGAAAGGCTGCGTTAATCCCTTCCTAACCTTGGCCTTAAATACTTGAACGACCAGCTCTCTCCCCGCCGTGTCCCCGTTTGGGAGCCGCGACCTGCCTGCTGGGCGCTGAGCGGGGCCGAGAGAGGGACACGGGCTGCAGCTGCCCACGGGACCGGACGAAGAAGGTCCCCAACCCCTGGACACGTCTTTTGGTCCCGGCGTTACCTTCACACCCAGAGCATGGGTTCTCAGGGCACGGTGTTTGCAAAGCGTGGGTGGGCAGCCCCTCCTGGGCAGGAGGGAAGGTCCTTCAGTGGCAGCTGGGCTTCTTCCTCTCCATCAGCCTCCTCCCTGGCAGGACTTGCCGTTCCTTTCTTCCTGGCATCTCCTCAACCACCCCTGCTCTTTTGGGGATGTTTTAAATTTTTTTTTTTTTTAATTTTTTTTTTAGAGCAGGAAGAAGTGATGCTTTTGTGGCTAGCAGCTCTTGGGTTTGCCCTTCCTTCCGCCGAGGCTCGCTCCACATAAGCTGGCGCTAAGTCTGTGGGCTAATTGGCTTTATTTATCGTCTCTTTTAAGGCTTTGCATCGTGCAGGGGGTTATTTGCAGTTGCCGCTGCTTTGCTTATTTGTTTGGGGCAGGGGTTTTGTTTTTCTTTTTGCCTTTCTCTCAAGGGCCTCTGTAATTGTCACCTCAGGCACCAATTACGGCTCAGCGGTGCTTTTGGGCACTGTCCGAGTTTGGGAATTGCACAACCCTGGGGCAGGGGAGGCTGGGCACTCAGGCGGCCCCAGGGATGCCATGGGGCGATGCTGCGGGGAGGGGGCCGGGGGCACAGCAGGGATGAGCTCTGGGGTTTCATAACCGGAGCTGTTGGGAGGTTTGGTGTCGTAAAGGTCTCCTCGCTGAAGCTGAGCTGCATAAACTGTTGGCTAATCTGTGTTAGAGGCTTTTCCTCCCTGGCAGGAGAGCTGCTGGATGCCAGCCACATGAGTGTTTCCTACTTGCAAACCTCTATTTTTCTTCCCAAATTCAGCCGCTCAAAATTCTGCCAGTTTTGCAAACAAATAATTGGGGAGTTTTTTGCATGGTTTATTACTAGCAAAATCCTCTTGCCTTTTTTTTTTTTCCCAATTGCCAAAAACTGCAAAGAATGTTTCATTTCTCCTGAAACAAGCAGAAAATATCCATTTTGGGTTTGGGGTGGGGTTTTTTGCTTGTTTCCCCCAAAATGGGGGATTTCCATGGCAGCTGTCCCATGACTCACATTCTGTCCAGGGGACAGAGCCTGCAATGGAGTTACCTTCCCAGAATTTGTCTGAGAATCAGTGCCCCAACTCCATTACACTCCCGCAGAAGTATCACTGGAGACCTTCTCAAAGCATCACTCGGCAGAAAGTAAGAAATGTGCTCACGTCAGCTGTCTTCCCTTTCATCCTCCGCCACAGCATCTCTTTAGAAAATCAGGGTAATTAACGTAGCTCTGTCTTGTCCTGCCTAATACCCTGCATTGTGCTTGCCACGTGCTAAGAGCCTTCTGCATCGTTTCTGGCTAGTGTAGAAGGAGGGGAAAGAGGGAGACAAGAAAGACCAAAAGCAGAGTGATGCTGTGCAAAAGACCTGAAGCTGCATCCTGGCTCCCCACCACAGCCCCACAGAGAAGCACAACCCCATGCATATGGGGGCCGGCTGCAGGGCTGCTCGGGGCCCATCTGCCTTGGAAGCCAAGTCCCAGGAGTCAAGCGGTGGGATTAAGAAGTCAGCCAGACATTCTGTCCACTGGGTAAGATTAGTCCCTGCTAAAGCGTTTCTTAATCCTAGGTGCAATTGAGATAATCTAAGCACAGATTAACCAGGTCCAGCTGGAGTTAAGCTCCCCGCTCCCCATTTATTTTTGGCAGGGAGAGACTACTACTGCTCCAGTGCTTCATCAGACATTCGCACGCTGGACCCTGCTCAGGAGAATGGGATACAGAAGCTTATGTAGTAGATTTGCCTTGTGACAGGGTCCCAAATCCTATGGTTTTATCACAAATTTTGTGATATAGGGTAGCATTTTGTTCCCGGAGCCCTGTGTCTCAGATGTCTCTGATTGCATAATAAACCATCTTTTCACTTCCAGAAAAAAAAATATATTTTTGGCCCTCAAAATGCAAAGAAAACAATGCCAATGGAAAATTGTTTTCAAGAAAGCCCTTCCCTAGGGCTTTTCTATGGGGTAAATCAGTGACTAGCTCAGAGAATGATCCCCATCAGCCTTCCACGCAGCAATATTTGAAAAGCTACAGGGTCTGGGGAGAAAAAATACGACTTCATTTCACGAGTCTCCTTTTTACTTTCTCAGCTGAAGGCTCACGTGTGGCTGGGGCTGGACACAGGAGCCGAAGGCCGTTCCCCTTTCAGGAACTCCCTGCTGCAGCATCTGGATTTCTTTAAGTAAAACTATCAGTGAAGGCCCGTTGGGTTTGTAAAGCTTTGAGAATGTTCCTATTCTTCTTAGATATTACAAAAGCTTGTTTTTCAAAATAAAATAAACTCTTTGCCAAAATTTCATAGTCTGCCTTTACGTAAGAAAGGAAAGGAAGAGCATAGGGAATGTTAAAAGTTTAAACTGGTATTCCCAGACCCTTAAAACAGCTCTGTTTCTTTTTTTTTTTTTTGAGAAGAAACATCTAATTTTCAGTCTCTCGGACATTTCTGGATCATTTTAAGGTAGCAAGAGCACCGTGGCAATGACTCTTATTACTGCATTTTGATCCATCCCTTTGTCATCTCCACTATAAGCCGCTTTGCCTTTTGGCTGAAATACAACTTTCTCGCAGGCACACGTACGCACACATGTATCTGTGTCTCTGCATGGAAATCATATACTGTGAGAAAAAGCTGGGTGCGGGGTTCTCTTGGAGCTGGCGGCTCTGACGTGCTGCGTTGGGGGTCGGAGAGAGTTGCTGGCACCCCAGGCAGCCAAAGGGACCATGGCGGGGGGTGGCACTGGGTGCTGGGAGCATTCCTTGGATGCTGCGGGATGGTTCTTCCAGCCTCGCTGCATACAGGGTTGCTCTGCAAGAAGCCATCGGCTCCGAGAGGGGGCTCCCCAGGGAGATAGAGGGAAGCTCGGTCCTCTCTTCGAAGGAGGACCCTGCCCTGGGAGGGCAGCGGTAGGCAGGAGTGGGTGCTGGCTGTCCCCCGGGGGGTACCCACGCACCTCACGTCTAACCCGACAGGAGCCTCGTCCTGCCCCGCTGCCGTGGTTTCCTGCTGCTGGCAGCTTTCCAGGCTTGTTTTGTTGCTTCGGTCTTAATTTCTAGCGGCAGCAGGCCGGTTGGGTGAGTGGATGCCTCACTGTTAAACAAGGAGACGTGTCTCCGCGCTGCATCCCGGAAACTTCTGCCTAGGTTTTAAAAATAGGGACAGGTTAAAGAGATGGATTTATTTTTCCCTACAAAGGCCACCACACCACTAGACTGCAAGATGATTGATCAAATGACCTTTTTTCCCATTTACTGCCCTTCCCAGCAACCCATCGTATCCATGCGCTGCAAACGCCTCCGATGGGTTCAAACAGCCGTGCGACACACGCGGTGCAAACGCTGCACACCTCAAATTCCTTTAACCAGCCCTCTTAAGCGAAGGACTGGAATTAGACACACGCTGCCGCCACAGGTTTTTTTTGCGGCCGTGGGAGCCTCTTGCGTGCCAGCAACCCTCCTCAGCATCCTCAACACGGAGCCGCCGGTCCCACGGTGGCTACGGGGAAGAAGCAGGACTGCTGCCGCCCCGTCCTCCTCCCACCATCCTGCTTCCTTTGGGTGCATGTTTCCCTTCTCCGGTCTCCAGTGGGATGAAGCAGAAGGAGTCCGATCCAGGGCAAAAAAACCCATGAGTTTCCCAGGCGATGCCTTTCCCCTCTTGGGGAGTGCAGCACCGTGGAGCGTGGTTATTAACCAGGCAGTCCTGAAGGACACTTTAAAATAAATTAAGAGGACTGTTCCGCTCCTGCAGCTGATTACAGGCATGCCTGGTTTTTTGGTTTTTTTTTTCCAGAGAGTGGAAAAGAACGCTTGGAAAAAATTCTCTAATTTTCCCTTTTTGCCAGATCAGGCCTCTGTGTAATAACAAAACCCCGGTGCTCGCCGCTCGCTGCTCTCTCTGGGACACCCAGGCTAAGCGAAAGTGCGTAAATCTGCGGGCGGCCTGGGGCCAGAGCGCAGCTGTCCTGACATGCTATCCGGCCCCCGCCTCCCCGCTACGGCTTTAGCATCTGAAACGCAGAAGACATGCAGATCTGGAGGTAAGCCCTGGTGGGAAGGAGAGCAGTGCCGAGTCCTGCAGGTCACCAGTTAAGCATTTCAGCCCAGAGTAGATCTCTCATAAGCCACTTTTTGGAGATAAGCTTATCTAGACCCGACAGCTGAATTTAACCCTGAACTTTTGATCTTGATTTTCAGCCTCGGCAAGCCTATACGTTTCCTTGAAATTATACACACTAGATTTCAGCTCCCCCGCTGCAACGGCTCCACCGCTCCCTTAAAAGGGACCTGCACGGCTGTGCATGACAGCATCATCCAGTAATGCCCTTGGTTTCACAGCCAGCCCCGCAAGTTAGACAGGCCCCCGGCCAGGGAAATCCTTCGATTAATGACAGTGGGGCTCCAGCGGGAGAGGAGCCAGGATTTTACACTTCCAGTGATAACGCATTTGAAGGTAATATTGCACAGGAGTGGATTATAACCCCGGCACTTTGCTATGCGGGCTTTTGGAAATTTGTTTTCAGCGCATAGAAGCAGCTAGAAATGCTCTTTCTCGCTGCATGAAAAATGCACTTGGTAATAGTCTTTCTATTGCTGGACAAGCCGGCTGCGTTGGGGCTATCAGCGCCGTGACAGACTAGCCAGGAGGGGGTTTGCTAATCAGTTTTCCTAGCATCAAATCAGCATCTGCTATATATGATGAAGGAAATTGAGGAATCTCAATGTTTTTGCAATATTGCTTAGTTGGCCATGAAATATGGGTGGTTCTGAGAGGAACGGCTTATTTCTCCTTCACAAAGATAAAGCAACTTTGGCTAACGATGAAGCATCGCTGAACGATGAAGCCAGCTAATAGTGGCGCTCTGATGAGGGCAGATACACAGCAGCATCCCGGCAGAAGGGGAGGGAGGCGTAAACAGCTTTGCAAATAAGACATTATTAATATGGTTGAACTACAGAGGGCAGAAGGGATTTCTTTTCTCCTCTTTCACTCCGAAAGCAATATTCAGAAAATGTCTAGGTTCCCACGTTTAGCCAAGAAATTAAATTCTTAGAAAATTAACTGGATGTCTTCTAGCTTGATTTTTGTTTGCTAGCACACAAGACCGGTCTTCCTGGGCAAGGCAGTTGTCTGGAATCAAGCTGAGGAAACCACTTTCCTGGCCAAGGGGTAGATAAACAGTATTTAAACGGAGCCAAAGTCCCACTTTGGGAAATTATTTGGGGCTCTACTTGCCCACGTCACTCCTGACACTAGGGTCTGAGCTCTGCAAGCTCTCTATTGCTTCTGAAAATGTACCTTCTTCATGTGCCTAAAGAGGTCTTTAGCACTCCCCTGTTTAAATCTACGACATTTGCCACAGCAACAAAAAAACTCCCGGGGTCAGTGTGAAAAGTGGCATGACTTTGCGGAGTTCATGGAGACCAAGAAGCTCGCAGCAGCTGAGGGCCAGGCCCTTCACCCTCGATCCAGGGCAGACATTCGCACCGCCACGCATCCCCCAGCCCACCTCCGCAAGGGGAGCACCCAGCTCACACGTGGCTTTTCCTGGCCAAAGTGCTTTTTCAGTTTCTGCTTTAGCAAGACAGCTGTGGTAGCAAAGAGGGAGGAATTTGCTTCCTTCCTCCCCTCCCTCCCCAGCGCTAGCATTTTTCCTAAGGGTAAAAAAAAAAATAATCCCAGAGCCCGCCGCGTGCTTCCCCTCCCTCTCCATCCAGCCGCGGACTGGGAGAGCCACCGCTGTGTGATGGTGGGGCTGGATGCAGGGAGAGCGTTCCCGCAGCCAGCGTGGCAGAGCTCGGCACTTGGATGGCTCAGAGGACAGCCTGGTTTTTGGGGCCCTTGTGAGATTTTTAGGCCAACCGCAGGCTGGTCAGTTGAGATCCGTGCCGAAAAGTGCAAACCTGTTCCTGGGACCAAAGCGGATAAGCCCTTTTTATGTAACAGCCCTGTGATATAAGCGGCAGCCAGGAATTTATGCTGTCTTTGAAGTAAATTGCATCCCGGTGCACTATAGCATGAAAGTTAAGATTTACCATTGCCGGGACACTGAAGACCCCGGTGGAAGCAAGGGAATAAATAGCGCGGTGCTCTTCTCGCTGCCTTCTGCTGCGCGACTCGGCTTCGCAGACCTTCCTCCCCTCTCCACCCCTGCTTCCACTTGCATTGTGTCGGGGAAGCAAATAGGTCACATCTGCATCCGGCCAGAGAGGAACAAATGTGCTGGCGAGGCAGCAAGGAGCTTTCTGAGGGGGGATACCTCAAAGTAAAATGAAAGGCTGGCCATCAAAGGTGGAAAACAGACCAGCGGATGAAAGGCATTCTTTGCTTAGCTTTGGTAAGGCTACTAGGTATTAATAAAATTAAAAAAAAAGCACAAGAAAACTGGGACATCCAGAGCTTCACGTTTTTTCCCCCTCCCCTTTCCCTTTGCTCATCCTCTGTCATCAGCAGAGGGGAGGGATCGGCGTCCCCCCATGCTGCGGCAAGCACTGTTTATCTTCACTCCTCAGGATGCTGCCATTAGCAGGGCTTCAGTGTGCCGTGATGCTTCATCATTAGCTGGAGGTGCTTGATCTGGCTGGAGAATAAATGAGCCGTTCCCCCCAAAGAAACCCTCGTGTTTCATGGCCAGCTGAGCAAATATTTTGAAATATTCCAGCTCTGCGATTTCAGCGGTCAGATAAAACAAAGGGGGATCTGATACAAAAGGGCTGAATTCTTCCGTTCGCTCTCCGGCAACCCCACCAAAGTCGGTAGTGGTAACAGGGAACCGAGTCCAGCACAGCAGGAAAGCACATGCATAAGTCCCATGGAAAATCCCTGCGGTCTTTACAGTTAATCATGTCCAGTTAATCATGTCCAGAGGTGGACGAGCGCTCAACTGATGCGCTGAATCATGACATACAGGCAATTACCCTAAATCAGAGCAGTATCTTCCAGTCCCAAAAGGCTCCATTATGCTTCACCAACTCCTGAAGGGAAGGCAAAAACCCCAAGCGGCAGCACTGCGGTGTAGGGAGGATGAAACGGCCAGGTGTTCCTCTGCCGCCTCCCCAGCACTTTTCTAACCTCGTGAAAAGTTCTGGCAGCTCTTTAAATCCAGGCTGTTGAGATTTACAGCTCCAGACCCTCCGGGCAGCTTGCTGAGTTTACTCTGGGTTTCTCCCAGCCGGCTGCTTCAAGCCCCACAGTCAAGGTTTCACAGGGGGTGAGACTTATGGGACGGGCAATGTTTGGCCTCCTTCTTCTCTCTGACTGCAAATACGTGTCTTCCCCTCTTCTGAGCATCCTGGCCCCCTTCTCAGGCACTCTGCTGCAGCAAAGACCTCTTGCCACCCTTTCATTGCCTGGGCCCAGCATGGCAGAGGGATGCTCTCCCATGCACACTGACGGAGATCCAGAAGGAGTTGCTGCCTGCTGGGAATAGCCCTACCCTTGCCCTGTGCCACCGCCAGCAAGCTCGGGCAGCCACCGAGAGTTTGGCTCCCAGGGCATCCCAGCTTCTCCTCGCTCTGCATCAGCGAGGAAAGGGCCCCTGAGGAAGGATGCTCGTTAGCTGCAGCATCTCTTCTGCTGGCCAGGCTCCCACGGCTGCGCAGCCGAGACCTTGGAAAGCTGGGTTCTCCCGCCCAGGGACAGCAGTTCTTCGATCGCCTCCAGGCATTCAGCTCAGCAGGATCCCTCGCCGCACCACTCTGCGACGGGAAGCATTTTCCAGCCCACCGCTTGCTAGGAAAAGAGAAATACCCCAAAAGGAGAGGGTTTGTGGGGAGGGGATGTGATGCTGGGATGGGTGGATTGATGTCTGGGCAAAGGAAAAGGAGAGTCCTTCCAGCGCAGGCTACTATGTCTCTAAAACAGGCACTCCTATCCCAGGAACAGTTTTGGCATCCATTTATAGGATTACAACATTATCACACATTAAGACACAAGCTAAGCCCTATTTTTCATGTGCGCACAGGGGAAAAGGCAAGGCAGGAGGAGGGCCTGTGTATTCTTGTTTAGGAGCCAAAGACTAATGTGCCCAGCAAAGCAAAATTAACCCAAATACCATGATTATGCAGAAAAAAAAAATCTGCCGGAGAATGTCATTTCACCAGCGATATCCTGCAGTTTTCCGCTGGCGAGAGTTCGAGAGGTGGCATAGTAACAGAGTACAGCAGGGCAGGCATTTGACTGGAAGCATTAAATACCTCAGAAAGGTGAATGGCCAAGGTCTTCCTGATAATTAAAATGTGTGCAGTCTTCATAGACCGAGGAAGGGACAGAGCTATTGTTTAAACAGGTAATTAGAGCTGTATTTTAAGCAAACCCGAGGCAGTAACGAGCTCTTTCAGAAAGGGGAGAGCAGCTCTCCTGCTCTTGGTTCCAGGATGAAAAACTATTGCCCCCCCCCCCCCTCCACCTGCTGCCAGGGGATGGCCACAGTACTCCCAGCCTTACTCCCCGGCGACTGCGTCTGGTAGGAAAAAAAAAAAATCCTATTTGATTTCACATTTTTCACTCCCTGTCTCCTTCCTTCTGCGTTCAGGTTCAAGAGAATTGGCTGAGCCACTTTTTTTTTATTAGAGCGGCAGCAGGAAAAAAAAAAAAAAAATGGGACCCAGTCAAGCCCCAAGGGAAGGGAGGAAATAGCATGAGCCAGCGCTCGTTCTCTCACACATACACACACACACACAGACGCTCTCCCCATCCACACAGGAACAGAGAAAAGGCAGCGATCTGGTGGAGCTGGCGTAGAGGCAAAATCAGCCACCCCACAACCCAACCCCAAGAGAGCATAAAGTCTCCTCGCCAGTCAAACCCATGCGGAGGAGCCCCGGGGATGTGCCATAATCTCTTTTTGGACAGCCAGGGATGCCCATCCTTCTGCTGGGGGATCCACACTGGAGCTAGACTGGGAGAGTCCCAAACCCTCCTCGGTGCTGAGGATGGGGCCAGGGAGCCGTGCTTTCCCCCGCTCTGCCTCCTGCAAAGGACTAATCCCTTCCCCACCTCCCTTTCGCTGCTGGCTCCTGATCAGGTTTCCACATTAGCTGGGGCGGAGGGAGACTTCTAATTAACCCCCCTCGTACACAAAACCAGAGCAAACAATCAGACCCGCGGGAAGGCAAGAAGGCGCCTTTGCACCATCAACACAATCTTCCATGAAAAATATATAAGGGCTAGACATCGGCGATGAGGAAACAGGAGAGTACAAAGAACTGTGCTCGGCTGCCCAGCTTTGCAGCCCACATTATCTGGGTTGCTCTGACAGGTGAAAAAAAAAAAAAAAAAGCCTAAAACAAAACATTTCAAACTGCAAAGGGCTTTGGGAGCAGCCTGAAAACCAGGCTTGTGGGGAGCAGTGGGGTGAGGGCACGCTGTTCTGACATAGTGCACGGTGAGGCAAAAGCCCCTGGAAAGCAAAGGGCAGGTCACTTCTGGGAACAGCCCACGGTTGTGTGCTGGCCACAGCGATAGTCTTAGGCTCTGGTTTGTTTGCAGCCTGGTTTCAGAAACCAGGACCAAAGTTTTGTATGGAAAACTCAGGATGAATTTTTGCTCTCTATTTTGCTCCGGGGTATTGCTCCAGAGGAGAAGACCGATGCAAGTGAGCGCGGAAGGGCCAGCCTGTTTTGAACCTGGCATCTCACCCCTTTAGGAGTAGAGCTGGAAGACAAGGCACAACACAAGGAAGAAGGACATCCTTACCCCTTCAACAAGTCACCACACTCAGAGTCAGCTCTCTGACAGTCAAGGAGGGTTTTGGCTGGTTCCCTGAAGTAGATCTGCTTGCTTACATTTTTTCTTAAATGCCAGGTTAACTTACAATAATGACAATACCTGCAACACACAGAAATCTTCTTTCTCCTGTCCGCTAGAAAAGGTGGGAAAGAAGATTAGCGAGAGTACCTTACTGCTGGGTTTGACTGCCCACAGAGTGCTGCATGAGCAGAAATCATTTCTATTTCTTCTGAGTCTCAGGATATCGGGAGGTTTTGTTGCAGCTCCAGCTCCCGGACTCCTGTGATAATGTGAAACTGTCACTGCTCCCTTGTATTCTCTAGCCCTACTTCCTGCAAGAAAGCTGTTAAAATGTTAATGGTGGGGAGAAAGCAGGGGGGAAAATTCATCTGTATGGCCTTTCAAGAGCAATTAAGGTCAGATTTCTTGTCCTCCATGGCTGGAGGTGCCCAGCACTGCTCCCTGACCAGGGCTGTTGGTCTGGCTGCTTCCACGGCAAGAAGCAGGAGAGTTTGCGAGGTTAGGCCAGGTCTGGAGGAAACTCACCCTCCCGACTTCTTGATTAAAACATCCCTTCAGGAGCTGGCTCGTAGCTGGCAGTGTGTCAGAAGATGTGAGTGTCTGCAGCGGCTGCCAGGGGGGTCTCGCCCCCAGCCCGCGGGAGCCGGGGGCTGAGCGCCTGGTCGGAGCGGAGATGAGTTTCTCATGGGGCCGGGTCGCACCGTTGGAGCATCTCGCAGCTCTGCCCCGGCACGGCCGGACAAACCTTGGGCTTCTCCCAGGAGAGGGGACAGCCTCGGCAGCACAGAGCAAAACAGCTCCGTCCCCTGACCTCCACCATGGGCTGACTTTTAAACAGCTCAGAGCACAGACGCCCTGGTGACTCATACTGTGAAACCAGGGTTTTAAATTTTTTTTTCTTGTTTTTTTTTTTAAGTAGGAGCACTGCTCCATCAGTCAATTACTTGAACAGCCGCTCTAATTTGGCACCCAATTGTTTCCCCAGCTGCCGCTGCGTATGATCTCTGCTGTGGGCGGCAGGAGCAGGCTGCCTGCGCAAGGGAAGAAGCACAGGCACCCAAGGGGGGAGGAGGAGGAGGAGGAGGAGGAGGAGGAGGAGGCGGCAGGGGAAGGCCAGGCTGCTCGGTTGAACAGCCCCACGCCCGCAGAAGAGCAGTACTAAAAACGCAGGCATTAAAAGTATCTCAGGGTCACAGGTGACTGCTGGATAATAAAAATGACTTCTGGAGGAGGTGATGGGAGGGATGGGTCCTGGCAGCAGGGGAGCAGCCTGCCAAGGCTGGCCAGGCCACGAGAGCTCTCTGCGAGCCATAGCCGCAGCCGCCGCTGCTCGGTAATGAACGTGATGTGACATTTACGGCTTTTTCCACTGTGGATTTCAGATCGCTTCGCAAAGGTTGCTTAATAGCACTGTCCCCTTCCTCTCTTCCTCTCTCTCTCCCCCTCCTATTTAATATAAAAAATAAGTGACTTGCCTCCCATCACGCGAGAAGTCAGCAGCTGAGCCAGCAGCAGAGCACAAGTCCCCGACCTCCATCTCCTGCCCTTTAGCCCCTATGAGCACTCCCTTTTTTCCAAGAAATCCAAGAATAGGAGCCGTACCGCAGCTGTTTTTTAAGTCAGCGAGGAGGCTTGCTTTCAGCAAGAAGCCTTGACTAAAACTGCGCTGCCTCCCAGGCACTGCGAGGGGCTGCGGGTGTTGCGGTGAGGGAAGCGGGCGCGATGCTCCCTGCTTTTGGGATGGAGGCACCCAGAAGCACAAAGACGCTTCGGTGTAGCTCCAGAAAGAGATGCCTGTGGAAGGAGAGGCTGCCGCAGGAAGGCAGAGGATGGATGCAATATTCCTGCCCTTTTTTAGTCCAGTTCTTGGACTAGACTCCGCAAGTTTTTTTCAGCGTATCCTCACAGTGCATAAACTGACTTACGGCACATGGCACTGTTTTTCTTCTTGGTGGGAAAATTAGGATTACTCAAGGCGCTCGCATGCACATATGGACTCACATATGTACGTATACATGTGTGTATGCACTGGTGCTGCCTGTAGCAACGTATCAGGCTCTCAAAAGTCACTCCTGGAAGTTTGCTCCGTCAGGCTGGACCTTTCCACCTTACTCTGCCAGGACACTGTCCGCTGAAACAGCTGGCATCCCCCAGACAGCAGCCAAGCCATTGCACCCCAGCCACAGAGCTCTCCAGGAGCTCCAGGTGAACCTCCTGCAGTCCTGGATTTGGGCCACCGCATCCACAGGTGATGAAGCCCGAGACCCAGGACTTGCTTTGACGTGCTCACGGCAGCTCCTGCTGGAAGGCGCTGGTGCTCCCCGTCAGCTGGCATCTCCTGAGGGCGGGTGGCTGCCTGCCAGAGCGGAGGAGACACAGACCCGTGCCGATGGGGCTGGGTCACTCTCCACCAGGCCAGGCGAGAGAGTCCCAGCCAGATGGAGCCAGGAGAAAGCACTACCAAGTTGTTGGCCAACTTAGGATGTGATGTTGGCTTCACAGGATGCTACTTGGCTGCCTCTCCCTGAATCAAGATTCAGTGATGCCAAGAGACAGGCACAGCGGGGAAACTGAAAGCAAAAAATGGCAGAGTGGATGGCAACTCGACATTAATTCATTTTTACCATATGTCTGACTATTCATTACACTCTACCATTCTGTTCTACAAGACTCCTGGGGGTCTTCCGTGCCATTTTATGGCTAGCGGGGTTCCTCTTCGCTTGCGGCGCCGCGTTACCACACGCCCAGGCTAATGGCTCACGAGGCGCCGCGGCGAGAGCAGCCCCAATCCCGAGCACGGGCAGCCACGGCCGACGACGACAACGTGCTGCGGCACTCACAGCCCGTCCCCAGCACACCACGGACCTGCCAGCTCGCCCGGCGCAGGGGTCCGTCCCCCTGGGAGCACCCACGGGTGGGTGACACCTGCTGCAAACACGCTCCGGCACCTGCCGAGAGACCCCCACCGAGAAGCAACGGGGTGGTTGGGTTTTTTTTTATGGATTTGCAAATTATTCTGTATTTCTCTGCGGTCTCCCTCCGGAGCGCGTTCCTGGCGTGGGACCAAGTCCCGGCTCCAGCAGCAAGCGTGACTCATCCTGGCAGGCAGCGGTCCGGGAGGGGGAGGATCGCCCGGGCTGGGAAGCAAACGCCACGGCTTTTCCGTGCGCGCCGTCTGCAGTGGCAGCAGCAGCTGTTTCTCCTTGTAGGTGGGAGGGTTGAATTAGCGGCCCCCTTGCCTGGATCCAGCTGTCCAGCCCGCCGTACGCTGTCGTGGCTTCTCACCCTCGCTCCCGTCGCACGCACGCGAAGCAGCAGTGAGCTGCCTACATGGCTGCCCGCGCTCTGCCTGTCGTGCCTCCCGAGCCGAGCTCCTCTCCGGAGTCTGAGCAGACCCCTGCCTTCTTTAGGCTGCAAGACCCTGGACCAATTCCTCGTGGATCAGCCCCCCCGAGGGACTTCAAGGGGAATCAGAGGGCATCCCGCACGGGGAGGTGCAGGGGTCTCTCTGGGTGTCAGTAAGAAAGGCACAACATCACGTCACGTAATAATAAAACTGCTTTATTAATAAGACAAAATAAGATGAGGAATACAGAGATAAAGTAACTCTTATGTCCCTTCAGATGCTGGGAACCCCACTTATGCGCAGCATCAGACGGCCTCCCGATGAACAGCCACAGATCCCATCCCTGAGGGGTTGGGTCTCTCTCCTATACCATGGTGCCTTTAGTCTTGTGTGACAAACAAAACCATATATCTTATTCTGACAGGTAGGGACGTTCTCTCTTTCAGGATGTCTGCCAGAGTGCAACACCAATGGCACAAGACACTTCAGCATGTTCCCTTACGCTGCTACGTACATGGGTCTGCAGCCTCCCCCAGTACAGAGCCCTGTACAGCAGACATGGCTTGCCCAGTATCACTAGCTCCTCAAACATAATGTCTTCCACAAGGCTCCCAAGAGGGAGAAGACCCTTATTGTTCTTTCTGTCAGCCATGTCCTTTCCCTCTAAGTTTTTGTGCCTGCTAGTAACCACAGACTGAAGCCCGATCAATGGAGTTGCTGTCATTGCTTCCCCCAAGGGGACATGCAATTAGGATCGTCAGCATTGCTCTGACTAAAACACAGGGGCAAACTTTGCATTCACAAACAGTTTCATTTCGTACCTTAAATTAGAGCATCAAAATCCTCTTACAGGAGGGCTTTATGTTCCCCATGTAATAGTGATGATAAAAATCGCTTCAGTGTGCTATTTCTCTTTTAAGGGGTGCCAGGTGGATATACTTGCAGAAGGACTAGCATGGGCTCAGCACAGCGGTGGCCTGTGAAGCACAGGTACGCACATTTCCTGGGGATACTAAGATTTTGTCTGATGTGAAAGACCATTCACCGACAACTGTATCAAGACAATCAAGGCTTCCTGCGCCTGCTTGCTTTGCCATCAGGGACAAAATACAGCTCCCCTCAGCCTGACACTCCTCGGACCTGGAGAAAAGCACCCAAGCAGCTGTGTAGGAGAAGTCCCAGAGGCTGCATGGGGAGATCTGACTCCCAGTCCTATGGGTGCAAGCCATTGAAAGCCCAAAACACACATGCTCGAGTGCATAACTGATGCTTTTGGTGTTTGTCCGTCCCTAAGGCCACTCGGTAACCCACTCCTGGAAGACTTCTCATATCCTGCTTCCACTCTGCTGAAGTGCCCGGTCCCTAATAGCTGCACCCCTTCACGGCCAGTTTTCCAAACAATCGGTGTTTTGCTGCAGGCTGCTTTTATTTGAGATCCCCATTCTGTGCCAAACCAGGAACTGGGGGAGGGTTGAGGGCAGAAAAGTATTTTTAAAGCAGTATTTATATCATGCACTCAGATGCAGTCTTCTGTGGCAGTAGGACAACCTCCAGAAAAGGGGAAAAAGGCTGCAGATATTCCCCTTAGTTTACCCAGGAGCCCAGAGGCAGATTTCCCCTTGTGCTGTGTTTGATTTTTGCCATATTGCCTCCATTTACGAACGACTTTTTCTTCTGTGGGAAAGGAAGTGTCCCTGTTGAACGCTTCAGGGACCTGGCTTTATTTTTTTTCCGGTTTTTTTTTTTGTTTTTTTTTTTGTTGTCGCATTCATCTCCCGCGCGGTTCCTTGCGGCTCCATGCCTCACGACGGCAGGCAACCCTTTCGGCGGCACGCCAACCATACGAACCAGCAGCGCTTCCTTCCAGAGCCAGGAAATCACCGCGGTGGCTTGCGGGGCTGGGAGGTTGGCTGCTGCCTGCAGCGAGGCAGGGATCTCCCCACCCTCCCTGCCGGTGGGATGAGAGCTGCTGATATGCCCCGGGAGGGATTTACTGATCCAGCGTTCTCCCTTTTTCCAGTTCGTAAAATGTTCATCAGCAGCCTGGAACCATCTCACTTTTATTTAATTTAATGAATGAGTTTCACTGAGAGGCGCTGCGAAAATTCCACATCTAAATTGGTATTTGCGTTCGTATTGGCATATTTCCTAAGGAACCTGAAATCATTTATGGTGCTTTATTGGCTGCCTGCTATAGCTAATTAACAACATGAATTAGCATGGAACAATCCCAAATTCAGTTTTTGGAAAAGCACCTAGTTTTTGTCCCTGAGATTAGAAGATCTCAAATCACATACGCAGCACAATGTGTATGATACATATGATGTATATGTGTGATGCACATATACCAAATACAAACCTAAGCAATCAGAGATAAGAGCTTACTGACATTAATCCGCTTCAAATCATTGTTCAAACTACTTGAGAGACAAACATGCATTCAGTGACCTTGCAGACCGTGCGGTTCTTCGGCTGACACGACACAGAAAGCTCCTGAAATAAATGATGAGTGAATTCTTACCAAGGAGACAGGCAAAAAGGGTGCGTAAGAGAGAGGTACCCAGATGAACCCCAATAGCCACCAAGAATATAGGAAAGGATCACATCACTTACTTCTTCTGGTGGAGTAACGGTAGTAAGACTAATTAACAAATATCTGAGCAAGGCTTTCATGAAAGGTCTGTTCCCAAGGAAGACTCCTGCTCCTGGAGGAGCCATTGCGAAGCCACCCCGAAGCCAGCCGGGGGATTTGGAGGGCGACATCGCGGGTGCCTGCAGACGAAGAGGGAGACCTCCAGTCCCTGCGGGAGACCTCGCCAGCGGGAAGCAGAGCACCTAAGGGAGGGAGGACCGGGAGGGTGGGATGCAGTAACCAGCACGATACAGTGCTGGGACAGGCTCTGTATTAAAAGTGTCTCTGCCAGTTTCTTGGAAACGACCGAGAACTGAAAGCATCAAAGAAATAAAGCTGTTGCCAGCTGGAGGAACAATAGGCGAGCCAGAGCTATCTTTAGCTCACGGGATTAAATTCAAATTGCAAATGCAAAGGCCTCTCTGGAAGAAAAGGCCTTCCCATGCTACCGAGCGCCAGCGTATGTGCACAGCCCAGCCCGGCACCGGCCCCTTTGTCATCATCCCCTGTCATCCCCTTACCCGAAAGAAGGGTAAAAGGAGAGCCAGAGGGGAGGGGGAACCCGTCCCTGCCTGACCGCAGCTCTCCCAAAAGACCAAATTCTTCCCTGGGAGGGATGCTCCGGGGAGGGTGCTGTGCCCTACAAAGCCCGGCATCAGTAGCCATCCGGCTGCAGCCACACAGACCTCGGCACGGGCCAATTTTTCCTGCGGCTTGTTCAGGGAGGGGGGAGAAGGCAGCAGCTGGATGTAGGAGCAGTCAGCACAGCCTCCTGCAAAATCATCACGGGACTGGTCGTGGCTCCAGGACGGCAGCGTGGGACCTGGTTCAGAGATGATTCTGAGTTTGATAAGAGATGCTAAAAATTGACCCCCTGCACTGCTTTCCTCTGATGCCTTCAGGCTGGGGGGTAGCTCGTTCTTCCTCAGTCTACAGGTAGCGGCTCCGAATCCCTGGCCCACCAACAGCTCCTGAGAGTCCCTCACAGCACAGCAGAGGAAAGCAAGTCCTCGGCAGCAGTTTTCAGGCTCTGCCTGTTCACTGCAAAATCTGTACAGACTGAAAATTAAAGAACAGTCCAGCACGGCTCTGGGGCAACCAGGACATAGAGGAGGACTGTCAGGAACACATCCTTGCTGCCACCCTCTGAAAGGGGGTGTTGATGTGCAAGCCTAAGCCAGATTTAGCTGGTTTAGGTTGCATTAAGGGACATATTGTGTTGCCTTTAAGACACTTTAAGATGTCTTAAAGCATTGTCTCGCTTTAAGACGTTAGCTGGGGTGTGCTAGCTGAGGGGCTGACAGCTTACTTAGGTCAAACAGCACACATCAGGCTGGCTGACCACAGGGTACATCTGCACCGTGCCCTCCAGATAGCTAAGCTCACTCCCAGCCAGCTCCCACCGCTCCCAGCTCCCGGCTTGGCCAATAACCCCACCACGGAGCACAGGACACAGTCCCAGCAGAGTTTTGGGCTGCCGTGGCTACGCCGCTACCTGCACTCAACTAAGCGAGGCGCCGGGGCACTGTGGCCGCAAATAAAGAGACTTTTAATGTGGCTCCTGCGGTACCAAATCGGAAAAAACCCCAAGCTGCAAGTTAGGGATCTCAGGCACGGCAAAGGGAGAGCAGGGGAGGCTGTTGCCTGATAACTTGCTTAATGAATTGCAGGCTTCTGAGCTGGTTCATTTGGCTGGGGAAATCCAACAAACACCTCGCACCCGAGCGCTAGGAAATTGGTTTAATAGTCTCAATGCCCGTAATGAAACACCACCGGGGAGCAGAGGTCCCAGCTCTCACCTCCATGTGCAGTTTTCATGTTATAAAAAACCAACTTCCCTCTGATTCCACCAAGTGTTTCAAGGTGTTGTTTTAGAGTCACAACGATGATTTTTAATGACAGTGTAAATGACAGTCGCAGAAGATCGAGCGTGCAGCCGTCCAGCTAGGGCTATGTGCAAAGCCTGCCAGCAGTGCAGCAATTTTTAACTCCGTGCTGCAGTCATCTGCGTTTTTATGTTTGTTATTTTGTTTTTAAGCAGCCGCTTAGTGGTATCTGGAGGGCATTTGCTACTCTAATACTCAGCCCAAATGCGTGTGAAAGGAAGGGCTTGAACAAGTGGCTGAGCTCTTTTAGGAGAAAAAAAAAAAAAAAAGGAATTCCCGCTGGCTGCTGCGGCGCCGGAGCTGAGGGAGAAGGCAGGGAAAGCTGCACCTCTGCCCCAGCCCTGCTCGGCGAGGGAGGGAAGGGATGCGAGGAAAGCCCCTCTGCGGCCGGGCAAGCTGCAGCTGCGGCGGCGCGCTGACACAGCCTCCGTCCTCGGACCGCCGAGGCAGATGTGCCGGCACACAGGGGGTTAACGGTGAAGTTATAACTTCAGCTGTTAAAATTCATGAGGTGTAAAATACAAATTGCACGTGGTGGATGAGCTGTCTCGAAAGTTTATATATGACTTTTCCCCCCACCCCGCTCCGGTTCAAACCTCCGTTGGCACAAGCTAATTAGAGCTCACCAAATTAGAGCTCACCGAAGGAGGAAGCGCAGCCTTGGTGGGGCGGCACAGGTTAGGTGGGGGGTCAGCCCCGGCCCGTCCAGACCACGTTTATAGATGTTTGGCTACAGGAAGCCGGGGGAAACCCATGTCCTACGTATGCATGAACAATCACAGGTCAGAATTAATGGGTTGACTCTCATTTCTTCTTCCTCTTTTCAAACTTCTCAATTTGAAAGATGAAGCACTGCCTTTGAAGTTTATGCTCTTTTGTTTGATTATTCCCACAGCTCAATTTAAGTAATTTTCCTATTAAAAAAACACCAACAAAACATTTTTAAATGGTTCCCACAACAGTAAAGGGTTTGCTTTTTTTTTTTTTTTTTTAACAACTAATTCCAATCTTTCTTTTTTTTTTTTTTTGTGCACTGTATGACTTGGCACACAAACACCTTCCAGAACCAAGTTTTTTTGCATTTTTGCTCATACTGTTCCCTTCTCCTCAGTACCACTACTTTCACCATGCTAGGGAGAAGGAAGTAAGCAAAAAAAAAGGGCAGGTACTGACATCCATATGGGAGCACCATCCCTATCTATAAGGGTTTCTCCCTGCCCTAGGTGACCCTATGCATTCTCACCCAGAATTCAGTCCCTGAGGAGATTTTACTTACATAATTCTTTCCCCACCCAGGAAAGATTTAGGGATCAGACATGCAGTACAGAAAAAAAATGTAAATATCCAGAGCAAGGAGAATGAGCTTCAGCTTATGCATAGCTGACTGAATTGAACACAAACAATGATTGAGAATAGGTTGGGCTGGAACAGGAAATTTAAATATTTATCCTAAACGCTCTTTCTTTGCATTTCTTGAAAGAAATTACTCCCAGCAATTGCAGGCAGAGATTGTTGATTAATTCCAGCAAAGGCAGAGAGATGGGAAAAATTACTGTACAACGTCTATTTCTGAGTTTCAGACAGCGCTTTTCATTTTTCTTTGTAGTCTTTGTGATTGGGCTTTTTGACTCCAGGGTGATTTGTGGGCGGTTTGCAGAGGAGTTTGCTGCTCACGTCATATGTACAGATATAGACAGCGAAGCACCGTCAGACGTACCATATGAGTAGGAAGCACTTCTCATCCAGAGGGGTGGAAACACAGGCTATAACCTGGCTAGAAGATACTAGGGCGAGCAGCACAGATGCCCTGAAGAGCCGTCTGCTGAGAAGGACCCGTGCTGGGGCCGCTTGCTCCCCGATCCCTCTCAGCCACCGGCAAAAGCAGTGAGCACTGGGCAGAGAAGCTGAAACCAGGATGCTGTTACAGCTGGTTGAGCCGCGGCTGACAGAAATGCCCCGGGGCCGCTGGCAATCGGACATAAATTAGAGTGGTTGTGAAGCTGCTTTAGTTTATACCCGGGCATCGGTCCAGCCCCAGCTGCCTCAGTGGCGGAGGAAGGTCTTAAAGCAGCTTGTCCTTCCTCGCACGCCTGGCCCAGCGCCGCGCGCGGGCTGCCTGAACGAAGGGGCCTCCTCGTCTCACGTGAGCGTTACTTCTCCCTTGGCCGAAATGGGTCCACTCGTGTTACGGTAGCAAACCACGGACTGGTTGTGCTGGTATCTCGGTGGCTTTAGGGACGCTGCAGCAGTTAGCCTGGTCTGAGGTAGAGGGGATGTCCCAAGTAAGGGGCTGTGATTCACTCAGTGTGAATTTGGTGAGGGAAACTGTCCACACAGCTATGGAAAAAAGCCGCTTTGTGATTTTTTTCCAGCCTCGGGAGTCAGAGCTGAGCTTTGCACACCCTCTGAAACTCCGTGAGCAGCTGCACCACGATGCACATAATGAAAGACTGAAACGGCTTAAAAAAACGCTGCCACGCAGACTAATCCCTCCGAAACCTGAAGAAAGCCTGAGCTGAAGGTCTCACTTGGCTGCTCCCTCCGTGCCCCATGCCCACTCGCTCGCTGCCCCAAGCACGCATCGGTCCAGGGCGCTCGGCTGCCAGCACAGCCGGTGCCTGCGGTCCCCGCTCCCTCTGCAAGGGGATTTTCTCACGTGCCGGCTCAAGCCAGGCGCCGAACCACCCCTTGTACGACCCACAGCAGGACCTCCGTGGGCAGCCGTGAATGCCAAGCGATGCCTTTGAAAGCAGCCAAAAGCCACAGCAGAAAATCGGTCCCTGTCCCCAAAGTCCCGAGGGGGGCCCTTGCAGCCCAGCTGAGGTTAACGGCGTGCCGGGGCTCGTCCTGGGCAGGCACAAGCTGGGTGGCTCTCCCGGCTTCTTCAAGTGGCACCTGAGGGGCCAGGGGCCAGACAGGATGGTGGCCACACTGAGGATGCCCCAGGGTCTCGCTTCCACCTCCCTCCTCGGGGCTCGGTGCAAGCGCCGCAGGTTTGTGCATGGCCTGCGAGGGAGCGGAGCCAGAGGCTGAATTTCACTGCTGTGAGATCTGAAGCTCCAGCAGAGGACATCAGAGGAGCTCTGCAAATTCAGAAAGCTGTCACAAACAGAGGCACAGGAACAGAGCAGGCATGTTTTGCTGGCAGCTCTGCTAGCCGGCTTGTACATAAGCGGCGGCACACACCATAACCAACCCAGAGGATGGCTGGAAGGGAAACGGACCACCTTCTTTTTCTCCATTGTCACTGGGATTCAGCAAAAGCCACACTGCCATTTGCAGCCAAGCCTTTGCAGGCAGTGCCGTTGCACACAGGGGTCAGTGGGCAGTAACACAGCGCACGGTGACACAGATAAAATTGCATCCCAATAGCTGAGACTTTACGGTGTGAAACAGATTCCCCGTGCTCCCACGAAACATTATTGCCTCTTCAAGTGAATGTGGGTGTCTCGCTGGTTTTCTGTTTAAAGGCATTTCTAATGTTTCCCTCTGATCTAGTTTTCTTTCCTGTAATCAGTGAGAGTGAGACCCTGGGGTTTTCTGGAAATCCAGCCAGAGGTTTCTCTGCATTTGTGGATAGATACCCTGTGAGGTATGGAAGCCCACCCTGCCTGCTTACACCAAACACTGTCAGGGGGGGCAGCGATTCCTTGCAAAGCTCTTACAGCACTTTGCAGAAGAAAAGTCTCTTTGGTTTGGCCAGAGCTTTGAACCACTGTGATTACATTAGCAGCACATTAGGGCCAGAGCATTACTTTCTTCATTCTTCAGTCGTTGTCTTGGTGCTTCTAATGAACAGCCAGATAGACCGGAGAGGCGATCAAAATGTCCCCACACTGGACGCCAGCACCATCACTTGACATCAGGCAGCACTAATATATAATAAGCCAGTCTCCCTGGCCTCTGCCTCCATTCAAAAGCCTAGGACTGCTTTTCCATAACAGCTACAATGTACGTTGGGTTAGCCAACACGGGCAGCCTACTGTCAGTGCGGGCTGAGCTCTTCCACCTTCCTCACAGCCGGCTACGTCTCACCCCAGACTCACAGCCATCGCCTCCTCCGGTGGAACAAGTATTAGACACCAACCATTAGGAAACTAAAGCATAAAGCATTAGGAAGCCCCCAAAAGATGTCCATAAAGGGAGCTGTGGCCACAGCAGCTGTCCAGTTAATAGGTCGGAAAGGAAGACCTACTTTTCTGGCCGGAGCGACCTCCGTTGCCACGTCAGGACAGGACCGTGCTAGCTGTGGCTATGGGGTGGCAGGCAGCGGGTATGAGGCACATCTGGGCTCCAGTACCACCTGGCACCAAGCACGGGGTTTTGAGGAAGCAGCCCTGGTTGCCCAGGCTGTCAGAGCCAGCAGCCAGCGGAGAAGGTGCCCGGCACGGTTGGGGAGCCAGCAGTCGCTGCCTCCCCATCAGAGCTCTTCACGCATCCAGCACCGGTAAGGCTGAGTACTGTTAGCGCCGGGACTTAAGAGAAACAAGAGGCTATTAAACCGCTAGCAGAGCCTGGGGGGAAAGAGCCTTGCTGGTTCAAGATACACAGAAGGATTTTTAAAACCCAGGCTTAGGAATAAAAAGCAAAAAGAGGTTGCTCGGAGGCAGCACTTTTCAAGAAACCTGCAATGTAGTGACCACCTGAGGTTAATCCAGGCAGAGTGGGTGGCGGGCATAAGGAATTACTTGATTGCGGGGGATGGACCAGCTGAATAAGGGATTTACTTGTGAGAAGGGCAGAAAGGGGAGGCTGGAGGAGTAAGCAACTTGGTGGTGAGCCTTTTCACAGCAAGCGATTAACCGCAGTTTCTAATGAGCAGAGGGAGACTAAAGCCGACTGCTTTTTTAAAGCCATTTTGATAACATTGGCCCCGATGTAATAAGCTATTTGTTTGTGCCTACTGGCAGGGACAGCAAGTCGCTACCGAACATAATCCTCTAGACCTGGCGCCGTCAGCTCGTTTAGAAGTGTCAGCAACAGCATCCAAAAGGGCCCAGGCCCCATCACAACGACCATCCCAAGCGCTATTTAAATGCCTCGCACTCTTTTGTGCTCTTTCTCTCTCTTTCTGCCCTCTCTTTACCCTATTCTTCTCCCTCCCCAAGCAGCGGTGGGGCTGCTTCCCAGCCCTGCGCCCCTGGACTGGCTGGGAGGCTCAGGGCGAGCTGGCCCGCGGCCGGGGATCCCCGGATGACCTTCGAATCCCGTCCCTGCCAGTTCACTGAGCTGCCCTTTCTAATAAGCGTCACAGCGGGCAAAACCAGGCAGATTATTGACGGGGGGGATCAAGGGGGGGGGCAGAGGGCCAGGGAGCCAGAGGGAGCGGGAGGTGGATCAGCCCGGGCGCCCTGGATATTTTGAGGAGGCTTGCCCGCTCCTTTGCGACGAGGGGTACTTCTGGGAATCTGTGTTTCTCAGATAATTTTGATGAGTACACACGCTTTCTTAAAATAGCACGAAAACATCACATAACAGTGCAATTAAACGCAACCCGAAGAACAGGCTGAAAACAACGCTGAACTCGCAGCCTCGGCTGAGCCCTTTCGACCAGGAACGTAACGCTCCTTTAAAGCCATGGATTCACAAATAAACAGCACTTTTTTTATAAACTCCACTTGCTGCTTTGACGCCAAACCATTCCTTTTTCAAAGGTACTCAAGATCACCCACAAACTCATAAATCCCAAAGCTCCGCCTGGTTTCCCGGCATGTCAGAGCCGTTACCATCACGGTACGTGCGGGAAGCCCGGCATCGCAGAGAACTGCTGGCGGGGCAGGGGTGCCTGGGCCAAAACTCTGGCAAGCAGAGGGACCACTTTTAGCCCTCTCTCAGGGGCACGGATGACAATGCTGCTTGGGTTTTGCCTGAAACACTAATGCTGGGTCATGTCAGAGGCTGGGTGGCTCTGGAGTGGGTGGACACTGGGAGTGGCAGTAGATTATCTTTGTTAATTATTATTTATATTACTGTAATTCCTTCTCCCAGCAGTTTCTACAGCCCTCGCCTTTGAATATGTGCCATCTCTGGTAGGCGGGTGTGACAAAACTCGTAGGAGATGGAGGTCTTTGCGTGAGAAGGGGCACACTCAATTTTCTTCTCTGAATTTGCTACCTGGATTCCCCGTTACAAAACAGAAAGTCAATTGGTTGTGTGTCTCTCAGTTCAAAATCTGCTAAAGGCATGCAAAATACACCGTGCCGCTATCTGTCACTTGAATATACAGTGCCTGATTTGCCTAGAGACTTTGCACACACACTCACACACAACCTCTGCCTATGTAAAGAATTGCCCATAGGACCCGCTCTTGCTCTAGCTCTCTGGTAGTTCCTGGTACATCCCTCCCTTCTCCAAGGGCTCCCTCTTTTTTGCCTGAGCCCCCCTGCACCTCATTCCCTGTGCTGTTGGGATGAAGGATCACTTCATTTTAGAGTGTTTCCAGCCTCCCAGCGCTGGTGGGTCCCCGATCTGCAGGACCTGTGTGAGGAAGGGTGACTGCAAAACAACCTGCTGAGTGCCACCTTCTCAGGGCAAGTTGACCAAACCTGCCTCCCAGGCTCGAGTCAGGGCAGTAGGTGGGAGACTTTGTGATTTTAAAGGCAGTTTTGTCTAAAAAGTTGATGCGGATTTAGTGCCGTTTAATCCCGTAGCCGTGGCCAGAGAGAACAGCGCAGACGATGCCGGGCAAGAGACCTCGCAGGGGAATTACCGACATCACTCAACGCTGGCAGCCTGGATATAAATAGGCCTGCCCGACAGCTGCTGGGTCTCCACCCTTTTTTCCTTGCATGAACTTGTGGTTCCTGTTAAAGTTGCAGGATTATGTGAGGTCTGGCTGGAAAGGAGCAGATGTTCTGCAAATGACACCGTACGGCGGCGCGGACCTCCCAGGGCTCCCCCCTTGCACGCGCCGGCTAGCAGGGAAGGTTTGCAATAGGGACAGGCTGAAAAAAAAAAAAATTCCCACAACAAATTCTCATTAACAAAGTCCCGCTCCTATGGTTATTTTTAAAACGAGGCGGAAAAAAACCAGGCTGAAGTTTCATGTTTATCCATACAGCTGTGGAGAATAACGTTGTAAAATAACAAGCAAGCTTGTTTCTCTGGCTATGCCTCCCTCCCTCTCAGCAAAAGATCCTTACTTCAAAGGGAAAATGTAAGCCTCCCCCCACCTTCCTGCATTACTTTTTTCCCCTGAAAATCTTTTTCCTCCACATTTCCAAAGCATTGCCCAATTAATTACTTCTAGACGGCATCTCGCAGCACGGCTGAGCAATAATGAACGAATCCTTGTGGCTCACATGCTGGTGGCTTTAAAAAAAAAAGACTTTTAATCAGCTGAATGAGCATAGGGGCAAAGCCTATTGAACTCGAGCACAAGCAAAGAGCCCAGAGCAGCACCAAGAGCAGAGCATGGCTGTGGTCTGCTCGGTCTGGCCTGTGGCAGGAGCCTTCTCCAGAGCAGATCCCTGGAGAAGAACGGGCAGTGAGCTACCTCGTGCACGCTGCAGCCCATCCTAGGCTGCCCGTCAGGCAGGTGAAATGGTTTGTAAAACATTACAGTTTTCTCTCTCTCCCACTCTCTCCTTTTTAAAGCTCCATTTTTCAAGCTGAATGATTCCAAGGAAAGTAGTTTTCATACGTTCCCCCTCCTCCACCAGTGCAAGGAAGGGTGCAGCAAAACTTCAGCTCTACCTACAAAAAACACGAAGCAAGAGCTGTGCTTTCCCTCCAATGTCATTATCCCTTTTTCATTACAAACGTTTTGAGACCAGCACTCTCTTTTACTCTCTGTACAGCATTAAACAGCAAGATCATCAGTGTGCTCTCTATCTCCTACCACAGTCTGAATAACAAGGAGTAATAACAATTCCCACTCTATTTTCTGGTCCTGTTTTTGAGCAGGATGGATGCAGGCTTCTGTGAAGCACACAGCTTTTTGTTCCCACCTTCCCTTGAGGTCTCTAACAATAAGATCCTTTAACATCTCCTTGCTACACACTTCAAGCGCCTTTTTTCCTAACCAGAACCTGCCATCAGGAACCACCTCCCGCCTCTGTATACCTGTCTCACTCCTGTTACAGAGCTCTGGGGTTTTTTAATTACTTAACTGTATACTGTTAAGGCACAAATTACTAATATTTTGACAGTTAGCAACATGCCTCTCACCCAGAAAATGCCTCAAAGCCCCATACAATGGTACTTACAGATTGCATCTTCCTTAATCTGATCAGTGAAATAATATTTACTATACCAGGTTAGTAGGAATTCTGTATTTGGGATGAATACTGTGAATTCTTTAGCAAAGTAATTGCCCATTCCTTGCTAAAATTTCAACACTGCAAATGTTGACAGGTGTATGGGTTGAAGATGACCAGCTTGTGAAGACATTGTCACATTAGCCTCTTCTCAAAATTTCAGTAAACTTTTCTGTCAGCTTCAGAAAAAAATGCAGCCGGCTCCTTTGATCACCAGTGAATCACCTGGCCCACACATCAAGCATTGCCTCCTCCAGGGTGGAATGCAGCATGAGACGTTATGCAAAATTAATTAGTATTGCACAGGCTGATTAAAAGCACTTCCTAGGGCAACAGGCTGCTTCTGCCTTTCCCTTTCTTTTTTTTTTTTTTTTTTTAACAGAAAAGAGAGGACAAGATTCCCCCAAAACTGACCAATACAAAGCAAACCTGTGACTTTGGTGAGAGATTTGTACCAGCTGCTGTTAAAGTTGATCTCCACCTGACAAATGATAGCTCTCCCTAAGGCCATAGCGATTTTACTCCAAGAACTAGCTGTGATCTTTCCTGTGTTTCTTGCACTAGCTGGGTGTGATAATACCAAGCCTTGGACCTCCAGTTTGAGAAATTGCTCGTATTGTCTGCGAGTGTCACAATCACATTATCATCCATAACTGGCGGTGTACGGAGGAACTTCTTGGGGCCCTTCTAGCTCGCCACGCTCTGTCCCTTCTGCTTTGGCCATGCTTGATGCAATACAGGGAGTACAAATGTGGCTTGATTGGATTAAGGCCTTTATTTCTGTGAGGTCTGCTACTATTCACCGAGGTTTAATTAAATTTGTGACCTCCAAGTGGTCAGGGAATGTGTGTCAAGTCAGGCACATAGGAAAACTGATTCATTCTGCAAAAGCTTTGGAGGTGGACAATGCCATTTGAATCTTTCATGATACCGATACCAAGAGAAGGGCCACAGTATCATCAAGTATTATGGTTTTACTGAGCCTCTGGGACAAAGGTTTCAGCTGGGAAGGTTCAGGAGTCCAGGTGAAGGCAAGTTTCTCTCTTTACCACTCTAGTTCCTACTGCTTAGTTGGTCCAGTTACACCAGGGCAACAAAATCCTTCTTGAGAGACTACATCCCATGGCAAAACGTGTGGGACATTTAGCACTGGGGGGCATGGTACAGCCTCTCCCTTCCCTCACACCCCAACCCTCAGACACTGGCAACTCCTTTCCTCGGGGCAATCCCCTCCCTCACCCACTCTTTTCTCGGTCTCCTGCCTGCCCGCCAGCTCTGCCCTGCTTCAACACTTTGTGGAGAAAAAGAGGAGCAGCACAGGCCACGCTCCACGCAGATAAGGTCTCCCTGCTGCTGGAAACAGAGGCAGGGAAAGCAGGAGCATGACAGAGTCTGCAGCGAGAGACACAAAGCCGAGCACAAAATGAGTCTTGTCAACTTTGTGGCCTCAGCACGTAGTAATTTTGGTAGCATTGGGCAGGGCACATTTTTCAGATCGTAACCCTGCCGTGGTCCAGTTGCATTGACCATCACTACTTCAGACCCTGTGGGAGCACTGGAATGAGTTTGGCAGTAATATATATGCCAGTCCACTACTTTGGAAGTAGTGTCCTACTTTGGCAGCAGGTAGTCCTCATATCTCAGCTGGAAGGAGACACTGTGCCTGGTTTTCTAGCGAGCTGGTGGGTGACCCATTGCTGTTCTGGACAGTGTGGTAGGGACTCTTCCAGCAACAAGAATTTCACTAGCAGTAGAGACAGAACATGGATGTTCCTTCCAGGACGATGGCAAGAAGCCTGTCCTTTCCGAGAAAGCATCTCTTTGAATGGAAGAGAGGAGATAAAGCAGATGTGTCTCAGAGAGGAAGGGAGGGAGATTGTACCTCAGCATGTCTTCGCCTAAAAGGGTGGAAGAGATGTAGGCAGAGGTAGCATCTTTCATTAAACAAAATAGTATATCTGAGAAAAACAACCCAGCTTTTGGGAATGTAAGCACTTCTTCAGGTCTGAAACAGAAGCAACAATCTCACCAAGGTAAATATGGGTGAGGGCAATTGAGTTTATGCCAATCCACTGGATGATCTGAGAGAAATGATAGCTGGTATCTGCAAGGCAGGCTGGGGGATGAAAGGAAGGGGAGGACCATCAAAAAGGCAGAGGTGACAAGCCTGAAAGGAGGTAGCTCATCTTTCATTCCTCTCCCTCTCCTCAGGGTCCAAGGCCAGGAAGGTCCCTCCTTGTGCTGAGGAGGGATGGGGCTGCATTGTCCCCCCCAGCCTGCAGCTCTCTCCCAGTGCAGCTCACACATGGAGAGGATTGGGGGATGCTGGGGTGGCTTTGCCTTTGATCCAAAGAAACAATAGGTATTTATGGTATTTCAGACAAGGGCCAGGTGAAGATGAGAAGATCTAGACACACAGTAACAAGTCAGTTGGTACTGGGACATAGTCACAGCATGGAGGGGCAGAGGGACGTCTGTTATAAGGGGGATGCCATGATGGTGAAGGAGAGAAGCAGAAGATATGGAAACAGAAGAGAGCTGGGGAAGACAAAGAATGACTGACAAAAGCACAGTGGAGGGGGATGAGAGAGAACAGAGGGAGTTGTAAATGTCTGACAGATTGGTAAATACTCTGTAGGTGTCGAAAGGAAATTATAGAAAAGAGGACACACTTTTCTAGGAGAGAGGGAAAGATACTGCAGCTAAGAGAGAGCTCATAAATGCTGAGAGGGGTGAGGGGAAGACACCTAAGCGATGATCCCACCAAAACAAGGCTCCTGTCTGGTCTGCCGCAGCAGAAGTGCTTTCTCTGACAAAACTGGTTCAGGGATCCAGAAGGAGCAGCTTAATCACCAAGAAACATCTAAAAATCCATAAATATTTTTTTAGTCTAAAATGAAAGGTAAGCAAACCCCGAAAAGAAGCCCTGAGAGGCTCTGACTGAAGTATTTCCAAAGGGGGTAGGATTGGACCATCAAGAGGACTTTTTTCCAAATGTAAATAAATATGCTGAAAATACACCACCCAGAGCAATAACACATCCTGCAAAACAGCAAAGGACACTGTATGGTTTCAAAACACTCTCTTATATCTGCAGGCAGCCCCTGGGCAGATTTCTTGTTCCAGCTTCTTTGAACAGCTATGGAATTACAGGAAGAGAACCTGGACAAATACCATCTCATTAGAAGACATTTAGGATGTGCGTCTCTCATTTAGGATGAATTAAAGCCTTGGAGATGAAATTGGCTGCTATCCCCAGGCACACACTGAGGAACATCTCAGCAGAGTTTTCACTCTGGAGATGTATGCTAGAGCCATTTTCTTGTTTGGAGAGTCAACAAAGAAATCGGTCTTAACCATGGAAAAATTGTAAAATAGCCATACTTTGAGTATTTGTTGTAATATGTGTGCCGCTTCTCAAGCTTTGGCTTTGTGTCTTTATTGGGTTGGAGTTTTTTTAACTATGACCCTAAATCTTACTGTCCTTACCACTTAAATACAATAATCATACTTAATGTGGAGAAGGACACTCAGCAAATGGTCCTAGGGCTTTAAGATTTCTCTTCAAGGGCATTATCAATAGTCTCTTGGCAAAAGAGCTCATGGCTTTCCTCCTGTCTGATGGTGCCCAAGTGACTCTGTAGTTTAAGCAAATAGCTTAGCAAATGTATTTCTAGGCAATCATCCTCTACACCATTCTCTGAGCACCAATGTCAGAGAAACACAGTAAGTGCCCCGCTGCTCAAAGGATCCAATATATCCTCCTTCGTCCTCCAAAGCTTGCAGTTTGTAGGAAATGGCCAGTGTTATCGATTCAGTACCTGCCCTTTTCCCCTCTCCACGCTGCTGAGGTCTTCACAAGGAATCTTGAAGGACAGTGGTCAAGGCTTTGCGGATAAGTACATCTGCGTATATCAGGGAGCCCAGTGCCGCCCGCTCCCAGTTAAGCAGGGAAAGCGTTTCCATGACTCACTTACAAAACTCCTTGCCCGAGCAATGCCACCATCTCCTGGGGCCATCTGTGCTGAACTTGCGGACCTTCCTCGAGTGAAGGGCCAGCCGGCCACCGGCCTGTTTGCCAACTGGGCCTCCACACAGCTACCCCGCGTCTGCAGCAGATGGCCGGATCCACAGCCCGCGTGGTAGCTGCCAGCCCCTTCCCCGTGAGCGGGAGATCAGATGGACTCTCGCACATTGGCTCTGATTCACGGTGGACGCTTCAAGGTCAGGGATGGCTGAACAGAAATCACGGAGGTGCCGGCCTTTTGAGCCGGTTGCTGCGGTCTTTCTTTTTCCAGCACCTCTGCCGCAGGGGGTCTCCCCGGCCAAAAAGCAGGAAGGGAGACGGGCTGTGCCTTTTCACAGCACGTCAGGGAGAAGGAGCACAAGAAGGCATTGGAGGGTCTCGTGGTGAAGCCAACCTCCTCTTCTTCCCCGTGCCTTGCACATGCTGATCTTGTCTTTGCGTTTCACTGAGGTGTGCCCTTTTGCCTGGCTGAGAATTCATTCTTTAATAAACTTCAACATTAAAAGTCACTTAGTGGCAGACATAAGAGGGTCAGCAGGACGGAGTATGAGAGTCACCTCTGGCTGCTGACCCTACAGGGGTACAACCCCGCCACGTGATCCATTAGTCTCTATGAGAGTTAGGGTACATGTGGGGCAGACACAGGCTGCAATTCCATTTTGCGTGTGGCTTTTAGCCACTTGTGGTTTTTTCATCGTTGTTGCTGGATAACATTATAATGGATCTTAATATGTCGCTTATCTGAGGTTTTCTTTGGCCTTCAGCAAGGAAAGGGCTCCCTGTGCCTATCCTATGTCGTGTAACATGGCAGAGAAGAGTCACCTCTTCCTCAGTGCCCTTCTCATATTTCATATACAGAGGAGGAAGACTATTCTCCCCACTGAATAATCTTGAATATCTTCCTTTTTCTGTTTTTATTTCTGAGAAAGTTTGGAGGTTACATTTTCCTTAACAACCCACTGAAGTCTGAGGCCTTCACTCTGTGCTTAATAAATCTTGCTGAACTTAGAAGGACCTCCCCCAAGTAAAAGCAAAATAAAAACTGAGTCAAGTCTTTGGGATTTACTTTATTTTTTCTGATTTTCCTATGCTTGTCTGTGCCATTTCCCCTTTGACGTATTTTTCCATCTGCTGGGTGTTGTAAGAACTTTTGCATTCTTCCTACATGTCCATGCGAAGGAGACCGAGGAGTCCAAGCAAAGGCCTAAGAAGTCTAGTGCTGTTCACTCTTGATTGCTATCGAGACGTCTCGTAGCTGTGATGCTTGGGGCTAATGTCTGGAGCCCAGACATACTGAGGTTACCTACAAAGATGTGATGACCCAGCTTCTTCACCCCCTGCAAGATCAGCCTGCAACCTTGAACCAAGGCGGGCGCTGGGAGCACGTCTTCTCCTTGCATTAGCGATACTCCCCTTCAGACTGGCTTGTGCTATGGGAGCTGGCCCTGGCAGGACCAGCTCCTGTTGAGGGTACTAAAAAGGGAAGAGCAGTGTTGCTCTTTTAGCCGTCCCTTATCCTGACGAAATCTTGCCGGACGCATAGTTGCCAGCGGTGCAGTAGATACTCCTCTGCTGGGAGGTGCGGTGTTGAACACCGGCGTGACTGACGGCAGGCTCCAGGCTCTCGCTGCTGATGAACACTGTCAGTGCCCCTCATATAATGATGACTTACCTCTTCCCGGACTGGAGAAGAGGACGCCTGTGAAAAGCACCGTCGCTTCTAAGCAACAGCTCCTTTCAACTTCAATGACGTGTCGCATCCATCCTTGAGCTCTTCCAAAAATTCCCTCCTGGGACTTTGCTTTCCCCGTAACTTGGAGTGACGTGCAGCGGCAAGGAGGGAGACGAGGGTCTTGCTCAGCCTCAGTCCTGCGGTGTGTAAATGAAAAGGCTGGGCAGCAGGGGGGGAAGGAGAGGGCTGTGGCAGAGTAAATAAATTGCACCCTGCGTGTGTTATGCCAGCGGGGCTCCAGAACGGTTCTACGGGCTTTTGTAAATGGGAATTCGCCTCCTCGATCGCTCAGGGCAGTGCTGTCAAACAGTGTTGCCAGGCTTGTGCCTCATCCAGAGGTCTCAAATATTTCCCAAGTCGCCCCATTTCAATTTACTTCCATGAAATTATTTTTCCCTTTTGGGGAGGGGGCGGGGGGAAGTGGAAAAGCAAGCCCAGAAAGCCCACCCGAGAGGCTGTGGGAGGAGGGGAGGCAGAAGGTGAGTGGGAAGGGAGGGGATGCTGAGCACGACAAGGGCTTTCACAACACAGGAATTCAGGCTCTTCCCCCCGTGCCCCCCCCTCGCACCCTTGTTTGAATTTAGCATGCATCCTCCTATGGTGTCGTAATTACTAAGATTACCAAATGAATCTTTTGCTTCTGTACACACCGGGCATTCAGCGGAGCTCTAATAGTTGTCATTAAGTTTTCAGGGAGGTGGGAGAAGATAGATTGAATGCATGCACTCCAGCGCTGCGCAGAGCCCATTGATGGCTGCTGAGTAATGATTTTTTTCTAATTGGTGGAGAGCAGCAGCCCTAATGGATGGAGCCTCTCTGTGCATTTACACTGTCTCCTCAATCAATAACCCTCGCTGTGCCTGGCACGGAGGAGTTCCTGAAAGCCCCTTTGTAATAATGGATTGCTGGAGGTTACACAAACCGCTGCCTCCCGCTGAGTCAGCCCTCTGTCAGGCACCTCACGCTTCCCGGGGGCCCCCGGCTTTCCAGACGGGACACCCGCAGGGGGGACCCTCGCCTCAGGTCTCTGTCCCCGTCCCGCAGCCACCGGCACCCCGCAGGGTCCCCGGCTGCTGGAAGGGTTTTGTTGCCTGCAGAGCCCGTGCCGGCACGGAGAAGCGGGAACAGCTGTGAAGCTTTTTATTGGCTTTGGCTTGGGAAGTTTGGCTTTTTATAGGAGGCTTTGTGGGGGTTTTTTTTCCCCCTCTCATCTTCTTAAAGAAAAATCCACGGGTCAGATGTCGAGTCTTTATTGAGGCCCAAATCGTGGAGAGGTCAGGCCATGCCAAGCAGGGCTCTCCACTTGGCCGGGCTGAGCAGAGCGTGAGCCCAGCTCGGGGAGAGCAAGCTTCCACCACCCATTAACCTTCTTTCTGCACCACGCGTGCACGGGCTGCTTGTATCTTAGCCCTCAAAATCCCCCCATTTTCTGCTTTCCTTTTCGAGGGATGACATGCAAGGAACAGTCACAAGACGGCTCTTGAAATTCAGCCTCATCAGTGCATTTCCAGAAGGCAGGCAGGTCTGACAGGTCAGGGAGAGACATGAGAAAAAGGATGTTATAGGGTGTCTTAAAAGGGAGGCTTCAACAGTGTGCCAGCTTGGCCTTCCTCTTCCCCACATAAGAGAGCCTTTTACTGGAAAAAAAGAGGGGATTTCCAGGGTTTGCCGAGATTTACAGATGGCTGAGACTTGGTTTCTTCACTGTTACTCTGTTTCTGGGAGGACTGTGTCCTGACAGCCCCCCGCAGAGCATTTCTGAATGCCAGCATGCTACCACTGTAATCTCGAAGCCCCCCAGGAAAGGTGCCCATTTCTGGGACCTTTTAGACATGAACCTGCCCTAGCTATGTGGTCCAGACCCCCATAACTCAGGGGTCCCAAGCGCCCTGTACTGTGTTTGCTCTTGGTGGTTTGCTAGCGAGGTTTTTACATCTCGTTGTGTACCTGGGCTTTACCCAGCTGCACAGCTCAGGCCATAGTCCACCCCAGTCTCTGGAAGGGACCTTAATGCTTGGGATTGCCCTGCTGGCATGGCTGGCTGCCGTCAGTCCCACTAGGAATGCAGATTGCCTGGATCTCCTCTGGCATTGAGGCAATTGGCACTTTCTGCTGTCCTCTCCAATGCTTGGGATCCTCAGAGCTTGCAATGATCTCCAGTCCTTCTGCCTGAGATTGAATGTGAGGTTCAGGTCTGCCCCTGGCTTGGCTTGGTTAAAAGCTGAAAACACCAAAGGGTAAGGCACAATTTTGCTGGTGGGGGGATCTGGGGGGGAAGATCTGGCCTCAAAATTTCCGACTGAGCCCCAGGCCTAGACCCTGGCAAGTCGAGTGGCTGTTTGGGGCTGGATGGCAGAAAGCACCTCGGTATGCAGGTAGCGTGTTTTGCCAATTCCTCCAGGGCAGAGAGCTTAGCAAAGAGCGGGTCCCAACATCCCTGCATCACTCCCAGTAGTCTGGGAACACGGCTGGGGACAGGAGGGCAAGCTGGGACTCTGCAGTGGCACAAACATCCTCACTTGGCATGTTACCACTGGAAAGCATCCCCCGGGATGGAGGTCAGCAGATGCTATTTCTACGCTGCTGGGTACACACCTTGGCTTCAGCTGAAGAAGTGTCTTGTAAAAGGGTTGTAGAAGAAATATTGTTTTCGTGGTTCATGCCACAGCAAGGGAAAGGCTACTGGATTGTTTTAGGAGGTGGAAGTCTGATTCATCCTCATTGTCACTCCTGACACTTTGTCTGAGTGCAGTGAGTGATTTTCTCTCCCTTTCACAGGGGGAATCAGTCATACATAAGCTACTTTCTCACTGAGCAAGGAATGTCAGGGGGAGAGGGAGGGAGGTGGCCTTGATGGGCAGAGGTCCAGGTTAGGGGAAGGTGAAGGCTTGCAGGATCTGTATCCAGCCCGATGTGCCAGAGCCCATGGGCCACCCCCTCTCAGCCCCTGTGAGACCATCCCTCAGATCCTCCTGATCCCTGATGCCCAAGATCATCCCCGAGATAGTTGTGTCACAGGGTGAACCAGCCTGGTTTTAGCAGCCTGGGGATGCTCTTTGCCTGTGCCCGAGGTGACGGAGTGCGCACCAGGGGGACGGGGTGGCAGAAACCCCAGCCCCGCGAGGGAGGCACAGGCAGCACGCCAGCAGGCAGGGAAGGGATATTGAGAAAGAAGAAGGGGCCAAGGAGGCTTTTTTGTAGAGTAACCGTGATGGTGAGTCTGAGGTGCGATAGCTGAGCGTCCCGGACAGAGACCCACAGCAGAGGACAGTATGTTTCCCCACTGCTGCCGCCTTGTGAATGGGAACAGTTCACCTGCCAGCAGCAGGGAGGGACTGCTTGACTGGAGACAAGGGACAGCAAGATAGACTGGGGCAGGCTTACAGAAAATCTGGGTGGAAAATTTAGAGCAAAGAGCAGGGCAAGAAGAATTTTTTTTTTTTTTTTATCCCTCATGAGGATGTTTTAAAATCCTTTCATAAGGATTCTTAAAACTTAAGCGAAGGGGCTGGCTGCTTCAGCAGTATAATTTGTGCTGGAGAAGGGAGCTGTGACTGGGGAAGGAGAACTGGAGCCACAGATGAGCCTGAGGCCAAAACCAGGGAAAACCTGGTGATGCCGGCAGCTCTGTCTAGGGGAGCCGGGGAGCCCTGCCTGCGCCGTAAGGGCCTGCTGCAGGCTGCCCTCCTGCAGCATGGGCAGCAGTGGGAAGAAGCGCAGAGGCCAAACCTTCCCCAACTGACCCCGCCGGGCCCCCCCAGCACAGACAGCAGCAGCCTGCCCCTGCGGCAGGGGGGACACGGAGCGAGCGCTCCAGATTGCCGCTAAACAGGGCTCCCCAAAGGGGAAGGCTATTAAGAAAATACCTAGATCGGGAAAAGCTCCTTAGCTGGCAGAGAGGAGAAGCCAAAGCGATGGCAAAGGATAGACATTCAGGAGCAGGGTTTGGCCCAGCTGTCGGCCCTGACTTGCCGGTGCAGGCGGTGGCAAAGGGAAAAGCTCTGCCTTGTTCACTCTCTCTGTCATAGCTGCGTTAACTCGTCGGTGTTGCAGGAGTTAAAATACATACACAGGTTTTCAGAGCAGGACCGTGCCTCACCTATCATACAACCAGTGTGTAGGCTAGAGCACCTCTGAGCCCCGCGTCCCATCACAGCAACAGAGATCCTTGCAGTGGGACTCGTTGATGGCCTCGCAGCACAACTTTGGGAAAACAGAGCGCAAGATCATGGGAGCCACAGTGCAGCCTGAAGGCATCCAGCCATTAATTTATGCTACTGCTGCTTCACAATCCACTTACTAGCAGGTGGCTTAGATAAATCAAACTGGAAACATTTCCATAAACTGTACTTTCTGCATAGTTTTTGGAACCAGAGAAAACCTGTGAACTCCATCCAGGAGCTCAGGTGAGGGGGATTATGATAGCTCAGGCAGAAGTGTTCATGCCTTTCTTTTCCTGCCTGTTTTTTCCTGCAGTGCACCCTTTCAATACAAGGAGCCTGCCTGCCTATCCGAGAGGCAAGTCAGCGCTGCGAAGCAATGCCCTCTCTTGCTCATGGCAATAAACTTTTATTCTTTGTTTATTTGCAACCTTCCTTAATCTAGAGGAAACCGTCTTCACTTGGGAAGCATAGCTGGCTCTTTGTTTATAAAAAGCACTACGTTCCTACCTGCATTTGTGATTTCTCCCCTGCCCTGACAGCTCCTCAGGGACTCCAGACCTGTCCTCTGCAGCTTCTTTTCCTCACTTTCCTCCGTGCTTTAGGAAAACAATGTCTACTTTGGACTTTATTATCAGGCAAATCAGACAAACCAGGATCTTTCCAAACTGTCCCTCAGAACAAGCCCATACTCCCATAATTTCTGTAAAAGAGCTTACAATGAATGATGTGAGGATACCCAGTTCTATTATAAGGAAAAAAAACCAAAACAAATAGGAGCTCTCTGAAAGAAAATTGCCACAAAGGAAAGGAGTGAGGGCTCAGTATCTCTGACAATCAGAGCGACACAGCTTGCATGAGAATTTGTTTCAGTATGCTTCTTCAGCACACACCAGGAGGGTGTTTCAGATCTCATTTCCTAACTTTCCTGATTGGAACTGAGGCTTGCGTTTACTTGGCTTTTCCCTTTTACACTATCATTCAGGGTCCTGCATGATTTCTTACAACCTTCCTGCCCTATGTGCCTCACCTCTGCCCCAGTCCCCTCGCCACAGCCCAGAGAGATAAGGAAATACTGAGGATGTGCCAGTGACCGCAGCTCCAGCAAACTGCAGTTAGTTTCTGTCCCTCTCCCAGCATGAAGCACTCACTTCTCAGAGGCATTACCCAGCCCATGGCTATTTACAGCAGTCAAGAGTTCAACTTGTTTTCCCAAAGCAAGTTCTCATTATAGCTCAGGGTAAAGGCTACCCAAGAAAAGCAGAAGTATCTATTCCATACTTTCCAGCTCTGGAAAAACCAGCTGAACTGGCCCTTCTGATGGTCTCCAGAGTCTCCTAGAACATGGAGTTAGCCAGTCTTAAAAGGAGCCAAGGGGTAAATACCCTGGGTGAGTTTCGAATGCGGTCCCTCGACACGTGCAGCAGCTCGCACCGCGCAGTCCCGCTGGCCAAAGACCAGCAGCACCCGAGGCTCACAGCTGCCCTGAGGATCTAGGTCCTGGCACCTCATCCTGCTTTCTCCCCATGGTACTTTAATTTGACACAAGAAAATTTCTTCTTCCAAGTGCCCTTTCAGTTTAATCTTGCTTCTTTCAGGCTTTTTTCAGCTGATGTAGGAATACCACCTGTTTGGAGCAGGAGATCCCTGCGTTTGATTACACATCTTGGGGCAGAAGACCAAAGTGGTATTTAGTAAACCATCACCTGTGCCAAAAGCAGCAACATCAGATCCTGTGAAATGGGCAATTGCTGCAATGGAGATAGCTTGAGCTGGTGTGCTGGCAGGGCGACAAGCTGATTGTCTCTTGGCTACTGCTGAGCCAGGTTCGAGAGCTTGAACACGGCTTCAAGCTCTGGCACTGAATCTCGGAGGCACCGCATGCCCAAGCATCCCACAGGCAGCAAACCCCCCCCTTGCATCAGTGCCTACCACCCAGTCTGTGAAGTGGTATTGCATCAGCTCCAAGAGCAAGAGGGGAAAGAGTAAGCGCGAGAGAGAGAGAGAGATGTTCACTCAAACTGGCAGCTGCCTTTTGTTTCGCGATGGCAGCTGCCAGCAAGAGACAGGCAGGGCAAGGGAAAAACACACAAGAGCAACACGCTAGATGCAAAGCATATTACACGCTAGATTTAAAATAAAATAGCATGCATGAGGGGTAAATATTCAGCATAATGCATGACGACTCAGTGCCGCCATTCTCCTTCCAGTTCCTAGGAGCTGTGGGACTGGATCTCCCTGGGCTGCGCTGGCCATCCTGGAAGAAAAGACAGGGGCAACACTCAAATTTTGTAAGCAAAGGAAGCAAGTGCCTAAACATCGACTTTCTTCATCCACTTGAGACAGGTGAAAGGAGAAATATCACTTCGGTGGAGAAGGGTGGTCTGTGGATGATCCTGTACAGTGGGCTCGTTGTTTCTCTCTCACTTCTGACAGCTCGCTTGCTTCCTTTCCTCGCGGGACTGTATTTCAGTTGGTTTAATGCTTTTGGCAGGGCGACAGCTCTGGAGCCTGACCGCCCTCCCTTCGCAGCAGCGCTGCTGGCAGTGGTTCCACACATCCCTCTCCTCCTCCAGCTCAGCCTCCCCAGCCAGCCCCGCACAGCACCCCCAGCACCACCTCCAGCCCCGGGGGAAGCCCTTTGCCAGGGCAGGATCTGCTTTGCGATAGCTGCCGGTGCATGGGCAATGCTGGACAAGGTCCGTATCTGCAACGTTGAACACCTCGGCCCTTCGCCTCCCCAGTGTCGCTCCTCAGAGAGGCATGCCGGCGAGAGTGGGCACACATTTCCCACCCCTTTCCCGAGTGCAGAGTTTGACAGCACAGTGAATCTGGCTCTGGGCTCCCTGGTACTGCAGTGAAAACACTTTGGCCACGTGGTGCTCACTTCTCTGGTTTGAATTTATTTTAATGGTTCTGACAGGCCAACTTTGTACCAGCAGCTTCTTCTGCCAGATCAGATATTGTTTACCCGCCCCACTTTAACTTTATGCCATGTTCAATATCTTCTCTCTACACCGAGCTCACTTTATGCCAGTTCAGGTATCATCTGTCCTCCCTTGGCCAGCACAGAGCGGAAAGCTGGCATATGTTCCCCACCGTGCGCTCTGGCTAATTCAGCAGAAATGGGAGCACACGCCTGCACCTGATCCGGACCGAATTCCTCCTCCTGACCGCTCTAGTGCTGGACGGATCTGGCGTTCGCTGCCAGGGGAGCACGGCCTCAGCACAGGGCACACCGTGGAAGCAGGCGTCCAGTTGCCCCCAGCCCCGGCCGGAGCCGCGGGAGCACCTGGCAGCTGTAAAGATGATGCTGGGACACTGGCAAGCCATGCATGAGCCCTAAACATAGGTGTGTGAATGGGGTGGAGGGAGGGCAGAGCAGGAGGAGTAAGGGAAAAGTTGTGCTTTTCGAACTTCAGATTAAAGGAGCAGTGAGGTAAGATGAGTTTTACCTGAGGCTGAATTCAAGCTGCTAACCCGCTTTAAAAATATATAAATAAAACCATGTTACTGTGTTTCTCCTGCTGCCTCTGCCTGCCAGAGCTAACTCAAGTTAGTCAAGCCACACTAAAAAAAAAACACCTTTATTTACTTGTTCTGATTGGGTAGTGTAAACATACCTGAAGCGGGTCTGAGCTCCTTTTTATGCAAGGAAATATTTCAGAGGAATCCAAGGAACCGGGATCTTTTTGCATGCAAGGTAGAGAAAGAAACATATTGTCTGAAAGCAAAGTGACTCTGAATGTGGCTGTGGAGATAAAATGGGGTTTTCAGCTCCTGCATGCAAGAGCAGCATTTCTCAAAGACAGCTTTTTTCTATTTCATCTTCTACCTATTTATTTTAAGTGAAGTCCTTTTTTTTCTTCTTTTTTAGGTTTTAGTCTTTGTATTCAACATACTCCATGACCCTGACAGAGGAAAAGCAGCAAAGTCCTACCTCTATGAATGTGTTTAGGAACACCAACTGATCAAAGTCAAGACCGTCTGAGCAGCGACTGAGTTACTCCTATTGCCACGCATTCCCGGGTTTGACAGACTGCATCATTCGGTGTGTTGATGTATCGGGTTTTCATACACTATGAATATTCACTGCGCATATTAAATTAACCAGGTGAGAAAATACAGGTTTGTTTTGCATGTTAACTCTGTGTTAACGCTGCCCCTAAGTGGTTAAGTTGGTTTATTGCAAGTTAATTAGCCCTTATTTCAGGCAGTTATTTATTTATTTGTGGAAGACTGTCATGTTTTTTTCTCTTCCAGCTTCGTGACTAGGCCTTGCCTCTCTTTCTAGTTTGTGTTTGCATCCTACTCCATGTGGGTTTCACATAACCGCAACATTTACAGTCAACTCAGCTTGGAAAATACACATACAGGGAAACATGGATGCCTACTACATGTTTATTACTCAATCCAAGCAAGGCTGTGATCCTGTTAGCAGGCTCCTCTCCCTCAGCTCGTTTTAATTAGCATTTCAAGGGATGCTTGGTACAGCAAGCTGGTGAAGTTTGAAGTTATGATGGGCGGCTTTTTGCATCTTTCCTCCTGAATTAATGTGCCACTTCATGGTCTTTTCATCACCCAGGCAAGCCTTTTCCCAGGTGCCTTGGTACTTATCCTCGTGCTCCCATCCTTCCGCGTGGATCCATGCAACGCGCCGAGATTACGCATTCTCCTCTCGGGGCAGCTGGTTGCTATTGGAGGGGTACGTAGGTGTGGGGACACCAAGAAAAGCAGCTCAAGCTTGCCACGGGTCCTCAAGCTTGCCACGGGTCCTCAAGCTCCCCTTCTTCTCAGCATGCACCCCTCCGCCTGCCCCACAGGGAAAGGCAGGTGAGGAATGGCAGCCGCACACAGCTTGCTGGCTCTGAAGGGCCTCACGCTGACAGAGGGGACGCAACGAAATCTCTGACCAAATGCCTTTAAAAATCATCCACCACGGACCTCCTTGTTTTAGTTGCTTCCAGGCTGCAGCTGGGGAGCCTGGGACCGCTCCCCAGTTTGGTTTTCAGTGACCAAACCACCTCCCAGAGCGCATTAAGTAGGTGACCACCCTGACGCCTTCAAAGTCCAAACTCCTTTGGCTCCTCACTTTATTAGAGGGCCGAGTCGCTCGGGTCAAAGCAGATTTCCATTTCTGAAGTGCTTCAGCTCCCTTTGGGACGGCGTATAGCAGAAGTGCACCTTGGTGCTGACCCTGCCTCCTCCTCCTCCTCAGGGGTCGGGGTCCAAACAGGCAGGCAGAGCGCTTGCACACTGGGCTTGCACCTCCGGAGACCTGGATTCCCATCCGCAGCAGAGTCTCTAGCTGAGGAAAGCAAACCCGGTCAATATTGCAGTAGCAGATGCCTGCACGCCTGCACTGCACCAGGCAGCGCAGCTATCCATCCCCGCTCGGGCTGTGTCGGCAGCACGGGGAGACGAAGCTGAGGAAGAGCAGGGGCAGTGCGGCTCAGGATACCTGGAGATATATTGGCAGAATCTCCCTCTTGATTATCAGCCTCTTCTTCCCACAGGCTCTAAAATTCATATCTGAGACCCCGTAAAAACTGAACAGCGAATCTTCAGGAAGGTCTCCAGGCTTTTGGCAGAGAGCACAGGCTGCTTTTCCTTCACATCACCAACCGCCCTTCACCTTGAACGAGCGACATTTGTCTCCTCTCCCCTTCGCTCCTGAGCCTGCAGACCCGAATCCGAGGCGGCCATCTCGCCGCCTCCAGCTCCGTGCAGCCACACGCTACCTCCGTGCAGCGGCGCATCCCGGTGCTCGGAGGGAGACGTCTGGCTTTTGGGATGCAGGGAGCTGGGGGAAAACCATGATGGGGTTGAGCAAGCATCCATCCTTGTCCTTTCCCCGATGCCCCCGCTCCAGCTGCGGAGGGCTGCCTACATCCCGGCCTTGCGCAGCACGGATGGACACGGAGTTAAGGAGTCCGGAGGCTTGGGATGCGAAAGGAGCCGAAAGGGTGCGAGAGGAGCTGGCTTTTCCGAAAGGGGCTTCGGGAGGGCATCGGCGGTGGCAACACCGGCAGGGTCTCTGCTTCTTAAAAACCTGCCACTGTGTCTCTTCGGTGCTCTGTTTTTAACGGGAGCCGGGAAAGTCTGCATAAAAGCTCAGGGACTACCTTAAATACCCCTAACCGAGCCTGCTTAAAACTCCTATTAAAATACAACCACCACAGTCGAGGCGGCGGGCTGGAGGTCTGCCCGGTGGCCAAATAAATCAAAATATTCCAGAGATCCCGTTTGCAAGCCCCCATTAAAGTCTGACGACTGGCTAATACCAAAGGCAGCGTGGATCCGAAAGACAGAATCAACGTGACCCTTCCCGCAAAGCAGCCCGCGTTTATTTCTTGCCCTTTCAAAGCAGGGCTTCGCTGCTTCAACGCCGTCCTCTTGCCAGGGGCTGCAGAAAAGGGTCGCCGGTGACCCAGCGAGCCGCGGCCAGCACTGGCCACCCACCGGCCTCTGCCAGGGACCTCCTGGCCCGGGACCGTGGCTCCAAGCCTAGTGCCAGGATTCAGGCCAGCGTGAAAAACAGCCATTTAGCTGCATTTGCTGCCTCGATGACGTCCGCGGGCACTTTCTGTGCTCTTTATCTGTTTTCTCAAATAAATTAATAAATAAAAGACAGAGAGGCTGGAAAAAAAGGACAGAGAAAATGAGCAGATTTTGATCTAGTAAGCAATTTAAATCTGGGCTGGCAAGCTGCATTCGTTCATTCATTAATTCAGTCGTGTGCTCAGAAAACCCCAGCAGGACTCCCTTCCAGCGCAAGAACTTCCGACTGTGAAATAAACCCCACGTAACCAGATTAACTATGAGGTATGTATCAGCCAGGTCTTAGGCATTAATTCAAGCATACTTTCCCTGCGCTGCACGTTGCCAGAGACTGATTTCTGGATCAGGTGTTGCTCACTGGCAGGCATAAACTCTCTGAAGTTTCCTGTCTTCCACCTCCCCCTGTATTGCTGTTCCTTGCTCAATAAATAAAAAAATATTATTATATGTGCTGTCAGGGAGTCTTGATTTGGCTGTTAATAGCAACGTTATCAATACCTTGTCTTTCGGTCTCACATAATTCAAAAGTGGCTGAACGGTTTTGTTCTGGCATTACAAAAATGAATCACTTCTGGGTTTAGCCCAAGCATAGAAAATCTCACCTTAAAACTTCAACATTCGTAAATTCAGAATATATTTAGCGTGCAGAAACTGATGGGCAAGATAGAAATCTCTGCATAAGCTTAGTGCAGTCTTCCACCTAACAAGTCTGTGCTATACTGAATCACCAGATGATTACTGTCTGTATGAGTGACTTCAATTATAGTATTATTATGTTATTTATCATTTGATAAATGAAGCAGGACAGCGGCCCGTTTGCGTCAGGTGCTGTACAAACACTGAGATGTGCTCAGACAAGATCCGGAGGACTATCCATAAAGTCAATGGGACATGAGTGGGAATCTTCAGACAAGGACCCCTTTCCACGAAAAGGCTGATCTAACACCACCATAGCAAATGCTGCGGTCTGGCTTGCCAACAAACTCCCGATTTTCTCTATGTGGTCCCCTATGGACTGAACATAGAGGGACAAAGTCAACATTAAGTCTGTTTGTACAGACCTATGCTATGAACACATTTGTTTTAAAGATGGAGAGTGAGAGGGCTTGGGTTGTTTGGGATTTTTTTTGAAAAAGACAAAATCTTCAGCTGTTCTGGCTCTCAAACATTTTTATTGTTATAGCCATCTAAAGTATGGTTTATGACGTAGTTAAAATTCATGTATAGCCTCTACTGCAATTTCAATACTTTATTTCAATTTCAATTCTTTATTTGCTGTGGGGAAATCTAATACATGATAATGGTAAAGCTTCAGTCATGAAGTGAGCTGGGATCATCCAGTTGCTACCAAGTCGTCCCTTCTCTCCTCATGGAGACAAATGCTAAAACAAAACTCGATCACTGAGAAGTTTGGGCTGCCAAGACCTTTGGCATACCTGCTCTGCAGATGAAAGTCTTGACTTCCCATTTTTATCAGTTTGGCACCTTTCAGGGATATTAGCTCAACTTTATTTTTTTCAGTGAGTGCCTTTGCATACAGCGTGTATGTGTGTTCCTGCTATCACTCTAAAGTATGGAGAAGTCACTTACTACCTGGCCCAGCTAATTCCCAAGGTTTCACTGAACTGGAATTTGGAAACACGATGTATTCTTTCAGCGTGGCCTGCAAATCCCTCTTTTTAAATTGGATCTTTCCACACAAAGTCCTCACCAAGTCATTGTTTTTCTGGTAACACTCAGCCATTCAAGAGCCACATCGTAGATAGCAGGGATGAAAACATGCAAAAATTACTTTTTTCTTTTCTCTCATCTGTCCCAGTCAGAGAAGAAGGTTCACAGGTTGGAGAATTTATCTTCGTCAGACTCCTCCAGTGCTATTTATCAAGTTTTAGTCCAAATAATATCTATGAATATGTTTAGCTTGTTAGCAATGAAAATGCTTAGCTGACATTGATTTTGAAGCTACATGTTGCTGAATAAAAGCTGGTGCTTTTGCTCCTGAGCCATCGGATGAAATGCAAGAGCATGCTCAGACTCTGGCTGAGATGAGAGTCTCCAAGGTGCATATGTTAACATTGCAGTGAAAAAAGCAGCCTCGTGCCACAGACTTTAAAGAATATATGTAGCTTTTTGGTTCTTAGACAACTGTGAGCATCATCTTTTCTCATACTAATATAATCTGCTTTCTGTTTTCACAAGACTTCAAGGGACAGTGAAATTGCTTCAAACCAATTTCATCATGTGAAAAAACAATTAACAGTGTTTCCAGGAGAGGAACATTCTAGGTATTCATCATGGATTCTGCAGTCACAAACAGACCACAGGCACTTTTCCCTCTGACAACAGTATTTAGAATTATATATTGTATAATATTCTGTAATTGTTACATTTTATAAATCTTTATAAATTCCATGGGCGAGGGACACATAGTGGCTTTTTTTGCTCTGGGATATATAAGCATTTGGTAGATAAAAGACAAAGGGCCTTCCAGCATCAGAAATACTTTCCCTCTGCCTGCATTGAAGTCAAGTCATACTTCAAGATTTTTTTTTCTTAAGCTTCATAGAATGAGCTTCCTCAGCTTCTCCTTCTGAGAGAAGGTTTGACAGATTGCAAATCATTCTTCCAGACATTTTTAAACCCTTTCCACTTTCGCAACAGCCTTTGCAAAGCAGACAAAGAGGGGAGAAAGAACTATACCCTTCCGTTGTCTACCTTATCTCCTCCCACAAGCGCTGCCCAGCGCAGCACAGGAGCTCCCATTTGCATGATTCTCAACAGCCATATACAGCTCCCTGCACCGATGGTGCTCACCTTATGAGTGGATATTTGCTCTCATTCACACCAGAATAGCTCTTTTGGAACTGGTGGATAGTTACAACCTTTTTTGAAGTCATAGCCCATGTGTCCCTCTCAGAGCTTCTACTTTCAAATGTACAGTCTCCTTACTCTAGAAATGTGACCAAATGCTTGCTTTCTCCCCTGGCTGTTTCAGATCTACCCAGGCTCTGTAAGTTCTCTTCGTCAAGGGATCCAGATGCTCTGCAGAACTTGCTGCTATCTCCATTCATTGTGCCAGCTGCAAACTGCATCACAGTGATTTTTTTCCCTGACACACAAAGTTCACTGACTTCGGTAGTCAGCCTGGTGCAAAGAAGAGCAGAATATGACTTTGTCCTTGTAGGCAGGTGAAAACAACAAGGCTTCTTACTTCTTCTGCTGCAAGGCTCCAAGGCTTCTGCTGCTGCAAGGGTAATGTGTCTCACACAGTCCCAATCCACCACTTCAGCTCTGCAGCCCCCTGGATTTCAGTCCTCAGATGCAAACAAAGCGATGAAGGTCCAGGTTACAACTTTCTTTATGACTTCTCTTCAGAATGTGGGGACTGATTAAATGTCATTTTCATTATTCAGGCTGATTTCTTGAGTTCCCCACCAACAGCAGAGACCTTGAGCGTAATGGCTAAAATCTCTGGCAGAGCATGACGCAAACCCAAACTCTCATTTCAGCTCATACCCAAGGACCAGATTAACTCAAATCTGTGTCTCAACACTGTTAACACATCCCACGGACAGCAGCCCTCATCCACACCCCCAGTCTCAAGAAAGGCTCTGCGTGTCATTTCCTTGAAGGGTAGATGGGGACAAAGCGCATACGGCACATCCACACAGTACCAGGTTTACTGTGATTGTGCAACGGCAGGAAATGCCGCAGAGCCATTAGTGTATTTCAAAACACATTATAAGCCACAGAATAGACACAATTATTATTTTTTTTTACTGGATCAGAGCAATGGAAAATGGGTCTTTCAGTTGCTTATACAGACTGAAACCACAAAGATATGCACCAAAACTGTTAGCCTAAGTTTATATACCACTATGCTTCTTCCATAAGGCATTACAACATTTCAAGTTTTGAAGAACTCCAGAGAATCCAGATAGACCTCATCCCTTGATATATGGGTTTGCTTGTGAAAACTTCACTTTGGAGACAAGAGAGATAGCCAGACATGTCCTGCATCCTAGGCTAATTGTACGAGACTATTATTTATTCCGTTCAGTAAGTGTGCATCTGGTAGTGATGATTGCAAAGCCTATAAGAAGGCTGATACTTCCTAGCAAGTGACATTTTTATGGTTAATAGAAACTGTCATAGAAACCACTTGGAGGGGGATATGTACAGGCTTGATTTTCAACTTAACAGTAAATCACTTCAGATTAGAATTAGATATCATGACAAAATCCTTCATCCTGTAAATTTCCAGAATGCAAGTAGCAGTGGCTCTGGGAGAAACTGTGATAAAACTAGAAGAAAAGTTTCTCATTTGATTTTGACATCCAGTGTGCTTGAGATCGTGTCTTCTCCATAAATGATACCACATTACAAATGTGCCTGCTTTTTCATTTGTTGCTATTGTATTAATAATAGGAAGTACTCCTTCTTGTAGGCCACGACTCCTTGGGCAAGAGGCAGTTCAAAGATGGAAGAGAAAGATGGGCATCATGCCAGAGACGTCACAGGCAGCATCAGACCTACAGTGCTGCAAGAGTCTGAGTCATCCCAAGTCCCTGCAAATACAGACGAGACACGAGCACCCAGTGGGGCTCATGCCATCAGCCTGTTGAGATGAGGACACAAGGGCTGATGCCATAGGTGAGGTGAGGGTGTCTCTACCTGTTCTTATTCCTGGTTTGGGGCAGCTGCAGACTTCTGTAGTGTTCGTGCCACTGATCTCCTGCCAAATGCCCTAGCAACCTCGAAGTCGTTTTGTGGTGACCGTAATGGTCAAAGGACATAGGTAAGACAAAGTCTGTGTGTAGAGACATTATCGTTTGTTAGACCAACTGATTATAGATAGGAAAATTAGCTTCTGGGCACAGAAGTCCTTCTTCAGGACTCTAAAAGCCACTTCTTGAAGTGCTTCCAAAGAAAAAACAGTCAGCACACATGACCAATATTTTCCCGAATATTAGAGCTCAGCTTTGCCCTTCCAGCAAGGGACTGAGCTGGGGTCGGGTTTGCACCATCCACCCTTCAAAGGAGCCCATTGGCCCCCAGCAAGCACTGGGGCACTCCCAGAGCCCCGGAGCAGTTGTGTCTGAGCCTTGGGTCTTCATTCCTTCCCCTGTTACATAGGTGCTCCTGGCCTGCCTGCCTTGCTATAAGGTCTTATTCCTTTCGGGCTTCTCCCGTGCATGACACGGAGATAAGGCCTTCTTTCTGCCCAGCTTTGTCTTTTTCACGGAGCTGGAAAAGCTCCACAGCGCCATGGGGCAGCTCCTCAGGACAGTGTGCGGTGCTCAGCATGGGACAGGGGGGCCACCATCTTCAGTCCATCCTTCTGCAATGGTAGTAATAACATTCCCTCATCCAAGACACAGGGCAACTTCACCAGGGCAACCCAAATTCTCCACAGCGAGGAGAAAGCCCCATGAGAAAATCGGGTATGAAACCAATGGAAGACAGAAACCTAGGCGTGAAAATGTTTGGGATGGAGCGTAGCCGTGGAGACAGATTATATTCCAACTTGCAAGGGTCCCGGTACCCCCCTCCCATGGCAGAGGGACGTTCCCCGGCTGCTCTCTTTCAACTGGGCTCTGCTTCCAGCAGTGAGAACAAATATCCATTTCAACAGAAGCGACGCTGCGCCGTACAACATCTCTCCGCAGCCCTCGCCAAAGCACCAGTCACACGCTATTTACCGCAAGCTGGAGAATTCACTAAATCTGGCCTATTTTGAGTCAAACAGGGGCAGTTCCAGCCCTCACGAGGACAGCCCTGCCAGCTGCCCTCCCTCTTGCACAATAGGGAGAGGAAGGGGACATCCATCTCCGGTACCCAGGCGGAGAGCAGTGCGCGCGAGGAGACAGGTGGCTGGTGGGGAGCCACAATGGAAAGGCAATTGCACGGCACCTCTCACGGAGTACAGGCGCGTGTAAAAGGCTGCGAGCAGCCCGAGCCAATTAATTTCCATATTCCCTTTCAGTCAGATCTGGAAACGAAGCGCGTTGCATTCAGCACGGGACACTCCATCCAGGGGGAGGGAAAAAAAAAAATAAAGGGGGGGGTGGGACGGGACAGGGAATGATTCAGCAATCAGCAAATTCAGGAGGGGCAGGAGGAATGGGTCGGAAGAGATGAATCAGCATTGGCTTCAGGTGATGGAGGGAAGGAGGCATTTCTGCTCCGCTGATTTGTGCAGCCTGATTGAAGTCAGCCCGGGCACTGGCATTGCATCGGAACGGAAACTGCCTGATAGGCTGCGATCGCTATGAGGGGAAAAAATCCAGCAGTCATGCAGACAACGTCTTTATTAAGTACATTTTGTGACCTCCCAGCTGATTGGACATTTTTTTACTGACTTACAGTAGATGTTATAGATGCTGGTGGGGGGAGGGGGGCTGTTGTGTGGGGTTTTTTATGCGTATGGTGACAGTGTGTGGGGTAGGGAATTTTAAGCAAGGCTGCATGGAATTCAATCACTTAATCTTAAATTACAAGCCACTGGCTGCCAAAGCAATTTTTGAGATGGAAATTCTTCTGATTCACAGATTCCTTTGCCTCTTTTAAGGAACAAATGAGTAAACAAACTATGAAAATGTTATTTGCTTTTTCAGAATTTGCTAGCAGGGAAAGATTAAATTTTTTTCTGTGGCATTTGGCAGGGCCTCCTTTCCCCTCTGTAGCAGGTAGCTAGGAGAATATGATTCACGATGAACAGATATTGTTTCCAACATTTCTGTATTGTATAGCCAAGAGCTGAGCCTATTGTTTAAAATGTCGCAGGGATATTAATTAAGGTATACCAGAGATTACAAAACCTATTCCTGTCCCCTTGAAAGTCCTAGAGGAAGCAATGGGCCAAAAATATTTTTAGAGGGTATATCTGAGGGTTCGGTGATATTCTAAGAGTCCTTAGTCAGCCAGGTAAAACCTCTCGGGATTACCCAAGGATTACTCACACAAGTAATTGTGGCAGACTCAAACTCTTCTGTGCCCACTCTCTGGCAATCAAGTTGTTGTAGGAAGAGCACTCTTCAAAGAAGATAAATAGCAAGGCTTGAGTGCTCAAGTGGGTGATAAGAGGAATTAGACCTTCTGAAAACCTAGCCCTGGGTCTGATGCCAGCACAAGGCACCCCAAATGAGTAGGTGAGTTTGGAGATACTGTCTCTCTCTCTCATTCTGGCTCCGGTCTCACACCAGTACAAATTGGGAGCCTATGTTTCTAGTTTCATACGTGTGCAAATGACAGGTAGTTCAGGCCTGAATCCTGCCTGCAACCCTCCCTCCTGCCGCACGCAGCAGCCCTCTGAGGGAACAGCAGGGCTCACCATTGTGCAGAGCAAGAGGATTTTGCTGGGAAATATTGGTCTTGCAGTGCCGCCTCTTTTATAGTGTTCCCCGTGCCTCGCCCCGATGGGATGACTTGGGGGGAGGAAGGATGAGCCTGGATTGATGGTGCTGACCACAGACGGGTCTTCAGGTCTCAGACCCTGGGGGCAACCCCAGCCTCACAGCACCCAGGGTCAGGGCCATGCAGAGCCAGGTGCCAGACTATGACCAAGATTACAGGGATATGGACGCAGAAGGAGGGAAGGGCAGCACACTTTCCTGCTTCATGTCATGGGGCTGCGATGAGGCCAACCAATGGACCAAAGACTGCAGGGCACTCAGGTGTCCTGCTAATGGGCTGCATAAGTGCCACTGGACCAGGCGATCTTTCACATCAGCACATGCAGAGGAGAAGAGAGAAGGTGCTAACCATCGGTGCACTCATTCCCTCACACTAAGTCTCCGCAGCTACCCAGTTTCTGACTTTCTCCATTAAAATAAAAAAAAACCCACCGGTGTTCTGAGGAATAAACATCACGAACCAAGTCATTACATGAGATTTTTGTTCGTTTGTTTATTTTCTAGATACATCAGACCTGCCTGAGACAGTCATACATGGTCATTGTAGTGTAAAATTATTCTCCCAAACAAATAATTACCAAGCAGGTAATCTTCTCTTAATAAATGGTATGTACGTGATCACGCACTTCCCTAAATTTTATTCAACCTAGAAAAAAGGCTGTAAAACAAACGTGGCTTTTCTATTTCCTCCTCCCCTTTATTTTGTGAATCAGGACATCCATGCATTATTGACGCCTGCTCAAAATGGAGCCGCCTTTAGAGCAGACTCTCTGTATTGAGGATTACGTGTGGATTATTGCTGAGAGATCATTCAGAATCGGAGCTAAGCATTTACCCAGAAATCATTTGTAATTCCAGTTGCCCCTTATTTTGGCTAATAACGGCTGTAAGGACAATTGGATCAGCGCCGTGTACCTGTCAGCCGTGCCGAAATTCCCCGTACAGTCCCGAATTGTGTGCTGCACGATTACCAAGGGAAGCTCAGCGCTGCGCCTTATCTCTTTTATAAATCCTCTTAATGCGGTCGCTGCCGGATCCCCCGCACACCACTGAATCAGCACCTCCTGTCAGTCACCCGGAGGGGGGCTCTGCCTTCGGATGAACTGATTCAGTGGGGCTGGGGACAACCACGCCAGCAGCACTGGCAGCCTCCTCGGGAAGGAAGGATCCACACATGGGTGAATGGGGATGTGGATGCAGGAAAAAACAATGCGGAGGAGCGAGGGAGGAGGGAAAGAGCCGGAGGGCAAAGGGAAGGCTGCCCGGCGTCGGTCGGTCCCCATGCATGCTGTTCCCGAGAGGGGCTCGTTGCTGTACCCCCCGGGGCACGTATCATCCCCACGGGCAGCAGAAGCGCATCCTCCCACCCTCGTCCTCCCCTTGCTCAGGGCGAAGGGGACAGGCTTCCCAAAACGGGGCAGGGGGCCCAGCTCGCCCACCCACACCGGGGATCCCCTCGCCGCGAGCGGGCCACACGCCGAGCCCGCTCTTTGAAAAAAAAACACAACCTTTCCCAAGCCACAAAAGAAGGATCGCTAAAAAACCTCGAGCCACTGCATCTCCCCGCCGCAGCAGTGGGTTGGGTTTTTTTTTTTTTTTTAAACAAATCCCTGCCTGACTGAGAGAAGGGGGGGCGAACCCAACCCAACGTTCCTTGGGTTTTATCCATTTTGCATGCACATAAAAGATGAACTTCCCTTTGGAAACAAAACGCACAGAGTTACGGGTTTGAAAGGGGCCTCAATTTGGCTTCGACCGGGTGCGACTAATTGCAGTTTGCGAGCGCCGGCAGGTGCGAGCAGGCAGCTGAGGAGCCCTCCCCCCAGGCCCTGCCTGCCCTGCCTGCCCTGCCTGCTCCCGGCAGAGGGGCACGTCCAGGCCTCGCCAGAGACAGGGCCGAGAGACGGGGGGGACGGGGACTATGTTCAACATCAGCGGGGCTGGAGAAGGCGCTGGTTCTGAAAGAAGGACCTGGAAGGTTCTGGAAGGCCGACCTTGGGCCAGGGCAACACTGCACCTCGCCTGGGAGAGACCCCCTGTCTCTCCGTCCCCCGGCTGCCCAGGCCTCGGGGTCCTGCCACAGGGCCGCTGCCATGTCGGGAGGGAGCATTGCTGCTACAGCAAAACCACAAACGCCTCCAGTCTTTCCTTGATTTCACTCGTTTCACAGCCGGAGAGAGGGTCTCCGTACCCCCCGTCTCACGTGCCGCCCTCCCCTCCGTCTGCCCTGAGCTCAGCTGAGGGGCCGAGGCGGCCACAGCCTCCCAGCAGCAGGCAGGTGGGAGCTGGGGCGCAACGGGGGTTTCACCCGGGACTGTGCGAGTCCTGCCCAGGCTTCCATCCATCGCAGGCCCCCGGGCCAGCCAGTATGCCTCCCTCTTGGCCCCTGCACCCAAGACTTCGCTGGTGCTGGGCTGTTTGTTCTCTTAGATCAACTGCCCACGTGGGCCCGGCCGCAGATGGTGGCGGCTCCGCTGTCTGTAACTGGCGGGCCGGGAGCTGTGAACTGGTTCACTGCTGCTCCCCAGGAGGACTTCACTCCAGACAGGGGCTGCTTCCTCCTCTGCTGATTTTTAGGGCGCTCTTTGCCCCGGCCAAATCCAGCACGGCCACAGCAAGGGGAACACAAAGCGCACTTTATTGGTATCTTTCCTGAAAGCTCGTTTTGTCTGCAATGCTTTTAGCAGGGCAGACAATTACATTTGCCGCCTTAATTCTTTCATTCTTTTTATGTCTTTTAAGAAGTAACTTAATCACCAAGATAATGTACAGGCTTTCACGAAGGGGATCTATGATACCATCGCCCACACCCTTCTCCTCCCACTCTTACTCATTTGTCCCCTTACTTAACAGCCCGGGGTATGAAATGAAGAGCGTGAGCCAGTTTGGGCAGGCGCTGCGGGTTTTCTGCGCGGTGTCTAGCTACTCCGAGGGCCAGTAATCGCAGGGGTGCAGATTGCAAAGGCAGAGCGAGGCCAGCTTGATTACCTAGCCCGAGCTCCTGAATAACACACGCAATGAAGGACATCTCTGAATTCATTCCTGAATGAACTAGAGCACATCTTTGGCGGGGGGGGCAGGGGGAGGAAATCTAATCCTGATTTAAAGTTGTTGGTGATAGTCCCCACAGTCCTTGGTAATTAGTTCCACTGGTTAATTACCCTCACTGTTAAACATCTGCACCTTATTTGTAGTCAAAATTTGTCTGGCTTCCAACTTCCAGTTGGATCATATTATAGTTGCGTCAGCTAGATTGAAAAGCCTTCTATTATCACATTTCTGTTCCCCATGTCAGTACTTAGAGACTGTGATCAAGTCATCCTCTCAACTTTGTCTTCGTTAAGCTAAACAGATGGAGTGCCTTCTCCAGTCTGTCACTTCAAGCCACATTTTCCAGTACTTAGTCATTTCATTCTGTGGCCTTTCTTGGATTCATCCTCGCCTCATCCACAACCTTCTTGAACTGTTAGACACACTCATCTTTTTCAGGGTCAATCCTCTCTAGATCTGGAGTTCCCTGCAGTCCTAGGACTGTGATCTGTGTTCTGTTTCTGCATGGAAGTCCTAGTGTTTGATTACATAGAATGATACATTTTGGGGTTTGTACCCATCTCATTAAGTGATCCAGACCATACTGCCTTGGTGATCTATCTGTTTCACTTCAGCTGGCGTTCCCACTGTTAAGAAGTTTTCCTCATACATGGTGGGGCTGGACACGCCACCTTCCCTTCCCTCTGCTGAACTTTAGCGTTGCAGCGCTTTGGAAGGACTGAGGTGGGGGATAGGAACTGGCGTGAGGATGGGACAGTCTAGCACTCAGCTTTTGCCCCTGCTGAAAACAGAGGCCTAATCTTTGCCATTGCAGTCCATAATGCTGGCTGGTTTATTTTAATGACAAAAGAAATTATCTTTAGGGGTGCAGTAGGTTCTGACTTCACTTCACCACAGCGTATGGCAGAGATACCCTGCCTAGCTTTGAACAAACTGGGTACCAAAAGCACCACTGCATCGCAAAGCCTAGCCAGAGCACATCATGCCGTTTCTCAGCAGATCAGCCCATGCAGAGGTGGATGCTATTTCTCCTCAAACAGTGCTCGCTGAGGAATCAACATCTCCCATGGATTCCCAGAAAGCAGTAAGCATGCTGCTTATGGCACACAAACTGCTTCAAGGAGGGCCACCAAAAAAAATCCAGATAGTTTTTTTTTTCCCTAAGGGAGACATGGAGCAGCTTTTCTTGGACCCGCACACAGCACAGAACTGGGACTGTGGCTCCACAGCACAGGCTGCTTTTGTTTGCATAAACACGCGCTGGACACAGAGGCACGCATGGCTCCAAAGCATGGAAAAATGGGGCGGTGCAGGTGGTCCATGGGCATCTGTGCCCATTTCCTGGCTCAGGGAACATGTCTGCAGTGTGATTTCCTCATGATTCCCAGAGGCTGTGCTCTGAATCCCAGGTCCACACCACCAGTGAAACCCCGCACAGTGGGGTCAAGGTTTCCAGATCTCCAGTCGCCAAGCATCTGGTAAGCAGCCAGTGGGAAGCTGAAAGTTAATGCAGTACCAGCTCTTCTTCTTTCCCTTTCAATACTAAATTGCTTCGAAACTAGCTGAAGCTTTGCTTGCCCACTACGGTGACTTCTGTAAGTGTCACACAGATGTTGGAGGATGGCAGAAGAGAAGTGGTGGGCAGAAGTGTTTCTGTAGCAATTACCCCCACTGGATTTGCACATCATGTGCAAATGCCTGAGGATGACACGTACAGGACCACATCCAGACACTGTGCACACTGCCGCTTTCTGATCATCTTGTTCCTTGTTGGGGAAACAGCCATGTTGTAACTGGGGGCGACCTGTGTTTTGGGTATTGCACATGGAGCCTAAATTGTGCTGAGCAAAGGCTCAGGACTATTTAAATGAACGGGAGTTTTGCCAGTGACTTCAATGGATCTATGATTTCACCACGACATCTGTCACACATTAGCTACATCAGTATTGATGTAACAGGCTGAAAATCAAGACCTGGCCTATGCCAGCTTAGAGTTAGTGGAGGAGTGCTGATACCAGTATTTGGGGGACAGCCAGACCCAGATACAGTACTTTCATTTTTGGTATAACTGCAACCAGGCTTGGGGGTTGTGGAGCTTTTATTATCCTAGTAAAAATGATCCCCCTTCATCAAAATAGTTACGCTGGTGCAAAACCATTTGGGAGGGAGACCTGGTTTTCATGTCACTGTGATTGGGATGTACTGCCTAATTCACAAGTGCACCCTAACATTCATTTCACTAATGCTTACAACGCATTCTGAACAAAATAAAAGTACTATATTGTTTCACTACCACATGGACTGAAACATTATACAATGAAATATTATTTTCATACCATAAAATAATGTTTAAAAGAGCAATGTAAATAATTGATCACAGAGATCTAAGTAAAATTAACCACACACAAAAATCTAGACTAGTGTCTGCACAACTCTAATAAATGCCCCAAATATCCGGACTTAACAGCAGAAGCCTGGTAAACATTTCAGTTTTGAAATAGAAAAAAAAGGCCTGGCTTGAAAATAGCTTCTCCTTTCTGCAGTTTTTTTTCTCACAGTCCAAATAAGAGAGTGAAAAAGAACCCAATCCAATTCCCATAGGTCTCATTAATGAACCTGCAAAGGGAATGTGTTGGAATAGCTGAGGGCTCTCACTCCATTTAAAACGTGTAACAAACCCCAAAATTACTTATCTTCACTGTTTCGAGGATATACAAAGTTTGTATTCAGAACTGTGCAGCTGGAGATTTCTGGCACAGACAATACGCTAAATCTTCCGGGCTTCCTGCTGCGCCCCTTGCCAAGCTCTTGATGCAAAGCCAGAGCCAGGTCCTGCCTGCCCACAGAAGGTGGAGGACCTCCTCCACGATAAGCCCCATTCCTTCCAGCGAGACCACTCATAGCCAGGCCGTGTTCAGGGGCTGCTGCCAGTTGCCCGAGGGGCTGAACTTCCCAGCTATACCGTGCTTCTTAATTGCGCATCCTCCACCCTGGGCTTGCTTTTCTGAAGCGTATTGACAAGGGTTTCCATATCCCTGCTTAGTTTAGAGACGGGGCCAATAATTGGGTGGTGTGATGCGCTGGTTGCTCTGCCCCAGCAACTGGCAGGAGATGCAGGGCCCGAGGCACACCTTAGAATCATAGAATCGTTTAGGTTGGAAAAAGACCTTTAAGATCATCAAGTCCAACTGTCAACCCAACACCACCGTGCCCACTAAACCATGTCCTGAAGTGCCTCGTCTACACGTTTTTTGAACACCTCCAGGGATGGTGACTCCACCACTTCCCTGGGCAGCCTGTTCCAATGCCTGACAATTGGTTTTCCCCTTGCTATGGAGGGAGTGGGAAGCAGTTGCCAGACGTGGCAGTGTTGCTCAGTGCTTTGGGAACTGCAGCCATTCATTCACAGGTGTGTGAATTCAAGATCCAGTTAATCCACCCACACATGAGCCTCACCTTTCCTTGCAGCACTGTGAAAAGGTGCAGCCTAAGCTACAGCCTAGCTCTCCAAGCTATTACATTCTTCTGACTGTATCAATTTAGCTCTGATGTCCTATGCAACACTGTCGTGGTTTAACCCTAGCCGGCAACTCAGCGCCACATGGCCGCTCACTCATCCTCCCCTCAGTGGGATGGGGGAGAAAATTGGAAGAGTAAAAGTGAGAAAACTCGTGGGTTGAGATAAAGACAGTTTAATAGGTAAAGCAAAAGCTGTGCATGCAAGCAAAGCAAACCCAGGAATTCATTCCCCACTTCCCATGGGCAGGCAGGTGTTCAGCCATCTCCAGGACAGCAGGGCTCCATCACACCTAACGGTGACTTGGGAAGACAAACACCATCACTCCAAACATCCCCCCTTTCCTTCTTCCCCCAGCTTTATATGCTGAGCATGACGTCCTATGGTCTGGAATCTCCCTTGGGTCAGTCGGGGTCAGCTGTCCCAGCTGTGTCCCCTCCCAACTTCTTGTGCCCCCCCCAGCCTGCTCGCTGGTGGGGTGAGAAGCAGAAAAGGCCTTGATGTTGTGTAAGCACTGCTCAGCAGTAACGAAAACATCTCTGCATTATCAACACTCTTTTCAGGACAAGTCCAAAACATAGCCCCATACTAGCTACTGTGAAGAAAATTAACTCTATCCCAGCCAAAGCCAGCACACACACCAACATGGCTGATCCTAAATGACTTATCTGGGTTGGGGATCCTGGCTCATCACAGCACAAATAGAGGACCAGATGCAAACCTTTACTTTGGGTTCCTGCCATCTCAAATATACATGAGTGAAGCTAATTTTGTTCCAAAGAAAATGAAAATTGTCTGTTTTTTTCCTCCCATGTCTTTCACATAGTCTGTTTTTGTTTATTGAGACTGGAGTTGCTCAGGCTTTTATCTAGGTCTTATTTAGGAAGACTGAGTTGCCAGGTCCCTCCTGCTTCCTCAAATCCAGTCCCCTGCTCTTGTAAGCAATCATGTCTCATAATGCTACTCATAAACTGGTCAAGTGCTGTCTAAAAACTAGTTATATTTTTGTTGTTGTTGTTGTTCCCACCGCTTGTACTGAAAAGGTGCTCCAGAACCTCCTATTTCAGTCACGCTTTTTTGCTCAGCATGATGGCAACTCCAAATAAGGGAAGGCAGTCCGAAAGGAATAAATAATATTGTGTGGGAAAGAAAAGCAACTAACCTACATATTATCATTAAACAACAGGACGTGACAGGCAGTGTAATGTTTCTGGTTTTGTTGTGAGTCAGGAAGATGAAGGTCATGTGATATCAGCTCTCTCTGCAGCACAATAAACCTTATTAACATTATAAGATAAAAATAAATATTCAACAATTAAGGGGAAAAAGGGTCACACGTTTGCATCTGCTGGGGATTATTGACAGCAATCTGACATTACCGTCAGCTAAACCCACTGCTCTATTTTGTCCAGAGTTTCTAAAGCCATTATATAATGATCAGTCTAATAAAGTCTAGATTAGAAGCATTTCTCTTGTGTACAAAGAGATTGGCTTTTGGGTTGCCTTGTGGAAAAGCAACATTATTCTTAGGGAGAGAAAGGGTTAGTTGTCGCTAACAGTGATCCTGATGAAAAATGTAAACTGTCTGAGGCCATTTCAGACCTCCGGCGATATTTTATGCTAACAGGTTTATGTCTGAATTAACAAAGTTCTCTAACCACTTAGTCTGTTAAAATGCAGTTATTTTTTCCCCCTTGCTAGGAAAGCGTGTGCCAACCTAAATTTGGATTGTATTTATTACCATTTGCAATCACCTGGTGTCAGGGGCCACGTGAATCCTGTGAGTTTATCTGATTTGAGTCTGGAGCATCCAAATGTACCTTTCAACTTGTTTCTTCATGCTGTGCATGTCTAGAGTGTTTTGCAGTAATACCATAAGCCCCTACAAGTGCACAGAGTGATAGGAAGGAGCAGAGTAAGATACTGTCCCTTGGGTACCACATAGCTTGGAGGAAGATGCTGAATTTGAATTATCCCATATCCACTGACCCAGCATCAGAATGCATGCTTTCTTTCTTTCCTTCTTTTTTCCCTTAAAAAGGATTGGGGGAAAGTGCAAGGGGGGGAATGTCACTTAACTCAAAGATGCTATCAAGCCAGGTAGTACTGAGGTATGACTCCTTTCATACACCGTTTTACAGAGCACGTGAAGATTAGCAAAACAGCATTGGCATCTACCAGCTACCGCCTGCCACAGACCTTCTGCTGCTCCGAGGCCTGGGACCCCGGAGTGAGGGGTGAAGGATCTCGAGCCAGCTCCAGCCGTGCTGGCTTAGGACCGCGGTGAGTGGGTGCCCTCAAAGGCAGGAGTCACTAGCAGACACAGGACACTGCACTGATACAGCTGCATCGTTTCCTCAAACTGAGCCAGCCCAGCACGATGCTTTGCGTTTCTCTATTGTTCATTCCCAGCTAATTAAAATCTTCTGAAAACTTTAGGCAGCTGAACATCCAACCTATTTCTGCTATTTTTTTAAAAACACAGGGCTGATTTCAACCCTGGGAGACTGTCTACGCTGGCCTGCAAAATCACATTAATACTTTTCAAAAACTTTGCCTATAAACACTTTTCTTGCCTGAGAGACAATAGCAGTTTTGCCTGGCTACCAGAGGTAGGACTCAACTATTCTTTAAAACTGGTTTGCACAAGGCAGTTTTACAAACCATGTAAAAGAGAAGCTAAACCTTGTTTGCGTTATCACCTTCGACAAAGAGATTGCGTTTAGCTCCAGATCATTACAGAGATGATAAGACAGTTTTCCTCTTGCCAGCTCAAGCCAGGCCTGAGATTTGCACCACAGGTTTTGAGTGAAAAGCCAACACTGGAAAACTTAAGTCCTGAAAGCGGCTTTCTCAGGTGGACCAGGGGCCTGTCCGCAAGAAGAGGCTGGCCCTTGCAATGGGTGCAGAAAGCCAGTTTGGCTGGCAAAGGCTTCCAGATAAAAACATATCCCGCTAAGATGAATGCTACTTGGTAGGCAGGGAAGAGAATAAAAGTAAATTTTGTGAAGTTCTGCAGAGTAGCCATGGTCCAAACAAGCTTTGGCCTACCTACATTAGCAATGAAGTGACTAACTGGCCACCCTTGTGTAAGACATTTTTGCATGTCTGCCCACAGATGCCTCACTATCACTGCTTTTAAGAGCTGTGGCACTGGTTTCCAGGAGTAACTCTTCAGAACAGGGGCACAAGAAAGATGTGCAGGTAGTGGCACAAATCCTGCCCAAATTTAAATGCATAATGTATGTCTGTAGGCTTCTGTATCATATGGAAGTTGAAAGACAGACATGTGGAAACATATGGACCTTAGTTTGGGTCATTAGCAAATGCTGGATATGCCTTTTAAACCCTAGTAGAATATGATGTGGCATGAAATACCTAATTACATACCCTGTTTAATTTTACTTTCTGTCTCCTATACAAATGCACATGTGTAGTGTAAGGTTCAGAGTTTGCTGCCGTGCAAAATTCATGAGGAGTCTATGACAATAGTCTAACATACTGTGGACGAGGGCCTGGAGTCACCAGGCTGAGCACTGCTCTCTCCATGCTCTCTCTGCGTGGCAGCACAGACAGCTAAAAGACTGAGCCGGGATCCAACCGTGCTGTTGTCATGTGCTGTATGGGTGACTTTTTGATTGGTTTTGATTCCAACCCCTATGGAAGGAGGTAACATTTGTTTTATTTTCCTTGGAGGAAGGGTGCATATTTGCCCTGATATTTCTAAAGAATTAAGTCCGCCTTCGTGTCCCAATTAGCTTTTAGCACATTTAGACTGTGCCTGTGTAGCACTTTTCTATAGTGCTTTTAAATCCAGGAACAGATATAGGTTGAGCTTGTGTCTGGAGACTGGATGTGCCCAGGGATTCTTCCACACAACCCTGACAGGTTTCTCTCTTCTTTGCCTGACACAGTGCAGCCCCCGTGCAAGCTACTAGCCATCAGCAATTAGTACTGGAGTCCCAAGGGGCTTAAACGTGTGGAGGGAAGGGGTGTACTTAAGGGGCAAAAGGTTGGTGGGGTTTTTTTTCTTTATGCAAAATGCATTCAGGACTTAAGCATTCAAGCATGCCTTTTCTTCCTTTGCTGTATGCCAGCCAGATCTTCTAGTCAGTGCTAGTCAGTGGAAAAGACATCTTCCTCTCCTACCCTTCTGATACTTGCTCTCAACCTGAGCTGCCCTGCTTTAGAAGGACACATTCTTTTAATTTTAGATCAGCAATGTTTTGCTGTCAGCCAGTTACCTTGAAATCACTCTTACATCAGGTGAAAGTAAAATGCAAAAATATAAGTATTTATTTACAACTCCCAAAACAGACCACACAGTTTAAAAAGATGCACGCGTAGAAATGCTGAAGTCTTTCTGTAGCCATTCCAGTAGGTCCAGAGAGATTCAAAGCTTCCCATCAAAATATATTCACTTCTTTTCCTCAAAAAGCTTAATTACCTTTAAATGTTTCAAAAGGCAGTCTTTCTGCTCTTCCAGTGAAAACAAGCACTCTCACTCAGAGATGCAAATGTCAATGCACTAGACCAATGTGTCGCATCCTGTTCTCGACTTGACTAAACTCCTTCAGTCAGTGGGGGTTAAATCCTTTCCCCCCCTCACAAAAAAAAAAAAAGATGCAGTGTGACTCATCTTCACTGCAAGTGTGTCTGTCCGTTAAATGGTGTATTTTATTTCACTCCAAACCTCAGCCAACACACTTACTACAAGCATCTGCTAGGGACAAACATGGGTAGTTCATTAATCACTCCTGATTGAGACCAGACACTGCAGTCATTGACTAGTGCACATGACAAAGGGATGTAGGGGTTCCACCACCACCCCCACCCCACCCCCACCCCGATATCTTCTCTTTTCAGGACTGCAGGAACAGTCTTGTTCCCTACTTGCCCCAGGCTCCTGCCCGCCTCCCATTCCCTGCCAGCAAGAAAAGAGTGTGCAAGTACTTAGCGCGTGGGAAAGCTACACTGATAAACTGTTGTCAATTTGCAGTGCAGGTAGGCTACCAGAAAGGTAGCCAAGGCATATAGGAAGGGAAAAAGAGGGTAGTAATAAGTACCGAAGGGGATGGTGCTCATTCCTCAGGCTGCCTTTGAGCAGCCTCTTCCTAGCTAAGGCTGCATCTCCATGGTTTGTGGGGATCTGTGAGCTCTGAACACCATCGCAACTCCATTTCTCCTCTGTTTTGGAAAGTTACCTGCAGGAGTTTTTGTTCTTCTTGGGAGAAGCAGGTACTCCCAAGCCCTCTCTTAGAGGACAGATCAACTTACTTTCATGCAAAGGGAAGACACCTGATATTAAACGGAGTGCTCTCAAATGTCATGTTTAGGAGGGAGCTTGGCAGAAGAAGGCCTGGACCAAGTAACTTGGTCACCTTGACAAGGTAACTAAGGCACCTTGACGCATGTTTGTAACTGGCTGACCTTTGTCCTTTAGACACTCACTCTACCCCCTTTCTCTAGACTTGTGTTGCATATGAAAGTACTGCAGCTGCTAATTCCCTCCCCAGCATGCTGAAGGCCTGTCCCCGAATTTTCTTCCACTCATCACAAACTTCCTCCCAGTGAAGACACATATCCTAATCTGACCATCCACCAACCCCTCTCCTTTCATTCTGCCTATAACTGCCAGTTAGAAGCATAATAGGGATGCCTTGCCAGATCCCCTCACAATTTATTCTGTCTTTCAAGAAGCACAGCCTTTTTTAAAAGCCCCTCTCAAGTCCGATAGAAGAGTCAGCAGCTATCTGCGTCCCTGGCACAGGCAAGGGTGCTTGCCAGGGCAAGGCTGTCTAGCCAACATGCATAAAATTGCAAGAGACTCTCCAAAACCTCTCATCAGCGACAAATTAATTTGCTGTATTCTTCTCCAAGGTCATTTTTTAAATTGCCTGCTGGAGGGAGATCTTGCTAGCAAGCTACTCTCATCTCCTGCCGGAACCAAAGCTCCATGTTTTCCTTTAGCAGTCTCTCACTGATTGCCTCCCTGCAGAAATTACACCCCTTTATGTGAGGCTACCATGCTCAGCTTTCTCAAGCCCATGTCAACCAAGCTTGTGGGGCCTGAGTAGATCCCCTGTGGAATCGGGAGGGCTGTATGCAGATGCAGGAGTTCCTCTCTGTGCAACACAGCCCAGGCTCGGCATTCCTGTTTCTTCCCTAGTCGGATGAAACAAGGACCATTTATGAGCTGCCTGTTACCATTCTGCAAAGAGGAGGAGGTCAGAGTTACTTTCTTGTCTTGGATGAAATTCACATCTCCTCTGGCCTTTGTCTACATAAAAGCTGTTTTGAAAGACAACTTCTTGATTTGGAATGATGAGGTGGCATCAACCAGCACATTCATGTACTGCTGAATGATTTCTCAATGGAAGATACACCTTCATCAGGACCATCAGCCCCATGGCACAATGTGATTAACTCAGTCTGTTGTCCTGAATCTTCACCCTTAACGTTGGTTCTCCAACCATATTCCCTCAGTGACTCTAACACCTGGTTTGTACCAGGAAGAGAAAGACTTATAGACTTAGCATTTTCAAAAAGAAAGGAATAGCATTTCTGGCAACATGTAGCACAACATGGTCTTGATCCCACAGGGACAACTTTAAGGGAGCCCTCCTTATGTGTTTGTGGTGCTCCTCACACCACAGCTTCCTTCTTCACCTAGGGCCATGAAGGAATGATGCTGTTAAAAGCTAAATACTATGTTTCCTGGTGCTACCTCTGGCTACCTGGCCTCTCTGTAAAGGAAGGACAGTGGGTTGACCACTGAGTAAGAGGATGAGAGCTAGTTTAGCAAGCCTGAGTAAGAGGATGAGAGCTAGTTTAGGAAGCCACGGCCAATTTTTCCATCTCCGGGTGTAGTGCAGCGTGTTGGAGTTTGATCCAGTCTGTGCACTGAGCTCCATGCCCATGACCTCTTTGCTTTTCCTTTATCCTCTGTCACAGTTAGCCAGATATCAATAGATAGGCCAGAAGTGAGCAATTCCCCCATGCACATGCTTCACGAAGAGCCTAATCCCTGCTCTAGCCAGTAAAAGCTTTCAGGAAAAAAACATCCAACAACAGAAAAAAAAAGCCAAATCTTAGCATGAGAAGAGAGCTGAGACAAAATTCCCCATAATAGGCCATCTACTGCTCACACCCACTGCTCCTTAGACAGGAAACCTCTTAAAAGACCTCTGCTGCTTCTGGCTCTTTGAGGCTCCATAGATGTACTTATATGCGTGTGAAGCAGAAAGAGAGGAGAAGCATGTCAAAGTGGTGCTTTCTGTCTACTGACGGTTGCAGAGAGACCCAACACTTAGAGCATGAGATAGCATCATGCCCGATTTACATCAAAGCTACTGCTACCTCCTCTTCACAAAGGAAAAAAAAAGCCAGAATCCATTTCAGTTACTTAATTCTCAGCTGTAGGTACAGTGGAAAGCAGCATTCAAACCAAGGATAATTGTGTTCAGAGAACACCTACAGAGTCATCTGTACGTACTTACTGTTCAAAATGACCCTTCATTTTATGATCTCCTGTTACCCACAAGGCCCTCTGTCCTATTGCTGGTAGCAGGTGTATTTACATCCTTCCACACCTTCCTTCTGCATTTTAATCGTGTTACTGCACAACTCCTAAACCTCCCTGAGATTCTTAAGCACTAGCAAAGACCTAGTCCCATCCAGGGGTAGAAGATGGTGAACATCTCACATCTGCTTATGTTCCAGCAGTGATGCTACGTCACCAGTACTAAGCCTCAAGTAGAGGAAGGATGCAGGACCACTGCACTGTTCGTGCTTCCCCTTACGTGTGACATCTTCTGAGCTCATACTAAGTTAACCTGTACATTCCTGTACCTTCACTGTTGTTGTAACATTGACGCTAATTTTTCTAGGCCATAAAAGGAGAGTACAACTCTCTCCTTTTCAAAAAAAGCAGGTTTTCTTGGTTCATTTCCATAAAGCCCAATGCATTATGCATTATCTCATTCAAAGGTAAATAGTGGATACACACATGGATGAAAGATTAAATCCTGGAAATTCTAAACAATTGGCAGGAGGCATAACCATGGCAAATTGATTCTGTTCCCCCTCTGCAAAAAAGAAATGAAAGAATATTTGTGCATTTTTTAAATTACATGTAAGATTTAAAGACATTTGGGGGTTGGTTTCTTTGGGATTTTGGTTTGGTTTTTTTTAATGAAAGTTCACAGTGATTATTAGAAAGTTCCTTAAGTTCAAAAGATTATTTTAAAACAAAACCTCTGGCAACCTTGCTTATTGCTTGTCTACAGTATTACAGGCCTAAGTACCTGAATAACAATGCCTGCATCTATCACAGCAATGATGTGCAGAGGCAAACAGAGCCACACAGAGCTCCATGCAGAAAAGAAAAAAATCCTTAAAGAAAATTGTCTTGCCCCAAAGAAAAAAGGTTAATTTAAATATGTAGGTGGTCTTGCTTGATTGGTTGGTTTTATGTCAACCCTGACCCTACAGTAACCCCAGTCTTGCTGATCAAAGGGATTATGCTACAGGCTCCAGGGCTGAGTTTGTAGTCTATAAGGCTTTGCCGTATCTCTGTGTATTGTCTCCCATAGAGCTGTAGTTTGCTATCCGAGGGCATCGGTGAGCAGCCCTGCTGTCCTTACTGACCTTCATTTAGACTCAGAGCAGTTTAAGGTGTTGATGTACAGTCTGATCACAGAAGTCTTTGTTTTCTGCCCTGTGTCCCAGCCTGGCAGTGGGAAAAGCAGTTAGTGACAGCGCTGTCCACGGAGAAGGTAACAGGCTCTGAGCACACCAGGTATCATTACTGCTGTACCTGCACAGATTTGATGCCAAGCTGGTCAAGCACACAGTTTCAGCAGTCTCTGCTCCTTCCCTACCCAGAACATTTAGTGCACCCAGTGCACAGGACCAAGAGCAAGCATGATAAAGAAAGCCTCGCTGCCGCTGCCCGTGTTGGCCAGTACAGTAGCAATTCTATTTTATGGCCACTGGAGCCAGACAAGCCTCTTTTTTCTGTCCCTGTTCATTCTTTATTACACCTGATTGTACATAAGCGTGCATGTGTGTACAGGTGTATATATGAGCTCATGTTGGCTGGAGGGGGTTGGGGAAGGTGCCTGTCAGAACAAACATGCAGCCTTCATGCTAGCCTTTACATCCATTACACTTTGCTAAGGACCACCTTGCTTTCCCACAGACAGATGTGTGCTCTTGCACAGTGGTCTGGCCATCTGCATCTCACCTGATGAATTCCCTCCCTTCCCTAAAATAAAGGAGCTATGAAGCAGTGTGGCATTTGGAACAAGTTCTAGGTAACAGATCAGAGGAGCTTATGTTCGTGGGGTCATACTAGATGAGCTTGTTATGTAGGCTAAGACCAACAGACACTGTCCCATCCTTCCCTCCAGTTCCAGCCACACATTTTCTTCGCTCCTTCATGCTGGTGGTAGTATCTGGGTGGCCTATCAGGAAGCTAGAACAGGGAACTCATCTGGCTGAAAACCAAACATTTTTTACTGAGACATAACCCATTTCCAGACAACCATCGATGCTTATTCTCCCCCATGGTCTCCCATGCTGTCCCAGCTCCACAGGCTAGTACCTGTGCCCTTCTTTTCTGTGTACCACACCTCAGTGACGCTGCTGATGCATCTGACAACCAGCCATGGCTCTGTACATCTCCAGACAGCCCACACACTGATTCGGTGGTGTTACCCTGGAAGGAATACTCAGGTCCTGTCCAGACAGGGGCACAATCAAACACAATCACATCACTATAATGCCACTGCTAATAAAACATTACCTCTACTGAGGATGGATTCATGGTCTAACTTTACCCCAAGGCCTTTAGAAGTGCTTGAAGAGGACATATAGTTCCTCTGTCCCCATTTAACAACAAAGAAAACTGGCCAGCTGCATGACCTGATGCTGCAGGATTTGACTAACATCTCTACTGCTTCATCCCACCTCTGTAAAGCAAACAACAAACACAAACTCACAGCCTGTTTTCCCTCTTGCTGAGGTTACCAGCCTATCCTCCGCAGCCCCGAGCTCCGAGCAGGAAGGAGGAGTACGTCTGCAACTGCATTCCTTCAGAACAAGAGGGGAAGTGCAGGGTGGAGTAAGAGCCACCAGCCGACACTGCTTGCCATCACAGGCGTACTTGCTCACGACAAGGCTCAGGACGCTGTCTGCTTCTTGAAAGTTTCCTTGTTTACTTATTCCCAGGCCCATCCTCAGCCCCACGTACATGCACACACACGCACACGTGCGCACACACACACAGTGACCTACTCCTCTCTCGAGACAAGACTGGAAAGACAGGCTGCCAAGTAAACAACCCACAGTTGGTTGACGTTTAGTTTTGTTTCTAAAGGTGGGGTTTCTGTGGTAGCAGAGCATCTCACTACTCAGATGTTGACTTCTGTAGGTTCTTATTGTCCATGCTGGGCATGGCCACGAGTAGACGCAGTTCTGAGTTCAGTAAAGAAGGTCAGAGAAGTAAAGAACCCTTTTTCCTCCGCTTCCTTTTTCAATCTTACAGTTGCGAGCAAGGCCTCATGCAGCCCCCTCTTTGCACTCTTATAAACATGGAGTTTGAACCTTCTCAGGCGTTTAGTACCTAATTAGAACCTGGGCATTGGTCACATCTCAGAAAATAGAGTGGGTCTGTTCCTCACAGGTTTCCCGGTACACCACTGCAGTTGTGTCAGGATTCAGAGCAGTCCCACCAGTGTTCAGGTTTCATCTGCCACTCCCAGAGGATTTCATAACCCTCAAAATGTTTTTTTCCTACCAAGATTTCACACTGCCAGATAAATTTGTCCATTGCTTGCGAGCATTAGACCCTCCCTGTCCCATAGCTATTGGATATAAAGTGGCAGAGAGGTGGGGTCTGTCTGGTTGTTTTATCGTCACTATGTTCAGGAGAATTTTTTTTTAGTCTGTATTCTTCTCATTGAAAAATGCTTTTCCCATTGTCCTGAAATGATTGTCGAATTCAGTGTGGACTTACCAAATTGCTTTCCTGGAAAAAATGTCAGGATTATATTCACAAAGCTGAGAGGAAGACAGCCACTTTTTATTCACTCATAAAGGATGTGGGAGTCCTGGGTTTAATTTCCTCCTCTGCCTGGGGGAACTTGAACCAGCATTACTTATCTCTCAGGAGAATACCATAAGGTTGTGCTGTGCTGCATACTAAGGTGGGTTGTTCTTACTCCCCGCCATTGATGTGTCCTGGTCTGCACCTAGACCCTTAGCTGAGACCCTCACATGGAAATGGTTCACCTGGCTTCCCCAGTCTGTGCTAATGAGTACTGCACTATTAAGGAAAATGGAAAGTGCTGTTAACAGAGTGCCTTCACCAGGATACCCCTGCTCTCATGACTGTAGCACTCTCCTGGGAAACCAGAAGAGTGGATACAGCAGCAGAAGAGGGCATTGCAAGTCCTGCACAAGAACCACATCGGGCAGACCCATATACTAAAGCTCATAAGGTAAAAACATACAGCTCAGTCTGCTAGAGAAAATTACTTGTACAGTCAGCACAAGTTAAAGATAGGAACACCAAATTAGTTCAAACAGAAAGTCTTCCTGATATCACCCAAAGTCTGTGCTGAGGTTGGTCAGGACTGACGTACAAGATGAATGCCAAATCATCAATGGACCAAAACAGGTGCGCCAGGAGCTAAACCTAACTGGTTGCTGCCGGCATGTTCATCACCTTCTGCGGACATCGAATTTGATACTGATGATAGGACAGGTGGACAGAAAGTAAAAATCCTGACAGTTGTCATTGCCAACTTTGAGAAACTAAGTTAACACTGTGACGCTGTGGGCATTTAGTTACCTGATCTGATCAGACTTTCTGGCCAGTTTCTGGCCAGGAGACACACAGATGTCATTGCTAGCTCCACCAACTTCAACTCAGTCCTGCAAACCCACTTGGAAGATGAGATTTGGGGTCCTGATGTCACTCCTTCCTTAGTTGCTTTGTCATTTCCTCACATGCTTCTCTCCCTGTTCTCTCTCTTTCACCTTCTGTTCAATCAAACTAGCCTAGACAGGAGGGGTACAGGTTGTGCAACATAGCTGTGAAGTGCAGTCAGGGAGACACCTAAAAGCAATGTCTGACAGAGGCAGACACTGCTACAAATTTCCTAGATCTCAGAGGGGCTAAGGCCATGTATTGTGCTTGTCTTTTTCTAGCAGTGAGACTGCAAGTAAAAGTCAACACCAGAAAAGGAAGTCATATTTTTTATCTTTGCTGTCCTTTTCTCTCCCCTTGTGCATACGTGTGTCTTCAAGTGAGCAGAGCAGAGTCCAAAACTTAGTCGTAACAACAGATCGTGTCTATCTCGATGAGTGTCTTTCCCAAAGAACAGCTACTGCTGCTATGAACTTAAATAAAGGGAGGGAAGCACTGCTATAAAAACTGTCGACAGCTAAGGGAAGAGGAATAATGGACACTTTTAAAAAGGAAAGTCTTACTTAATACTTTATTTTTCAAGTGCTTAAACTGTTTTTCCTCCTTTTTGTGTATCTTTAATTAAAGGTTAAAAGACTTCTACCAGTGATTGTTTGCCATGGTAACCAAGTAGGCTGAGGTCTCTGAATTCAAAACCCAAAACCTTTTTAAGTGTTTAATGTTGCACAGTGTCAGGGTCATGTTAGCATCTTCGACTTGCTGAGCCTACTTCTTCCCTGAAATGAACACGGCTGTGCCCTAACAGCCAGGCCACTAGACTAGAGAGGGACAGCCTCTCACCTCCACACTCCCCCTTTGAATCTAACCTCTTCCTCTCACTTCTCCTTTGGGTGCTTGAATGTTTCATTTTGAATTAAATGCAATTTTCATTATGAAACAAAGCTATTTCTTTGCAGTTTGTCAGTGAGAGAAACAAAACCTAACCAAACTCCTCTGTTCCTACTGAGGTGATGTTTTCTTCTTTCCTGCTGAACCAACCTGCACTTATTCCTACCTTGCTGCTATTTTTAAGAGGGGGGCCCAGCTGTATGCTATTTGGGGGCACCACTAAGACTTCAGCGGCAGAATACACATCATAGTATTTTCTAGTTAGTTAAGAGAAATGACTGGCAAAGTCATTTTTGCAATGCGTGCTGTCTGTATCGATGCACGTGTGTGTCTTTATTACATTAGTCACCTCAGCTACTAGAATGACTTGCAATTAAGGTTGCAGTAGTACCTGAAATGTCACATTGCTTGTCTCTGTTCTGAAAGGGGCACCGTCTAACCAGATAAGGCAAAGAAAGACATATGAGGGCATGAACAGACTTATCCTTATAACCACGTTAGAATGGCTAAAAATGCTACCACACCTAGTAGAGAAATACCTTTTAGCTGAGGCAGAGTCACTGGCCATGTGCAAGCTCTCAGTCAGTTGTCCTGCAAAGTAAGATGAGTTTCAGACATGGAAGAAACTAACCCATTTCACTTTGCGTTTGCCATAGACCAGGAGTACATGCCCATACAGTTCTCACATCTTTCCTGTGAGACAGCCATCTCCAGCCACGGTGGCACACATTTCTTAAGTTACTGTAGCGTGACACACAGCATCATCTGAATGTAGGCTGAGTGAATGAGATGCAAGCAAGGCAATTAGCATAGGAGTACCCACATGACTGATGCGTTGCATCAGTTTTGCCTATAAACACAGGTTGGTGTGAGTTTACATTTCTCTCGCGTGAAACACAGAGCCGGGACCTGCCCCTCCAGCAGGATGTGCGCGGGTGGCCCCTGCTTGGGCGCTCCGGGAATTCCGCCCTGCCTTCGGAGCAGGTCTTTATGGATCACAGCCCAAGGCACCAGTGCTCCCCCTCTCTTTGCCTCTCCTGCGCATCCTCCATTGCTTTCTCACCAGTAGAACAGTCCTGGTCTTTGTTTCCAGGGCCCTTTCCTTCATACAGCATAGATGAACAATTCGATTTGCTACTGTAAGTGGATAAATCAATGAAAATAGGAAAGAACAATAGCACCAATGACTGAATGTTGGGATGGATGTACAGTATAGGCAAGCCATCCAACTTTCCCCTCATGCTTTTCTAAATTAACTAACATAGATGGTCAAACTGTGGCACAAAAACCCAACAGCGTGTGTTTTTTCATAAGACTCACTCACTTAAATAAGCAGCTTAAAACAAAATTAAAAACAAGTTTCTCCAGAAGAAAAGGCAGTGAGTTTATGTTTGCTTCTATCCTTTCTTCTTCCAAGTTTTTCTATTTTATAAATTACTCTCACCAAAAGTGTTTTCATATTAAATGTAGAGTAAAGAACAAGATTATCTCTTTGAGTATCAGCAGACATACTAATTTGGACAGATTCTCATCTGCCAGCTGCTGGAAGAGCTTCTTTCTGTGGAGCTATGTCAAAGTACCCAAGCCAAAGGTTTGGACATTTTTTTTGAAAGAAGTACTTGCGGTGACTTATGTGCTAGTTCAGGCTGCTATGTTGGATTTGGATGAGACAAACCTCTTTTAAATGTTTTTTCCAAAAAGGAAAAACTGTCTTGTCAGTTCCCTGAAGGCCTGCTCTGCAGGGCTTTATGGCCAGCTTCTTTTTTTTTTTTTTTTTAAACAATTCTCTAATTGCTACCTTTCCTAAGCCTTTTAATTTGTATGTCATAGTATAAAGTTTTCTGTGGTTGCAGAAGTCCTTATTGAATGTCAGCATGTACTCCATGAAAACACCTGACTAAGTAGGAACCGTCTAACCCTTGGGAGTTATTGACTGCTGCCTCCAAGGGCGTAATTAACAAGTGGCAGAACTTGCCATGTGGGTCATGTTTTACAAGATCCCACAGTATCGGTATTGATTATGATTAGATTAGATTAGGTTGATGGTAAATGCTTATTTAAGTTATGAGATTTTCAGGCAAATAGTGAATATCCTGTCATGAGCACCACCAAGCACATTTTGAACACAAAAACACTTTAAAATGATAGTTATAATCATCATATATGCAATACCTTGAGGCACGTGTATACGCAAGATACTGAGCATGCCAGAGAAAAGCCAGGTTCCTGTATTTAACACCTTACAAGCTAAAGGCACAAATGAGTTCAACACACTAAGAGGTAATTTTACATTAAAAAGAACAGCTTACGGAAACCTCTGTTCTGTGCATGCCTGCCAGCTAATGGCACATACATAGAAGATGGCAGCAAATACAGCTGGGCTGGCACACCATGTGTTATTGCCTTGACACTGATTCTAAGGAGACTTTCATAAACTTGTACAAGGGAGAATGTTATTTTTCAGTCCCTCAAAATATGTAGGTGTTTTTTTGAGTCCTGAAAATTTCATGCATCTGTCAGAAAATTTCTGTTTTATTCAACAAAGATAGAAGAAGCCAAGATGATTTTGCTGCCCAAGCCAGGGTGTCTGTTGGCCTTTAGATGTGCTAAAGCATCCGAGGCATCTGCACACAGTTGCAGACGTGACAGAGGACGTAACAGAGACCATGCCTTTGCAAAGCTGCGGCTGAAGGGAATCCTGAAGTATCTCATATATCTCTTGTTGCCTAAGGTTAGGCAGCTGAATCTCACCCATTTTTTATTTTCATGTGCCACTTGAATTTTCTAATGTCTTCTGACCCTTTTTTTCTCCTGCTGTTTTGCTCTTACTTCCTTAGTAACAAAGTGGGAAAAGTCTAACAGGAGGAGAGATAAAGAAGAAGAAAAGAAAGAAAGAAGAAAGAAAAAAAAAATTGAACATTTCTTAATTTTTAAAAGTCCATACAAAAGGAATCAGAACTGTAAAAAGCTTTACAACAAAACATTTTTATTGGTTTAAAGTGTCTGATCCACTCTACCTACTAATGCCTGGAAAACCCTCCACCTCATCTGTGAATGCTCTTTTCCCAAGTATAAATAACTGGCAGATTGATTCAAAAGCCTTGTTGTGCCACAAGCGATCAGATGATGGAAACAGTGCAGTGAAGCTTCTGACAACGTCAACCCAGGTTAGAGCCTTCTGCGTGGTCTGGAAGACAAGTCAGAGGGCCATGAATGGTGATGCTGTTGCTGACCTCCTGAATGGCCTCGGTTGCCCCACTTCATCTTCACTGGGGTAGCAGGAAAGAGTAATGAACCCCGGTGCGGTGTCATGAAGATTCATGTCAAATAGTCCTCTTAGCTGCCTGCAAGAATTATTTCAAAACCTCATCTGAGAGAAAAGCTGGTTTTACTGGCAAATGAGCATAGAAAATGAGAGTAGAAATTGCCCTTCTAGCAGGAAAGACAGCAGATCTTCAGACTGTGAAGTCTGTGGGTGTTTGTGTGTGTATGTGTGCAGCAGGGGAAGGAGCAATAATTTACTACTTTCCAAAAAGCAGCAGATGGATCTAACTCCCTTGATATTGGAAGTGCTTGGTCCTAGAGTTGCTGATTTGACTCAGCTCTCTTTTCAGCCAAGGCTGAATGAGATGCTATGGCCACAGCCAGAACTACCCCTGGATGTAGTTCTGGAGAAGGAGCAGGGCTCTGTGGCAGCAGATCTGGGGCTCACCACTGGCTGAGGCCTCTGTGCCTCTTCCTAGGAAGGCTCCAAGAGAAGTGACCATACTGCCTTGAGAAGTCAGACGATGGAAAAAGAAAGAAGCTGGGCTCCCACCAGGCTTTCAAATCTGGGCACATCCTGAAACACGACAGGCTCCAGAAAGAAGATATGTGCAGTTCACTCAGGTACAGAAAGCTGCATTATGAAACTTCTGTGCTGCTTTCATATTACAATGTCTTTAATTTTTTTTTTCCTCTGAGGTTTTATCTTCTCCTGGGCACAACATGCTCTGCCATTAGGGTTGCCTAGCTTTGATGGCAATGCCATCCCTCCTTTGCCCTTCAGGCAAACATGTAATAGCCCTGTTTGCTGCATAGTTGGCAACTAAGATGTGATGGGAGAGTCTGACAAAGAAAGGCTCTGTGGCCCTGGTGCGTATGACGGGCCAACTGTCAAGGGCAACATGGTGACTTCACCAGCTTTGAAGATCTTGGCAGGTGGGAAATAGCAGGGAGTTTTGCACTCATCTCTGTGACCATCACCCTCCTCACTCAACCCTCCTGTTGTCTAGCCCAGCTCTCACAGACACATGGATCCGAGCAGAGCAGAGCAGGCAGCTATATTTCTTCCGCAGCACTGAAATTTTCAGCCAGTGTGGCCTGTTGGGTCAGCAGTAATTCTACCCATGCCAGTGCCCTCTGATGCTGTGTGCAGCCTGGGATGAAGCAGGGGAAACCCAGACTCAGCTGTGCCGTGATCTGTACAGCGGCAGCCAGCCACGGACTGCTGCTACTGCTCAGGAGCAGGAAAAATGGCACAGCCAGTCTTCATCAGCATCTTTGTGGTGTAGCCCGTAATCCTCCACACATGTTCTACCAGGCAAATTATCAAAGCAGAGCTGTGAGTGTCAGTAAAGACTCTCCAGCATCCTTGGGTGATAATGTTCAGTTGTTTTCACAGACTTGACTTGAGCCAAGTTTACAAAAGCAGGCAGAGAGCAGTCCAAAAGCGAGCACAAGACAAACACATAAATCAGAGGGTACAGATGGATTCTCTCTCACCCAACTCTGCTGCAACCAGCAGACTACAGTGAAGGCAGTGTACCTTCACTCCTGCCATTCCCCAAGAAGCATCTCTGCTTCCAATCCCCCCAACACCACTTTTTCTCCCTGGCAGCAGCAGGATTCTCTTTCTCTTCCATGGCAGTATCTTGATGTCAGCTATATCCTGCCACCAAAAGGCTGGGACCTAGCCCCACCACTGAGACCTGCTCAGGCCAGGATGAGGCATCCAAATGCCGAGCCTGCAAGTTCATGCTGGGGCAATTCAAGAGGTTATATTAAAGCAGGCAGCTGCACACTGTCCACGGGACCTCTCCTCTGATGGTCACCGACCCTGTCGCGCCGATGGCAGAGAAGGAGGATGTGCCTTGTCTTTGCTGCAGGAGCTCACAGCCAAGGTGCTAATCTGTGCCAGAGAGAAAGCACCAGCCGCATCTCCCTCGCGGCTGCTCACCTGCAGAGGTGATACCCTCCAGCAACATGTCGAGGCGTGTACTTTTAGAAATCATCCCAGTGTGACTTGGCAGGGCTTTATGAGCTAGGGCCCTTGGAACAAGCCCAAACAGCCCCACCACGGGCTGGCTGGTCGTGAGATGGCCACCAGCAGAGCTGCTGCAGCCTTCCTGCCGTGGAGGTGATCTGGAAAGAGGGGTTGTCACCATGCGATTGTAAACTCCTCATGGCAGGGCGCATCTTTCATCCCTCTGACAGCACCAAGCATGACAGAGAGAAGCAGGGGGACAGTGCCTAGCTGACCCCTTTTGGCACTCCCCAAACATAAATGTTTATTAATAATAATAACACAATAAAGAGAGGCAAAGAAGAGCAGACCCTGCAAAACAGTGCAACAGTTACCTGCCAACTGAACCCTAGCAGCAGCAACAATAAACATGGTACAAGTAGAAATTATCAAAGACAACTTGGGAGGAAACCACAAGAAATGGCAGTTGAGCCTTATTAGTGCTATAAATCATAGAACTGGTTTCAGTTCCTGCAGCTCCTCACAAGCCGTATGACGCTGTCTCTCACACAGCAAGCAATAGGGGTCTGCACAGCCTGGAGGCACAAAACAAAGCAGGCGGGGAGAAGCGTCACTTTTTACCAAAGTAATTCTTAATTTAATTGTAAATCAAAGGCGGGGGGGGGTCTGTTCCTGTCTGTGAGCAACAAAGAGCAGAGCGAGATGTGTGTGAGGTGGGAGAAACGTGGACTTTCTGGGGTTTGGAAACTTCTTCAAGAGTGTGTTCCAGGCAGATATTCTCACAAGTTTATTTATTTATTTGAAGATTTGCTGCCTCTGCGCTCTGCGTTTGCCTGGTTGTCCTTAAGCCCATCGTACATCTTTAGGTTTTTTTCCCCAGGGGTGATTTTGACAACAGGAGCTACAATGTTTGATTCCTCCTCTGACTCCCCTCTGAAGCGGAGGGGGCAGAGGGAAGGGTTAGTCCACCCCACCTCTAATTTTAACAGTGTTTGAAGCTTCTTGAAGCATACGATCGTTTTTTACCTGGGACATTCCCATCCCCAGCCATTGATGTGTGTCATTGATTATCCTTCTTTTCCTGCATAGAAAATTCATCCTATACTGAATTCTCTCAGCAGGACTTTAGACTCACCGATAACCACTCTTATCTACCTTATTCAGGGAGGCAATGAACCTAAGAATTAATAATAATCATTATTTATTTTTAGTATTATTTAAGAGCCAGCAATGTGCTCAGGATGGTAAGAGACCAAAGATGGAGACAGCCATGGCCTCAAGACAAATTCTTTCACCCACTAGGGAAAACTCTGGCTCCCAGGAGTAGCTCCAGAGACTTTAAAGGGAGTCCCCAAACCAGAGATAAATCCCAAGCATTAAATTGTGTTTTTAAAGCACGCCTAAACAACAGCACGCTGATCATTATGTGATGCCTCATGTACTACTGCATCACAAGGAATACCTAGTAAAGACATAACCCCAGCAGGTAGCACAGTGTGGAGCAGCAAAGCAAGTGACAAAGACTCAGACCAGAGTGCTGTAAGTTCAAAGGAGGAACAAGTGAAATTCTGTGTCTTACTGGGTTTGCTTTAAGTTTGAATTATTGATTACCTTCTCCTGGCCAGTAAGAAGACAAGAGTCACACAAGCCCAATTGTTTTTGTTCTCAGAAACCAATCCTTAACCATCTCACATGAAATACAGTAAAAGCTTTCACATCTGCAGGCTCAGGCTAGATGAAGGGATTGTGTCTGGAGCTGCACATTAGGAGAGGAAGCACCACTGGGATGGTGAATTCTGATTACAAAGCACCCATGCAGGCATTGGAATACTCGCTAGCTTGCTTGTGTCCTCTGCATGTCTGCAACGCCTAATAAATGAGGGACCGTTGGTGGAAAAATGATAAACACAAGGCAGTATTTTTGTCCTGCCTTGTGTTACTTCCTTGCAGCAGCACTGAGCATTTGGAGCAGATTCTCTCAACCAACTAAGCTGTGCTTTGCAATAGCACAACCTCAGAGGAGAATGCCATGGTGGCTTCAACCTGCCACGCAACCCCCATTTGGTCCTTGATGCAACCACTTCAGCTAGAGACATCTTAAAAAGGCTAAAGTAACCCACTCTTCCAGTCAGACAGGGAAACCGTAGGTTCTGCATTGCCAGCAGCTACCCAGAGGGAAAGGCACGGCCCAGATGGATCATTTCCAGACCACAGGTACCGCGTGCGGCTGAGGCAAAAGCAGAAGGTGGGTTGTTCACGCTTCTGAGTGTTAAGTGATCAGCAGCAAATGGTTCATGTAGATACACTTCTCTGCATTCATTGAGCTGCAGGAGCCGGTTTGGTCTGTAGGCTTGTGTGAGGCTAGGGAGAGAAAGATTAGCAGCCTGGCCCTGGCAGGGAACAGCAGCTGACACTACGGTTTGGTGATCACAGTCTAAGCCACCCCCTGCCAGATGAAGCTGTCCTACTAGCCTTCCCTGCCTCCTGCCACTAGTTCTCACCCTGAGGTCATCTTCATCTTTGGCTTCACGAGAACTGATCCCTCACACACACTTTTTTCCCTTGGTTAATTTTAATTCAGACTAATTCCTTCATTCAGGTCACTGTGTGGCCTCACATGCTTTTGCATCCAGCAAGTGAGTGAGTGCTGGGACGCAGGACCAGGCAGCCAGCAGGAGAGCTTTCTTCTGCTCAGTACAGCAACTGCTTATTGCCACTGGGGTTTTTGGGTTTTGTTTGGGTTTTTTGAAGGGAAACTCTCAATTATGGGGCAGAACATTCAAGCTCTGGCTCTCTGCTTATGGCTCCAACACATTCACAGTGATCTTGTGCTCCTGAGTAAGAAAAACTCATGTGAACTTTCCTCAGACATGGACCGACCACAGGCTCTGCTAACATGCTTCTGTGTTACGGGCAACCTCGTAAAACTTTTAGGGCATACGGTATGAACTCCACTGTCTTGCTGGGCACACACCTTATGCTGACTGGTGCGTTGCCAAATTTCTGGGTGTAAAGATAATCTATGCCATTGTCTGAAGTCCAAGATAGCCTGGACTTCTTGCAGTCATGCTGTAGGACAGCCTACAGGAGCACATCAGGTACTGAAACATTTTGTGTGCAGCTGCTGTTGCTGGTAACTGGCAAAGCAAAGAGTAATAGGATACTTGGCTTTGTTCTGACTCAGTCTGGTTGAGCTTTTCTGGGTGCGACCACTGCTTTCAGTAGCAGTACCTATATAAGCCTGCTTGAAATGACTGTGAAGCTCAGGCTTGATCAATCAGTCTTGCTCAGGGAACAGGGCTGTGTGCAGTTTCTGAAAATAAGCACATCACACCAAGAGTTACCCAAAAGCACATCACTTCCTCCTCCTCAACAAGATCATGAAGCCCGAAAATTCATCTGCTTCTTCCAAGATCATCTTCTGATCCCCCCAGTACCGAGCCGGGAGCCTGGAGGCAGCACTGTGCCAGGCCAGCTGCCAGCCTGCAAGAACATTCCAGCAGAGTGAGCATCCAGGAGTCGTATGTGGTTTTGCAGGGGCCACGGAATGGGTGACGCAGGGAGCCATTACAAGAAGCCGCTGCTGCACAGCATGGGAAGCCTCCCTTCGGGATGGAGGAAGCTGCCCCTTTCCCTCCCACACAAGAGTGCCGCTTGCCATGTTTCTGACGGGGGCGGGTGGGGAGGTTGGTATGTCACTTCATCACACACCTATTTTAATCTGCCAAGACTTGCATGGCTTGTCTGAGGTTGAGTCAGACCACAGGAAGTGAGAAGAGGCATATGCAGGTGAAAGAGGAGGAGTTTGACCCTCTCAGATAGGCTGGTTGGTGGAAAGGAAGGATTGAGATGTAATATCCAGTAATATCCCTGGACCAAGCAGACATTTGATCCATAATCCCAGCCTCCCTTCCATTCTCCAGGCAGTACAATGAAAATATCCACTGCACTAAGGATTTTTTAAACAATTAATCTGTAGGAGTCTTCAGGAACTTGCTTCAAACTTTCAGGCCTTTCTCCTCAATCTCATCAGCACTGAAAAATGTAAAACAGAGAAGGACAGGTTATTTTATTTAACAGAGCACAAGCACACAAACTAAGCTAAGGGTTTGGGATACTGCATTTGTAGCAGTGATGCTGGCTAGGGCTTTGGCCTATTACTGACACGTTCAGGACTCCATTTCCCAACTCATACTGTGCAGTGTTTGTCTAAGGATGTGAAATGCCTGCGACAGAGCCAATTTGTGTATGACACCAGTCATCTTGCCAGATCCAAACAAAACTGATTCCAACAGCAGGTTGAGGTACTGGAAATGGAAATGGCCCTGACACTTGATGGTGAGTGTGGTCTGTCTTGTCTTGATAATGCTGTCTCTGCTGGCTGCCTTCACTGTCCATAGCCTTTGCCTTCTGCTGGAAGTTTCTCCCATCCAGGCTGTCCCCTGCTCCCCTCTGTGCCATACTGACCCACCTTCCTACTTAAAATCAACTTCCAAACCCCATTTCTGCTGTCCTGGGTCCGTCCATCACTGCATTCCCTTCTAAAGTGTAACCAGGCTCCAGATTTTGATACAGGTCTGTTAAAGTGAACTAGCATCTGATTAGACCCTCCAAATAGCGTTATCTTCCCACCCCTCTCATTACTTAGAGCTATTCTGAAGACAATAGATGATCAGATGTGCCCAGGGAAACAGCTGGGGTAAGCACAGGGATAGAAAAGCTAACTTAGGAGAAAAGGCACGGAGAGAAAAACAGTGAACCACACTTTCAAGTTTTGCCAGCATAGCAAAGAGTGTGGGAACAAATTACAACTGTCAGTGAGATACCTCTGGCAATGAAAGCCCCAGTTTCTTCAGGAAACTGGTGTAAGTTATACTGGCAAAAGCTGTATCTCCAGTAGGAGTTTGTCAGAAAACCCTTCCCAGGGTAGGCAGAGCCAGCGATATTAAAAGGCAATAATATAGCCCAGCTGTAGGAAGCCTCTTTTCATGGGGAGAAATATTTTCCTGTGACAAGTCTCAAGCAGTTAAGCTCCAGAGAGCTTCACAGTACACGCAGAAGCTTTGTACATTTTCTATATGAATATGTATTTAATTATGGCTCCAATGCAGAACACATTAACATAAATAAAGAGGAGAAATGGAAAGCAGGAAAAGAGGGAGGGGAAAGGTCTGGTTTTCACCTGTCTCCGTTAGCAGCAGCCCTGACTCCTCATCATTCTAGGGAGGACACAGAACTCTGCGTGGACATTCCAGCTTACCTGTCTGCTCCCAGCAGCTAGGGTCAGCCTCCTCAGCCCTGCTGGTATTGCTTAGGGATTAGTACATGTAGGACCACGGTCAGATAACCAGGAACCAGCATGGTAAAGAAAGATAATATGTTGAGGAGCCAGGAAAGATGGGGGTAGTTGTTGGGGGTTTTTCTGAGGCCATCTGCAGACCCACAGACCCTGAGAAGAAGAAAAGTTAGCCACAGGAAACCCTCTGTCCCCACATGTTCTAGAGCATTTACATTGAGGGAGGCATCCCTCCAGGCCAGCAGAGCTTTCTTCTGACTGCAGGCACCTGCCACAGGCTCAGTGTCTGAGGGCGAAGTAGGGCTCTCTCCCGGACCCCAGCCCTCCACCACTGTGACTCCAGTACAGCCCTGACACAAGGACTTCCCTTACCTGCTGCTTTTTGGGGACCTGACCTTACACGGTAGCTTCCCACTGCTGTATTAACCCTCCACCTCTTTTGCTACCCATGGGCAACTGGGATAGCACACATCTCCGTGTCTCAGCTCTCCTATTCCCATTACTTCTTCCTCTGCCTGGGAAATGATCCTTCCCACAACGAGTGCTTTACGTTACCAAATGATGGGGAACAGGACAGATGAACAAGAATGGTGGTGCAGGAGAAGGAAAGCTTTGCCTGAAGACCAAGGCAGAAAGCTCCCCTGCCCAGTACATGGTGATGACTTGTAGCCCATCAGCTTTCTGAAGTATATAAATCATGTCCTTCGCAGAGGACAGCAGAGGGTTCCTTCTACTGAGACTCTGCCCTGACTGCTCAGGACCAGAGATAAAGGCCTCACATTTCGTTTTATTTTTTAAAGCAGGGGCCTTTGCCAGAGGCCAAATACTCTCTTGTTTCTGTACCAACACTCTCACGTGCCCATCTTCAACTGGAGTTCACAGCAACGTCCTCAAGGATACGATGAACTTCCAAAATGTGCAATACTGTTTGATCTTTCATCACTGTGCTTCAAAAATGCACTCTGAGGGAAATATAAATCTGAACTATTGACAGAAATCCCCCCCTTTTGTTTGCAATCCAGTCCCAGCATTGCTAGCAGCAGTTGAATTCTACCTCAAAGCTAAAAGGCCGAGCAGAAACTAGCTGTGCCTGGTTTGTTTCTAGGAAGCACCCTCACATGAAACACCCACTCAAAGAAGGCCAAACCCAAAAACCTCTTTCAATGCATGTGGCTACTTGGCATCCCATCTGCTCTAAAGGTCTGCTGTTGCCACTGGAGTTGACAGGATTAATATTGAAAGAACTTTTTTCTTTGAAAAAAAAATCCATCCTGTAGACAGGGTAGAAAGTTTTAGCCTCTTGTGGTCAAGGCTGGCTGATCCTGGTACCTACATTCAGGGCTGCCTCGGCAAGTGCAGAGCTGTTTAACTATTGACAAAGAAGAAAGTCCTCCAACCAGGCTATGCTTCATTTTAGGAAGAAAAAACAACTCTATCCAAACTGGCAGTGCTTGAAAGTTCTGCTTCTTTGTATTTTTAACATCAGTGCACATAAAGAAAATGCAAGGCCTAGCCTGAACAGTAGCAATGAGTGCTTAATATTCTCTTTGCATAACCCTAACAAATCAGTGCATGATTTAAAAATGTCACTGCACATCTGTGTTTGGTGTGTGTTGCTGCAAAGTGGGGCAGGAGGAGGGGGAACGTGAAGAAGAAAAGCAGTAGAGATCCTGCAAGCTATTTACCTCTCTGCTGAATAATTTCCCTGGCACTTGCTGCAAAGCAGGGATGAGCGCTGAACTCCTGCATGGCCAGGAGGGTGCCTCTGCAGGAAGACTCCGGGTCCTGCTGCAGCACTTGGCCTCTGAGAGAGCACTGCGGCCAGGGGCTGTTAGGGGCTGCCCATAACCTCTGCTGCTTCACGTGCAGATATCTGTGAGATCTTGCCTTTCTGCAGGTTTACAACAGTAACGGCTAAGGTTTGCAATGAAGGGTGCTCAGAATTAATCTTCTAATTCTTATTTTGGTGGCAAAAGAGAAGCTCCAGGGTTTTTTCCAGCAAATCTGCATTTATTGCTTTAATGAGGAAGCATGGGGTCTGCTCCCTCCATACATCCCCAGAATACAATTCATAGCCCATTAAGCAGCACTTCCACAGATCGTAACTGACTTTGGATGAGACCTGGCTTGCCAGAAAACACAGGAGCAGACACAGCTTCGCACACCAAATCACCCACAGCTCTCTGGGAGCACAGTTGTTTTCGTGGTGAGTGCCTCTGGGGCTTCCCCAGCTGCTCCCACTAGCAACCTGACGTACTTCACTCGTGTCCCAGGCACTGAACAAATTCTCAGTGGGTTGAACAGAAAGTACCATCATCTCATGGTGATAGGCCACCATGTGCCTTTCAAAATGTGAGCAGAGAGACGTTCTGGAGAAATGTGTACTGCCTGTGCTGTCCAGCTCCAGAGATAAATAGAGGACAAGTCTCCATGGCTGCCAGTCTGGCACCTCTCATGGGTAATAAAATATGCTTGATGCTTTTCAGGCTTTTCTACAAATAATCAGAACTGTTTGTCACTACGTTGAAGGAATTAGAGTTTTTAGACACTGCTGGAATGATTAAATAGAGGCCTTTCTTTCAGAAGGGCATGAAATTTAGCTGAAAAGCAGGGTTTGTGAGTTTTCCACTGGGCAGACAAACTAGCCAGGACAAACTAGCAGGAAGAAAGGCAGGCTCTCCAAGGGGGCGGATTTCCCCAAGTAGCGTAGGAGCACAAAGCCCACTGACCTTGAGCATGGTGGCTGCTCCTAAGCCTGCCCGTGTTGCTGTGTGGGATGAAGGGGACAGAGAAGACACATTACAGTGAGTCAGTCAGCCTCTGGGACACATAGGAGGGTTGTGGCAAGTCCCATGGCAGTGTACAAGAAGGGAGAGGACTGAGACCCAACCTGGGAAGAGACATTAAATTCTCGGTGAGGGGGACGGTGGTGGGACATGAAGAAGAAGTTGCTACAGGAGCTGCCAGAGAATGGACTGAGTAGTGCTGAGGAAAAGGTTCTGTAAGTTGTCAGCACAGAAGCGATCACTGAAGTGTGCAGCAGGATAAAGCTACCTAGGGACAAAGTGAGGAGTCAAGAGAGGGACTTGGGCAATGTCCTAAGGAAGGCTGATAGTAGGCAGGAGAAAAGCACTGAAAGAAGACAATGCAGGAACACCTAGAGAGGTAGGATGAAAACCAGGAGCGTGAAAGGCTCTGGAGGACCTCGGGAAGAAAGCTTTTCAATAAAGGAGGAATGATCCACATCAAAGGCAGGCAACAGGCTGGGAAGGAGGCTTCAGAGTGTGCCAGGAATAACAACTGTGCCTCAGCTCATGTTGTGTTCCCTCTCCCCCTGCAGCACCATCCTCTTCTTTACATTTCATTTGTAAACTCTTCAGGGCAGGGACCTGGGCCTCCTCCCTGTCTAGCAGTTCAAGCAATCATTTGCTGTTCGTACCAAGAATATTAATTGGATGAAATGCATGTGTGCTTTTAAATACAGGGGGGTGATATATACCTGAAACCACGTTGCCATTGATTTACTCATTGTACTGCCACCCCAAGAGTTCAAAACCCTGCATCAGGTCCTTGCCCTCCTTCCCCTCTATGGAAATTGGGAGGCTGTATCAGAGAAGAAAAGAATACATCATGGGAGAAAAGAGGGAATTGTTTTAGCTTCTGCTTTTTCAGTTTCCCAGGATCATCCCCAACACAGATGCAATAATCTCAGTACAAACATTCAACCTTAAATGCACATAAAATGCACTTGTAATTCTGCAGAACCTGGCTACCCTTTCTCTCTTCACTCACTTTTGCTCTCCTGCTGCCACAGAAAACCTCCTTTCCATGCTGGCTGGTGGCCTCCAGCACCTACCATGCACCTCAACCTGCAATGGCAACTTGCAAGATCCCAATTCTTCCAGCCCCTGCCTATGCAGTAAGAGGTGTGTTCAGCCCAGAGAGTCTTTAAATATATTCCTAAATATTTATACTGTAGTTAGCAGCAATCCAGGAAGGAATTTAAGTGTTTCTTTGTGTGTCTCTAGCTCCAGTGGCACTTAAAGCACGTACATAAGGGCTTTGCTAAATGCGAGTGCGCCTTAATGCACACTTAATTTCTTTGCGGTCTGGGCCCAAATGTTTGCCTATATTGCAGTGATCAAGCTCTGTCTCTTGATTTCCTGTCTGCAGTACAGGGATAAAGAGAACAGATGATGATGTGTGATGGAGACCCCATTGGCCTGACCTTGGGATTGCTGAATAACTCATGACTGGCAAAATCCTGGATTGATTTCAGTTGGATTTTATGAGGCATGGAGCTGGAAAGACTGATTTTTTCCCTCCTCATTACATGGCAATGACTAGCCTAGCCATGGTTCCTCATCCCGCATTCAGTATTTCCCATGTCTGCTGGATGCCAAGTACTTTCTTTCTTCTGTTCCTAGTGCCCTGGTTTTTAACCTTTTTTAATTTGTAGACCCTGCATATTTTCTAAGGTAGAAGTGCCCCTCTTTAGAAATTCAGTAGCCATGGGCCTGTCCACGCAGGACAGAATTTATGACAATGCTGAAACTAGTTTTTCTTGCTGCTTTCTACAGACGCTTACAGGTCCGTAGAGAGCAGAGTGCCAAGCACTACCCTGGCTCCTACAAAGGCTTTTGTCTGCACCCAGTTTCAAGTGCCACCAATGACCATCAGTATGTGAAAAACATTGTTTGGATTTAGACTGGGACAAAGTCCCTGTCAACCAAAACTCCTTATCATTTTGCCTTCCCTGTTTAAGTGAACCTATTCTCTGCTCTTGGTAAATTCAAATTTTAACACTACAGATTTTCTGCAACAGAACACTGCCTTGATAACCATTTAGTATGTAGACGAGGAAGCAATTAATAGTGAGCAACAAAGAGGAAAGAAGATTACTGCCTTTTAATCTTTCATTTATTCTGTGGATAGCTAATAATTACTTAAACGTTATGGCCATTTACTATTACTTGCCAAGTTTCACAAAGCCCAGTTTCTATAATCATCTTTGAAAATAGTAAAGGAAACTACATATCTAATAGAAAGAAGCAGTTTCTGAGGGTATAGTCACAGAAATTCTAGACCACATAGTAAAGGTTTTTAGGCACCTGCCACTCACTAAAACCAACAAAAATTAGACACTGTTAATGCTCTTCCAAATCTGGATCCTCATGACTACAGTACTTGCTGTCAAGTGTTATGATGGTAGAAAGCTGAGATGAAATTAAAGCCTACATCTACTCACAAGGGGCACAAGCTGTTTCTCTGTAGTTGTTCTTATTTTTGTTTTTAAACCAGAACTGCAGGACAAGCCTTTTCTTCCCATTGCCACAGTGTTAATAGAAGCCATGTTTTCAGCTCTGATAACAGTAAAAAAAAAAAAAAAACTGTGGCAAACCAGTTGTGACTTACTTGCTTAGTATCAAAAGCCACAGGATAAAACGTGTAACATCTGTGTCTTCAGCTGCCATTGTGGGGCTCAGACCTCTCCTTCCGCCAGACAGCAAGAGACGCCACGACAGCAAACTGGCATGTACAGTCAGAGCTGGAGAACGGCCATGGACCAGAGGTGAGAGCCGGGTGCTGGGCCCCAGCAGTCCAGGCTATTTCTGGTTTTGCTACCAGCTGGGTAAGCACGAGGGAGCTGCTTGCGGTGGTGAGGCTGAAAGTCTTTGCTGGCACAAATCACCTGCTTTACATTCTGCGAGGGGTTTGCTGTGGCTTTGCAGGGGGTTTGCATCATGGCAGGTGGTGCCCGATTGTCCTCTGTGCTCTGCAGGCTTAGCTGGAGCAGCCTGGGCATGCAGGTCAGTCCAGAAGAGCTCAGACCTGCTGGTCTTCCAGGTAAGCCACAAAATCTGCCCCTTTTCCTTGGGTTTTGTCAAGGGAGGGAAAATACAGCAGTAGTGATTGGCAGGAGGCAAGCTGCTGCTGGGTGAGAGCTTTATGTCATTGTCTCCTTTAATTTCACCATCACTAGCTATGTCAGTGAGTTTAAATATGAGCAATGGTGTTGCTCAGTATTGTCAAGGGCATGCAGAGCCCCAGCCTGGTATCTAAATGAAATCCACTGAAAAATGACTAAACAGGATTAGCACAACCTGAGTGCAGATACAACACACACGCATGCTCATGAATCATCCTACACCTATATGCAGAGGCGCAACAGCCCACATCAGAGACAGCAGAAGAAACTGGTGTTGGCATAACGGGATCAAGCCCTTCCTCCAGGCAGGGCATTGACTGTAGCCCCCTGCGAGGGCAAACGCAGCCCTGTAAGGGTGCTCCCACCCAGGCAGGTGCCTCCAGACAACTGAGGAACTGGTGCATGGCAGGGCTGGTGTGGTGCAGGGTGCTGACCTCCCATCCGCTCGCCCCTGCTGCAGCCCCTCTGCTGGGGCTGGCTGCAAAAGCTCCAAGGGCTCCTGCACCTCAAAGCCATCATGCACATGTGGGTGAAATCCCTCTCCGTGAGAACCCCTGGAAGCCAAGGAGGGAGGAATGAAACTCTCACAAGCTTAGAGTCCTGCTGCAGGCAGCTGCCTGCGATGCGGTCCACTCAGGCTGCAGGCAGGGAGCTGGTGTTGCAGGCAAAGCTGTTCACACAGGAGCAAGACCTCCTCGGGGGAGGGCCCCAAATTCTGCCATTTGTTTCCCTTTTCGATCTGACAGGGCAGAGACAGATTTTATTGAGCTGCTGAGCAACTCGTGAGGCCTGTCTACTCACCGAGGCTTTTCTGAGAGCGTGGGTTGAGAGGTTTATTGGATCAGGGGATAATTTAGTATCCATTTTTCACAGCATGTCCATTCATATTAACCTGCCCTCACAGTCTGTTTCCCTCCCCGCCACCCCTGGGTACTGGAGGGATAGGGGTGGAGGGAGAGCCTTGTCTCCGGCTGTTTGTTTGCAGTGGGAGTCCTGGGTCCCCAGAAGCACGGTGCTCCCCCAGCATGGGCAGGAGTGTGGGGCTGGATCACTTTACTGGCACCACCGCTCCATTTTTTCAGGGTGGGAGGAAGGGGGCACTGATGAGATCTGCCAGCCCGCCCCCCAAATGCCGCTCTCCTACCCTGCACCAGCTCCTCCCAGCAGACAAGAGGGGTTATTTCTAGAAGGCACATTAACCGTAAGAGAACCTGTGCCTCCCGGACAAAGCTGTCCACCCCACCAGTCAGGAGACACACGAACATGCCTCTCCTCCTGCCTGGCTGCTGAGGACGACCCACAGGGAGATGGGCAGAGCTGCTCTGAGTTCAACATTGGGTACACCAGGTTTCCCCTGCTTGAAAGCCTTTACCTCTGCACACCTGCTCCTTTAGACAACGGTACAAGTTGTCCCCAGGGGTCATCTGAAGCAGCACCCTATTGCATCAGCCCACCTCAGGCTGGGACTGGAAGCCCAGCTCTTTGAATGTGATGAGCTGGTTGCCTTTTGAAGGGTCCCCCATAGCTACCTTTGATCCAAAGCTCACCTAAAGTTCTCACTTGGAGGTAACATCAAAGATAACAAGAAGAGTTTCTAGGGAACATCCAGGATAACAAGAAGAGCCTCTACCACTACATTAGCACTAAAGGCTAAAGAGAGAAGATGCAGGCCCATTGCTGAATAAGGAAAGTGATTTAGTGACACAGGGCACACATAAGGCTAAGGTACTCAATGCCTTCTCTGTCTCAGTCTTCATCAACAAGGTCTCCCAGGCCTCTGGGCTTAGAGGAAAACTACAAGCAAGTGGATAGGCATTGACTCTGGGATTGCCTGAGAGATCTTGCTCTCTTCAAGTCCATGAGACCCAACAGTTGCATCCAAGAGTGCCAAGAAAGCTGGCCCGTGTCCTTGCAAGGCCACTCTCTAACATCTTTGAAAGACTGTGGAGGTGCAGGGATTTCCCTGACAACTAAAGGGAAGCAAATGTGAAGCCTGCCCATACCTACAGGAAGGTCATCAAGATAAAGGGAACTGGGAACTTCACCAGTGTGTGTGGCAGGAAAACAAGAGACAACAGGCATAAATTGAAACAAGAGAGATTCAGACTAGATGAAACGAAAAAAAATTCCCCATGAGGAAAGTCTGGCAGTGGAGCAGGCAGCCCAGGAGGCTGCTTAGGCTCCATCCTGGGAGGTTTCAAGCCCCAACCAGACACAGCCCTGAGCAGCCTGGTCTGGCCTGGGGCTGACCCTGCTCTGAGCCTCCCAGGATCCCGTGCAGCCTGAATTATGCTGTGATCCCATGCTGAGTTGAATTGGACAGCAACAGTAGGAAATTAAAAATACAGAAATATAATCCTACTGTTGACACAAATAGCCCCAATTCTCCAGACTGCTTTCGTTCTCAGTCTGCTCTGACTTGTGCAGGAAGCCAGACTAGCTCTCAGCCAGGGCAGCAGTACAGATCTTTCCTCACTACTCCTTTGCCAGTCCGAAGGCTTGAGGCTGCTGCTGCTGAGAAAAGTGTCAGATGTGTACAAAGCAACTGCAGAGGCTGGCTGCTTCTTTGAGGAACCAGTCACCATCACCTCCACTTCTTTTCTGAACTCCCTTTCTCCCTTCCCTCTTCCATTGCTCCTTCAGTAAAAACCCAAAGAAGAAAGCAAGACCCCAGGACTCATCTTACAGGCTCTGTGTCCCACCTCTCCCTGTACCCCTCCACTCCCTAAACCTAGAGGAACTTCTACCAGACCACAGTCCCTCTCCTGGGGGGTAACGGCAGTACCCTGCAGCAGCTGCAAGGTGAGCAGCCTAACGATATTAAAGGTCCTTTCACCCTCCTTCCTAGCTGCGGCTGAGGCTATGCACAGCTCAGCGAGCCATCAGGAGCAGGAACCTCATCACAAGGAGCCCTGGCCAGAGAGACAATTTTGAGGGAAGGCTACAGCAACCTCATGCTTAGAAAAGATGCTTGAACTCCCCTCCTAAGTGGTCATGGAAGCTATTTTCATCTTCAGCTGCTGCAGATTTGTTCCTGGGATGGTGGCTGCACCAAGTGGCTGACACAGACCTGAGAATCAATCAAAAGTAATTGAAACAGAAGAGGCTCAGCAATCAACCTATTAGGCTGCTGGAGCCAGAAAAATGCCGCTATGAGGAGCCAGAGAAAGGGGAACCGACTTTCCTTCTGAAAACTTAATGTGAGGAAGAAGCTTCAGCTGTGCCGTCTTTTCTTACAAGAAGAATGAAAATCTGTGGAATGCTCTGTCTGTGTATTTTTGTCCCCTTTAATGGGAAGGGGAGAAAGGAAAGAAACCATTAAACCCTTAGCTGTAAAAAATGCCATCTCGTTCTCTTTTCTTTCCTTCATTCCCCCCCTCCATATGCAATAAAATGATTCTTTGCTCTCAATTGTTGTCTGCGGTGGCAGCGGTTGGAATGGGCTTTGTTTTTCTTCACTTCACTGCTCCTCACCGGAGGACTTCGCTGGCTGCAGCAACCTATTAAGCTGGTTGCTGGCTCTCTTCTGTCAGAGTGGGAGTTGCTGCCAGAGTCCGGTTATTTCCAAACGCCTGCATGAACCGGCTCCCGCAAAGCCAGACCTCAGAGCCATCGACAAGAGCGTGAGCCGAAGTATTAGGGGGTTGCCAACCTCCACTAATTAACAGTGTACACCCCTCCACCATCCCTTACCCAGGTTTCACAACCTTCTGGCAGGTGCCCCAAAGGGATTTACAGTGCTGAGCTTAAATATTTCATCTAAATCATTAGAGCAAAAAGAAAAATTAAATGTGATCTTTAAAAAGGAGGAGGAAAGCTTAACCACTTGCATTCATGATAAGGCATATGCGAAGAGAAAATGTAGCACTGAAAATTCAAATTTGGAGAGGACTGCGGTGTATGCTGGTAAAGCAATACCTTACCAGCCTTCTCAGAGAGCTGAAGTCTGAAGGGCCACCCAGTCCTGTCTCCTACACAGGTAGCGTGCTGAGCTGAATTACTTTGGTTACAGAGAATGTACTGACTTGACCCTGATACCAGAGACTCTTGTTGACTCTGAATTCTGCACAACGCATCCTTGGTTAGATGCGGTTATGAAACATAATAACCCCCACTACTGTCTAGATGAGTCCTCCCCCCACATCAATTTCTAATTAATTTGAAGGAAATGAAAACAAAGTTTCTCTTTTCCTCCTCACCTAGACAATACAGCATGGCAGGGAAAGGGGATAGATGTAGTATTATGGTTGAGGCTTTTATTTTGATCTGTACAGTGGGAATAAACTAGCTGACGAAGGGGATTTGCTTTCAGTTCTGGGGTGATTAGAGCAGTTCTGCCTTGTTCACACTGCCTATGAAGAGCCTGGATGTGCAATGTTTTATGTGCTCCTGGCAGTCCCCTACACCAGGGACATTTCCACAGGCTGGGCAGGCTGCGGAGAGGGCACTGACGACAGTGAGGTTTACTCAGGGGGGGTTCTACCTGACAGTGGTGTTACAGAGTCAAAGGGAAATATGTCCTGGGCTCTGCAGAGCAGTGCTCCAAATTTTATCAGTACTTGCTGCCTTCTGAGCATACCACTGAAAACATCTAGGCAAACTGCAGGTTTGGGGACCTTAGCAAGTCACACCTGCATCTAGCCAGTGTCTGTGCAATGATACAAGCACTTTTCAGATTCACCATCAACCACAATTTATGTGAGGGATGTGCTCTCCCTCTGGGCTTAAGCAATAACACTCCAAACACACTTTCAGAAAGACTATTGCTTTCATGAGAAGTTTACATGAAATAGCAGGGGGACTGAAAGGGGTGTCAGAAATCAGAAGCTGAAATTGTGTCCTAACACTGCTAAGAGAAAAAAATCAATTTTTTTCCCACTAACCCCCTATAGCAGTGCTTGATCCAGTATTACCCTCATCCTAGGGAGCAAAGACAATGATGCCATGCACTGCTCAGGAGTAATGCTGGAGTAATATGGGAGCTCATAATTGCAGGAGATCTATGTCCTAAAGCAAGCCTCCCCTGCAAATGCTGAGTCATCAGAAATGCAATGCCCTTCTGCCATCATCTGCAAACAGCATCTGAAAGAGGTATGATTAGACCACGGTTTGGAGCTGGGACCATCTGAATTCTGATGCTGGTTCTGATGTGTCCCTCACATGCACCTGGGGAGTGTTTAATAGGGCTCAGATGTTCAGAGGTTCTTAACATCTGTCACTCAAAGACTTTCAAGTGCATCGTGGGTACTTACATCCTCCAAAAAAAAATGGTATTTAACCTTCTGAAAACAGGCAGAAGAGGAATTAAGGTTAGTATTTGTAATGTGCTTTTAAGAAGAAAAAGGACTGAGTATTACTTTTAGTTCTTCATTGCTTCATGCAGTAGAAAGCTCGAAGATATAAAGATGAACAGCAGGATAGGACTGATATTAGTACTGGGAGTGTTCTTGGGTCATTTCTGTTTTTTTATGGGTGCCTTTATCAAATAAATGGATGGATTATATGCACCATGAAGGAATCATTCTGGACAGGTGATGTTTGTTCCATCAAAGGGACACTCTTAAAGGACATGCAAAGTCCCCTAAACTTTCCAGGATTAGCAGTGAGTGACCTAATATCTCCTCCCACCACTGGTGCCTAACACTTTACAGAAATTTATGCACAGAATGTGACAACTTGTCATGAAATGCTCAACTTCATGTATCCCATTTTCCTGTAGAGTTCTCTGCATAATATATAAACAGAGGGGGGTGGGGGAAATCTCTCTGAAAGCTCCTGCCAACTCACATCTATTTCATTCTTGTCTTTTGAAAAGAAACCTATTCCAGATGGTTTATCATTAGAACTTTTTATATCTCTGACGTTATGAAAAAACGGGAAAAAAATATGTAAGGTCAGTTCTAACACAGCCTGGATGCCCTCCTGAGAACTTTCCTTACTGAATCTGGGCCTGTAGATGCGTGTCCACCACAGGAACCAGTGGACTGCCCCAGGTCAATACAGCCAGCCATTGGATATTGCTGATGAGGCAGGATTTGGGCCAGCCTGTGACTGGGCAATTTGTTTTCCTGTCCTCAAAGATCTTACTCTTCCCAGGGCTTGGGCACCCAATGTACCACATGAGCAAATATGCTCGGACCAATGCAGGCAAGGTCATCCTTGCTGTGACCTGGGCAAGCTGTCCACATTTATATCAAGCGTCCCATGACACTCTACAAACAATATAGTGAACAGGAGCTGCAGTATCTCCCCCTGAACTGCATGCCCTCCTGTGTGTCAGGACTGCAGCCGGGCAGACAGCCAGCACACTGAGGGATGTTCTAAGCAAGGCCTCTGAGACAAACCTCTGCTTTCAATAAAGTGCCACAGAATTTTTAATGCCCATGCAGAGCAGGCAGCTGTTACCCAAAGGACATTCTCCACCCTAAAATTACATGGAAATTATTTGCCTCTGAAGCTATGTTTAGCCTACAGAGATTCAAACATATAATTCTAGGATATCTAGTTATTTGATTAAAATGCTAATATAGCCACCTAACTGCTAATGCTGCCAACCAACCGGACTCCCTAGGGCAGCGCTGTATGTTTGCTTTTCGTGTCTCACTCTAAGCCAGAGTCTCACCCTAAATCGGGGGATCGTGATCACTGCTTTAAGCTCAGGGGTTCAACCTCCCCAGCACAGTGACTCAGAAGAGCAGCCAGCTCAAAGGCTGGAGAGGATGCACAGAGGTTTGCCCACTGCTTCATTCCAGGCAATTTCCCTGTCCCACTATGAGCTCCCGAGCAGCAGAAGTTGTGGCGGGTTCCTGAGGAAGTTACGCCTGCTGAGGAGGCGCGTCTTCTACTGAGAAACTGCAATTTTTTAAAAGGAGCAGCTAAGTATGTGAATGGGTGCCACAAGCTTTCCCCCAGAACTTTTTTTAATTGTCTTTTGCTCACTGTCACTACAAGGACTGGGAATTGTGCCTTCAACATTTTCCCTGTGAAGAACAGCTCTCATTTTATCCAAAATTACCTCTGTCCAACTTGATTTAAAATTCGTGATTTGTCATAGTTAATTATTTCCACTGAAAATCCAGGTACCAAGATGCTCAAAACCAATATTAAGTATGAAGCAACCCACTGCACATCATTTTAAGCTCCTGATATGAACAAACATCCCTTCATCCTACATCCTTTTCCCGCCTCAGGGTCTCAGCAAAGAACTACGCCCCAGCAATACTACATGATTTTATGATAAATAAATCTAAGTTCTTCTTCTAGTGATTCCTGGGGTTTGTCACAGCTGCTATTCATTTTTTGATAGCCCCTTTTGCTGAGAGGGCACAGAAATGATGACCATCCTGATGGTGTCAGTCCTAGTGCTCCAGCCTGACAGCAGGGACTGAGCACACGGCCGGTGATGCTCTGTGCTTCACAGTATCCGTGTCTGTATAAGCTGTCTCATCGCTGGCTCCGCAGGAATCGGGAGAGAGTCTGAGAGGGTACTTTTTCAGAAGAACAAGGAGGGGAAGGATGAGTGTACATGCCTGATTAGTTACAGGCAATTAAACACGTCTAGCTTCCCCTTGCCTCTCATCCCTAACCTCCAGCCAGTGGAACAGCTCGCCTAGCAGAAACCCAGCACAGCCATCTCCTGATGCATGAACCCTATATCCCTTCACCTTTATAATATGGTGCCTGAACTTTTTCACCCTTGGGCATCAAGGCACTTACACCCACAGGAGAGTGAAGCACCTCAGGACTGTAAGGAAGGAGATCATGCCTTCCCTGCTGACCGATCCTGCCTCTAACCCGCTCCCTGAAGCTGCCGTTGCCCATCTTGAAGCAGAGCAGAGGCAGCTTTCAGAGATACAGGGTTGCAAGAAACTTCTGTCACCCTCTGGTTTGCAGGCCTGTGGGCTTCCCTGGCTTCACACTGATTTGACCCAGGGCACTTCCCTTACAGAAACATTCTGTCTTGACCTAATTTAAAAACTGCTTTTGCTCCAGCACCTGTCCTCCCTGAAACTTTTCTTGACCAAGAGCAGAGCAGTCTCAGGGGTTCTCCCATAAGCTCGCTGCTGTCCTAGGGTGGGAAAGATCAGGGTGCTTGTCCCCTTTCTCCTGTCCTTCCCCAGGGACTGCCAGGTAGCCTCCTAAGACCCTATCACCCCCTCCCCCCCAGAGTTTCTAGTACTGTGGCCAAGCTCTCCAACAAAAGTCTCACCAGGGCTGGGTATCATCCCCACCCACGCTCCCCATCCTGCTGCTTCTGCCACTTCCACCTCCAGGGAACAGGCTCTAGACTGCTCCTGCCAGCGAGGAAAGCAGCCTCTTGCTGTTTAAGGAAAGAGGTGGGTGGGGAGAGAGTCCCTCAAGCTAAGCGGAGAGGTGAAATCTGCAGTCAGAACTGCAAAAGCTGTTCCTCCCCAGTGTACTTGTCCCTTCCAGGCCACAGCCTTGGCCTTCTCCCCAGAATATGTTTGACCCTGCTGTGTTAGACCCTTCCCCACCTGAGACTCCCAGACCACCTGGTCCATTAACAAAAGAAAAGGAAACGTGTCCAGTACTTCTCTGGCATTACCCACCACCTGCTCTGTCCACTGAGCACCTGGGCATGCTTTCACATCCCAACAGATCTGCAGAAGAGGGTCACACGTCAGCGTCCCCCTGCCACTCCCTGGGCTACTTTTTGCATCAGGAGCCCTCCCTAGTCTGACAGAAAACTGCATGTGTCACAGATGATCTTTTTCTCCTTCCAGCTGCCACTGTTCCTGCTACTGCTGAAGCCATAGTGAGAGCTGGTGAGGCCAGTGCTTATTTCATTACAGCCGGTACCTCTTCCAAACAGGGTACAGATACATGGATGGAAAAGACAGAATAAAAAAGTCCATAGGATTAGTCTTACTACAGCGTGTAATTGTGTTTGAACATGGTCACCACCAAAAAATCACTATAACGGAACACATTTCAGCTTTAAATGCACACAAGACCAAATTGGGATCAATTTTAACCCCTGTGTTGCCAAGTCTCATCATTTTACCAAAGACCTTGTGATACCCAATACTCTTTAAAGCCTGCGTTCCAAGATTCGGGTTACACGAGAATTTCACCTCGGTCTCTTTTGCACATACACTTCTTTGTGTCTGCTTTTTGTCTCCCTCATACAGCTTCCTGACTTTGTGAACCTCAAAGTTTCAAAAAATAGGCAGAGACCCTCTTCCTCACTGAGATTTTCTACCTCATGACCAAGGGGGGGCAGCTGGACTTCTGATTTTACACTAGTTGGGCTTCGCAGTACTATAAGCACAGCAACTCAAATACAAACAACACACAAACTTCCAAAATGCCTTTTCCTCACAGACTCTGTGCCAAAACCCATGTCTAATGTGGTGTCAAATAACACAACAAACACAATGGTGTTCAGTTGTGAGAAAACATTGAACTGAAGGCAGACCTTAGCACACAGAAGAGGGTTAAAAACAAGAGTTAAGAAGCTGAAAGCATCCTTACCTTTTTCTAAGGTCTCTCTTCATGCCCGGCATCTCACGTCATGGCCCAGATATACCTCACGCAGCCCAAACCTTCTGTCCTGCTCTCCCTGCGTGTCTTTTTAGCCATCTGCTGTAAGTTGCTTTTACACAGAATAAAACCGAGTTCTACTCCAAGTTATGTGCTGTCAATCCAAAGCATCGGCTCACTCTGTTTAACTACAGGCATGGGGAACATTAGAAACTATTTCCATAAAAGGGTGCTAGACTGTGATTTGATACAGGGGTCAGAGTAGAGGACATGGTCTAGATTTGACCAAGACAGAGTTTAAAAGTGGTCTGGATAAATGGAGTTTCTCTGTAGAGTAGACAAGGTTAGAGGTCAGCCTTTGCAGAGAAAGAAGAAAAGAGTACTGATCCAACTAGGTAATTTCTGCAAAAAGCAGACTTATTTATCAAAAACTGAATTGATCTAGCTCGCACAACATTAAAGCCAAAGAATAAATAATAAACAGCACCTCCATTTGTCACATAGTAAAAAGAACAAAAGTGCACAACTGGGAAAATGTAATTTGGAGGAAAGTCCAATACGGAAAAAAATAAGGCAGAGTTGCACTAGTGAAATAAAACCAACCTGTGATTTATTAGCTACTATTGTGTGCTCTGTGCTGTATTTCTTTATTCAAATAAAGCCCTGTGCAAATTCCTCTGAGATGACTTTTCAGCAACATTTAGCACATTGCAAGGCAGGGCGTGAGGGTCATGAGTTCAAGAAAGGACTTGTGTTCCTCTGTCCTCCAGCCACCTGATCTGAGCTACAGACATGACTTATTCAGCTGTGGTGATGCTGCTGGTGGGAGGGAATAGTCTGCCTTGTGCATTAGCGTCTCCTGTAAATTATCTTAGGAACAAGACTGATATAGCTACAGACTGAAGCAGCATTTCAGCTGTCCTAGGCTGGAGGGAAGCTACAGCTGATGACAAGAAAGGGAAAGAAGCAAGGAAGAGAGAAAAATGTCATTTCGGAGGGTGCGGTATGAAAATTTTAACTGCATTATTTGCACAGGCCAAACAGCAATAAAACACAAACGTGTTGGAATAGCTTATTCTCCTCTGGCTTCAAGCAATGCAGGAAGATCTGCTGTTAGGTCTCCCAATGCCACTTTTTCTTCCCCCGTTTTATTATTAGCCTCCTACATTTTCTCTGCCTTTAACGGTAAATTGCTTTCCAATCAGCATGCTGTGACAAGGCTAACCAGAGGCAGCCAAAGCCTGTGCAGTGCAGGGCCCAGGCAGGCGGTGACGACTCCTATTCACAGCAGTGACACCTCCGTGTTATTTTTCTTACCTTCCCTGACCCTTTGAGATCAGGGGGCCCTGACCGTAATGCTCAGGCAGTGAAAAAACACAAATCCTGCTGGACTTGCAGCTGGGGGAGAAACAACCTCGGGAACTGGGAAAGGAGCTGTCAGCCTTCATTATTAATATCCAGCTGTTAATATTTAATGTCATAAAACCGCGGCTCCCTCCGCAGCCTAGTCATCAGACATGCAGGGGTCACACCAGCCAGAATCCTTTAGACAGACGATTCAATGTCCCTGTACTTTAGCTTCATGCCAGGACTGCTAAAGGTGTTCTAGATGTATTTGAGATTAAATGCTAGAGCTTTAATAAAGCCTGAGATTAAAAAAAAAAAAGAAAAGGAAAAAAAGGTGGTTATGTTCCTGCCTTCCCAGCCAGCTCTGCTCTTCAGCTCTGACCCCATCTACTAAGCCAAAGGGCACCTGCAGCTGGCAAAAAATAAACAGCGCTGGCCAAAGCAAGAGCGAGTGTTAGCATAGCATGGACGTCACCCACTGCTGCAGCTGAATCTGCAGGGCCAAATCACTGCCCTAGGCTTGGTGTCCTGGCACAGAGGAAAGGTTTGAACACGAGGTAAAGAGAGGGCCAAGATTTAAACCCTTTAGACTACTAGAGCCAGACAATGCTACATTAGGAAAAAGACCATCTAGTCCACCCCAGTCTGTGTTCCTGGCCAGTGTGGCACACGCTGAGTGCAAAGCAAAGCACACTAGGAAATTATATTGAATGTCTGATCTCTTAGCAGATGAAGGGAGACAGAGAGAGGGCCTCTATCACAGGGGGCAAGCAAGGGGCATTTTAGTGGTTATTTTCAGAGCCTTCATCCTTACAGCTTCACAGAAGGGTCAAACACCAATGTCACTAGCAGGCAGTTTCCCTCTCGCAGGAGCGGGAGTGCGGCACCTCTGCTGGCACAGAGCCACAGGTCCTGTTCCCCCCCTGCAGATCCCGAGCTCTCCCTGCTAGCGGTTCTGCTTGCTCTGCCAACGTTGCCACTAAAGCTGCCTCGCAGTATTAATTTTTAAAGACTCCTTCCTCCTCCCGGGCATAGATTCAGAGACAGCTCCAGAAGCCCACACATACATACCAGCACAGCGTAGCAGCCAAACGCGTCAAACGAGATTTTAAGGGAGAATGGGAGAATAAAAAGCACAGCCAGAATGTTTTGGCACGCAGCGCAAAGATAAGCGTGGCACCCCGTGCTACATCTGCTACTCCTTGGCCTTTCCTGCCTCTCCTGTTTCCACCTGTAAGCTCAAGATTGATTTCTTTCTTTTTTTTACAGAGCAGTGTGGTCAGAGGGGCTGGAGCACTCCAGGCAATGAAGAAACATAAGTAATGAGAATCCTCCAAGTTATGTTAGTCAGCACGACGTGAAGACAGCTGAGACGGTCCACAAAGGATCGGTCAGATCCAGCAGAGCTCATTAGCTCTGGCTTGGGGCTACTTCTGCCAGACCTAAGGTAGCACGAGGTCCCAGGTGTCTCCGAGCTGCACTCTAGGCTCCAGGCCGTCGCATCAACGCAGCGCCGGCCTTTGCTGGCACTGTGGCTCAACATAGCACAGCCCCTCAGCTAGGTGAAGTGCTGCAGAGCACTGCAGAGCATGATGCAGAGATACCCAAGTGGGTCTTCAGAAAGCAACCTGGATGCAGCAGTGCCTATACTGAGATGGAGCTATAAAACCTAGCTGGGCTTGAGCTGGCTTTACGCAGTGCCCTCAGGTGCCTCTATCCTCCAGCCCCAACTTGTGTTTTGGGGAACACAGTGCAGAGACACCCCAATGGCCCTACCTATGAAGCCGTCTCGGGTTTGCAGAGATTAGTAGTGCAGACTCAGCACTCTGGAACACATGAGGTCCAGGCCCGTTTTGGTCTGGAAGCAGATAGCTGCATCCTTGCAGCGCTGTGCCAGAGTCCAGCTCAGGCTGTTATGCACAAGGGCAGTTCCAGCTTCGTACCCTTGTTATGGATAATCCACAACTCAGTTAAACTGCCTACAGACGGTAAGGAACTGACTGCAAGCAAATACTAAAAACAGGGTGATTATGACTATAGTGGTCAGATGTGATGAGCAGGACAAGGCAAACCTCCCATTCCACTACACTCAGTCATGGTAAAAGTGACTATTTACAGATAGCGTCTCCCTGTCTATGGATAACAGTAACTTCAGACAACTCTTGCAAACTAGGACAACAAGTGAACTCCAGCAGTTAATTATAGTAAATATTTACATAATGGCTGGGCCCTTCAAATTTAGAAGGAATAGTTAATGCAAGGACATGCCCTTTAACCATCCTATTTTATTACACAAATCACTAGGGAGCCCAGCACACTAAGATTTGCAAATGAAGTGTTTGATATTGGCTGAGACATTAAACTACTTACCTAGTGCTATAAAATGCATAGGTACAGTACATCATTCTTTTTGCAGAAATTTCAACCCCATTTACTTTAGTTAACTCTTCCTCTGCACTTAATGTTTTGTGTGCTACAAAGAAACACAGTACATAACCCTGAATAGACCTGGTGCCACTGCTTAGCAGAGTCTGACTTAAAATAAAACTGTTTTCCCCTTTGCTGTTACTAAATTTGGCATCACTTATGTAGATTCTATTGATGTGTCTAATCTACTTAACATCCTCGATGTTCTCCTATTAGCTGGTTGCTTGGGAATTTGCCTTACACAAAAGATTCTGCTTCTGTGTCCCATCCCCTGCTTACTACACACACACTGTGTAATTAAACCAGGTTCTGTAAGTGGGGTAATATTTTATCATCCAAAATGACTTGGTTCTCATGAGCATTGTAGCAAGTCCTGTAATAGCAAATGCTGTGGATGCTGGGACTGAAGGTGCTGCATGGTTTCCAGCCAGGACATAGTTTTAAAAGGATCATGGTCTGAGTTTGGGAATCCAAGTCAGTCACAAGCACCCTCGACTGGCAGGATTCAGATGTGCCTTCAGTAAGGTGTGATCTACACCAGGAGCAAAATGAGTCACTGGCGACTCTCAGGAGACACGAGTTGTGGCCAGTGGCTGGAGTAGCTCCAGAAATATCTGAAGACAAAGCACAATGAGATGTTCGTCTTCAGGAGCTCAGTGTGGAAGAAAAAGGAAAGGAATGAAACACAAAAAATCCCAGAAGACATTTCCTTTTCCCCACTACAAAAAATTGCATTCCCAGCTGCACAAATCAAATACGGGAAAGGGTTGCCCATGGTTGCATTAGACATAGTTTTAGGTCGTCCATAAAAGAGCTCTTCTTACTGAAATGTTATCCCAGGTAGTATTTACTGCTCTATGACTTCCTTTCTAGAGGATTTTTGTGTTACCTTGGGGAGGAAAATGCTGAAAGGTATCATAAGTCAAGGTGCCAAAGTGTGCGGTATAAAATTAGCTGAGAAGAGAGGATGAAGCAGCCCAAGAAATGGTCAAGTTTAGCCAAGGGACAACTGCTGCAAAATCAGGAACCCAAAGCACTTAATGAATGGGGGTTTTGCATGCATCAGAAACCTTCTGCCAGGCTGGCTGATTTATGTGACTGAGAAGGCACAGATGAACCCTCCCTCCTGAGCTTGCTCATAACATTATGGGGTAGGCTAAGAGGGTTACTCAACGTTATTACTGCTGTTGCTGTTGTTTATTTATTAATGCATCTGTATCAGAGACGGTGCTGATCCTGGGAGTCTCGCTGTGCTACGTGCACAGGATGCAGAGCAAGAAAGAGCAGCCCCTGCCCGAGAGCACTCCGGGTGCTCCCTTTCCCCAGAACCGGAGCAAGCTCCCAAAGCTGCCCCCAGGGACACAGATCCCCCTTTGCACTGCCATGTTAGCCACTTATTATTTCCCAGCATAAATATGTTTTATAGAGAAATAAAGTCTGCAATTCTGAAAAGGGAGTGCTTTCACACACCCGCTTCTCATCTATAAAGGCCCATGATTTGGCATCTCAGGTTAGAGTATGAAATTATGACACCAGAATTGACTTTAGGAGTTTCTGATGCTTCCTTGGATGATTGCTTCTATAACTTATAGAGACAGGGGAGCGTTTGTATTCTACTGAACACATAAATTAATATCCATACATGAAAACGATGTGGAGAGAGCAGGACTGGGCCAGGGATGAGTTTTCTATAGTGTGTAACACCAAAGGAGGGCTTGTCACCAGCGGTTTCTGTTGTATTTGGAGTGTTGTGGTGAGAGTCTGCAAGTGTAATGAAGTAAAATAAAAACGTTTTATACTTGACTTTTTAAAGCAGCTGAGAAATTTATGGTCTTTTCCATCATCACACCATTTTGCAGGGGGGGGAAGCACTACTAAAAATAAATATACTTTTTGATTCTTGCTGGTAGATACAAACCAGATTTTCATATTTTCACATGTGTTCTGTATACTTTACACCATGAGCAGGGCAGGTTATTTTGCAGACTAAAGAACAGGTGTCAAGGTATCAGACTCTGGCGTTATAATGCATAAGAGATAAGGTTCTACTGTTTATGCTTGCTAAAAGATTTATTTTAGTCTGTCATGACAGAGACAAAATTATTTGGGTTTGTTTCTTCCCTCGATTTCTAACAGCAGCAATATTATATCTGTTGAAAAGAAATTAGAGCAAACTAGGCAACAGAATACCCCATCCCCTGGACCCCAAAGCTTGTTAAATCCATGTCAGCAAAGCTTTAAAAGCAGAGGGGATGAAAACCCTAGCCCCATTGATGTCAATGGGAAGCTCTCAGTGAGGCACAGGAAACAGGGGAGCTAGATTTCACCACGTCCCCTGATACTGTCTTACATTAGAAACAGCAACTAGGATGTTTCTGTTTCACTTGCCTCTGACTCAAATCTTTTTAAAATTTAAAATAAAATGCTATAGATGCAACATCAAAGAGTTGGAGACACAAAGGAAAACTTGGGCTGCTCCTGGCCCTGCACACTGGCGAAACTGTAATGCTGTGTGAGCAGAGACAGCAGGTAAGACGCTCCCATCGGCACGGCACGCTGCCTGTCGGATGCCACTGCCATTAGGAGCAAGAGAAGAGCTGCGTGACACGCACCAGTGGCTGGACCAGATGGAGGCTTTGGACGCCACTGCAATATTCGAGTTCTCCCCAGATCTGATGGCAAAGTCATATGCCAGTTTGTTAGTCTGGAGAGCTCAAAGCGATCCTGAGAGAAACCCTTATTCCACATAAATCCACTGGAGCTGATGGATGGCAGGAGCCTCAACTATAAAAATCTCGGCCAGAAACATGATAAATAGTTGCATCCTGTTAAAAATAGGCAGCAGAGCAGCAGTCACATACATTGGCTGAGTAGGAAAGCCAGTCAATGACTGAACTGCCAAGGCATTTTGGCGTTCAGCTTCAAAACAGGATTTCAGGCTATTCTTGCAAGTGAACAACCTCTGTAGTAACCTGCTTTTCAGTTCACATTGAATTTCCTCTGGATACCTTAGGAGTTGGCAGAAGCAAGCCCAGAGGAATGTTTTGGTTGACTCTGGTTTTTATATATAGCAGGTACTGAAGCCAGCTTCTCCTGGCCAAAACCAAGTCTTTCCCTGGGGGCATCATTTAAATTTGTTTGCTTTACCACCAAATCCTTATTTTGTATAAAGTACTCAAGGGAAAAAGTTGCCTCCCTGCCTCCTCCACCAGTGTTTCTGCGTTTACTGTAACAGTAGCATATTTGCATGGCGCCTGCTGCATTGGAGGCTCAGACTCCCATAGTGCAGGTAATAAACAAATATTACTGTGAGCTTTCTGGAGCAATTCTCTCCCTCATAAGAACTTCTATAAAACAACAGTCACTAGATTACAGACAGAACAGCAAACCTTTTAAAAAGATTCTCTCAACACTTAAAACTGCAATCTAGGTACATCGGTCGCATGTGGTTTGCTCTATATGCAGAGGAACTAATGAAACCTTGCAAATTTGGGTCATACAGCCCAAAACTTCCTCCCTATGACACTTAAAACTTTATCTTACTATGGAATTTCCACTGTAGCACCCCAAATCCTTCCCAAGACCATAGTCTCCCGCCTGTTATAGCTTCAGATCTCTTCCATGTTCCTTAAACACTCAAACTAGGTCATCTTTTCATCTCCATTGTGCCTTCCTCCTGTCCTGTGTGACTCCTACTATGCCCACATATGCCCTCACACCATTTTTCCAGCCTTTGAGCTTGGCAAGAGACAGCACATGCTGTGACTCAACCAGAAATATGTAGATTTGGACCAGGGAGCTGTCAGATGCCAAACAGCATGGGTAACATCTTCTCTCCAGCTTTTCTTTGGTGGGAGTACTAATTGGTGTCTTTCTGCTCTAAGTACTGCCATTGCCACTGCCCGCTGCCAAATTTGATTCCATGCTGACCAGTGGAGCTCAAAAGTTCATAGCTGGGCACTAACAGATAAACAGTGTGTTTGTGTAACTTTTGTGTCCCTAGGAAATGAGGCTGAAAACAGGAGTATGAACTATGTCCTGTTAGCATGTTTACAGATATCTTTCTTGCTAATATTTCTGTTGAACTTGCCCCTGAGACTCTGAGCAACTCAATGCTAAGCACTGTATAAACAGATAGTAAGGTATGGTCTCTACTCCAATTAAAGAAGACAAGTAAAGTATGAAAAGCTATACTGTTCAGCTATCAAAAATAATGGCTCTTGTAAATATGCAGTGAGGAATAAATTGCACACAAGCGTGGCACACAAACACAGTCACAGCTTCAGGCTGAGGTTATCCATATCTGATTAGCTGAAAACAAAGATAGATCCAAACTTGTCTTATCTGAACCCGACTTTGAAAACATACATGGCTTGAAAAAGGCATTCACAGCAGCTCAAATGCTAAATACAAAGCCCTATCCACGAGAGAGGAGGAAATGCTAACTAAAGGGGTAAGACTTAAACCACATCCCTTGTACGGCATCAACCTCTCAACTTCAGACTGGCGACAAAGCTTATCCTCTCTAGAGACTCACCACTCTGCTCCACTGCCTCATCATTAACCATCCATCATGTTTTCCTGAATAGCCATGGGTTCAGGATACTCATTGGCAGGGAGGACACTTGTCCCAAACTCCACTTGGCCCAGACTCGAACCTCTATAGGTGCAGCCTCTCCTCATGCTGCTGTTTCACTTCACGTTTCCTTGGAGCAGAGACTGGCATCTTTCTCAGCTATAGCTCAGGGAGATGCCCTAGCCACAAGATCACAGAAGCAGCAACCATGTTGGCTCTAATATTTCATCAGTCTATATCATCGTGATGGGCTCTGATTGGGATAGTCAACAGCTTGATGTTCAGGCCACTTTGCTGGGAGAAGCGCTTAGATCTGCCCAAATTAGGCAGGGTGAGGCTCTGAAAACAGGTTTTCCATCTGTTAAGAACTTGCTCTAACCAATGGATGATGGGTGGAACTTGCCCACAAGCTCAGGAAGTAGCTAAGTGGGGAACATGGGCCTCTCAGCATACCTAACTAGATGCCTGAATGCCTTAGCTGATTTGGGCCTTATTTTAAAACTTTGCTATACACGTGAACCAAATCAGACCAGAGTTTTCTCCATCAAGGCTCTGCAGATAAGCAGGACACTCAACCATCATGTTTCTTTCTCTTTGCTGCATCAAGAAGGGGTTATGCAACTTTAAATTTTGCTGATTGGGGCGTACAAAACAGACTGAGCCCTTCCCACAGAGTGTCCCTTCGCCATCCCAGGAAGCTCTAGCATGCATGCTTGGCTCAGCGTCAAGCCCCTAAAAGAGCTCGTGTTGGTTACCAACATCAGCAGAACATGACTTGAGAACTAAGATTCCTGGTTTGCAAAATACTGCCATGATGCCATCCAGCAAGTAGCTAGAAGTTAACTACACACATTGCAATGAAAATGGACATGTAAAGGTTCTCCTCACTGGTTAATATGGTTTGGGTTTTGGGTTTGGTTTTGTTTTTTTTTTTAAATGGAAGAGGTTTGGGGTGGGTGTAGAAGACTTGGCAGTGAAGTATCAGGAAAGCAAATCAAATAGAGAAGTGGTAAGGACTTAGTTTTTACATCTCGTCTTGAATCCCGGCTTTCCTACAACTAAATTTATGGGGAGGGATGTGGGAAGGGAAATCTGCACTTATTTATTTCTGGAAGTTAAGATGAAGTCATTATGGCTTGCACGGTATGTTTGCTATTATGAAGCTGCAAACAGAGCTACAGAAAGGGCGTTTAGTGGGAAATATTGTCAGCTGGCACTTGAGTACCCTCCATAACATGCATAACGGAATCAATTTAAACCTAGTGAAAGGGACATTGTCTGATAAAGTAATTCCTCTTTGAACACAAGATGGCAGCCTTAAATAAATGCAACCCCGCACAGCTTTTAATCTTACACATCATTAAATTCCTAATTTACACATTATGTTTTCATGGGCCAACCCATAACTCATTAGTGTTGAACTCATGAGTTGTAAAGACCAACACACTAGACAAATGCTGGTTTCTTTATCCGCTTTTCTTTGGGTGGCAGTTCTCTTTTAATTTACCACAGAGCCAAACTTCAAATTCAACATTAAGAAAGCTTTCTGATCTTGTGCGCTTTATGCACCCTCTACCCCAAAGAAAAACCTCTCTGATTACTGCACTGTACCCACAGATTTTACTGACAGAGGGTGGAGTAAGGAATGGGGAATACCAAGGTTTTTCTCCTTGTTCAAGATACTGGAGTTCCTTGGAAGATATATCTTTCTGCGGGAGGATTTCAAACAGGCCTTGAAGTCAAAACCAAAACAGACTACAAAAAGCGTACGGTTTGGAGCTGGTCTTCCCACTTTTCCACAAAACTGAACACACCACATAATGTTTTGATCTCCTGTCTTTCCATTTTCTTGCCAGGGTGTTGCCTGAAGGAAGGCAAATCACAAATGCCATTTGAAGAGGAAGGGCTCCATAGTGCTCCAGTACCATGACACTAGAAATAACTGTACCAGGATGGGTGGCTATGGGAAGAGAAAGGTTACAATCACTTTCTCTGCCTTGGAAATTATGTGTCAAAAAATGTGAAGCGTAGAAGAAGTCTTTGCAAGAGACCTGGTGCCACTGCTTTAATATTGCATGTAAGAACATAAATGGCTATTGGAGCAGGTCAGGCCAAGTGCCCTTTCAAGCCAGCCCCTAATCTCGATTGCACCATGCAGGCAGTGGCAGTGGGGAAGTATGAGTCACCGTGTGGGGCCATGGAAAGCAGAGCAGCAAGGCAAGGCTTGAGGCTAAGTTTGTTCTTCCTGGGCTGGGCTGCAGTTTATCATGGCCACACAGTCATTGGTCTGCAAGAGCAGCTACTTTGAGCAAGCCAAGGTCCAGCAGCCCAGGGCCCTGTGTGCCCTGCTGGAACAGGGCTGAGGTTCACAGATGGCTGGGAATGGTGCTCATGACAAGGAGAAGTTCAGGATCATCCCTTTCCACCACAGTTGAGCAAGCTGCTGGGGAAAGTCAGTACTCCTCAGGGGAATATTCTGCTGTGCTACTGCCCAAGAAAAGCCACAGACCTAAGAGCAAGTAACATTGTTAAGGAGAGAGGAGGAATATTCCCACCTCAACTTAAACAGTTGCAGGATCTCCTCCCCATCCTCCACTAAGCTAAATGAAGGCCATCCACAACATCAGCAGAAGAAATCTTCATGAAAGTCCCCATCTATTACCTTGTTAGTCATGCCTCTAGCAGCTTGCAGTGCTTGCACCACTGGGCACCCTTCAACCCTTTTAGAGAATGACAGTGCTGACACGAGTCATCTGCTCGGCATCCCCCTGTAGCTTACTTCTTATTCTTATAGGATGGATGTCTTCACCCTCACCCAGTCCCTTTTTCTATTTGTTTTATTACATAAGTATTCATTTTTCTCCAGTTTTCTTTATCGCTCCTTTCTCTTTTCTTTTGGTGGATGAGTACATACAATTCTGTTCTTGATGAGTTAACATCCACCTAAAGGGGGAAAGTCAGTAGAGAAAGACATAACAACCAGGCAAAGTATCCTTCTACTGACACCACTTTCCCAGTGGAACCTCCCGATGAGTTTGTGGATGGTGAGGGACAGTCAGTGTGTAGCAGTGGGGGATGCTCTTGTGTGGCAGATAAAGGGACTGTGTCTCTTTACAGAGAGTAAACTACCTGGGGAAGAAGACAGGCTTGTGATGTACAACTGAACATCAGCATCAGTAGGTTTTGCTTTAATCTCCGGCACAGATTTTCAGTATGACTTAATATCATACTGGGCTTCTCTATGCCTTAGTTTACTCCTAGGGGAAAAGGGTCGGAGCATTTATGTGATGATTCCACTTCACACTCCTGCAAACACATTGAGACTTGGAGACTCAAGTTGCATTCTGTCCTTCCTCCACGTCTTCCCCATTAGTGATCACTCTAGAGGTCTAATGCAACCCCCAGCAACAACTGTGCAACCTCATAAGGACATAATTTTAAAACAATGGATTGCACAAGCATACCGGGAAGGGATGGATTCCTTTCATGGTTAAAGCACAGCAGGAGGCCTTCGAAGATTTAGGTTCCATTCTCAGCTCTGCCCAATCGTTTGAACAAATCATTCAATCTTTCCAAGCTTCCTGTTCCCCTTTGTGAAAGGGGAACAGCATTTAATGGCAATGGCTATGAGGATTAATGCACGCGACATGAAGGAGGTGAGGGTTGTATTCCTAGATGTATAACAGCAAGTACTCTCCTTGGCTTGCCAAATCTCCTATACTCCTGCCAGAGATGGGACACAGCCTCCAGAGGTGGCAATTACAGCACCGCCAAGTATTGCAGCGATGTGTGGCACAGGGCACGGCCACCCCTCCTTGGCAGGGTGCCTCTCCAAACAGGGTTGAGCCGCACAACCGCTCCCGGGTAGGGCAGTGCCCCTGCAGGCAGCCCAACCCTGCCCACGCAGCTCTGGGCGGCTGCAGAGCCAGGGCGGCCAGCAGCCTCAGTGCCCGCTGCCGTGCTGCCGCCTCTGCTGCTGTAAGCACGGTGGTGGGCCTCAGTGCAGCCTGGACCAGCCAGCACCCTGCCTGCACTGCTCCAGTGCTTGGCCTGCCTGCAACCTGCCTCTGCTGCCCACAACCTGCCTGCCTTGCCCGTGCCACCCTGCTGCCTGTGCTGCCCTGCTGCCTGCCCTGCCCAAGCTGCCCACACCCTGCTCACATTGCCTTGCTCCCCATGCCCTGCCTGTGGCACTGCTTACCCTGGCAGTGCTGCTCCTCTGCCTCCCCAGAGGCTCACCCAGAGCCCCCCAGTCTTCTGTTCCCCCACACCCCCTAGTTCTGCACAGCCCCTCTCCAGCCAGCCCCACCAACTCCTCCAGAGTCAGCACTTCCCAAGCGCCTGCCCCTGCTGCTGATATCCACACACACACAGTCAGGTTTATACACCTTTCCATGCACCGCATCACGGCTCACTCCCATGGGCACAACCCCCCCGGCCATACGTCCCAGTGGCCCCCACCTCTGCACACCTTTTCCCTCACCCACAGCCCCTCTGCAGCCTCCCGTGTCCCCTCTTTCCTTCGCTCACACACAGGGCTCAGGCAATCCTTTACACATAGGCCAGCCTCTGCAAGCCTCACGAGAATATAAACGAGACATACCCTTCAGCTATACACTGCCAAAGACAGCACCTCACACGGTGCAAAGGGTTCCCTCTCTACTGGCCTCCTTTGCATCCCAGACTTAACTCCACACCCTACATATACCCCTTCGCTCCTGAATATAGCCACACACAGCTGAAGCGTGCACACACCTATAGATCCAGAAGCACAAACAATAGAGGTACATATAATCCATCTCTTACAGGCAGGAGACTAAATGGAAAGACAGCAAGGCAGTGTGATCGGACCATTAGTGGAGGGAAGCCTAAAATCCCAGTCACGAGCCAGCGTGCTACTTTTTAGGAAATGTTGTTATGACTCTTGCAACTGCATTCACCTCAGTCACACGCCAGCTCCATTATACACTGTGTCACAAGGTCTTCATCTGTACTCACCACTTGCCCATACCCCACTGACATTTACCATCCAGGCTGTTCTCAAACACTGCTATAATGGACAAACCCTATGGCAGAAACAAATGCTCTGAATCAAATCTCTCTCTCCACCGGTTTGCTCCACATGTGCAAACACAAAATTCCTGGCTCCAGGGCTATGCTGCATATATCCCAAGCACTCCCTACCTAGCTCTATGCCCGTATACTTTACAGACAGTACCTACTTCTATAAGTATCCCAAATAAAGCCCCTACATTTCCACAGGAGTGACTTCCCAAACTCTCTGTGCAGCTCAGGCACCATGAGTACATCCACGGATCCCATATGGATTTTCATCCTATCCAAGCCAATAGTGCTCTACTGGCAGGGCAAGTTACATTGTGGCTGCCAGATCAAGAAACAGATCCCTTAGATCTTCATTAGAGGTAGATGCAGTCTGCCCAGAACGGGGACTCAGACTGCTTAGGGCTTTATCCAGCTTATTCATTTGTCCACCTGTATTTAACAAATTAGCAAAAAAAATTGTAATATTTATTTCTATTTTTGCAGCGAAACACACCTCACGATCCCATTGTGTCTGATGCTGTATGAAAATAGATCAAGAGCTGACCTTCGCACCAAACAAAAGCAAGAAGACACAACAACCAGTAAGTACTAGAGATGATGGCATTATGCAGAGCCATTCTGTTCTCTCCTCCTGCCTTGCCACTTGAATTTACTTTCAAAATCTCTTATCATTCTTAACACTGCAGTGAGCTGCTTTATGCCTTCCTGCACTTTGGACACTAGAAAAAAGCAGGGTTTTTCTCTCTGTCACACTGGTGGTATAATCAGCTCTGCCTTGGTTTTCCCTGGCTTCCATCTCCAGTTTCTGGCCATGGGTAGTGCCTTTGGTGAGATTTCACCCCACTTTATGCCCTTTCAGTTGTCACAAGGTCAGGTCACTTCCTTACAAGTGACCTGCTGTGGTCAAGGTTGTTTTCCTTGACCTGGTTTATTGCCTTTTAAATGTTTTAGTGTTTTGACTGTTTCTCAGGTTGAGCACAGGATGTTTGTTGCACTGGTAAGAGGTTAGCACTGTGAAGCCTAGGGAGTGATATATGGATGGTTCATGCTTTCTTTTGGATTTAATTTTTCATCCTCTAGTGCTCTGTGGTGAAAGGAGTGTTTGCTGCTAGCCTAGGGAGACATCTGACATTTAGACTTTATCTTCTGTAAAGGCTTGGGCCAAAATTCTCTTCTCTGACTTTGGGAGTGGCAGAAAAGGACGCACAGTTGAAGTGAAGGAGGGGACAAGGAGGGGTTTGCTCCCTTCTGATCCCAGGCTGCAGTAAGGAACTGCACAGCCCTCTGACAAAAATCGGTTGTTCCAATATAAAGGGGGCTTTCTTTCCCCAGGCACCTTGCAGTTTGCCCTGCAGAAACTCCTCCATCCCATAGTATTCCTGGGCCTTGTGGTGGAAGAGAAGAAAAGAAGAGCAACTTGGGCTATAGCATCCTCCTATAGTGTCCTAACCAGGGGAGTGCCCAACATCTGGTTTTGGAGCTTTCACAGCCCCTGTAGACCCAAGCAGAATACAAGGGCTGAAGAAAAGGGAAAGAATCTTTCCCTTGAATACTTTGTGCTCAAAGCACTGAAATGCACAGGGTTTCCTTTTTTCTTCTCCCTCTCTCTCTCTTTTTTTTTTTTTTTTTGGCTGAGACCTCATTTTGCATTGTCCTAACCTGATTTGGCTGCCCCTGCCTCTGGCTGTAGCTCATGTCCTGAGCCAGTAATGTTGATTTAACAGAGACAGATCTGACAGGAGCAGAAAGAACAGGGAAAGGAGACCTTTCTGGAGATAACCCTCCAGTGTAAAATAGATAGGTGTGTGAATCTTCTCATCTCCAGGGGCACTGGGGAGCAACCATCTCTCCCTCCAGAGCACTCACTTTCCAAGAACTAAGCACACTGGCTTTCAGAATTTCTCTCCTTAGCTGCTTACAGCTTATTTTCTAGATGGGACTAACACCAAGAGATGCTATGGGTATAGCTGGTCTTCCCATAGCTCTTAGTTCCTGACTTTCCCTATCCCGACCAGCCGCAGCAGCAGAGGACAGTTCTGAAGGGGAGGGCAGCTCTGTGGGGTATATGAATGGTTGATCATGGGTCAAAGATGCCAGGAGAGATTTCTTCTGTGAATGAAAGGCTGAAGGTTTGTGTTTCCCTCTCCTAAGACACAACCATCCTGTGAGGTTAGTTTGTACTGCCTGTGCCCACACCTGCGCCTTCCCAATCATTCAGATAATCTGAGCTGCAATGACTGATGGTCCATTAATAGCTAAAAAGCCCCCTTGGCACAGTTGCTAAAAGAGGTATGAACTTTCTGTAAATGGCACTGTTTTATAGTTGTTGGAATAAATGCTACTTAGCTGGTTTCCCAATTTTAGATAAGGATTTTTTGTCTTTCTTGATGTGCTCAGTGTGAGAAAGGATCAGTATGGTTGCGTTTTGCGGTTGCCACTGCTGGCCTCCCTGTGGATAAGTAGTAACTGCTTGCAGAACTGTAGGTGAAGATCTTCTGCATAAATCTTTTATTTCATCAAGTATCATCAAGGCTTTAAAAGTTAGACCTGCAGCTTTTACTCCTATGCAAGAAGGACAGAGTTATGCTCTGTCCAATTCTTTTTTATCAGAAATCTCACTGGCGGGTTGTGTCTATCAGGTGGATCGTTCATAGTATGGAAATGCTGGCGAGCACTCCTTGTCATGCTTTGAAAGGAGGCCTGAACGTCCTTGGTCTGATAGAATTTAGAGTGTGTTTAATTTCCATGTCGCTGAAATAAAATAGTATTTGTTTTAGAGATTTTGTGAAATACTGTTGTTGTTTTCTAGGCTGACCTTTAGAGGCTCTGTATTGCTGTGGCAGTATGTTGCTATGGGGATCACCTCACATGGGTGAGAGCACGAACCAGTACCTAAAGATATACTGGGTGCTTTATGCTGCACCTATTCAGTGGTGCTGTACAATTGGAAAGTGCTCCCAGAAATCTGGTAGGCTGACTCATAAACGCATAAGGAGATCTTGTTTCAAATTACATCCCTTTTTTTCTATATTTTCCTGTATTGTTTGGTGAGGGTAACTTTTTCATAAGTTAGTTACTTATTTTCAGTGTTGCCATACATTTTGCTTTCTTCTAGCAAATACGACTTGCAGCAAATTGAGGATCAGTCCTGGAGGAGTCAGATTAAGTCAAGGATTTAAGCTATACATATCTATGATGTAATTAAGTACTTTCTTTTTTTTTCTTGTTTTTTATATTTTTACATCACCTGTAAAGTAGAAGTATGCCAGTCGTTAATTCCTCCTGGAGAAATCCAATACAAATTCAGAAATACTTTGCTGTCGGACAGATGGCTGAAAGGAAATGATCAATCTACTAACCTTGGATTTAGGAGATATGGATTCAAGTCCCTGCTTGCTGCAGATTTTCCATGTGACACTGATGCATAAATATCCTAGAATATGGCCACTAGCCTCTGTGCTTGAGTTCATAGACTGTAAAATAGCATCACCCTGTCTCTCAGGGCAAGGTGAGAAGAATGAAGGCACATGGCCTCAGCTGGGTAATCCCAGCTTCTTTATGAGGGAGGCTGCAGGCCCACGGCAGCAGGGTGAGCAGAAGATGACTGGGACAGTACCTGAAGTGTACGTGGGAGGGAAGGTGATGGCAAAATATTTTGTTACAGTTCTGGGGTGGTGTAGACATATATTACAAACTGAGGCTGTTGGATGCTGTGGGGATGGGTACCATACAAGCACAAGCATACCTGGCACAAGCAAGGCTATTTTCAAGAAGGTAGACCATAATTTGCAACTGCTCATGCTGACACAGATTTTTCTGTAGTTTCATGTCTTGAGGACACTTCTGTTCTGTATGGGCATAATTAGTGCCAATGACCATCTCCCAAGGGAGTGTCTGAACTGGAATGCAGCCATCCTGAAGACACAGTATCATGTGAAGGTTATCTGAAAAAAACAGGCACGTCTTCCTAACCCCCCTACCTGTTCTCTTTCTCCATCCCCATATCCCCTATGCAACCTCCTTTATACAGACCCAAGTACTTATTAGTTCCTCAACTGTTCTGAAGGACAGACCTGATATTTGCCAAAAAGCTCTCTCCTTCTTTGGCACCCCACGTGCAACATGAGACACACTATGAGGCTGGCTATAGGTACCGCATACACTCTTCCAACACCACCATACAACTCAAATGCACAAGTCCCACAAAAGGAGTGTCTGCATGTGGACCGTACTTGTTAAACATGTGTGATGGCCCCTCTAGTGACTAATCTACAGGGGAAAACAGTTCATGCTTGTTGCTACACATGCTATCTTCAGACCATCCTAAAAAGCAGAGATGAAGGCACAAAAACCCAGTGTTCCACATAGTCCCTCACACATCTTCCATAAAAGTACTCCCCCTCCGAAACAGGACTTCTCTCTGCCTTTTTGATGAAAAATCCATCATCAAAAGTATTTCTTTGTTTTAAGTGAATCCAGAAACCAAGCCTCCGAGCTGCTGTCTTTTGCAATTTCCTGAGCCGACCCCACTTCTCTACACAATTCATCATTGCTTTCTTTGTGCTCTGCCTGCTCTACCCCCAAGAAACGTTCAAAGACATTGAGTACAGGCCTTAAAAGTACACATGCCTGCACATGGCTGTCTCTACACATCCTGAGGCTGTATAGGCTAAATTCTCTAGGATTTGGAGCTTGGGGGAGGAATGCATCCAGCAGACAGGTCATGGGCAGGGGCTGGGAGAGGTATTGCCAGGGTTGAATGTAAAGGTAGATACATTGGAGAGAAAAATCACAAACATTCCCCAGCAACTGGGATCATGGTCCATCTCCAAGAAGGGCTTCACATCTGGGAAGAAACTGCCTGCGGGTAATTGGGTTAGCTAGATTTGCCTCTCTAATTAATAAGTGATTTGACTTGGAGATTGGAAATAATAGTTGAAATGATGGCATAAGCACAGGGGCATTGGGGCTGCTGCTGCTGTACTATTAAGAAAGGACTTTCCTGCAGAGTCTAATGACACTATATGGCAGTTTGAGGAATGTGAAGTTGTTTGCCCAGGAGACCAACAATGTGATAATATTGGCATATAACCTTCTAGTATTTGAGTAATTAGTTGCTTAGCTACTTTGGATAGGTCATTATTTTGCAAACTGGAAACATTTGCAAGTGGTGATATTTTCCTCGGTATGGTGAAAGAGCTAAACCTATTCTGGCAGTGTTCAACTCCTAGAAATATATATGCATAAATTGTTTCTAATGAGACCATCTGCCTTTTATAGCCCCTTTGGAACTAAATAGTACCCAAAGACCACTCTGTCTTTTAGATATCTGTGGTCAGAAAGGCTGCTCCTGGCAATAACAGTACATGGGTTTTTGCAGATAGAGAAGCTTTTTGATTCCTACATTTCAAGACGTGTGTTTGTCTGTGTATATGTATGTGCGCGCACATGATACTGCTTATATTTGTTAAAATTATTAGAAATCACCGGCCCAAATCTCTTAAGAGATAGCATCTGGTAACTCATCTGCCAAATTGGTATTTTCAAAGATAACAGTAAGTCCAGTCTCTCACTTAGAGGACTGGGGGGAGCTCTGCAAATCTTCACCATGTCACTATCTTCCTGTATTTGCAAATGAATAGCATTATTTTAAAGGAATACCCTCAATTTAAAATCACAGCTGAGTTGCTCAGCCTCAGCCTCTCATGCTGAAGTGCTCACATTTTGACTCTGGTATAAAAATTGCGTGACGTGCAGGTCGCCGCGTACTCACAGCTCCTGCTGAGCTCAGCCTGTCGCCCTGCAGGTGGGGGATGCACAGGGGCTCAGCACCTCTCAGTCTCCAAGCAGCTGTCGTCCTGGTGCCCGCATCAGGCCAAGGGAACAAGTTTCTTCTTTTACTTGTGTTTATAACCATACACCAATTACTACAAAAATAATACGGTAACCTGTAATTCAGCGCTTGCCTCCTCCTTGCCTTCTCTTGGCTGGCAGTTAGAGCCGACCAAAAGAGTATAGAGGAGTCAGGTGCTTTCTTGACTGCTAGTTTTCAGTCGCATCTCCTTTCAAGCCCTTCTGCGGCAACACAGACCTTTAAAAAGCCTCCACTGGATGTTTGTTTGTTGTTTTACTCCGCAACCACGTGGACGTATTGGCGTTAGTCTGAGGCTTCGTAAAGTCATACTCCGTGCGGTTTCTCTACATACTCCCCACGGTTTCTGTCTGAGGAGATGGCCTCAGGTATTGCGCTGGCTCTGTCTCGGAGGGACGATCCGTGCAGGGGAGAGCAAACCCGTCCCACGGTGTTACGGGCAGCACCGAGGAGCGCTACTGTCAGCGCGACAGGGCTGCACGCAGCACCATCACCTGGGTACGCAAAACCACGCGTTTTTGTCCTGGTGACTTGAACGCGTGCAGCGTCGGCTCCGCTGGCCCCGGAGGAGGAGGAGGTGTCTCCCTCGCCCGCCGCCCGCCGCCCGCGCCGCCATCCCTCGCCCTGCTGCCGTCATGGCGGGCAGGCCCCGCCACACGCGCAGTCACCTGGCGGCACCGCCACCCAATCGCAGCGCCTACGCTGCCCCACCAGCCAATCGCAGCACCGCGCGTGCCTCGGGGGGGACCAATCAGGAGGAGGGCGGGGCAGGCGGGCGGAGGCAAAGGGTGGCGAGGCGGGTCGTCATGGCGTCTGCCCCAGGGCGCCAGGGCCCCTGCCCGGGGTCGTGTCTCCTGGCAGCTCGCGAGGGCAGATGGAGGCCGGAGCTGACTGCGGCTGGGCACACTGGTTATACCGGGCACGCTGGGTATACCAAGCAAGCGGCGTTCGCTCAGGGAAGCGGCTGGTGAAGGCGGAGGTGTGATGGGCCGGCGCGACGGAGGAGGCCGGGGGGCACGGGCTGTTGAACGCGGAGGTCGCCCGGGGCCTGACTGTCTTGAGGCAGCTCTGCAAACCTCTCCTTCCTGAGGAGGCCCTTCCCCTCAGCGTGGGCAGAGCCCTCAGACAAGCCCACAGCCAGACCCGCCTGGCCTGGAGGGGCCGGGGAGCAGCAGCAGGCGAAGCCAGGCAGCTAACCCGCACCCCACCCCGGGGAGAGCAGCGGCGAGGGCAAAAGGAGCCAAAAAACATAGTGTAGGAACAGCCTTGAGCCTGTTTCTGGATTATTAGCTCAACTAAAAGCTGTCAGTGCCCCCAGGATGGCACACCGGAGGGGTTTTTCAGGGCGTACCTGGTAGGTGACCAGCCCTGAGGCAGTCAGATGTTTCCGTGATACTCTGTCTTGAATTAAATATTATCTGCCAGGTCATGTTAATTAACATTCCATCTGTCATAACACAGCAGGGTAGTGAGCTGAGGGGGGGGAGGATAAACACTTTCCTATTCACTACCTGCTGTTAATTAGTGGAGGAATTAAATAATAAAAAATAAAAAAAGACTGCACTCTTTTTAGGGGTTGGTGAATCAGTGCTTTGTGGTAACTCAGCTGCTTTGGGTGAATCTAGGGTCTCAACCATACCCAAGATTAATCCAGAACTTCAGTCAGCGAACCTAGTGCATATTCTCGTCTTAATTACAGCCTGACAGTAGCCATGCTACATACAGCTCAGGACAAACGCACATTCAGGAGGCTTAGGGTTGGAGTTTTTCAGTCATCTTCTCTGCACCCCAGGAAAAAAAACCTCTCCCTTTGAAATCTCACTTGCCCTATTTCCTCTCAGAGGAAAGTTTTTCTGGGAAGTCTGATAAAACTCTTTTGGTGTTTTTAGAGCTGTAGTGCTTTGAAATGTATCTGAACTTTCCTTTAGAGAACTTTTTCTCTTTTTTTGCCCGTTTTCCTTTCTTGACTCAAACACACTCCACAATTGCTTGGCCTTGTTGTGTACCTGTCTGAGGTAGGTTAACTAGCATAATAAGAGTATCAAGGAGTTAGTGGCTTGTCCTATTTTTTTTTTAATGCAGTGAAATCCCATTGTCTCTTCTCACGTCTAGTGTGCAGTAGTCACCACAGAATTTGTTATTTTAAATTACTTTACAGCTAAGTATTTGTACGCACCATTGCAAGGGATAATATAACACATGGGAGTTCTTACAAGGTAGATGATAGCTCTGCACCGACTGTGTCCACCACCACAGCCATGCCAGTTGCGAGAGAGTGTTAGTGTGATCCTGCCTCATGCAGGTGCATTCACATCAAGCTAACCAGTCACAGTGAGCTTGCTGGCTGCTGAAGCTACTTGTTTTGCTCTTTGGCAGGGCTCTTTTTGTAGTTTTATCTAGCCAGCTTTACTGCTACATCTGCATTCACAGTAGAAGCGCTTTGCCAGTACAGAACAGCAGTATTCCCTTACCTACAAAGCACCCCAACGCAGATACCGTGTGACTTAGCACTAAGAGGACAGCTCTGACAAAGAGCTTGGTCCCTGTTAGTCTTTTTTCCTGAGATAATGGGATTTTCAAGATATGGGGAGTGGGGAGACAGTTTACTTGTTTTTTGAATATAATGGCTGGACTTGGTTTTGGTATTGTTTCCAGTGAAACAGGCTTTAAAGTGGAACTTTGTTTCTTTCTTCAGGAGCTTGTTTGTTTGCAAATACAGAGTCTCTATCAGCAGGCCAGGTCTTCTGCAAATATGTGTCTTAGTGTGGTTAAAGGCCATCCGTACACAAAAGTTACCATCTGGCTTGTAAACCACAGCCCCCAGGATCAGAAGGGGACTTCCCTTGCAGCTTTTTTCAGAGCTCCAAGACACCTTCCTCTGGACTGGGTCACAACTCTGAGCTGTTGTAATGTCATTACACATCTTTGTGCATTTCAGTAAAAATGACCAAAAGTTCACATCTTGGTCAAGAAAAGAAAGCAGCCATTACAGTGTATCAACATAAGCAGATTGCTTCTGTTGCATTGAGAGTGGTGTGACCAGCATCGATGTTATGTACATGAATGAAATGTTATACACGTGAAAGGACGTTCAACCACAGGCAGGAAAAATAAAAGTTCAAAAGAAATGCAAGATGTAGGCAGAGCAGGGTCCACAGAAGTGGACGATCAGAGATGGACAGCAGGTGAGAAGCAGGGATGAATCTGTGGGAAGTCCAAGAGTGTGCCAGGTTCTGTCCCTTTCATTGTAATTGTAATTTGCTCATGTGACAGATCCCCTGGAGGAGGGGAAGTGACAAGAAAAATGGCTACATTCATTTTCACAGGTTTGGGCACTGAAAGGCGGAATCCAAATTTGCAGAATAGTTGCTGTCTTGTGATATTTCACAGCATAGGGCCGTCAGTAGGATTTTTTACTCCTTACCATCTTCAACATGAGGTGGACTCACCAGAAAATACCAGAGCGTGACTAATACCAGAGGTGGACAAAGTGGTTACATTTTAGAAAACATGTCTTATTTGTGCTGTCGTGTACCTTGTCTGTCATCAGTCTGAGAGTTTGAGAGGGAGAGATGTACACGAATGCTCTTGACTAGCAGGTTGGTTCTGGACATACGTTTCTGGCCGTGCTTGTAACACAGGCTCACCACTCCACGCTGTGTGTGTTGTTGCTTGGTCAGTCTCACACTGGGCAACTGAACACTGACAGGTGAATTTTGGTCATTGGACAGGGCAAGATCCTAAACCACTGGTCTGTCTTCAGCGCCTCTCTTAGCAAGACCTACATTTCAAGCAGCAAGAAAAGCAAAATGTTTTTACACGGAGTGCACGTACAGAGTTCAGCTTTGCTTGTCAACCGATTGTGGCTATCTTAAACAATGCAATCACAGTCCCACTAGCAGCATTAATGGGAAAACGCTCCTGCAATCAGCTTTCTGAAGGTTACACTGGTAATCTTCCATCTTCTACCCAGCTATAGGTAAGCTGTGAGAGGGTGGGGGCCTATGTGTGCTGTGTGTATTTGCACCTGGGGACAGGGCTTTCCTTTAGCTTTTCTTCCTCAAGTACTCCCTTTTGGACATGAAGAATGTAATCAGAATCCTTTCCAGAGAAAAATTTTATTTATTTCTGGCGTCATAATGAAGTCATGAGGGAAAGCGTCTTCACCCCCACCTGCCAGTGCAGACAACACTCAGATTGCTAGAAATAGCAATCCCTCCAATAAGCCCTGGTGTTAAAATGTTACATAAAGTGCAATGATTGGCAGGATCCTCTCTTTGTGTTCCCCTTCTGCCTTTTCTTCCTGGTCTTCAGTTTCAGCTCTGTCTCCATAGTGCTGCTCCAGCCCTTTGTGATTTTATTTTATCCTCTTTGCACAAAGACTGTTTTCTTTTAGGACTTGTCCCTGTTCCCTGAACTATTTTTATGAGTTCCACCTCAGTCTCTTCCCCCTCTGACTCACTGCTGGGAATCCTCTCTTGGCTCATTCCTCCTTCCCTTGTCCCCACAGCGTCACTCCTCCTCTGCTAGAGGTCAGAGCACACTTCTCGATTCCTGGCTATAAAAAAAGGGACATCTTGGAAATCCAATGCCTGGGGGCGGATCGGTAGTTGCTCCTTCCAAAAGCAGAGCAAACAGGCTTCCCTGGCTTTCGCAGGACTTAGCCAAAGTTCCCATCACTCATGAGGTTTCTACACTGTGAGACGAAGTGTCCTCAGTGTTTCTGCTTGGTCCCTCTGCACTGTCCTTCAGATGCTGGGCATCTGCCAAAAGGGACTGGGCACAGAGTGGAAGCTGGCATTCTGTTGACCCCTGCATGGTCAGAGACAGATTCTCCCTGGAGTCGACCGTGTTGAGAGGCAAAACTCTGTTTCTCGCCCCTGCCTCCTGGCATTGCTCATGCAGAAAGTTGTTCTCCTTGTCCTGTTAATAAATTTTTTAAAGGCAATAAATCTCCACTTCTTTTAACAATTCATTTTCATCTGACCAATTCCAGGTGGGTGTTTAGGCTCACACTTTCTCCTGGGACTTGGTGGATGACAAGGAGCCGGTAAACCGCACCAGTTAAAAATACCCGTGCTCGCACACCTGCCCTTAGCATCCCTCGCTGCCCGGGAGTTGCTCCTTTGGCTGGCTGGCTCCAGCTGCCTGTCAGCAGAGGCGCTCGGTGAAGCTATGTCTTTAAGAGCTGCATCCTTTCCCAATGCCATGCCTTTGGGGTTGTGCTCTCCCTCCCCCAGACCTTAGATTCCCTCTCTGCAGGATGTCAGCTGTCCTCCTTGTCTCCTCCCTTCAGTGGGATGGCTTCCTCTGCTCTTACTGTGATAAGAGTTTTTCTTCTCCAACATACCCTGGGCTACTGCCGCTCTCTGCATTTTTCTGCTTTGATACCTGCATTTATGTTCTGATTTCTCTCTCTCTCCTGGGGCCATACTGCTTTTCTTTTCTCACCCAAAGCAGCTCTGCCGTAAAGACAGGTATAACTAATAGCACTGGGCTTCATCAATGAAGCAGAGTTCAATTTACCCTTTGCAGACATCGTACGGAATCAGGCACAGGCAAGAAACATCGGGCTAAGATTTATATGGGACCGTTTGTCTAAATGGGTTCCCTACTTCCTTATTTCCATGGAGCGAGGAAGCTGCCGACATCTGCTCTGTGCCTGATACCGCCTCCGATTCCACTGGTAGAAAGTTCTCCCAAGAGACAGGAACAGGTAATTTCCCAGGCTGGCAGGGTTTTTTGTATCAAGGGCTCAATTTCCACCATGGAGATAGATAGGTGCAGGGTGTGGGTTTGCTCTGCAGCTCCTGGCCGTGTGCAGCCTACATGAGCGGTGGAAATCCCTTGCTCTGGGCAGCTTGTACACCACTTGCTCTCCGAAGGAAAGGGGAGACACACAGCCTGAGGTCAGCCCTCTTAGAGGCTGCCTGCCCTGGGCATGAGGGCAGAGGAACTCTTGCTTTGCTCAGGCATCATGCATTTCAGCGTGCCCCGTCCTCTCCAGAGAGAAACCCCACTGTTGTTTCCATTGCTACCGTTGCGCAGGTCTGATGTGAGTTCTGATGCTTGTCCTGCCCGAGCTGCGGCAGCCCTGTCTCCTGCGGGACGGCGTACAGCTACTGGAGAACCAGCAGCAGGTCCAGGGCAGGCTGCCTGCCACTGGGCACTCTGGATTTGGGGCTGAAGGAAGACTCCAGTGAGCCAGAGACCCACAGAGACTCTTCTACACCCAGGCTTAAGCCAGAGAGAAATTTGGGTTTATGCCTAAAAGTTACGTGTTTTATGGCTTTTGAAATGTGTGCTAAAGCTCTTATGTGTCACATGTGGCCCCCTGCGCAGCTGTGCAAGCGTCCCGGGATTTTACTGTGCAGATCCTCCTGCCTTCAGATGGAAGGGGATGTTGAAACTAATGAAAAATAGGCTGACTTTATACTAGCCCTGTAACAAAATAAATTGAGGGGAATGTGTTAACTTTTGTTTTATTTAACTTTGCCAACTTTCAAGTCAGCTCTCAAGCACCCAGAAGGTTTTAGAAAATGTTTAATCTAGCTCAGACAATTTCCTGAACTCCCTAACTGGACCACCCCATTTTCTGAAACACTGCCAAAAGGCCTTAGTTACTCGCGGGCTCCGGCGCGCTGCTCTTTCACAACTTCTCACTGTCCCCTCACCCCCACCCTCAAGCCGTTGTGAGCGCCTTAATATAGCCTGGAAAGAGGAACCTCCTAGACCTCGCTGTCAGTGCCTGATGAAGCAAGCCCTGCCGATAGCCACCGGCGTGCCTGGCAAACGACCGCCCCGGCGCGCTTGGAGGCCGTGCACGGTGTGAGCGTGAGCATGCAGCCTGCCTGCGGTAGCCTGCCTGCTCCAGGTGTGCCTTGCCCACCCTCCCAGCTCCCCCTGCCCGTGGCGTGAGCCTCTGAGCTCGGCGCCTGTCCCTAGAGAGCCCGGGAACACTCCCTGTCATGGATGTACTGGAGAGTGGTGTAGTCTTTCTTCAACCTGGCTCATATGACCGGTTTGCTGTCCTGATGCCCCTGATGCCCTGTCGAGCAGCCACTGCCTGTGTTTAGCAAAAAGCAGCAGGGGCTGTATCGCAGGGTCAGGGGACAGCGAGTGTCACCTCTCTTCTCTCACCTCCTTCACCACTGCGCGCTGTCTGTCCAGCTGTCCCAGGGCAGGGGGCAAGGAGGGGCACGCATGGCACACAAGGGTGCCGTGCTGATGTCAGAGCCCTCAAAGATGCAGCCTGCAGACCTTAAAAATTATGTATTTTTCCAGCAGAGCTGGAGCGTAGCACAGTTTTAACAGAGCTGCAGCTTGCTGGGGGTTTTGTCACTCTCCCACTGGGCGATGCTTGCTGTTTGGGGGCTTATCACCGTGTGATAAGAGTTTCCTCCTGAAACTTCGTTTCCTGCTCTTCTCCTGTGCTTCCCTCTGTTGTCCACCCACGGTGCTGGCTCCTAATAAGGGCAGCGAGCTCCCTAGAGCTCTGCACCACCTACTCATCACCCTGCTGTCCTTCCTCCCCTGCCCACTTGCCCTGTCCCCTCTTGGTCACAGAGGAGGCGGGAGGAGAGGAAAAACCAGCTGGGCTTTCCCAGGGATTTCTGGAGGGATTTGCTGTCTTTCTCTCCCTGGACCTGGACCTGACTGGCCCGTTTTTAGGATTTTTACTGGAAGAGATGTCATTCAGCCACAAACCCAAATGAAATAAGTTGGGGGGGAAGAGGATAAAGACAGCAGTAAGAAAAGTGATTAATTAAACTGCTAGTGTCACACATCTGTCTGCAGCGTCCTGCTGGCTAAAACTGGCAGAGCTCGTCAGAAGCCATCCAAAGCCCGTGGGATCAGAGCTAGCCCTGCAGCAGAGCCCTGCCGTGGGATGCTCAGTCCCAGCATGTGGAGGAAAGGGGGCTGGCATTCCCGTCTCCCCAGGCAGGGCTGGGGGGAGCGATGAAACCTCTAGGGTGCAGGGCTTTCCTCTCCTCTCCCCCAGAAAGCAGCTTTACTGCAGGGGAGATACTGCCGGTAGGGAACAGCAGTTTTCTCAAGGCAAACTTTTGCCAGGGGCAAGGGCTTTCCAGGGGGGAGAGCCATCCAGGACTGGCAGGGCTGGGTTTCATGTCCTCAAGACGGCTGGCTTTCCTTGGGTCTTGTAGGTGTCATGCTGCTCTTAGGAGGTTAAACCTCCTGCTTCCACTTGCTGGAAGTCTCTGCCTTGAGCATGATGGCACGCAGGGTCTTCCACAGCTTCAGAGTCAAGGAATTATTGCTCAGATATAATTTCCCTATCCTTCACAGAATTATTGCAGGCGGGAGAGGATTAACAGGTATGCAAATCACAGTGGGTGGGGGAGGGAGGGAGGGCTATGCTAAAAAATTAATAAATGCCACGGTGGTATTGCTGTTCAAGCTCTCCGGTGCCTTTTTAGGAAAACTAATGTGTTTGCAGGGTGACTGCAGGCCTGATGGGAAGAGGGAGCCAACCTTCCCCCTCCCGGCTCCTGCGCTGGGTCAGGTAACAGGATCTCCTGCACAGCTGGGGACAAGCAACCAGACCCCCCCCCCCCCCCGCCCCGCACACGCACACACTGTGCAGAACTGCAGTATCTCCCCGCATCAGATGCGTGGGGCTGCTGCATGCTGAGGAGAGGAGATGGCAGGAGCCCAGCAAAGGCTCCCTGTTCAGCCAGCGTCCGAGTGAGCGAGGGAAGGGACTCCCCGGCATGTCCATCGCTGCTGGGACTGACTGTGATCCCTGATCCGCTGGGCTGCACTGAGACCTCATGTCATGCCGCAGCCACGCTGCACGCCGGCTCCTGCCGTCTGGCTGTCATCTGTCAGTGGCCAGCGCCAGGCAGCAACGCCGGGTGAGCGGGCAGCTGAGTCCCTCCTTCACCCTGGGTACCTCCCCAGAGGCCCCGTCCCAGCTCCCAGCCCCCTGCCCAGGTCTGATTTAAACGTGAAGCAGCACATCTGCACCCCCACCTCCCCTAACCCAAGAGAGTACGCACTGTTGGGGGGGAGTGGGTAATGGCAAGCTAGAGGGATTTGAGTAAGTCCCTTAGTGCCTGATCTCAACTTCTAAATAAATCTGCTTTAAATTACATTGATTTTTGATTCACGTATTTTTATTTGATCAGTCAGCGGTGCTCCAAAACCTTCAGGCACTTAAGGTGTTTCTAATCTCCCCATTCTGTTGATGGAGGCACCACTTGCAAAAGGCTTGGTTTTAACCCCTGAATCCACCAGCCACTCAGCCAGGACCGGCCAGAAGCCTGTCTCCCGTCCTCTTACTGAGGCCGTCTCTTTTCCTGGCTCTTGTATATCATGGTGGCCCAGTGTGATCACCGTGTAGATTACCCAGCATCTCCGGGGTCCCTAGCTGTCATGCCGGGACACTTAACGTGAATCCAGGCTGAGGATATTTTGGACTCTGGCTGTGACAGTACACATCTCTGGGAGTTTACATTTTAACATTTGTACCAGGAAATCAGCTCTCTCAGTGTCACAGGGTTAGACAAATACCTGATAAAGAAATAAACCTGTCAAATAAATTTACTTTACAAAAAGACCAAGCCCTGCAGAAGTCTCCATTGTGTATTTTTAAAAATGCCTTACGCCTTCACAAACAGACTGCCTGGGACACGGCATTCCTCCGCGCTTGGGAGCCACTGGCAGCAGAAGAGGGGTGCACGTATGGGAAGGTCCTTGGGGCTGTTCTGCTGCGATTTGGCACCAGCTGCCGAGCAGATTTGCTCTCCTCCTCCTTCTTCTCCGGGGCTGCCTCACCTTGCTTTGCCTCCAAAGCAATGCCGAGGGCCCCGCAGAGCACCGAGAATTACCACAGGTGAAGTTAAGGCAAACACTGAGCGGGAAAGACTGTAACGTTGTCAGAAACTTAGCTGGATGTTTGAAGCCCTGGCAGGTCAAGCATGGGCTGAGCACAAGGCTGCGTTTTCGAGATGATCTGTAGCTGTAGAAATAAACCTGGGAAGGGGCTTTCTGGATTTCTCCAGCCTGCGCTGCCCCTGCCACGGCTCCTGCTGTGCTCACAAAACAGCCCAAGCCCGAGTGCCTGGGCAGCAGTGGGTTGCTTATCTCCTGACAGCACTTGTTTACTATTAAATAACCTTGAAGATAGAGACGCTGCTTTGTGTCCGCAGAGCCACGAGCTGGTCTGAGCCACTGGTTTCTCCAGAATAACACACCCTCCCTTCTCTAATGTTTCCCAACAGCAAGAGCTGTTGCTTGCTACCCGGGGCATTGACTCCCAGACTAACAAGGCACCTTTTTGCTGCAGCGTATTTGCATCTCTTTGTTGACTTTGCTAATCAAGTTCACTCCTGAGCCTTTGAAAACAGGAGTAGTCAAAGGCACGCTGGTTCTTCGGGCATGACAGCCATTTCAGGAGAGGTAACCCCCTGAGGACCAGGCACTTTTGGTCACTAGACTGTTAATGGCTTAGGGAGCTGGTGGATGCGCTGAGCATCCAGGCTCCGGAGGCTCACGCTCACCCATCTTTCTGAGCCAAGGTAATGCCACACTGCCACCAAAAGGGCAACGCTTCGTTGCCCATCCCTGACCCCTTGCCCTGCTCCCACGGCCAGGCAGCACAGCCTTGCAGGGGGCTGGGATGCTCTCCCACCCTGTATCCCCCCCACCCCGAGGGTCTTCTGGGTCTGGTTTCTGCTGGTTTAGTGAGTGCAACCAGCCCATCGGAGGAGCAGGGGACGTTTCCAGAGGGGACCACCCCATCCAGCAGCAGGGATCCCTGAGATGGACCCCGCTCTATCACGTAGCTGTCGCAATCTCTGCCCTGCTGAGCTGGCCCTGAAGCAAAAATGTCCCAAATCCCCAGGTGCTGGCAGCAGCCGGTGGGTAGCACAGGTAGGGCGGGTCCCTGGGCTGGGGAAGCCGAATTGGCCAGGGCAGCCAGGCAGCTACAAAGTCACCATCATGACATGGAGCTGGGGGGCAGAAGGGTGAAATCCACTCTGCACCCAGCTCCCATCCTGTGCTTAACTCTGCCCATGGGCTGGCCCAATTCAGAAAGGAGATTTTTTTTTTTTTTTGTAGGCCGGCGTAGCACAAAGATACTTAAAAATGCTCTTTCCCCGAAGAGGTCCCGGCAGGGAGGTAAGATATGCAGCTTCAAACTATTTGTTTCGGTTCCCTCGGTGCTTTATGCCACCAGTTTCAGCGTCTCAGCAAGGGAGCCCAAGCCTGGCCCCACCGAGCGGTCAGGCACCAAACGCCCATTAGATTCCTGTGGTGGTGGAAGAACTTCTCCTCAACGCGCACCCACAGACCACTGACCTAACACGTGGCAGTCGCAGCCCAGGTCTCCCCGCTCCCAGCGCTGGGCTCTGTGATTAACAGCGGCGGTTTGAGAGCAGCCAGGCCAGGCTGTTAGAGAAGAGTCCCTTTGGCACATGTTTGCTCCAGTGCTAAATTTGCATACTGTATTTGCCAAGGGTTATTAGTGTTGATCAGCTGTTAAATAATCTGCCCTTTTCATTTCAGGAGACTTGTCAGGACTTGCCTTCTCATAGGCTTTACTTAAACAGGAGTTTTATGCCATATCAGAAAAGGATTTTCTTTACAGAGCCTTTTCCTTGAAATTTCAACAGCTACAAATACTAAACACTGTCTCTGACATCATGAGCATCTGGCACGTGTTGCTTAACCTTCTACACCCTCAGCACGTGGAAATGGCTGCAGCCACGGAGCAATGAAAATCAGGCTACAGCCCTGCTGGCACCCCTCATTGTGGTGTGCTAGGACCTGAGAGAGGAGACGAAGGTAAGGACAGATACCACATCAGAAAATGAAATTATTCCCTGTTGGAGAAGGGCACTGGGAGGTTGCTGTATACAGGTTTTAAAAAACAGCCTCACCCTGCTCTGCACCCGGAGGGATATAGTCTTTGGGGTGACTTACGGCTGTGTTGCACCATCCTCAGTTTTACCTGTGACTCTTCAGGGCCGTACACCCTTTGCAATTAGACAGCAACAGAAGCTCCTGAGCCTGGGGAGGCTGGGAGCACGGACCAGCGGTTCAAAGGAGGTGGCTTGTGACTCATAAGGAAACAGCAGGATGGGGTAAGAACCGCATTTGGCCTCACGGTTAGGCAACACCGTCAAAGGCCTCTGGAAAGTCAAGCCAGGAAAAAACTAATTTGAGGACTGAGGGGAACTTTGCAATAACCAGCTGGTTCCCACACGTGTAATTATGCCCAGTACCCCACAAATTGTTAAAAGAGCCAGAAAGGAATGAAAAATATGGATGCAGCAGGGAGCCAAAGAGGGTTTTGATATGCATGCCGGCTAAGCTTGAACAGCCTGATAGAAAAAAGTTATGCTACTTTGTGGGCAAAGGACCTCACCGTTACCAGCAAGTGAACTAAAATACCTGCCTGCAGGACAGCCCCGTGCTCCGCATCTCCCATTCCTCCTACCTGCAGCTTTTGAGTGGCTGTTGAACCCTAAGGGCTTTTCCCCCCAGTTTCTTCGGCACAGGGATCCACCTTCCCCACCGTGCCAGGTGGGAGCGCGCTGCCCACCTCCTGCCTGCCATGCCGGAGGCCATCCTCCTCTTCCTCCTCCTCCTCCTCGGGGCTGAGCCATAGCTGGTATCAAGGTGGTACCCACGGGAATCACCTGCCAGCGGAGATAAGGGGGAGCGGTGGGGGGCCCCACGGAGCCACGATGGCCACCTTTCCTTCAGCTGTGCCGGAGAGGTGCGAGTAAGATGAGAGAGTGGCAGCTGGTACGGCACTGGGCACCGTCTTCGCTTTCTCTCCCACCACTCCTCTGGAGGCAGGGGAGAGAAACAAAAGCAAAGAAAACCAAACAATTTGACTGTAACGAACCATAAAACACGGAATCAGCTGTCTGCCCCTTGCTCACCTCGCCGGTACAGCAGCTCAGTTGTGCCTTGCTGGTACTGCCTGCGTTACGGTCATCAGGCGACAAAGCCAGCAGTTAGAATTGATTAATTGATTTGTACATTAAACAGGTATTCCCGCTCAATTATTGGCAGGTTTGCTAATGGATTACTATTTAAACGATTCTGATATTTTAAATTACGTTATTTTGTAGATGCACATTTACTTAAAAAAAGAGCACCCCTTGCATCTATTAACATATTAAAGAGAAAATAAAACATCCAGGCTGATATAATGCACAATGTGGCATTACTCTGGGTGCTTCCTAAGGTAGGGAAATCTTATTTGTTTAATAATAAGTTGGTCATGAATATGCAAATCTGCATCAGTGCAGTACCTCACTGCTGTCACTATTAATGAGTTGCAAATTAATGTGACAACAAAAGGAAAATCTATTTAGTGGCAGATTTGTGGTTCATACCTGGCTCAAGAGAGCAACCATCTACAGTCACATCGGTCTGCTGGAGCAAAATGTGCTCATGGTGTGGACAAGGTTTGCTTCGGGGCTGGCAAGCCAGAGACAAGCAATGTGCTGCCTTCACCCCCAAGCGTAGAAGGCAGCGTTCCTCCTAATGATCCATCACGCTTAACTTGCAGGAGAACACAATCTTTTCACTCTGCAATCACAGTGAACCCATACAAAGCACACTAACAGGTGAAATGCAGAACTAGCAAGAGCATCATAGTTGGGAAGATGGTGTGGACATCTAGACATGGTAGTTAAAGAGAACTTCATCTTCTTCAGATCTGTTTGGGGATTTTTTTCCCCTGACAATGCTACAAGCTCACAAAGCGAAACTTGTTGGATTCCAGTCGCTTTCTTCTTCTCCCCCTCCTTCTAGCAGAAATGCGATGGTGAATAAGCACATTGAGAAAAGACCTAATACATGTCTTCACGACTGTGGCATTCAACTCTTCTGTCTTGTATAGTGGTGCCAAGCCCTCTCCTACCAACACCGGACCCATACTGAAATGAAAATATGATGTTCTGCAAACAATTTTTTTTTTTTCAGTTAGCTTGCATCTGTACAAGTTTAAAGTAGCAATGTGTGCCTTCTTCCTGTATGAACTGAAGAAATGATGCTGAATATTTACCAGCAGCTCCGCAAAGCATGGGAATGGCAGCTGCCTGCATTTACCACTCCCTGACACCTTGTTCATATTAATGCACAAATGATGGGTCTCATCTATAGTTTTGTTATTTAGCACAGAAATGGAGGGAGGAGTCAGCTTCTAACTCTTTGATTCATGGAGTGAGCTTGGCCCCTGGGAGCAGTTTTTAAGACAATTTCCATTCTGCTCCTGTGATCCTGCAAACTAGAAGCTGGGTCGGCCTTCCCGCGGGCATCTGGGCTCTCCCTTTAGCAGATTGCTCCCCAAAAAGCACAAACAAGGACGAAACGCCTCTGGTTCTTGCTTGCCACTCACTGTATCGGTGTCTTTGGCTCAAGGCTCCAGCTAGGCCACCAGAGCAAAAGGGGGAGACAACAGCAAAGCAGAGGAAACGAGAAGAACATCTGGAGGGAGAAATCACCCAAATGGGAAACTCCCAGGGCTGACCCCATTGTGCAGAACCCAGTACTCTTGGATAAGGCAAGAAGGCAAAGGAGTTGTTCAGTATTTTGCAGACCTTAGCAGCATCACTTATCTCAGGGCAAACCTCCCAGCACTGCCAGCAGCCAGCCTGGAGTCTGGGATTTTCTGGGATTTCCCAGCCAGCACCAAGTAAAAGTTTGACAAAGGAAACTCCCTTCAGCGAGGCTCATCTGCCTGCTCTAGCTAGAGACGGGGTTTTCCCTATTGCACCAGTGGTTCTCCAACAACTCCACGGGGCAGCACAACCTCCCAGCCAGGCAAAACCAAGTGATAAGCAGGGGAAATGCAAGGAAACACCTTGGCTTGGGCCCCAACAGCATCAACGCTGCACTTTCACCTTGCAAAAGGCAGGACACGGGACCAGCAGGGTTTTACCATCCCCAAAGGCTGCGTTTCTGTTTCCTTATTTTTTATTAACCTGGAGCAATGCCAGCAGTGTGAAGCGAGTCTCTTTTGGCCCACGGAGGATGCACAGGAAAGTGCTTTAAAGGAGAGCAGCGTGAATCCAGAAGCTGAAATGCTGAACACCAAGCCTGCCCTTCCGCGCCGGTTGGAGCTAGCTCAGTCCCCGGCTCTGCGCCGTGCAGGATCCAGCCAGTCCCGATGCTGGCAAGGCAGCCTGCGTTTTGACTCCCTGCCTACACTCGCTGTCACCGAGTTTGCTCCCTGCCGGCACACTGCCATCTCTCCTCTCCCCAAGGTAACTATCCCCTGGGCTTGCCTACTGCAAAACTACGCGTGCAGCCAGCCTCTCCCGTGACAGTCTCTGCCAAACTGCCCAGAATAGGGTCAGCCAAGCCAGCCTTGCGCACCCAGCAGCACGGGATGCTGCCCTCCTCCTTCGCTGAACCCTCCGTGCTCTCTCAAGCACCCTCGCACAGCGAAGTCCCTTTAAAAGAGCACATCCTAGAAGATAAAACGGTTGTGTTATGTCAAGAGACAGCACTGCGATCAGGTGTTCCCCACCACGGCCCTATTTTTAGAGCGCAGACGGGCCCCGGGACAGGCACGCGCTTGCATTACCACAGCATGAGGCTGTTACTGTATTGGAGCACAGATGCGAGCGCCAGCATGGAGAAGGCCCAACTGTACTGGGTGGAGATAGTGGAAAGCTGACTAAGCGGAGATGTTTGGGGAGCACGTGCTCAGGACCATTTGAGGAGGAGCTGGCCAAAAGAGGAATCCGCGTCAATCTTCTGTTTTGCCTGCAGGGCACGGCCAGAAGTGAGGTGTCTGCCACGCACCCCTGGAAGTGGTACGAAGCTGATTTATGCTCAGCTCAAACCATCCAAGCGTTACGCAGCTGATCAGATAAAGGTGTCTGTAACAACTGCTTTTAACATTCTCTCTTGCCTTAGTTTTTCTGGCCCACCTCTGCTTTCTGGGAAAATCGGGGGGTAAAAGCAGCCAGCACTGGAGAGGAGGGATGTCTCCGTTTCAGTTCCTTGCAAAGCTGGGGGCTGGCTTAAAAGGAAACCCAGGGTGCGCGTTTAAGCCGTACGGGAGAGACCATCATCATCTTTATCCAAAGTCTGGAGAAAGATGGTGGTGGTTGTACTAGGACTAAAAATTTCCTGTCCCGTGCAGAAATGGGACTTCAGCTGCCAGCAGCGGACAGCTGTCGGGCTCCTCTCTTGCCTCTTGGCTCAGCTACAAAACCACCTTACCCCCAGAAGCAGTCCCACTGTAAGCCACACAATACAAACATCTGGCAAAAGACTAGATGGCAACACACCAGGAGAGGCATCAGCTCTGCTGTCTTCCCCTCTGGGACACCTTCAGGAATGAGGCATCATTCTCCCTTACCTTCAGGGCGAGGGCAATTCACTTCACACCCTTTCTTAAGCTCCTGCAAGAGCAAAGATTTAACCCTGCGGCACACTGTCCATTGATCGAAGCCTCTGAGCCTCACTGCTCCAGACAGAGAAACTTTTTCCCAGATGCTTTTCTCAGATGGACCAGGTGCTCTGCTCGAGACCCTTCTGGTGGGTGTCCTGGCCCCCCTCAGAAGAGCAGCGCCATTTAAACATGTCAGCTGAAGCATTTGGCTATCGCAGGACATACGACTGTTAAGAACAGCCCCAAAGCAAAACTCAAGAGTTTGGGTTCACAGCAAGAACTTCTTTCCCGAAGGGGAAGAGCAGACCCAGACCCGTAAGAGAGGGCCTGCCCAAGCCCAGGGAGCCTAGCCTCTTAGATGCAAGTTCCCAAGCTGTGTAAAAGTGACATTCTGGTCACCGTCCCTTTAGATCCCCCCCAAAGTGCGCTCCTAGCTTTAATGCTCCACATTAAAACTAAAGCATTTACCATGGTACTATTTTCCTCCCCTCTGCAGACACCACTGAAAAGAGAATTCAGTCAATTCAACTTAAAACGATGACAAAGGAGGGAAAATAATTGAACCTATTCACAATTCTTTAACTAAAAGGCGATGCAGAAAGTATTGTGAATACCGCTTTGAAACCTCTGTCCTACAAAAGGCGCCCGCCCGATGTTTTCTTGTAACTTTGAATTTAGAAAGCCAATGCAGATTCTACCTCAGACTTCATCAGCTGCTCGCCGGCACCTGTGCCAGCTCTGCTCCGCTTCAGGAACCGCACGCGGAGCCTCCTTTCATAAACGTTAATGAGTCGGAGCTCATTTCGCAACCAGGCACGGAATTAATGGGAGTCACTTTAGCCCCTTCATTTCTCAACAGTTTTATTGCCTTTAAGAAAATTTTTGTAAAATATAAATACAAAGGCAGGAGATTTACTTACAAAGTTAAAACACAGATCTCAAACATAAACACACAATTCAGAAAATTTAGTTTATGTACAGTTTCAAGCAACTTCAACATATGTTAGTTTTTCAATATTTTACAAGGTACAGAAAAAATAGTTCAAAGTCTTCTTTAAATAAAGAGCATAAAATGTTTAAACATATATAAACAATCCGGTTTGATGTGTGAAAACTAAATTTCACAGCTTTTAAATTAGGATATAAAAGTTCTTACAATTAGTTGATGCGTATGGATATGGTTTAATTTATATTACAAACTATTGAATTATATTCAATAGTGCTTACCTGGCCAAAGCAGGTAATTCTGTAAACAAAAAAACAAAAATAATATCACCAAGTGCCTTACCGAATTCTATCTCCCAAACAAGCCACACGACTTTGATCACATCACCTAGAAAAAGTATGTTCTGTGTAATCAGTGCTTTGTATGAAACAAAGTCAATGTGTGGGTGTGTTCTTTAAAAAAAAAATGTGTTCCGAGTAATAACAAACTTATCCCAAAGCCTGTGTGCATTTAAAGAAACATTATATAACAATTTTGTAAAAACTGATTGAAGTTAAAAAAAAATTCTTCCAAAATCCATCCAACTGGAATTCAGATCTCTTATATAAAGGAAAGATATTTTCATATTTAATAGTGTCCTTTCTTTACAGAAACAATTGCATTTGAACACATATACATAAAGAAGTAACTGTATAGAGCACTGTACATTAAATGGCCTGATGGTTCACCAGAGGATGTCGAAGGGAGGATCCTCGTGCGGATGCAACCAGTGAAACGAGGAGCCGAGCAAAGTCTTGAGTTCACTTGTAAACTCTACCAAGTCCAACAGCTCTTTGCTCTCCGGGTTAAAAGCTTCAAGGTCCGTAGCGCAAGAGAACAACTGGCTGAGGGAAGTCTGTTTGTAAAACTCTGCCTCCGTGATGGTGACAACTTCCAGATTGGGGAAGTTGCAGCGGAAGATGCGAGATGACATTTTTAGCCTCTTCACCACGTCTGAGAGCAAAAGCCAGTTTCGTGGTCTGTGGAAGCGAAGAAGAAAGAGGCTCCAATAACCGACATTAAGTCAACGGGCTTCTTGCCTCTCCACTGTATCGCTGTGTGACAAACCCTCCCTGGCCGTACCCGCGCAAACAACCCCCCTGAAATCAAGGCCATACCCAGGGGGCCAAATATAGCAGAGGTGCAGGCGCGTACGTATTTACTCATAGTACCGCTGCCCGCAGCTTTGGGGAAGGAGGGGGACCAGGCATGGAGGGGCACTGGAGCCTACGGCCGCTCACATGGTTAAAGGTTCGCCCGGCTGAGCCCAACTCCCATTCAGCAAGTTGGGAAATGGCCTAGAGTTATCATCAGAAATGTCAGCACCTCTGACTGCCAGAGATGCCAATACTAAATACAAGTCAACAGAGGGGTTTTTCTCAGATGAAGAATACGATTTTTTTAATTCAATCTTTGTACTTGTCCACTTCAGAGAACTTAAGTTATATCCATCACCCAAATAATAAAAAACATGCTAAAACCCACACTCCCGCATGATTAATATTTAAAACTATTTTTCCCACGGCTGTCATCAAAACTGGTGCAAATGACGAACGGTAGCTCTTTATGAAGCTAATTTGTATCTTGAATATAAGAGATGATAAAATTTTCCAGGTCTTTGTTTATTATTAACTATCATAGTACCTTCTGCAAGGTGTTTATTTGTTTGATATGATTCAGGGCTTTAAACCAGTTTTGCTGCAAAGTCTAGAACAGTAGTAACGGTGTCATTTCATCATTCACAAAAGCCCGCCCACTCAGCAAAACAGACAAGCCCACTAAATAAAACCAAGAACACCTTACAAACACAATATCCAAATTTAAGTGCTAGAAGCACTTGTGTTTTGAGATGTTATACCAAGATGCCTGTGATGAGGGAAGGAATCTGTGTTCAAATGTCACTTGTTCAGCTCAGGTGTACGGCACTCAAAACACAGCCCCGACAAGTCAGCCTTTCCCCCTCTCACCTCCTATTAGCTTATTTCTAAAAAGCCTGGCAGTTAACGGTATTGCTCTTTCATTTACGTTAGATAAATGCAAATGTATTTCCCCACAGACACAAACTGCTGCCATCCCAAGCAGATCGTCTCAGCTATTTTTACCCCAAGCTCTGTATTTGTTCTTACCCCTGAGAGAGACACACTTGAATGTTGTAACACGGCAAGGGAGGCTCATCCGAAAACTCGAATTCAAGCACATCGCTAAAGCCATCTTCATCTTCATCACCTGGGCCAGGAGGATTTGCCAAGATGTCAAATCCAGATTCATCTTTTGGATCTAAATAAAATTGAATAAAGGTGCCAAGTCAGCATTGAAGAGACTGTTGCAGGTCTTGCTTTTTCTTCCAGTAACGTGATCTGTAAATAAAATCAGTTTGCTTCCTTCCTAGCTTCCTCTACCACAAAAACAAAACAGCCCCCACCCCCACGTGCCGCATGTTTTGAAAGTCTCCACATACAAAGAAATAAAGGGTAACATTTGCTCACCGCACACAGAGCTGCCATAGAAATCCCAGTACAAACCAGGGTCATCAACACTTCGACCTTGCAGGTCAGTTAAATACTCTGGAGAGGAAAAAACAACAACAAAAACATACTGATGAGAATAAAAAGCTGGCACGTTTAGCAGACCATGTGTCATACAGTCTCACTATGCATCCTCCATACCTTCCACCAAAAAAACCCACACCGTATTCCTGATGCACTTGCTACAAACAACAGCATATACACACCATTCTCGCAAGTATTCCTGGAATTCACTTTTCTCCCACATCCTTTCTCCCATCAACTCAAGTAATGACCCACCGCATCACATAATCACCCAAGGTCTAACAGGGACAGACCCCACCTTAAGCTTCAGAAACTGAGAGCGGCATTTTATTTTTGTGAAAGATAGGGATGTACTACACTTTTTAGCCTGCACAGTTATTCTGGACACCAACCGGAGGGTGAAACAGTTGCCCCAAAGAAACTGATAGAAAAGGTTTTTCCACACAGATACGTTCAGAAGATGTAATTCTTTTCTACAGACATCATTTGGGGGATCTGCTAGTTGAGTTGATGAAAAGATACTGGGATTCAAGATGTTAAGAAGTCCAAGATACTGGACTTTACTGGAATCCCAATACACCTATGCACTTTCTACACTGCACCAATTAAACAGTTAAGTGGATGAGTACATAAACTTGTTGACTATGAACACTGCAAACATTTTCAGAGGTTAAGTTATTAGGGAATGCAAGTGTCTTTACTCAAAACTAACAGGGAAAAAAACCTAAAACCATGTTAGAACATGGATGTGTTTAAAGACAAGAGCCTTTAATACAGTTTTAGAGCATTTCAGATATAAAATGAGGCAGAACTTGCAAAAAGACAAGTACTAGAAGGACAAAAAGCAAGACCATGAGAAAACATGATTATGTTTAACAGCTATTCGATTTGGCAAGTTTCTTATTTTCATTTCAAGCAGAAAACTGAAGGCACCGCAACAGCCCACTGACCTCCCACCTACCTATCAAATCTGATAGTGGCATAATCTTTACGACTTATTAAGAGTTTCAATTAGAAGGAGCCCCCATGCATGGCTATGCTTCCCACCTGCAGCCGCTGGGTTTTTGCAGGCAGAGAGGGAGCTCCTGCAGCCTACCCTAAGGCTCCTTGGCGTGGAGCCATCCCTGCCAGTCAGCAGGGACTTTGGGGGGCCAGGGAACGTCCCCCCATTTGCCACGACCGGCAAAGCCCCACACAACGTGGCCACAGACCTGTGAGGAAGGTCTCCATGAGCTCGCTGTGGGTCATTTTCACAATGGTCCTCCCAGAGTAGGTCGCAAGCGTTGGATCAGCACCGTAGGACAGTAACAGGCGGACAATTTCCAAGTGATCGTTTTCAACCGCATCGTGGATTGGTCTAGGGAGAAATAAAAAAGATCACGGTGTTACATTTTGACTCAATCGTATTAAACAAAGGTGTTTGAAAAGAAACTTCTGACTTGAGATCAAAGTTATTTATAGCAAATAACACTATTAATACAGCTGCCAATCATCTCATTGTCAGTTTTACTTGCACATCATCCCCTCCCCTCTTGTCTTTTCACAGTCAGACTGCTCAGGGCAGATATTTCTGTTACGTCTATTCATTGCTGTACGTATTTCGAGGGCCAGTAAAATAATTACACCGCCGTAACAGAAAGCAGGAGTTTGCATGAAGCCTCACAAACATCATTTTGCTGCAAGTCACTCTACCGTTCCAAATCTCTGCCAATTTAACAGCGTGTTGTGGAGTAAGGGCTCATTCAGCCTGCCTCTGGGCAAGCACAGAAATCAGTTACCCGAAGCTCCTAAATTATGTACACAGAAATAAGTTATGAAAATTTGCTGGGAATTAAACTTCTGCGCCGTATCCTCTTTAAATAGTACTTGTGAATATATTTGCAGCACAATTCAACCCTTCTACTCGGAGAATAGAAAAACATGTTATTTTAAGTTCAGTCCACCCAGAAGTTAACGCATTTTACGCAGCATGAGCAATCTATACAACCTCAGACATAGACTTTGTGAGCCTACAGAAGGATTATTCATTAATACACATGCCTGCAATTCCAGGTCTAGAATTCCTTATCGCTAATTATAAATCGCATTAACTTTTGCTTTTAAAATTGATTATACGTAACGGCGAGTTGTCTGGAAGTAGAACGTATTACCCCTCAGACTAATGAAGATGTGTTAAAATCCCATCTTTTCCTCAGACGGCGATGAGCAGATGAACTGCCAGTGATCGCGGCAGTTCAGCTCAACTCTACACACCTCCTCCTTTAGGCTGTCAACACCGCTGCCCCCCAACAACGCTTTCAAGCTCTCAAACAGATGTATTAAAAGGCAAGAGAAGTAAGGAAGGACTTTAACTAGGATCACGTACTGCCTTCCTGGAAAGCTTTCAGAATGACGTTACGAGGAGAAGTCACCTGGAAGCACAGACAAGCAATCCCCTCAACTCCGTCTACCCATCTCCCAAGCGACACTCGGCTAAAAACCATGGCTGAAACTCCCTCTGTAAGGAGGCAATGTCTCCTCTATGTCACCACCGCTTTGGGACGGGCTGGCACCCGCGTGAGCTCAGGGCAGAGAAGAGGCAGATCAAACCAGTCAGAAGAGGAAGGCACACCGCCGTTTCCCCATCCATCACGTAGCGCGGCTGGTGAGAGCAGGACGCTGACCCACCTCAAAAAGAAGTATGTTCCCGGTGTGTTTACTCCAAGTACTTTCCAGTAGGCTGTGATTTAGGGTGATTAACATCCGCCCCACGTGAAGCACTCCAGCTTGCCCCCATCTTGCTGGAAAGCTGTACGCAGGTTTGGTTTTGGCATATGCGTGCCATACTGACACGAGGAGGTGCACTTGGGAGTGTTTGCGGCTCGTTCCCTATGGAGAGAGGGCTCACCCGGCGCTGCCTGCCTCCTGCACACCCCAAGCCACCAACACAGCCGACAAGCAGGTGATCCCCGAGCTGCTGAGCACAGTCCTCAACCCACCTCGTGCCACCCCTCAGAGCCCTGGCACCAGAGAGAGCAAGACGCGCACACCTCCAAAGCCTGACGCGCCGCCCTTTGGAAAGCCACTTCCAAATTTCAAGACCAGAGAGGTCCACGAGGATCACTTGCAAAGGGTCAGGATATCCCTTCTCCATTTCCCAGGGAAGTCTCTAACTTAAAACTGAAACTATCTGACGCCCTTGAGACAGACGGTGCTGCAAAAGCCAGCATTCCCAGGGTCCCCCGCAAGCCTCAGCCTCCCACCTCCACCTACAACGCAGTTCTGCACAGCACCACGTGCCTACGCAGCACCCAGCGCATCCAGGATCTGGCCAGCGCGAAACATCCCAGGCGATACAACACAGGAGGTAACAAATAATAGGGCTGCTGACATAGAGGCTGAAGAAGTATCGGGTGTTTCTGTCTGTCAGCAAGCATCTGAGGTCGGAGCTGTCGGGTCACGACACTCTGAGCATCTACAGCGGGAAAGGTCAGCCTTGCTGCAAACCCTCCTGTCCCCCACCGGGCATGAAGCATCCTTGGCTGAAAGTCTGGCAACAGGCACCGGGAACAGATGAGAGTTACGGCTGCCGCCAAATGCTGGGGACGCTTTTTCTCCCCCACTGCCTCATTTTACTGGAGTCTTTAATTTGAACTGTTTTCCATTTTATTTTAAAATTAGGATTTTCTGATTTTGGAGGGGGGGTGGAGAGTGTTGTGGGTTTATTGGTTTGTGGGTTTTCTTGTTTGTTTTTTTTTTTAAACCGACTTACCTAAGTGGCTTTTGAAGCAGTAATGAATTCAAGATGATCCCTTAACTTATTAAAAACAGCATCTAAATCACCGCCCAGTGTTTCAATCAATTTAACAACACACAGACGAGTTTATTAAAGGGCGCCTGGGTATTCCCCAGGAAGGAAAAATAGCGGTGCATGGGCTGTAACCGCGGGATGGGACCCCTCTCCTTTTCTACGGGTCACCCAGCCTGGTGCAGTGGTGCAGAGAGGGGCAGAGGCAGGGGAGCAGGCAGGGGAGCAGGCAGGGGAGCAGGCAGACCCATCTCTGATGCCTGCCAGAGCACACAGAGGCCGCCCAGAGCACAAGAGGGGATTTTATAGAGGCAAGGGGAAGGAAAGGCGCAGTAAAGCCGCGTGGAAGAACAATAAACAGAAGGAAGCGAAGGAAGGAAAAAAAACACTGGTGGGGAGGGGGGAAAAAAGGAGATTCCCCATAGATAAGGCAGGGGGAAAAAGGCAATAACGGAGCGCTGACAGACTCTTTTACTGGCTAGCACAGCTTCTTGGCAAGCTCACGAGCGGGACCATGCAAAGGCACAGCTACTCATTTGCTTCTCCCACCAGGGCCAGCAGAAGAGGGAGTATTTTTCAGTCTTGGCAGAGCTTAGCCATCCTCTTTGTAGGATGTAAAAGTGACTACTGGAGTCGGCAACTTTTTCAGATGTGAAAATAAGATTCTTGGGAGTCCTCTCCTGGGCTGCTTTGCCCATATAATCTTTTCCGCCCTGAGCATCATGGAAATAAAACACTCTCTATCCCTAATGGTACAGTTAATGGTAGTATAGCTTGTTTCTAAAACAAACTCTTCAAAATGCCCCAGAAGGATCTGGGGACATTCGAGAGCTGCAATATCCTACAGAAGACACACATCTCAACCCTCTCTTGTGTACTGTCGAATTCTTCCTACTATTTTTACTGCTACTAGAGTTACGAAAACATTTCACTGGGGGTTTATCATTCCACCACCAAAATTATAAACTATTTAGACCAGTCAGGGTTTGCTCTCAGCCTTTCAGGCACCATCAGAACTTTCCTCGCTGCAATAAGAGGTCTCATAACTCACGAAGCAATACTGTATCTTGGCATTTTATTTATACTTCCATCTACTCTATTATGCAATGCTGCCCCACGGAAGAGGCAAAGCACAAGTTGCAGGAGGGCAGCTACGCTGGCTGCCTCTTCTTTAACGCAATTATCTGCTGGAGGGTATCGCTCTGCCAAGACCAGCTGAAAGGACACAGGAAGAGAGCCATCTTGGCATGGTCCTCCCAGGGAAAAAATAAAAAAGGCTGAGCTCATCAGCTGCCAGCGAGAAGCATAAAGCAAAACTGGCTGTGGAGAGCGAGCCTAGCGAGCGAACTCTGAAGCAACGGAGAGGTCTCGCTAACAGGCGGGAGATGCCTGTATTTTTGGCATGCGGCTTTGTTTTTGAAGCGATGCCGGTTCAGCTAGGTCGCGCTGCGGAGGTAAGAGAAGAACAAGGAGATAAGGCCAAATACACCGGCAACTATCCTTGCTCATGTCAGGCACCGGTCGTGGAATGCCCCTTGTTCAGCTACTGCACTTACTGGGGTCCTGTCAGGGAAGGAAAGCGCTCACCTCTTAAGCACGGTCTATTATTATTTATAGGTAAGACGATTAAGAGCCCTTAGTGACTGTGGCACCTCTGAGACAGGTCTTAAAAGATCTCGCCCCGTTCTACAATAATCTTTGATTAGCCACTAATTCGGCAGCGGAGTGCTTGTGTATTCAGGGTCTGCAGGCGCTGCATTTGGAGAGCCACGATCAGCATAGAGTTTAAGGGGAAAAACACAGAAGACCACCATAGTTAGCCCAGCCAGATGTGCTGTGAATAGGGCAGACAGAGGGACATCGTGTGCTGCAGGCAGCAGCGGGCCACTACAGTCGGGCGGCACTTCATTTGGTTTTGGCTTCACCAAGATTTCTGATAGCATCAGGAACCAGCGGCTGAAAGCCTACCTTATCTACGGAACTCACGACAGACTGGCTGCGTAGGTACGTAAAAGGCAACACCAAAGCAAGAGGCTCAGGTTTTTGCTTTGCTTTGAAAATTAAACACAGGCATGCAAAACCACCACATTGACCAGAGCACCTGCAGCACTTCGGACAGGACTGAGAGGACAGATGCACAGACTTTGCAGAACTTTCCTACATCCTTCAGGTTCTTACGGAGATTTTGTTCAGACTGAAGCCATATCACCTTTTCAGAATATCCTCCAAAAAGCTGACCACCGAGGCCGCAAGCAGCAAGTAACGCAGACTGAAGCTTCAGGCAGCTGGGATCCAAGCGACACGCCAGGCTGCCACACGAACAAACGCAGCGTACGCGGTTACATCACAGCTCGTGCGGTTACATCACTCCTCCGTGCAGATTTACGTTAACTGGCTGAACAGAACTAAACACATCCACTGTTACTGCCTGGAGACTTGGGAGCTTCCTGCATGACCAAAAATATCTTTGGCTAGTGGGCTTGTGAGGTGGCAGAGGGGGCAATAAGGCATATTCAGTGTAGTTAAAAAAGCAGAGGAGGGGAGAAGTCTTTGATGGTGGGTTTGTCTGGAGTTTTTTGGGTTTAATATTTTAGTATCTTTCCAAGCAACACAGTTGAGGAAGACTGACACTTCTTTCCTCGTAAAAGTTAAAGGAGAAAAACTCACTAAGGCTTCAAGAGAGAAACGGGATTTGTCCTATGAATACCTGGCCCTACTAAAAGGCAGTGGATAACACTGATCAGAAGTTCCTTGCAGAAGCTTCTGCTCTCTGCCCTGCCCAACTCAGGGCAGGTAGACCATGTTTCATCTGTATATTAGATGTGTTTTGGATTCACATTGTCTGTTCGACACCTTTTCAAACAAAACGTAAGTCTGTCATCGGGAAAGAAAGGGAACCGCAAGCTGAGTTCTGACATTACCGTCCATGATCAGATTATTATTATGTTCATTTCTAAAACGTTCATTCCCCAAAACAACTTTTCAGAGTACACAAGCCAAGTTTTTTTCTTGAAAATCAGCTCCATCTGTGAACCAAAATCAAAGGTGGACTCTGAAGTGGTGGGTGATTAAGACTGGTCAGAAACTTGCTGGGGTTAATTTTCTATATAGGTTATTCCAGCAAGTGAGACAAAAATAATTTAGGATTCTTTTTATGGCAACTCGCCACTGTTGCATAGGTCACGTACTAAAGCTGGAGACAGCAGAAAATGCGGGGCTGTTTGTCAGCCTAGAGAGCTGAGATTTCTTACAAAGAAGTGGGAGATGGAGAAGGAATCCGACAATCCAGCCAGCGTTTCAATGTTTCTCCAGAAACGTTTCCTTTGGGCCCTGATGGGCCAATAACGACTCACCATCATTAACTTCTAATGGACCATCCTAACCAGACCTCTCGGGACTTTTGTTTTCCTGACTCCTCCCTTCCCAAGTTAATAAATAAAGGGCTTAAAAACAAAAGAAGCAGACTCTTAGTTATGTTAATTTTACCTCCCTGGCTATTTGGAAGGTGATAGTGAATTCGATAAACCATTTAAGATAAGAAGCTGCAGGAGCTTCAAAGAATACAAAGCAACCTGTCGCCAAAATGCATAGACTGGATAGTGCTCTGCATATGCTGAGAAGTTACCCCAAGGTCAGCCCTGCAGAGGTGGTCAAAGAGGTACTTTAGGAGATGCACAAGAAGCTTAAAAAAGGTGCAGAGCAGCATTGCTATCTCCATAAAGCAAAATAGAAAAGCTCACTATCTATTCTGCGAGCACAGGAACTAAGCATCCCTACTATTCTGTGAAGGAAACTCAAAAAGGCTAATTCGGGATAAAAAAAATAAATCCAAAATATCAAATGAGCAGATAGTTTTAACAGTTCAGCAAAACAACATTGTGATATAGCACATATAGGACTCGCACACCCAATCACTGCAAAAGCCTGAAGTGCTCTTAAAAGTAACCCTGCGAACAAGGCAAAGCCCACTCTTGGCACAACTCAAAGGACCCGGAGCGCGTACGAACAAGGCTGCAGCTCAAGTATCACTCCTTCCTGCCCTGCAGCTGGCAATTTCACAAACTCTTTTAAAAAAAAACAAACAAAAAACAAAGCCCAACTTATTAAAATTCCCAGAAGGAGGAAAAAAAAAAATTTACACTGAACTCGAGTCACACCAAAAGCGTGCCCCCACCAATTTATTAACCGGAGAGCGGAGGAGGTCACCGAGTCCTGCACGTTCCTGCCTAAGGACCAGCAAAATACGGAGGACACCGTGCAGCGGGACCTTGGCAGCAGCGTTGCCGGCTTTGGGGGGTTCATGCCGGATGAGGAGGGGGAACAAGGGGAGGGTAAAGGAGAGGCGTAAAGACGGAGGGAAGGGGTGCTTCCTCCCACCATCGTGGCCAATGAAACCACCGCCGGGTCCGTGGTGGGGACCAGCCGATGCCGCTAACCTGGTTCCATCCTGCGCGCTGCAGTTGACGTCAGCCCCGTACTCGAGGAGATGCCGCACGATGCTCAGCCAGCCTCTGGCACAGGCCTCATGCAGGGCGCAGTAACCCGCGTTGTCACGATGATTCACATCACACACTTTGTTTTCCAGACAATACAGAACCACTTCCTGGAAAAGAGGAGGAAAAACAGATACATCGAGTTATTTCTTGCTACGGAGATGCACAGATTTCTCTTCCCGAAGGAGAAGCGGGGGGGAAAGGGCTAAACACAAAATCCCTACGACATGTCTAAGTTACCCTCTTCGAGATGGGTCACTCAAAAGGAAAAGGGAGAGCTGTTGCAACTTGGGTTTATTCAGGAGAGACAGCAGAGACCGCGACTTCCCACGAGCAGACTGGCTTGGGCAAAGCGGCACCGAGAGCTCAGCGCCCCGCGGGGACCTTCCCGCAGCCCCCAACGTCAGGAATGGTCGCAGAGGGGGAACGTGCAAGTTTCGCAGCCAAAACTCACAGCTTTCCACTTCTCAAAACTTCCATGCATAAAGCTAGCAGGAAGGTTTTTACTCTTACATCTGCATTTTTTAGCAGAAAATTCTGCAAGCACAACAGCAGCACAGCCGACGTCAGTTTGATTTTAAAAAGAAAAAGCGCATGACCCGAAACAAAACACATTTAAGACACACAAAGGACGGTTTGCTATCTGCAAACAAAAAAAAAGCCCGGCTCTATCAAGATCGGGGAAATCCCATTTTCACCCACCCTGGTTTTCTGCACGCCGAACTAAAGCCAGGCGCCAGGTTCCAATAACGAGCCCAGCGCCGTGGGAAGCCATGTGAATTTAACACAATTCATCTTGCAGTCAAATATACCACGGTCGAGAGCCTAGGCCAGGCTCGGCTCTGCGTTGCTGTGAGGCCTTGAAACAATGACTGCTCCATCACTCAACCAAAAATTTAGGATGGTGCGAGTCTTCCTCAATTTGTGTCAGATGCAAAGAAAAAACCCCACACATTTCTAAGTGATGCTGTATGTATAAAATAGCCCCCACATTCCCAGATTAGTGGCAAGCCATTAATTTTGCATTTGCTCCTCTCGAAGGCTGAGTGACATCGTTCGCAAAGCCAGACACGGCGCGGAGGGGGCACGTGTTTGCTTTGCCAAAACAAGAAAATAAAAACAACCGCCAGGTGCGATGCATTTATTCTTCCCGTTTCAAAATCTACCGGAAAGCCTGCAATAATCTGTGTTCTGGGTATACCTGACCCGAGAGCTGGTATCCAGGATACAGCATGAACCTGCTCTTTTAGCAGGCCCTCACTAACCAGGCTAAAGCGGGGAGCTAACGAGCTGCCGTCCCAGGCACCAGAGCATCCCATCATCTGCCGCCGGGACGGAGCGGTCCACCACCTACACCTGATGCAACCACCGGTTTAACCTGGGATCCCCACAGTCCCCTCTCACCGAACAGGGGCTCTTAATGTTCCTGCTCATCAGCCCAAACGCCAAAAACCGGTCCAGAACGGATGCTCTTTACCCTGCACTCTCTCAAGCCCGTAAGAAAGGGCTGTGCAAAATTATACCCTGGAGGTATGAATTTTCCTTCAAAACCAGACCACCCCGCCAGGCAAATTAGCAGATGGATATAGGTAGGAGAAGCAGCTGCCGTATTCGGCTCCACTTTTAGCATGCAGTTACCATTTAAAATAGATTCTGCAACTCAAAATAAAAGACCTTTCATCTATTTTTGTAAAAAGGAAAGGCTCGTCCTAGGGCGGAATACCTACTACTGGACGAAAAGGCTAATTTTGTCGGGCAATTCTGTGTTAAGAGGCTATAAGAAGAATGTCATTAACCACAAAATGTAACCATAAAGACCATAAAACTCTACATTGTTAATTAATTAAATGCCTCATTAACTTTTTTTAACATGATTTATTCAATTTACAAAAAAATTAGCCATCACTGCCGAATACAGGAACATGTGGTGCCACAAACACACTTTTGGTTTCATAAGCATCTCTCGCAAGCGTTAGAGAAAGGCTGTGAAAGTGCCACGGGGCAATTTAATGTCTGTTCAGGCGCTCTATTTAAACCAGCAATCTGAAAATCACTCGCAGTTAATCCAAAGAGTCAAGCTAGCATGTCACCGGCAAGATCCGTGCCGCTGCCGCTCCTGCTGCCTGCAGTTTCGTTAGCCAAATCGCAAACAGCAACGTTAAAAGGTGCATGCAAATAGGCACGCTCCATCCTCGCCTTCAAAAAGGTGCCCTTCGCTCTAGTCTCTCCCACCGTCTGCTCCTCTCCAGCAGCTCCTGCCCCTTTTCCAAGGGAAGGGGTCAGCACCCCCCCGTGCATCCCCCCATGCCCTGGGCACGCACGCTGCCACCGAGAAGCACTATTCCCCTCCACCCAACCTCGAAACGGGGCCCTTGGCGAGGTGTTATAAGCTGTAATGCTTCCCTGCAGCACCGTGCCAAACCCCAGAAGTGATGCTCGTCCCCGGTGGGGTGCGGGACCCCCAGGGGAGCTGTGCCAGGGACCCTCGTGTGAGGCATCCCCAGGGCAAACCCTCTCCCCTTGGCTGGATGAGCCCTGTCTGCATGAGTGTTTAAACCCCCTGGAAACAAAAAACATCTTTCCCCCACCCCTATCACACACCACACATTCCTCCAATTTCACTGCCTTCCCAGGCAGGATTTAATCCCAAATTCACCAGAGAACTTTCCAACTCCAGACACACACCAAAAAGCAACAAGCAGCACAAAGACAGCCCGTGTTTCCTCTCCCATCAAATTCATTACGCAAGCCTTTTGTAATTTTTTTCCCAAAAAGACTTTACGCTCCCTATAATTCCCCCTTCACAAAAAGTAAATTACAGTTTTAAGACTACTATTATCTCAAGTCATTTGTTTCAAATGGGAAAAACAGCATGGATTCAAGAGCATCCATACACTGGGATGGGTTGCTAACATCCTGATGAAGCGAGGCCGGGTGCAGAAGCCTCGCAAAGAAAAGGCAAAGCTTCCCACCAGCTTCGGCAGGGTTTTGCTTAGGATTTTGCTCTGGATTTCCAGAGCCAAAGACCATTTGCCACACTGTCTTTAAGTAGCCTTGCTGGCTGCGGCCCTGCAATTTATCTGACCAGACGTAAGCCGCATTTGTCCTTCAACGTTTCACTCCCAGGTCAGCTTTCACACCCAAAATCATAACCGCGTGTACGTCCCCCTCCCCGCAGCCATCTGGGGCACATCCATACTGTGCAATCGAGAGCGGGGCAGAGGCACCCGAGCTAGCAGCATTTGGGTTCCCTGTGGGTCCAGGAGCGATATATACAGCTCACCAGCATCTCTGCACGCCAAAGGTGCCAGCGCTGCCTCTGGGTTTGGGGTGGCATCTCCCCACGGCCGCAGGGCATCCCTGCTGCAAAGGCAGAGAGGGTGCCAAGGGCAGGCAGGAGCTCGCTGGGTCTCAGGGCAGAGCTGCTGGTGCTGTTCTACCCCCGTACAGCATCCCTGACGGTGCCCTGTGGCACCAGCCGCTTCCAGCTCCAAGTCCCGCGCCGGCACTCGGCGTCCCTTTTTTGTAAGCCACGGCCCCGGCGGCGCAGACTCGATTCGCCTCCGCTGCCGTCGGGCTGGCGAGGGGCCACGGGGCTGCCGGCTGCCACCGCGGCAGCTCCGAGAAGCCCCCACGTGCCCCAAGAGCTTCCAGCGCTTCCACTTCAGCATCAGCCGCCGGCCATCGCGCGGCAGCCACCAAAAGCTGCTGCCCCGCTAATGGGGACGGCGGAAAACAGACGTGTGCAGCTGCCACAGGTCACAGACCAGCAAATTACCTTGACCCATCGAGAAATTTTTTTTTTTTTTTTTTTTTTGGTAGTAAAGAGAGGGATTTGTAACTTCTTGACCACTCTAATTTTTCTGGAGACAGAGGAAATTCAGCTCTCTACTAACTGCAGTAGTCTGGTCGCTAGCAAGAAAAACACCACAGCTACAGAGCTTCCACGGCTGACCAAACTATCACAGCTCACCACAGCCCAAACGAAGCCCCGACACGCCGGCGCAGCCACCCACCGCTCTGAGCCTTGAAAGACACAGACGATGCCGGATCCTGCGCTCCGCCAACGACGGGACCCTGCGCTGTCAACGCCGGCCGAACAACCAAGTCAAATGATCGGAATATTTAAGCCTATTAAAAAACGTGGTGTTCACTTGAACTTTTGGGTGAATTCAAGTCAGGAAATCAAATCCCCGAGGATGGGAAGGCACGGTGAGCACACAGGGTTGCCCCAGGACCCCCACCTTGGCGAGCCCGAGCATCCCCACTTTCTGCAACCAGCCCGCTAAGGACCAATGGTGCAGAGAGCTCCCACTATCAGCAAAGCAAACAGAGAGTCCTCGGTCCCTGCTTGAGCAAGACCTCAGCCCATCAGGAAGTTTCGGAGCCGCTCTCATCGAGCAGCGCTCCGCGGAGCACACCGGGCACAGAAAGCAAAGTGCCCAAGTGTTCTCACCCAGACACCGCACAGGAAAGAATACACAGGGATAGCTTGGAGCACGTGCTACAACACATTTTGATACTGGTTCCATAGGAAATTTTAAGTCCGTAGGAAATTAAATCATTTAAATTACGGGGATTACCATAGCAACGTTGTAACAACCACTTCTCCTCCTCCTAGCTAGAGCTGAAGTGCCCTGGGTTAGAAGAAGCCTTTGTCTAGGGTAAACAAAACCTTTCCAACAAACCCTGCCTTCCAGAGCTGTAGAAGGCCTCTCTCCACACAAAGCTCTCCAGCTATACAAAAGGCATTTCGAGGTTTCAACAAACCCCTGAAGCTGGGCAGGCTCCACCTGGGCCCGGGCTGATGCCACCTTCCAGCGCGGGGCTCGAGCCCACCTCTGAGGTCCAAGCGGTTTTCTCGCCGCCGAAGCCGCGCCGAAGGCGGCGATCGCTCTCCGCAACGGAACACCTCTTCGCGAGATCCGAGGCTGAGCGACGACGGCGCTCGTGCCCACGTGCCTGTATTTCCCCAATAAAAGCGTGCTTCAAAACAGCAGAGCTAGGGGGATTCATCAGTTTCCGATTTTTGTAGCAACGGGGGGGCTGTTTCATTAGACAACATTGTTCCAGCTACGCCGAGCAGCTCCAGACTCCGAGCATAAAGCATGCAAAGTGCTCCTACGATGCATCTGATCGTGCAAGAGGACACTCCAAGCGCTACATCCTGTGTCACATACCAGATACTCCTTGGAGAAAAGAACAAAAAAAAAACCCACCCTTCTCCTAAACTCCCCGCTCTTCACAAATAACAAAAGCAAAAATCGTACAGCTCGTTAAAGATCACCATAAAGACTACTTTAAAAAAAAAAATTCATTCTGTTTGCAGATGGTTTATATTTAAACGGAAACGAGGGTTACCAATAAAACTTTACCCTTTGCTCGTTCCCGCAGGATGCCGCTCACCCTGCGTCCTCGCCAGCTGACCCAGCAGCGGTGGGCACTCGTCCCCGCAGCGACCTGCCCCCAGACCCCACGCACCGGGGAAGGGAACGCAAGCAGGGGAAGGGGGGGGCTGCAAATTTCAATGACCAAACTCAAAGCTGCTGCTTCGCAAAATTTCCATCTGTGAAACTGGAAAGAGGGTTTTAACTTCCGAAATATTAAAAAAAAAAAAAAAAAAGCATCGTGGGGCATTGAGGGACCCCTTACCTCGTAGCCCAGGCGCGCCGCCCGCTGCAGCAGCGTTTCCCCGGCGTTCTTATTGACAATAAGCCTCCGCGCTTCGGGCGGCATGGGTCGGCTCGGGGTGGTCTCCGGAGGGGGGCTCGCGATCGGCAGCTGCGAGGGCTGTGAGACGGGTAGTAATGAGGGAGTCTGCTGCAGGCGATCGTACGGCTTCTGCTCGTACGACTTGGCTGGCGAGGAGTCGCAGTCTGAAGTGGGTTCGGGTCGCTTCCTGACTTTCCTCGTTACCGTGACCTGTCAAAACCATTGTTGTGGGGCTTTTTAATCCTCGTTTTCACAATACAGCGATGGGACTATACTTTGCCAGCGAAGAACGACACTTTTCTACTCCTATTTAGTTTTTTAAGAAAGACCCGCTACAGCTTTTAAATGCGAGGTGCCTCGCCCCCCGCAATAGTGCCTTTAACTCAGGTTAAGAAAAGCAAATACAGAACGTGCAAAGCATCCACAGACGAATGTGAATGCAATCCCCGCTACCCTGCATGCGTGACAGCGCATTAGTTTTAAGCAGGCTGGCTCTGCCTTCTGAGAGGCTGGTGGACAATTAAGTCTAAATAAAGATACCTTATCTTCAGCATTTTCGATATCTGTGGTGTCATCCCCTGTCAGAGATGACCTCCTTCTCCTCTCCTGCAGTGCCAAGTGTTTTGTTTTACACTGACGTTTCCCTGATGGCTTCTCACACTCGCTGTATTTCTGCAGCAGAGATGCATGTTGGAAATCCTCCTCTTCGTCTGTGTACAGCCCATCTGTCTTCCGGCTTTCTTTAATTTTCTGCTGTTTGGCAGCCAACCTCGAGGCTGGAGTACAGCTTGGCTGAGCCTGCCTTTTGCTGTTTGCATTGGTGGATGAAAGGCTCTTCATGTGCGGAGACACTGGGAATACGGGCAAGCCTAAATGGGAAGGAAAAGGCATTACACGTTGCATGGTGTGTTAAAAGGAAAACACATTGCTAGCACTTAACACGAGCTCCTCGACTGCTTAAGAGATCTACCAATTACATTTCCAAACCATTAATAATTTAAGCGTTCCACGTTCAAATTGTAAATAGCATCTTGCTAGTTAACGTTACGCTCGCAGTTGTAACGCCCTGATAAAAATCGCTAAACGAAACGCCCCGCGCCGGCTGCCGGGGCACGGCGAAGGCCGTACGGTGCCGTGCCGTGCCGTGCCGTGCCGGCTCGGCGCTGCCGCAGGCGGAGCGGAAAGCCGCCGCTGTGCTGCCTCGCTGCGGGGGGGGGAGGGGGTTGGTGGAAAAAATCTCGCCTCCTTACCTGGAACTGCTTTATCTGAAGGGGAACCAACTCCTCCGGCAGCCTGGGCCCGGCCGGGCTTGTCCGCCTTCGGCTCGGTGTGGTCGCAGGGCAGAGAGAGGGATGGCGCGGGAGGAGGGAAAAGCCAAGAGAGGAGGGGGCATGGATGGGGTCCTAATGGGACAGCACGAGGGGAACGCCGAGGTTAGCCCCAGGACGGCGATAAGATGGGGAACATCCCCTTGGCAGCACTTTTACTTAAAAGACAAACCAAGAGAAGAAAGGCGACTCAAGGAGCCGTCCCTACAGAAGCCCTGTGCGAAGTCTCTTATCAAAAAGCGCGGGGAAAGCCATCAGCTGTGTTTTCCCGAGGACTCCGTCCAGAAGCGAGTCTTTCTGCCAGACCAGAAAGCCCTGGGACATTGGGGAACTAGGGCCAGTGCTCTGCTGCCCGTGGCAGGATACCGGCAGGGCCGGGTTTTCTCCGGGGATTAGCTCTAACAAGCTGGATACCACAATCTGGGCCACATGCAAAACGCATGGTTACTTTTTTTTTTTTTTTTCCAGAGCGCAAGCAGGTTTACAACAAAACAAGGACAGGAAAGTTGACTTTTTATAGTCTGAATTTCCCTTGGGAAGAGAATTGAGGTGACCTCAGAACCAACTCCTCTGCAGAAAAATTAAAGGTTGCTGGAAAGGAAGGGACACTTCAGCCAAACAATACCACACCGCTGAGGGAAGGTGCGGAAAAAACCCCGAGCACTTCAAAGAGGCTCCTTTGCTCCAAGAAGTCTCTGAAGTGATGCTACTTTCAGAACAGAAGAGATGGCAGGAGCAAATAAGGCAGCTGCTCAGAGAAGAGAGGCCTTTATTTAAAGAGACTCGATCCAGAGCCAGTCGGGAAAAAAGAAAATAAAATCTAGAATCCTCTTGGTGGGCAGCTTCACACTTTTGTCTTCCTTTAAATAGATCCGTGAAAGCAACTTGCAGAAGGGTTTCTAGATTAAAGATGAAAACAGAAATCCCTCAGTTCTTTCGAGCCACTTTCTAGAAAAAGATGCATACCGCGGCTTGCCAAGCAGATGTCAGGGAATTTACGGGACACACGATGTGCAGATTGTTCAGCAAAAATCCAGTAAGTTTTTTAGGCTCTGCAATCCTGAAGGAAGGCACCTAGTTGTAGGCTGCGCCTATGGATGCAAGGCTGTCTTTCCAGCTCTGCAGACAGCACCAAGTAAGGAGTGTTTAATTCTCCTGTTCCCAACTAACCTAATTGGACTAGCATGTGAAAAGCCCAATTCCAATACAGAAGTATCACCATTATCTACTTAATCACTTACTAAAAAAATTGCGAAGATGGAAAGCAGCAGTGATGAGGTCTGGTGAGTGCAAAGTAAGAAACTGCTGCATGTAGAAAAACCAGAATAGAAAGAAAAAAACCTCACAGGTCTGGAGAAGGACAGAAATACCAAAAGGATGGAGGAAAAAAAAACACAGGAAGAGAAGCCTAATCTCAAAGAACTGCAGGCTTTCCCATGCAGGCATGCTGAGGCATTAAAAGCAGAAGTTCAATGACCACAAAAAATGTACACTCCAGCCTGCAAGCTCCACGTAAACTCTGCGCTCCACTTCGACCCTCCACAGCGGTGACAGCAGGCACCGGGCTAAACGCACGCCGCAGCTGAGAGATGGAGAGTAGCAACGCTATGCCCAGGAGCTTCGGGATCAATAACGTTGCAAGAGGCCAGCGCTATCCAGAAAAAGCCAAGCGTCAGCCTGCGAAATGCAAGACACGCGGGCAGAAAAAAAAAAGGCGAGCGATTAATCCTGGAATCCCACCCCATCTTTCTGACCGCTGCACGCGTGAAGGGAGAAATAAAGCAAGAGTGAGCAGGAACATCCCCAAATATCCATGAAGAAAAACAAACAACAACAACAAAAAAAACTAAACCAAAAACCCAAAAAAACCCCAGGCCTCCGACTGATGTGGGTTGTGGCAAGTCTGACTCAGAGCAGGACCTGCCTCCCTTCCCGCAGGAGCGGGCTGCGGAGAGGTCCACGCGGAAAAGCAGCTGCTGCCGCGGCACCTGAACACTCGCTTCGTTCATCTCCCACCCCGGCAGCTGCCTCCCCTGCCTGCCAAACCAGCGGCCGCCGCGCTGCCTGCAACCCCAGGCTGCTCCTCGGGGCCGGCAGTGGCTTTCCCGCTGGGCGAGATCCTCCTGCTTCTTCTCCTCGGGGATTTTCTCTCCTCGCTGCCCGGGTTTTCTCTCCTCGCGCCGGGCGAGCGGCTGCGGCTCCCTGGGGGGGCTGTCGGAAGAGCTGGGTATCGCACCGCCGGCAGCGCCGGGAGGTTATTGCTCAGCTGGGACCCCGGCAGAGAGCGTGGCTCCCGCCTCGGCCGCGGGTCCGGGCGAGCGGCACGATGCCCTGAGGTTGCGGGCATCCCCACGGTCACGGACCTGCTGCGCCCCGGAGAGCCAGCACCGGCAACGTCACCTCACGAGCAGGATGAGGCAGGGCCACAGAATTATTTCGGGTGAGCCACATCCTGGCCCTGACGGTTCTGACCCGCAAGTCAGGCTGCAAGGAGGTGACAGCCAGAATAGTCACCGGGGGAACATTTCCAGCGGCCACCGCTTGGTCACCCGGCCAGCAGGCACTGACCGGGGGACAGAGGGGTGACAGCCCGGTGGTGGCGTGCGACGCAACGCACGACTCCTCCCACGCTAAAATCCCGGGTTGAACACGACTGGAGCAACGAGGCCAGAAGTCAGCACCCTCCGTCTTCCCGGAGATTTGCAGGCACAGGCGGCAAATCATCCTGCTGTTGGACTAAGGCTTCACGGGCGCAGGGGCAGACCTCGATGCCCCTGTCACAGCCCCCTTCTTGGGATACAACCAGCTTCCCAGCAGCGGAGGCTGCCACGTTCGCAGGCAGTGCTTGGGCACCAGGAACAGCTGTTCCCAGCCCCAGAGGAAAAAAAAAGCTGCAAGCGACACCGTATATTCTCATATTCACAGTAGCTGCTTGTTTAAGAAAAGTTTGAGGACTAGTCCCGGGCAAGAAAGACAAGCTGGAAGTCTCCACCCCATGCAACTGTCAGGCAGAGGATGCTCTGTCGCACAATGGGGAAAAATGTCCTCGTCCTAGTGAACCAAGAAGGAGATTCAAAGGTTTACACTTCAACGGGGCTGGAGGAGCGTCAGCAAAGTGATCTGAACAATCTCCAGTGCCTCTGCACAATGAATGGCGAGGCATAATCTAGTCAGGTTTATGGTTTTATAGTAGCTTCCAAAACCAAGAGGTTTTTCATAGCCATGGGGCGACCGAATCTGAATGCCTTTGGGAACGGTGCATAAATCGGGAGCCACCTCTTTTTCTTTCCCAAGGTCATGCGTTAGAGAAGCCTGTCGCTGCCACGGGAGGCATTGCAGGGGAAAGCTAGAGCATCCTTATACAATGCGGCCTCTTGTTAGTGACCCTCGTTTAATCTCTACAAGGTATCTCTTTCTGAAAGTACAAAGGGGAGCAGGTGATGGGCAGGGATGTTTGAGACGATACCATGCTCGCCAAGGCAGCACATAAAGCAAGGGAGTAGGAGTCAAAGCTCCTTTTAAAAATTAAGTTTTGATCTCCTGCTCCACGAATCCTTTTGGAGAACCTTCCCCATCAATAAGCATCAAAGTTTGGGGTTTTCTGCTCTCAGATAATCCTACCAAGGTGAAAGATGGGTGAGGAGCTTGAGGACAGAAGGCAAGCCGATACTTTTGCCTGTGACCGTTTCGGAGATGCTACCCAGGAAAACTCTCACTGGTGCGCACGATGACCTGGACTTGGTCCTTTCCATGGCATGGGACAAGAGGATCCACTCTCCTCGTGTTTCTCGCTTTTGAGGGGATCTCAGCTAAACTACAGGTTAGGCCAGCTGGAGGGTGAATGTCAACCAGCTTGATGAAGCTCCCAGGCCTGTGAAGGAGGAAGGAGCCCAAATGTCCAACTCGGAGCTCCCTCTCCCAGAAAGAGCCTTTCCTCAAAATCAGGCAGAGGACTTGAAGGGGTAAGAGGAGGAGAGGAAGGAAGAAAAGTATTTGCAACCTTCTACCTGAAAAGCCGAAAGAGGAGACAAGGGCTCCCTGCCGTGCCCAGAGGAGATGGGGATTCACGACGAGGTGCAGGGGACGCGCAAGGGGGGTCGGCCACGTGGGCCGCGCGCTGCCGTTCCCCACCGGTCCTCCAACCAAGCTACGGCAGCAAACGTCGCAGAGAAGGGGAAAAGCAACGGAGCAGACGATGTGCCCGGGGGCTGAAGACGGCGGGGACAGGAGAGTGACCTGTCCGTCTGAAGGAAAATTTAGCAGATTGCCTCCACGGGCTCTCCCCCAGGATAGGCAACGGGCACAAAAGAGGGAGAGGATGGGGAAAAGGAGGAAGTGGAGCGAGGGGAAAAGAAGCAGCCAGAAACAAGTCAAGGAAAAGCTGATGTGCTTTGAGGAAGCGACCCCTTAGGAGAGAGCCGCTGGGAAGATCTCTGCCATGGGGCCAGGAGCGGGGCCACGGGGGTTTACAGGACATGCGTGGGACAAACCCGCAAGGCATCCTCTTTGGGAGGAGGATGAGCTTTGCTCTTGAGCGTATGCCCTGGGAAAGGCAGGGAAACCCAGCAGTGCTGAGGGTGCTGGAGGCGTTGGGTTCCCGAGATTAAGAGCTGCTAGCTGTGCTGACGGTGTTCCAGAGGGTCACAGCCCCTCAAATCCTACGTGTGGTTAAATGCTCTCACACCAACTAGCAGCCCGTTTGCTCCCTCCCTCGCCCAGAAGCATGCCCGCGTCGTATGCCCCCCCCAGCTCTCCTCTAGAGACATAAACGTCATCTTCACATTATCTATGAAAGAGTATTTAAAGCCAAAACACACACACACACACACATGCACAAACACATAGTTACACACACATACACAAACACATTTTCTTGTCTGCCAAGTATCAGCTACAGTGCCATTCTTAAAGAGGAGGTGTCAGTCCTTAGACAAATGGACATCTACAGAAATAGATATAATTTAAAAAAAGGAAAAAAAAAAAAAAAAAGCTCTTGACAATTCCTTAACATCGGTGGCAGCATGCGTCACTGTAAATGCTAAAGCCGGCTGGTTTCCCTAGTAGTCTCTGCATACCTTGTTCATTGTCACTTGTTTTGAGGGACTCTTCAGACCAACTTCTATTGCTTTTGGCCTCTGACCTTTTCTTGGTGTGCCTTTCTTCTGTGAAGTCTTTGACCTTTGCAGTGGCCTCTGGCTGAACAGCCTCAGCTAAATCTTTCCTGCTTTGCCGGCCCAACTTGCCGGACGGGGATCTCTCTGGTGACACCTGCTGCTCCCAAAGTTCCCTAAGATGCTGCAGGTGACGCTGCTTTTTGGGATGGAGCCCTGTTAATTCAATGCACACCTTCAGGTTGGTCACCTCATTACAATTGGGCTCTTCTAAGTGGTTAGAGGAATTGTTTGTCATTTCCCTCTCAGGCCAGTCATCTAATGGAAAAATAACTAAAAATTAATCAAAAAGCCCCCTCAACTTAAAACAAAAGCTACATTTCACTTTCGGGGCATATAGTCTCAGCTTTACCACCACACTATGCATTTTAAAGGTTCGCTCATTAAGGGTTACATGCACTACAGTAACTTGCACTGCTGTGGCTAGAGCGTCCAACAACTAGTGCTTTACCCTTATATACCAAGCTTTTTTATATATACATATATATATATACACATATATATACATACATATATATACATATATATAATTTTAAGTGAAATGACAGTGCTCACATTAGTAACTATCAAGTTCAAAAATGGAAACACATTAAGCCAAAGGGACGTTCCTTTCACAAGACATTCCTTGAGAGAGACCAAAGCAAAATGCTGTCTTACCTTTGGAGTTCTTCTTCTTTTTTGCTTTTGATATAAGTTCATCCTGCAGTTCATCCACAAAGTTTTCATTTTGGCTGCCATCATTTTGCACTCTCTCACCAGAGTGTTTACGCTTCCTGTCCAGACGTGGACATGGATGTTGGCCAATATCTTCTGTTGGCTGGTCTTCTGCTTTTTCATATATAGAATGTCTCTCTAAATAACATTTCTCATTTGAGAGATCTTTTTCCTCTGGAGTTTCAAGAAAGTGACCTTGATTGGTTTCTGTACTAGTAAAGTTACCTAAAAATTTAAAAAAAAAAAAAAAAAACAACACAAGACCTAATAAATACAAAACAATTCATTGTGAGAAAGCTGTGCTTTCTGATCTCTTCAGTGTCATCTCCATCATGACTTATGGCACATGAAGCATGCAGCTAAACACCAAACTGTACTTCGGAACAAGTCTCCTCTGGTCAGCCTAGGGCTGACCAGTTTTCTCAACAGTTAAGTACAAAACCCCCAAAAGCGCGATACTTTGTGTTGTTTTTACATCAATTTAAGAAGCACAATATTCACAATACTTGTATCCATAGAAACATCACAATACGCTTTTTTAAATAAAGAAACGTCTTTAGATATTGGAAGCACAGACCCTTTTCAGAAAGCAACCTCCCCCCCCCAAAACCGTGGTAAGTAATAATCCAAGCTCCACTTTGCAATTCCTTTGTTTTCAAAAATATCTTCTGATGATAATAAAGTATTAGTCTTTTGCTAATTCCTAATCCTTCCCTAACTTCTCACATCAAATTGCAGAGTCTGACTTAAAAGCATTTGTCCCTTCTTCTGGAGATATAAATGGGATATGGAGCACGCACACACGTACACGGGAATACCACTAAGAATAGCTGTGATATTTTGCAAAAAGCACCACTTGAATCCAAGGTTATAAAAAGGCTTCCTCACTTCAAGTAACCAGCCAGTCACTGTGCATCACATGATCTTTGTCACCTGCTTTTAAAAAAGGCTTCACTTTTTTCAGGGAATATTTCCAGCAGCAGCGAGCAGGTGAGGTTTGAAAAGCTCACCAGAAACTAGTCTGACAAATTAGCCACAAAAACACCCACGTTGCAATGCTTGCCCTAACTTCAGCTTCCCCTCTCCGATACTCTTCCCCCAAATTTGGAGACACCTTAAGCAATCTTAAATGGATGCTTGACTTAAAATGACACTTAATCATCATCTTGAATAGGCTTTTTTTCTGGGGTTTAACCAAACTAGCTGAGGCACGATTAGGCAGACATGTGGTACAGACTGCAACACGGTTAATCAGCTTCCTATTTACAATTCTCACAAACAAACAAGCTGGTTTTCCCACACGTTTTAGCCCTCCTGGCTGACCAATGCTCTTTCCGCAGATCTGCTGCTGTTTGGCAAACTGTCCGTACGCCCCGTCCTACTTTCCCCATGGCTCACTGTCCCTTTTCCTCTTCCTCCTCCTTACCCTTCCTCCTTCTCCCACTTCCCTTCCTGCAAACCCATCTGCTGGTTTCCCACCTGGATTCCGGACAGCTCCACTTCCCTTCCCTCCCCCTCATCCTCCCCACCCTCACTCAGCCTTCTCCCCAGTAGAGCCTGGCCTTCAACTTCTGCTCTTCCTCCTCGCCAGGGCAGAAAATTGCTCCCTTGCAGCCCCCCCTCGCTGCCCATCCCCTCTGTGACCCACCACACCAGTATCCAGGCACTGGCAGCCCCTGGATGCAGCCCAGCTCCATCCCACCTTATCTTGAGAGCACCTTCCTACAGCTCTGCCAACACCTCGTTTCACGACTCTCCTTGAAATACCTGTTGTCAGCAGTGGAAGGCTGAGGGGGAAAAAATAACCAAACTTCCCTGATGCGATTTTTCTTCACCGCGACTTGGAAATGGCTCCAAGTAGCCCCTAGGGTTCTGCAGATGTTTGCGGGCACCAGAAGACACCCCAGCATCATTTTTACGCTGCTTGGGAAGCTGCCTGCAGGGCTGCTTTATAAAACAGCAGAAGATATTTGGCCAAGACAAATCAAAACAAAAGTTGACTTTTTCCAGGCAAGCGATACGCTCGGGCCATTCTGCTATTTGGCGATGCTCCTCTCCGCAAGGCCGTCTGGCCAACACCTGCTCCCTTCAAGACTTTAAAACACAGTTTGTCACACTTCTTCCAGCCAGCAATGCTGACGTGTTCCAGAAAACAGGTATCTCGGCTTACTGCGACTGTGCCTCTAAATCGCCAGTGCCCCCCGAACCAGAATGCATCTGGCAACACCCCATGCTTGCACATCTGGTATGAAGATGCTGCCCAACAGCTGTACCCTATAACCACACCAACCGCACCGGCAGTCCTGTTTCACACAGAATAAAAGAAGCTGGACCAGCCACGTTTTAAGTATCACTTTAGAAGTGCTTCTCTCGGGTTTCATTTTACATTTTTAATGCAATCTGCTATTTTTCCCCCTTTCATAAGGAAACATTATACTTATATGCTCAGTTTCCTGGAACAGATCGGCTAAGGGCGCTCTCCGCCAGGCTCCCGCTGCTTATAGACTTCCCGTCTCCAGCAGTACCAGCAGCTCCATGCCACGGTTCACACGGAGAGTCCCTACATCGGGACAGCTTTCCTGCTCCTAACGCTGTCTGGCCTGAGAAAAGGCAGGCACATCCTGACCAATTCCCAGAGAAGCTTTCGCAGGGTCAGAGGAAGTAGCAGGCTGTAAAGGGGGTGGGGGTTTCACCGTCTTAATCTTTGGGGCTTGCAGGAAACAGCAAGCTAATTCCAGCCTGCCACCACCGCAAGCGACCTGCTGCAGATTAATTCCTTCTCTATCTGCAAGAGGACGCGGCGCAGGGATGCCAAGCACCGCTCGCTCAGACCGTCCGCGCTAAAAAAAATAAAAAGGAGGGGAGAGACGTTTGCTGTAACCTCGCTCGTCACTGTCGGCGTTTCTCCAGGGCTCCACGCGCCAAGGAGAACAGCACACGCCTGTTGAAGTTTATCCAAAAAGCCCTCGCTGCCAGAGGCTCTGTGACACCTTTGCCTCTGCTCCCCGGTCACATCCGAGGGAGACCCCTCAGGCGACCAGAGCTACATCTTCTTGGCCACCAAGCCAGAAATCCCTCTCGAGGACTGCCTGCTGCACACGCGTCCCTGAAATCCGTCCCACTAGATGCGGTTAGGACCATTAGAGGAGCCACCTCTCCGCACATTAATCCGGGTTGTGTAATCATCCTGCATCGACACGGGAGGACAGCGACGGCAAAGCCGGGGAGCCGCGCGGGACGCATCCTCGCCTATCTGCTCCGTCGCCGATGCTCCCCGCCTCTTCTACAGGCGGATTTTCACCGCGAAAGAACAAAGGTCAGTCGCTGTTCGGGACGCTGCAGAACCCACAGGCTGTCAGGCTCTCCACGCAGCTTGCACGGACATGTCGCACGCCCAGAGGTTTTTCCCCTTGGCACAGCGGCGACCGCCTCACGGAGCGCAGGCTCTATTAATATTTTACCACCGGATTCCACTCTGTCCTCAAACTGTTTTGCAAGCAACCCGGATCAGATGCAATGTCTCCCCAAATTAAGATATAAATGTCAACATGAGGCACAGCAACATAAGCATATCGTGCATGCCCAACAAGGACAAGAATTTATTTGCTTTTGTCCCCGTCATCTGTCGTCCCCCCCCGCCACCATGTATCTACAACATCCTTTTCTCCGCCTGAGGAAGAAAACAACAACAAAATACTTGGGAGTTTTCATATCATCATTATTCAAACAGTGACGAGGTAGCCAGAAACACAGGATAAATGCTGAGTTCTCATAGCAACACACCTCTATGAGTAAGGAGATTAAACTCTTAAACGTGTTCTTTCCTCAAGCCTCCAGCATTTGCCAGTCTCACACCGGCTGTGAGAACCAGCACCAACAACTCAAGCCATTTCTCACTGTCCTACCAAACTAGAAACAAGGAAGAATTAAGAAGATGCTTCTTCACATATGGTTTCTGCCTGAAGCAGTATCTCCTTAGTGCATGGGTTACAATCTCACGAGAAACAGTTACACGCACGCATGCACAAACATGCTACCCAGAACTTTCCTTCATTTTTCCATCTTCCTGTTGCGATCAGCCGCTTGAGACCAGGCCCTCCCATGCGATGCAAACAAGGAAACACATCTCAGTGTTTAAGCTGCGATTCTTTTGTTCAAATAACATGGCAGCTAAAAACAGCCTTTCCTCTCCCCTGGAGCAACCTCTCATTGCGCTCACTTATGCAAGGCACCCTTTATTCATCTGAGGACGGTAATGACTATCCAAACGCCAAAACCCAGTATTCAGCACGGAGATCACAACAACAGTAAGAAATTCCGTAAGTCACCTTCAGCATCCAATTCTGAGTATCCCATGGGGCAGAGGGAACCCAGCTGATTTCATTTTCCCTCCAAGTACCTCTGCTTGGGAACTTTCCACATTTTCTTTCCTTCTGCCCAAGCCTATCGCACTGCACAAACAAGCAGCCGCCATTCTCCCTGCACAGAATTTTGTTTTATCCCCCTTTTTTTTTTTTGCACTATGTCCCATGGCACGAAGGTAATAACTGACCAGGACAAAGGACATGTTTACTGTCTCCATCTTTCATTTATTCAGGTATACACACAGCCCAGCAAGAAAAGAAAAGCAGGGGATTGCCATGCAAAGAGACACCGGCACCTCGCTCCAATGCTGAAGATCAGCTCTAAAAGGTTTTGGCACATTACACCGTTTACTTCCACACACAGAAACTGCTTTAACTTTTTGCCCATGACCTCATGCCCTAAGATCAGGCTTTTAACATATCAAGTTTTATTTTTCCCAGCTAAGGCTTAAAATGGGCAGTGTCCTCCTCCTACAAAATTAGATAAATGGGTAAAATCACACTCCCCGATCAAGAAATTCACAGCTTGTAGAATTTACTCAATCTTTCACACCCGGGTATGATTTTCAATACCGCTAGAAGAGCTTTGTTATGAACTGACATGCGATCATCACATGCCCGTATTGATGCGTGTGTCTGTGCCAATAGCTTAAATCACTTGATCTCTGAACAATCCTATGACTCATGACATATGCATCCCATAATTTATCATGTTTGTGCTATGGAAATGCACCGGAGCAGCATCGCCTCAGCAACATTTACAAGTCACCTTGGCAACAGAGCAGCTTCGCGGCTGCTTTCAGAATGCCCGGCAAAACCTAAACGAGATGGGAGAGAATTAAAGCACTTCTACTTTACTCCTTGGCTTAAATAGCTCATTAATTAGCTAACACAGCTACCTCCTTTAAATCGGGCTTTTTTAAAAAAAAAAAACACCCACCTTTTTTACCCTTCTCCAGAAGGCACAATGAAGCTTAAGAAGACTCTCAGTAGGGTAAAGCCATGCACCGCCAAGTCAGAGGAAAAGTTTAAGGAATCAGATATTGTGCCTTCATTTGCTTCCCAAAAAAGTCCGTACACGTGCTATACAGCTAGGAAAACGAGCAAGTCCCAGAGCAAGCTAAAAAAAGGAGTTTCCATCCCATCAGATGCCTCCGTAAGCATCACCTGCCCGTGTTATTTAGCCTTTTGTTGTTGTTGTTGTTGTTGTCGTCGTCGCACTGGTAGATTTAGAGGGGCCGAGGGGGTGAGCAGCTGCTGGGGCAGCTCCACGCCAGGCACGGCCGCAGCCACGCCGAGGAGGAGCCCCGCGAGCCGGCTCCGTGCCACGATCACAGTTTTGGTCGCGGTTTTCTTCTTCCCCGCCAACACTGGGCAGGTGAAGTGCTCGCCGCGGGGGTCACACCTAACGGCTTGCCAGTTTTGCTCCTAAATTCCCCGCTCACACACGTAAAGACGCGCCGCTTTGCTTTTAGCCAGCACCGGACGAACACTACGTAAAACGAGGCGAAACATCTTTTCAGCAGCAAGATCGCTTGCAGGAGGCAGAAAGGAAAACGGAAGAGGTTGCAAACCGTCAACTAGTTCCCGTCCGAGAGCTTTAGAGCCGAACGCACCAACGGCGTGGTTAGAAACTGGATGGAAAGGGAAGGCGAGAGGTGAGCAGCTCTCGCTCTCGCTGGTGATAAACGAAGGCGAAGAGCCGGCAGATTGCCCCTTTGCCAGCCGCTCGGCAAGAGATGCGTCAAGACGGCTGGCGGCTCAAGCCGCGCCACAGCCCAAGCCACTACGCTAGAGGCGTTCAAGAAGTGTGAAAATCGGCTCTCTGATTTATCAGCTGCTATCCCGAGGGGCAGGAGGTGAACCACCACGATAAAAAACTTTTACTGAGACTTGAATCTGTACCGGTAAGTATTTGCTGCTGTACAGGCGGGCATACAGAAGAGGAGCTTCCTCAGCAGAACAGATCTGCGCTTTTAGGAGTTTAGACATTCGGCCAAACTCTGAAATAGCCCGTTAAGTCAGAGCTAATTAGTAGAGGAGAGGAACGAACTAACGTAAGACTGAACATACTTGCCCTGCTTTAAACAGTTATTTAATAGTCTCAAACACGCTTTAGCCAGTGCCGGAGACCTCACCAAATGATGAATTTAAGGACGCACTGTATCATCAGCCTTTTGCGAGGATGGGAGGGGAGGTGTTTCAGCAAGCAGCGATGCTCTAACGCTCTTTCTCCCCGCAGCCCTCCCCCATGCCCCCCCAGCAACACGTCCCATGCCCCCGAGCACGCTCTCCCTCCCTGCCCTGCGCCCATCCCTGACCCCGCAGCCCACCGTCCCCCTCTCCCCAGCGGGACCCCTCTTGCCCCGCAGCCAGAACAAGCTGGCAGGACCCCGCTGCTGCAGCTCTTTATGCTTTCCAGCACACCCGGGGTGGGATTTAGCAGAGGACGTCGCCAGGGCACCCTGAGCTCTCGGCCTTGGCACGGGGACCGCAAAAGGCAGCAGCGCTTTCCTCCCCGAAGCTGCCTCGGTATAGCGTGGACAAGGGAAAGCCCGCTCAGCTTCCAGGGGCTCAGCCTGCCTCTCCCCACCCTGGTACCTTCTGCACTTCCACAATTAAAACTTCCCCTTGCTATTCTGCCAGGCCGATTGTTGTTGAGGCTGTTATTTCAGTGACAGCAATACCACAGTAACTTGATTTAGGTGAGTAACCGAGCAAGTACGATTGACCAGCATGCTCTCTGCCAAAACCATTAACCAAAGACCAGAACAATAATTCAAAGTTATTAAATTGCCCGAACAAAATTTTCTACTAGCCCTACTCATGAATCTCCACCTGCAGAAGTGCACACTTAAGCACCAAGTTACACAGTGCACGCGCACGCGCGCACACACACACACACGCACGATGCAGTCTGCAGCGTGCTTCCTCTCGTTTTGCAATGCTTTCAGCATAGATTGTTTTTTCTGAGTTGTTCAAAACAAAGTAGCAGCAGAAGGAACCGATCCGTTCCTTGATTATATAGGTAAAAGAAAAAAACTTGGGAAACTGATGGAAGCCACATGCTTACCAAGAGTTACAAAAAAAAAAGTGATTTTTCTTGCATACAGCAAAAAAATCCCCCAATACCATTTATGTACTTATTTTTACATTTTTCTCATTTTTAGGACAATGTTGCTAGCACATATTTCCCACAGTCCTCTGACACCTTGCCACAGCCTCAAGGGAGCAGCCAGCCCCATGGAGAATTTCACCCCCCGCCTGCCCCCGAGGACCCCGAGCCACACACACACACACACCCCCCCAGCCCCTGCAGCAAGAAGTCGCCCAGGCAAACTAGCTTCTCATTGTTCGGAGTTTTACAGCCAGCTTTTATGGATAAGCCAGCCTGGCAGATCATGTCCCTTCCCGTTCCCCATCACCCTTCTGTCCTCCATCCTTGCTTTGCCCGAAAGCTGCAGTGTTGGCATCTCCCAACACTACGACAAGTTGAGGAAGCTGAACAGACTCCTTCTTGCCTCTCTCTCTTCCCCCGCCTCCTTTCTGCATTTAAAATATAACCTTGGACCTGTGCTTTCACCGGTTGATGTGGTACCCCATCAATTAAAAGGACGACCTCTTTACGACAGTCACTTCGGTGACAGTAAACTGTCTCCTGAAGAGCAGGTACAACTGTAACCAGTAACTTGCAGACCCCCAAAAAACAAGCACGGAGAGCACCAGCCGCGGCAGCTCCGCACCTGCAGAGGCCGAGGTCAGTGACTTCAACCAGCGGCACCGCGAGAACACGAAGATTACGCTGCCTGCGCAGCTTTGCTGCAAGCTGCCGCGGCACAGAGACACGTACGCGCTTCGGAAAGCCATCTAAATTCGCTTACATCTGTCATTGTCATTTTGGTCAGCAATGGCATCTTCCAGAGCGACAGACTTTGGCTTCTTTTCACTGTTTCCTTTCAAGTTTTCCCAGTCTGCCTGGCTGAATCTGCAGACCTCTGAGTCTTTGGTAGCTGTTTGGCCTTCTCTCTCTTTCATCTCCAACTCTGAGAAGCGCATCATTGCACGCTAGAAAGAGAATTGATATGAAAAAAAAAGTCTTGCGATAAAAGCTACTTCATTCACCTTACCTTATATGAAAGCATTTCCAAAGAAACATCGGCTCAAAACCAAGGTTTCAGATGGATAGCTAGGGTAGGAGTTTAACACACCTGACTTGTAAAACAGTGTTCTAGCATCTATATGCAAATAGCCACAGAGTTCTTTCATATATAAGAGTGTGTGTGTGTATATATATATATATAAAAAAGATATATATAAATGTATACTGTATATAAAACAAAAACATTCCATTTTGGAGGTAAAAAGAGACAAAAACAAAAAGAAAATAAAACAACACAAAACCGTACAATGAATAAAGACGACCATGGCCCACAAACTTCCCTTTGTGTATTTGGAAATGAAATTTAACTCAAAGGTTTATGTAAGAGTCTAGTAATAAAAATTTGAAGAACTGACCTCACAGTAAGCAGCAGGTAGACATAAAATACTGTCCTCTTGTAATCCTTCCATCTATGTAATTAAAATGGGCACTCAATGGATCATTTAGATAATTTCATCCATTTTTATAAGCATAAACCAATTCTTTTCTTAACAATGCAAAACAATTTGGCTTAACTCATCCCTTCATTAAAAGTAAAATACCTTACGGATATTCCTATACAATATCTGTCCGTCATCCCTCAGCATCAACCTCAACACCACTCCTACTCTGTCCTACGCGTTCGCCTGGCGCAAACGTTGCCTGAGACCCGCTAATACATGGCTTCGACTCCTCTCCGTCAAATGGCACGTTTGGCATGCTAATCACAACTTCTGGGTACGCTCTGCTAGCTGGCACTACAGGCCAGCTGAGAAATTACAGCCATCGCTAGCGCCAAGGTAACATGCATGCCTGTCCGACTCCCCTCCGTAACTGCGCAAACATTTCATACGTACATTAACATTTTTATCCGATCTTAGTAAAAGCCCTTTAAAGCTTACTAGCGCGTACATACGTAAAAGCCATACATACTATTCTTTACATCGCCTCGCTCTCTTTAACGAACTTACTTGGCTATTTAAAACCGTTTCTGGCGAGTACGCCCCTAACAAAAAAAATTCCTGATTTCCCCACCTGCGTTGCTTCTCTCAACTTTTAATACTCGACTGTGACTTGCAACAGAGAAATAACAACAAAAAGCGCGGCGGTCGTTGGACCGCGCGGACTCACCTGCAACGCCCGCTGCTCCCGGCTGAGCTGGCTGGAGTCCGCGTACAGTTCGGTCGTCACACACTTGAATCGATCACCTACGTAACCGGCGGAGTTTGCGATCCTCTTGGCCAACTTAGACGGCTTGGGCTTCAGTATTTTGCCATCGCCAGATTCCGCGTCCTCGGCTCCGTCTTTGGTATAGGTCTGGCTGGCGTCGATGCTTGGCGGCGCGGTCCCCATGCAGAATGGCTTTGCGTCCTCCTGCACCTTGCCAAAAGCCAGAGCCGGAGCATCGCTCTCGTGAGCGCTTTCCAAGAAAGCGGGCGAAGGCTGGACCGTCACTCTCTCTTTCGGCTGGCTCACAGATAAATCTTCTTTCCTTAAGCCGAAAACCGACGAACTCTGGGCTTGCTTGAAATTATAGGTTTCGTGAAGATCATTATTTCTTCCAAACTCCTCTCTCATTACAATAAAATCTCTGTGCTGCGACGCCTGCTCTACCTTGTGCTTTGTAGGGTCATTAGCCTGATTACCGCTTTCCGTAGCAAAGCTGGCTTTCGCTACGTTCGCTTCGCTTTTCGCCTCTTGCTCATCTCGCAGAAGATCCGGGAAGAGGTGTTTGTCACTTTTGGCCGAGTTTTTACTGTGGCCAGAGCTCTGGTGCAATTTCACGCTCTTGTCACCGGGTACTTCGAAATGCATCTTCCCGCCGCTCTCCAGGAGCTCCGGCAACCGGCCCCGCAGAGCCGGGTCCTCGTAGCGGACCCTCTCGTGAGACCGCGACCTCCTCTCCGCCTTCTCCTCCTTATTGATCTCCAAAGCCGAATGCTGCAGCAGCATGGGGTGCACCATCCCCATCCCCAGCGCGTCCTGGTAGGTCATGAATTCCCCTCGCCCCGCCGGCAGGCTGTAGGGGAGGCCGGGTTTGGGAGCCAGGTGGCCGGGGTAGAGGCTGCCGTTGGGCAGCAAGACGGGGTGCGGATACACGTGTCCTTTCCCATGGAGGGAGAGAGGGCTGATGGCGATCCCCTCCGGCACCGGGTACGGGAGGTAACTCCGGGGGTAGGGCAGAGGCGGGGAGCGAAACGCCTCGTTGGGCGGCAGGAAGATGGGGCTGGAGGCCAGGGCGGTCTCGCTCGCCTTGAAGTTGGCTTCCTGGCCGCAGGATTTGGCCACCTTATTGCCGTGTTTCGCAGGGGCGGCGACGGGCTGCCCGACGTGCTGGATGACCGAGGCGGTGCTCTCCGCAGAGCTCCTGGCCGTCTTGGCGCAATCGGCGTTGGGAGCCGGCGACGCCGACGCCGGTCGCCCCCCCGCCGACACCGTCCCCGAAACGCTGCCGACGACCGCCTCCGTGCCACCCATCCTGGGGCAGGAGGAGCTCCGCTGCTGCGGGATCACCCAGTCCAGCGCCTTGTTTTTCAGCTGGACGCTCTTCCCGCTCTCCTCGCCGGGGCTGGGACCGGGAACGATCCAGGAGGACGGTGCCGTGCTGATAATGTCAGGCCTGTAGATGGGGCAGCCGTTCCCGGGAGAAATGGTTTCCTTCTGAACGATGTCGCCGCCGGGCAAGTGCGTCCCCCCTCCCGCCCTGCCGTGCACCAGCACCGTCGGCGTCATTTTCTTACCGTGGTCCGACTTGCCGGCGGTTTCCGCGTCGACGACTTTGGCCGACAAGTCCAGCGGTTTGTCGGTGACGTCTTTGGTCGGGGTCTGCTTTTCCAGGAGCGGGGGGGACCTGCCGTCTTTCCGGTCGTGGCCGGCTTTGCGCGCGTGGGGGGCGGCCGGCGGGGGAGCCTCCCCGGCGTCGCTGCCTTTGGGAAGCTTCCCGTTGGAGAGGCGGGAGGGTGGGAATTCGCCGCCGACGTTCACGTAGGGCTTCGGGAGGGTGACGGCGGAGGAGGGAGAGGTGGTGATCCTGGGGAAGTGTTTGTGGAAATCGGCGTAGGCGTCCCCCACCTGGGCGGGCAGGGGGAGGCGGGGGGACGGCCGGGGCGAGTGCGGCAGCAGGAGCGCGGGGTCCGCCGGCATGTTGGCGGGGGCCGGCTTGGCGGCGGGGACCCGGGGCTGCTTGCTGCTCTGGATGTGGGGGTAGGCGTGCGTGTCGACGGGGTTGCCGGGGCTGACGCCCATCTTCCACGACAAGCTCTTATCCGGACAATGCACCAAAGGCGGGATGGCCGGCGAAGCCGAAGCGGTCGAGAGCCTCATGGGCGACGCCAGCGACGAAGGGATGTGGGGGGCAACGTAGTGGGAGGGAGGCAGGTATAAAAAACGTTCACCGTTCGTACATACGGGCGAGTAAGCCAGGTGCTGCGGTAAGCTGTAGGTGGACTGCTGAGGTAGCAATGCCTTGTACATGTTCAATGAATACTTATTTGGTGAGTCAAGGAAAGGGTATATGGTGGGCGTCGTGCCCTCCATATAGGGGTTTACCCAGGGGAGCCTTAGGTAACTAGCACCATTGACACCGAGGGGACTCTGCTTGTCACCCGCAGCTCGGTCCAAACCCAGCGTCTCCCCCGTCGGGACAGAGTTTTTTTGTATTCCAGGTGGTGTTTTGTATATAGCGCTGAAGCCGTTCGGGGCTTTTCCAGAGACGGCTGCGTTTTCTACCGCTTCGGGGGGATTAGACTTAAACTGCATCTCTGGATTTCTTTCAGGAGTAAATCCGAGCCCAGCTATCGAACTCGTAGCATCCCGTGATTTTTCCGAGCCGAGTCCACACAAGCTGGAATAGACAATACTACTGGGGACTCTGAGTCCTTCTCGCATGAGTCCAGACCTGTCCATACTCAGAGCTGCGAGACTGTCAATGCGATGTGCTGTAGTCGCATCCACCTTTACAGAACAAGAAGTATGTTACTTTCACATTTCAATAACGTGACTACCGCTCAAGCTACAGATACACCAGCATTTTGAAAGAGAAACAATACTAATGCAAACACACTGCGCGTCATGAAAACATACAGAGGCTGATCTTGCTGGAAAACGGGAGAACAGGAACCTATGGAGCAATATAGATCACCGCAAACGTCAATACAAATCTCTCCGCATCCAAAATTCATGGGCTAGAAACAAAGGCGTGAGGACCCATAGCCCAAGCGGCCAGCAGCGGCCCAGAGACGATGCTCAGTGGCACCGCTCCTGTGCGGCAACCGGCTCCTCAGCCCCAGCCCTGCCAGAGCAAGAGGATGCGGGCTGTGACATGGAGAAGGGGAAGAGAAGGATGGAGAGCCTCTCCTCCTCCTCCTCCTCCAGGACCTCTCCCCCTCCGCCGCAGCTCTGCTCCAGGGCTCGCCACCGCCACACGATTCATGGGGCGAGGCGTCTGAGGACACGGCATGAAGAAAGGTCCGTCGTCAAATTCCTGCCCCGCTCGCCACTCCCCACGTACACTCAAAGAAGGAGAAAACCCCCAACTTTGCTAAAACGTTGATGTACTTAACGCTTACATGAACTGCATGACATTATTCATAACAGAGCTAAAGGACGAACATGACATCATACAACAACACACACCACAAAGTCAGCGTCAAGAGATTAACGAGATAAATAAACAAAGCCCCATTTCACTGTTTCAAGAAACAACTCGCATGTGCCCAAGCCCGGGTAGAGCTGCAACAGAAAGGTGTTTTACTCCTTTCCCCAAATGGATCACGTGGGAACACCCAGGGGTAGGAGTCAAGGTGGGGAGGACAGGCACAGATTCAGCTGCAGCATGAAGCTGTTAACTTCTTACCACACTGTGATTCAGGTGATTTTCTTCCCTCAACTCCAGTCTGCTTTTCGGTGCATCGCCATCATTAACGGGAATTTTCCTATTAAAAAACAGAAGCTTACTAGTTGAAAACATCCTGCGCATCTCAGATCAGTACAAGATTATATCACCTCCATATTTTGATTCCCCTGGAGAAGTCCCATATGATACCGTATTTATCCTTCTGCGTACCCATGCACAGCCACCGCTTTAGAAAGCAAGGACCGTTCGAAAATAAGCATAAAGGGTTTTGACACCAAGAACACACCAAGCACATCTCAGAGCAGCCTCTTTCAATGCAAGTGATTTTTGCCAAGGTCTTCTCTTTTGCCCCTTGCCCTTCTCTTTTTCCAAGGAGAGAATATCCCATTTTAAACATACGCTGTTCAGGTACCATCCATAAATGCTGCCGAGGAGAAAATGAACACGCACACATGCTAATATCATACGAACGTCAGCTGTTCCATGCTAAAGAGGGAGCTGCACATCTGTGCCATACCAGTGCGGCAGCGCTGGGACTTGTTACCACAGAAAGCACCGATAAAGAATATACCGTAGTGCCAAATTTCAAATCCCGGGGATAAAAATCATTGACATGCAGCAGAAGGAAATTTTCAGCATTACCCAAAAGAACTCCTTTCAAAGTGCTTAAAGGCACATGATCACCTTAAAGCTGAAATGCGATTTTAATGTATTTGTTTTTAAGCGATTCACCTTTCCTGCAAGTAGCACGTAAAATTATTATCCCTAAATAACTGGGAGGAAAGTGAGGAGGGAGGGTGTGAAAGCAAAATGAGACGTTTGGCCATTTTCCTTCAGCTTATGTTTGCAAATAGCACTCCCTGCAAGGACCAAAAACTTTCCCCAGCTTCTCAGAGGCTTTTCACACAACAGTAAGAACATGGGCTCAAAGAGAAGACAGAAAAACACTAAAACCACACAAAATCGGCACAGAGAAGTGCAGGCATACCTGCAGCTTCTGTTCAGTGTTGTTTCGCTTTTTAAAAAGCTGGGCTTTAAGGGGAGAGGACACCGACCAGTGCCTGCATCACCCCACTGAAAATTATTAAAGACTATAATTTTAATTATCGAATGAATGATATTCAGCAGGAAAAAAGGTGGGGAGGAAGAGAAATTCACTTGTGGGAGACAGAAAAGCCACTGTTTCTATTTCACAGGCCAAGTTGTTGGTCCGAAGGCAGGGAACGCCAAATCGCAGGCAGGAGCCCCTCTGCCATAGAGTCACCGCAAGAACACGTGCGCTATTTGGTTTAATTCCCCTTCACAAATACGAAATAATAAAGTAATTGTAAAAGCGCGTTTAAAGGCTGCTTTGGGGAGTAATCTCTTTAAAGGGCGTCCCCGCTTCACTGACCCAGGTTGCCTGTTAAATAGTAAATCAGCGGCTGCTCTACCGCTCTCAGGCACGTCTTGTTTCTCCCCCCCTGCCCTCCCTCCAAGCTGGGCTGATCTCGATGCAAGGCAGCAGCTATCTGCTCCAGTATTAGGGAAGCGAGCAAACTCCGAGACCTCACGCTGCAGAATTACAGTGTGGTTTAACTTGCCAGAAGCTTAAATATTTACCTGTCTTCATTAATTCCACACATGCGGACCCTTTCATTGCTCATCCAGCTATGAACGTTGCCATACAGGGGAGTTGCAGAAAGCATGACGTCTTCTTAAAAATCGCCGCTTTTTCTTCACGGTTTTATATTCTATTAAAAAAAAAAAAAAAAGAAAAGGAAAAGAAAAAAAAAGTTGAGCAGATTTGTCTAGGAGGAAGTGCAAACATCACGGCGGAGCAGCCAGCCTCCCTCCGGGTAATTAATAATGAATGCAGGATTGGTGCGGGGAGTGAGCTGCCTACGTTAACCGCTAAGGGAGATACCCTGCAATAAAGGAGCAAATTGAGGGCATTTATAGGTCAGAGGAGATGGATCTTTTCCCCAGCGCACATCCAGAAAATTAAGAATCATTCCAGGCTATCGACAAATAAAAGTTTCTCCACTGCATTTCATTTCCACAAGAAATGACTCAGCCGGCCAAGTACACAGCAGTCCCCAACCCTTCATCTCACATAGGCTGAACCAAGGAGGGAGACCCCACGGGCTGGGGGAACGTGTGAAACTACCCACGGGCGCTCACAAAAGCCCCGCATTAGGAACGCGCAGGAGCGCATCGCAAGAACAGCCACATACCGTGTGTATTAGCTACGCTGATTGCTGATAGAGCTTTCACGCGAGGACTTAAAACTGAAGAGACGCTGCTACAGAAGGGATCTAAATAAAAACCTTCCCTTTAGCGTCTGCACATGACTAACTTGGAGAAAGGGGTTAAAAATAGTAAGTGGGTTGGCGAGCTCCCCACCCCTTGATTTGATTAAGCACCAAGCCCTGGTGGCTTCTGCATTGGAGCTGCTGCTGCTGCTGCTGCTGCTGCTGCTGCTGCGAGTGCTTTCAGTAATTCAATGATGCCTGCTCACTCCAGGGAAAGAAATCATTAGCGGGCTCGCTGGAGAAGTATTAGCAGTCCAAGAGGATCGGCGCTGTGTGCAGCCAGAGAGGCAGGTGAAAGGTAACCGCATTTTCGCGTCCAGCAGCGGAGAGGGAACAGCTTTTCCTCCCCTCTACCTTGCCTAACGCCACCTCCGCTCGCATTAAATTCTAGTTTGCTGCATGAGCGAAGTGTCAGGACAAGCTGCGTTTTATTAACAGGATTATCGCGGCGCATGATTTATTCCAGTGCAAGATTTTAATTGCTCTTTGGAGGTTGAGTCATTTCTTTTGACTGAGCTTCAGCCTGCATCCTGCTGCTAAATGCTGGGTTAATAAGTAGGGGGAGCCTTTAATGCACAGGATATCCCTCAGCTCTTCCTCTCTCACAAAAATAGAAGCCTTTAAGCGGGAGGCATGATACTCCTTTTACACACACACACACAAGCCAGTAACGGGCGATTGACCACTGGGAGTTTAATGCCTAACGTCTCCCAAAGCATCCATGCTTCCCCAGCAAACTCATTTCCTTTGTCAGGCTACAAAATATGCAAATGATCACTTTGGCATTTAATGGGGAAGAAGCCCAGATCGGGCCTTTAACACAATACTTCACACAGGTTCAGAGAGGTTTAAGAACTGAAACGGCAGGAAAGCCTTGTTCCCCAACACTTTTTTCTCCCCTCAGAGAGGCCTTTTGTGCAAAACTCCACGTCTGGAACAAATGTATATTAATGAAACGGCGTGTTGACCCTCCTCTCTCCAGAACGGTTAGCCTTCCCTAATGAAGTCCGCAAAAATCGCTGCGAGGAAACAAAAATCCGCGGAGATTAGATACCGCGCTATCATTCAAAAGGAGTTATTTCACTGGGAAGACGGTTTCTGGACAGATTTACCGGTTTCCAGATGCGCCGCTCGTAATGTTTTCAATAGAGGCAGCAGCAGCATGGAGAGAGTGATTTAGGGTTTTACATAAGGTTAGTAGCCGCCCCGTGCGCTGCCTCATCCGTGAGGGATGGACGCCGGCTCGGAGGAGACGGGGGCCTCGGCGGCGCACGGCCCCGCTCCCCGCTCTCCTTTGGGGGTACACGAGGCCGACCCGCGCCGCTCCTCGCAGGGGCCGCCTGCGCCCGCCTGGTTTCCTCGGTGGAAGTGTATCATTAAGATAAGGCGCAGGGCCCGAATTAGAACCCGTCAATCCCCTGACCCGCGCAGATAGCGGAACGCTGAAGTTGCACGGGCGGCCGAGAGCTTCCCCCAGCCATGTCCCACCACCACCGCTGCCACCAGAGCAGGGCAAAGCGCGCCAGGGCGCAGGATGCGGGGAGGCGGTGGGATGTCCCCAGGGCCCACCCGGGTGGGTCAGAGCCCGTGCCCCGACGGCTGCCAGCCCCTTCCCCAAAGCCGCCCCGGTTGCCCGCGTGTGTGCCGTTCTAATCGCCGCCCTGATGAACTTCTTGTGAACTGTTTAAAAGTGGAGGTCTGCCGAACGAGCAGCGGCGCCACTGCCAGCCATAATTTCATTGCAACAAGCAGCAGACTTTTAACTCTTCGCACGCCCCGTCCCTCCTCCTCCTCCTCCTCCTCTCTCTCCCGCCGTCGGGGCTCGCAGGGGACTCCAGCCGCTCGGCCAAACGCCAGCAGCTCCACAAGCCCTCAGCGCTCCGGGGACGGGGGGGGGGGACGACTCGGGGGTGTGGGGGGGGCACCGCTCCTATTTATACCCAAGCTTCCGCGGGGGCGGGCGCAGCCGGCCCCGTTATGCAACCCCGACGGGCGGCGGAGCGTCCCAGCGCACGGTGGAAACCGAGGACATGTCTCTCCCTCCCTCCTCCTCCTCCTCGCAGGCTCCCCGCCGCTGTCAGCGCGCCCCACGGCGCCGCAGCCCCCCCCCCCCCTTCGCCCGCCCCCGCTGCGCTGCGCGGTAGGGCGCGGAGCGGGGCTCGGCCGCCGGAGAGCGCACGGCATTTCCTCCGGGAGGTGTCTGGCCGATAAAGCCATTTGCGGCTAAATATAGACGGTGAGGCACGGAGGAGGGAGGGAGGGAAGGGGGGGGGGGGGGGCGAGACGCGCAACGCACACGCGGTTCCGCAGCGATGCCGCCGTGTGAAACCAGTTGTGAAAAGCGCCTGCAAGCACTAACCTGCTGCCGAGCGGGGCCCCGGCGTGCCGAGCCGTGCCGTGCCGAGCCGTGCCGTACCGGGAACACCCACCCGCCCCGGCGCTGCCCGCGCCCCGCCGGCCCCGCGCCGCAGAGGCAGGCAGAGACACACACCGCGCCGTTCGGGCGGCTGATTAGAAAGGGAAACGTTCGGGTCTCCCTCGCAACGTCAACAGACTTTTGGCAGCCATTGACGCCAGCAGCAGCAAAGTTTTTGTTAACACGCTCCTGGCGTGGAAACGAGAAAAACCCGATGCCCGCGGGGAGGGGGAAGGAGGAGGAGGAGGAGGAGGAAGACGCCGCTTCTCCGTGCCTCCGGGGGAAAGAGGAGAGCGGGGCAGGGCAGCCCGGGCCGGGGCAGCCTCCTCTCCCCCCCCACCACTGTACGAGGTGAAAGTCTCGGCTCTAGGAGAGGGGGGGGGGTGGAATGGAGGAAGCCCGGCGGTGCCGGCGGCTGCAGCGAAGCCAGGAAGCGGGGCGGGAGGAGAATTGCAGCGGCGCACGAGTTCCCTTTTGGCGCCTTTACTCTTTTCCACCTCCCGAGCTCCGCCTGGCAGCCCGCCAGTTTCCACTGCACAAGCCACAAGAGCCAGCAGCAGCAGCGGCAGCAGCGGCAGCAGCAGCGCAAACGGCAGCCGGCGGGGAGGGCTGCGCGGGGTATTAAAAAAAAAAAAAAAAAAAAGTCTGCGAGCGCCGGTGGCACCGACGGAGCGGCAGGCGCTTCGGCAAACAACCCGGCCTTTCGGAAATTAAAAGCGAGGCAATAAATTATCCGGCTCTGATTCCCCCCCCCCATCATCCCCCCCACCCACCCCCCCCATCGCCGCCCGGTTCCAGGCCACTGAAAGGATCATTTCTAGATTTGTGAAAATCCCTGCGAGAGGAGTGAAAAGCAATCGGGGACTCGTAGCGATCTACTTCGATTAGCCCTCAACCCGCTCATCTGGAGCTTGATTTAAAGGGCAGCGCTCGTACGGTATTTATAAGCTTAAATACGGGCAGCTGCTTATGAATGTGTTTAGGTACCTCGTTTATCTTGTACCTCCGACGTACATATTTACGAGTTATAAAAAACAACGACCTGTGCCGTGGGTAGAAAGGAGACTTTAAAGACACTGTATTGCTGCACCGTTTACAATGCGCCGTATAAAGCTCTGGCAGCAGCCAGCGATCTAATATTAGACAAGTGTTTAAAGAACAGGGGTGGCTGCGCTTTTAAAAAAAAAAAAAAATACCGTGGGTTATTTTTTGCAATCTCCACACGGCATCACCGCTAGTGACACGTTTTGTAAACCAGAGGAGGAAGCTGCAGACTAAGTAGCCGCCGCACGGATCCGCGGATTAGAGAAGAAGTTTGACCTTTACCCGGGACGTGTGGCATTTCATTTAACCATAAAGCTAAGCACAATGCGCCAGCGAGATCGCTAAACCGATTTAAAATACATATTGAGTCATGCACGACAGTAGTGCATTTCGATTTAGGCAACGTGCAGGCACCGCAAGGGGGTCGGCGTCTATTTTAAGGCTCCTTGCTGCAGCCGTCGTCGACGTCCCCCCCCCATCGCGGCTCCCACACCGTCACGTGTCGGACGGCGACCGGGACTTTCTGCCGTGTAAACACGGCACGGCGGAGCCGTCCCGAGGACAACCGGAGCCGCCGAAAACCAGCACCGGCGGGGCATCTCCTCCCCGCCGCCGGGCACCGCCGCGCTGCGCCTGGCTCCGGCCCGGCGGGGAGACACCCCCCACCCCCCCCCGCGGTCCTCCGTCCTCCTCCTCCGCCCGCAGCGGGGCTCCAGCGGGGGGGCCCCCCCCCAGGCATAGGCGGCCCGAGGGAGAGGCGGCCCCGGCCCCCGCGCTCCCCCCCCCCCCCGCGCCGTCTGTCACGCCTTGGCCCCTGCACAGACAGTCGCTGCGCCGGAGCGGCAGCGGCGCTTTTCCCCCTTTCCCATATGCTGCGAGGCGAATCATTGCATCGCGCTCAGCGCCGGCGGCAGCCAAAAAAAAAAAAAAAAAAAAGGGAAAAGGGGGGGGGGGGAGAGAGAGGAAAAAAAAAGTTTTCAATTAATAATAAGCCTAGGAACTGGGGAAGGGGGCGGGGGAGGAGGCCAATAAGGGAAAGTTAAAATGGCTGGCGATCCTTCAAATAACCCTGGCCGCCTTCCCCCGGAGCCCACACGGCACTGCCTGCCGCGGAGCCCCGGGGGAAACCCCGGACCCCCAGACACACGCCGCCTTGGGGCGGCCCCCGGGGAGGGGGGGGGCGGCAAGGCTGCCCCCGCCACACGGCGATGCCCACACCTGAAGGTTACGGGACATTTGCAGGGCGGGGGGCTCTCGCTCCCATTCCCCCCCCTCCCCGGTAAAAACGCATCGAGGGGGTGCGATAGTGAGGCTGCCAAGGCTCCCACACACACACCGGGGGGGGGGGGGGCTGGTACCCAACTTTGAGGCATCGCTGCATGAAGGATTTCCCGGGGATCCGCGGGAAACACCGACCCCGTTCGCCGCACCGGCAGCCCCGCACCGCCGCTACGGCGGCCGCCCCTCCCCCGGCCCCCCCGGCGCGGACGATGCCTCCGCAGCGGCGGCGGGCGGGCAGGCTGCTCTCTTCGGAGCTGGCTGGGGGGGGGGACGGGACCGGGGGTTTCCTCCTCTGCAAGCCGAGCCGGGCAGCCCGGCGGTTCAGCCCGCCGCCGCTGTGAAGGAGACTACCGGAGAAGGAGGAGAGAGCCGCAAACCGGCTCTGCCGCAGAAAGCCCCGGGCCCCCGCTCAGACGGGGGCCCCCCGGCGAGAGCCCGGCCTCCCTCCCTCGCCCACCCGCCGCGGCATCTCCCTACCCAGGCCGTCCGCGCCATTTTAGAGACACACACACTCACTCGCACACACACACACGCGCACGCACGGGAGCGAGGTTTCCGCTGCTGCTGCCAGAGACAACAGGCAGCAGCCGAGCCCGGGCTGCGAAGGAGGAGCAGCGGCAGCAGCGGGAGAGGGACACACACACGCACACACACACGCACACCCACGCACCGCGGGCCGGGCAGAAATGTGCATTTCAGGTAATTTAAGGCCGCATTCCCGGGCGCGGGGAAGGGGAGAGCAGAGCGCAAGGCCCTGCGCGCTCCCACCCCATTAACCCGCCGCGCACTCGGCATCCCGGGAGCCCCTTCATTGTTTGCCTTTATTCCGTATGGCTTTTGCTTTTCAGGAGGGGGATAGAAAGAAAAGAGAGAGGGGAGGGGGGGGGAGAAGGAGGAAAAAAAAAAAAGAAAAATACCACCAAGCCAGCCCCTTCCCCCCGCCCGTCCCCCATTGTTCGGCCGCGGGAGGCTGGGCGAGCGCAGCGCCGCGGGCTCGCCATTCACCGGGCTCCGCCGTGCCCCCCCCTCCTCTGATAGCTCGGGAAACTTATGGGGCTGGGGGGGGGAGGAGACACATACAAACCCCCCCCAATACAAAAGTCCCAGCGCTCCTGCGAGAGAGAGAGTTGGGCGAACGCCTGCGCTCACTTCCGCAACGTTATCCTTGCAGAAATACCGGAGCACGGCCCCCGTTTCCTTCCCCCCAGCCCCCGCCGCACCCCCGGGGATGGGGGGGTGGGGGGGGCGGAGTGATTAATGGGACGTACGCCCTTGGTTTCCCTGCGGCCACCCCGGCGCACCGCTCCCCAGCGCGGAGCCGCCGCGGCACGCCGGGCGGGGGCGGCCCCCCCCCCCCCCGCATCCGTCGGGGACGTTGGGAGATATTGATCACGGACGACTTCATTTTGCATAATTGCGGCTGACAGGGCCTGTGGTTCCCTCATTTACGGAGCAACAGCTTCGAGGGGCTGATGGATGGGGAGCGGCTCCCTCCGCTCCCCCCCCCCCTTTCCCCGCGTGTCCCCCCCCCACGGCAGCCCCGCCGGGGGACGGCGGCTCCGCGTCTCATGCAGCAAATGGCCGGCGCACAACGGCGAAATATTAAACTTAAGTGCCTCCGTCTCTCGTTTTACCTAGCGCGGCCGGCCTGAAAACCTCCCGCTCCCCGCAGGGCTTTGTCTGCACAGCCGGTCCCCGGTGCACCGGCGGACCTTCGGTGGCCGCACGTAAGAAAAAGTGCTTGGGAAGTTGGGGCTTTTTCCTCCTTCCCCCCACCCCTCCTCCTCCCAACAACAAACAAATAAACAGCTCGGTTTCTCCTACACAAAGCATAAAAAATTAGCCTCGCCCCAAAGTTTATGTCGGGTTTTTACACGGCGCTAACGTTTCTCCTTGGTGGGAAACGCTTTCCCGAGCACTTCTGGAAAGCGCTGGCCAGCCCTCGGTTACGAAAGCAGCATTGCAAGCACCTCGACAAACGTCTCCGCAACTCCGTGTCCCAACCTCGCATCACCTTCTCCAGACCTTCAAAAGAAACGCACGTCCAGGGCGAGCACAGCCAGCGCCGCACACCGCCCGTCTCGGAGTGCGGAAAACATGGGGGGGGGGGGGAGGAAACCCAACAACAACGCTCGCTTTTTCCGGGAAAAAAAAAAACCAAGGAAAAAAAATGAGGAAGAAATAGGAAATAAAGTTGCCGGTGGCAGCGATGCCCCGACGGAGAGGAGGGCAGCACGGAGGCCGCCACCGGCCCTGCCTTCCCATCCCGGCGCTCCGCACCGAAACAAAGCAGCGAATCAACTGCGATGCAGATGGGTGGCTATGAATTTTTTGCTGCTGCTTAGAGCTTTAATTACTCGTTCTTGATCCGTGGGACTACGACACGACACCGCCAAGGTTAAAATGCCCTGAACAGCTCTGAGCAGATGTGAACGAGTTGGCAGACGCGCAAATGAGGTCTGCCTCTAAGCATGATAACAAGTGACTAATACATTGCATATCGCTGAAAGAAAATTATTTTTCTCTAATTTGCATTAGCTTTTCTTTTTTTCTTTTTTCCTTTTTTTTTTTAACGCCAGCGACATTCGCTCCTCAGAGGCAGCAGCATAATCCTGAAAATATTACTCCGTGACTTTAAAAGATTTGGAAGGAGGCAGAGATTGCCAGTGTTTTGGCTATGCAGGCTTGTTTATCTTTCCGCCTTTGCTCCAAGGCGAAACTAGTTTCGCAAGCAGTATTCTTGCAGAAAAATGGCACATGTCATATAAAACCCCAGTTTATAGGAACTGATGCTAAAATTGTTGAATGACTACTGGTGCACTCCCGCCACTAATAGCACAGCGTAATCCATAAAGGACCAAGGGGACAGTCAAGGCCAAAAGAGAAAAAAATAAATAGATTGACTGGAGAGAAATAGATAAAGGCAATCCATCGACCAAAATTACAAAAGGGGTGGTGGGGGAGGAAATAAGCATCGCTCCTTCCTACCTGCTTTCCACCCCAGAGCCGCCTCCTCAAAAAGACAATAGTACGTGGAGGTCACTTACTATATAAAACACAGCGATTCTCGTAGGTAGCAAAACTATGTCAGGTACAAATATAGGCCGGAACCCAGTTCTCCGAGTTCCCTCGACTTTCCAGAGGCTCTTCTGAAAGGGCCGGGAGATCACTTTGGGTACTGGCGCAAACTTCAAGAACAGGCAGCATTTTATATCCTATGCTCAAAAGGCAAACCGAGGGGCTTAGGCTTTGAGGAGAAAACAGCCGCTCGGGCTATTTACACAGGAGGAGTTTTTCACCACGGACCTACTCCAGGGCTGCCTGCACGTCCAGGTGATCGGGGCTTGCGCGCTGCCATCCCGAGAGAGAACAACTTCTCCTCCGCCAACACGTGCTCGGGGGGGCGAACACGCACCGCCACCGCACCCTGCCCTGCCCCACGCCAGCACCGGCTCCGAGCGGGGCTGCCCTCTCCTCCCGCGGGGTTCCCGGGACGCTTGGCCCGCCTCTCCCGCGAAGTCCCCCCCGGGGGCCGGCTCAAACCCGGCGCCGGGAAAGGTTTTTCCCAGCGCCGAAGCCTCTGCCGGGGTCGGGCGCGGAGCGGGCCGCTCCTCCCGCAGCCTCCCTGCGCTTGTAAATCAAGCCGGAGGAGGAGAGAAGCGGGGGGGGGGGCGGCTTCTCCCCGCCTACCGCCGTTCGCTTAAGCGACGCCGGCGGCGGCGGCAGGGGAGCGAGTGCTCGGCGCCCCGCCGCCGCCCGGGATGCCCGGCGGGCCCCGCAACGGCGGGCGGTGTCTCCGGCAGCGACGGGGCGGCCCCGGGGGCTGCTCCGGCCGCAGCGAGAGCTTTTGTGTGCGAGTGCCGGCGAGGCGCGGGCTCTTCGCGCTCCAACAGCTGTCACATTATTTGCACTGGCTGTAAACAGCCTTCGCCTTACCACCACCCCCCCTCCGCCACCGAGTTAAATCCAGACTAACAATCCCCAGTTAGAGATCAAACCAACAACAGCAGCATTGTGTCTGCCTTCATAGCTTTACCATCAACTACTGCAGCTGGTTTACTCGAAACAAGGAACACCCTCTACCCCACCTCCCCCGCCCCGGGGCCAGAAACGTGCTTGTTCCCGGCGGCCGGTCAGGCGGAGCCGCGCTGCCCCGGGGGGGGGGGCTTCTGCGGGCCGGGGCCGGGCCCGGGGGCTGCCTCCCCCCAGCGGGGTCCCGAGCGCTGCTGGGCTCTCCCCGCCAACAGCAGAGAGGGGTTTCCAACCCGCCCTCCCCGCCCCGCCGAAAAGCCTTTATGAGAAGTCGAGCGCCGCTCTCGGTTTGGCTTTTGGGAAGGGCGAGGGGAAGCCCCGCCGCCGCGGGGAAAGCCGCGCCTGCAGCTGCGCGGCGGCACACGGCGAGCTCGCCCCCGCGGCGAGGCGCGCCCCCGAGCAGCCCCTCCCCGGTAAGGCCGGGCTCCGCGCCCCCCCCGCACCCCCTGCCCCGCCGCCTCGCACCGCCATGGCAGCAAACCTCGGGCCGAGGGGCCCCCCCTCCGTCCCCGCCGGCCTTGCCCTGGGCGATGACCCCGGCCCGGCCCGGTGGAGACGCGTTTCCACCTTCAGCCCTTCTCGTAAGGAAAAAAAAAAAAAAGACCGAAAAACCCCAATAACCTAAAACGCGAGCGCAACTTCGCTCGCGGTACAACCACCTGGCAGCAAAGGAGTGGTGCTGCGCGCTCTCAGCGGGCCTTTTGTTGGGCACAGCTGGAATTGGAGTGTAAATCCCCGTACCTCCTTCCCTGGCCTTGCTTATTTTTGCATCAGCGGCAAAGTTAGAGGAGAGGTGGAATTTACTGAACGGAAGCGAGGGAGAAATAAATCCACGCGCGGAAACCTTTCCTCGCCCAGTTTGACTGCTAGCATTGCCCAGATCGTGCATCGCTAAGGGAAAACCATGGCACGGCCACCGTCTCTGAAATCTGTGTACCGCACAAACTCTCGAAGAGGCCACGGGAGCTGGAAGCGCACTTTCTAGGCGCTTATATGCAGTTTGGGAGCAGGCACCAGCAAGGGAAAAGAGCTGGTTTTATTGGAAGCCCATCTCCATCTTGGCCTGACTCCTGCCAAAGGGCAGCGCTCCCCAGGCAGGTAAGGTGCTTCGCACCAACGCGATACATCTCCAATTGACTTCCGAATCGGATTCACCGACAAATGACGCCAGTACGTACTCGCAGGTCAGTATCATCGACTATTCATTGCCTATACGTAGCTAGAAATCTGCTGGCCTGGTAAAAATCACTGCTAACAAAACAATGTCAGCAAAGGCTGCAACACACTCTTGTGAGAGACCGGCGATTCGTGCCTACTGAGGCTCTTTCAGCACAAAGGCTTTTAGAGGAAGAAGAGAGAGAAGGGGGAAAAAAAGGAGGGAGGGCTCTCGTGTTTCAGGGCTGCTGTCCCCTGGGAACCAAGAACCAAGTGTAGCTTCAATCAAATGCTGACTTCTCCTCCGGGAGCTCAGTAGGAAACCTGATCTCACTAGCTCATGCCTGCCTCCATGCATATAGGCTGGGTTTTCTTTCATACCAGCAATTTGTATAAAGAGGAGAGCCAATACAGTTTATTGCAAACGAGATCTCGCAGTAACGGATCTAGAGAGATATTTCTGTAGCTAAAATAAGACAACCTTCAGCCGCCTGCTCAGGGCAGGCCGCGTCGCAGCCGCCCCCGGCTCCGCACACACGGCTCCGCCGTGGGCGCCCCTGGCACGGCACGGCACGGCACGGCCTCCCACGCATCTCCGCCAGCCCTGCATCCTCCCCAGCTGGCAGCAGCCGCCCTGGGTTGGGTTTTTGTGCAATGCCAGGTTACACTTCCATTAAAACGTTTACCCCGGGAGATCACTTCCTGCTTGGAAGTATTGTTCCGGCTTCCCCTGCCGCTCGCAACTTTAGCCGGAGCTATTTTTCTCCTCGCCCACTGTGGCACGGAGAGCCCGGGAATCATCCACCCCTGCCCGCTGGCCCTGGGCTGCCCTGGCACGGCAAAGCCCGGCACGGCACGGGAGGTCTGCGGGGGGAGAAGGCAGGCGAGTCCTCCAGGCGGAGCTCGGCATAACTTCGCACCGGGCTGCTTAATTCTGCACAGGGCTTTGCTAATCCACTTTGTGCTTGACTACTGAAACGGGAGGAAAGGAAAACACCGTGCGGGGAGCAGGACCAGGCCGCAGCAAGGTAAGCCGGGGGGACCGCAGCCTGTGGGAAGGGCTTCCCCCAACGCCCAGCTCAGCCTCCTACTGCTGTGGGCAAGCCAGAGAGGCTTAGAGCACAACCCAGCACGCCGGGGCGTGGGAGCAAAGGGGATTGCTCAGGGATCAGGGATCCCTGTAGGATCTCTCCATAGCCAGGGGCTTTCACACGGAGAAAGTTTGGCTCAGGGAGGGAATTTACACTTAGAAAGAAGAGGAGCTCAGCCCATCCCTTCTCGTGCCATTAGCAAGTTCTCTCTGAATTTCAAGGAGAGCCGAGAATACGCCCCTCCAGCTTTGATTTCACTTCTCTGTCCCTACCTGCCACCGTGCGCAAATGCCATACTCCAGCCGTGGCTAAATGAGCCCCGTAAAGCTCCCCCTCCCTCTCCAAGAGACCCCCGGCTCCAATGCCACCCCGCTCCTGGGGAGCGCAGGGGAAACGCAGCAGTGGGTGAGGGACAGGCAGCCCCACAGCACCCGGTCCACGTAAGCACAGGGACAGCCATCGGGCTGCCCCAGGCGTGGGGTCTGCTGCCCGTGGAAGTACGGGCGTACTTCTCTCTGCTGTCGACCGTGCCAGGTGCAAGCCACTCCGATAATCCCGTGGAGGAGGAGATCTGACTTTTATAACTGAGGATACAGGCCCAAATGTTTTGTAATATGCAAATACTGCAAGACGCACAAGGCCCCTAGGTGAGGTATTCCCGAGCTTTAAATGAACACCTGGGGTAAGAGCAAGAGCTACTCCAGCTGAAAAGGAAAAGCAAAACACGCTCTGAGAAAGAACGGGCAGGCTGGCAGCACCGGCGTACTGCAACCCACCACGGGCCGTACGGAGGAGCACGGGGAACGACCCCGCCGCGGGGCTGCAGCTCCCGGCCATGGGAGATTGCTTCGAGGGCAGCGGGAGCCGCGGAAAGGGGAGCGTGTTTGGCTGGGAGTGCTCTCGCCCCTCCTGGCCGAGGAGCAGGCAGAGGAAGCACAATGCCAGGCTTTCCCGGTGCAGGCTCGGCCGCGGAGCGCAGCCCCGAGCCTCCCCCTTTCCCCAGCGCTCTATTGAACACACTCGGCTCTTTATACGAGCCATTCCCAGTGTGGCTGGTGGATTCTGCGCTTTCCACTTTAATTGTCTTATCCAAATAAAGCTTTGTTTTCCTTAGCACGACAATCCCAACATTCAGGCCGAGATTTTCATTGGACAGAGGAGATATTTTATTCTCCGATTGTTTAGAGAGTCGGGGCTTACACGGAACAGCCCCGGCTTGTGTGCCTCCGCTCACAATGGGGTCTTTGCAGCCCCGGTCTCCACCATCTAGATTCATTTTCTGGAGCGATCGGGACGAGAATCATTTTTCTCTGAATTTCGTAGCTTTCCAAGTCTACCATAGACTTTAACAAGTCTTTTAGTTTGCACCTAGACAATAAATTTAGTTTAATTTAGCTTCCGGTCTTTAATTTTAGCAGGTCGTCTTTTTGCATGCAAATCAATATGGCAATTACCATCTAAAAGCTCGCCCAGCCCCAGGTCAATGTAAATTGATCATTGTCCGCCTTCTACAAAATAACACCGGGAGTCTGTGGTGCATAATGAGATTATACTGGAAACTGTCTTTCAGATCACAAATTATATTTCATGCTGTCAGGATCTTCTCCAAGTGGACTTCCTTGCATGTCTAATCACACGGCACCGAATCCATTAGCTCACGAGCTAGGTTTGGGGTGCGAGGAGCACTTGCGTGCGGAGGGAAAGTCCCAAATAATTCAGACGACAGTTTAGGAGAACAGGCGGGCAGGTACTGAAGCGTGCTCTCACTCGCTAACTTTTCCAGCAGTGGAAGAGAGGAAGGGGAAAAAAAAAAATCTCTGCTCGGCCAAGAACTGCTGTCCAGCAAACAAGGAAAAATGAATTCCCTGCTGGAAAGCAGCAGAACTTTCCTAAATCCGCATTTGCAACGAGTTCTCGGCCTCCTCCTTTCCGTCCCCACCTCGTCTGCCCGGCCATTCAAAGGAGCGCTGGCCGCCCGCTCCGGAAAACCCCCCCACGAGAGACGCGCTCCCCTGGGGGGGGGGGGGGGACACACACGAGACGCCCCTGCCCACGGCAGCCTCGGGACCTGAGCGGGTCGGATCGGAGGGAAAGGTCTCTCCGGAGCAGCGACTGCCGTAAGCCGGTTCCCCGAAAGGCCACGAGGATTAACGGGAGCTGCTCACGGCCAAGGGAACTCCCCCTGCCTGCAGCCCGGGCCTCCGCTCTGCCTCCCGCACGCACGCAGGCAGCCGGAGCTGCTCGGCGTAGCGAGCAGGGGTTAGCCCGGCTCTCCCCAGCCAGCTCCGCTTATCGCAAAACCAAGGAAGAAGGGAGCAGGCCCGCTCTGGCCATCAATTCTTCCTGAAGCGACGCCAGCCTAAGGAGGGAGTACTCGGCTCGGCTTCGCGCCGCTCTTTCTAAGCCCGCGCTAAAACACGCTCTATCGCGGTGTTCGGGGGAACGATAGCGTATCGCGTATCACCTGTGCAACCCAACTACGCTGCAGGGTCCCGGCGAGAGCCCACGCCTTCGTCAAGACGCGCAGAAATCGGAGCCCGCTTCCCCTCCGTGCCGAGTACGAATTTACGCCGAGCCACGTTTACTCCCGGGGCAATGTGGCTGCCAGAGCTATGACCTGAGCTGGAGCAGGCCTTTCGCTCGTCTTTGCAGGGGCCGCTCACCGGTCAAAGTTGAGAGACCTTTTAAACGACAGCCACAGATTGCTAAGACTACTTTGGTATGCGCAGCACTCATTATTTTGGGCTGTGGTGGCCCGGGTCCATTTTCTCCGCAAACGGAGACCCGAAAGCATGTCAACAACTTTGTGCGGTCTCGCAGCTGCACAGATCCACAAAGTTCGCTCGCACGGACTGTACAGGAGCCCCTGGAGCTCAGTCGCCTTGCCGCTGGCATCCCTGTTAGGGGACCCTGGCTTCTTTATCAGCCTTAAAAAAAGTGAATTATCATGGGGTGGGGGAAGAAGAGGGCACAGGGACAACAGTTTCGAACGGCCTCAAAAGCTGCAGCTCTCGGCACAGCCTGGTAAAGGCAGATACAGTGCGTGACACGGAGCCTGGATTGTCCACCAGCGCAGGAATAAAGCCAAGGCACCAGTATTGTTTCAAGACCCAGTCCATATTTGGGCATTCAGTTCACACATCCTAAGTATTGCTTTAAATATTAGAATAGAGACATTCGCCAGTGTGGTTCATAATGCACTCAAATGGGAGAAGTCGTTGCCGTTCGGTCTCAGATTACTCGCTTGGTCTTCCTGCTCTTTTGGGGCGGGGGGGGGGGGGGGGGAGAAGAGAAGGAAACCCTGCTGAGTCTGTTTGCACTGGTCTCTATTAGATATGCAACAAATCTGCCATTTCCGGCGTTGCTTCTATCTAATTAGAGATGTATTTAGATGTGACGTGTAAATAAGCGCTGAGCTGCCTGCTGCCCTGGCTGCACGGACTGCTCGGGAGCATTTCCAATAAGGCTGTAGCGCCCGGAACCAGGGCTCAGACAAAGAGGAATGGGAATGGTCTGCGCTGCAGGCGAATCCAACAAAACCAGCTTTTATCTATCGCTCTAAAGCCTTAACTGCTTTTAATCTGTACCGCCCGGGCTTGCACGCCACGATCGCATCTCATCCACCGAGGATGTCTCCGTACAAAAGGAAGCACACGCACATGCACACAGGAGCTGCAAATAACCCCCGACCCACCCAAGCCCCAACGCAGACCCTGCTCTCCGCCTGCCCCTTGCGCTCCACGAGGCGTGCGAGCCCCCGTGGGCTTCCGAACACCCCGAGGCAGGTACGCCCGGCTTCTGCCTGCACAGACACGTGCCGAGGGCTGCCCCGCGCTGTGAGCGCACACGCAGCCCCGTGGGGCGAAGGGCGTCGAGCTGCCGCCAGGGGAGAAGTTGACGGGACCCGAAGGCGGCCACGGAAACTCGCTCCCCCCCACGGGGCTGGGAACCTCCACCACGGGGTTTCCATCATCAACCCATGGGAATGGGGCAGGCGGGGGGCACGGTGGGGCCGGGGGAGGCAGAGAGCTGCTGGGGACACCCCGCTGCCGGGGCTTGCCCACCCAGCCACTCCCGGGGGTCCTGCCACCCCCGAGCCCAAGGGGCTGCGGTGGCTTTCCCGGCCCCACGGCCGCCCGACCCCAGCTCCAAGTGCTCCTCAGAGTTTCCAGAGAGAGGAGACTCCTGGGAACAAAATAATCTGGCGCTCGCCTCATGAACTCTTTTCCTGTTGTGGGAAACAGCTCTTATAAAACCATTAAACAGACGGGGCAGCGCCGGGGGCCTGAAGCACGCTTGCCCCGTCCCCCCCCGCTCCGGCAGCATCCCTGCGACCGCTGCTGCTCCCGCATCCTTCCAGGCCGGAGCAGCTGGCCCCGATCCCCTCTCGGCTTTAAGGGTTAACAACCATTGCCACCAAAAAAAAAAAAAAAAAAAAAGAAAGAAAAAAGAGGAAAAAAAAAAAAGAAAAAAATATCGCGGTGACCTTTTCCTCTCCGACTCCCCCACTCTCCCTTTCAGGCTCCGGTTCCTGAGCTCGCAGGGAGCCTGAGCGGCTGTCTAGACCGATCTATCACAGACGGACAAACAATACCAGGAGAAGCCCCTGCCCGGTCCCTCAGCCTCCGCCACTCACCTTAGAAATGGCGAAGAACAGAAAAGTGACCGCGATACAATCCTCCCCGGTATATTTATAGCCTGCCACACAGCCCACCTTCATGCCTGACAAATGAGATTTTGTCTGCTCTCTCAGCGTACGCTCCAATAAACACACACACACACTTTTTTTTTTTTTTTTTTTTTTTTTTTTTTGGTGCCTGTTTGTTTTTGGTAACATTCCGGGCTCTTCCCTCCGACCTCGGGGTGGGTGAGAGCCCACCACGCCCGTGCGGGGAGGCAAGTTTGATAACCCGGGCGGGAGGGGCTGGGGGGGGGACACACGGACGCACTAAAAGGGGACCAGTCCGCTCGTCTACACGCAACCTCCCAACCTGGAAACTTCAATGTCCGTATTCATCACGCCCCTTCGCACCCAGCCCCCCTCACCCGAAGTGCTCCCTGGTCCCTGCCAGCCCTCCGGGTTGCGTATTAAAGAGGTATACGAGGCGAGGAGCCGGAGGTCCAACGCTGCAAAAGGCTGGGGAATAACTAATGAGCTGTGCAGCCCATTGATCCGGTGCATACTTCCTAATTAACTCTGAGTCACCTATTTGTGACAGCAATTCAAAGAACTGCACCAGGGATAAACTGCAACCCCGGCGTGCGAAGGCAACCCGGGGGGGGGGGAGGCGGCGGGGGAGGCGGGGGGGGGGAATTTGCTCCTAATCCTCCTAAAAGCAATTAGGGTGAGCGCTGCGCTGGCTACCTCTCGGGAAGAAAAAAAAAAGAAGGAAAAAAAAAAACAAAAAAAACCAAAAAACACCCAGCGGCTCCGACAGCAGAACCGAAAGGAAACGCATCGGTGTGTCGCAAGCGCGACGGCACCGGGCTCCAGACCGACAGGCAAGCACCGGCGTCTGGGGGACGAAAGTCGGCGAGAGCGGCGGCAGGAGGAAGCGGTACGGCGGGACCTGCGGGGAGGGGGCGGCGGAACCACCGGCGGGGGGGGGGCGGGAGCTGCCCCCGGGGGCTGAGACCCCCGCACCGCCCGCCCGCTCTCGCCCTCAGCTTTGTTCCCAAGCGGCCCTGGCGGGGTACGGCTCTCCCCGGCCGCCCCCCGCGGTAGGGCCATGGGGAGGAAGCGGGAAAGGGGGAGGGAAAAAAAAAAAAAGTTAATAGGAACCTTTGGAAAATCCGGGCTTTGCTACGGGGCTACGTGGTGCGGGCTGGGCTCCCCCCGCCCCCCCCCCCCTTTTTTTAATACAAACAGGAATACAAAAGCTGCAGGCTCCAAAGAGCAGATGAAAGCAATGAACGGAGTTTCTGGAAAAGATTCATTAGTGGGAATTAATGCTGCGAGGAGCTCCGAGGCGATACCATTAAAGCCAGTCCCCACACTTTGTCAGTTTTTACATCGCTCACCGCGGTCGGGCCGTTTTTTTTTTTTTGTTTTTTTTTTTGGGTCGGGGGAGAGGGGGAGGTGCTCTTCTCCTCCCCCCTCGCCCCCTCCGCGATCACCAAACCCGGGATCCGACAGACATCGCGGAAACGAGGGAGAGGGAGGAAAGGGGGGAGGAAAAAAAAAAAAAAAAAAAAACACCACACACACACATCGAGAAAGAAAGAGGAACGTGAACGCTCCGCAGCCCTCGCCCCCGGACTCGCTCCGCGAACATCAAATGCATGCCTCATATGCTGCGCAGAGCCGCCCCACTTGGCCCCGGCTTCACAAAGCAGCCTCCGCTGCCTCCCTGCCTGGCCGTCCCCCCCCCTCCGGCCGGCCCTTTGATGGCAAGCCCCGAGCCTCCCTCCGGCTCGTTCTCCCCAACTCCAAACTACATTTTAGGGCTGACTAAACTTCCCGTGTCACGCCGGACCTCACGCCAGCAAAGCTCCGCGCACGGGAAAGCCCCGGGCCGCCCTGCCCCACGTGCGCGGCGGCGCCCGCCCCGCCGGGGCGGAGGGAACCGGGGGGGGGGGGTGTTGGGGTTGAGGGGGGGCGCAGAGCGGTTCCCCGGGTTCTCCCGGCGAGGAGAAGGCAGCCCGCAGCGGGCTCTCCGCGCCGCTTCACCTGCCCGCTGCCCCCGCACCGCCCGGCTCGGCCGCCGCGGGTGCCGTTCCTTTCCCCGCGGGTGGGTAGCGCCGCTCCTCGCTCGCCCCGGCTACCGGGAACCCCCGCACCGCCGCTTGCCCCGCAGCTTTCCCGATCGCAAAGTGCGAGACGACGGGAACACCACCACCACCACCCCCCCACACACAAGCGCACCGGAGCCGACAGAACGACCGGCACCTTCCACCACCACCCCCCCGCCTCCGCCGCCCCAAACGGGCATCTTCCCAACCAACTGCCTCCAAACTTCCCCTCCGCCACCGCAGCCCCGGAGGCGCACCGGGAGACCCCCCTCTCCCCCCCCCTGCCGCCCCCCTCCTCCCCGCTGCCCCGCGCCCTAACTTTCGGCCGCGGCGCCGCCGCCGCCGCTGCGCTGCCGTCCCCGCGGCGGGGCGAGGGGAGCCCAGCGGCCGCCCCGTCACCGCGGGACCCGGCGGCGGCAGCGCTTCCGTACGGGAGCTGTTCGCGGAGCGGAGCACTGACCTTCCTGCCGCGCCGCGGGGCTGCGGCGTGCGCGGGTCCGCGGGTCCCCCACACCGTCGCCTCGCCCTGCTGCTCTCCCGGGAAGGGCAGCCCCGTCGGGGGTCGGAGGCGGGGGGGGGGGGGGGGAGAGGCGAAAAAAGTTTCCCGATTTCCCCCCCCCTCCTCCCCCTTTTCCGTGGGTGCGTGTGCCGCGGCTTGCCCCGGCGCGGGCGGGCCGGGGAAGGGGTGCGGGAAGGCAGGGAGCTGCGGGGGGGGGGCGGGAGGGGAAGGGGGGGCAGGAGCGTGGCCGCCGCCTGCGCCGACGGGGCAGGTGCCCGCGGGAAGGGCTTTGCTTCTCGGCTCGGCTTGGGCTCAGCGGCGGGAGCGGGAGCGGCAGCCCGCGATGCTCATTCCGGCTGCCGGCTCTGGTTTGGCAGCGCCATGTTGCTGGCTTGCTCCGGGCGAAGTTCCTGCGCTGGCGAGCGCGGCGCTCCCCACATCTCGCCCGCGCCGCCGTCTCCCGTGCCCTGGCCGCCGCGGCTTTGTGTGTGTGTGGCTGGGGATTTAATTCTCCTCCTCCTCTTCTCCTCCTCTCTCTCTCTCTCTCTTTTTCTTCCTCTCCCCCCCCCCTCCCCTCTTTAGTCCGCCGGGAAAGCCGCTCTTCCTCACCTTGCCGCTGGGAGACCGGGCTCCGTCTGCTGCACGCTGCGCTCCCCTCGCATCCCCCCTCCCTCTCTCCCTCCTCCTCCTCCTCCTCCTCCTCCAGCCGCCGCCTCCCCTCCCTTCCCCTCCCCCCGGGCAGGCGCTGCACCGAGGGAGCCGCCGCCAGCAGCGGCGGCAGCAGCAGCAGCAGCAGCAGCAGCGCCGCCACCGCTTTTTCCCTCTGCAAGTTTCCCCCTCCCCTGGCTGCGTTTCCCTGCCCAGGCAGGGCTCGCCCGGCCGCTCGCCCGCTTCCACCTCCCCCCCCCCACCTTGCCCTGACTAATTGATTTACCCCCCCCCCGCCGCGCCGCCGGCCCCTCGCCTCGCCTGCTCTCCCTCCCCCCCCCCCCCGGCTGGCACAGGTCGCTGCCAAGCTGCGGCGCCCCGGGGGGGACTCCGCGTTCCCCCGGCCGGCAGGGAGAGGAAAGCCACCCCCCCCCCCAACTCCCCCCCGCCCCGCCGATACTCCCCTCGCTCGCTACCCAGAAGGCCAGTGGAGAACCGCAATTACCATAAAGCTCCGCTCACTCCGCTCCGCCAAGCTGTCAAAAACCCCGGCGGCGGCGGCGCTGCCAGACATCGCTGCGAGGCTCCGCGGCGGGTCGCGCCGCGCTGCCACCCCCCCACCCCCCCCGCTCGCCCCCGGCCCCTCCGACGGACGCCCCCGGCCCTCCCGCCCCGCTTTCCCCAGCGCGCTCCGCCGCACCGGGGCGGACGGGGTCCGGGTGTCGTGTCGTGTGTGTCCCCCCCCGGGCGGTGCAGCCCGCGCCCCCACCCAGACCCGCTGGCTCCGGGTTCCCCCCCGTCGCGTAAGGGCATCCCCGCCGCCCCGGGACCCGCCGAGAGCTCGCAGCCGTCCTGACCCCCCGCAGGGGTCACACCGCGCACGGACCCTTTCGTCCGCAGCTTCCCACTCGTGGAACGGTTCGTGTCCCCCACCCCACCCCGGCCCCGGGGCCCCGCTCTGGTCCCACCCGCCGCCCCCAACTTCGCGTGGTCCGCGGCTCGGCCGCGTTGATTTCCGCGCTTCCCCCCGGTCCGCTTCTCCGAGCTCCGAATATCGGGATGGAAAAAAAAGCCACTCGTTTGTCAACGTCTGCATTGCGCGGGGCGGGAGGGGGGTGGCGGGGGGGGACCTTATTAAAGCGCGTTTTCGCCTGATCCGGCTTTGGCAGCCCTTAACGCGTTTTTTTTTTTCCGCGTGTGAGCGGTGTGGCAACCCGGGGTGGGGTGGCGACTGAAGCGTCGTTTCCCTCGCTGGCATTTCTACGGCTGCTTTAAGATTTCTGCCCGGGTTGTGGAGCCCTTTAATCTCCGGGTTGGTAGTTATCGGCTGCATCTATTTACTTTGGCAAGGCAACTTTTGGCTCGGCGAGCTCGACTCGTAAATTTCACGTTCGTAACGCCCATCCCCGCCGATACTTCCAGGTTCGGTCCCGCGGAGCCCGCGGCGCGGAGGCACCCGGGGCAGCCCCGGGGCGGCCCCGGCTTCAGGGCCAGGCGGGCCCTCGGTCCCGCAGCTCCCCCGCACCTCCCGGCGCCTTCCCGGGGAAGCGGGAGTTTTGCCACCTCAGCGCAGCCGGCGCCGCATCCAGCCCTGCTCGCCGCCGCTCCGTGTGGGAGCGACTGCCAGCCAAACGCCAGGCGATTAACGCGGACAGTTCGCCCCGGGGGAGGCGGGGGGCGGGCGGGAGGGGGGGGGGGATTTTTAATCGCCACGTCCAAGACCCTGCGCGAAAAGGCTGCGGAGACGCTGCGAGCTGCAAAAGCTTTTCCTCGCTGAGAGCGCACAAGCAGCGAGCAGGGCGGTGAGGATTCAGCGGCAGAGCAGGACTGCTGGGGCTGCCTGCCTGCTTTCCGCCGCTGCTGCTTATCTCCGAAGATGGAAAAGCAGGAGTTCTCGAAAGTGGTCCCTACCAAAGCGCCCCCCCCAAAAAAAAAAATTTAAAAAAAAATCCAGAAGTTTTTAATCGAGGATCTAAGCCACGTCTGGCAAAAACGCGGGGGTTGCCAGAGGCTCGGGAGGGGGACGCAGAGTGCGCACACACAGACACACGCAGCAGGGTCACGGTCAGAGGCTTGGCATTTCATGAAACTGCCATCACGGAGCTTTGGGTTTTCGCTACGTCTCTCTTAAAAAAAAACAAAACACTCGCCTGCCTCAAAGCAGAAGTGAAATATCCACCGTCTGAAACCCGAAACTCCAGCCGCACCGCTCGGCTTCCTCGCAGGGGAGCCCGGGGAGCCGCCGAGCGCGGCGGCCGGGGCTGCGGTCCCCCCGTCCCGGCCGGCGGGGCACACAGCCCCGGGCAGCGGCCGGGTTTGATCCCGGCGCGGCGGGCCACGCATCTGAAAAGGTTCCCACACGTTTTTTTAATCTCCGATAACAAGCAGAAGGACACCTGGCCTATTACGCTGTAAAGCTATTTTTTATAAAGATGTTTTAGGGCTAGACATTAAAAGTTATTAGACTGAACACACGTGAGTTACAGGCACACAGCTGGAGGAAAGGCCTCTTGTTTTTTTTTCTTTTCCCCTTTCCTAGGGAAAACCTCGTTAAAATTGCTTCTTTCGGTAGGAAAGCAGAACTAGCGCGTCTCCGGGCGAGGTGGCCGCAGCCGCGGCTTCCCGGCTGCATTGACCTGGGCTTTGTCTCTCCCCGCAGGTCTGGCTGCACGGTGCCATCGGCCCGCACTCGCATCACAAAACTCGCCCGCTTCCCTTCCCCCGGGCTGCAAACTCCGGATCACATGTGTGAGCCTACAGCGTGGGGCTGGGTGGTTGGGGCTGGGTTGGTTTTTGGGTTTTTCTTCCTCCTTTAACTAATGACTTCAAGTTATCTCGGGGTAAACTCGCTCCACTTTTATTTTTAACCGTAGTTAAACTTTCTTTCTTTGTGAACGCAGTTTCCTCCGTGGCGGGGAGGAACAGACCAGCGCTTGTTCGCCTCTGTGCCTTTTTTGTTCCCCCGGTCCCCGAGCTTTGCAGCGGGAGGCTGGCGGCTCCCGGCGAAGACATTGGGGCTTCAGTTCGCTCCTCCCGCGGCCTGGCTCGGCCCGGCTGCGCGCCGCGCCGCCTTCCCCTGCCGCGGGTACGGCGGGCACCGCCGAGCTAACCCCGGAAAATTCAGAGTATGCTCTCGCCTGGCGGATTACCGGGCCGCCTCTCCCCACCACCACCAAAGCCCCGGAGGGAGCTGACCCCCGGGTCAGGCCGCTGCACACTGCTTTCTCCCCGGGAGCGGAGCCGGGGGAGGGGGGTCTCCGCGCACAGATGCTCGGGGCTCCGCGATGCTGCTGCTGCGGCTGCTGCCGCCGCGGAGCCCGGCGAGGATGCGCTCGCAAAAACGGCTGCTCCGATAATGCTAAGTACTTAACCTCCTCGTAAAGACAAATCCATTGTTAATGGCAGAATGGGCTTCTCGCAGGAGGCTTCCAAGTGGGATGGCTTTACGCCGGCTCTCATTTACCTCCCAGCGCCGCCTCTAATTGGAAACCTCCCCCCACCCCCCCCACCCCCGGGCCCGCGCACCTCCGAAAGTTGGGGGGTTAAACCGGAGGAGCGGGGAGGCCGGGCCCCAGGCCCCCTCCACGCCCCACTCCCCTGCCCACCGACCGGCAACCGGAGCAGGCGGGTCTCCGGGGCACGGGAAATGAGCGAGAGGGGAGACGGGCGCTGCGAAGGTAAAATGAATTAATGCGAGCGAGGTGCTCAGACAGCCTGGTGATGAGTGCTAGGAAAAGCCTATAAATAACAGATCACTGTCCTAAGCTCTGAATTGCCCTGCTTGAGTGTGTCTTAAATCAGACCTTTATCATTGCTTATTGTAAGGCTGTTTTTAATGGAAGTGTAGAAATCTGAATAACAAAACAAGACAAGCCTCAATTGGCGTTATACAGGGTCTGCAGCGCTTTCAGACCTGACACGGTGCCAGCATATTGTTACACCACCACGCAAACTCCCCGTGCAATCAAGGGGGTTTTGCATAGCAGAAGTACTATAATTTTACTTCGTAGTTCAGGGCTACTCTGTTGACAGGAGATCCATTATTTTCTCTCCCTCTCCCCAGAAGAGCCCGAGACGCGCTCGGTTCACGGACTAAGCGCCGCTATCTTTCTTATAAAGGCGAATGACAAATCTCTCCGGTTTGTGTTTGCTTTGCTCCGCAAAAGAGCGGAGATGCCCGCGGTCCTCCGGGCCCCGTTTGCCGCTCGGAGAGGACAGCAGGACAGCGGGAAGGACAGGCAGACAACCACACGCTCCTCCCGGGCCAGCCTCCAGCGGAGAAGCTCGGCCTGCCGCCCGGGAACCGGGCAGAGCTCGGTGGGGCAGGCGCAGCGCCGAGCCCACCGGGGCGGCCGCGGGGGGACGGGCTGGAGGCACGGTCCCTGCCCCGGGCTGACGGAGTGGGGAATCCGGGGGGGCGGCAGCCCCGCTGCAGGAGGAGGGGAGGCTGGCTCCGAGCTGCCCCTTCCACCTCTCCCACTTGCATACCTCGGCCATTTTGTCTGCTTGCGGCGCGCCTGTGTCCCGTGTCGTCCGTTCCCCGTCCGTCCGTCCGTCCCCCCCCACGCCGCCCCGTCCCCGTCCCCTCGGGCTGCAGCGGGGCGCTGCCCCGGGCGCAGGGGCCGGGACCTGCCGGTGGTGGGGGGGCAGGCAGGAGGGCCGGCCGGGCAGGAGGAGGTGAAAGGAGGGCCGCCGGCAACCCCGGCCGCTCCTGGCAGCCGGGAGATGCAGCCGCTAGGCAAGGCCCTGCAGGGGAGGGGGCGTGCGGCGCACAAGTCTGGAGAGGAGTAAAAATAGCGGCGGCGAGGTTGTCGCTTCTCCTCGCCTCCCCCCCAGCCCGGCGGGGGGCTCGGCGGGGAGGGCGCCGGGAGGGAGAGGACAGGAGCCGAAGGCAGACAAAACCCCGTCCCCGGCCGGAGAGCGGTGCGGGCGAGGTTGAGGCTTCGCCCTTTGCAGGCGGTGCGCGGGGAGCCGGGGGCTGCACCCCCTTTTCCCGGTGGGGTCCCTCAGGGCCGCGGGCTGCGCCCCCCGGCCCCGGCCCCGGGCGGCCCGGGGGGAGCGGCAGCGAGCGGCGGCTCGGCGGAGGCACGGCAGCCACCACGCTCCCCAGTTTAAATATAATACGGCGGCCGGGGGAACCGCCATGGTTTGAAGGTGTGTTTGTGCAGACTACAGCTTGTATGTTAATAATTGGATACAGTCGATGAATCACCTCCGTCCTCCTTCTGGTTTTGTTTTTGTGTTGTGTTTTGTTTCGGAGGGGGTGGGGAGAGAAAAGCGAGGAGACGATGCCGTGGCTCGGCGCTGAATACCAATTCCGCGCCCGGGTTCATAAACACTGGGGTTATTCACTCCGCCCCAGAGGTGACAGCGGAGGCCTCCGCCGCCCCTCCGCGCCCGCGCCCCGCGGCGCGGCCCCCGGGCTCGCCGGCGTGCGGAGCGGGATTTGCGCCCCGGCTGGAAGCCCGGCAGCGGCGGGTGGCTCGCCGGGGTGCATACATATGAAATGAGAGCCTGCAACATCAAAGCGGCAGCGGAGCGGGGGCAGGGAGGGGCTCTCGGTGCGTACACGTGTGTACTTTTCCAGAGAAAAGCCCCTAATTTTTCAAATCGGATCTTTTTTTCTTTTTTTTTTTTCTCTCCCCTTCGCTCGCATGGCAGACACGCGGAGAGATGCTTTAGTCCTGTACTTAACACTTCACAGTGTTTTTAGCAATTAAGGCGAGAGGGGGGTGGGTATAAAGATAAGCCACTTTTTCGCCCTGCAAGTGTGAAAGATAAGATAACAGTAAGCTGGGGCAAAACGTCTGCTTACAACCTCCCCCCAGCGATTCTGATCGGTCACCTCTTATCGCAGAAAATGTTCATTTCGAAAGCAGCTTCAAAAAGCCAAGGGAAAATAAAAGTCTTTTCCGTTCAGAAATGCCATTTAAAAACCCCGTCCTCACTTCAGCTCCCTACGTCGTCGTCGTCGTCGTCGTCCCCGCCGGCGCGGTACCCGAAGCAGGGCACCAGCCGCTTCCCATCGCGCCTCTCGGAAGCCAAACCACGCAGGTAATCGGAGGACTGAAACCTGCCAGGCGCCGAGATTAGCAGCGCGCCCCGTTCCCCGGCGATCCCCGGCCCTGCCCGCCCGCCTCCCCCGTCGCAGCCGGGGGACGCGGCCCGCCTTACCGGCCCCTCGCTGCCCGTAAAAACGGGCAGGGAGCTGCGCCGGGGAGAACCCCACGCCGACACTGGGTGACGCAGAACGAGAGCAAGGCTGCCCTTTCCAGGCCGTTTCGCTGCAGCACCTCCGACGGCATCGGGGCGGTGGGGAAGGGGAGGGGGAGGCGGCGATCCCCGGTTCCCCCCCCCCGGCCTGCCCCCAGCCAAGCTGCAGGATCCGCTGTCGGCGGCCGCGTTCGGTGTCGAGTCGCTTCTGCTTCCTTCCCCCCCCCGCTCCCCCCCCGGCCGCTTCCTACCCCGCGGCCGCCCCCGCGCCCCGCCGCCCGGCAGACACACGCGGAGGCCGCGGGTGGGCACGGCTCCCGGCGCACACACGGCGGTGGCCCTGCCTTCCGTGGCACCGGGCAAGGCCCCGCCGCGCCCGCCCCGGGGCCCGCGGGCAGGATGCGGCCGCAGCTCCTCCCGGGCAGCGGGGTTCGGTGCGCCCACGGCCACGGGCTACGCGCTGCTTCCCCGTCCCCGGGGGGGGCCTCTCCCCTGGTCCGGAGTTTCCCCCTCCCGTCCTTGAGCCGTCGCCACCTGCGATAAGGCGAGATGCCGAGTAGAAAAGGCTTCCCGACACCTCCCCGAGGGCGAGGCGCGGCCGTGTCCTCGCTGCCCCGGGAAACCTCCCCACGGGCCTCCACGCGAGGCAGCGGAGTGTGTGTGGCGTGGGCGGGCGGGCGTCCCCTCCTCCCCTGGCAAAACCACAGCCGGGGCCCCGCACGGGAGCCGGGATAGCGGGGACCCCGCGCAGCCCCGACGTGCTCGGGGTCGGTGCGGAGCCGGGAGGGCTCGGCGGGGAGCTGAGGCGGTGAGGGGGGGGGCTTCCCCGGGCTCTCCGCATCCCCCGTCTCCTCCCGCCGCCCTTCTCAGAAACCCGTCGGTGCCGTGCTCTCGAAGTGAGTGGGTCAGCAGCTGATGACAAGGGGGGAAAAAAGAGAGCGAGCGAGCGAGCGAAGAAGAAAAAAAAAAACACCACACACACACAAAAAACCACCCTCCCAAACCCTAGCCTGGCGCGATTACTCATCCCCAGAGTTCCCCTAAGTCAGAGAAACTTGGCGGAGTCCCAAGGCCGAGCCGTTAGCACGGTCTGAGGCTCCCCGGGCACCTTCCGCCGCGGGGCCGAGGGCGCGGGGCACGGCGGGGGCGGAGGGCCGGGGCCGGGGCCGGGGGCCGGGGGCCGGGACCGGCGGGGAGTGCGCGTCCCCATCCCCGGCGCTCTTCGCGCTCGAGTTATTGTGGAGCGTTTTATCTTCACAGTCACATCGGCAGCTAACGAAGCTCGGCGGCTGCAGCCCACACGACTTTGGTTCTCTGCATTTATCCTTCAATAAAAGCCGATTCCTTTATTAGAAACAGGAGACGTGTCTCCTACCGCCCCTATCAAATCCCAACTGGCAAGGCGCAGCCGACACCTCCCCCTCAGCCCCCCCAGCCCGAGAGGGGGCAGGCGGCACCACCCCACGGCCTACGCCCCCCCCCTCCCCTCCGGACCCCCCACCGCGAGCATCCCGCTCTCGCCCTCTCCAGCCCCCCCACGAACAGGGGCAGCCCTCGCCCCCTTCCACCGGGGCGGCCAACGCCCCCTCCCCGCGCTCCCCCCCCCCGGGCAGAAGCAGCCGAGGCCAGCCGGCCCCTCGCCGCTGCGCGCCCCCCCCCTCCTCCGCCAAATCAATCGCCCCCACCAGGCGCACCCACACGACTTTCGTTCCCCTGCATTTATCGTTCAATAAAAGTCGTTTCCTTTATTAGAAACAGAGGAGACGCTTCTCCCACCGCCCTCACCTCATGCCCCCTCCGCGGGCACAGCCGGCGGGCCCCCCCCTTTCCCCATTGCCCCTCGCCGAGCGCGGCCCACCCCACCGCCCCCCCCCCGCTTCCACCACCGCCGCCCCCTAAAAATAACAATAACAGTAATAACAATAATAACAGCCGCCGTCCCCAGCAGTCGCGGCAGCCGGCCCCCCTCTCCACCGAGCCCAGCTACCCCCTCCCCTTCCCTCTCAAATCCCCCATCGCTAGGCGCAGCCAACCCCCCCCCCCCGCCCGCCTTTCCCCAGGCGCAACCAACGACCCAGCAAATCCCCTCGCCAGGCACGGCTCGGCCCCCGCCCGCCTCGCAGCCGCCCCCGGGCACCGAGCAGGTCTGCGCGGCGGCTGCTTGTGCGACTCCGATCGGAGCTGCCGCCGTCGCCGCCGCTGCTGCTACCGGGCGGGGAAGGTTTCCCCGGGCGCCGCCGGGAGAGCCGGTGCTCGCTCGGAGGATGCCAGCCCGCCTCGCCGTGCCGTGCCGTTCCGTGCCGTTCCGTGCCGTGCCCCTCCTCCGCGCCGCGGCTGCGGGGAGAGCGCCCGGCGGAGATCTCCCCACCGAGGAGGGGCCGGGACGGAACCCGCTCTTGTATCGCATTAAATTAATCGCCCGGCTCCGGAGGAGGCAGGTGATTCTGCCAAACACAATGAGGGGGTTTTGAGCGCTGCGGAATAAAGCGCCCTTCATGGGGGGTCGGTGGGCGGCCGTGCCCGGGCTCCGCCGCGGGATCACCGGCTCCCGGGGGATCCCGGTGCGGGGAGCTCCGGTTCGGCGCACCCCACCCTCACCCTCGGGATGGATAAAAGTGGGGCGCGGGAGAGCAGCAGCCCCCCAGGGACGGGAGACGGGGGCTGGGGGGGGGCCGGGAGAGCTGCAGCCAGCCCCGGCCCCCTGGGATATGGGGGGGGGGGGGTGAGCATCAGCCCCCCGCGGGGAGGCAGGGGCCGAGCGGCGGGGAGCGGCAGGGCCAGGCCGGGCGGGGAGCGCGGGGCCCCCCCGGGGCGGGCGGTGCGGGGCGGGCGGCGGTGCCCGGGTTCAGGCGGTGGCAGGCGTTGTTTTTCCTCGGGAGAGCGGAGGAGGAGGAGGAAATCTCCGGGTTTTTAATGAGGGGGTGCAGCAGGGCTGAGCGCTGGGGATTACACGGCGCGGAGACAGAGCTGCGGGCTGTGTGTGCGCGCAGGGCTGGTAGTCTCCGCCCGTCTGCCTGCTAATCGCACGTTTTCCGCTGTTAAAAAGAAACCGAGACGCTGTGGCCGAGCCCAGCGCTGTCTCTGTGACTGTGACATGAAAAGATGGCGCTCTCTCCCCTCCCCCAGCCTCCCTCTCGGCTTACACTTCCTCCCCAACAGCTTTTGCCTTCCAGTTTTTTAAAGCCCTCTTTTCTCCCTTCCTTCCCCCCCCCCTCCCCCGGCCGGATACCACCAGCTTCCCAGCCGATCGGTGGGTCCCTCGCTTGCGACGTTGGGTTTTGTTTTTTTTTTTTTTTTTTTTTTTATCTCTACCTCGCTATTTTCGCCTCTCCCTTTTCTCGGAAACCTCGATCTCCCCTCTCTTTATGTCTCGCTCTTTTGTGAACTTCTGCGGCTAATGGGAGGCAGTTTGCAGGAGGCGGGGGGGGGGCGGGATGTGAGGAAAAGCGGGGAGGGGGTTACCCAGCCGCTTCTGCCCCCCCCTCCCTTCCATCTATTTCCTCCCTCACCCCCCGAGGCAGCGGGGGCAGGAAAACGAACCCGATCGAGGTGTGTGCGGGGGGGGGGGGGGGGGGCAGGAAAGAGGCACCGGCGACCTGGTCGCGCTGCGGCTGCCCCCGCTGCCGCGGGAGCGACCGCCGGGGCGAGGGGGGGGTGTTAGGCCGGGGGGGGGGGGAGCCGCGCTGGGGCGGTGCAGCGGGAGGCATTCCCGTCGGAGGAGTTTACCTGTCTAGAAATGTTTTACGATGCTGAGCGCAACTAAGGGGGTCCCGGCTCCCGGGACTGGCCGCGGCCCCTTTCCGAGGCAGGCGGGCTGCTCCGCCGCCTTCCACCTCGCTCCCCACATTCATCACCAGACCGTTTCGAGTGCTAAGCGGTTGGGTTTTTTTTTTTCCCTGTTTTTTTTTTTTTTAAGCCTGCAAATTAAATTCAGCGCCGCTCTCTCCTATTTTAGTGTCTGTTATGTTAATTGCACTTAGCGCTGGGGCGCTGCTCGCCAGGGATGCATGAAGGCCTCAGAGATTAACCGCAGGCTCCTGCTCGGACTTTTCTCAGCCAGCAGCGAGTTGGCGAGGGGCTGCCGAGGAGTTTACACGATCCCGTGCGTTTTCGGGGCGTGCTGTGGCCGGCTGGCCGCTCTGAATCCGAGGCCAGTGACTCTTGGCTGGCAGGTCAGGGTGGCAGCGGCTCCCTGTGCGCCCGCAGATCTATTTGCGTAAGGATTTGCATTGCGGGAGGACAGGTATTTTTTCCTCCCCGTGGATGGTAAAAATGCAAAATTAGCGCGACTGTTTCTAGGCAGAGACGCCACGATTACGTGATCTCGCTGAACCTGTCGGTTGTGCTTTCTGGAGCAGCAGGGAAACCGGACACCTTTATCAATGACTCCTGGAGCCGTTCTCCCGGCCGCTCGCCGTATTTATCACCATCTAACCCCAGGCAGGCCGCGAGTGGCGTGTCGCAGCCCCCTGCGCTGCCCGGGGCACGTCTGTCCGGCCGGCTGTGCCCCGTGGAATTACCCGGCCTCGCCGCAAAGGAGTGGGCATGTGTGGCCTTCCCAGACGCGTCCTTTCTCCAGCGCCTACTTCATCTATTCGTTATCAGGGGACGGCGTGTGGAGTGACTGAGCCTAATAAGTTGTCCACTTGTTCATTTCAGGAGCATTGATTTCTGGTTCCAAGGCACTCTGTTCTAGCACTGGCTACAGCTGCGGGGCATTTCGCAGCTGGTCCTTCGCCTAGACAAATATCAGCGAGAATGTGAGCGTTATTAGCCACATAAATAAATCATTAACGTCCACACAAATGTTATTTTAGCGTAACTTCCAAGGAGAAAACAGCCCGGCGGGGCAAGACGGAGAGGTGGGTTGCGCTGGACCGGCCTCCGCGCAGCCTGGCCGGCAGAGGCAGGCGGGGGTCCGCGTCCCCCCCCCCGGGCTCCGGCGCGGGCTCCGGGAGGAGAGGCACGGCGCTCCCCCGCTCCCGATTGAACATTAACAGGGCCGGCCCGCCGTGGCACGGCCGCGGGGCCTTGCCTCGCAGACCTTTGTCTGCTCTCCTGAGGCCGGGCGGGGACAGCCGGGCGTTTTTTTCTCCCCAAACGCGACGGCGCTAATGAGATTACCGGCCGGCTGGCCGCAGCTGATGCTTGCGAAGCACCGAACCCGCGGGCAGAGCCCGGCTCAGCCCAGCCGCTGCGCCTCGTTAACGCGGAACCCACGGCAGAAACGACGTTTGCTTCTGGCCTCCCGCGAAGGGCTGCCGGCTCCCCCCCGTGCCCGGGGAGCGGGGAGCGGCAGCCGCCGCCCGGGCCGCGCTCGCCCTGCCCCGCGGAATCCCGCGGGTGCCAGTAAAGCCCTGCCTGGGAGCCCTGCCAAGGCGCTCTCGCTTTGATAATTCCGCGCCACGGCCGCTCCTCCGCTTGCTCCTAATCACGCAAATGGGAGCTTGCTCCGGCACTCGCCGTAATAAACAGGGAGAGCGTTTCGCCGGGCACCCGAAGTCAATAGCGTAGCGGGGAAGCGCTGGAAAGCTGAAATCTTTCACTTTTTTTCGCACGTAGCAACCGACCGGAGCGTTGTGCGCTCCCTCCCCGAGCCAGGCTCGGTGTGATTTACTTCTGGTTGCGATGCAGATATTCACTTGTCAGTTCAAGGGCAGGACAGAAACTGTGCAAGCGGAGTCTTGCGAACGGAAATCTCCCATTTACGAGGTTCTGCTCTACCACCAAAAGCCACCCTCCAGCACCTTTGTTCTGCATGCAGCTGCTTTTATCCCCCCCTCCCCGCCACATCTCCATCCGACCCTTCTTCCCACGTCTCCCTCCTCAGATGGATTCCCAGTCTTTTCCCGACTGACCCTGGGGGAGGCGGCGGGGAGAGAGGGGGGGGAGAGGACGACGACAAGGGGGAGGGAGACCGGGGAGAGGTTGATGATGAATGACAAGGCAAATGATAAGAGCCGAAGCGACAGCAAAAGCAAACAGAAGTGGTCTCTGCTCTCTCGCAGGGCCCAGCCCCGGCCGCAGCCCCGGGAGTTGTGCCTATGCCATGAAAGCAAGGTTGGCCTCCGCAGGCAGCCCGGCTTCTCCGGGGCGAGATAAACACATTTCGGTCACGTGGCGAGCCTATACGGTGCCATGCTCCTATTTGCCTTCCCCGCTCGCTTTTCACAATAACATGCCAGCCGCCAGCCGGCTCCGAAGGCTAAACCTCACCTCCCCTGGCGCCCGGCCAGCCCGCCCGGGCCCGGCCATACGGGGAGTCACCCGCGGCTTCCCCGGGGAGGTTGCACCCCGGCCTGGGGCTGGCTGCAACCCCGACCCCAGCATCCCCGGTTTGGGGTTGGGGAGGAAGGACGGAAGAGCTCCGGGGGGAGAACGCGAGGGGGACCAGGGGCCGGGGCTGGCCGCATCCCGGCGATGGGGCGTGGGGGGAGAACGCGGTGTGTGTCCCCCCGAGGGTCGCGGGTGGGGTTTCACCCGGGGACCGCAGGTGCGGGGTGTGTGCGGGTGGTGTCGGCTTCGGGGACGGGGACGGGGGGAGCCCCCTATCTCCGGGAACGACGGCCGGCCGCGGGGAGGAAGGGGTAGGGGGACCGCCAGCTTTGCCGCTTTAAAATGGCTGAAAAGGGTGTCCCCGGGCATCCCGTCCCCGGTAGCAGCAGCGGCGAGCCCCGTCGCCCCGAGCACGGCGGCCGCCTGCGGCAGCCCCGGCTGGTGACGGGAACAATGAGGCACCGCGGGCGCGCCCGGTGCCTCCCCGCTGCCGGGGCCGGCCGGGGGCAAACGCCGCGGGGCCGGGGGGTGCGGGCGGGGGGGGGGGAGCGGGAGGCTGGAGCCGGCCAAGTCCCGTCCCACACACAACACCCCCCCCCCGGCCGGCGGAGCGAGCGTGCCGTTTAATCCCTTTATCCCCGCTCGGTGGTGGCGGTGCGAGCCGCCGGGCCGGGAGCCACCCGCCAGCCGCCCGGGGAGGCGACGTGGTGGCTCCGCGGCGCAGATGTCGCCGGGTGGGAGTAGGGAGACGATCCCCACCGGCACCATCTTCGCAACGGTAGCAACGGGGGGGGGGGTGTCCAGGAGGGGGGTAGAGGGCGGCCCCCGGGGACCCGGGCACCGCTTAGCCGCGCACCGGGGGGTTCTCGCCCTTCGGAGCCCCCGAGGGCTCCCTGCCGTCGGGCACCGGAGTCGTGGGCCAGCACTCCCCACCCGGGGCCCCGCGGCCTTCGTATCCCCGCTCCCGTGGCAGACCTCGCCGTCTCCCCGCGGGGACACGGTCCGCAGCCTCCCCTCTCTCCGGGGCCTCCCGCAGAGAGGAGCAGCCCCCGGTGCGGTGCCCAGGTCGGGCAGCCACCGCTCGGCTGCCCGTGCTCCGAAATCCGGCAATTATGCAAATGCCCGGGATGCTTCTCCCCTTTGATCTGAACTTCCTCGGAATGATCCCCTTCTCATCACGGAGCATGAAAATGCCTCTCGGACGCGTCAAGTGAACTCCAGAGCTCCTTTCATCCCCTTTTGTTACCCGCACCGGGCTCGTCTCTCCAACCCCGCATTCCCCAAACGCCGGCAAAAGGGGACGGAAAGGGGCTCCCGGGGGGAGGCGGCGGGACGTGGGAGCAGCCCGGGCCGCCGGTTGTCATGGCGAGGCCGAGCGTCTTCCCAAGTTATGTGCGACTAATGGGTTTGTGCCCCGCTCGCCTCCGGGTTCACCTTCCCCCCCCCCCGCTGCTCGGTTCCCCGCCGACCTCCCCGCCCGCGCCCCGGGAGGCACCGGCGCCCCCCGGCCCAGCCCCGCCGAGCCCCCGGTGCCTCGTCCCCCCGAGTCACTGCCCGGGGTTGAGAAGCGGAGCCGGAGAGGGGGGGAAGAGGGCTCCCGCCGACGGGAGCGCGGTCCCCGGGCGGCTTTTCAACTCCATCTTTTGCTGCGCCCCTCACCACCTCTCGCTTCGGTTTTGATAACTGAGACTAACGGGGCACTGAATGTATCATAGGTTTAGTATGTCCACGCAACCGTGGATATGATTTTCAAGGCTCCCGAGAGCCACGGCTGGGATTTTTTGTTATCTTCTTTTTTTTTTTTTTCACCCTTTCAAGGAGATATTAGGAAAGTTTGTGCTGTCTTGAAAACTATTCCTCCCGTGTAAGAAAAACATTCTGACCATTTGCTGGAGGCCATTTTATGCAACCTCAAGGAGGTTAATAGCTTGCATAATTTCAGCAATACCAGGTGTCTCCTTAATACCTTTTTTCCCTTTCCCTGCCATTCATTCAGGCAAGCCAGGAGCTCTGTAGGCCAAGCGCTCCTGTGCCAGACAATGAATTCCCACCTGAGGGGCCTGCACTAGAACATGGATGGACTTCTTCCCTGCTCTGCTCATGCACGGTGCGGAGAGAAAGCCTGCAACGTATCTGTGAAACGAAGGGATGCATGTGAAGGAGGGCATGGACTAAGGGGGGCTACCTTTAGTACATAGGTTGCTTTTTTTATTTTGCTGGAATTTGCAATGTCGTCTAGAGAAACAGTGGTAGATACGGCACTAACGAAATTGTGCTGCTGCAAAACAAAGCTGAGCAAACGGGAGAAGGAGAATTATTTGAATTGTTTTTAAAATGTTGTCATGTTTGTTAACAGCTGCTTAACTCTGGTGCCTAGCAAGCTTTTGGAAAAGAAGTTTTATTAATTAAAAAAAAAAAAAAACCACAATCCCCCTGCTTGCTTACAATTAAATGATGACAGCTTATAACGCATTCCTTCAAGACCTCCAGTAATATCGGGGCTCAGGGGACTTGAAATACCTAATTCATAGTTTTTTTAAACCAAGAACGGACCATTATGATCAGCTGGTCTGACCTGCTACATATCATGGGCCAGTGAATTTCAGGCAGATGTTCTTGTATCAGACTCATAAATTCTGGCTGAGCTTTTAGCCTGGCATCCAATCTTGCTCTGAAGACTTCTAAGTAACAGAAAACCCACTGCTTGCCTCAGTTGTTCCAGTGGTTATGTCCCCTCACTGGTTTAAAAAAAAAAATGCACCTATTTCTGCTCAGAATTCATAGAGCTTCATTTTCCAACATAGGATCTCATTATGCCTTTGTCTGCCACATTAAAGAGATCTCTACTATCAGAAATCTCCCCATAGAGACACTTAGGGCACTTAAAGACTATGATCAAACCAAGTCATAGCCTCCTCTTGGATAAATTAATAGATGGGATTTCTTTAGTCTTTTGCAATAAGATGCGATTCCCAGACCTTGAATCACTCTTGTAGTTCTTTTCTGATCCCATATTAATTTGCCAATGCACTTTTAACATGCAAACCCCACAACAGAGCCGGACACGGTATTCCAGCAACGGTCTCATTCATGTCGGAAGCATTAATGGCATCATTAAGTTTACTTGTTTAAAACCCTATGCAGATTACCTTTATAGATAGCCTTGGCAATACTGACTTTATTAAAACCCCATTTAAAAAGTCTCCTGTCTTCATGCAGACTAGTGTTGTTCATCAAATTCACAACGCTGAGCATCACTTGACCAAACTGCAGAGCTAGCTTAGTTTTTCTAGCTGGGGCTTTTTCAGTGCTCCATCAGCCCTAGCCTTCAGTAGGGCTTCATAATTTTTTTTCTTTTGTCTGTAAGAAGCAACTGCTGCATATTCTCATAATGGCACTAACCCTGGCTGTGCACTAACAGCGAAGTGCGTACACAGAGCTCCACTACACCATTCCCTCTTTTCCCTCTTCCTCTCTTGCAGTGCCGAAGCCCCAGTTAAGTTCCAGCAAGACTCAGGGTGGTTCAGTCCTTTCAGTGGCCGTGGTGGAGCTCAGTTTTGAGACACTCCTCCCCAGATAGTTCACTGACAGCTTCTTCAACCACAGCAAACGGTCTGCTTTCACACCCGAGCCCATTCCCCATCCACCTTCACATGAACGTCTGCTCCAAAAGACAGACATTAAGCAGGTTGGGGCTTTCCCACTAGATACCAGATGAGACATGTCCTCTGATAAAGAAATAGGAGATGCCCTTCCTCTGCCCATCCTGGTGGTGCCCATCCATTTTTCAGTCTATCTCAGCTTCTGAGATAGCCTTGCTGTGCAATAGCAGCATGGAATGGCAGGATCTCGGAGGACCAAGGTCCATGTGTTACACAAGCATTAACCGCACCGCTCCAGTAGCTTCGCAATCTCTGATCTTCTCGAGCTACACCGGGAAACGCTGCAAGCAGCGAGTGCCATTGCACCGGGGGCTGCAAGCCTGGACTCTGTTCCGCATGAGAGAGGGCCTGAGCTGTAGCTGGATTATCTGGGTGAGACTGGCTCCCAAAAGCCTCAACTGTAGCTAGGACTGCATTGTGCTGGGCCTCATTTAACAAGGGTGAAACAGTCTGTGCCCCAAAGATCTCTTTCCGTATCATTTGTACCCTCAAAAGCAGAAAATCATATAGGACAGACACAGTCTTGGAAACGGCTGGGCCTCAGCTTCAGACACGATCCCTGTGCTTCCTAGCAGGACTCATACTTGAGCAATGCTCCTTTATTTATTTTCCTCCCAAATGATAGGCCTTTTTCCATAGTCCCAGATGGAGATTCACGTTAATCATGATGTCGCAGTCGTGTATCAGACCAAAGGCGCTTTTCCCACCAAAGGCAATCAGACTGGCCCGCGGCGTCTTCTAGCTCGCTCAGCTCCCCAGGCTGTTCCCACTGACATCTCTGCCCTAACAGAGGTCGCGGCACATGCTGGAGACGGGGTGAGCATAGTGGGCCTGCACCGTGGGCACCTTCTGGTGGGAAAGCAGCTACGACCCGCCCAGGAAAGCTGGTCCCCATGTAGGAGTGATTCTCCATCTGCAGAGACCTGATTAAGGGACTCGTACACCACTTATTCTGCTACTGCCTCCAGGGACATGGTGCCAATACAGCGTAAAGCCTGTGTAGCTATGCTTTTTACCCTGGGGTGAACTATGATGAAGTTCACATTATGTTAGAGGAGCTCGAAGCTGCTGCTGCAACACCCAGAGAAGGCCAGCCTGCATAAACCAACACCAAGATGAGGGCAGCACAGGATTAAGGGTTAAGTTGCTTTTGTGTATATGCTCCACCTCATGTTCTGTGCCACACAGTTGCACCACAACTCCCCCTTTAAGCTTAAATTATCCACAATAAAATTATTTTTCCCATGACACATGGCAGAGCCTTCATGTCCTACTAGTAGCAGCCCTCCCCTCGTTTATACTTTCCACGTGCCCTCATTTTACTATGAGTCAGACACACTTGCCCTCTCTTCCTATGACTTACACTTTCCTACCTCAGAGGACACGTATATGAGAAGATAAATCTGATGGCCCAGTTTATGGGCATCTTCTCATACAATTGGCATCACTCCTTTCCAAAACCACTGCTAGATAGGCATGGGGTTCAAATCAAATTCTCCGTTAGCCCCAACCATGAAAAAGCAAGCACAGAGAAGTCACCTTTGTTATAACAAAACACCCCTGAGTTGCACTTAATTCTAGCAAGCAGCACATTACCCTCACTTGCTGTACCAAAATGCAATTTATAATTTTAAAAAGCAATAATCATTCAAACCATCAGACCTGCAGCTTTGAAGCACGGCGTATCGCCGGATGGGATTGCTTCTCTTCTTTCTAATTTACCTGCAAGCGCACATCGCCCAGCCGCTCGTGACAACCTGCTCTTTCTTCCTTCCAGGCTGCTGCACCCAACAGTATTTGGGTCTGAGCGGCTGTTTTGGGGTCTGCTCTCCTCTCACCCTCCAAGGGGTTTGTCATTAGTTTTCATGGAGAGCAGAACTAGGCTCTATGTGGAAAACCAATATTGACATTTCCTTGTTTAAATATCATACATCAGAGGGGGGTCACGGGAGCCAAGGCCACCAGAAAGGGTTCCCCCACAAGCTATTATTTCCTTTTAAAAAGCACCAGGGACCCAGCAGTCTCCCCTGGGCCTCACACCCTCATGTCTGCTCTTCTCAGCGAGCTGGCTGACTGCTGCCAGTGCCACTTAGCAAATACAGATGTTCAGGTCTCTTTCTTTCACCACGGGTCTTGCTCATCCCCGCGCCGAGGCCGGGTACTAAATGAATGCCTCGTTTAAGCCCTCTTTTCAAGGCTGTGCGAAATACATACCCCATCTGCGCTTCACCTTGGTCTTTGCTTGCAAAAATCTACAGCGCTTTCCTATCAAATTTGAAACAAATGGCATTCAAACTTATTTTAAAAATTAATTGAACCAATACATCAACAACTTCCATGTTTTCAGAGCCTGCACAGCCCTCGCCTGGGAAATTAGAACTGCGGGAGGGTAATTTTGCATTTAAATCAATGGAGCTCTCTTTCCCGACAAGATTGCCTTCACACTTTGTAAAGCCAAGCAGTCCTACCACGGTTCAGAAGAAAGCCTGTTAGGTGTCCTGCCCCCAATCTCCCTGCCAGGGGGAGCTTCCTGGGGGGGCTGTGGGGGTGTAAACCCCCCCCCATTAGCACCACCCAGTGCAACGCTGTTGGGGGGTACTTCTACACCCTACACCCCAGTTCCCTTCTCCTCTCGTTCATCCGAGCACCTCGCCTGCTGTGTCTTATTCCTTGCGTTTTCCCCTACTCCCCGTGTGAGAGCGTTTCACCCTGAGAGCGGGCAGGCTCTCAAGGTGAGATCGGATGCTGAGCTAGGAAAAAGGGTGTTTGGGGAGCGCTCGGAAAAAGGAGCAGAGAAAGCGACAGAAGACCAGCCCTTTCCCAGGGAGGGAACGGCTGCAGGATTTCTCTTTTTATCTAAACCCCTGAACGGATTTGCCGCTAAAAAAAAAGTAATCCACATTATGTAGAAACAAAATTACATTCACATGAACACACGCATACAAACGCACACTGTTCTCTTCTAACTGCAGGACACAGGCTTTGGGAGTGGTGGCCTCGGAGAGCCATGGCAAAGGAGCCCGCGGCTGAAGCCCGGAGCTCACCTGCCTCCCTGTACCATTGGCATCGCCGTCCTGGTCATCTGCCGTTGTAGTTTTTACAGTTTTGCTTCCGTTTTTTTGGGCAGACAGGAACAATCTGCCTTCTGTGCCTACAGAGTGCCCAGCACGCTAAAGCTGCTGTCAGGTAACACAATACTTGTGAACCTGGAAAGATAAAATAGCACTGAAATTTAGTGCATGTCAATCCCCCTATTTATCCCTCCGCATCCTGAACCTTACCCTAGTCCAAAACTTCTCCCTGCTGTTTTGTGTTTAGATGATAGCCACAGTCCATTAGGCGATGCAAGGCAGAGTCATACCCCGAAGAGCTTACAAATCTAAACAGAGCCCAGACAGGCAGCATAAACAGAGTTTATAAGAATATGAAGACATCGTTGAGGTGGTCACGTAGAGGTCTTTAAGAGTTTTTGGTGACAGAACTTGTGAAATCGTTTTTCTCCTTCTCGGGAGCATTCCGGAGGCAGCGAGTTGTTAGGAAGTGGTGAAAAAGAGAGACGTTGCGACTTGATAACTGTTACTGGGCAAACGTCAAAGGTGTAAGCCCAGTTGCAAGAAGGCCTGCAGGCTGGTGAGGACGGGGTGCCCGCAGCCTGCTACTGCTGGCCAGGGAGGGCTGGGGCTATGAGAGGAGCCTGGGGTATGCCTGTGCTCCAAACTGAAGCAGCTTTCATACTTTTCGGTGTCCCTGCCAACTGCACCAAGCCATCGGGGTTTGCTCGTTCTGCTTTAGTAGTGTTCTCCACTGCTTTGTTTCTGAGGCTTAGCCATCGCCACATAAGAGCGCTTCCAAGGAGATATTAAAATGCCTTTGGGGCAGCGAGGGACAGCAGCAGGAGGACTATCCGAACCACTTTGGTCTGAGACATTTGGACTTAGATCCATCCAGGCATTAATTCAGTGAAAGCCAGACAGGATCAGGCTGAAACTGGCATTATGCGCCGTTGGAAGCAAATCCAATTCACATAGTTTTAAGCACACGCAAACCGTTTTCTATGGGGACCTGGAGTGCTTTACAAGAGCGCTCGAGGGACCAGGTGACTTTTAGCATGGTGAATTTCAGCAGTGTAACCAAGGCTTAACATTGTGGCCATAGCCCTCCCTGAGGTAGGGATGACTGCCAAGGCCAAGCCAACAAGTTGGAAAGGGTTTTTTTTCTTTTTCCATTGCCACTGTCTTTTTTCCAGCTTCTTGTTACGTATACTGCTTGGAGAGAAAAGTGCTGTATCATATCATCACGACACAAGCCTGTGTTTTTCTCTCCCTGCTAAAATGCTGGGGGTACCTAGCAAGACAGCAGCTCTGTGCAGAACCTACAGGGAGGTGCAGAGACCCTGGGGCCATTTTTGCCTACTGCTCTTTAGGTTGCTCAAAAGTTTCGGTCCTACTTTCAGTCAGTGAAGGAGGCCCAGGGCTAGAAACAGCAGTGGTGTATAACACCTATGCAATACCTCTCCTGTCCCAAGGCAGGGACCCATCAACTACACCCAAACCCCATCAGGCCCCTGGGAAATGGGTTCCAGCACTGGTTTGCCACAAATCTTGCCCCAAATACGGAAGAAGGACCTCGTCTCAAGCCAACCTGAAACGGTTGCGTAGACACACAAACACATATCCGCTGTCGTCTCGTTCTTGCACTCTTCCTTCAGGTGCTTCCTTGCCATGGGAGGGGGTGTCCCCAAGCCCTCACTCGCATGTACCTACAGGACCGCTTCCCAGCCACAGCTTATACTCAGCTTTCCCCAGACAAGAGTTGCTCTGACATCTTCACACACACACACACAGAGGGATCTTTCTGAATGCCATGTTCACGGTCTTTTGCTCTCCCGCTCCCCGGCTGACCGGGGCTCAGCCTGCCCAGACATGTGCCACCCCACACCTCGTCCCCACGCTCTGCCCAGACTCTGTCCCCATCTCCCGCTCCTTCCGCAGCTCCGACACCAGCCGCGTCTTGCAGCACCAGAGCAACCGCTTGAGGTGCAACAAGGGCACATGAGTCATTTACCTCCTAGCCAGCCCTGCCTGCTGTGCTCCACCTGGAGTGACACAGTGCTCTTGCTCCCGGTTCTTAACCGGCGCTCAGAGGTACAGGGCAGGTTACAGATTTTTGCCTTTCTCTGGCTTTCGGGCTTAGCAGCAGTGCTTTGTACTCAGCAGGCCTCGCGGTCTGCTCGGCTGCACGGGCTGCTGGCTTGCTGCTTTCCCCCTTCGCTTCCTCTGCCGTCCCCGATGCATTAAAAACTCCTCCAAGGGCCAAGTTGGGGGGGGAGGCGGGGGACGGGGTGAAGGGAGAAGGCAGGTTCCGTGGGGCACCGGGGCTGGGAATTGCTCCAGGGTGCTGGTGACAAGCATGAAAGTAGCTGGCCTGCTCTGCAAACGCAGGGCAGTCGGGAGCAGGGGGTCGCAGGCAGGGAGGTGTCGCTTGCATGACCCGGGACCGGGGCCATCATCAGGTCGGGGGGGCACACAAACCACCTTGGCTGGCTCCGGTCGGGCTCCCGCGGTGCTGGGACATCGCTCCCAGCCCCACACCGTGCTTCACGGCCTCCTCGGGGACCCAGGCACGTCTCTATCGGCCCCGCAGTCCTCTCGGTGAGCTGGTCCCGTGGGACACCGGGTGCAGGCCTGCCCCACTGCTGCCGCCCCCGGTCCCGGTCCCGGTCCCGGTCCCGACAGTGCGGCCCAGCCTTCCTCCGGTAGGGCTGGCGCCGGGCAGCGGGACATGGCCTAAATCGTCCCAAGCCACAACCCTGACGGTGCAGTCACCGTGTCGTGGGGGGACGCCGCGATGTCCCGCCTGGCTGAGGATACGGGGCGGGGGGGGGGGCCTCCAGAAAATCCCGAGTGCGTGCTTGGACTGCATCAAAGGTATTTATTTGGATTGTCCCTTGGCTATAACTTCCATCGTTCCCCCTTTGTTTTATAGCTGCTCAAGTTTACTTGCAGAATTAAGACAGATTTTGGGGGGAGGGGGAGGAAGGGGGGAGGAAGCCTTTGTTCTCCGGAGTGTGCTTGTCTTACTTTTGCATCATGTGGCCTGAGCGGCACCCCCCCCCCCCTCCCCGACCGTATTTACTCTATCTCGAGTGAGTCCTTTGAAGGAGAGGGCAGAGTCGTCGTTAACCCTCTGCGTGCCTGCTGGGCCCTCCGCCGGCAGAGCCCGCCTTGGGGACGCAGCAGCTCCTTGAAGCCCAGGGTATCGGTTTGACGGACGGCATCGGTGTGTCGTGTGTGTCCTCGTCCCCCCCCCCAAAAAAAAACCAACTCACAGCGCCCATCCCGCGGCTGGTCTCCGCAGCAGCCGTGCGCACGGGGAGCCGGCGGTGGTGGGCCTCTCGGAGAGAGCCCGGGGATACCCCCTTGATCACTAGCAGGCTAGCCTGCTTAACACGAGGTTGGAGGTGCCTACAAACTCGAAACAGCTGCCGGGCTTTGCTCTGGCCTGCCTGCTAAAATACGCCGATCTCCTTTTAATCTGTTTCATATTCACAAATTAAGCACTTAGCCTAGGTAATAAATCATGGAGCAGTTTACGAGGCTAGCAGGAGACAAACAAGTGGAAAGGGAAAACAATCGCCTAAAAGTGCTGCATTCAGTGGAACTGGAAAGACGCGCTCGGATAACCCAACCCGCGCTCCCCGGGGCAGCGGCAGCCCCCCCGGGGCCCTGGCCCAGCCCCGCCGCCGCCGGCCCGGGGAGGAGGGGGGGGGGTCCGAGCCGAACCGAGCCGGCAGCCCCCGCACTTGTCCACGCCGCGGGGCTCCGGACGCAGCCCGGGCTCCCGCCTTTGTCTCCCCCGGTACCGGCCGCCCGCACCGGCTCCACCTGGGAGAGACTCCCGCGGCAGCCGGCCTGGAAAGAATGACTCGGGTTGGCGATAACCTCGTCTCGCACACACACACACACAAACCGGCTCGGCCTCAGCCGGGGGGGGGGGGGAGGAAAAGGATGCTGGAAAAAAATAAAGTGCCCCCTCGCAAGGGGCCCGCGGGGGACGTGGCGCTGCCCGGTGTCCCGGGGGAAGGGAGCGCACACGTCTGCTCGCTTCGCCCCGGTGCTGCCGGACGCGGGGGGGGGGGGGCAGCTGCAAAGTAGCGCTTTGGTTGCCGGAGTTGCCCCCCCGGCCCACTTTCCGCGATGGCCGGTGGAGTGACTGGCGAGGGACCCCCACACACACACCTTGGGCCACTGTCACGCTGAGGGACGGCGCGGGCAGGACGGGGCTCCGGAGGGCCGGGCTCACAGCCCGAGCCCCTCGGCTCCTGCGGCCGCAGAGGGGAACCGGCAGGCGGGCGAGCCCGCAGAAGTGCCGCCGCCCGGGCGCTGGTAGCGGGGGGCCGGGACTCCGGTGCCCGCGGCGGCGGCAGCCCGGGACGCCCCGGTGCTTTCCCCGGAGGCTCTTCCCGGGAGAACCGCCAGCCACCCCGGGGGACGCAGGCGAAGGCCCCAAGACAAAAGACCCGGCGCTAAGACCCCTCCTGGCAAAGGCGCAGCCTGCCGAAAGTATTTCAGCAGAGACTTTTCTCTTCCCCCCCCCCCCCGCCTCCCTTCCCCGGCGGGGCTCCGCGCCGTGCCGAGCCGTGGCAGCGGGGCCGCGGCCGGCTGCGGGAGGGGGAACGAGGAGGGGACGGTGTGCGGGGCCGGAGCGGGGCGGGGGGGGGGGGAGAAGATCGGCAGCATCTCCCGGGAGAAGGCGGAGGGGGGGGGGCAGCGGTGATTTAAAGGGACTCCCGCGAAAGGGAGCGACACAGACCTGAGGCCGTCCGCCGAGTGCAATCTGCCGAGCTGTGGGTGCGAAGAGACGCTGTCAGGGGTTATTTAGGTCTCGCCGGAGCGGCGGCTCCGGTCCCCGCATCGCCCGCCGGTAACAATGGCAGCGGCCGGCGGCTCTCCACGCGCCTGGGCGGCGGGCTGGATGGCGGAAGATGCCGCCGCGCTCCGCTCAGACGGGCTCGCTCATGCATCCCTCTTGGGCCGGAGCCTCTCGCTTACTGCCGCTCCGCCGAGAGCTCCGGCCCGCTTCACCCACCCCATCCCACACCCCCCCTACATCCCCCCCCACACACACACACACGCTCCCCGCACCGCCCGCCCTTCCCCAATTTTCCATTTTCAGGACTTTGGCGCCGAGCCAGAAATGTCAGGAGGGGGATGAAACTTGACACAGAGATCTCAACCCAGAGCGATTTCCTCCTCCCCCCCCCTCCCCACCCCAACCTCCCCCGCCTCCGTCCCCCAGCCCCTAAGTTAAACTCGAAGATAGTTTGGCCATATTTCAGTTTGAAAAGAAGGGGAAATTGCAGGTCACTGGTGCACGGTCGGGCCGGGTGCTTTTTTTTTTTTTTTTTTTTTTAATTTAAAACGGTAGACACCGAGGCCTGAAAAGCATCTGCAGCCCGTGCACTTTAACTGCTCCTCCCGGCCGCGGCGCGGTTAACCCCTGGGTGCCTCGGCCGCCCGCCCAGCGCCATCCCCTGCCCGGGGCGGGGGGGGGGCTTCGGGGCTTCCCCCCCCCCCCCCTCGCTTCGCCACCAAACTTCGGGGCCGGGTCGTAACCGCAGGCAGGATGAGGCCCCCGGTGCGGAAGGGCGACTGAACGACAAGCGGCTCGTTGAGGGGAGCCCCCGCGGGGCAGCGCCGGGGACTTGGGCACCGGGAAGGATGCTCGGTTACTCTCTCCGCCACCAGCCCGATCTCCCCCCTCGGTCCGGGACCCCCCCCCACCGGAGCGCTCCCCTCGCCAGCTGGGCGTGCTGATAAGGGGGGGGGGAGCCGGGGTGCGGGAAGGGAAAGCTCCTGAAACGAGGAGCGCAGGGAGCGGAGCCCGAGCTAACTCCGGGGAGGATGCCTCAGCACTTTCTCTATTATGCATTTCCAGCACAAGGAAAGCTAATTCCTCCGCTGAGGGCCTCAATCAGGCATTTATTTGACACTCATGATGCATGAACGGCTAAACACTAGTCTAAGCGGAGGATCAGCCGCTAGTTTATAGCTCGCGAGGTTTTTTTGATGCAGGTGAATTATGCTGATCTCTGAATGCCTCGTATTCCTGGGGGGGGGTGGGGGGGGTGGGGAGAAACAAAACAAGAAGGGAGGGGAGCGTGGGGGAGATTAACTTCTTCAAGCTCTTCTCCCGCACACCCGGGAAACTCTCTGGCCGGGAGTTTTGGTTGGCACCCCTCCCCACGGCCCTCTCCCGACCCCCAGTCTTCCCCTGCTGTCCCCCGTGTGTGTGTCCCCCCCTCGCCCCTCCGCGCTGCCTCCTGACCCGGCTGAGCCCGGCAAGCATCCCGCCCGGGTAACGGGCCGCGCTGCGGGGGCCCCTCCACGTCCGCGGCGGGGAAACGCTCCCCCCGGGGCCGGAGGCGTAACATGGAGCGGGGAGAGTCACGGAGACAACATGGAAGGGGGGGGGGAGAAGAGGAGGAGGGGAGAAACCATATGGAGCAAGAGGGAGAGAGGCGACGCGCAGGGAGCCAGCAGGGAGAGCAGGGGAAGGAGAGGGGAGACGGGCGGCCACCGCGGCCCGGGGGGGCTGGGGCCGGCGGGGGTGGCCCCCGCGGCCTACGGGGGGCATGGGGGGGGGGACACGGGGACGGGGAGGGCAGCCGGGCCCTGCTGCCTGCGCTGCCGAAGACCTGAGCTTTCTCCCCATCTCCCTCGGACTTTCCCGGGCACTGCCCTTTATTCCTCCCGTGGAGAATTTATTTTTAATTTTTTTTTTTTTCTTCCCCGTCCAGCTGGCCTCTTTCCAACTGTTGTTCCCGGACCGAAAAAAAATAACAATTAAGTAGGAGTCATGTCTTGTGACTTGCACAATCTCTTCTAACGCCTGAGTTCAATTTTACACAACATTTAATACAAATATTAAAAATCAATATATCAAGGGGGTTGTTAATGAAATGTTACAGTGAGTGTGTGTCACCAGATAGAATTTCGGTGGGAAACGTGTCTGATTTAGCAAAAGCTGAATGCGGTTGTATTCTTTATCCTCCTGCTAAAAAACAAAAGATAAAGGTGTTCATTAAATCATATCAAATCGAATTAAGCTCTATTGGCGGGTCCCTCCAGCAGAACAGAAGTCTGAAAAGCAGGGGATGGCAAATGAATCTCAATGCATCTCTTGATAACGGAACAGGAATCGGAACGCATTAAAAATAAATCAGAGCACTGCTGTAGGTCACAACGCAAGGATTAGACTGTACTGAAATAATGGGACGGGAGACAGAAAGGCAGAGACTACCCTGCAGGTACACCCTGGCACTTAGAAGGGGAAGCCAGATTTTTTAAGCGATAGGTCACGCCAGGTCTGTAAGAGACAGTCTTTGCCCCATTCGGGCTGCTTCTTCATCGCCCCTTCCCTGGCTCTCGGGACTGCAGTACTCCCCAGCTTCTCGGCATGCTGCCAACTCAGCATTTCGCAGGCTGCTGGCTTTGCCTCCCCCTTCTCCCCCCCCCTCCGGCTCTTTTGCACCTCTCCCTTTCCTCCACCCCAGCCGGTCCCCGCTCTCCCTGGCTCGGCTGAACCTCTCTCCCGTTAGCCCGGCCTCTCGCACTATTCAGCTATTCCCCATGACCCCTCTCAGCCCTTGCAGGAGTCCTTGGGAGACGTTTGCAGAGCGATCTGCCAAAGAGCTGGCAGCTGCCCGGGCGGCGAGGAGCGGGAGCACCGCTGACAGCCGCCGCCGCCGCCGCCGCCGCCCTGCCCGGCGCCCGGCCCGGTCGCAGCCCCCGTTGTCTCCGCGCCCAGCTGCGAGGCCTGCGCTGGGGGGGAACGGCGGGGGACGGAGGCGGTGGGGGGCTCTGCCCTCTGCCGCGGTATGGCCGGGAGATGCTGGTGACGGTGGAGCGGCGCTGGGAGCCCAGGCCCCGTGGGAACTTGGGGTGCGCCGCTCGCCCCCGTGCCTTCTCCCGGTGTACCGGGGCCCCAGCCCGGGCCGTGCTCCTGGTGGGGGGGGACACGACCCGAGGGCAGCGGCGAAAAGGTGCTCCGCTGCCACCGCCGCGCCGGGAAAGGGCTTTGACCGCCGGGGCGGGGGCCGCCGGCCTCTCCCCGAGCTCTCGTCCAGCTTCCCCAGGCTTGGACTTCGCTCTCGGCTCCCTTCGCCCTCCTCTCCTGAGGGCACGCCGGGCCAGCCTCTCTCCCTTCCCCCTGGGGACGGCGGGGCTTCTGCGGCCCGGTTGGTCGGTGGGTGCTAAAAAGACGGCCGTGCCCGCCGAGCCCTCCTCGGGCACAGGGGCTACACAGCCCCCTGCTCAGGTGGGGGCCGCCTCTCGCCCCGCGTGGGCCTGCAGAGGGACGGCGCTGCAGAGGGGCCAGTCCGCAGCTCGGGAAGGGAACTGGGATGCTGGCGAGAGGAGGACAGGACCCCCCCCGGTCCCCCTCACACACACACACACCCCCCCCCGAGGACGCACGGCGGGCAGTGCCGCTGGGGAGACCGCGGGATCCCGCAGAGCCGGGAGTGAGTGAGGCGGCGGCGGGAGGCAGCGGGGAGGCTGATGAGCGGCAGCCAGGAGTGCTCGGCACCGAGCCCGGAACGCGCGGCGAGAGCGGGAGCGCGGTGAACCCCCCCCCCGCGGTGCGGCCAGCGGGGACGGCACCGCCGAGCCCTGCCGAAACCCGGCGGCGGAGCGGGGAACCCCGCGGGCAACGCTGGAAACCCTCCGGCAGACGCCGTCCCGCCGCTTCGCGATCGGGCGGCTCCGTTTCCCCCTCTCTCTATTTCTCCCTCCCGAGGCCGGCCGTGTGTCACGGCCGCGGTTACGCGTGCGGCACCACCGGAGAGCGATAAAGAAGGGCGGCCAGCTGCCCTCCCCGCCCGCTGCCAGCCCGGCGGCACCGCGCCCGGTACCGAAGGGCGGCAGCTTTCCCCCCGCCACCGGCCCGCTCCTGTCCCGGGGCCGCGGGGAGCCGGCGAGCCTCCCCCGGAGCCGCGGAGCGGGGCGAGGTGGGGGAGCCGGGGGGTGTCCGGAGCTGCTCGCCGCGGCGGCTCCGCGCTCGCCCCGCGGACCGTGCCGCGGGCTCCTCTCGCCCCGGGAGCGCAACTTCTGCTCCGACCTGAAGTCGCAGCTCCTCTGTTTGTTTATTTCCCCGGCCGCGGTGGCCGGCTGCCAAGCACGCCGACCTTGCCTATTAAAAACCCATTTTTCTTGCCCTGCGCGGAGCAGCAGTTTGCTCGCCGCGCTCCGTTGTTCCGTTGAAATAAAGCGCTGCAAAGTCTGCTCGGGGGTGCCGGGGGGGGGGGTGTGTGCGGTGATGGGGGCGGCGGTGGAGCCGTGCCCGCCTCACGCGTCCCACCCGGGGGCCGGCGCGGTCTCCCGGGTCCCCTCCCGGCTCAGCCCTCTCCCGCCCCGGCCGCCACCGTGCCCCGGGATCGCGGCGGGGCGGGGTGACCGCCCTGGCTCCCCCGCCAAGCCATTTCCTGCCCTCCGGAGCCGCGGCCCCTCGCCGGCGGCCAAGCGGTAGCTGGGTCTGGCGGGGGGGAACGACGACGACGGGGCCGGGGGACGGCGGGCAGCGGGGCCGGGCGGAGAGGCGGCGGGCTGGAAATATCAACACGAGGCGGCGGAGGACAGCGGCTGATCGCATTAGCCGCGCCGAGCCGGAGCCGGGCTGAGCCGGAACAGCGGGGTCACCGCTGCCCGGGGCGGCGGGCGGGCGATGCTCCCCGCTCCCCCCCCGCCCCGCCCCGGGCCCCCTCCTCCTCGGCCCCCGGTGTCCGCCCCGGGGCCCCCTTTCCCTTATCGGTCGCGTCAGCCGAGGAGGGCGGCGGAGGCGACGTCGCTGCCTACCCCCGGGGGCGGGAGCCCGACGGCTTTGTGCCGCTGGGCGAGGGGGGCCGTTTCGCCTCGCCGCTTTGTTCGGCGGCGGCGGCGGCGGTGCCCGCCGGGACGCGCTCCGGTCAGGCCGCCCCGGCCGGGCCCCGGCTCACAGCTCCCTCACCCTTGGCACTGCCCCGGGCTCCGAGCCTCCTCCGACACCCGAGGGCGGCCTCTTTCCCCTTCTCCTCTAGGACGATCTAGAAGTCGTCCGAAGCAAGCTGCTTTTAGTGCAGATACAACAATAAAGTATATTGAAATAAGTCTGCGGTTGGTGAGTTTCCAGCGATACTTAATGGCACTCGCGGTAAACAGTCCCTCTCTGTGCTAGCGGGGAAAATCATCCAGACACAAGCACATTCCACCCTCTTTAGGGCTCCCTGGCTGTTATTATAGTTATTGCATTACTCTGGTGTAAGCCTTTTGTAACTAAGCTTCTATAAAGCCCCGCTTACAAGCACCCTGATTAGAATTTTCCTTGCCAGTAACCAAAGGCCACCCGCTTTCCAGTGCTATACAGAGGGAGCCGTCAACAGCCACCCCTCTGAATGTACGCTTTGTTCCTGGCAACAAGGAAATGAGTGGGCTTCTATTGGGGAGAATGCAACCCTTCTTTTAAATATCACACAGTGAGAGCTGATGGGGCACCGGGCTCCGGAGGGGCCACGATGGAGGGAGAGAGACGCGGCGGGGTCACGGGAGCGCGGAGTGGCCGAGGCCTAATGCTACCCACGAAGCGGCTGCCACTCAGCCGACGGCCGGAGGATCATCTGGCTGATCCCGGCTCAGGGACGGGTGGGGACGGAGCCGGGGCCTGGATGGAGAAGAAAAGGAGGACACCGGATCATGGTTTCCCAGCGGCAGACACCTCTCCGGCACCCTGGCTTCAAGCTCCCCGGGAGTGGGGCGGGCAGCAGGTTTGCAGGCCCGGGGGGGGGGGGGGGGGGGAGGAAGGCCGGGTGCCGGGGACGGATGCGACCCTCCTCGGGGGACCCACCTGGCCCACCAGCATCCCCTCTCCCCCTGTCCCACCGCCCCTAGGTGCCCTAGGAAAGCAAACGCTGGGCGGGCTAGGACATGGCTGTTTCTGCAAATGCAGCTTGGCTGCTGGGCACCCGTATCCAGGGTCGAGGAATCCCCCCGGGTGGTGGGGAAGGAGCTCGGCTCCCCCCAGGCAGCTGCAGCCTGGCCGGACTCGCCCCGGTGGGCTCCGGCTATTGTGAGCGCCCGAGAGAGCCCTTCTAGCCGGGTGTAAGTAATTACTGAGATACGTCCAACGTGTATGTTAGTGACATTAGGAAGGAGGTGAGAGCTTGGCGCTCAGAGGGCCAAAATGCTGGGCTTTCGCTTTCATTCAGGATGTGTGTAACGCAGAGTCTTTTCTCAGCTCGCCTGATTTTTAACTTCCTCTAAACCTCTCTTTCTCTCTCTCTCTTTTCCTTTGCTCGGAGAGCAGCAACGAGAGACCGAGAGGAAACACGCTGCTGCTGTGCAAAATGTGGACCATGTGTGGGAACTATTTACTCAGAGTGCAACTGCAGGCACCAGGCGAGGGGCTGGCAGAGCCGGGGGGCGGTGGAGAGAGAGGCTACGTCTCTCTCTTGCTTTTTTTTTCCCCCTCGTCTTCCCTAAAGCCAAACCACGTCGCTGTGTGTGTAACGGTGCGTTTTACTGACTTCTCGCTGGGCGCGTGTTGGGTTGGTTTTTTTTTTCCAGTTCAAGGCTTTCGCGATCTGCTTTTGTGCTTACCCACCTCAAGCCTCCGCGGGCAAAGGGTTAAATCTTCGGAGCCCTGCAAGGAAGCAGCTGAGTTTCAACAAAAAAAAAAAGAAGAAAAAAAGAAAGAAAAAATGGGGGGGGTAGAAAGGAGTGGGAGCGTGAAGAAGCGGGCAGAGAGCGCTGCACGGTCCCCTGATCGTCCCTTTGGCTGCTGTAGAATAATAAAAATAATTAATAACAATAATAATCCCAGCTTTTCTTTTATATTTGGCTGTATCAGGAAGTGCCTCTGGCCTTGAAGCTCCCTATTACCTCTCTTCCTCCCCCCCCGTCCTTTCCCTGGGAAGTGAGAAGAAAAAGGTCTGCAGCTGACAAATATTATCCATCCTTTTCATCGATCGGAGCATATACAGATGTGATAGCTTGATGTACACTGCAAACCGGCTGATCCATCGCTTTCTCCCTCTCTCGCTGGCTCTGGTTCGGCCCCCTCCTCCTCCTCCCCCTTTGTTCTCCCCCCCCCCCCGCCTTTCCCTCTCTTTAAATAGATTTCAAGGCGCTGCCTGTTGGAGAGCAGCTCTCTAGAGAGAGCGAGCTATTGCTTCCCTGCCGATAGCCTCCCCCCTTCTCCGGTTTCCAAACAGAAAACAATCCCCGGCCCGAAGAACCTGTGCTGGGGCTGCAGGAAGGAGTTAAACCAGCAGCGAAGAGCGAGATAAGGAGGCAGCTCCCAGCACCATCTCTTTTGAGTCCTGTGTAAAAAAGAAAAGAAAAAAAAAATAAAAGGAAAAATAAATAAAAATGCAACCCGGGGCTCCCCGTCGCGCACCATCCCGTGGGGAAGGGGCAGTTTGTCCCGGGCCAGCGCCCGACCTGGCTCCTGGCCCCGGCGGGAGCTGCCCCGAGCCCCGGGGCCGGCTCGGCTCGGCTCGGCTCGGAGCGGGCGGGCGGCTGGGAGGCGGCTGGCAGCGCGGAGCGAAAGGGTTAAACCTCCCCTCCACCGCCCTCCTCTCTCGCCAGAGAAAAAGCGCTCGCACGAAGCGTTTCTGGGGAGGCAGGCTGCGAGCAGGCCTGTCGCCGTGGATCCATGGCTACCTCGCTGTCCGTCAGTGAAATGATGACCCCCCCACACCCCCCCGGTGCCCCGTGCGGGCCGCACGGGCTGTTAAGAGGCACTTGCGATCAGTTTTTTCGAAAGGTTAGCCAAGGTCCCCGGTTCTTGCAGAGGGGAGGCATTACGAAACCGCCTTTGTAGCTGCATGCACTTACATTAAAAAAAAAAAAATAGGCGAGGAGGAGGCGAGGGGCAGAGAGCAGCCCTCCCCGGGTGGGGAACGTGCCGGGGCGGTGGGCTGGGGGCTCTCCCCCGGGTGGGCGTGGGGACCCCCACGGGCATCTCCCTCCACGGAGGCACCGCGCCGCCCGGCAGGCAGCTCGCCCGTGGAAGAGCTGGGCTGGCCCTCGCCGCCAGCCCCCCCCCCCCCGCGCCCTGCCCGGTGCCCGCCCGGTGCTGGAGAGAGCCAGCCGGCGGCGGGGCTGCCGAGGCGAAAATGGAGTGGGAGGAGGGAAAAGTGCTACCCGGAGAGCTGTTGTGACAGATGCTAAGCTTTGCCCTACGCGTGCTGGTGAGAGAAGGAGTTAAAAGCAAGCTGCTTTTTCGATCGAGCTGCTTCCCCGAGCGTCGGAAGGAGCGGCTTGCTAGAAAGCCGTCCATCAGCAACCAGTCCAACCTGCCCGTGATAATATGCGATCAACACCAAATCACCCCCGCTAGGCACGATCCATCATCGCTACGATGCAATGGGCCCTTGTATGGATGTGTCTACACGGGGGGCGGGCGGGGAGAGAAGGGGAGGGAGCGGAAAAGAGAGAAGGGAGAGCGTGTGTGGATGTGTGTGCGAGGAGGGGGCCGCATCATCCACCGGAATGGGAATCGCCGCCTCCCCCGGCTCTCGGCGAGCGGAGCTGGCCGAGCCAGCGGAGCCGAAACTTGCTGGGCCGGGGCTGAGCGGGGAGCCTGGCACACGGCCCCGCCGCCGCCTCCGACTGACATCAGCCTCCCCTCCCCCGCTCCTCGCTCCTCCTGGGCAAGCTCGACTGGCGTAAAATTAATAATTAATAGGGTGAAATTGATTAAAGGGCTGGGCGCGCGAGGGGGGCGCTCGGAGAGCCCTTCCCCTTTCCCGGCCGCTCCGCATCCGCCTCCCCGCCGGCAGCGGCCCGGGAGCGGGGACCGGCCGCCGCCACCGCCGCCGAACCGGGGGAGCTCCGGGGCAGCCCAGCCCGAGCAGGAAGGAAAAGGGCGGCGGGGGACCGGGGAGGGGGGGAGGGAGGCGGCGGCTGCAGCAGCAAACCCCGCTGGGTGGCTGACTGGAACCGAGAGCGGCCGCGCTAGCGGCGGCGGCAGGCGGGGGCTGGCCCCGGGGCTGGCTCGGCTCGGCGCAGCTGGGTGTGTGTGCGTGTGTGTGTGTGTATGTGCGTGTGTACAAAGCCGGGTCCCGGGAGCTGCCCGAGGGCGGTGCTCGGCACCACAAGGCCAGCCTTCCCCCCCCCCACCCCCCCGCTCTTCCCCTACCGCGATCAGCCTCTGCCACGGAGGGAGTGGGGAACCGCAGGGGACGCGGCCGGGCCAGCGCACGCCTCAGCCTCCAGCCCCGTGGAGGTGGGAAAGGGTTAAACGTTGGAGGGGGGGGGGGAACCGGGGGGGGACGGACGACGGGGGATGGGGAGCGAGGGGAGGGGGGCTGCCGAGCGCAGCGCTGAGCGCAGGGAAACCACAGCGCACCTGGGCTCGGCTCGGGAGCCGGAACGAGCCGCCGCCTCCTCCTCCCTCTTTCCCTCCCTCCCTCCCGCCCTTCCTCCAGCTCGGTGCCTGCCTGGCCCGTATCGCGGCTCTATCTCTGCAGCAGCGGGAGCTCAGCTCCTCTGTTCCTATCAGCTGCTCCCTCTAACCCCAGTGACCCAGATAAGCGCGGCAGCCTCCCCCACCCCGTCCCCGTCCGCCCCCCCCCCCCCCGCCAGCACGCCGGGGGCCCCGGCCCGGCTTCCCACCAACCCTCCCTGCCCGCCGCGCCGCCCTCCCCTTGCCTCCCCGCGGGGCTGCGGGGCCGCCTCCCGGTCGCCCCCGGCCCGGCCCGCCGCCTGCAGCCCCAGCGGGCTCCTCCCGGCCCCGAGCTCCGGCGGGAGCAGGAAACCTGGCCCCGCGCCCGCCCCCTCGCTGGGCTCTTCCCCCCCCATACACACACACCCGGTGCCCCCCCCCCCGGACGGCTTGGGGTCATTGTTTGCCTGCGCTGCGCCAGCCCGCCGTCAAAATAATAATTAAAAGCAAAACAAACACGCCGATCCGGTCTTTCCTGGACACGCGGGTCGAAGCCACCGCAGCCCAAGTGTTGTTATTCCCGGGCTGGAAATAGCCCTGGCTCCGCCCTGGACAATCGCCTGTCAGAGGCCTCTTCTCTCCCCTCCCTGGAGGCCCTTCCCTGCCCTGCTTTATTTACTTTTGAAGTGTCTGGATTGATGGAGAACTGCGGACGGCACTTTCTTTCCCCTGGCTCCCTCCTGCACCAGGGCTCCGCCGGAGCCTCTTTACCGCACCCGGCGCTCCGCGCCAGCTCCGCATGACCCAAGATAACCCGGCCCCGGGGAGGCCGGGGCGAGCGGGGGAGGGCGCTTAACCAAACCAAACAGATCGATCCGTCCTCGGCCGGGGCCGCGGGAGCCCTGGGGGGGGGGTCGGGTGCGCCCCTCACCGTGGCGTCCGGGCGGGCGGGGGGGGGGGACGGGGACGGAGGGAGCCGCTGTCCCCGCAGCCCCGGAGCGGCTCGGCTCGCCCCCCCCCCCCGGGGGGGGGGAAGGGAGATCGCGGCCGGGCCCGTAACGACACAAGGGATAAACACCAAAGTTATCACCAGCCGTGACCAAAATAAATGCCTGTGATAAAAAAGCACTGACAGGATGATCCATTACGCGGGTGTCACTGCCTACAACGAGGTTCAATCAGATACGCCGGTTGCCGTGGACAACGGGGGAAGCGGCGGTACCGGGCTGACGACTTTTCTGGAGAGGCGGGTGGTGGTTGCCATCAGGGAGGTGACACGGCGCGATCTGCACAAGGGTGGCCCGCCGTCGCGGGAAGGGACAGACCGCGGCCCCTCCGACCGCCGGCCCGCCCGGGAGGCGGCCCCGAGCCCACCGGCACCGTCTTCGGGGAGGGGAGCGACCTCCCCCACAGGCGGCCCCGGGGAGGGGGACGTGCGGCTGTGCGCTCCGGGGGAGCGACACCCTCCCGTCTGGGATGCCGTCGGGTACCTCCCCGGTTCGTGCCCCCCCCCGTCCCCCGAGCTCGCCTTCCCCGCGGCGCTGCCCGCTCCTCGGGCGCCCCGCGTCCCTCCGCAGCCCGGCGGTGGAAATCAATGAGCGTTTGTTCCGTGCGGCGCGACCGTCTTTCTGAGCGATGCCCTGTTATTAGCGGGGAAAGGGGAAGGGGGAGGGAAGAAAGGCTCTCTGCGGGCTCGGTGCTGCACGTCCTCGCCTCCGGCGGAGCCGCCTGCAGGTGCCGGAGCGGGGGCAGCGGGGGCCGGGGCTGGCTGGCAGCGCCGCCGGGGAGAGCCGTACCCCGGGGCGTCGGGCTAATCGCTTGGCAGGTCAACTCGGCGGGACGCCCGGGCCCCGGGCGGTGCGATTAACGAAGGCTCCGAGGCAGCGGGGACGGGCTTGCGGGCCGGTCCCCCTTGTGCCACATTCCTCCGGATCGGGCCGGGCCGGGACTCGCCCCTTACCGGGGGAGGGCGGGGGGGGGGGGGGCGGCGGGGACAAGGTCCCCGAGCCGGACGGGGTACCGGCCTCTCCCGCCCCCCCCAACCCTCCCGGGAGCAAGCAGCCTTTGGGAAAGGCCGTACCCGAGGTGGGGGGCGGCGGGGCACAAGGGACGGTGCCCCCTCCGCCCGCGGGAGGAGCGCTGCCGGGGCCGTCCCCGCCGGTGCCCCGGTGCGTGACACGCTCAGCCCCGCGCCTCTTCGGGGTGAGAAACTTCCCGGCTGCTAGCGACGGGTGGCTGCGCCGCCGCAACGCATCCCCCGGTCCCGAGCCTTCCTTCCCCCCCCCCCCCCTCCGAGCGTAAACGCATCCCGCCGCCCCCTTCCCGTCACGATTTAATGCTTTTCATGTTCTTCGGCAACTGCGTTTCCGCAGAGAAACCCCGGCGCGCTCCCAGCTCGGCTGCTCAGCTGTATTGTGGCGAGCTCAGGCACAGCCGGAGTGAATCCATTACGCCTCGATCCTACAATACAGGTTTATGCGGATACCCTCTGATTTACATTTAAAACAGTGCACGGGCATTGTCTGCTAGCCTGGAAAGAAAACACAGCCCCGTAACTTCAAATGACCTTCAAAGCAATGCAATTAACTCTCGTAATTATCAGTACACGCCTTTTAAAAAAAGACACAGGTGCTCGCCTCGGTGCTGTTCCACCTGGTTAAGCAGCCTCGTCCTACCAGGGAATGAACTCCTTCCCCCACTCCCCCCCCCCCGCCCTTTGCAGTCCCCAAATCTGGGACTCGCTCCGCCGTTCCTACATTTCGAAATCTCCCTTCATCCTCCCCTTCCCCCGCCCGGGCTGAGGGACAGCTTGCTCAGCGCGGCGAGGCTTTGTCACACCGCCACACACACCACCACGTCGCTGGCTGGTGCCGGCGGCGGGCGGCGTGTTTGCTTTCCCGGCTCCCACAAAGCCGTCCCCTCCCGCCGGCCCCCGGACCGCAGGCCACGCAGAGCCGAAATTTAGGTTAATAGGATGGGCTTTGATCCGTGGTCCCCTTCGCCCTCCCCTCACCCCGAACGACATCGATCCGCTGCATTTACTCCCGCGCCGATCGGCCCTCGGCGCTCCCGCAGTCACGCTCTGCGCGACCGGAGAGAATAAAATAAATATTCCCCGAAATACCCAGCCGGTGGCCGTCCCCGGCCCTGCCCTCCCCACGGCCCCACGGCCGCGGAGGTACGGACGAGTGGCCCGGTCGCCGGCGGCTGAATGTGCAGTGTCATGATGGCTCCCACGGCCCGCGGGCAGCACCGGGGGCGGCATCGGGGGGGGGCGGCGGGGCCGCGGGCAGCTCGGGGAGGGCTGCCGGCCCCGCAGGAACCGCTGCTGCCCCCCCCCCCCCCCTTTTGCACACACACACACGCACGCACACACAAAATAAATAAATAACGAGGCGGCTGGAGCCATCTGGGGTTGGATGGCTTCTCATCTCATTACAGAGCATTAGGAGAAACAGGCAAATATACAGCTATTAAAATTAATCGCCTCGCGCTGTCAGCTGAACATAATGGAAATTATTTATAGGCTGCCTACGATGCCTTTCTCGTCACGGAGGCTTGGTGCGGAGAGGCGCACTCGCGGCTCCCAGCACGGAGAGGCGGTGCGGGGCCGTGCGGGGGCCGCCGGGCACTGCTCGGCCCCGGCCAGCGAAGTTTGGGAGCTCGGTACGGCGAGGGAGGGGGGAAAGGGAGAGGAAAAGCAAGCGGCAGTGGCCGATTTGCAGGTGACTGGAGGGGAAAGAGCAAACGGGGCGAACCGCGGTGCTGGGGGGGTCTCCCCGGGCTGCCCTGGCGGAGTCTCCCCGGCGAGGCAGAGGGTCGAGCTCCTCCAGAAAGCAAACCCCCTCGGCAAACGGCGCTGCGTGTTTAGCAGCCACCGTGCGATGCGGCGAGGGCACGCCGCGGGTGGGGGGGGGGCGGGAGGGGAGGGGGGCGATGCGCTTTCCCGAGCGATCTGCCCGCAGATCTCCGCTACCAGATGAAATGTTGTCAGCCCTTCCGCTTCTGCTTGGGGTTTCGGAGCTGTTTGCTTCTGCTCCGGGGGAGACGGGGGTCTCTTCCGCTTGGGGGGGGACACACACACCAAAAACAAACCCCAAACTAAGCCCGGTCGGCTATGCCAAGCAGAGCTGGCCTGTTTTTCCGGCCGAGAGCGCGTTTGGGAAGCGGGGAAACGGTGCCCGTCCATTTCCTCGCTCCGTCCGGGGCTGTTTCGGCCAAGAGAACCGCTCCCGGCTCGGCCGGGGCGAGCCGCCTTCCTTTCCCCCGCAGCTGTGGGGCTCAGCGCCGTGCTCTGATGGCGTGAGGACCGAGAGGCTCCTCCGCAGGGGCCGGAGGAGCCAAAGTACGGCTGCCACGGGCAGCGGCAGCCGCCGAGCAGCCCGGGTGGCACCGGCTGGGATGGGGGGGGGGGGAAGTGCGAGAAAGCCCGAGCTCCAGAGGCTGGAAGCGCAGCTCCGCCAGGCTTGAGAGGTTAATAAATACACCCGTCCCCTCTCCCCAGCCCGCCTGAGGCTAAGAGTCGCAGCTCAGCGGGTAATTGACAGTCTCAATCCAAAATTGAAACATGTGTTAACAACAACGCCACGCATCCTAGGAGCTACCCGGGAGATCGCCACCTCACGGTCTTTATATATTATTTGAATCCACCGGAGGAAAGTGTCACGAGGTTTTCCGAGCACGTTTCACCCCTACCTGTAAATCAGCTCTTATCACTGCTGGCTGCTCAGACAGCGCCAGCCTCTGTTTTATAGCGCAGGAGGAGGAGAGCCATTGCTCCCTCGCAGCACCGTTTCCGTGCCGCCTCCAGCCAAAGCCCGCCGGCACCCCCCGCCCGACCCGGCCGCTTCCCGAGGGACCCCCGTGTACCCCCCCCGTCCCCCCCAGGGGTGAGCCTCATGGCAGGGCAGCGCCGGCTCTCCCGTGTCCGGCAGCGGGCGAGGACGGGCGGATCTGAGATCCAGCCGCCGCCGGGGCTGCGCGGCTCCTCGGCGCTGCCGCACGGGGCTGGGGGGCTCTGGGGGGAGCGCGGCCGCACCACGGCCCGGCCCGCATCCCGCATCATCCCGCATCATCTCGCGCCTGCCCCCCCCCCCCCGGCAGCCCTCCTTCTTGCGAGGGCGAGCAGGACCAGTGTCCGTGTCCCACCCCCCTCGGGGGGAACCGGGGACGAGCCGAGGGCCTTTCTCCCGGCAGTGCTCCAACAGCAGCAGCGGGGTCGCCTACTCCCTGCGGAGCAAGGAAGCTGGGGATCCCCCCCCCCAGCTCCCTGAAACCCCTTTAACCGAAACCCCTTTAAGGGCCTACGCTGTCCCCGGCAGGAGGGATCGGGCCGGGGCAGGGAAAGAGCAAACTTGTGCCGAAGTGGTTGGACGTGCACAGGCAGGACAACACTGGCAGGGTTCCCCGGGAAGGGCAGGTCTCCAGGGCCTCCCACCGCCAGCTCCATCCCTTCCCCCCCCCCCCGCCGTTGCCATCGTCCCCGTTTCACACCGGCAGCCTTGTGCGAGGAGCAGCCTCCTCCAGCGGGGAGGGGGGCGGCAGCTCCCGCTGCCCCCGCAGCCCGACCCCCGCTCAGGAGGGCCGGTGCCTGCGATCCCTTACGCGGAGGTCACGACCAGCGGGAGCAGGCAGATGGAAAAATCCCAGTTCCTGCCTCACATAAACAAGGTGGGGACGGGCAGAGCGGCCCTCGGCGCTGCGCGGGAGGGGAAGGGCGTGGGGTCCCTCCTCCATGGCCCGCTGCCCGCCCGCCCGCCCAGCCACGACTCTTGCCCCGGGAGCTCCCTCCCCCGGCGGGCGCCGGCCGCCCTGCACTGCGCGGAGGCGGCTGGGGCCGGGAGCCGCGGCCGGCGAAGGGAAGCGGCCTCCGGCGGGCGCTCCCGGGAGCGGGGGCCGCCCGGGCAGGACGCCGGCACGGCAGCGGGGCAGAGTTTCTGCCCGGCGCCCTCGGCCCCGCGGCGCTCCCGCCCCCCGCGCCGCTCGGCAGCTCTCGCCCACGCGTGCACTCACACGCACGCACGCTGAGTCACACGGGCACGCCGCCTCTCGCACACCGTGTCACGCATACGCTCCGTGTGGCACACACACACACGCTGCCTCTTCTCGCTCGCGCCGTGTCACGCACACGTTCCGTGTCACACGCACATTGATTCCCACGCACTGTCGCACGGGGACTGCCTCCCCCGGCGAAGCACGCCAGCTCTCGCACACTCGCCGCCTCTCTCACCCGGGACACACGCCGAGGAGCTCGCACACAGCCACACGTTCCCTCTCTCACACCCGGGCTCTTGCCACGCACCCTCACGCTGAACCCCCCCCCCCACGCCATCGCACACGCTGTTTCCCACGCAGGCACTCGCACCACGCTCCCGGTCCCCCCGCGCCCATCGTCTCGCAGGCACTCGCCGCCGCACACTTCCACACACGGAGCCGCACGCCGTCCCCGGCTGCTCCCCGGGCACGTCGCCACCCGCACACGCCCCCCCCCCCCCCCAGCCTCCGCCGCTCACGCCCGGGCCGGCGGGCAGCCCCCCCCCGACCCCCCGGGGACGGCCCCCAGCACCGTGCCCGAGCGGCCGCGTGGGTGTGTGTGCGCTTGCGGGAAACCCGAGGACCTTCCCCGCGGCCCCTTTGGCAGCGCTCCGCCGCCACCGCCGGGCCAGCTGCGCGGCCCCGGTCCGGAACAGCTTGTGTTTGTTCCCACCAGACGGCCGGGCGGGCGGGGGGGGGGGGGGGAAGAAGGGTCAGCCGGCTCCGCGCCGCGCAGCCCGGGGCAAGGGGGCACCGCGGGCCGCGGAGCCCGAGGGGCGTCGGGGGCTCCACCTGCCGCCGGGCATCCCCGCTCCGGGGACACCCCCGTCCCGCTCCTCCTTTATTCCGTCCGTCCCCCCCCCCCCGCCCTCCGTCCTAAGGCTGATGCTGCGGCAGCGCTCGGGGCCCCGGCCGGGTGGCCCCGGCGGAGGCAGCGCCGTGCGGTCGCCAGAGCCGGCCGGGGAAAGGCCAACAGCGCCCGAGGCGCGGGCAGAGGTAGCGGCTGATCTCTTGGCAGATCTGAGAGCGATTTGGCCGCCAAGAGCCGGGAGGCCGGCCCGGATTATTCATCACGGGCGGACGAACACAATCCCTCCCCCCCCTTCCCTCCCCCCTCCGCCAGCCCTGGATATTTTGTCCCGGCCGTGCAAACAATATTCAACTTGTATCCTCTTCCGTGAAGGCACCGGGAAGCCGGCGGCTGCCAGGAACAGGCTCCCGTGCAGCGCAACGGCAGCGGGATCCTGTTTCCCTCGCAGCCGGCGGAGAGCGGCAGCTCCGCGGGAAGCGGGCGCTTTCCGCCCCCGCCCGGCGCACGGCGGCGGCCCCCGGGGGCCCCTGCCAGGCGTTCCCCGGGCTGGGGGGGGGGGGGGGGTTTGGCCGCCGCCCGGCTCCCGGCTCCTCCCGCCCGCAGGCGAGGGCCCCCGGCGTGCAGCCGCTGCTTTGCCAACCGCACGATCGCGGCTCTCGGAGGGCGGCGCGGAGCTGGCAGCCGGCTCTGCCTGCCCGTGCCAAAGCCGCGGGCACAGCGGGGCCCGGCGGCCCCGGGCTCAGCAGCGCTCCTCTCGCCAGCCAAAGCCGAAAGAAAAGCCAAACGCCCCCCGGGGTTTGCCGGGCGCCGGTTTCCCCTTTTCCTCCCCGCAGCCGCCGGGGAAGGAGGACGGGCCACTCCCCAGCGGGAGCGGACCGAGGCGAGCTCCCCCCGGACCCCCCCTCGCCAACCCCGCTCCCGCGGGGGCTCCCAGCGCGGCCGCGGAGGCGAGCGGCAGCCGGGCTTCCCTCGCCCCCTGTTGGAAACGGCCGCGCAGTGCGGGGTCGCGGCGCCGGTGGGCGGGGGGGGTCCCTACACCCTCCCCCCTCCGACCGGGCCGCCGCCTCCGGGCGCAGGAAACGTCCCCGCCGCGGGGGCGGCAGAGCCCGAGCGGGGCCCGGCGGCCGCGGGCGTCCTTCCCCTTCCCTTCCTCTTCCTTCCCCCTTTCCATCCCATCCCTTCCCTTTCCCCTTCCTTCCCCCCTTCCGCCCCCCGGGGGCCACCCCGAGAGCGCACTCAGCCGACTGCATCTCGCTCTTAAATCAAGCCTGGATATTTAAAGCTTAACTCCCAGTTTATTTTCGTCCTAGACCAAAGGCGCTCGCTGCTTACTCGGGAAGCTATTTAAATGCCTCCCCCGACCTCCCCTCGAGGTTACAAACGTTTTGCTGCTAGAGAATTTCACCAGGGGGTTTGGTACCGTCGCCCCCGCTGACCGGTCCACGCCGCGGGAGCCGGGGAGCATTGCCGAGGGCGGGGGACACCCCCCCCACACGTGTTTTGGGGCGCCGAAGGGAAAAGACCTCTTTTCAGCCAGGGAATCGCGGTGCTTCACACTCACTTCGTGGTTTATTACTACAGGAGGAATCTGTTTATAGTCAAACCGTATTACATTGGGCCGTATCGATTTTCCAGCAGTACTCCCCACCGATTTAATTGTTTTTAGGAATGTCAATTGCAGCTCTCATGTTCCCTGAATTCATCAGTGTTCAAATGATAAACCTCATCATCGCTCTAAATCATACGGGAATCTGCTCGTTACTTGCTGCGTGTGCCGTGTCCCGGCCCCCCCCGGCCCCCCACGGCGACCGGACCGTACGTGGCTCAGGGTGTATTAAACTTCATTAAACCCCAGCAGTGTGCTCCCACTCTCTCCGATTCATAGCCCCTCCACTCCATCTTTTAAGTTTTACTGTCCTAAAACGAACGCGCTGAAGAAGTACACCCCTAAATTAGTCACGGTTCCTGGTTTCGGGTTCTACAGCTCAAAATCCCCACTGCAGCGCAGAGCAGACAAAAACAGAAGAAAAAACCAAAACCCAACCCAAACCCAACCAACCAACACGAAAAAAAACCCACCACCCAAAAAAACCCAACCCACAGAGAGAAGTCATCGACTCTTTAAAAAATAATTAGGAAGAAAAACAAGCTGAAACTGCGGACAAGGCGCTGGAAGCTCCACGCTGCTGCTGCTCGTGGCTGCGCTAATCCCTGCAGGCGAGAGCAAATAAATGCCTAAATGCCTTGCCCACCGCCCTGCCCTCTGACTCCGCACCCGGCCGCCACGCCTGACGGCGCGTACACGCGTGGGCAGCCGCGGGGGATCCCGCCAGTCCCCGGTCAAGGTCACCGGGCTCTAAGCGGCGCTGCGGTTACCCCCAAGGGACACCGGAGGGTGGGGGTGGGACGGACACGGACACCCGCGGCAGGGATGGGCTGCCGAGGGCCAGCGTGGGGACCGGCCCGGGGAGGGCGAGCGCTGCCCGCGGAAGGCGAGGGTCGCGGCCAGTCCCCGCGGGAGGGCACGGGTGTCGCCGAGCGTCGCTTAGCGCTATTATTTCGGCAGCTTTTCCTCCTGCTGCTGCTCGGGTTCCACTTCTCCCCGTCGCGGCTCAGCCCCCACGGCGGTTTCCCTCCGCGACCACCTTTAAGCGGGCTCCTTCCCTAATGCCCTCGGCGCGTTAGTTCCCAGAAATAGAGCGAGGAGCCTTAATGGAGAGCAGTTTAATTCGTGCTACAAAGTTAGCTGCTGTCGCTTGGGGCGGCCGGCGGGGGTGGTGGGGTGGAGGGGGGGTTGTTGCGTGGGTGGGAAGCGAGGTGGGAGATGCGAGGCCGGCTGGGAGCCCCACGGCGCCCGTGTTTAGAGGGATCGGGGCCGAGCGGGCGACCCGCGGGCGGGAGGCAGCTTCTCCCCGCGATCTTTGGGATCCTCCAGGACGTTTCAGGCGACGGCAGCGACCGCCCTGAAGGCAAGAATTACCCTGCAAACTCAGGTAAGACCCCCCCCCCCGACTAATAAGATGTGTGGGCAGCGCTGCCCGTTATCCCCGTCCCCCCCCCCAAAAGTTTTCGCGCAGCGGGGGGACCCAAGCACCCTAAAACCATCACCCGCGCGTAGCTCCGGGGGAAAGCCCAGGGTCTGACCCTGCGCTCCGCTCAGGAGCCCCAGGACTTGATCCCGTTTTTGCTTTCAAGCCATCCCCTTTGCACGGCATCCCCCCCCTCCTCCTCCGGGGGAAGGGCAGGGAAAGCCTTGCTACCCGCGCAAGTTGCGCCCCCGCGGTGTGCCAGCGCGGGGAAGCGGGGTACCGGGGAAGCGGGGTACCGGGGTGTACGGGGGGGCATTTCGCACCTCGCTTCCCCCCCCCCTCCCCGGGCCGGAGCCGAGGAAAGTCGCGATGGGCTACACGCCGGGCATCCATCACCTTGCTCTGCCGTCTCCCGCGGGCAGCCCTCGGCTGCTGTTTATTTTGTTATCAAATCAATTAAGCTGCCGCTCTCGTATAAAACGGGGGCGGGAGGGGAAGGAGGAGGGGGTTTGGAGGAAAACCGTGGCGACGCCTTTGACATCGTCTCACCAAAGCAAAGAGCTCCTCCTGTTGGGGAAATGTTTTCCTGCCGGATGGGAAACCCTCCCAGCGCGCAAACCATTTCATTTTATTTATTTTATTTTGCATTACGTAGCTTTATGTTATACCATGTTATTGTTTTATTTTACTTTATTTTATTCTACTTTATCTGTCGGCGGTCCCTGCACCAGCAACCATGCCAGGCACCTGGTTCAAATGCTCTCGGGGTGGTCTACTTCTCTATTGCCGTCATGTCTGGCCACCGATGCAATTGGGAGGCCTGGTCAAACATTGACCCCAAAACGGTGGACCCTTCCTATGCCATGAGTAGGGACCCAGCCCCGGTAACACCAACGGTGCCCCGACAATACTTGGCACCTTGTAAGGAACACTTAGCAGATGCAGGATTTCTTGGCTTGCTCCAAAGTCTCCCACAATCTGCAGAAATCAGCGTCCTGGTCACTGGAAAGATTTACATTGCCTTTTGGAGGCTATCAGGTCAGCTCTTACACAGGGTAGTTCCTAACCTGTCCGCTAAGTTCATGTCCAGGTTTACCTTAAAGTTTTTTTTAGACTTGCGGTTTCTGTTAAATGAGCTAAGCTGAACTGGGTAACCAGTGTAATCACAAGCGGTATCTTTTGGGGAAACCTTGGCAGAAGAGCCAAGTATTTGACGAGCAAAGAGATTCTCTTGGAGCCTTGCGATTTGCTGGGAAGCGCTCCTCTGAACGCGGTGTCTGGCTGGAAGCATTGATCTGCCTGCCAGAGGAGAGCTCCCGGCCAGCCCGCCCTGCAAAGAGCGGGGCCGCCGGATTTCAAGCAGGGGCTTTTGCTCCTTCTGTTTAAATGACCTCTGCTCTTACCTCTCTAGTTGCTGCCAATGATTTAAGACTGTACCCTACTAAATAGTGGTATATCATATTTGATTCTTTTATAGCAGTGCGAAGAGGATCACGATCTCCCACTCTCAGAATGCTACGGGTGGAAAAGGAGGTACTTACCCATTTCGCTCTCTCCTAGCTGATGTGATCTCACCAGGGGGACCAAGCCCTGTAACTGGGCTACTTTAATCCCAAGGTATATTGCAAGATGGACCCTGGCTTCTCTTCCTACCCTGCCTTTCCCCAAGGTATAGGACTGCTTACCCCAACAGCCTCCCCCGCTTCTTTCACTCATTTGCTTCCTGGGAGCCGCAGACACTGCATCTCTTGGGGATCCCTTCTGCTTTGGCATGCCACTGGAGGAAGGAAGAGTTGTATGGAGGGTGCAGAGCTCCTGCAGCTCCCTGCTACTCAGGCGGGGAAGGTATCCTGCAGGTCCGAGGGAAAGAGTGGGATCACGGTGGGGGGAGTTTGGGGAAGGCGGAGGGGAGGTGGAGGTGCAGCAGGGCTGGGCATTGCAGAGCAAGGCGAGGCGACAGGGCAGCTCCCAGCGGGTGTAAGACAAGTATTGCTCATGCCTGTATCACACCAAGTGGCACCTAGTGATCAGGGGTCGTGCACATTTTGAGCTGTGATACCACTGGGATAGCAATGCCCATTACAGATACTGACATCAGGAGAAAAATGGTGCTCTTGCTCCCTCCCTATGTTCTAAGTACTCTGAGGACAGAGTCCAGTGCACTGGATAGGTATCTTATGGAGACGCTTTCTGAAATAGCCACTGATGATGGAAGCCTTAATTTCTGGGCACTCAGCTACACCCTGTATGCAAAAGCGGGTGCACTTGCAATCAGTGACTATTAAAAAAAAATATCCTAGCTTAGTTCTTGTTGCCCAAAAAAACATAAAAATGGTAAGACTTGCAGGCTAGGTGCAGTAGTGTTGGAGGATGGTGAAAACTGTGAGCAGAGGGTGCACTTTAAGATATTTTCTACTGCTTCTGCACAATGAGTTTACCCCTTTTCGAATAATTTACCTTGCTACCTTTGCTAAGTACGGTTGATTTCTGTTGTTTAACCAACAACTGCACTTTCTCAGGCCATCTGCTCCTCCTACCCAATCCTGCAGCAGCCCAGAGCTTCATGAGGTGCGAGGGCCATATCCTAGCCAACACACAGTGTAATGGCAAAAAAGCGCTCTTGCATATTCACACCAACATGGGGAGAGAAGTGGGAGGGGGGAAAAACTTAGTGAAGTCAATAGTTGTGACCTTAAGGTGTCAATAAAACAACACTTTGGAAAGAATGACAACAAAATATTATTTTGTTATGTTTTGTGGTCACTCCTTACTGCCAACTCTTGTCTTCTCTCAAAATTTACTGAAAAGAGAAAAAAAAAGTCTCACTTACGCCAGGCACTACCAGAGCCATATAAATAATCAATGACTTTGCCAGTGTAGTCCTTAGCCAGCTCTCGCAAACTGCAAGCGTGATTTCACCTTCTCCACATTACGTCACCCACATCCACCACCCACAACCCGCACGCCTCCTCCCTCCATCCCCACACAAGCTGCGTAACCGTAAGCTCAAACCGTGCAGTGTGGTTTGCAAGAGGAGCAACTGTGTGGATTGGCAGTGTCCTGTGAAGCAGCTGGGGTTCAGAGTATATGGATTTAGCTGCGGGTGGAAGGGTGCTGTGCAAGAGGACTGTGGATGATGCAAGTCATTCGCTTGCTTGTAAGTGGGAAATGATTGTAGGAGAGTTCATGGTTTTGAGAAGTTCTCATCTGCTCCCTGTGCTAATGTGTGAGTTAGGCGGTGCACCGAGGAAGTATGGTGTTGCATTTTGTTTTCTCGGCAGGAGAGGTTTGGGTGCAGGGTTCAGGTTAAAGGTTTCGAGTGGGGAGGGAGGGAGGAAGCCTGTGGCTTCTAGAAGTTGGTGGGGTGATGTGTGGAAGGTGATACTGTGGTTAAGGGCTTCAAAACCCGAGCGAAGGCTTGGCTAGGGACTTCATGGCTTTCTAATGTTTTTGTTGGTGGGATGTGCCATGAGCAACTTTAACGGATTTTTTAACAATATTTTTGGTTTGGTGGGATTTCTATGCAAACATTGACAGATGGCATGGGTAGCTCATGTATTTTCATCTCTGTTCCTCCCGTAGTGTCTTGCAAAGCCCTAAATCTTCACATATCACCTCACTTTTGGTATGACCTCTTTACTTGACTGCCCTTCTCTGTCTCCTTTTCCAGACCATATCCTGGATTAATTCTACATGCTGTTGTTCCTAGAGCCCAGACTAACCCTTTTCTCCTGTTTTCTGACGGTCAGCTCTTTCACTGCTCATTTATACAGAATCAGTGGACGTAGCCATAAGAGTTGATATGTTATGGGCACCGAGAAAAAAATAAAGGTGGCAAGAGAGTAGGGAAGGAGAAAGGGGATATGTACGGAATAGTAAGGAGGGCAGCATGACGAGGGGTGGTAAAGACATCGAAGTGTAGGTGGGGGCTTGTCTGTAATGTGCTCTGTGGGTTTCCAGGACTGACAAGCTCCAAGGGGGAGGGAGGTGTGAGAAAACTGGCTCTGTAGCGAATCTGGGCCTGAGCAGGGAGAAACAGAGGAACTGCGTGTTGGCAAAGCCTGGGCAGCCCCTCTACTATGAAGATCGCTCATGTAAGCTCTCCCTCCCCTTCCATGCTGCCCCACACAACCCTACTGCTGCAGCTGCGCTGTATCCCCTCTGCCCCTGCCAGCCCAGCTGACAGTGGTGCGGCTAACCAATATGCTGGGGGGAGAGACCAAGGGACCAAAAACAGGGCTGGGTTCCTGGGGGGGGGGGGCAGGTAAAACCCCAGAAGCCTATATGCCCATGAGGGCAGCCCTCAGAGGGAATCCCTCGCTCTTGCCTCAGATTTGTGGTGCAGTCAGGGCTGGTGCGCACTGGCACGGAGATGCAGCTCCTTTGGCACGAGCTGAGCGCAGAAGAGTGGAAGGTGACACGGGCGAGATATCTGCAAGGAGAGCTGCTCAAGCGCTGCTGATCTGGTGCAGTACCTCAGGGCCCCGGGCCAGGCTTAGTCCTTTCCTCTCTACTGCAGAGACGCCGGAGCACTTGGGGCTTAGCAGGGCTTAACCACTTATATCCAGTGCTCAGCCACTTGCTTGTCACATCATGTGCGTACGCACACACGCGTATCCCACTCATCTCACTCCCCTGTTACCTTGAAAACCGCCTCCGTAATTTCTACTATCAGGTGAGCAGTGCAAGAGGTGGAAGGCTTTTAACCCCACATTGCTGGCAAACCCAACCAATCCCGTCGGCTAAACTCAGCGTAACTCGGATCTGCCGCCTAGAGCAGGAGGAATGATTTGTAGTGCCTGAGATTCCCAAGGGACAAAGCAACAGAAACCTTGAGGTGCCATCAGATCTTCCATCTGTAAAGTTGGGTATTTTACAATTATTCAGAAATAAATGTGAAAGAAAATGAGCAACATTTAGAAATTTGCAGATATGCCAGAAAACAATGTGTTAACCCCTCCCTGCCTTATGTGAGAGCTAGTGTATAAAACCTGGAGATTAAATTAAATCATGAAAGTTTGATACAGAGGGATTTGATTCCTGTTTTGGCTGCAAATACCAAACCAGCTTTAACTATGGCCTCAATACTGACATCCTCCCTTTTATTAGATTGAGCACAGTTTATTTTAGCTAGTATGCACACCAGCTTCCCCTGATATGAATCCCTGCCATAAGAAATCACTGACATCCCTTCGAAATGCCACGGAAAGCGTTTGGTCACCTCTTGAGAGCAGACAAGGTATTTCAAATGGAGAACATGACTGAAAGCAGGACATGGAAAAGGAAGAATTTAATGGTCAAACCAGGTTCTGAATTCCCCCAATTACAGAGGCACCGGGAGTGAGATTCGGCCCTTGCTTGGCACTGTCATACGCACCTCTGGAATTGCCGTGTCTTTTTTGTGGTGGAAGCCAGAAGAGGAACTGATCCAAGCTTTCGAGCAACAGGCTGCACCTTATCAGCATCACAGGGTAGCTGGTTTGTTTATACAGCTCCTAAGGGAGGTGATGGATTAGCACCATTTTTTGCACCCTACTGATGCTAACAATGTTTCTGGCCTCATCTTGAAGGAAGAAACTGTGTATTTGCCTCCATCTTCAGTGTTTTGAACAACATGGCCAGAGCTGGACAGAATACAGGTGTAAGCTGAATTACAAGAATGTAAACATTTATGACAAATCATTCCAGTAACCTTTTTTCCTCTCTCTTGACTGCTTAATGTTGCTATAGACCTTAGCCTGTATGGGACACGTAAGAAGACTGGCAGGGCTTAGTTAAGCATCATTTTAAATGCCAGATTAAAAAAAAAGTGAAATTTCACTAGGTTGTAGAAGACTGGGCTCCCCTTTGTCGGCGATTCTTACTGAAGACAAACTTTAATGGTATTCATGTCTAAAAATACTTAAAACCCTGCTTCTTGTGGAAGAATATAGACTCCAGGTGCCTGACCACAACAGTAAATTGCTGTCAGTGATGCAGCCTGTGCATATTTAGGGGACCGAATGTTTCCTTCTCCTTGACAGGATAGTGGGTTGCCTTGGGGTTCATCTGCTTGTATCACTCTCATCTGTCATGACATATTCATATGGGACCCAGCTGCTGAAGCTTACACTAAGAAAGAAAAAAACATAAAAATAATTGGTTGATGTTTATGTCGTTCCTTAGGCTACACCTGCACAGTCCTTTTCAGGGCTCGCTATTTGAAGAATCATTAACCTTACATATATATATTGTCCTATATCTTAAGTAATATGCCCTTCTGCTGTTAACCTTTAAATAATGCAAGTGCAGAAAAAGCCTTGTCACTACCGAGCACCTCCCAGTAAAATTTGGCTGCAGTTTAATGTCAATACTAAAAGCATCATAACATTTTAGTAAACTCGTTTCTGAGGTGAGATTGATTCTCTTAGATTTGCTGGGAGATTAGACATCTTTTCAGCTCGAGAATTTTAGAAACGCTCGTTGCTGGAGCCAGCAGTCTGAAGATGATGAAAGCTTTCGTACTGGGGCTGAGCTTGTTCTGGGCCTGTCGCAAACTACCTAAGACAAAATTGTGTCGCACCACAGGCATCTGCCTCAGACTCACTCCCTGCAACAGAGGCATTTAGGATCTCCTAAATGTCACGGTGGGTCCTGCCTCCTCCAGTGCTGGGGGGAGAGATGACACCCCGGTCCTGCCCTAGCTCGCCATGAAGTCTGAGGGCTCAGACCTCAGCAAGGAGCAGTGAGGATGTTGGTACTACACTGTGTATAGGAGTCATCCTGGAGAAAAGAGGGGAGCGCAGACTGGGTAAAGCATATGGCAGTGGCCGCTTCCCTCTGAAGTGGTCTCCCAAAAGGATTCAGGATGAACGATGCCAGATCATTGCGGTAACAGCAATAACAAAGCAATGATCATTGATTTGAGTATCCCCAACACAGTGCTGGGTCTTAAATATTATCATTAACCTGGCTGATACAGTTATAGGAATAATGAAGTGTGTACCCGCCGTCTTTCATTTAAGAGATCGACTGAAATGGGTAGCTATGGAAATAGGTAGAAGAGAATGCCTGTCTGTATGATAGGTAAGAGAAACCACATGGACTGCTTCAGGAAAGTCAGCAAGCAAGCAGTAAGCATAGCACCACTTGTAGCAGGACTGAGAAAATGCTCAGAGAAAGTGCTCTGGGGTTAAAGTGCTTCCAGAAAAAAGTTGAAGCTGTAGGCAAAGAAATTGCCTCCTCTTGCTTGATTCCTCCTGCATTCTAGTAATCAGGTGTTTGCAAATAAAGGGGGCTGCACCAAAGAAATAACTCACTGTTTCCAATTTCTAATAGAAATGAATGCTACATTTTAGCCATGCCACCCATCAAAAAGGGCAACTATGTTTTGAAAAAGATGCAAAAAATATAAACACATTTTCAAGGAATGAAACTTGTCCATGTTCCTTTTCGATAACTCCCAAGTTGTGTTTCCTGCCTTTGGTTCTGCGAGGAAAGAGCAGTAGAAAAACCTTGCACAGCAGCGATATAGCAAAATGCCCTTATTTATGGTCTTTGAGGCTTGCAAATGCCGAGTCCCTGTCTATTCTAGAGAAGCGGCCTCGGAGCAGCGCTACCGCCGGGTGACTCTGAGCCAGCCTAAGCTCCCGTGCACGCAGGGCTCTGGCTGCTGCTGGCTGTGCTCAGCACTGCCTTGGCTCCCAGCGGAGCCAGCACTGTCAGCAGCGCTGGCAGAGCCTCAGCTTGGGTTATGCGCTTAGGCGATATATACTGTATATAGCAATATGCTATAGGTGTATGGCGTTTGCTTAGGCGTTACATTGGGAAAGGTTTAAGCGGGGGTGTGGGGGTGTGTGGGGGGGAAAGCACGGCCCCTTAACATAGAGAGTCACACAGCAAAGGCTCTATAAAGGAGAGCCCTATATCCCCGAAACACAATTTCAGATCTATTGTTAGAGAGTAAAGAGGCAGTAATTACGATTGGAGACCAATTGTGCTCTATTGCCAGGGAAGATAATTCTCACCACAGATACACAGCTAGCTCTATTTTTATTCTATCATTTCTTTTTTCAGCATGCTGAAAAACTCAGAGAACGAGTGACAAACAGAATTCAGAGGTGTCCAAGTAAAGTTACTTTTGAGCAACACATAATCCATCGGGATACCATTTACAGTGTCTATTTTAGTAAAAGCCCCAAAACCACAGTTCTTTGGAATTAAAATAAATATTAATATAATGCGTAATCTAGGCAGCTGGTTTCTGGATTGTACTACATTCTGCTGCAGCTACTTATGTTTTATACCGAGTTGTTTGTTTGTTTTTAACCATATTGTGTTAGATGGGGAACACAAACTGACTGTCAAAGGGTGAAGTCACATATACATCTTTTACCACTGCTAGCCTGAACGACTCCTTGTGTGAAATTGTATTAGATCAGATCATATTGTGCTTGGTGCATGTCATCAGCGCCTACAAAACCAAGGCAGGCCATGGCTGGGCACTGGGATTTGCTGAAGTGTGGTGCCAGAGGCTGCAGGGGTGATACGGCCTTTTGGGAGTCCTGACCCATTTGTTGCTGCACATCGACCAGTCCAGCGCCTGCCTGCCACACCAGTTCAGTGACATGCTCAAGCTGCGTTGCGTTCGTTACCCTGGCTCATATGTTAGTAGGCTCTTTGGACTTGCCTTGGTGTACCTAGATGTGCTCTCCTTGAAACAAAATGCAGAAGAGGGTCACCCTAAACACATCCAAACATTATTTTTGGCCCAAGTGAAAATTCTCAGTGTACAAAAAAGAAGCATCACAATGCTGAAGGGCTTAGGAAGAGAGATGAACCAGAAATATATTTGTTAGGTGAGCTGAAACTTGTGGTTGTGTCATCTGAGCTATCGTTTGTTTTAGAATACAATAACCCATGATCACAGCCCAGAAATAAAGAACATCAAAGTTTGTGCTCTCCACAAGTATATTTCTGTATATCCTGGCTGCTACCTGTAGCCTCCTATGGTGGAGCAGAGAAAACAAGATACCTGTTCAGAGGGAGCCCTGGTTTCCTCCAGTGTCAGCGTCTGGAGGGTACAGCCAGAGCAAGCCACATCAGGACCAGCATTGATGAGGCTCAGTGACATGTTCGGAGAGATGGGGAGCAGCTTCAGAGAGCTGCACAATCAGCAAGAGACCTCCAGAAACCAGAACGGCACGTGAGAGACCCTGGAGGCAGGTTTAGGTAGTTGGGGATACCCAAGAACTGACAAGCATCTTGAAGGAGTCTTCTGTGCCACCCTGCCCATTTGGGAAACAAGCTTTCTTCAGGACAATAACTGCAAGGGCACCTTCACAGACCCCTAAAGACTGCTTTGCTTCTCTGGGTTAGAGAAATAACATCACTCTTACTTCACTGGGTTTTTTTTCGTTTTGAGAGAGACAGATGTGGAAGGTGTTTCTTCCTTTCCTGTCTTGTAGAGAAAGACCGTTTTCTCTTCTAATCACCATTTGACAAAAAAATGGAAGAGCAAACGACCTACGTTTTTCCACTGTGATGTTCTTTGCTTCCTTTTATACCTTTCTCTCTGAAAAGCGTCCATATCCCCCTGCCCCCTATTTCCCAAGGTTTTCCTGACGATTGTGTGTTTATGTGCGGATTATGCAGGGGAAACTTGAAAGCAGCGAGAGAAGCCTGCAGGCTCTGTCGGGTATGAGGGATGGGCTGTTATCCCTCACACCTCCTTGTTGCAAATCCCATTTGGCGGTGTGCTAGTGAAAAGAAAAGCTGCCCTTTGCAAGCGTTTGGATCAGTAAGGGGAGAAAAGAGCCTGTTGTCAGGGTTGGTTTTAGCAACAGAAGGGACTGACTTTGCTCCCACGCCAGGCAGCTCCCTCCTCTGGCTGGTGAGAGCCTTCCAGAGAGCCCTCGCTGCTGCTTTGTCCTGCTCCGGGCTTGGCTTTCCTACCCACAGCATCTTTCGTGCCAGGGAAAGGGCCTGGGCTGGGCGCCCTGCTCCCACCCTTGGTGCTGCTGCCCGGTGAGGCAGGAGCTGTGGGAGCGCAAGGTCTCAGCAGAGGCAGCCGGACCCAGGCTGAAAACCTGAATGCTGCAGGGAAGGAAACAGGCAGCTATCCTCTACTGTGAAAAAATCTCCCTGTTGGGTCCCATCCTGCCTCTGCCAGCATCAGTGGGAGCTTGGCCTTTGATTTGGATGAGCCTACAATTTTCTGAGCTCCTTCTATTAAGTTCAGGCTAGTTAGGAATAGTCCGATCCATTGTAATAGTCTGTCCCTGCTCACGGACTACGCAGGAGCAGGTTTCTCCTTGTACAGGCTTGTGATTTACAACTCTTCAAGGCGACTTAGTACCAGTGCTCTTTAGCAAATTAATTTTTTTTCCACAAGCTAGTCTCTAAGGGCATTTACTACTTGCTATTCACGCCACACGGTTGGTCACTGAATCCCAAGGTATTGTCCCTGTTCCAGGACCGGCCCCACCTCAGCTCTATAAACCGGAACCCCCTCTCTGCTCGCAGATTGTCCACAAACATATTGGATTGTTCCTTGGATCCATTGTGCTCACCAGGAAAAAAAAACAAAAGGGAGATTTCCAAAACAGCTGCAGAACTGCTTCCGATACAAAGGCTCTCACGGGCACGCGGTCATGCCAGTGCATTTTATTTCCTACAAGCACTCTGCGGAATAAAAAACTGGTGTACCTGGGCACCAGCAAATAATATATATAAAAATCACTAATAAATATAATAATAATATAAAATAAATAAATATAAAATAAAAGAGAAGGCAAATAGCAAAAAAGCTAACAAGGAGGCTGATTCCTAGGACTGAAGTGAAAGCTTTTCTGTAACATTCACCTTGCTGACATAGGAGTAGTGCTAGAAACCAAACCTCCTTCCCAGCCAGCACAAACGGTTTAATAATATGTTACGTAGACTTCCTGAAATAGCTGCCCCCTGATTCCTCAGCCGTGCTCGGGGAGGAGGTGGGAGGGAGTACATACGGATGGTAAATGCCACCACAGGCTCCCCTACGCAGGCACCCCCATCGATGCCAATTTTTGATCCAGCAGCACAGGGCGGATTAGCAGCGGAAGATTAATTCCTTCCTGTCATCTCCCCGGGGAGGTTAAATGATCTCAGGAGCAATTTCTCTTGCTAGGAACACTGTAATCCCGAAGCAGACTGCTAACCGCTACAGTTTATGTGGGGCTGTAATGATGGCAAGGAGGTTCCAAGTTTGGAGGAGGGTCATCGGCCAAAGAGATGTTTATTTAATTAAATGGAGATTTCTTGCAACCCTTCTCTTGTGTGAAACCTGTAGCTCGGAGGAACTGTTTGAGTCATTTTTAAAACGTCTGAAGGAGAAAAACCTTCATTAACTAAAAAGGGAGTCCTACCGAGTATGAGCAGTTAAACATGGTCCATGGACTTGGTCTTAGCCATGCATGCTACCCATCTGCATCCTTGCCCCACTTACCCAGTACAGCTACTTGAAAACGAAACTCTGGTTTAAACTTTTTGGCTCGGTCGTACAGTCTCTCTGCACCCACAGCTTCCCGTCAGTATGCTCCTCTGTAGCCTGTCACGCCAAACTGCTCTGAGCCTGGTCCCCAACCCGTGCTAGAAGGTGGCCCAGAGGAGAGCAGAGCAGCTGAGACTTGCAGGCAGCTGTGTGACACCTCTGCTCCTGTTCTCCCTTACTCTCAACGCAGGAGGCTGCCTCACCGGTGGGAAGAAGACGTGAGAGTATTCTCAACTGCAGAACCAGGGACAATAGTTAAAAGTTCATCACGGCACTGTCCTGTCTGCCTTCAGATGATGAGGTGCCCTTTTCTCCAGGCCACTTCTGCACGGCAAGGAGCATGCCCTCACATCATTTCTGCAGCGCAGTGAGTACACGTGGGGCTTCCCTGCCCCAGAGCACGCACTCGCAGACAAAAATAAAATGCCGACCAAGAAGTGAACAGTAAGGAAGAGCTGAAGAGAGATGAGATGAGGGGAAGGCTTCTGGTAATCATGGGTTTGAAAGGGAGTCTCAAATAGAGACGGTTCTTGGCAGCAGGAAACAGAAGACAGCTCTAAGTGGGGAGAGCCACGTGAGTGACATACAAATGGGAGCGTGGGAGCAGCCAGCCCCTGCGGCTGGAGCAGCACTGGGAAGGGGAGGGGGAGCCGCAGGAAGGGCAAGCGGAGCCATGGGTGGACTTCGGATACGCCTGGCGCTGGAGGAAAGAAAGAAGAAGGTGAACTGGGGTCTGTGGGCACTTACATCGTGAGATGTACCGGTGTGTGGATCTACAGCACGTCAGCCGGTCTAGTACAACGCCTGTGTGCCTGCTTTCACCTTCGAGATGTGCGAAGCAGGGCTGGCAGAGACACGGGGTGCAAATTACCCCGACGCAGCTGACGCTCGGTAGCTCTTTACCCCCCCCCCCCAACAACCTGTCCCTCTGTTGGAGTTCTTATTCAAGGGCCCAGCTTCAATTTCAACCTGGCTTGTAGGGGTTTCATGTGCACTTGCGAATTACTGGCTACTTAAGACTTGTCCCTACACAGAATTTGTATCACTTTAATTTAAATCAGATGAAAAAAACAGTGGGAACCCCTCTGTAGGTACAGCATTCAAGTAGATCCCAAGGGTTTATTTTGCCCCGTATGTTTTCAGGTATAGCACAAACTTGTATACACACTTCAACCTTTATGTGCCTATTTGTAGAAATGGACTGTTCTTACTGAACCGCCTCACCATCCTGCATTTGGAGGAATTGTGGCAGGGAACATCAGAACAATAAGGATGGAGGAGGGGGAGGCAGGCAAGGATATTTTGAAGTGAAAAGCAGAATGAGAGATGGGATGGGGATTACCGAGATGAAAAGCAGACCATTAAAACCAGGGGTCTGATCCTGCTCCCTGCTAGGAATTAATAGCAGTAGTTACAGGTATGTGAGGGTATGGAATTGCATCTGCATTGCAAAGGATGAATTTGGGGATAATAACCAGCAGCAAAGGCAAGAACTCAGAGGGCTTCTTTGCTGACCGTGTCTTCAGTTCCAGTCACTTTATGTGCTAATCCAGTCAAATAGATGCTTAGCTGTAAGCACGTGAACAGTTTCACTGATTGCAAAGGCACTACTCAGTTGTTTTAAAGGTAAGCATAAGCTTGAGTGCTTTGCTTGTTTCATCAGGCTTTCTAAGAGCTGGGTACAGAGCCTTTAAATCAGCACCTTAAACGATACCCCAACACTGAAATGCAGTCACTGAGAATTAGAATAGAGGGAAATCAGAGACATACAGGATAGAACATTTTTAAATAAATTGAATAGGCTGAAGGTGAACTCCCTGTGTATTAACAGTTTATTGCAATGGTTTATGTGTGGATTGCTCCTGTAAAGTTGCAAGATTGCTGCTATTCTCTTAAGGTAACAAATCACTAGTGGCACCCAGTGGCTAGAAGGGTTAATAAAAAATTTACCTTTGTCCCTCATGATTCCCCTCACACAAAAGTTAGCGTTTAAATGCAAACACCACTGTCTTGGTATTACACGTATTAAATCCAGACATTGCTATTCTTGAGTGAGGTTTCAGCTGGAACGTATCTGCTGAGTAATGATTGCAATTTTTGTTCACAGAGGCATTTAGCCTGCAAGGTAAAATGCTTAGGCTTCTAGTACAGCACACGGCAGGCTACAAACCCACTGCATTTTGGCGCAGTTGTGGGATAGTTAATGCTTATTTATTCTGTGAGAGCACTAAACCTGCACAAATGAAAATTATGCCTGTTGTAAGAGTTCCAGGACTTTCCTCCGGAGAACACTTTCCAAAATTTGCTGACTTTCAGTACTTATGGAATTTCAAGAGCCAAGTGATCCATAAGAAAGTTAAAACCCAGCTAGTAAATGAAACGAGCAATTAACCAAACTGATGAGAGGGAACGCCAAAACTCCATAGCCATGGTTTCTGGATCTTTAGCCTCTAGTTGGTGCATATATAATGAAAAAATGTGTCTTCTAAAAGACAAGTAAAAATGACCTAGTTTATTACTGAACGATACATTAAATTGGCTTAAAGTACATGCCTGATCCTGCAGGCTGCAGGATTTCAGTAGGATGAATCGTGTGACTTGAGTTTGTAGGGTTTTATGCGTTACAAGGTCAGGGTGCAGGCAGAGGCAGAGGTTTGTTATCCCCATTCACTCCACGGGCCGTGCCAAGGCAAAGCCCCTTCACACCAAGTTGTGCCCCTCTGCCACCCTCTCCTCCAGCCGGTGGCTCGCAGCACGTCAGAGCCACCTCGTCCCTACCTGGCGCTTCTGCTGTCAGGCTGATGACAATTTCTATCAAAACTCACAGCTCTATTCGTACACCATTTTCTACTCCCCCATCTCCCTGCCTGTCAAAAGCTGGCGTGGCAAGAGAGGGAGAAGATGCTAATCTCATCCCTGCTCCGTTTTAGAGACAGGAATCCTGTGTGTGGTAGGAGGATAATGCCAGGGGCCTCAATTATTGGGTTTGCTGTGGCTCCCCACGGTGCTGCAGGAGCAGAGAGAGGCAGCGAAGCCATTTCGCCAGGGTCTTGAGGAATGGAGCGGCTGAGCAGGAATCACATACTCATACCCTCCAAGCCCCCCCGTGGCATCCGAATAAGGGCCGTGGGGTGGAATAACAGGCCACGGCCAGGACATTGCTGCAACCTTGTTGTCCCCAGCTGCCAGAGCAGGCTTTTGGGGCTGAGTGTCGGTGCGCCCAAGCCCGAGCGGTCCCGCAGCAGCCACTTTTCAGAAGTCAGCTGCCAAACACGAGATGGAAAGCGATGCTCCCTTTCTTCTGACACCAGACAGGTGGTTTCTGTTGGGGTCTCCTGGGCCAGTAACAGCTGGTTTTGCCTGTGGTGTGATGTTGTGTGGGCTGCTACGGCTTCGGGGAAGCACGGATTTAATTACCCGTGCTCTCCATGTAGGACACCTCTGGAAAGTTTTACTTGCAGTATTCAGACCTCACTGGACCAGGAGTAATAGGCTAGTAGCAGTCTTCATTTCTGTTTCAGCCATTTTGTACGTTGCCTGCCATCACAAGGACCTAGACCACCAGTCATGCCCTTTCCAGCTCCTTTATACAGACTATAACATTTATGGCTGCAGGTCATTTACTACACTTTGTGATGGGTTGTAGGGAAGTGTTGGTGACCCATATGTGTGGGGTAGATGTTTTGCAGATCCTTCATATGTCTCTATTCCTGGCTTTTCCAATACTGTAGAAATGTAAGTCTTTGGGCAAGAACCTCCTGACCATCAAGGTCAGATCTCTGCAATCACAGGTGTTATCTGTCTTTCCCTAATGTAAGTTGACTTCTCCTTGCAGAAACTGGATAACCTTTCTGTGCCTCAGTGTCCCTGCCCATAAAATAGGTACGTCATCAGATGGGAGTTTGGTAATGGGAGGGCAGTGCTGTGCGATTACACTGCTTGCCAAGCCCTTTGCGATCCTCCACTGGGACGTACCAGGAAAGTGCACGTTAGCTTTTAAAACTTACATACCCTTCCAAATGGTCTCCTTGAAAAGTTTTTACATTACCGTCATCGCTCTCATCTCTCAGCACATTCCTTAACTGAACTGTGTGGCGTTGCCTTCATTCATCCCCTCGCCCCCCCCCCTTCCCTGCCTTCTCCCAAGGCGGGTGTGAAGTGTGTGTGCAGCAGAGTGCTCTGCCATGGTTCATTGATTTCTCTTGTTTGTTGCTTTCTTTTCTTTCTCCCCAAAGAAAGAAGAGAGTGGAAATGCAATAGGTGATGTAAAATTTGCAAGCCAAAGAGAGCATACATTCATTCTCATGTGTGCTGCTTAACAGGAGGCTGAAAACTGTTTGCTGGCTCTTCTTGTCCGTGCAAGAAGAGCTCCTCGCCTGGCTGGTGAGTACGGAGTTTAGCCCATGTGGGCATACCGGTATAACAGGGTTCAAATGTCCTTTCTGGCATGTCAGCACGTCCTACCTCAGCCTCAATTATATACTTTCCAGCTTTTCATTAAGAAGTCACAGTTCTGTGTGATGTCTCGTGTTTGGAGGTGGCTACAAAAACCTGTCGGGCACTGGCTGCTTTCTTAATACAGTAATCAAACGCAGAAGTGCTAAACCATTAATTCTAGAGAGAAACATTTTTTGTTTTTTTTCTTTTTTTTTTTTTCTTTTTAAGCCCCAAGAGTATAAGATCCAAAGAAGACTTAATACAATTATTCCTAGGGGATGGTGTTCATAAGTGTTGTGACCATCTGGGCATACAGCTGGCTAAACATAGCCTCTACTACATCTCCTCCAGGAGGGATCCTTAGAAGGGGCAGAAAAGGGCTAAGACATTACAAAAGCTGACCTCTTTTCAGTAAGAGCATCCTCCCTGTTTTGGAAGTGTTGATCGTTTGGCCTCCCCCAGCCACTGAGGCTGCTTTGTTGTGTATTTATTACTCAGATGAAGGCTGGAGCCAGAGTTCCTTGGCCCATTTATAAAGCAATTTAAATGAGACGGCCGCTCTGGGCGGCAGTGCTTGGGACCAGGCTGAGCCGCCGCAGCAGGCGTGCCAGCGGGAACTGCCCTCAGCCTTCGGAGCGGGGATTTACGGTTCACAGGCAGTTCAAGCACGGCTCCCACTCTGGGATTATCTACGTGGCCAGCGACGGGGCATGCGAGACAGGCTGCTGGGCAGTCCTGAATCCCACAGCCAGGGAGGGCGGCTGCTGGCACCAGGCTCCTGCGTGCCCAGGGACCTTGTTGCCCATGCAGCAAGGGAGCTCCGGGACACGGGAGGTCCCGCTTCGTCTCCCCAGCCCTCGGCTCTCCCCGCTCCATCCCTGGTGGCTGTTGGCTCTCGGGAGCTGCCGCTGCGTGCTGACAGGGCTGACCGGCCCCCCGCAGCCCCGGCGGGGAGGGAGCGCCGTTTCGGAAGAGGACCGTGGTTTGGTAGCCAAGCGGCGTGAAGGGACTTGCAACCTCCTCGATGCTGCTGCTCTCCTGCTAGAGACAACCAGGCGATGCCAGCTTTTCGGGCGGCCGCCTCTAACCCCGGGGTTTCACCGCTGCAGCACGCAGCGGCGCAGGTGGGGCAGAAGCCCCGACGGGACCGGTGCTGGCCGTCCTCCCCGCTGTCCCAGCCGGTCCCAGCCCCAGGACCAGGCAGCCGTTCCATCCCATCCATCGCCACACCTCAGCTGCGGTGTTTCGGCACGGGGCCTTCGGCCTCTGGCTGCGGCTGCCTGAGGAATGGCTGTATTCCAGCAAATCCCACAGCCTGCCAGGCCTCACCGCCAGCTCGATACAGCCCTGGGGGGAAGTATAACTTGAGCCATAAACAAGTTAGTGAGGAACTAAGGGATATGTGCACGGACCATCGGTGGGTCTAAATCATCCGCTGAGAATAATTTACACCACAGAAAGATTGACATATATGTTCAAGCCAGGAAAGCCCAATTATTAAAAAAAAAAAAAAAAAAATCCAATCTGTTCCCGCTTACAGAAACACCTTTCTTATCAGGGCAATCCTTCAAAATCTAGCAATCACCAGCAAAGCCCAAATTCACTATCGATCCACCTTCAGCTCTCACATACCTTCTACACCGACATCATGCTGCCTTCAAAGCCCCCTGACCGTCTCTTCCCCAGCCTTGCTTCCAGCACCTGCAGCCTGGCGTGAAACCCAACCTCCCCTTCACTCCGATCTCCACCGGCACGGCCACGCAGGCAGCCTCCTGGCACGCCGGGCTGCAGCGGTATGCTCGCTGTGTTTTTCCCAGGTAGGAGTTTAGGACATTTCACAGCTTTCCAATGCAATTAAAAAGCACTGGGCGGGCACCTTGTGTGCTGTAATATGTCTAAACAGAGAGGGACTAGGTCTTACAGATAACGTATCAGAAAATAAGACCTGCTGTGTCAGGTCAGATCAAAGATCCATCTGAATTGGTCAGGCAGTTGGACTAGATGATCATGGTAGGTCTCTTCCAACTGAGATTTTCTATTATATTGTACTTTATTGTATTGTACTGTGTTGTATTCTATTCTATTCTACTCTATTCTATTCCGTTCTGTTCTGTTCTGTTCTGTTCTATTCTATTCTGTCCCATCATCTTGCCTCCCTCAGCAGCTGGCCACAGCTGCACAGGGAGGAGTACAAGCACAGGACACGCACACAGTGATCGCACTCAGAAATACCTGCTCTGCCTCAGCAAACTGGCTCAACAGCTCCTGCCTTACAGGTATTGTCTTGGCATATCTGGCTTTCGGCTACAGAAGAGAGGTGTCGTGGCAAATGGAGGATAAGGGTCAGGGACTGTTACGGAAGAAAAAGGTCATATTTATCTTAAACAAAAGAGCCCAGTGGTAGCCAAACTCACCTCCACTGCAGAGGCCACTGCTAAGGACGCCAGCCCCGCGGTGCTGCCAGAGCAGTGAGCCATGGTTACACATCAGAGTCCTGCTTTCCTGGCCGTGCTGCCACACCCCTGGGTTTTGGGGCATTTAGGCCACGATTGGTTTCGGAAGCACTCCATACCTTGGCTCCATGTGCAGAAGGTGGCTTTCGTATCCTTTTGCAATAAAGCCTGGTTATTCTCACCATTCATTAGAGTCCTCTTTCCTCCTTCCTCCTTCTTCTTCCTTTTCCCTTCTTCTTCCTTTTCCCCTCCCTGCCCTGCCCTGCCAAACACTATGTCAATAGAGTCACTAGGCTCACACAATTAACTTGCAAACTTTAAGCCAGAAAATGCAAGAGTTAAGGCCCTAGGACAATGTTATCTTGGCCACGGGCACACCTGTAGTGCTTTCTTATTTACACCTTTTGGGTCTGAAGGTCTCCAGACCAGCCAGACTGCCTGAGCATCCCTCTGAGCTCCTGCACAAGGCAGGGCAGAGCGCAGCACCCCACCAGTGCTGTTTGCCTTTAAGAACACACATTTCTGTTGATATCGGTAACAGAAAAGAAATACAACACCCGAATCGATGTTTCTTTCATTTTATATACAGCCTAACCTTTTAAAACTATGCCATCTCAAAATTTCAATTTAGGGCCTTTATTTTGTTGCTTGTTTGTTTGTGCTAGAGGGAGAGAAGGAGGGCAAAAATCCCCCTTTTTTTTTCTTGAGGAGGGTTACTGGGGGAGCAGCTGAATGCTGCCCTGGGGGTCCTACCTGGCAGGCAGTGGCCTGGGGAAGTGTCGTCCTCCCCTCATACCCCTCAGCTCTCCTGTTTGTCTGGGAACACCTCTCAGCAGCATTGGGTCAGCAGGGCAATGGCATCCCTGTCTGCAATGGAACAGCTCAATTCCTCTCATGGAATAAGACAAAACCCCTCCCCACATTTTTTTCTTATTAAAAAGAAGGAAGGAAAAAGCTTCAAGCTCCGAGAATATTTACAAATAGTGCTGACAGACCCTAACATAAAGGTGGTTTTTTTTTTCTTCTGCATACCTTTTTTTTTCCCCTTCTCTGGGAAGGAAATAGTCTTATTTGCTTTTTTTCCCTTCCCTTCCCCTGAGGCAGAGAGGACCAGAGAGAGTTACAGAAGTTTCTTGCTTTGTTTTGCTGAGAGACTTGCAATGCCTCCCAGGTAAATTGTCTCATCATCAGTCAGGCTGAGCAGAGGAGTTTGTTATTAGCACAAAAATGTGGGGAAAGTAATTTTTCATTTTTACTGAACCTAGAAGTGGTTGAACAAGATCTCTTCATATTTTTCCTTTCAAACTTTGCTGAAACACAATGTTTAAACGCCAGCATAAAAGTGCCATGCTGAAGAAAGTTAGGCACGCTGGAAAAGAATAGCTGTAATGGAAATGGCAGCCTGAACAGTCGTGACAAGTAGGATAAATCTTCTAGTCTGCGGATGATTTGTTAAGCATTTCGCAAATATATATACATATTGCAGATATATGTTATGTGTGCGTGTGTATGTATAATCAATAAAGTGTGTGTACGACAGATGGACGGATTAGACAGATAATTATGTGATTGCGGGTCTCCCGTTATATTTATGTTCACCCATTAAAGCCACTTGTGAGTTATCCCTCCTCTCCTTGCTCCTGGAGATAAAGGTCATTAATGCCATCAGCCGTCAGGTATGCTTCACGCCCAGCACAGCCACAGAGGCAGCAAGCCGGAGATCCCGACGCCTGCTTTGGCAGCACGGCGCACCTCAGTCTCCTTCATTTTTGAGGAAAATGTAAGCTGGGAAAAAAAAGCCCAATTTTTTTCACTGCCCGCTGCAGCGGCCTGAGGTGGGATAGTTGTTAGTGGTGCTATTTGTGAGGAAGCAGAAAAGCCTCACCCAGAGGGTGACCTTGCGTAGAGGGGAGGGATGCCCACCCGCTCCGGGTGGGTTGAAGGCTCGGCTGGGCTGTGCCGGTGGGTACGGAGCCGCGGCGGATGCCAGGAGCCGCTCGGACTCTGCTGATGGCCTCAGCCCGACAAACGCTGGAGGGTCCTTGATGGACTCAGCTGGAAAACCCGACCTCTGGGTGACGGGAGGAGAGCCGGGATGGAGCAGGCACAAGAAACCCCCCGCGACGTGTCAGCCAGCTGCCCACCGCCTGGCAGGGGGCCGGCAGCCTTCCCCCGTCCCGGCCGCCCGCCAGCCTCCTTGGAGCCCGGCAGACTCACCGGGAAGAGGATTTCGGTCCACACCCATTTAGTCACCAGCGTCTGACTTGGAAGTCTCTGACTAATTAGGGGTTGGATGTAACGTAACCCAGATATAGGTTGCATTCCTGCCACCCCAGCCTTTCCCCGCACAAATACCTCGAGTCCACGCAGCAGGGTGAGGGTCCAGCAGAGAGGGGGACAAGCCACATCTGGGTCTAAGCCAGGATTGCAGACAATATCCTGGCCCCTACCTACACCAGCTGGCCGCATTGCTGCAGCCACCTACCCCTACACGGCTCACCTGGGACACAGGGGATGGAGGGGAAGCCCTCCCTGTCTCCAGGGCCAGTGTCACCAGCTCCCTGCCACCAGCTCCCTGCCACCAGCCCCCTGCCCCTGGCAGCGCAGACCTTTCTGGGCAGGCACAGTGCACTAAGAAAGAGTGGAAAGGGATCAGTAAGCCTCAGCAGTGCACTGATCCCTTGGGGTCACTCTAAACAGCCCCATCTAACACTTCGTTTTGATTCTTTAAAGCCATTTCTGGATCTGGCTCAGCCCCTGCCTGACCTCAGATTAAGGGAAGCAGAAATGGGGCACAGAGCAATGTTTTCTGAATTCTAGAAAGGACCTTACTTCTGAAAAAAACCCCACCAGTCGTGGACCATCTTTTTTCCTATTTTGCCAACAGAGAGAGTGAGAAGGATAACTCCAGTACTCAGCACTGCAGTAAATGAACTGGTGAGGTGGGTCCTGGCCCCCTACCTCCAACCCAAAGTCTCCAGTGGAGTTGCCTTGCTGGAATGGAAGTCAGCATTTTAGATGTAGACTAGACTTTAGATTTCTAGTTAATAGGTTTTGAGTTCAAATATTGAAAATAAAATATGTGACCTTGGGCTCACATCCTGCTATACCACCAGCGGGAAGAGATGGATTTGGGAACCAGCAGTTGCTTTCATGGCCGTGGTCCTATGAATCCATGTGCAACAGATGAAACAACATTGGCCAAAGTCATTTTACCTCCTGCCTCTCTGCAAGCTGCAGCTCAGCTGGGCCCATGGGTATACCCCCCTGCATCCCACCCCCCAAAGAAAATACAAAGATCGGTGATTTCTCTGCCCATGGTCTGTTGATGGACACAAATGACCAGTTTAGCACTTTCATTTCCACACTGGGAATAGGGGGATTAAAATGCCACTATCTCCTGATTGTAATGCTTTTTATGCAAGCCCTAGGTAAATACTACGCTAGTCAACAAACCACTGTTAATAAAAATTGCTAATTAAATGAGGGCCAGTGGCTTGCTTTATTGACATAAGTATTTATAGGCTTTTTCTGCTTTCTTGTATTTTCCAAGGCTCTGTATGGTTTGCATTTGCTTTTGCTCTCTGCTCCTGCTTGTCCTTCTAATTATTTCTTTATAGGGGTTTTTTGTTGTTGTTTTAACCACCCTGAGTCAGACATAAGGATCTGCCTTATATCAAGCCTGTTCTTTTCTCGAAAGAACTTCTCTAACACAATACAACACAACATTTTGGAGTTTATAAGGAATACCATATATTTCTTAGATCTAGCTTTTGCAGTGTGTTGCTAGCCAAGATAGCTTGTACTTTGGGATAAGCTTTCTTTGGGATAACTTTGGCTTTTTAGTACGCATTTGTCTACCTCCTCAAGAAATGGGACCTTAAACCCTGAGTGAAAGGAATTTTTATTCAGTTGAGCTTATCTGTGTTAATTCAGGATGTGCAGTTGACTACCAGATAAAGGCAGGCACCCAAACTGCAGCTCAGCAAGGGACTCCAATGTATTCAGTCATCCTTCTGCCGAACATGCAGACCATCATTCTTTAATTATTAGCATGTGCTATGAATTCTGTGCAAACCCAGCCTGGACACGGCACGCAGGACTGAAATGGCACACAAAAGCAGAAGGATGACGATGTCAAGTAGGAGTGCCACACTGCTTTATCCCTCAGAAGACTCCTGTGTGATAGTGAGGTCTGAGCATCACGTCAGCAGAAGAAGATTCCTTGGCAGAACATACCCCAAGGACGTGACACTGCTGCCGGTTGCCGTGGAAGCTAGACTTGCACTAAATCAACTTCTTCAGGTGTCCCATATGCTGCTATGTGCTATCCAGCCTGCCTTTCTGCTCAGATACGCTGAGAGGCTGACACGTCCCGTGGCTTCTGCCTGGGCAAGGTTTTATTCTAGAAGGCACCAAAGCCTGTTACCACCTTCACATCATGGCCCTTTGTGGACTACAAATGGGAAACCCAACTTGTCATCAGATGTGCTTTGCAGACTGATCTTGAGTAAGCACTGGACAGGAATATAGCGATATCATTGAGCCAACACTGTTGAGAACGTAAACAAAATTGAATGGAAGTGAATATGATGTAGAGCTTGTGTCCTTGAAAGCTAATTTAAGCTCTCTTGGTTCTGGCTAAGTTTTAAACATTTCTGGTGGGATGAGGGAGACAAGCAGCTGCAATACAAAAGATAAGGGCTGGAGCCTGATTAATATTGGTGTTTTGAAGGAAGAGTTTTCACAGCCCATCTGGAAGTGATTTATCCCCACTCGGAGATACTACCAAACACAGAGCCATTCCAGAAACGAGCAGCCCCCAAAATGATAGTCCTCAAACTGTGGTGAAGAGAGGGGCAAGTGCTAACGATGCTCTGAAATAATCACTCCAGTCAGCAGGTGAATAACAAGAAAGCCAGTTAATTAAACATAGCAGGAACTGCAATTCTGACTTTATTCTTAAAAATAAATAACAATAAAAGGGCATTAAAAAGAGGTAAACAGCATCTGAGTGCTAGGCAGAAAGTCTGGCACACTCCAAAACATTGCAGAGCATCTTTCAGTCCCAAGGGAGATCGCGGGTTTGAACACATGAAGAACTTACTGCTGGGTAACGAATTATCAGGTGTCTGCTGATCCATGGCGACTATCCCTACTGATTCGCACAGTGGCATGTGTGGGATAATTTGAGATCTCTGCATCCTCCATGGAAGATGAGAGAGGTCTATGCTAATATGAACAACCTTACATTTTCTGCAGCCTAAGAGTAGTCATGCAGACAGTTGTCTTCTACCAGTTGGCTGGTGGCAACTGGTTCTCCTGTTGTTTCTTGTTTCTGTGGCTGAGCCTGGATGAGCATGTCATTGCCTGTGTTTTGGCCATCTAGGCTTTTGTTACTGCGATGCAATTCTTTCCACCGTCCCCAGGTAACCAAGCCAGTGAGCCCGGTGTTGATCCCCAATAACGGGACTGTTCCTGTACAGAGCGTAAAGGGATAAGCAGACTGTCCAGTGGTGAGAAGTGATTAGGGACCTTCTGATAAATAACCACCATGGTTTTGACATCACTATGGCATCCTTCTAAAATGTAGGTCCCATGTGGCTGCTGATTCACCTTCTATCTAAGGCTCCACTTGGTCTGTAGGGCCTGAGCACATCTCTTTATTGGAAACAAGGCGAGAAGAACAGTTGTTATACAAATGGGAGCTGCATAAAACTAACATGAATTTAGATTTCATTACAAACATGGAACCTGGTAAAGATTAATTGAAACATTTGCCAAGGGCCAATCTAAAGTCCAATGAAATCAAAGGGCGACTTTAACTTTAACGGTCTTGGGGTCAGGTTGTAAGGCAAATTGGTCAAGCTTCAGGGTCCCTAGGTCAATGGATATATATATTTTTTGAAATCAAAACCATGCCACACTATTAGTTTAAAAGACATTTCAGCCATCAGCCATAGAAATCACTTGGTACCAGTTCAACAGGAACTGGATCAGCTCCTGCAAACCATGGAGCACAGCCTGTAACTCCTGGCTCCTTGGGTGTTCTTATCACCCTGGTGGAAAATGACTGTCTCTCTGGCAGGGGGGTAAGGGAGAAGCCAGGCATCATGTACTGATGGGTCTGAGAGTCCCAGACCTCACCTGGGGTGACCCATAGCAGGGCACGCTCAAGAGGCAGCCCTCATGGATGGAGGTCTCCACCGGAGAAGGCGGCTGCCTGAAGACCTACAGGGCACAACACAAAGCCGGTCATCTCTTCCTCTATGGATTTGCTTGAGGGAATGGGTGGGTGGGTTGTTTATCTTGTGGGGAGGAGCTTTTTCCTTTTGACTCTTGGGAAGAAAGGAACTGCATTGTGTCTGTTTACTGAAAGTCCGATGTGTTCCCCGAGACATGAAGATAAGGCACATCCTTATAAATCAGGGTGGAGAAAAAATAAAAACAGAAAGAAATGGGCTGGGACAGCTGCAGAGACTGTGTGTGTGTGCGCTCAGCCAGCAAGGGGAATGACACTGATACTGTTTCAAAGGAAGGTCATCGCATAGACCATAAATCTCAAACACTTAGAATTTGCTTCATCTGTCTTCGTTAACTCTTTTTTATAAGAAGTTCAGCAACTATCGGAAAATTTTGAAATGATTATTTATTTATGTGGCCCTGCAGCTGTTCATGGCTAGTGATTTAAAGTTTGATGCATCCAAACACAGCACGACCGACCTGAGCCGGCCGGTGAAGGACCTGTCCTTAGCAGGGCTGTCAGTGCCTGCAGCGGTCGCATGAGCAAGGGCCGGGGTGCCCAGGCGAATGGTAATGGCACGTGCAATATGAATGCCCAGGAGCAGCACTGGTGTGAACGTTCCCTTTGCCTGGGCGCAGGCAGGCAGAGAAGGAGGAGAGCCTGCTGGGAGGGAGCAGACCTTTGCCATGGACTTACACCCACCCCCAGGCCTCCACTTTTGGGTGCTCTGGGGGAAATGGACATCTGCTTTGAGGTGGTGGAGCCATTCTTATGTCTGCTGCTGGTCTAATTTTGTCGCTTTGACTCTTTGGGCCCATGAGGTTTTGCTGAGCACCAGACATGGTTCATGAGTCAAGTTCTCCAAAACAATTTTGCTCAGAGAAGAGGGGGAGGGGAGAGTTTTCTCTAATTGATCATAATTAATGTAATTAGTACTTCGCAGTTTTTCCTATCCATGTCTCTTTACCTTCGAGACCTTCATTGATCTTAACACTTATTGCCATTCTTAATTACTTTCAGTGAGCCCACAGCAAAGAACAGATACGTCATTCTCTCCTGTGATCAGCTGCGTGAAAATATTAGAAAGAGACAAACTGACCAGACTGAGCATTTAGTCAAATTCCAGCTCTGCCACTAACTTGCATGATGGTCATGGCAAGTTGTTTCACTTTGCTCTGCGCTCTTTTATTCATATAGAAAATGGAAATAGCAAACTGATCCATATTAAAGGTCTACTCCAGGCCCAACTAAGATAATAGAGGCTTGGCTTTGCTTGGTAAGTCTTTTTGGAAATTTAAGCCTTATTGTTTTGAAAAATCCCTGTTAATCACACAAGGACAATCTATTGTGTTGTTTAAATAAGCAAACTAAACCGAGGAAAATAACTGCAGCCTTCTCAACAACTGAGAAGTAAATTCTGCAGGCCCATGTTTGTAACATGCAGTGCATCCTGATCTCGGCACGCTTTCCACCACTGCCTCAGTTTCCACCAGAGCACTAAACCACTTCCTTCAGAAAGTCCAGATCCACCAGAGGTCAGAGAGGACCTTGATTTAGAAGAAGTTTAGTTTGCAGTCCAAGAGCTCCTTCCCAAGCACTTGTATAAGCCCTTGCTAGCTAACTAGGAGGATTAATGACCAATTCCATCTTCTGCTACCAACCACCGACTGTCATGCTTGATCGCCTCTGTTTCCAAGACCAAGGGGCTAGAGACATCTAATGGCAACTGCACGCATAGCAGAGCATCTTCTCCCACTGTAGCAGGCTGTCCTGCAAGATACGGGTTCCAACATTTAACTCCTTCAGTACCTCAGAAGCGTATGTGCTCAAGACTAATGAAATGACAACGGCTGTGTGGGTGTATGACATCATGGCATTCCACGAGAAGGAAAAATAAGTGATGCAGATAGCTCCGGGGCAGAAAATGGACAGTAGGCAGTGAACGCATTCAAAATTCGTTCAGGTGCCCGCTTGTCGCTGGGGTCCATCTTGGCTCTGGTCTCCTCTTCCTTGAAGGGTGGAAGAAGGATTTAATACAGGAGAGGTGCATGAATGAGGTATTATAGTGTTCTTGGCGGTATCCTCACACTGGAAAAACACCACACTGAACAAAACATACAGCCTTCAATGAAAGAGAAGGGGAATGAAAGAACAAAGCCCTGGAGATTAAGGAAGGGAAAATAGACTAGGGTGAACGGACAAATGCCCTTCATTCTGCCTTCAGGGTGCTCCGTGCCCTGACTGAAATGGGGACATGACATGAAAGCTGCAAAGTCATGAGCGTACGCTCAGGAAACGTAATATTTCCTAACTGTCTTTACTGAATGGAGAGAAATAGGGGCTGTTGAGTAATTCAAGTAAAATGAACAATAACAAGTATACCTTCAAGAAGATGCTTGGTAGCTGGGTGGTTTATGGCCCTGCCTGGGAGAATCCCTCAGGAATGACACAGTTGATGACTCAGGCAGCATAAGAGATTCAGCACGGGATTTAGAGGAGAGCCTTTGCTTAGCAAAGCCAGTGATTTATATACTGGCACAATGTATATGTCCAGAAGCCTCATTTTTGTGCAAAAAACAAACTTGCAGACAACTTCAAAACAGGCTAGATAAATAAACGGAGATCAAATAGGGACACAATTCTGAAGTACTGAAGGCCCCTACCTTTTACAAAGAAATCCCCTTATTTGTATAGACCTAAATCCTGATGTGCAGCGAGCGTGTGAAATGCCTGGGGATTTCCAGGCATGCTGCAAGTTCTTAGTTCTTCTCTGGAGATGGCCCCTTGCTGGCAGAGATGGGACCAGAGCTGCAACGGGGCACTACAGAGCCTGGGCCTGATCAGGACACTGGCCCCTTTCGCTGCAATGTTCCTGTTCATAAGACCAGAACGGCGATAGCCCATGCAGTCCCCAAGAGTGCTGCGAGACTCCCCATGGCCATTGACAGGTGAGTCACGGAGAATTTTGCTCAGCACTGGAAACTACTCCTGTCTGTCCCTTCCCCTGCCAGGGCCGCTCTCATCTCAGAGACTTCAACGTGGGCAGAGACAATTCAACTCCTTCCATGAAAGAGCCAAAGACTCAAACTGACTGCCGCAGTGGAAAGCTGTGGGCAGTTACGTCGTAAACCACTGCAGCAGGAGTCACGGCGGATTGCCTGTCAGCCTCCCAAGTAATTACTGTCCTAGGGCAGTATCTGATGTGCAGCTGAAAGGCAGAGGAGCAAAGTCCAGGAGCAGCTGTGGAGTACGCTACAATTAAAACCACCAACCCCCAAACTACCCTAACCCCTGAAGTTTTTAAACTACCACTAGGGCCACCATAATCCCAGTCTGGCAGAAGCATCCAGCCATCCCATCCACCAAGGGTGGCTAAGGGGGGGGGTCCCGGGGAGCAGAGTGGGAGGGCAGCCTCCCTGCTTGGTGACGGTCACCCTCAGCCCTCCCTCACCAGCTGTGCTCCTCTGACTGCTGTGCAGCACCATCCTTTCCCTCCCTATGGGTCTAGTGGTGGTGTCCTTGCTTGCTGAGAGACCAGACTGTATGCCTGGTTTCCTCCGGAGAAGGTATTTAAGAAAGTTGTAACTGTCACAGCTAGCCATGACAGTTAAATAACTACTGCTCAGCACATCTGGATTAGCGGCGGAGTTACAGCCCAGCTCTTCCTGACACCTAACACAGAGTCTGTTCCTCTAAGGCTGGTCAGAAGCTAAGTGGCAAAAGAGTAGTGTGACAAAACACAAGAACTTATTTGGTTTTGATTTTAGCATTTGCAATGACTTACCATTGGTGATATTTTATTTCTGATATCCAGATATATGCTATCTGCAGGGAGTTTTGTGGCTCATCCAAGGCCCATTTAATTCAGTGGCTTTGTGTCAACTTCATTGAGTGCTGGATCCTACTTGGGCTGTGAATGGGTCCTTTAATAGGTACAGCTGTAAAAACATATTAGCTACTTCTCTGTAGGCCTGGTTTTTTTTCTGTAAAAAAAAAAGCAGTGTATTTGCAGAAGAATGGAGTTTCAGATCAAAGGAAGCCATTTTCCATTTCAAATTGAATTTGAGAAATAGTTATGACCTAATTAAAAAAAAAAAAGAAGAGGGAATGTTGAAATTTTGGCATATCCAAGCCATCTTGTTATTTTTTGGGGAGTGGCCTTCAGTCCATGGTGGCTCAAGGGATAAAGCACAATCTGAGTGTGGGACACTTAGGTATACAAGCCTTATCTGCTTATTTTGGAATAAAAATTATAACCAGGCTCTTCTCCCTGCCCGGCGCAGCTCCTAGCCACTAAGCAGTCCAGAGGGATGTGCTCTCCATGTCCCGGCAGGGCTATTGCACTCAACAGAAAGAGACACCTGAACATCCATTTTAACTGGAGAAAGAAAAGGACTTTATAAGTCAGTAATTAAGACACTCATTTGTTGGTCCAAGTGCTGGAGAGCTCAAACATTGACTCAGTACTCTGTAGGCTACTGTGGATAGTGCTCGTGGGGTTTGAATCAGGACACAGTCAGACAAATGGCTTTCTGCAGTGCGGGTGATCAGACTAAGGTGAAGAGAGGACAGCTTTGCCTCTATAGTTTTATGAGCAGTGCCTAAGCTAATGTCTAAGACTTGTGATCTAGTCTTTTATTTCTGATCTCCTCCATTCTTATTTAAAACACCCCCAAAGAATCTTTTGTTCTCTAAATAAGTGACTGGGTCAATCTGGAGTATTTTTCCTTCAATTTTTGAGCTCTAACACCACACTGAAAAAGTGACTTTTATAGCAAGCTGAGTCCCACATTTTCCTGCTGAGAGGTGTGCACTGTGCTTCAATACTAAGCTGTCAAATTCCATGGGACCCTACCACCCTCTGCTTACCTCTTATTGATTTTGAAGCTGGGAACTGCTGTATGAAACTGATAGGCTGACTGGGTGTTAGCTTGGGTCTTGAGGCGATTCAAGGGTAAAATGATCTAATGCGATAATATGTGAGAACTCAGCATTCAGGGTATTACCATTCTTGACTAATTGCCAGTGCCATGAAACTGGCCTTCTGTTGATCACAGCCAAGGAGAAGGCTGACATGGTATCTCAATACACACACAACTACCTAATCTGTAGCTTGCAGTAGACTTAATGACCATAAAGAAGATTTCAGAAAGAAAAAAACAAGGCAGCATCTATGAAAAAGGATAAATAATAGCTGATTCAACCAGGCTTCATTAGTGGAGAAAGATGGCTAGCCGTGGGATGAAAAGAGGCTCTGATATTTTCTTGAGCTGGAGCCCTTTTGATCTTAGGCATGTCTTGAGATTTTGGGTTGCTTTCTTAATCTTAAAATGATTTTTTAAAAAAATCCTTTTTAGAAACAGGCTGCCCCAGTCTGTACCCTGCTTCCTGCACCTGGACACCGAACAAAGATGTTACGGCTTTCAGGAAACAGCACATTTGTCAGTGTGCAGCCCCCAGCTGAACAAAGGGCTGGATTCATGAATGCAATATCAACTATGGAAATGTTCCACCCCTGCCCCTCCCCGGCTTCTGACTCAATCTGTTGAAACAAAAAATGAATTGTCATTGGATTTTGCAGCCTTTGAGGTTCCTCAGCAGATCAATACATCTTGGACATGCTGATGGCCCCTAATTTGAATGAAACTGCACAAGAATCGCAAGAATTTGAGCTTAGCTTGTGAGCTACTTCTTTGGGTTTTGTTTTTAATAAGGAGAAGTAATACAAAGCTGCTACCAAAGATGAGATGAGAGACAGTCTGTGCAGCGAGGAAAGGTAAGTGTGCAGTGAATTACAGTCAAATCTGACTTTGCTCCCACACAGCAGCACCACTTCAAAATTTCCCTTGCCCTGGAGAAGCGGGGTACCCTTTTGACAGGAACTTGGTGTTCGTTAACAGCGTTTGCTCTGCCTGACATGACATTTAGAAGCTCTAGACATGTACCACATTTATTCCACGTTGTCATATTCAGCAAAACATTTAAGCAGTTATTCAGCTTGAGGCACCTAAGTAGTCCCATTCCCACTGTCAACAACAGGACTTCTCAAATGCCTAAATTTATGCATGTGTTGAAGTACCTTGCTGAATCAGGGCTTCAAACCCTAATAGCCTGCCTAACCAGAGTGATCATTCCTGTCTTTCCCCTAGAGCCTTATAAACACCCTTGGCACGCAACATACAAAACTAATTTTAGTTAATTGGATAAAATTGTATATGTACACTCAGTGACCTCTGAGATTTTTGAAAAATTATTATGTTGGTGTCACCCTGCATACCTATTTCTACGATTAGTCACACATCCACCTATAGGAAACATGGCACTGTCATCAGATATGCTCTGTGATCTGTCCTAAAGGCTGGCACATCTCCAGCTCCGGGTGGGTTTCCTCTACAGTTGTCACACAGTGCGAAGTAGCTACCTGTGATAACTGATGAGCAGACAGACATCTTTTGCGCTGCCATTTTTAATGTGTTTCGCTACATACCCCTTTCAAAGACTAATAATTTCCGCCGGGCAAGAATACTGTCAGCCTGGCATCAGATAAGTTCTCAGGCAAAGAGCTGTACCCCGCATTGCCTATTTTATCTAATAAAGACTTTTCCATCTCTGGTCTACTGCTTATAAATTAGCCTTCATAAATTGACTTGCCAACACAGTCGGTTGGACAGAAAAAAAGTAAGATGCTGACGTATCTGCAGACTCCTTTCAGCTGACATAAGCCAACTGTTATCAAAACAAGGTAAGCAGAGGGGAAAACATTTTGGCAATTAGAAACTGAGTTTCAATTTACCATCCTCCTGCCCTTCTGGTACTGTGACAAGAAGTAATGCTTTGGTCATTCACATGCTGACCCAAGATAATGTTTTGAGGCTGGAGCTGAAATGAAGTTTGACATTAACCTTTTTTTTTCAGGAGGCGAGTAACTGCTCAACCTACCTAACCAAAAATTTCAAATGAAAACAGGGATGTGAACAGCACAGGTAGCAGCAGAAGTATCATCATCTGTCTCCTCACATGTGAGAATAGCTTTCCAAAGGTGTTTATTCCCCCTTGCTTTTGCTCCTTTCTTCGGCTAAGTTTGGTGCCACGTGGCTTGGTCCCTACTTTTGACAGAGCCACCGGCACCTTCCCACGCAGGCTGCAGCAGACGTGGCCGTGCACGGAGGCTGCCCGTGCACAGCTGGCAGGGTAAAACGGTCCCCAGATGTTTGAAGAGTACACAGTGAACATCCGCCCCTGCGGACAATATTGGCAGCAACTATCGGGAGGTGACTGGGCACGTCTGAATCTCCCCTGCGCCCGCTGCACGGCTGGGCGCAGGCAGGGCAGGAGCAGACCTTTCATCTGCACGTTTGGCAGCCTGGTGCCCACGTGCAGTTTGCATTTGCCACGTTGCCTTAGTTCAAAGGAGCATTAATACATGCTTTGCTAATGAGATAAAGCGGCCAGCTGCCTGCTGTGCTGGCTTAGGGAACGAGCACGGCTTTTACCACTCCGGCTCTCCTAGCGCTGAGCTAAGGGATGTCCGCCCCGGCACAGGCAGCCCTGCGGGGAGGTTTGCTCCTCTTCTGCCCGTTGCCCTCACCTGAGGCAAGTGGTGCTTTCCCTTTGTCAGACCATTACGTACCACAGCCCAAATTCTGCAGACACTTTGGCACACACAAGACACCCCACAGAGGAAAGCTGGCAGGGTCCTGGGAACAAAGGTGTTCATGGACATGTCTGCATAACTGGGGCCCAGAGATTTTGTAGTTTGGGAAAAATAAGCACTGGCTCCTAGCTGTGCAATAAAATACTCTCATCCTGCTATATGTATTAATCACGCTTTGATAATTGTCTCTAAAATTAAGTTTAATAACAACTAAAATGTTTCAAGAATTTCCTTGGCAGCAGAGCTTATAAAAGGTGCTACCTAGGCATGACAGAAAAGAAAATAAAATTATACCATCAAGCCTCTGGGAGAAATAACAGCTTGGATTTGTTAATTTTGGACAAAGTCTAAATTCTTCTGCTGGCACAGTTTTACACTATAGTCCTGTAATGCATCTCCTCATAATTTTATGGCAGCGATAAGAAAATTGGCTAAAAAAACGGTAGTGCCCCTTTTGGATCCTAATGAATCTTTTGAGTCTCACTTGTTTAGTTTATGAAGAAATAAAGTTAGCACGGCCATATTGCAGTCCCAGTGACAATATCTTGCGTTGGGATAATGAAAAAATCACGGCAGAGGCAGGCGGAGTGCCTCCATGGCAGAGCAGAACCAGCAGCTGCCCAACAGCCCTCAGCAAGGCATGACTCTTCCCAGCTTCTCCACGTTTTGGATAAAACAAACATGCAAACAAGGCAGAGCCCAGTCCTGAGGACCTCCCCAGGTGGCCTGAGGGGTGCTGTGGGACACGGACCATGTACGGATGACCAGGAGAGATGTGCAGGCTGATACCTGAGAGACCAGCACTTCCACAGGTGGTTGCTCCCACTGCCTTATCTCTTCCCACACTGGAAAGCCAAAGGCTGAATAAAGACCGTTTTACAGAAGCTTGTAGCCGCCTGAAAACAGATTTTAACCCTAAAATTTGATAGCTGACTTGGAACTTCTTCAGCACATAACACAGGGAGCAGAGAAAATAGAGATGTTCAGGTGAAAGTAAACAAATAGTTTTTCTTTCTTAATCATAGCATGTTTGCCAGGTATTTGACAACTGGATTGAGCCTTTAAAGTCATAACATGTTACCTGAAGATGTGGCTTGATTACAGCCTAGAAACAAATGTACAATACCAGTTTTCAAGGGGCCAATTAGATTCAGTGTTTCATGTAGCTGTTCCACGAAGGGTAAAATTATGCCAGTGTATATTGATCATTTTATTTTTTAGAAGCGATTTCTTGGTCCAATGACAGTAGCTTTCAGAGGTAAGAATGCTATCTGCAGAGACTGCCCCTCAACTTGGGGTACAGCTAAAATCCTGAAAACTGTAGTGATTTAATTACAACTATTCAAAGAGAGTGAAAGATTTTATTCAAACTTTCCGGAGATGGAAAAGAAGGGGGTAATGGAAATTCTTTTATCATCCCAACTGCAGGGGTTGTGACCGAGAGCACGCTTTCATTTACTGTCTATACAGCTGTAATTAAATCACTCCAGCTTTCAGAGTTTTAGCCATACCCCAAGTTGGGATAAAAATTCGCAGTGAAAGAGATGAGATAACACCACATGAAAGCAGTCAATACAGATAACTAGATGCAGTGGCAAGAGAGTTTACTGTCTTCCAGAGAATTAAAGAACAAAGCAGGACATAAGGCATGCTGCGCCGCGCTGGTGCTGTCGGCACGGATCCAGCCGCACCTTACAGCCACCCACAGCAACACTATCTAGAGGATCACAGTGCTACTGCTGTGTCCCACCAGCCACATCTGCTGGTTAATAAAATAGAAGCCCAATCCCATCCGTGAGCAAAACTTGAGAAAAGAGTTTGGAAAAGGTCCATTTTCCCAGGGAATCTAGAAATCTTTCTTGCTGAGTGCCCCGAAGAACCTAAGCTCATTTTAATTGAAAAAAAACCCCACTCCACAATGGCAGGAAATCAGCAAACTCAAACTGATCACATACTGCTAGTTATGGAAATAAAAAAAAAAAAAAAAAAGAGGCTAAACCTCAGAGCAGGGCTTTGCTCTAAATGAATGCACTGATCAAGACTTGTACGTGTTTGGAGACAGATTCATTGCAGCTGTTACCTGCTGTGCTCCTGGCCACGAATGCAGCCAGGCTGCTGGAGAATTTAGTGAGGTTTTGGGCAGGCTGGCAATGATAGTGGCAGTAGGAGAGGTGGCTGTCTCCTAATTCATCAGCACTTAGTCAAGCTGGCTCTGTGCATCCCGAAGAGCGGTGACCTACTCACGCTTGCATCTCCTGTTGTCATAAAGGGCAAGTGTAGGATCCTGGCCCCATCGTGCTGAACTGGTAGCCCCCCCAAAAAAAGCTGAGGTGGGCTCAGCTTTGGGTATTAGCACAGCTTTTTTCCCAGCTCGTGAATGTGGGACAGCCCTGGCTCCTCGACCTTGGCACAGTGGCAGGGTACCACAGCTCTGGTCCTCGGTGGATGTTCAAAGCTGGGGGCAGAGAATGCTGTTGTTGCTGCAACCATCCCTATAAAAGGCACCAAATGTGATGCCTCAGTATGTGGGAGAACAGAGTGAAGAGGTGATGCAGGTGTTCAGAGAGGGGGGAGCATCCTTGGAGATACAGAGTTTGGCTAGCAGTGAAATTGGCTCCGTGGTCCAAGGACAAGTAGAAGATGAGAGTACTCAGCCAGGGAAAGGATCTGTCTCAGGATACTGACACATTTTGCCTTGCTTGAGGCTAACCAGTGTTTGGTAAATATGTTGAACCCTAGCCTCCCACCCCATCCTGTGCACCTCCCTGATGTCAGGTACCTCGCAACCCTGCACATGTCCTGTTGCTGTTTTGCAACAAACCCCTCAAAATACTTAGGCAAGGAGAAAAGCACCTGAACACAATCTGTGGTAATAACAGAAAGAGTAAATGCTCCCAGCTTTATTGCATCCTTAAAGCCCCACTTGGGGAGTTCCTCCCTGGGCATTCATGTTTACCATAAATTGCTAGGGGCTGACTCTTTCAACACAAGGAGAAACACCATATAGGTAAGCTACTGCATTATGTGTAAGATATAGGATATGGCAGGGCTATGAAGCGTAGGTATATGAGAATAAAGAAAGTATCAGCATCATGTGGCCTCCAGGGAAAGGGTAGCCGTACATATGTCTCTTTACAGGGCGGCATCTTAACTGTAGTATCTGGCCCCTGGTAGAGCTGGATAGTTCTGAATCACAGGTAGCGTTGGCCTGCATCGTTTCAGATGCTTGATCCTGCTGTTCTTACTTGAGCAAAACTCCCATGGGCATTTTGCCTGATTCACAGCCTTTTGGTCAGAGCTTTTGGAGGTCGGGTTGAGAAGCAGCGGGGAAAGAAAGCCAGGGTAGCACTCTGTACCTGCTAACACACCAGACCCTCTCAGTTCTACAGCCTGGCAGAGCTTAGTATCTCCTTTGTCAAAGCGACAGTCAAACCCCTGTGATAGATCATATAATTATCGATTCTGTCCTCAGGTGATACACACAGTTTGGAAGTTTTGTGAATGCAATGTAGTAAGATAACACTTCAGGGAAAGAAAACCCAAACCTCCAAATTTCCAGTTCACTAAAATTTCAGAGGTAAACAATAAAAGTTACAGCAAAAAGATTCATGTCACTGCAAAGGCCAAAAGATTCCTCACTGCAGGTGAGATAACGGTCTCTTGTGCAGAGACCAAATACAAATTGACCCAGACAAAGACTAATTAAAAAGTGTTGCATCTGTTTGTATCCTCCATAACTAGTTTGGCTTGTAACCGTTGGAGTTAAAACTGCAAATAGTTTAATTTCTCTCTTTGTACAAAAAGCTCCCGGCTTTTCAGAGGTTCAGCTTTCTGGCCGAGATTACCCATGCTCAGAAGATAAGTGATTTTAGGGAGCTCTCCAGAGAAATGTCACTCAGATGACTTTCTCCTGATTAACTGTTCTCCAGCTAAACCAAAAAGCACAACGCTTTTCTCACCATTATGAAAGTGGTCTAATGACCTGTTTCCAACCCAGTTTCTGAAGGCTGAAACTTGGCACGAAGGCATGGGACTAGACATATGCTGCAGTTTGGGAGGTGGTGGGAATTCAGAGATATGTGACGGGAAGAAATCCCCTTCCGAGCATGTTTGCTGAGGATCACTTTCTACCCTTTCCATGGTAAAACCAGCAAAAGCGATTAGGGGAAGAAAAAAAACCTCTGTGAACTTGCATGCAGACACTTTCACATGAGCCCTTGCAAGGCTTCTGTTTTCCACCAACGTTCTGGCAAATGCAGCGATATCGCTTGTGCAAATGCTGGCGAAAAACAACTATAGGCAAATCTTAGGGTTTTCTCTGAATGAATGTTCACAAATAATGTTTTGGAGAGCTCTTGGCTGGAACAAAATCTATCTAGTCAGAATTTCCAGCATAGCTAGGGACACTAGACTAAAACAGCAGATGAGTTGGAAAAAACACACCCTACATACAGAAACGTCATGGGGACCTTCCACGACCCTTCCAGTGATAACGTAGCAGAAATAACTTAGCACATAAACCTGTAAACTTCCATACTGGGAATTCTCTCTCCTTGAGCTCTTCCTTAAAAGCACGTGTGTAGGCTATTGCTGTAAACTGGGCAGCGCTAACACATGCATTGATCAGACAGGATGTATCCACTTAGTACTGCAGTGCGGGCTTTCCATTTGTGTACCCTTTCCTATGTTTCAGTGGCATTTTCATTTTAAGCAAATTTCAGCATAATCACTGTATTTGCTTAAACCTGCGCATGTGTGACAAAGCCATTCCTAGCCCATCTGCTCTGGCAGCCTCTGTCATGTAAAATGGACACTCGTCCGAAGTGCTGGAAGCAGAAGGACGGATCCCCCGTCACACGTGTAACCGAGGACAGAGGGGCAGAGGCACTGGGGAATTGCTATCACCAGACACTAAGAGGCACGTAATTCAGAGCCAAGGTTTTACGCCCCCCCCACATGCATATGTATTTTACCTCATTATGGGCTTCAGCTGTACTTATTGTTACCAATTTGTGTCCCGATGCTAGTTTTCCAGGCGGCCTCAGTGGGAGAGACTTGTGTGCAGAGCAATATTTGCATTTCTGCAAGCATTTACGGGTATACATATTGTTAATACGCACATAAACAGGATGCCATTCATATTTAAACAGCGCTTTCAGAGTCGGATGGCATCACAGCTGAGGGAATGGAAATGTTCTGATTTGTATCACTTATCTCAGTGGAGGTTGCTTCCTTCACATATTCTGACTTCTGCAGAGCCGCTGTAATAAGGTAGTTATATTCATATAGGATGAGACACTAGGCATTTAATAACCCCCGCTTCCTCCCCCAAAAGCCTAATAAGCTTGCTTTGCCAGTTGATCTTTACAGTCACTCGCCCCTCTGTTTTTTCCAGACTACTGTGCTTCCTTTATACTTCAGCTCTTTTCTTCATTTTCATTTGCATATATTCAAGGTCCTAAAGAAAACCAGCTCTGCATTAAAAGGCTATTACAGAAATATATGCTATTTAAGTAACAATGGAACATGTTTTTCATTGGGAGGAAAAAAAAAGAGGATATTTTAGTGCCAAATAAGATTTGAAAGGATGTCACATGATGTTCAGCGTACTTTGGCTCACAGAATTTGTCCTGCAGTTTGGTGCAGCTTCTGCTCTAGTGAGTTCACCTCTTTTGCAGCAATAGGACCGTAAGAAGACTGTGTGTGTTCAGACACGCCACCGCCCTCTTCATCCGAGGCTTTCCCCAAGTGCAGAGGGCCTGATGCTTCACTGCACTGCACCCTCTCCTGCGACTTGCTAAGGGGGCGTAAAGCAGTGCCGCTCGTGCTGGGCAGCATTTCACGCTGCCTTCAGCGAGCTGCGGGGAGCCCGGCTCAGCAGGGCTTATCCAGGCATCAGTTCCAAAAGCTTTTCTTTCCTAGAAGTCACAGCTGTGTCAGGCCGGATGCTTCTCCACTCCCTTTATGAGATCAAGTGCCAAAAGGGCAAAAACATACGGTGAAAAAAATTTTGGTTACACCAACAAACCTCCAGCCTTGTGGGTCCTTATGTGGGTGCCTGGGGGTCTGTCTCATCGCCCCCAATGGGTTTAATGGCCAGGACTGAGGCAGTTCTTGCCCCAGCTGTCTGCCATGGACTTCGGCCGACAGTCACCGTCACTCAGGGGAACTCGACGAGTGGGCTGGATGTCCTCTCCACAACTTTCTCAAGGCACAGCCCTGCAATTGGATTAAACCAACCTAAAAACACATTCCCTCCCAAAGGGATGATCCTGCCTTCCTCCAGCCCAGCTGCGTGTTCCCAGTGCCCCCCCTCGCCAGCGCTGCTGACCCTGCAGCCGCACAGGGAGCGGGAGCTGGGCGCTGACGGAGCTGAAAGCTCACCCGGCAAAAGAAGAAAAAGATCCTTTTTCACCAGGTCAGCAAGGCGACCTGTCCCACCCTGCGATAAGGTGGCAGGAGCACATGGCTGGGAGAAGTGGGCACTCTCCCTTTCATCAGTCCATTAGTTCAGCTAAGCTGATGGCAAAGTCGCATTTTGAGTTTACAGCTTGAGTGTTAACTTAAGCTGCTGTCAATTTTTGGTTCACCTTAGCACCCGGGGCTGGCAGTATTGCAATTGCAAAGGCTTTCCAGTGCCTCTGCTAGGGGACAAGGCGCTCCACCAGAGAGAGGGAAGGGCAGAGGACGGCAGCAGTATCTGCACCTGCTGCAGATCCATCTTCTCGCTTCTTTCTTTGGGAGAGCTATTTTTAACGGGGTCATCTCGGTGACCCAAGATGTCGAAGTGCAGCTTCACAAACAGTTGCGTCAGTGGTGGAAGCAAGCCGTGAGGACATGGGGACAGGGGAGTCCCTTAGGCCAGCCTCACCACGGGAGCTACCGCGCCACGAAGGCCACCACCGACAACGCAGCGGCTCTGGAGAAGTTCGGGAGGAAAGAGGTTTCCCTCTCGCATTTGGGTGTACAAATACGGTGTTACTCATTCCCTTCAAGACTCAAGCTGGCTTTCAGGCAGGAGCTTTGCCTTTGCCTAGGCTCTGCGAAGGGTTGAGCAGGATACATGAAAAATCCTAACGTTTTCCCCAGTGGCAGAAGAACTAACGCTCTAAGAGGAAGGACAGTTTCGCTGGATTTTCAGCATGTATTTTTTTGCCAGTAAGTGAAGAAGTGGCTGCTTTATAGGTGTGCAAACGAGAGGCAAAAGACAACAAACTATTGCTTCCATCCTTGTATTTTAGAAAGCAGTAGACAAACCAGACAGTTTTTGAGTGCAGGACAAAAGGTCCTCCAAACAGAAATGTGCGGGGTCATGACTCTTCAGTGTTATTCTCATGAGGGAACAGAGAGGATTAAAAAAAGAAACATATTTACTATGACATATTTACTAATTACAGTGACATATTTACTAATTTTGTGTGTGAAATAGCAGAAACAACTAATTTCTCCACCTTTATCCGAGGATTTCCATAGCCTATTTTAACTGGGTATCCAGGGCAGACTCACAGATAACCGCGTTTCATCATTCCACCGGGAAGCTCATTCAGACTGAAACTTGGACTATTGGTTTTTAATTTTAATGCAGTTTTTCATTTTGATAGCTCTTCCACCTGACACGGAATTGCCACGCTGCAAATTGAATACAATAAAATTGCTAATCAGCCCATTAGAATATGTTGATGGTATAACATCTATTAGTTGTTGAATAATGTCTTCCTCCAATGTATTTTGAATTAAGTCTGCATGATAACAAAATTAATCCAGATAAGTGTACCTACCCATAAACACAACATGCACATGCATGCGCAGCCTTCTCTTGGAAATCTGTACAGCTTTTTAACACAGTGACAATCCCATACAAATACCAGGGAAAGAAAATGTGTCTTCAAGTAGTGAAATAAGCAATTAAATACAAAGAAATTATCCACGAAGTAAGACAGGCTACAGCATCATGTGTCTTTCATGGGAACACAAAACCTATTACAGGCTCCAATCTCACATCATAGTGAATTCCTCTGACTTCAAGGGCTTCTTATCCCAGAAATACTTCCCACATTTTACTTCCCCAACAGTTAAACCAAACCACTCTCCTGCATCGACACTTTCTTACTCCATTTTCTCCTGCTTTTTCCAAGCTCTTGTCTGACAATTTCTTAGATCCTTAATTCTGATACACAGAGGCTACAAATTTTCTCAGCACCCCGAAGAAGAAGAGCCCTTAGCTCATTCCTTTTAAGGTCTCATTTAATTTCTCTATCCCAGTGCAAGTCTTCCCTTGCTCTACTATTGCAAAGACCCAAAATGTGAACTTCTTTTCTTGACTTCCCCTCCTTGGGGAAAGATGATTTCCTACACTGGCAATTGCCCCTGTCAGCATCATCCCACGTGGCTGAAAGCTGCCACGCCAAGAATGCCTTTGTCTGAAGCTGAAAATAGATAGAAAGTAGCAGTGAATCCAAAATTTCTCTGATTTGTTTAATATGCTCTGTTAAAAGCTCCTAATCATTATAAAATAAGAATTGTTGAAGTTGGTAAGGGGAAATTTGTTCCCGTCCACAAACACAGGTTCTTTATATTCAGCAGAATCAAGAATCAACCTTTACGGCAATCTTCTAAAAGAAACGTAGTGGTCCTGTTGTAGAGCCCTATAATTCGGAGGAGTTTATTTTCTGATAGGAATCTTGGGATTTAAATGGGTCAAAATCCAGTCTTATTCAGTAATGCGTAATAAAAATCCAATATTATAGACACTTTCTCATAAAATGGTACAGCCCATTATGAGAGCAGCTGTGGTCAGAATCTTACTGACAGTTTGATTTTCATATATTGGAAATGATAGCCTAGGAGGATTTGTAAGCTTGGGCATTTGAGAAAAATGTCACTAGGCATCTCTGCATCTTTACGTACCTAAATACCTTCAAGGATCAGGTTCTCAATGCGCCTAAAGCTTGTACAAACCAACATCAGTGTCACTTAAGGCACGGGTTGGAGAGTAATCTACTTGCAAGAAACGTTAGGACTCTACCATACGCAGATAAGAAAAGGAACAATACAGATGAAATGGGCAAAGATGATTCAGTTCAATCTGAGGAGAGTTGCTTTGTATTCCCAGTCAGTTTAACAATCCTTTCATCTTTCAAGGAAATTATAACTGTGATTCATTGGGACAAAGTTAGCAACTTCTCTTTTTATCTAAGTCCTATTATTGGTGCTTATCACAGCCATTCAAGGACCTCCTGGGAACCAAAATGGACAATTGCATCCTCCTCTCTCTGCCAGCAAGAGGCTGGATATCATTAACAATGCTTAAATTAAAAGTGAATTTTGGAGGGAGTAAATGTACCCCTGCAGGAAACCATGGATGAAGAGACAGGATATACATTTCAGTTCAAAGTCCTGCCTGTGAGTGGAGGTCTGTGACATTTTCCTGTTCAAAATTAGACATTCATAAGTTCACTGCAGCAAGGTGCACATTATTGTTTTGGTCTATGGAATCAATAGCTGTGAAGGAAGGGGTGGAAGGTGGCTTTTTGAAAAAGGGAGTATTTTTCATAATGGAAAGAAATCCATAATGTGTAATAAGTGGGTGTAGGTGGTACCCTGCCCTTGCTCTTTTTTGTGCAATATAGGTCTCAGGGCTCTGAAAGGAACTGGAACACAGGGTGAGGTCTTTTAACAAACTTTGTATTACTGTGGATAACATAGCATCCAAATTTTGCCATATTATGTGAGCAGAGGAGGTATGTAGAAGCAAAATAGCTTGAGCTTAGTCTAGGTGAGGTCAAAGTGGGGCTGGCAAGCAGAGGGGAAGCCCGGCTTGTGGCCAGCTGCAGCCCACCAAACCTTTGTGTGCAGCCAGGCAGAGGGAATTCATATCTGCGGCCGAGAGCCAGCTGTTCTTGGAGGCTGCAGTGATTCTGCCTGGCAGAAGCAGACGAGGAGCTACACTGGGATGAGCGTCCTGGCACCCCAGGGCTGGAGCAATAAGCCGGTTTGAGCTGAATGCAGCCTGCACGCCTGGAGTTACCAGAGCTCAGAGCATCCTGCAGCAGTGTGTTCCTGCTCCTCACTGTTCCTCCATCGTCCCAGGTAGATTTTATCTGGCGGTGAGAAACCATTGCAGGGCTTGCTTCATGGGTGCCACAGCACCGAGGCTTAGAGAGCTCTGTGCGTTCGCAGGGGACGGGAGGAGTGGGGGACGTACAGCCTGACACTCCCTTCTCAGGGGTCCGGGGGGCCGGATTGTCCTGAGGGCTGGACCAGCTGGTGGTCAGGGCTTTTCCTGCAATTTGCAGCATATGTCAGGCTAAGTGCTCACCCCCAGGCTGAACTCTGATCCAGAATAAACACAGAAAGTTTCTGAATTCATGCTGTTGCCACTGCGTCATATAGACACAGAGGTACTTCTGCACCGCAAATGACTTCTGTTACACGATCCCCCTCTGTGATGCTCCATCTACTAAATAAAACTCTGGGAACCATTGGTCTTGGCGTATATGCCAGGGTTATCCCTGCACCTCTTAGAAAGGAGGCACATCCAGTCTGGGGCGTGATGGTGGCATCAGACAGAACCCACCACTGCTATAAGACTGAATGCAGCAGTAGCGGTACTTAATGCCTTATCTCACTTAAGGCTGGTCAAAGTTGCTGTATTCATTCCTTTCTAAAGTGGACCAGACTGGTATAATGTACAACTTTGTAATTTGGAAGCTATGTAACTGTAATACAGTCTGTTTAGTTTCAAGATCATAAACTGAGATAAAAGAGAGCATTAGATAATCTACTCCATCTTCTGTCACTTGCAGCACCTTTCCCTCTTAAGTCCCACTAGTGCTTTGTTGTATATGTTTTAAGTGACTGAAATGACAGAACTGCTACTCTTCAGACACTATCTTGAAACTTAGTAGGACTCTCCAGAGGGACTTTTTCTGTTACTGCTAGTTAGTCTTACATTTTGCCTCCTTAGAATTGACTCCAAGTTCCTGTTTCACCCTAAAATGTTATTTTTTGACCTTGGTTCCTTTCACAAAAACCAATGAGGTCTTACTAGCATCTTCAGAAGAAGCTGAGAGTGACTTCAGCCAGGATAAGTCTAAGAAGGGAGTGTAGGAATGTGCATTGCTGTATGTGCTAGCTTTGGCTGGGATAGAGTTAATTTTCTTCACAGTAGCTAGTATGGGGCTATGTTTTGGACTTGTCCTGAAAAGAGTGTTGATAATGCAGAGATGTTTTCGTTACTGCTGAGCAGTGCTTACACAACATCAAGGCCTTTTCTGCTTCTCACCCCACCAGCGAGCAGGCTGGGGGGGGCACAAGAAGTTGGGAGGGGACACAGCTGGGACAGCTGACCCCGACTGACCCAAGGGAGATTCCAGACCATAGGACGTCATGCTCAGCATATAAAGCTGGGGGAAGAAGGAAAGGGGGGATGTTTGGAGTGATGGTGTTTGTCTTCCCAAGTCACCGTTAGGTGTGATGGAGCCCTGCTGTCCTGGAGATGGCTGAACACCTGCCTGCCCATGGGAAGTGGGGAATGAATTCCTGGGTTTGCTTTGCTTGCATGCACAGCTTTTGCTTTACCTATTAAACTGTCTTTATCTCAACCCACGAGTTTTCTCACTTTTTCTCTTCTGATTTGCTCCCCCGTCCCACCCAGGGGAGAATGAGTGAGCGGCTGAGTGGTGCCGAGTTGCTGGTTGGGGTTAAACCGTGACGCTATAAGTACCTGCCCCATCCCCTACTGCCGGTGAGGAAACATGCTGGTCAGCAAGCAAGCTGGCTGAACATGAATAATACTGGTGAAATGGTGGTGCATTATGTCAGGTTCTCTTTTAAGTAAACTCACAATGAATGCTTTGAGCACGTACCTGAATAAAACTGATTGCCAGGCTTCAGAATCTGGAACGGCAATGATCCTTCCAGTTCATGACTACCTGAGCAGCAGCAAACCCCTTCCCACCCCAGCCCCACTCACTGGGGCCCCAGTGGCACCAGCAGTAAGCACCTGCTAGTAAACCCGTGCTTTTCTAGTTCTTCCCCGTTATCCTTCACTAGAACATCTTGCACCATACCGGATTCACCTCTTTCCAGTGGTATTTACATACTTCAGAAGTGTGTTGTTGGTTATTTTGTCACCCTCCCAGCTGTCACTTTGTGGAAATTTACATTTTTCTATTGTCTCCTAAGTCAGTTCCTCCAGTCCCAGCTGAAGCAAGCTCAATTTGTGTGACCTTCAGCAGATATCATTGCAATTATAGCCTCCTCCTCCTGACCCTCTTTTCACACATTTTATCACAGACTAACAACTTTTACCCTTTCTTTAGCAGCTGAACAGGCTCGTGAGCTCAAAGTGTAAAAATAGAGGGTCTTCTCAGTGTACCTCAGCGAGAGGGGGTCTTGGAGGTAATAAGAAAGATGTAGCGTATGGCTTTGCCCCCTCTCTGAAGAAAAAGCTAATTGAAAAACAGTTATTTTCATGCTGTCAGAGAAACTCAATCAGTAACAGGCAAGAAATAATCTTCTTACATAACAGGTCAAATAATAATATGTCATCAAGGTGCTTTTAACTTCATTAAAATTTGTCCCTTGATAAGTGACATTTTAATTATGTGATCAGGTAATAAAATAATACATGCCTGAAAACTTATGTCCAACCCATGCATCATTAATGGTCTTAAATTAACCTTGGATGATAGGATAGAAGTTAATCTTAGATAGCAAATACTCTAGTGGACATTTTTCACATGCCTGTTTTGGAGTTTTGAACTGACGGTTCAATTTGGCAAAATAACTGACATAGCGACATTAATCTAGCCCATAAAATAAACAATAAAGGTAACAAATGCTTTTTAATCTACACTGTAATGATGCCATAATCCAAGAAAATGTCAGGAATTTGAGGATTAGACTTTTATATTGCTTTAGCGCAAGTATTTCCCCAAGGGTCTTGGCAGTTCATCTAGATCTCTAGCTGGGAGGCGAGCCCCAAAATGGTGCATGGAGTGAAGCCTGGGTGCTGGTTGGAGAGGACTTTGTTTCACCTCCAGTAAGCCTGCCGCATCATGGACTGGACAGCTCTTCAGCCCCGTGGGAGAAAAGGTACAAGATGTACAGAGGGAGGTAGCAAACACCATTTTAATCTTGGGTACAGTTGGATGAAAGTTGGCCTGGAGAGCATGTTTCAAAGGTCTGGACTTCAGTATAAGCTTGCTGCTGATCTATGAAAAAACAAATCTGGAATGTTTTTTCAAGCATTGCTATGAAACAGAGATGTAGGTTATATAGGTTTAGGCATGATGAGGCTGATCTAAAGACAGTGCTTGTGCACTTTAACTTGTGTATCAAATATTTGAATATGTCTGACCAATGGGAAAGTGATGCTAGGTGATCCGAACTTTTATTTAGTGACCTTTAGAAATAAAAAAAAAATTTAAGAAATAAAACCAATCTGTGCAACAAAATCTTAATCTGTGAACTTTTAAGACTGCTTGTTTTTAGAACTATTTGTTGGAGAAAAATCCCCCCCCCCCAAAAGAATAAACTGTGCTGGTCAGAAAACTTGGTGCAAGTCATAAACTCCAAAGGCATAGCTCCAGAATTCAACCACTGTGTCCTAAACAACACAAGCGTCATCTAACATATAAATCTCTCCAAAGCATTTATCACTGTAGTATCTGGGCTGTCCACATAGATTTTGGGATACACTGGGATCTGTCCAGAAGAGATGATCAATTTCCCATTCATCTGCTGTGCTGCTCTTTGGCTTCACCATTACATTTAAAATAATGGAAGTTAGTCTGTGATCACAAGCATGTAATTCACAAATGTGGTGTCCTGATGTGACTTTTTGATGCTGGCATTCAGGTAAGATTTACTGGGGTTTAGATTTGCTTTTCTGCAGCTCCCCAAACATTTGCCAAGAGTAGAACCTCTGGCTACGTTGCTCCATTCACGTTCTGCTGCTCCCAAACATCAAATTTGGGTATCAGCAACCCCAGGAGTAAAAACAAACTGGGAAGACAAAGGTGTGCTGTTTCAAAGATGTCCACGGGCACCTGTCACCTCTTTTATCCTGGAGAATGGGAAGGTGTTGGGGAGCTTTGATGTTCTGTGGGGAGGCATAGACCAGAACAGGGATGGGACTGGCCTAGCCTGGCCTGGGGGTTCTATTTTATGCCTAAAGAGAGTATAAAAATCCCCATACCACCCAGGAACCAGAAGAATCTGCAGCTTCCAGCTTCCCCAACCCCTAGGATTTCCTCTAATGGCCTGTCTCTGATGCTGGGTGTAAGCAAATGCAGTGTTCAAATGCTGAAAGATATGGAAGTGATCCCCAAAATGTACTGTCCACCCCCAACCAGCAACCTGCAGGTACAAGAAGACAAGGGTAAATTTATGTATTAGAAAGACCGGTGCCCAAGTGCCCAGGTGCCACTCTTGCAGCAGTGTTCCTTCAAAAATAAAGCAAGTAAGCAGTGAGAATCAGAATGGTTTTGGAGCGCAAAGCATATAATAAAAATTGTTATTTATTAATGGCGCTGCTGGAAACTCCCTGGGAACCATATCTGCCAGCAGTGATATCTGCATGTCAATCTAACTCCCTCTCTTTACTCTGTAGCAAAAAAAGCTCCATTATTGCTCTCGCCGCTGCGATTCCCTCTCGGGCTGCTCTAATACATCCCTCCTTTTGGGATAAATCCCCTCCCATGCTATCTGACTTACAATCCCATTCTGCCTCAGTCCCACCCGCTGCTTCCCACACACAGCCTGAACCAGAGGCTCCTTAGCACCCTGCCCGAGCCTGCAGCGATAAACCCTGTACCGAGGGAGGTTTTGGAGGTCACTGACACTTCTGTTGGTCCAGAGGACCTAAGTGATGTGGCTGAGGTAGCGAGGGACATTGACGGAGCGTGTTCCCATCATCCCTGTGGGCTCAGGCTTTGCTGGACACCGTGGGTTTCCCCTGCCTGGAGTCGCCCGGGCAGGACAGCACGCTCATGAACGCTGGCACGGGATGCATCAGGAGGGTGTCAGGCAACGACCTGGTGTTTACTTCCCACCATACCCTGTGTTTGTCCTCTGCTGGTTTTGAGGACGCTGCCCACCAGTGAGATAATGAGACCAGCGTGACCTCAGAGGACTGGCAGAAAAAGGTTTCATTACAGAGAGCGGCTGCAGAGCAGTGGCATGTTTGGCAGGATGAAGGAACGTGGTACTGTCTCCAAAACCATTTGGATGCCCACATAGCTGAAACGACCGAGGTTATGGGGTAGCATCTTGTCAAAACCTTTACAGGAGGGCAGTTAGAGTAGGATTTGCCGTATTTCCAGTCGGCATCATCTAGCTGGTGGTAGGCCAACTTAGCGTCCAGCTTATTCCCTGTGCCTGAAGTTTTTTACTAGACAGCCTCTTCCAGGTGCTCCGATCCAGACACTGGTTTTGGATGCATTTCCCCAAATCAAGTTTCACACTCGGCTCACCCCAGATATTAACTAGCAATCTGGTGTGCTCCCATGGCCAACGGGCAGAGAGGGGAAAAGGAGCTTCTACCAGAGCCTGTGTGATGAGAGCTGGATGCTATGGAAAAGGAGCAGGCCACATGGAAAGCAGGCTTAGGGCATCTCCAATGTACAAAAGCCAGTAAGGTAGCTCCCAGAGCACTGGATGCAAGTAAGGAATGGAAAAGAGTAGGAAGTACGAGCCTGGGCCAGTGCGATGTGACACCGCAGAACAGTGATAACTGCAAACGCTGCCCAGGTTTGGGTAGCAGGATCCTGTGGATGAGGGGCACAATGCAAATGAAAGCGTGCTTGATCTGGTTCCCTTTCAGACTGCAGGTCTTTGTAAAAGCCTGCCCACACTCGGGCTGCGTTTGGCAGGGTGTCCTGTGGGGAGCCAGCGTCACGTCACACGCTCTGCATTGGCAGGATGTAGCCAGGCAGACGGCACAGTCACCAATTAATAGCAGACAGCAATATTTAAACTAATCATTACGGGGCTCAGCATAAAACAAAACTCTTATTAAAATTAACAACATAGTCACTAAAACTGAAGCTGTTTCAAGCTATTCATTATAGCTAACAACCGAATCTAGCCAACAGCACTTGATCAGGGCTGGTGGTGGTTTTGATTTTGTGTCTTCTGGAGACAAGGCTTACCTGATTTCAAATGCTCTGTGGACACATTGACGTAACTGTCCTGGTTTCAGCTGGGATATAGTTAACTGTCTTCCTAGTAGCTGGTACAGTGCTATGTTTTGAGTTCAGTATGTGAAGAATGTTGATAACACTGATGTTTTCAGTTGTTGCTCAGTATTGTTTAGACTAGAGTCAAGGATTTTTCAGCTTCTCATGCCCAGCCAGGGCACCTGACCCAAACTGGCCAACGGTGTATTCCATACCATGGGACGTCCCATCCAGTTTAGGAACTGGGAAGTGGGGGCAGGGATTCGCCGCTCGGGGACTGGCTGGGTGTCGGTCGGCGGGTGGTGAGCAATTGCCCTGCGCATCATTTGTACATTCCAATCCTTTTATTACTACTGTTATCATTTTATTAGTGTTATCATTATCATTATTAATTTCTTCTTTTCTGTTCTATTAAATCATTCTTATCTCAACCCAGGAGTTTTACTTCTTTTCCTGATTTTCTCCCCCCTCCCACTGGATGGGGGGGAGTGAGTGAGCGGCTGCGTGGTGCTTAGTTGCTGGCTGGGGTTAAACCACAACAGTAACCAACTGGACTCATGCTAAACGGGAGGGACTCTAGTTCCTTTTGCTACCTCCCATTACGGTTCCAAAACCACACACGTTCACACCACATCCTCACCAGCCATGAAGTCTGTGCCAGTGCAGCGTGTGGTGCAAGGCACCACACAGATTCGGAGCACTGACAGCTGGCAGACCTCCTGTCTACGCCGCAAGTGGAGCACCGTGGCTGGCACATCGGCGGGTCCAACCTTGGGCCCTGAGCTGGTCACTGCTGTGATCAGATGGACGCCTGGGTGCAACTGCAAGCCTCAAAGCAAGAACACGAGGAGCATTTATACCAAGAACCCCCCCAGCACACTAAGTTGCTAAGGTAGACACCTGTTCCTAATAACTTTTGAGCACTTTGACAGGGCATGAAAGGCTTTAAATCAGACTCCAAAACATATATGCAAAGGGGCAGAGAGACTGAGCCTTATTAAAGTCCCCGCTGAAGGAAAGGCTGCAGTATGAACTTGCACCTCCTCTGCGGGGAGTGAATCCACACATGAGAGCACCCTCAAAACAAAGCTGCCCTAAGCGATCAAATTAGCACAGCATAAGAAATATTTGACGCCTAAAAGAGGGGGTTCCTGCCCCTCTGCTGATGTGATACAAACCTGTGATGCATCCTCTCCTGGTCCACTGTAAATACACAGTGAAACATTTGCTTGAAATGCTTTTATACTTTACCTTGCATTTGCAATGGTCTAGAAGTGCATGCACCATTGTTTACCATGTCTCTTAAGGGGAAAAACTGCTCAAATGTGATTTCCAAGAGACTGAGTTGGTACAACAGCAGATGCTAAACTGGCAAAGAAAACTGCCATCAGATTTTTTTTTTAAACCTTTGTATCTGTCTATCTATATCCTTCATTTGACCTCCCACTGTCCCTCCTGTATCCCCTTGAACTCTCCACTTTTTAATCCTAACAAGGTCGCGCTTTTGCTTGGTGGCTTCAGATCCAGCACTCTCCCTCCGACCTCCAGCCAGCTAATTGTTCGACTCCTTAATGATCCCAAGGTCGCAGGATGTGTCACCTCCGCTCTGACCTCTGGGGCGCTTTCAGTCTCTTATGAGTTGAAGCTAGCAGCCATCTCCATCTAAAACCTCCTCATCAGCTGTACTGCAGCAGCATCAGAAGGACCCCGGGAGGATCAAGGCTCCATTGTGCTCAGATCTGCATAAACACCCCATGAGAGACAGCTCCTGCCCTCCTGAGGTTATGGGCTGAAAGGGAAAGCAGGCAGAGTGAAGGGGAGTGGGAGACATGTAAGTGGAGTTTTCATGGTGATGCTAGTCACATCGCTTGTTAGTCTCTTCTTTTTTTTCCCCTCCCCATGAAATGAAAATAAAATAAGTTGTCGGCTTGTTTTTGGGAGTGTTGTAAATTACTCTTTGCAAAAGCGATCATCTGTTTCCATCCACCCTGGTTCTGTGCCAGCGCTGCTCCGGGCTTCCTGAGGAGGTCCTGTGGCTCTGCAGGAATAGCATAGCACGGAAGCACCAGAAGACGAAGGCAAAACACTTGGTTGCCCACCCGCCCCATCAGAGATGGCTGCAGTCCAGCAATAAGCCCACCAACAGCAAGCTGAATGCAGTGTAGCCCAATGTGTCCTGTCAGCCACCAGCCTAGGGCTGGAGAGGAGGGAGGGACTGCATCCCTTCACTTACCCTCACTACAACCCAAAACGGAGGGAGCAGCCCAGCCAGTTCACAGAACATACACCTGCCAGGGGAAAAGGAAAGTTTTGAGAACTGGAAAAATTGCCCTGAAGTAGGGTACAACTTTGCTTCAGTCTAACCCTAAGGAGAATAATTTGTTCTCTTTCTTGGGCAGCGGAAGTCTACCAGCATCACAGAACTGCAAGGACGAAGGACAGCCTGTCCTGTCCTGATGCAAAAAAGTCCTACCTTTAAAGTGAGGCTTCAGAACGGTGTGTGAGAGTTTGATTTGCATCCAGAGTGGTAACATGCTTGCCAGCCATCAGGCTGATGTGATTTGAAGCAGCTGAGATATTAAATGCACTAAACCAGAATGCATAATAGCCATGCTGGCAGACCTTTAATTATTGTCGTGCTTGTGGGCACTGATATCATTCAAATTAAAAGCTTTCCTCACTACTTGCATTTTTTTAATACGTTGATGTACTCTGCACTGATGGATTGTCCTCTCTTGTCCTTCTCTCACAAAATGCTTGGCACAATTTGCTTCAGTGCAGAAATAAAAATTATTGGCACTCACTTGCCATATTTTTGGTGCTCTTTTTGTTTTGTTTTAATGCATGGACCCCCTAACTAGAAGACAAGTTTGGTGAGTTTGGAGGGTCAATGTAAATTCCCCAGTCACCAACTGTCCTTCTCATAAGAAGCAGAAATGCTCATTATTAATAGCAAGACTGAAGCGCTGGTGCAAGCTTCCCTAGAGCAGTGCCTTTGATAGCGCTAGCTGATGACATAGCAAATTTTCCTTGCTGTGTGCTGCACAAATGCTCTAATTCTCCTCTCTCAGCTGGTCCAGAGACAGATATTTTTGGCCAGTCCAGTGCTCAGATACAGCAGTAGAAAGCTCGAGCAGCTCCTCTGAAGTTGAAGCAGCTTCTCTGTTTGCACCGTTGTCACTGATACCAGAATTGGGCTCCTTGTCTGGTACTGTGATAAGGCTGCTTGCTCGCTCAGTATAATTCTGGAACAAGTGGAACTGTTTTAAGCAGAATGAGCACAGTACCAGCACAAAATACTTATCAGAAAAGTTGCTCACACCCTCTCCTGAGATGGAAAACTCATAAGATAGGCAGAGGAATATTCTTGTTTATTCCCCTGCATGACAGGCATAGCACATCATATCTCCATCGTACGGAGACTCATTTGCAGGAGATGCAGCACTCATGTCTTCCACGCTGCTTCCAAATTACAGCCCCTGATTTGCCACAGCTGCCGCAAAACTCCTTTCAACTCTTGCGACAGTCTGCAGCTCCGCTTGCTGTACATGTTATGCAGCTCGTTTTATCTTCGGGGCAGTGATGGAGCACAGTTAGAAAGGGACCGGCGCTCAAACCAGGACACTGCTTGCCCCTACCTCACCTTTCCCTCGCTCTGAGCCTCAGCATCTCTGCAGACCCCAGAGCTATTGCTTCAAGGGGAAGGTCATGCCTTGTAGCCTATTTTATCCATTGGAGACTTGGTCTAATTGCCTGCATGCAGAACCAGGAGCCAGGAAACTCTTGTGTTTATAAACCTGACTGCAGCACGAAATCTTTCACTGGCCTTGAGCAATTCACTTCACCTTTCTGCCTTAGTTTCCCCATGTGTAAAAGTGAGATAACGTTTACTTTCCTCCCAGGGATATTGCAAGGATTAATTAGTTAACTGAGTTTGCTTGAAAGGTGAAAAGCATTTTACACGTGTTAAGTATTGTTGTTTCTTTGGGACAAAAAACCCCTCCCTCCACTTTACAAAAGTGATTTTAAAAGCTCAAAAAGAAAGAAAAGAAAAGCAGAGGATACTGGCTAACTCAAGACCAGCAAGATGTGGGAATGCTGAGGAAGGGAGGTCATTGTAACATGGAAAGGTTTGCAAACACGAAACCTTTCAGACCTTTGGAAGCCAGATGAGGTGAAAATGAGCAGCATGTAGTGGACAAGTGGGATCTCTTCCTTGGTTCCTGGCTCAAGCCCAACAGAGTCAGCAGCCAGCTATCCTGACTGTCTGCTGGCCTCTCAATCCAGTCAGTCTGGCAGCAGGCATAGCATGGACCTTACTGGAAAGCATACTATCCCAGCTGGGCTTCCAGAAGAGCAAACAAGTTCAGTGCTGCCTCAGGTGTGCTTCTGAGAGAGATCAAGGAAGGGCAAGGAAATCTGCACTTTCCCTACCCAGGCTAGATCCAGCCTTTGAGATTAAAGGTAGGATCACACAGCTATTCCTCCTGCTTCTCACCAGCATTAAATTAAATTAAAAGAACTCAAAAGTAAATGCACAGGACACAAAAGGAGCTGCTGTCACAGAGGAGATGAGAATCTGCTGAGGAGATTAGGATGAGCAGCAGCACTTACTCCTGACAAAAAAAAAAAAAAAGGAGGGAGGAAGTAAATGAAAAGCAACAGCTCTCCTAAGGTGCCATTTAAAGAGGTAAACTTAGCAGGACAAAACCAATTACACCAGTTACCCTTGGAAGTGCTGTTCTGCAGCTTCTCTATCGCTGTTTGGGCATAAAGGCAGCATTAATAGGGTGTCTACGGCGACAACCAGGCAGTCTCTTCTCTGTGTACTAACGTCTCTGGGAGGCATCCTTACTCTCAGGTCCACCTCCCCACCGGAGTGTCATCTTTCCAGATATGCTGAAGGAGTAGCACATGTGTACACTTTCTATCCCACAGCAGGAAAGGTCAGGCATAAATAGGTTGAGCTGCCTACTTATTTCACCTAAAGTAAAATGGGGGAAGTTTATGCAACCTGTTTTCCTGCCAGACCCGTCAAAAAGGGATTTAAAGTCTACCAGCAAGGTGCTAAAGAATACTTGCTCACTGACACAGCTAGATCCAAAAGATGGTGTCTGCTTAGAGCCTAAGTGATGTGAGACCTAGCAAAGGTGAGGTTATATCAACAACAACTGGCAAAAGAGGAGATGCTGGTGTTGCAGTACTTCTACTGTTTTTTAAATGGCATAGCCCCTTGCATAGCTGTCACTCAGCTTGCTCACATCTGCCCCATCCCCCTTTTCTCCTTTCCTGTATTTGTACCCACTGTGCCAAGATGTATTTGCACCTAAATTGCTACACACATTTTGGCTCTAAATGCACTTAGCGGTCCTGTATCTTCTTGTTTTTATATCAGTGTAAGTCAGGAGTAATCCTAAAGGAGATTCACAAGGGCAAAACCAGTGAAAAATGAGTGGAATTGAAAGGACGTCCAATTTATAGAGGCTGAAAGGTGATTTTCTTTACAATGGAGGCTAAGCCAATCAAAAATAAGAAGCTTCCAGATTTCAGGACTTCTAAGAAAGAAAGTTTTTAGAAGTAAAGAATGGTTTTAGATGTAAAGAACCGATCATTCCCAGCTGTCACAGGCAGAGTAGATGATGAAAGCAATGGATGTATTGACTGGCTCCAGCTGAGGATCTGGCCAGGTGGAATTAATGCTGTTCTAAAGAACAACACTGCATGATTTTACAGGCAGAGAAAAGTTTGTGTGACAGGCCTTGGTGTAACCTTCCAGGGGAAGTGTGGACCTGAGATGTGCTCCATATTCACAGATAGGAAGGGCAGATGGGAACTGGCTGTGAGGCGTCTGCATGATGTTCTCCCCATTCTGGTTTAGCCTAACAAACGTAAGTATTTGTGGATTTGCTGATATTAGCAAACATTTCTCACTATTGCTCAGCATGAGAGAAAGAGGAGAAGGTAAGAGGAAAAAAAAATTATATATACATAGTATTAAGACACTGCTGGAGCCTGAAGTCAATATTGCCTGCTGCTCACAGAGTTGCTGCTTCTGTTTGAAGGACCCTGTGCCTCTCTTCCTTTATCACATTTGCAATTAGCTTTCCATACACATCTGCTCCTGACCTTAAAATAATTTCCCCTCCACCTCCAAAGGAAAATGATTTTGTAAAGAAATTGCTTCCCGAATCACAGTGCTTTTCTCATCCTTCAGTGGTTTTGGCTGGCAGTCTCATACATCCCAGCTTACTCCAGAAAGAATCTGTGCCTTGCTGAGCATCACATTTTGTGGCCAAGATTTTGAAGAAAGCAAACGGCACCAAAACTTCAAGCACTAAGCCCATGTTTAGGCACTTGTGTAAATGCCCCTTTTTTCAGCAGTGTGTAGTGTGCAGTAGCTCCAGCTGACTTGTTTCATTCTATTCCTCTTTTTCACACCAAGTCCCAACATAACCATGGTGTTTTGATACAATGACAGGAGTATATGCTGCCTGGTAGGCTCACATCTGTATTTCTGCATCCTGTGATAGTACTTCTCTGGAAAGGCTGAAGGGCAGAAAAGTGAATATCCCTGGATCTCATGGCCATTTAACACAAACAGAAAGCCAGAGCTGAACCAGAATATTTCCACGGCATTGAATAATTTGTTTTGCTCCCTCCAGAGACATTTTCATTCACTCCTGTTTTTGGCCTATGCACTAATTACATTCCACTGAAATTCTCAAAAATGGGCTGTAAAGGGGATTCATGTAATGCAAAGGGCTCTTGCTGGTGTAGGGAAGTATTTCGCCAAGTAACAGCTGGGTCTTGGTTCGTCCTAGCGTAGATAGTTGAGCTTTTAGTCTTGCTTACTGGATTTTTTTCACCCTGGTTTGTTCAGCACCTGCCCTGGTGTCTGGGTGCCCTCGGTGGCTGCAGGGGAACCCCTGTAGCCCCCCCCAGCATCCCACCGAGAAAGCTGGAGCTGCTGGAGGCAGGAGGAATATGCAGCCGTGAGGGAGCCTGTCAATATGGGCATGGAAGGAGAGGACTGAGAAAAAAAGGCTGGGAAGATGGAAAATAGGGATTTAGGCCATCTAAAGGAAAGAGAAACTACAAAACATTGATAGCAGAAGACACACTGGGCTACAGAAATTCATCCCTGATGTAATTTTTATTTCAGTTGGTTACCCAAGAGCTGTATTTGGCCTGCCTGGCGGAAATGGTATGGTTTAGCCAGTAATGTTAATTGGAAAAAGTGGGCAGTATTACTTTAATTGCACAAAAGAGAGGGAGGACAGATCCCATTTCAAATTTCAGAGTAAGGCTTTTTTTAAGGGGGGGATAAATATTAATACCGAGGCTGTGTTGATGAGCTTTAGGGGGGTTGCTAAGCAACACGGCCCTTTGTCTATAGCCCAGGCGATGCTTGGGAGAGGACCGTGTAGGAATAAAATTCATATGGCTTCTATAGAAACATATTATTGTAGCTTTTTTTAAATAAACAGAAACCCAAATCTGTCTCCTTGACTTTCTTTTTTTGTTTTCACATGAAAGACTATCTGCTGAAAATGTAGTTACGGCTGCAATCTGAGAGCACGTATTCAGAGGGTGTTGTAAGCCCGACAGCAAAGTCGGGGCAACGCACACACATTTTTAACACAACATCAATATTCACTCAATGTATCTCTAAATAGCATGTTTTTTTTTAAACTCTCACATTCATATCTGTGTACTAATTTGCTGTTTATGGCACCAACCATTACATTTTAGTCTGTTATATTTTGTTTTTTCCAGGTCACCTTAAGGAATTTCATAAACGTACCCCAGTCTAGCACAGAAATGGAATAGCTAATAACAGACCATTACATAACTGATAAAATAAAAGCACACATTTCTAGATATTAAAATCATGTATGTGTTGGTCTAAGCCTTGTAGTAAAATTCAGCTCCACAATCCTTCAAACTCAATACATTAATTTTTATTTAAAACTTAAGAGCTCAGGAGTACAGGGCAAAGGAACAGCTTTTGATTTGAGACTCACAGAGAGAAAATTATATTTTATTAAGTTAGTGAAAATGCTGACTGCAGAGAAATTTTAAATAATTTATTTTTAAAAAATGAAAGTACTCATGTTCTGATATGAAAGAAACGCTAAAGCTTTGCTGTTTATATAAGAGAGCAGAGGTGAAAATTGGTAAACTCGTGAACTGCTAACAGTCTGCCTTTCTTCTATGATTTGTCCTGGAATCACATCCTCAAAACACATACACCACACATTTTTAACTACTGAAGCCATATTATTGCAGAAAAATATAAGGTGGACTGGAAGAGCCCACGGTGCCGGCAGAGAGGCTGTGGATTTGATATTTACTCCCTACAGCATATGCCGACGTGAGATCCTCTACACATGGACAGAGGGTCTGGAGCAAGAAGAAGATGTCCCTACCCAGAGCAATAGGCTTGGGAAAACAATACTGCTCTACTTTTACCTGCACCTCGTGAAGAAATGACGGTTTTGAAGGAAAGGGAGCATGCACCATTGCTTACTATTGCCTGTCCCACGGAGCCAGCGGCAGACCTTGCCAAAGGTCCAACGGGAGCCAGCTACGGATCCCAGCTTCTTCCCTTACATCATCCTGGGTCCCTAAAATCACAGGCAGCAGTGCTGCCTTGCAAGAGACAGGGGCCAAGGAAACAACTTGGAGCTGTTCTTGGCTGGCCATCGAGTGCTCCAGCTCCTTCCCGATCTACAGGTCAAGTTCTGGCCTGTATCGCAGCCATACATCTGCCCCTAAGGATTCCCCTGCGGTATAGGCAGAGCAAGCAGCTCACCTAGGCTTATTAGGGTAGCATGCAAAGAACATTCTTCACTTCCAAAACTATTGAGATTTATAAGAGCCTGGTCCATTTACAAGTGGGAGGTGACAGCAACAGAGCAAGAGGTGCAAACCTCAAAAGAAAAAGGTAAAGAGGAGTTGTTACTTCTTAGGCAGTTACTGAAAGGTGTAGTGAGATACAGAAAAAATAAACCATTTCTCTGTTGATGTGGGTTTTGCCATTGAATCTACATGAGATCCAAAGGCAAGCATAAGGAGGTTCTTCAGAGGATCATTGCCCTTGTTGCCAGCCCAACAGCTAATTTCACAAAACTCGAGGTGAGTCCACCATTGAGCATGCGGAAACCACTGGGGCTATTAGTGCTGGTTGTTTTGGGTTTTGTTTTTAAAATGAAAAGTTTTCCTTTATGACAAGATGATCCCCTCTGCATATGGGCCCACTGTGAAAGTCTGAGATCAAAAAATTAAACAAGGTATTACTGGACTCCCAACGGGGTGATGGATAGCATATCCTTGGGCTTGCAGAAAAGTTTGACTACAGACCAGTACCAAATTGTCTGATTTTCTCAGAGTCCACCAGACATTGCTTTTTATGAACACTCGATGTAAAAATGTAGTAACATGGATGTGGTCATGCATAGCCTCATAAACAGCAATAGTCTGTCTACCTCAGTTTGGGGGACCATGGACTTATACCAAAGCTGCTGGTATCTGAGACAAATTCTCATAAGTTATATGTCCAATATCTCTTTCATGAGAACTCAGCTTCCTTTCTGCATATGTTCTCTGGCTTCACTTTCCTCCTTTCCCAGCTCCCTCATCTGCCGTAGGCTGTAGCAGTATCGGAGAAGTCATCCGAGGCTTTTGAAACCCACAAGAGTGTTTTTAAACGCATTGGGCTGGTGGAGGTGGGAGACTCGATCATGACACAGGTAATAACATGCAGACAGCTCCTGAAGAATAGCATTCCTGGAGGCCTGATAGCCTGCAGCCCCTCCACAGAAGCGGCACAAGGCACCGGATGGGGAACACTGTCTTAGGATCTATCTGCAATATAGAGCACTCAACAGTGAGCCAGACACAGGCTGTCAGAGCCTGGCTTGGAACATCTGCCAAAAAAGACAGTGAGTCATGCTGTTCTTCTAGATCAGCCTACAAATTGGAAAAAAAAAAAAAAAGATTTGATCTGAGGATTGTCTGCTCAGACAGGCAAGCAATTGGCCTGGAGAGAACAACACTGGGCAACCATTCGCAGTGTGCTGGGAACAAGAAAGAACAAATTTTCCAAATCCTTTTCAAAAGGAGGTAGACCTGGCGTCTGCTTTTCACTCTTACTTTAGCAGTATCTGCATCACTCAGTCTTCTACCCCAGCACAGGACCTTGGAGGTGGTTCAGAGCATGTCTGCGAACACTTTTTCCAGCACCCATCTGTGCGGAACTAGCCTCCTCTGAATTGTTTTTGACATGCATTCAGATCAAGCCAATCGGTCTCTGGTCTAGGAGTGAGTCAGCTCCACTGTTTTGTTCCTTTGAGGTGTACTGCTGTTCAGCTCAGGGACGAGGGGGATGCCTGCAGACACTGCACCTAAGATGAAATAAGCAGCCTCTGAGCAAACCCACAGAACTTATTAGGACCCATCCACACAAGGATGGGTACAGATCCAGCTAGAACCTATGTCCTTATAAAAAAAAGCGATGGGGAAAAAAATTTTGATTTTTGCAGTGTGTGTGGCTAGGATAAAATCAGAGCTCTTCCATAGCAACGTTATGGAATTTCATATCATGGTAAGTTATATGCAGGATCTGTGCATGCCAAAATTAGAATATGCACATATAAGGTTTTGAATTCAGCTTACCTCGGGCAGAAGGGACTGCGTTTCACAGTGGAGCTCAGGGAGTGTTGTGTTTATCACCTGCAATGCACAACTCAAAATTGTGATAAATAAATGACAGGTGAAGAGCCAAAATAAAAAGTGTTTTTCCCAACGAAGATGTATCATGTCCTTTTCTTGTACCTATATATTACCTGCTCTACAAACAACTCAGAGTCTTGATTATATCTACTCAGATCATTTCCTTTCTTGCAGCAAAGACACTTGTTCAGAGAGGCACATCACTCCTCATCTTCCTTTTGACTTGTCTCAAAGGAGTTTTCTGCTAATGTTGTAATACTTCCAGGCCCGTCCAACAGCAAAGCAGACAGATGGTGTAAGTGGGATTCTTGCTCAACAACCCCTGTCTAGAACATAATACTCAGCTACCTGCTAAGTGACTTCCTACTAGTTAATGTGAAGAACTGTCCTTGTTCTAAAATCCACTCAGGCGAAGGTATAAAACAACCTGCACACGAGCTGCTCGGGGTGGAAAAACCAAAGCGAAAAGACCTTGGAGTGAAGATGTGAGCCATTTTGTCTGTATCCTGCTAGCCTCTGACATCACTTTACTGATGAGGAATCCTTTTTCAGTACATTTGATCAATGTTAAGGGGGAAAACTAAAGGTTTCGGGATGCAAATACAGGAGATTTTCATAATAAAAGCACATTTATTACCTTCCATTCTTGTCTCAAATACCTAGAGCAGATGCAGAATATTGTTGATTCATACCACACGCTTAAGCAATAACAACCGAGTCACAGGGCATTTCCTAGGGATTAATGAGTAGCTGGGAGAGTTGATGGCCCAAAGCAAACTGGAGGGCCATTAACCCCAGCCAGCCGTTAATTCCCTGGGAATGCCCTATGCCTCAACTGTTATTTGCTGCTATGACCTCCATCCCCTTCTTTATATTGTTACACAGAGGAAAAAAAGATCTCGAGCAGCGATGATGCTAGATGCTGCTCCTGCCAGAGGCAGACATTTCTCAGCCCGGGGAATTCGTGGCCAGGCCAGGAGATACTAGCAGCACATTGTGCTCAGTTGTGTTCATGTGCTGCAGCTGCCAATCAAGAAATATTTCTCTAGATCTTTGCTGAAAAAGTCCATGTCTGTCCAAAATGCACAGATAGCAATGAAGTAAATTCTTCTGTTTTGAAAGATAAGCTTATGAGCCACAACAAATGCAACGGTCAGTGCTCTAAGAGCTGGGAAGGACCACAGAACCCACCACATTGAAGTGCAACAACAAGCTTTACAGAAGAGTGTCCTTAGAATTCTTGTTTCTCCTTTTTGGAGGTGTTGTGTATGTGTCCCATGTTTGGAATCTCAGAAAAAGCAAAGAGATGGGGACATCCTCCCACTCCAAAGCCAAATGCAGCAGCAATGGCAGCAGCAGAGATGCCTAGCGTCTTCCCTGCTGCACGATACAGAATACCTGCCACGCTAGGTAATGCCAGTTGGAAGACAACTGCTCCTATAAGGCATGTAATGCTATGGATCACATGGTGACCTGCTGCACGTAGTGTTCCTTCAGAGCAGAGCAGTTTCTGCCCTCCTCTTTAAGCCCCATCCTCCTCCTGGGACACCACCCTGGAACAGCAAAATCCTTAGGTTGAAAAATCTCTCGGAGCAGCTGTGGCTGGTTCCCTTCCCCTGTAAATGCTGGAGCTCAAAATACCCTCCTCCATCTGGAGAATGAGGTTTCCAGGTCATTTTAATGCAGTTTGCTGTTTTTGACAGCAAACTTTGTGCCAATTCACAACCTGCGTAACTTGAATCAAATTAGTGGGGCTATGCAGAACACAAGCCACTGCCTTTTCCACCCTCCCTGGTAGCTGACATAGCGGACAAAAACCCCAGTCACTTAAAAACTTTTATGGGGTTTGCGTGGCAAGGTTTTCGTGGGGGGGGCTACACATTGGCTGCTGTGAGAAGCTGCTAGAAGCTTCCCCCGTGTCTGACAGAGCCAATACCAGCCGGCTCCAAGACGGACCCGCCGCTGGCCAAGGCCGAGCCCATCAGCGACAGTGGTAGTGCCTCTGGGATAATGTATTTAAGAAGGGTGGGAAAAACTGTGCAACAAACTGCAGCCAAAGAGAGGAGTGAGAATATGTGAGAGAAACAGCCCTGCAGACCCCCAGGTCAGTGCAGAAGGAGGGGAGGAGGTGCTCCAGGCGCCGGAGCAGAGATTCCCCTGCAGCCCCTGGGGAAGACCCTGGTGAGGCAGGCTGTCCCCCTGCAGCCCAGGGAGGTCCACGGGGGAGCAGATCTCCACCTGCAGCCCGGGGAGGACCCCACGCTGGAGCAGGGGGATGCCTGAGGGAGGCTGTGACCCCGTGGGAAGCCCACGCTGGAGCAGGCTGCTGGCAGGACCTGTGGCCCCATGGAGAGAGGAGCCTGCGCTGGAGCAGGTTTTCTGGCAGGACTTGTGACCCCATGGGGGACCCACGCTGGAGCGGTCTGTGCCTGAAGGACTGCAGCCCGTGGAAGAGACCCACGCTGGAGCAGTTTGTGAAGAACTGCAGCCCGTGGGAAGGACCCAGGCTGGAGAAGTTAATGGAGGACTGTCTCCCATGGGAGGGACCCCACGGTGGAGCAGGGGAAGAGTGTGAGGAGTCTTGCCCCTGAGGAGGAAGGAGCGGCAGAGACAACATGATAAACTGACTGTAACCCCCATTCCCTGTCCCACCGCAAAACTAAACAACATTACATGAAATAAGCACTTAAAAAAATAAACATTTAAATGAAACGTGAAATTAAAACAATTCATATCAAGGTCTAAAGTTATATCATTTATTAAAATAACATTCGGCAACATACTGTTGCTGCTGAAGTTCTAGTCAGGTGAACTAGGTGGGTTCCCTGGGACAAGCATTTGCTGAAGTAGAAAACCAGATTTGGAAGCAGCAGTCTCTTTACACATACAGAATATTTAATCACTTCATTGTATTCAGTTAGTTCTATTCAACAAGTTCATTTCAAGTTGAGAAACCACAGAGAAGTTAAAAAAAAGGGGCAGGATTTGTTTTTCCTTCTCCAATATATGAATAAAGATGGGTACAATGAGTTCTGCAACTTCTTGGCTATGATTTACTTCAGTGACTGATAACTTAATTATTAATAGTAACAAACCAGTTAGTTACTTTTAAACTTAGAAAAGCATGTCTGGTTTTTTTTTTCTAATGAGATATCACTTGAAGTAGTTTATTTAAGTAACAAAGAGAATATTAGGCTATTTGGGGAAATTCTGACTGAATTCTAGTTTTCATTCAAACATAGATTCATAAAACCAAGAAAAAACCCCTGGAAATAAATGAACTATCCTTCATTTTCCAATTAAAAATATGACAAAATTAAGAATCTGATAAAATGATTCTTAATTTATCACCATAATAAATGTGCATAGATAAATACTTTCAGTTAACAAGAAGAAAGACCTCACTGAGTACTATCTCTTGTTATAAATCAAGGTGTTCTAATGGTTACCAATCCATGAAAGCTAACTTTTCTTTAAAAAAATAACTAGCATAACTTACAACTGCAAGAAGAGATAAAATCTGTTATTTAAACCAAGATTTCCTGCTTGCTGATTTAAATCTTGATTTAAATCAGTTCACTGTGGGTGTTGGAGTTGGCTTACAGCCTTCAAATAATTGTAGGGAAGAAAGGAAACTCTGCTGAGACACATGCTATAAATGTAATATTTGCTGGTATCTGAGACTGCAGTGACGTCTTTACATTCAGAACCTCTGGGTTATCGGCATTAGAAGACTGGGTAAAGCCTCTGAATTGCACTAAAATAAGTGACTGAGGCTAAGGAAAGCCATAGTAATCAGTACTTGACTATTTTAATGTTGACCTAAAATAGTGTGTGTAGCTTTTGAACACTGTTTAACAATCAATCTGTTGGCCAGTTACCTTCCAAATTCATCTTTCAGTATAGGACAGATCCTGTGATCCCAAAGTTTCACGGGCAGCAGATATAACATCCAAATCATGGGACCAGCACACATTAGAATTGCAGCAGGATGTCAGGAAAAGAGGAGAAGCAGAACCATAGACCATAAAAGAAAAGTATGGCTACAGGCACAGACAGCTAGAGAGACCTGCAAAATGACAGTTCATAAAGCATATATATAAAGACTGAAAACTGGCACTCGTAAAGTAAGGTGTTTTAATCTGTGCCTTCCCATTTTCTTCAATACCTGGTGAACTGACTCCAAAGAACAGTATTTTCTTCTCTCTTGGCTATGTCAGCAGTCTCCAAATCCACACAGACAGCAACATACCTACAGCTGGTGTATATGCTCAGAAATAGTTTCTCAGCTTATCCAGTTGCTTGAGTGCTTAGCCTGAATGCTTTGGATGGTTGGTGCTACATCCTACATCTGTATTTGTCTGTTTTTTAAAAGCATCATGTCTTACTGTGGTTCCCAAACAAATCTTCATCAGTGGTCTAAAAAAGCCAAATGCTGGCTTTTCTACCCAGTACAGGCACTTTCAAATCCAATTCAAGAATGGCTGGTATCCATTTAACTTAAGCCAGCAATCACTTAGATTAAAAAATTTATTACTATGAATTGTTTTAAAAACAATTTAAGGGTTCATCTGCACTTACTTTCAAGTGGTATAAGACCAGCTGTGATTTACCAGTTGCATGGGTTTAAAAGGGTTACAACATCAGTACTACCCAGCGTAGTGCTTAATCTCAGTCTTGTGATGTGCCACTGCACAATGCTTCCCCTCGCTTCTCAGTTTCCCCCAGTTAATGTAAGAGACCTGCAAAGCAATACATTCTCCTTACTGGAGGTACGGTTGTGTTGGTATCCAGATGTGGTTTGTTCTGGTAGAGACCTTCCCTTAGGGGACAAGGAACAACTATGCCACTTATTATTTACATATAACTACATCTACAATGGTATTTTTTACAACACTGGTGGAAAGTCACCCTCACAACTGATGTAGTTACTTGTGTGCAACTTTTCAGCTCTGACAAGGGCAAAGAATGACCACACCCAGTCAAATACTAATTTAAACTAAAAAGTTAAATGAGTAATTTTGGGGGAAGGGGAGAGAAAGATTTGGGCACCTTTGAGCAAAGTATTTTCAATGAAGAAACCCTTTCCTCCTCCGATAGTCTCCTGATGACTTATGAAAAAAACCTAGTCGTGTATGATGCCTGAAGTGCAGTTTCTGAGCAGAGCAGCCAGTAACAGCTAGGGAATATGGTATTGGCCAGAGAGCACTCTGTCTCACAAAACTAAATGTGCTTTTCTCAAAATTAGATGGCAATCTGACTGTGGCTAGACCGAATGCCGGGTATATAGTAACATTCATATTACTCCATTCACCATGGAAGGAGAGATAAACTCTTTCAGCCTTGCCTTTACATTGAAGCTTTGACAACTGTGGTACAGAAGTGATAGCTTTTTTTTTGTGTAAAGAACTGGAATAATTGTTGATACACAGCTTAATCAAGAAAAGAGCAATACTTCTTTTTAAAGATTCTGCACTGCTTGCAGACATTTTATCAGTCCCACAAAACCATTCTCTGATGCAACTAAATATCCATTTTACAAATGGGCACGCTGTGATACAGGAATAGACTCAGTCACACAGTCACTGGTGATAGATGACCTATAAACCACTTCAGTTTTGACACACAGGTATTATTATAACCATTAGACAAGTCTACCATATTAGGAATGCAGAGGTACATTTGCAAAGGGTTTTGAAAATACAGCACTCACTTGACATCACAGCTGAAGTCAATGGGATTTCTTTAAGGTCAATAAACCCCAGAGCATCTCACAGGCTGCAGCCCATATTCATTGCTCCAGAGCTCCTCAGAAAGGCAGATGGACTGGACATGAGGAATGGATCTTTTCGCTTTTCAGGTTTGCAGGAGGACTCGGTGGAATGGCCAAACATGTTGCTATTTGATGGGATCCATTTGGCTGGAAAAGACTTCCTTTTCCCAAAGGCTTGTCTTTATAGCAATCTGCCTTGGCTGTGAAGGTCTGGAGGAGGCTCCCTATGGACCTTATCTATGCTGCTTCTTGACCGCTGCACAGTGAAGTAGGCTTTCCAAGCCTTAGAGAAACATGCTGGGCAACAGTCCTTTCCAGACACTCAGAGCCCAGGTGACAGTGCTAACCCTCTGGGCCAGCTCTATAGCTTATTCATTAATAAATTTCAATCCTTCATCACTTGTGATAAAATAGAGGCCAGAGGATGGATGCACAGAGAGCATTTTTGAGAGCCCTATTTGTGTCATAGTTTACTCTGTGGTGGCTTAAATACAGACCAGAATGAATGCTTAAATCACAGCACAAAATTCTTTGGCCTCGGGGTAAGAAAAGCATTTTAAACATTGCTGGCCTCAAGGTACAAAACCAAATATTTGCTAAATTTCCAGACTTCACAGAGTTGGCTTTTCTAAGGCAATTCCTTATTGCTGCTTCTCTGGGAGGTTTTTCCCTTTTCCCACCCTTCAGGAGGAACAGGTCCAGGCAAGACACAGGATGTGATTAGGCATAACACAGAAGTTGTCATTTATTTGTTTTTTTGTCATCTTTTAGAACTTACTCTAGCCTTTGTTCAAGTTCAGGTTAACCTTCCTCCAGCCCCCTACACAGTGTACAAACAACCTGCTGGGAACTTACACTGCTGGTGCAGTGTCAGGTCTTATTCTTGGCACCCGGGCATGGTTTTAGGCATAAGCTTAGCAGCAGACTGCCCATTAACTCACCATTCTACCCAGTTCCCTCATGGCTAGCAGCAAAGTCAGGGAGAAAGTAAACCCTTGCCATAGTTTGATGATCATTTCCTTCAGCCTCAGTGCCAACGCAGACAGCCCCCGTACCTTGCTGCTTGCTCCTACACCTTGACTGTGCTAAAACAGCTGCTCATGGGGCCACGCTATGAACCAGACTGAAGAACTGGTATGAGTTAAAAATAACCAATGCAACATTAAAAAGGTAATTTTTAAACCTAGAATGGTTCTGACCCAGCCAGGCCACCACACATCAAACTGTTACAGGTCGGCCAGGCTACACCTTCCACGCTGGAAAATGAGACGTGACGTTGGTTTTGCACTGCATCAGAGGCCGCAGCACTGCAGGGAGGTACAGACTGTCCCGCCAAGAGCCAAGCAGTTAACAGAATTTGAGCGCCTGATACCTGAACTACTGTGTCCCATGGGGTGCCACGGTTTGCCAGACAGACTGAGATTAATGTCACAGAGCACTAAGAGCCAACAAGTCCTCTTCCTTCACCAACTGCAAATCAAGCATTTCAGACCAGGAATATCAAAACTTTTTGAGAGGACTTTTTGAAATTAAGCACTTCAAACTGAAATATTTTAGGACATTCCATCCCACTGAGAAATTAGTTTCAGTTCACTTTTCATCCTGAGTCCAAATGAAAACAGATTTGAAACATCTGAATAAAACTCAGCAAAAATTCTTATTTTCAGTGAAGTAAGGATTGTATTCAATACCAACTATAAGTGACAACAGGGACAAGCAGGGTTAGCAGAATATATGATGCAGAAAAAGGATGAAAATCCAAGGATCATCTTTACACAAATCTTCTGTAACTGCAATAAAATAACATAGAAAAATATAATACATTTAACAATTGTTATACAATATTATACATCATCATACCATATTGTCATACAATACTGCCATACAATGCACAAGTAACAATTTAAAATTTGCACATATGCATATAAAATATTCACAACTTGCTCCTCTGGCACTTCAGTATAATTCTAGTATTATTTTCACATAAACACTCTGAAGTAGCTTTAGGGGAAGACTCCAGAATACGAGAAATGTTGAAGCAATAACTTCATTTCAAGAAAAGTGCTTGTAAAGGGATTGGTTCTGTCAGTGGAAGGTAAAAAAGGATTTTGTTAATTTTCTCTTTTTAAAATGCTTTTTTAACAGACAAGTAGATTAGAATTTTATGGCTAGTGATGGAAAGCCTCAAATATTTTATAAAAAAACCAGAAATATCTCCACCAAAAGAAAGACTTTTTTCTTTTGGTAACATATCTTGTCATTGTCTTGATCAATCAAAGATCTACTACTCACAGATATAAATGCTTTGTATCGGAAGTATTATTGCTGTACAAGGATTTCTAATAATAAACCCATATGACTATATAGACACAGTTACTATGCCACAAACAGATACTGAACAGTCAACAAGGTATTGGGGAAAAGCTAGGAAAAAAGAAGTTACAGCATATGAGAAGAAGTTGAGAAGAATTTCTGGATGAATTATGGATTTACAGAAAATAGGGCTGAGGAAAAGACCACAAGAGATCTATACTTGGATGCAAAATTACAAACATTTCTGACATGTTGGTTTATTCTCTCTTTAAGACCCACCTCCCTAATTAATCTGCTGTAATGCTTGCTATTCTGACCTCTTACCATGAGGCTGGGAGGAAGTCTCTGCTGCTACAATTTAAAACCCTTACATCCTGCCAACCCCAGCCCAGACCTGGTGAACAAACTATTTCTTTTTCTCCTCACAACAGACTTTTCCACAGGATTCAGGGAGCGATTTAAAGCTAAAAAGAAGGAAGTTATCATGGAGAGAAAAAAGGTTAAATGGGACAGAGCTTTGGGGACAGAATAGCTGGATGTTGTTTATCCAGAATAAACAAACTGACCTTAGAGGAAAAGCACTGTGAGTTACTGAAGGAATGAGTGGGGGAAATAGCGAAGAATCAGCAAGAAATAAGATCCAAGATTTCATGAAACAACTTAAAAATGGATTATGTGAAGGCAGGTGAAGCACGTACTTCCTGAGCAAGAACAGAGACACAATGGCATGCTGAAGCCTTTGCTGGAAGTGAGCTGTCCTTTTTAACATTAACGATTTTTTCTCTCTTTGGTGTGCCTGGAATAAAAAGTCCTCAGATACATGCACAGTATCTACTTCCCCCCATTGTGCTCAGATGCAAAGGGAGAGTAAACATTAACCAGACTCGATGCAAATGAGAGGCAAACATTTACCTTAAAAACCTCTGTCTGCAGGCCTGGGTTTGGAAATCTCTGCACTTACTAGATCTGTGGGAATGACTCATTTTTATGGTAACTACTCAGCAACGTTCACTGGACAGTTTCTTACCTAAAACACACCTGCCCAGAAAAGTGCTTTTTAATCAAAAAACCTGCTTTAGCAGAGCGTGCAATAGGTAGGACTGCAATAAACTAAGTTAATGGTATACAGTCCCAGTGATAAATATTGGCATATTAAGAAGACACCACACATCCTATCTCTCAAGCTCTCTGAATTACGGATTTCTTTGTACCATGCAGGGAACTCCTGGAAACCAGTCCTTGCATGGGGACGACAATGTGAGAAGCCCACACGGCACAGCTTTTTCACTCAGGGTCTTTTGCACTGGGAGGATAATCCTTGCGAACTCTGAAGCTCAGAACCTATAATCAATGGCTTGCCACTGCTATGACCACCTTTTTGTGATCTGCTCTGGGAAAACTGGTTCCTGCAGCACAGCTCCAGCGGTGCCCAAGTTCACCTACATACAGGACCGTGGAGTCAAATGTAGAGACCAAACCCTGTCCACGGCTCGGGATTGATATTTTGAGTTGTCCGTTCTTCTCTTCACAGCAGTGTTTAATTCTCACAGAAGCTACATAAACTGAACTTGAGGAAACTACACCTCCACATTTGCCTGGATTTCCTCCTCTCTTCCTCCCTGTGGGTGTCACAAAAGGCTTAAAATAGCTTGTGACTTGCAGTACTTTTCCTGTACTATCTATTGCAGATATCTGAAAAGGGTAGAGGGAGGTAGGTTAAGATCTGAGGTAGTATTTATAAGCCTAGGGAAATCATTATAACGGTGCTAACCTAGCTCAGGACCAGCTGTCTCTTGGACCCAGACGACAGAGTTTTAATTCCGCAGTGTCTCCTGATTTTGCTGTTTCAGAAATGCGCACCATGTTAAGAAATTAGGAAGCCGTGTCTCCTTTTGTCTCAAGGGATTTGGCTTTGTTCACCATTCTGGCAGTCCTCTGTGTCCTTTGAAGAAAAAAACCTTCTCGTACTTGCCACTATTTTTAGTGTGTGTTTCTGAAGGAAGAACTCCGTCTACATCGAACAGGTCCCTGAACACAATCTCCAGTGCAGACACAGAGTGACATATGAATATGAATGTAATGCTCTGAATGTTGTGCCTCTGCTTCATAGGCCAATTCTGCCAATCTACCGCGGTTTGTGATTCATGAAAGTAGACCTTGTTCTTAGACACAGAACTTTAATTCTCCTCTTCCCTGCCTCAACCCACTGAAAAACTAATTCTTAAGGAACATAATATTGTCCGTTTGCTGATGTAAAAGGCTTCTGGTACAAAAAAAGCAGCTTTTCCTCTACAGCCCTGCAGTGGGAAGCAGACTGTGCACAGCAAGGTGATGTATTATTAGAACCAGCAAAATCCATGAAATTCCTTCATGAGATTGAAAGAAATTCTGTTTCGTTTGTAACTGTGTTTGCTATTTTTGTTAAACTGCCCCCTCTCAGGTCCTATCCCAAGAAGAAATCCTGCCAAGAAGGATTATTTTTGGCCAATTCTCTTTCAAAGAGTCACAATCAATAATCTCTCTTATAGAAGGCAACCTTCGGGAACACAGTAAAGGATGTTAATGGTAGTTCCTATGGACATCTCACTTTCTCTAAAGGCAACAAATGAAATATTAAAAACTAAGTAGCATTTAAACGAGTCACTCACCATGAAGTCTGTCTCAAAGCACACAGACTAATCAAAACCAGAGCAACACAAGGGACCCTGGCTTTATAAAAATAATCTTTTCTCCTATATCATCAATTTCATAAAAGGCCTTCAAAATCCACACGAGTAAAACTGTTTCTCACTTAGAGAGCAAAAAAAAAAAGTGTGTGAGCAGGTCAGGCTTTTTAAAGGAAGTAATGTAGCAAATTGTAGCCTTGTGTAATTCCATTTAAGTAAGCTGAGTTAAATACATATGGTCTACAAGGTTGTGGGGTGGGAATTCGGTAGGCTTTAGAAATTCAGAAACATTATAATCTCCTTACTATCACCTGTAAGTGGGATATCACTCCATATTTTTTCAGCACTAAGTGGCTTATCAATACAGACTCTCAAAGAAGAGCTTCAGATTTTGTTACATACCCTGAAAACCTTCACTTTGAAACAATGCGTGCTGTTCATCAGTCAGCACCGTAACTATATATACAAATATATATATATATGGTTTTGTTGAGAAAGCATAAACTGAAACAACCCATAATATCTTTCCTGCCAATATCTGCCTATAAAATTATTATGAACCTTGTGCAAATTTGGGTAGGTCTGTGATCTGTCAGGTATTAGAAGTAATAGTTGGGGTTGTTTGTTTCTGCAGCTGTAAGCAGTTACAGAAGGAGGTGCTGACGATACTGGTTCTCAATAGTTAGGCCATACATGAGACGTGCTGTAGCAAACTGCCTTTTGCTCTTCTTGTTCCCTTCTCAACCCAGAGAGAAAATACCGAGCTTCACTGAATCAGGAGCAGGGCTGCCTCTTCGTTGCAGGAATGAAGGCAAGATCTTTCCTGTTACAGTTGGTGCAGCATTGGCAGTCGCACAAGGAAAATCAACCAGAGCCAAATCTTGTCTCTCACTAGACAGTGAGGTACCACAGATCCTCCTCTCTTTTACCTCAAAGAGATGGTAATGACTTCTCCTTCTCTCTGTTCCCCTTTGCTCCTGGCTGCCCTGCACAGGTTTCTCTGCATACGACCTCTGTATTGCCCATGCTGTGTTGAGCTCACTAAAACTGCAGGCAGAAGAGCAAAGAACTACCCCAACAAGCCAAAGGGATAGCAGCCTCCAGTGAGAGTTCCTCCTGTGCAGCACATCAAGTGCATCAAGTGCTGGAGAGCCAGTGTTGCGCTGCGTTTGTCAGCCAGAACAGACTTTAAATACTCCAGACAGCTTAACTGAAATTACAGCTAGCTACAATTTCACTATAATGAGTGTTATATATGTGTGTGTGTATATATATATATATATATTCTGCAGTCCCGTAGTTGTGAAAATCGTTCCTATGCAACTGCGCTCTGGCATCTCCATTTAGCTTTTAATTGTGCTTCTAGCCTTTTCATTGCGAGGACAACCTAAAGCCTATAAACTGAATGCAAACTGAGACAGCATCGCTGCAGGAAACCATCAGTCTGCATGGCCTGACCTGTCCCGCTCCCCTCCCTGGGGACTGTAGGACTGTGGCCGTTGGTGGACCGCACATCTGAGCCTGCACAGGGTCCCTTTCAAGAGGCAGCAAAAATATACCGAGCGAGTCCAGAGCCCATGCAGGGTGCACCTTTCCCAGTTTGGCACAGAGCTCTCCACCCCGCTGGAGCTCACTGCTGGGAGGTGCTGGGGCTCTCTCTTTCCCTGGCCTGCCAGGTCCTTCCCACAGCTCCATCTTTTATTTGCAGGCACTCAGAGCTTTGCAGCCATGTGCACCGCAAGGCTGTGCCGCTTCAAGCAAGATTGCTGGAGTCCACTTTGCCACAAAGATCAAGAGCAGCCAAAAGCACGGGATGGCAAACTTTCTTGCCTTGAGGTTAGTGCAGCACCTGGAGAGCGGGGGAGATGATTTCCTAAAGACGGCTATGAGCTTCTGATTTTCCCAGCCTATGTGAGGAACATATGGAGAACACTGATGAGCCCAAATCTGAAAGTCAGGGAGACGCATTGCTGAGAACAGGTACACATTCTCCCTTTTCAAGGCATGGGGCTCTTCAGATGGGCGCAGAGAATGAGTCCTCATCCTCTCTACTGTTCCTGAAGGAGGGAAAGGGAAGCTTCCCCCCACTCCAGCAAACAAATTAATTTACTGGACTCCTGTGTCACCTGTTGGAATTAGGAAAGAATTATTTACCTAGGACACTTGACTGCAGAACTTATATCCCTTTTAAGCCCCTAAGCATGAAAATGTCATGTTAATATTCAAAGCAAAACTAACCAGCAGCACATTCTTTGACATCGGCTCCTCACTGACGAACCACGGATCAAGAATTATTCATGCGAATCCTTCTGTTGGGACACTTTCAATAGCAACACTTTGTATTTGACTATTTGACTTGAATGGAAGCAGACCTCATCCTTTCCATCCAACTAATTAAACAGGCCAAGAATATATCAATCATATCAAGAGCCTGGGCACAAGGTTGGGTTTTAAAAAATCATTTTAAATAAACTCATCACTAGTAAGGATGTGGAAAAAAAATGTTCTATTATCACAAACATCAGAACATCTGAAGGAAATACAAAATAAACATAACAGCAAATTTCTAGTATAGCTTTCCAGGTCCAGTCTGAATGAGGTTGGAGATGATACCAGATGGGCTGTTCTCCCCAGGGATTTGTATATGTAATCAAATGGTAAAGAAAGCAAGCAATCTGACTGTATATTCTTTGTTGATACTAGACAAACTGATCAATCATGGTGAAAACTCATTCATAATCAGACATTTGGGTTGGTGTCAAGTCACTGCATGCTGCAGAGATGTGCATGGCTCTTAAAGCATGTGTTGACCTTACTGCATACCTAACATTATGCACATTCTTAACTTCAAGTGTGGGAATAATTCCTTTAATATGAAATATTTCTGTGCGTATTTGCAGGACTCAATCCTAACTCTGAGCTGGTCTTCACAAAGATATTCAGAAAAATTAATCCAAATTAACTAAAGGCTTAATTTAAAGCAGATTAGTTAAAGTGCATTTAACCCTGTAAAGACTTTTCAAAATTAAAGTAGTCTTAATTCAGCTTTGTATAAAGCTTAATCCATTTTCAATTTATACTTTAAGTGAATTTGGACTAATTAAGTTGAATGTCCTATGTAAATGAGCCTGAGGCCCTAATTCAGAACTGTGTCCAAGCACAGGTATAAAACTATCCCTATTCAGAAAAGCATATCCTTGAAATCAGCTGTTTTCAATAAGATGCATACAGGTACTTAAATGTTTTCCCGAATCACAGTCTTAACTATTTTATATTCTTAAACCATTTGAGAATTATAGTTTGATGGTAAGGAAAAATCATAGCCCAAAGGGCTGAAAGGCAGATAAATACATTTCATTTACTGTCCTCCAGATGAAACCAGTTTCTCTAGTGTGTGTACAAGAAATATTCAACCATTGTTTTCTGTAGGAAATCTCTGATTGACACAGAATTAAAAACTGGTTCTTCAGGCTGGAATTATTTTTTCCTTAGAAGGGGAAAAGAAGATTAACCCTTCATTTTTGGGGAAGACTTCATAGTAGGGTATTGTTTTCTCAACCCAAACTGGTAAAGCACCCTATCCATTCCCAGTGGAAAAGATGAATTTCAGCAATTGTATTTATCCAGGATTTTACATCTCAGATTTTACAACTTGTCTTTCAAAGCTCCCTTCCATGGAAGTGTACTCAAAGTGTTTGAATCTAGATTATTTTCTTGCTGGATATGCAGCAAGAAACTGAGAAAAAACCAAGTTTTACAACAAGGTCTGAGTAAGTACCCTACTTCATATGTAAGTTTAAATATTCAATGTTAGTTACATATGTGCTTAACTACTTCACTGAAGAGAGATAAAACTGTACAATAGTATTATCACTAGCAATGTAGCATCCAAGTTGTATTAAGTGGCAAGTTGTCTGCTGGCTACTTAAAGTGAACTAAGAAAAAACCACTACCTCCAGAATAAAATTTGCCAACTAAATTAGGCATGGAGCCAGAAAGGCTATTTACAGAGTCATGGAGCCTAGGCAGACATCCCACGTCTGCTTATTCAGAGTGGGTTGGAGAAGTCAGCTCACACATGATACAGCTCAGCTCCTGATCCATCCAACTTACTGTCCAAATACAAATTCCTTCAGCTCCCCTGGTACTTGAATAGTCATATTCACACAGTGCAACAGAGCACAGGACAGCAATCTCCAAGATGCTAAAGACCCGAGATGTTATGATGTATATATGATGTGCTGTATCCTAACACAGAGAACCAGTACAGTTGTATTTTCATGGCACTGAGCCCAAGCAAATATTCTTCACCTCTCAGCAAGACAGTACAGATTCTGGACACAAGCTGGCACAGATACAGCTAACTCATGCATCTTCACCTGGTCTTTCTGTACTAGAATAGGTATGGGTGGAAGTAGATGGACTATGTCTGCACCACCATGTACCCACAGTCCACCCAATGCAATGAGGCAGTTATGAGTGATGCCCACCTGATGGCCACAACATAACTGAGATTTGACAGCTCTGTACATCAAATTCACCAAGTGTCTGTATTTTGGTTAGTCGTCCCCAAAGAGAAGAGTGCAAAGAGATGACTTCTTCATTTTTTTCTAACTCATGCAGTGAGAGAGAGAATTTTATCCTGTGTAGGTTCTTCAAACATGCTTATCACTATGTCAGCTGAGCACTGTCCAGAAAGAGGAAGAAGAGGTATTGCAAAGAGATCCAAGGACAATTACTACCATCCTGCTCAGTGACTACTTAATTGCTGCTGCCAGGAACAGCAACTTGTTTGTCTCTCCTTTCTTTTACTGCCTTTCCTTACATTATTTTTCTACTGTCTGGTGAAGTTACTACTACCATCTTTTTTTATTGATTAAAACAGTGAAGAGACAAGATACTGACAAGAATATAGACATGGCTGCCTTCAATACTGCTTTGCTGAATGGCTGGGTTGTGAACATGGCAGTCAGTAGCATAATGTGAAGGGGGCAGGCACTGCTTGTACATGGGGCTTCTTTTTAATTTCACTATCATCATTTCCAGAATTTCCATGGCTCACTTTTAGTTGAAGAGATGTTTCTGCCACACTGAGCTGAAAGAGCTTTTTAGCCACCATCACATGCCAGCCATTCTCTCCTTGTGTTCTGTAGCTGTTTCACATCAAGCACCCAGTGGTCTCTGCACTTGCTGCTATCTCCTCTTGAACCAAAAGCTTTTCCTGTTCTTCAGTTTGCAGATGTGGTCCAGACGAGGACCAGTGCCTATCTGAGCTGTGTACAGTGAAATAATCACTCCAGACACAGAAAAGCAACATCTCCCATGCACACATTAAGCTGGCAGCATTTAACTGGCACCTAGATAATAAGGACATCTACTTGACTGCAAAACATGGTCAGGACTCACAGCCATGAAATGGACTTGATAGCCTTCAAATTCTGTTTTACTGTGCTGGCTTACAGAGATGGCTTGGAGCCGATGTGGCAGCTCATTAACACTCAGTTAACACATCTCTATATAGCACAGCATTGACTTTTACATTTTCTTATTTTCAGGGGAGCAATGCATGTGGAATTAAAGGGAGGGGTAACAGCTTAAGACACACAAAATATTATGAACAAATCAGTTTTTAAAACATTGAAATAAAAAGGCTACAATGTACTGAAAGTACCATTTGTGAATATAGAGTCCAGGAGAAGCATTACTTTTACCTTGCCAAGTTTCCAATGCACATGATTTCTGAGAGTCCCAGCTTCAGGTACCAGAGACAGACATCTACAGAGGAGCAGTTCATTATCTGAGGAAGCACGCATCTGAATCAGCTTCTGTTTTCAACCTTATAGCAGCATCTGTTTTATTTAAAAAACCTGTAACTCACTTTTAACTTAGGCTACAAAACCAGGGAGAGTGCAACTCAGTTTCTTTGATGCTGTTGCCTTCAGCTCTGAAAGCCAGAATGATCTCTTCTTGCAAATAAAGCAGTAAAAGAGGAAGTGAAAATGTCAGACTGCTTTTGATTGCCAGAAAACTGACTGTTTCCCATAATAAAAGAGAGTAATCCCCATGTGAAATGGGGATCTTGTCTACTAGTTGTCTCAGCCCTCAGACAGCACAGTGAGAGCGTGCAAGAGATTAATAGGCAGACTATCTTCCAGCCCTCCCCACTGCAACATCTGCCTGTGTTAACGAGCGGCCTTGCACAGAATGTGCTGAAATCCCACTTAGGTTGCTCTCCATCGGCATGAATCACAGCCTAGCAGCCACCCAGAGTCTAACAAAGGATCGGCAAGCAACAACCTGCAAAGGGACCAACGCTAGCCAAGGAGGAAAAGGGCATGCTGAAGGTGGCCAGTAGATATACTGACAGCCTACACAGCTCCCCAGGGAAACCCCCCTCTCCCTGCCTCAATGACTTTTATCAGACAACCTCTCCCGGAGGGCTCAGCAGGAACAAAAGCTGCTTCTCTCTGCACAGGACGTTGGCAGGCAGCATTTCCACTCTTCCCCCCCTAGGCTGAGCCTGCCAGGAGAGAAGAGAACTTTTCTGACAGAAGGAGGTACCCCTCACGCTCCCCACCACCTGCGGGAGGTCACGAGTCTTTCAAAGGTCCCTTCCTTGCTGATCCGGTCACTCTGTGGACACCAGGGGCCTGAGTGTGCTGCATCACCCGATGCCCTGTAGAGCTACCAAACTAGTTTTAAGAGAGCTAGTGTGGTAGTAGGGGCAGTATGGCTGCATTACTGAAAAGCTCCACCTGCCCCAATTAGCCCCACTGGAAACCACTTTGGGTGTCTCCGTGTGGCCTTGCGTTGTGCCAAGTAAACAAATACATACGGCACATTTGCAAAGACGGCCTTTACAACCACGCCAGGAACGTTCGTGCACAGATTGGGTCATTAAGCAGATTTCAGCTGGATGGCCGTGCATGAAGTCAGGCGTTTTGCACATGGAGGATGGCAGGCGACAACCGAAGAAGCAGGTCCTGGGCTCTGACGGGGGCTCATCTCACAAGGAAGGAGCAGTCCTACCTGTGGAAGCTAAAAGGCACCGAGCTTCCTTTTGGAAATGTGATTGCCAATGGAGATGGAAAGCAGTGGAAGAAGTAGTGAGAGATTATGTATTTAGACAGAAATCTCTTTTTGGCTACAATGCCCAAGTGGAGTGCCTCCATGTAATGCAATGAATTCCTCTTTGGTGAGGGGGCAGATGGGACAACCCTGGTGCAACCTAGGGTTTTGCTCATATTTGCAAACGAAGCAACTATAGTGTAAAGAGGACCTTTAATGACCTCTGATCTTCTCTTTTCCTTTCTCCCCAGATAGCCCTAAAAACATTCAGCTGCAGTCATCTTTCTAGTTGATCAGTCAGTGCTGGGTCTCCTGAACATTTTCTTCCCAGGTATTTGATTCATCATAGTATCATTTTTTTTTTTCCCCAGACCTACCACTAATTCAGTGGGGTATATTCCATCCCTGAAAAGCAGTACAATCCTTCATATTTTTAATCAATAAATATTAAATGACACCTTATTTTCAGGTATCGCATCACTTATATATTCAAACACTGATTTCAAGTATTGATCCTGATAGAAGTTAAAAATTTGACATCTCCATATTCTACGTTCTCCTCTAATTCTCACCTACCTTATCTTCTGGACATCAGAGGCCCACAGTTTCCCGCAGGAATAAAAACCATTTTACTTCCCCCAACCATAGAAAAAGCAAAGTAATTTCACAGAACATTTTACATGAAAAATTCAGCTTTGCATCTCCTTTCACACTCCAGAACACCCCAGATCAGAAATACATAATATTTAGGGGCTCATAAGTTGGCCAAATTGACTCTTCATTACAGCAAAATAAAAAGTGCACCTTGCCACAGGAAGGATCTCCCCCATTTAATACTATGTCTCTGCTATGGATGCATGGATGCACTGAATTTCTTGCATAAACTGAACTTAAGCTGTTTGACATGGAAAAAGAGAAGTTTTATAGCCAGTGTAATTTTGAAAAATGGGTAAATTATCTTATATGAAACCTCATCATCCCTGTCTCCCTCCCACAAAAAATTATAATCAACTTAGGATATGTAGAACAGAAATTTGCAACCCCAATAGTTAAAGTTTGGTAAAAGGTCTGAAAAAAGAGTTACAGTGGGAAGTGTCAGGTGAGCTTAAGTGAAAGAGTTACTACCTGCTTCACCTGTAATGTCTTCATTATTGGGGCCTTGGTTATTATGGTGATAGCTGCCACTAAAACACCTGAGACTAATATCCCTACATTAATCTCTTTTGGTGATATTGGAAAAATGCCTGTAAGCTAGTAAGTACTCAGCACATGGGAGGATCAGATTTGATATAAACGAACTATTTTTTTCTGGGGCTTTGGCACTTAGCTACATACATAAGAAGCAGAAAATAGGACAAAACCAGCAAGTAATATGAAAGCATGTGATAGTGGTTTATTAAAAGACTTACAGCTGAAGAATATGAATGCCCCCTTTTTGTCTCTATATGTGATGTACCAGCCCCTCTCCCACAGCTCTTTGAAGGCAGAGAATCCAGAAGTAACAGCTGAATTCTCAAATCAAAAAGCCAATGAGCTGGAATATTCCCCTCGAAAGAGATGATGGTGGCTTTATTGAAATGACTCTCCAAGAAGTGGCTGGCTCCCAGAGTGTGGTGGGGGAGCCAGCCATCTCTTGGAACAGATTTGGCATAAATGAGGAATAATCCAAGGCAGTGTCCACGCCAAGCCTCTTGCCGTCGGCCGACAGTGCCGCTGGGATGTTTAGTCGCAGGACCCCTGACTTCAGGAGCACAGGCTTCCCCTCAGCCAGCAGCTTCAGTCGATCTCGTTCAGAATAAGGAATCAACAGTAGCACAACCAGGATTTTCAAGGAGGTACTTGGTGGGGCATAATGAAAGGGAACCTGAGCCTCAGGGAAGAGACTACAAGGCAGCATTGCCAACTAATGCTGCTAGAAACAAAGCTCTTGTGATAGCATCTCCTCTGCCGGGAATGAGCATGAATACCAGCCAAGCTTACATTCCAATAGACTGCAGGGGTATTTGAGCAAAAAAGCCATCAGATACCCTGAATGGAAGATCATCTTGCTCTTGCTGGTCTGCCTGATGTAGGTGAGCTGCTGTATTTACAGATGCCTTGGTTTACAGAAAAATGAAATAACTACAAGTAACTGCAAAAGCACCACTGCATTTACTCAGTATAAATAAACTTGTAACAAACGCATCTTGCACACAAACCGTTGGGGTTCTTTATCATGCAGTACTGGGGCTCAAGACCTTACAGAAGAAAAGAAAACAGAGCACTTAAAGAACCGTATGTTTGTTTCACAATACAGTATATATAACATAAACTTTGCATCCAAATTTAGCAATAAGTCTTTATTGCCTTCCATCGTGCAAATTGCCAAGTTGCACATCAACAATTGCTTTAGTTTCAGAGAAAGTTGCACATAAGAGGTGGAATTATTTGCAAATTAAGATGAAGTGTTGATGATCGTGTTCTCACCTTACGATAAAAGGGTATTTCACTGAGCTTCAGGATGCAGAGTAACAGCATGGTCCCTCCTGTGATCTCGCTCAGGGAAAGGTCAGCTAGCTAGAGAAATTATATTTACTTTTGGAGCATTCAGCTACATAAGCTACCAGCTGGGAAAAAAGTGTTGAGTGACTCAGAGGGAGATGCTTCTACACCCCCAACATGAATTGAAGTTATGAAGGGTTAACAATGAGAAATGGTGGAAGATGGTTCAATCAACTGATCTGTACCCACTGTTCCAAAAAGAAAGCCCAAATGTTCCCAAAGTAGGGAGGATTCTCCAAAGCATTTAAAGTCATTCTCTATTTCACAGATGAAAAGGTGCATACACATCCATGTTACCATGGAGAAAACTACATCTTTGCTCTCCCCTACTTGCGGATTTCAGGCTTTGAACTTTAGATTAATACAGGTCATTTTTTACCTTCACCTACCCTTCACCACAACACAGATGGTCCTGAAACTGAAAAGTAAAACCATTTACTAATGGAACCATAGGGTTAGATTCAAACCCCAAACATTACACTAAAACTCTCAAACCTTTGGCATATTTAAACCTAGCACTGCTTTTTGCATGGTAACTATATTTCTAACACATTAGATCAAATTCTGAAGCCTGACCACTCAGGCCAGATTCTGATACCTTTCACAATGAGTAGGATTTTTTCCGTTGAAGAGCCCCAAACTAATAGAATTTGTACAAAGAGACATAGGAATGTGACACTTTCTAGCACTCAAAATCTGGATTCAAATTCATATTTTATGGGTTGGGTCTAGCCCACAATCCAACTCATTTGGCAACACTTTTTCTTCTAATTGAGATATATAGTTCAGCACGAATGAAATACTTCCACAGTTAAAGAAGACACTAAAAAGCCTTTTTCCAACAGTTAATTGAAATTAATTTTAAAGTAGTAAAAGTCTGATTATAGAATGATGTCATTTGCATGGACTAACTTCATTCTAACATTAGGCTAAGTCAAAGGAACAAAGCTAATGAAGGTGAGAAGAGCAGCAGTGTTTTCAGCTGAAATTAATACTTTCAGCACTGTATGTTAAAACAGGTAATAATCTCCTAATCTTTACTTTGATATGTGCTTTATTTCCATATACACATTAGTGGCAGGACATCAATTAATTAGTAAAATGAAAAGAAAGATCTCTAAGGCAATATTAATATTTAAAAATTCAAACACCATTGTTCCTTGTGCTGTTCTCTTTAATCTTAAGTTTTGCTCCTGGAAACTGAACCTAACTTCTCCAATGCATATATTGCTCAGGGGTCCCTGATGCTAATCTGGCTGCTGTTCTGTATGGATTTAAAAAAAGTGAGAACACTTCAAGTATAAAAGCAGTACAGAAAAGAGAGTATGCAAAAATGGTACTTTCTCATTCCTCACGCACCAAAGCAGCAGGGCAAGGCAGCTTCATGGCTGAAATGCACACTGTGATTCCCCAGCTGCTCCCAAGGACCACAAATCCATCCCTGCCCCATCACCCACGGAAGCCAGGGCTCACGCAGGGCTCGGGGAGGGAGGTGAGCTTCCGTATCTCTCCTCCACATGTAGTCAAGGCATTGCCAGGGTGCTCATTCAGAGCCAGAATTTAGCAGTCACCCTTGGATCCCATGGTTTAGATGTGGCCTGCATCTATCCGCTTTATAGACAAGAGAAGCTGCTCACCACCGCAACCCCAACCCACTTGAGAAAACTCTGATCTGAGAAAATGAGCTAACTTCTATCCCGAGCCCTGCTTTATCAATAACATTTTCTGTTAATAACATTGGAGCAGAAAAGATCTCATGGGTCATTGAATTTGAGGTCCTTTATCATAGAAACTACATCACAAAATCTCTTCCATAAAATTACCAATCATAGCCTAATAATAAGCTAAATTGTTTGCCACCACCACCACTCTTCCTGGACACTTTTCCAGAACCTCACTATGTGGATGACTGGGAACCTACTTCTATTTTCTAGCTTTAATTTATATACCCCTGGGGATTTTTACTATGAGCAATGATAAGCAAGCCAAAAAGAGCTTAGTTTAATTCTCGAAACCAGCATAAGCAAAGAAGGAAAGTCATTAGGAGAAGGTACCTCTTGGGAAGTAAGCAAGTTAGAATTCGAAGGTATAAGAGAAAATAAGCATCCGCTGTTCTCATATTCGCCACTGACAGGTCTTAATTGAATTTTCTGGACCTACATAAACTTTTATCTGGTTTGGTTTTACTACCAGGAATGTGGTCCTATTATTTAGAACTGGGGGAAGTTGTACCTCCAACTCTCCTCTCAGCACCTAGCCAAGAACATGCACTTCAGATTTATGGATACCAAAGAACTGAATTATGTTTATGAGGACCATTACAGAAACTTTTAGATATAATCCAGCCTAGAAAATGTTCTGATTTAAAATGTTTATTATTTATTTACAATAGAAAGGGGCACATGCTTTCACAGATGAAAACTGCCATTTTCTAGCCAATTCTAGTTGCAAACAGGAAAGGATGTAAAATCTTGATTTTAAGTTTAATTTCTGAGTTTACAAGTGACTCAGCCTGCGTTCTCACACCAGTCCCTTAACCTCTTTCTGTCTCCATTTCCTCATCTTTAAAATATGGGTAATAATACTTCTGTATCCCTTGAGTGTTTCTTAAGCTTAATTAATTCAATGCTTTACAAAGTGCTTTCTGATCCAGAGATGGGAGTGCTCCACATACCCAAAGTATTCTATTTTAGACCATTTGTAAATAAATAAAACTGTACTTTCTAGATCTTATTTTTAATACAGAATAGGAATGACCTGGCCTCAAGTGATCTTCTCTCATGGAAAAGGCATTGGAAGCCAGGTCTGCAGCCAGCGTTTTCTCCCAGGTCAGTAGTCCTCCCTTGCCTGGGGAATGTGGGAATGTGGCTGCAGGCCAGGCCTCTTGTGCACAGAGGGAGGGAATTGGAGCACCAGGCCTCTGGCCAGCACTTGCCAACCAAAGCTGCACTTTTCTCATAGAAAGCTAGTGGGAAAATGCATGTGCGCGCCAATGGGTCTTGCTCAACTGAGAGCTCTGCAGCTGTCCTGCTAGGAAACGAACGTGACACAAGGGCAGCGAACTGTACAAGAGTTTAGGGGCCCCCTGTACCTTGAAGGAAGGGGAAGCAGAGGTCAAAAACTCTGGCCAGTCTTGTACTTCATTAGGACTACAGCTCCGCAAATCAGATTGCTTAAGGTAGAACACAATTTTTAGAGCTGCCGCTCCACTGCAAGGCCGAAGATGGGAAACCGAAGACGGGACCAAAGTTTTTCAACTAGGGTTAAAGTGTTTGTATGTATTCAGCTCCAAATGTGTGTGGAGTAGGGAAGGAACAAGAATTATTGCCCTATTACTTCTTAGTCAGTAAGGGCCCATTACTCTCTAAACTGAAAGTAACCAGGGCAACTATGATGCTTTTCCTGCAATACATCTGTTGAAGTTGGTTTTGCTCCTACACATTATGGTGAAAATTAATCAGAAGGCGGCCTCTGGCTAGCTGTGATGTTTCTTTAAAATGAAAGAATGGTTTGTCATGGAAAAAGTGTGGTCAAGCACTTAAGCAGCAAGTTCAGATTCAGGAAGCCCAGGGTCCATTCCTTATCCTACCAGAAGCGTGAGAGTGGTACTTGTATTTTCTGCAGAACTCCTCGTTAGGAATGCAAAGTGCCTTACGCTATTTTAAGTCACTGTATCTCTGTGTCTCAGTTCCCCATGTGTAAAATGGGAGACAATAGCAAAGAAGTCTCACAGGGACTGAGAGATACTCAGATGCTAAAGAAAGAGAGGCCATATGTGTTCCTAAAATAAGTAACAGCATGGATAAGGCTATTTTGGGACAATAGAGCTGTGCTAGCTTTGCATGCAACTGCCTCCACCACAGCAGAAATGAAATCTATAGGAGTCTAAAAAAAAAGTATACACATACACACACTTCTGTATGTTATGTTTCTAAGGTAAATGATTTTGGTTTTTAGACTGCTCAGGTGATAGCATGCAGAAATTCTGGCAGCTACTGAACTCCACTTTTAATTGGCATAGATAATGCTGTAAGCTAGTGTAAGGTAGCTCAAGAGTTATGGCATTACCAGTCAGCAGTTTTAAGAGTGATGTCCAGGGAAGGGGATGGTTTGGTGACTGCCTGGGGTGCCTGCTGTACCCTGGCTGCCCACACAGGCAGGGAGAGTGAGGTGAACACCAGTGCCATGTGCAGGACCAGAGTGGTGCGGTGAAGAAGCAGTGATGGTGGTCATGCTGCCTCATTTCAGTAAGTTCCTGGCTGAGGCTTTCAATATCATACTTAATCACCTGATGTGCCTAGTGGTGGCTTATGCCCTCCTGCAGGTCTAACTTTTTATACCTATCTCTGAATGATAAAAGATAAAAGCTTTCAAATATATAGCTATAAAATAAAGAGCATGTGGGGCACATATATAGCTTATGGCTGGTTGCCATAATTAAGGTCTGCACAAACTTGCTTTTCCTTGTCAGGTACAGCCATGCCCCAGACTGTGCCATAATCCAAGTAGCAGGGAGAAAAGAGGCCACCAGACGGGATCACATGAACTTGTAAACAGATTTTCAGCAACTGGAGATGCGAGCAGGCCACAAGGGTCGCTGGTCTGGCACCCAGGTACCTTATCACCCAGGTATTTATTTAGATATAGACCTAGCAATTTGGCTTGTGCTCAACATAAAGATTCAAGTCTGATTTGATCAAATATCGCAGAGTTTCACCTTATAAACTGGTCTTTTATATATGTGTATTAACACATATACCCATATGATACATTTCTCATTGTTGTTTAAATTAGAATGTCACAGTGATATTCAGTGCCTTTTAAATCCATGAACAGATGTAAAAACTAGAGGATTGTGAAAAATTAATGTTGAAAATTAGCCATGTTTCCCCAAATCTCAAAAATACTCACACTTGTGTTAAACTGCTTTACATATTCTAATTTATTTGCTCTTATTTATGGGTAGTTCCCAGGCTTCTTTGCCAGCAAATAAAGTCTGTAGGCATGTGTACATGCAAGATAAATTATTAGACCAAATTGCTACAATCATCATAATTTTCAGTCAGGGTTCAGCTCCGAAAGGTGCTGAGCACCACAGCCAAATGCACTTGAAGTCAAGAGAATGAATATGCTCACAGAGATCAGCGTAACATACATTAAAGATAGAGATAATTGGAACGACTTGCTATATTGGGCATAATTATAAGGTTTTGGTAGGAGAAGGGGCTGCAGGGATGACCTGTGTAGGAGGAGACAAGGGGCTGCCCTGTGCTGGTCACAGCTGTTTCCAGCTGGTTCTGCAACAGACAACACTGACCCACTTGTGCACCAAGACTGAACCAGGGAGAGGAGCATATGGTGCCTCTGCAAAAACATATTTAAGAAAGGCGGTAACCACTAAACAAGAAGAGATGCCAGAGAAGGAGGGATGCCACAGCGGGCATTGAACAAGGAGATGTTTCCAAGCAGGGGCAAGAGAGACACCAGAGCAGGGGAGATGCTGGAGAAAAAGGAGGGAGAAGATGACCCTGATCCAGGGCAAAGCAGGGGCAGAGCAAGAGGAGAGGCTCGAGCAGGGGTGAGGATTCTCCAGAGCAGGCACACCTCTGAGGGGACCGTGGCCCATGGAGGAACCTCATCAGAGCATCTGAGTAAGAAACAAGGAGCAGTGGAAAGAAACACCACACACTGACCACCTTCTCCTGTGATGCCCACTGTCTCATCAAACGGATGAAGCATGACCTGCAGTGAGGGGACTGGGGATGGGGAAGGGGAGGAGAGGTTTTGCAGAGGGAAATGGTATTTTCCCTACGTGTTTGTCTTCTTTATTTCTCAATACTGGAATCAAGAATTAAAAGTTTACATTAATTGCAATAAACTAAATTCTGTGAAATTCCCCGACTCAAGACTGCTTTTTTGTCTTGTGACAGTTGGATAACAAAAGAATCAACTGAAACCTTTATTCCAAATATGAAGTAACTACCTACAGTTTAGCAAAAATGAGAACCTTTCCCCTCTGCTCTCTTTCTTCATGTTTTAACCATACTTACCCCAGATCCAAACAGGCCTGCATTTTATGAATTGGACAATGCCCAATAACTATGGGAATTAAAAGATAATAATGTGCTAAAACACTGACTGCCAGAGCTAGACAGACACAAGGGACAAGAAGAAATGTTTTTTCCTGACTATCCAGCTGCTTTGAATTCAGCTGAAACACAGTCTCTCTCTGAGAAACTAAGCAAAAATGGCTTGCACTGTGCAAAGCTGACCCGCCTGCTCACTCGGGAGGGACTCGGCCAACCCAGGACACGGAAGAAGTGACATGAGCTTTCTGAGGAGGGGGCCAGATTGCTCCCCATGCCAAGATATGTTGAGCCCAGGAGAAGAGATGGGATGCTAGGGAGCCCGAGCTGATTCTCGGACGATGCTGGCCCTCACCCAGGTTCTCTCATCACGGGGTGCTTGAACTTGCGAGAACTGGACAGAGTCCCTGCAGGGCTGGAGCCAGATAAGTGCCAAAGGAGTGGAGTTTCTCCCCCTCTCTAGCTTCATTTCCCTTGGCATGTTGAGAATTCCCCATTGCCAGACTGACCAGCCCAAAAGCGATGAGGAGTTTGAGAATGAGCCCTGATTGTTGTTTAGCACTCACAACAGCTAGATAGACCTTAGAGTTTCCCACTTTTTCCATCCTAAATGCAAGAGTACTGAAAATGCTAAAGTTAAGGTAAACTCATATTTTAACCACAGGCCCTGCAATTCTTCCCCACATACCCCATTTCTACCAAACAGATTCAAAGGTAAGCATTTTGTGGACAGAAGCTGGAAAGGGCCAGGAATTTTAAGAAAGCTCCTATGGATGACTTACGGGCAAACCATTGCTAATTCACAAAGGGTGTCCAATTTTTAAGTATGATTGCCTTTTCAGTCACTCCACACAGCTCCAGATAGAACAAGGGCCGGGATTAGCACTTTAGGGGATGTATAATCAATAATCAGCAAGACTGAGGTATGCAGACACTATTTATCTCAATGAAACTCTTTTTACATTATGATGACCTGAATTTAATTACATCAGCTTCATCCATCAGCTGACATACAGTCTCTCCAGTTAGACTGTCTCTCAGAGCATTGAACTTGCAGCATAACCAAGAAGACATCAACCCTTAAATCATCTTCTCTAAAGCATGGAAACACACAAGTTCTTTTAGGTAAAGAAATGATTTTTTTCTTTAGCAGGGCCTCTTTGTTAGGCATGTTCAGTCTAGTATACCCATGTCCCGTAAAACTTTACTGGCTTATTTGTTTTGTGTAAAGTAGCACAACACAGCTGCTCTTTATGGACTGAAACTTTTACCTGGCACTGAAACGATCCTTGGCTTCATTTTATAAAGCTGTGGAAAACCTCAACCTGTGATTATTTTGTTAGCTTTAAAAAATGACTTTTGTTTTCACATGCCTTTAGTACTCTCTAATTGTGCTAGGGAGTTAGCTGCATAATTTCCCTGTGTTGATTTGGAAACTATTCTTTCTGCCATAAGATCCATGTGTGTGTTTGTAGCATGGAAAGTTCCAGTTTGTGATTCAAAAGCTGCCATTCAATTAGGTATGGACATTTCAACTTCAGTCTGGCAAAAACACTACAGTGATTTCCCAACATCACAGATGCTTTATCTGCACACAAACCCTCCAGATGCTCATGCTGTCACATACGTACCGTTGAAGGCTGTCCAACAATGCTCCAAGATCCTAAAAGCATTTACAAAACCAAGCTCAACTGCACTCACCAACAGAGAAATCACACTGAAATATGATGAGAGTGAGGACATTGCAATGAAAGCAATGACCAGAATGGGCAGGCACCAGCAGGAGCTGAGCACCTCTGGACAATTAGCTCAGGGTGGAAAGGGACCTCCAAAAGTCCCAGTTGTTTTGCTCTTCATTTTGACAACCAGTCCATCATTTGTTTTTAAAGACAGGCAAGAACAAGTTCAAAGTATTTAGGGCCTGACTCAGAGCCCCCCTGTAATCAGAAAGAAAATGCCATTGCTGTAGGGGTTGGTGGTGTAGGTCTGTGATGTGTCTTTGAGAAAACATCAATTAAAGGATTATAAAACACAAGAAATTGCCAAATTTCATGTGGAAAACTGTTTTCTAAAGCTTTATTTTTCATATTAGTTTTAATTTTTCTTGTAGCCCTTTCTATTTGTTTGAAAGTTTGCTGCTTGTATCCATGACCTAGACCTTACAGAATGGAGCATCATTACACTCAGCTGCAAGGAACATTCATCACAGACAAGCCCCCAGCCTTGCCCAAATCCAACTCTATGTTTCTCAGGCTCCTCAGAGAAAGACCACAGCCTCACCATCATAAGTAAAGAGGAAAAAAGTGCTTGCCATCATGATGACAGTTCAGAGCAAGATATGAGGAAGAAAAAAATAATTGTTGCCTGAATCCATCCACAGGGAACAGGCAGTTTCTGCTGGGGCTTCTCTGCAAGGGAAGTCACCACCACCACGGGGGTTTCCCCTGCAGCAAGAGAAATAACCCCCAAACTCTCCCCATTGAGAATGCACTTCTGTTAAAGTCATCCCCCAGCAGAGGAATGGAGCAGCCCATTGCCCCACTCAATACCAGCTAGAGGGAGAAGAATTTTCACTCATTATTTTCTAAGGTCTGTTTCTGTCAGGGGAAAGGGCTCTGGAGCATTTTCCAGGCCATCAGTAAAGGAGGGTGGGGTTTGCTCTGAACAGCAAGTGATGAGCAATCAAAATCAGTCAAATCGCAGAAGAGCAGTGTTTGGAGGAGTTTGGGGAATTATGAGGGGTTTGTCTCAAAATTCCTTTCAATGCAATGTGTTGAAAGACAAATAATATCTGATGGAAACACCAGTTCAGCAAAGCATTAAGCGGGTACTTAATGTAAAGTTAAATAAAAAAATAAAAATTAACTGAAGGCAAGTATAATCCACAAACTTCCCATGAGTCTTTTGAGCCACTTCTTTGCATGGATTTATTGCTTACTTGACCGAAGAAACCACCATACCCAATCTATTCCCATTTTTCTCTTCTAAGAATCTAGACCAAAAATCCTTTTTTTTCCTTCCCCAGAAAATTACTTTAGTAAAAAAAGAAATATTCCCCACCCTCCTACTTATGGAGAAGATGTTGTGGGTTATACCACGGACTTCAACAGATGCTCATAATTACACAAGTGTTTTCCTGAATCAGAGTTTGGAAGAGAAAACGGTATACAGCAGTAGAATGGTAATTATAACCTACTGAAGTCACTGGAGAAGGCCTGGCACTACCATGGTTGAATTTGGTGGGGCATGCCTGTATGTCAAGGGTTTGTTTTAAAAGCACAAGATTACATAATGTCAAAAGGACAGAATTAGTATACTTAGAGATATTCTCATCTCAGAACACTGTGCACAGGTTCTGCAGTAATGAGTTTGATAAAATCTCTCAGGTTCATCTGTGCCATCCTGTATGCTTTAGAGGTACAGGGAAAAATGTCTTCCAAAGCAAGAGTAATAAATTTTGGATCTGAAAAATATTTAGCTCCCAGGACAGTAGTAGTTAGGCATGCAGATAAGAAGTAGAACTGAGAAGCATGTTAATCTGACCAACTTCATGTTAGCCCAAGGGTGGGAAACCTTTTCCTTGTTGACGGTCAAAGAGACCTATCTAGCCCCATTACCACTCACCTTATCTAAAAATGAAAAGAATCCCATAACATGAAATTAAGTCACAGGTCACGGCCAGCCAACAGCCAGTATTTCCCCTCCTTGAGCTAGAAGAAGCTTTGTGGAGCATGAACCTTATCTTCTTGTCTGTAACTGTAAAGCCTAATGCACATATATATCACACTGTAAAAACTGCAATTTCCATAGTGGAACACTATAGGTTCTGAAATGGCCCACACTTTTATAAGTACTGTTCTGTTCATAGCCTTGTTTATGGAATGTAATGTGTAAGGACTTTCTGCAGACTTAGAAAAAAAATGAAAAAGCATGACCATAAGATTTAATTACCATACAGATTTCAGAATGAGGCAAGAATTTTTCCAGTCTTGCTGATGTAATTCCTTTATTTGCCTGATTTACAAAATAAGAAAAATAATGCTCACTCTTCCTTTCTACTTCACTAGGCTGCTATGAAGACCATATATACAGTACACTGAATATGCAAAATAGTATTTAACTGTGATATTTGATCTTGCATTCAGTAATCAGAAAAACATGTTCCTTTAAATTCCATCTAGTTTTACTGGAAAATTATTTGCTTCAGAAAATTTGTTTCTGGCACTTTCAAAAACTGTATTGTGTGATAACTTTGTTTTATTCTCATCATTTATTGGCTTGTTAAGCCATTTCATTTAGTGTTAATGATGCAAACCGTCTTGTTTAACGCTTTGATGCTGCCCCACATATTATTGCTTTGGTCTGCAGAATAGGGCACTTTTAATACCTCTCTTTTAAAAAATATTATCATTATTTAATTTTTATTACATAAGTTTTACAAAAATGCCATCTCAGAACAAGTAATTTATAGATTAACTAACACCACAACAGCTTTTAAAAATCACTGCAGTATTCCAGAGCATTGGCCTAAGACATCATAGGAAGAATTTTATGAGCTCTTGTGTTTGGGACAAGTACTGTGATTTATCCACACTACAATGTGCCTTTTTAACAGCCAAATGCAGTACAGTGCAACAGTGTCACTGCAGCATCACTACGCTGGAATGCCGTGTTTATTGACACAAGAGTGTTCTATGCAGAAGTTTTCCGATGAAAGAGACAGCATAGCTTTGGGGGCAACCTTTACTTGAACAATGTTCCTTGTTCAATGTCAAGAGAAAGCAACTTTTTTGATTCTTGAGAGACTATTGACAGTAAAAACACAGACCAGAGCAAGCAGCAGCGGCAAGCTGAGCTGCTTCAGGGATATACTGCAAAGCTTTTATGATTACCACAACCTGCTGCTGGGGCATCAGCAGGACTACACTGAGATCTCAGCAACAGAATCGCCAGAGAATACAGCCCTCTATTTGTTACTAGAGGTAAGACCAAGCCCTTGCAACCTTATATGGGAGAAGGTTGAAAATCCAGAATTCTTGCATGGTGGCATAAAAACATAGCAGAGGTACTTTGCTTTACTCTATGTACTCAGGCTGCAGTCCCCCAGCCACCCTTCACACCACCACCACTACCTATAGGTTAACTTCAGCTAGAAATTTCTTGTTACTTGAGTAGTTCTTCAACTTCAGCAGGTAATTATAAAACCTCTTTGGCACCAAAGTTGCTGTGATGTGCTTCAGACCTGTTGTTCTGACCTCACTTATTCCTTTCAGGCAGGTGTCTATGGCATCATGGACTCAGCCCTGGCTTAACATTGCTGCTGACATTTCTACCCTGTTCCTAATGGAGGTGGCAGTTCTTTGGTCTTCATTTATGTTTTGAATGGTTTATAAGGAGGTAAATATTTTAAATGTGCTCCAAGAACAGACAGTATAGGGATTCAAGAAAAAAAAGACACCGAATTCTGCAAATGTACAACAGATATTCTCTGTTACATGATTAGTATACGTAAAAACAGTATACAGTGCCTGTGTAGTGGGGTCCCCGAAAAAGTAACTTTCTATCAGCAAGGTACTTGTTTTTATAGGTCTTACTGCGGGTTTTTTTTTTGTTTTTGTTTTTTTTTTTTAGAAATAAAATAAGCAAAATTTAATCAGGGGAGTCAGTCTAAAGCATCTTTTAGCCACCCCTAAAGTAGGTTGTATTTTTTTTGGTGGGGTTTTTTGTTTGTTTGTTTGTTTTAAATCCCTTTCCCCACTATTCCAGGTTACAACTTTTTCTTTTCCATTCCAATAGTTCCAGTAACCAAACTGTTTACTTCAAGGATCTATTTCTTCCTGCATGATTCTCAGCTTCTGTTGTGCCATTATATGAAAGACATTTTTGTTTGACATTTCATAGAGGCTTAGGAGTAATACACTTCATGCATCACCTTTGTATTTCATTTCAAGCCACTGAAAGGTAAACTTCATTCAACCCCGTTGAGGTTATCTTATCCCAAGTCCACACTGGCTAGGTGAGCTCTTTCACACAACTGCTCAGGCAAAGCCCTGCATTTTCCATTGCTAAGGCCACTTCCTCACCCACAGCTCGGAGCCCTTTTGACCAGTTTCTCTCTTCCACTTTATGAATAGATTTTTTTTTTTTTTTTTTTAAACACAGGGGACCCCCACAGTGGTTATTTTAAATCTGATAGCACCTCTCCAATAACCCAATGACAGACAGAAAACCATGAGATGGAAATCAGCTAAACAAGTCTATAATCAGTTTGGGAGACCACTAGGGAAAGTACCCAAAGCACGCACCAAAACTTACTTGCAGAAATTGTTAAATGAGAAGATACTGCAAGCTTGAAAAGCCCTTCTGTAACTTGCAGTTGAAATGCTGAATCCTTCTTTACCCTCCCAAAGGTGTATGTAGCTACACTGTGGTTTCACATTCCATGAGGTAAAATGCAATGAGAAAAGGGTCATTTTCTTATATGGTATCTTACCAAAACCATTTTCATTATCTCCCTTAAGTTCACTGTTTGGCCTTACAGATGTTAACTATTATACTGCCATCCCTTCAGCTCTCAAGCATGCCATCTCCTCCCACAACAAGTATCAGTAACAAATGACACCCACGAAGCAGTGCAACTGTGTATAAGTAGAACTGGCCTGATTTTCCCAAACATTAAGTCACTATTAAAGAGAGTGTGATTAACAGGAGAACAGTCAGCATGTTTGTATTTAGGTATCTCATTTGGAAGCCTGATTTGAGGAGCACAGAAAAGAAAAAGTCTGTCTTAAAGCCATGGGTACATAGTCACTTAATTCAGATATGAACTTGTGCTGGGGCTAAGACAGTCCCACTTCCAGCCAGTGGCCCCTGCCTCACTACTTGCAGCAATATTGATGTTTGTACGGTCACACCATGACCGAGCTTACAGAGCTGATCTCACTGAGGAGTGACCCACCCCAGAGGACAAAAAGCTCACTCGACTTGAGCTTTAGCACAAGGGAGACAGCACAAACAAGGGGAGGGAACTGGAAATTTTTCTGGCAACAGCAGTGACTGGATTAAAATGACTGTTTAATCATGGCCCCTGACCTTAGACATAAGGCCAAGAGGTGCAAAGCAGCCTGCGCTAATCAAATGCTATCAGGGCACCGAAACAGGGAGGACCCCACTTCCCCTGCTCTCATCCATGCACTCCTACCTCTTCCCTTGCCCTATCTTTCATACTCATCTTGCCTCTCAGCAAGCCAGTTCAGCTTCCCGAAGTTTAAGAAACCCAGCTCCACGTAAGAGCTGGGTCAGAATAACCACACAGTAAACTGAGAGGAGACCCACAGCCAACACGATACAGAACGGGGGATAACCAAACTTGGGGGAGAACAGATCCAACATCACCCCTTTCAAAAGCAAGAAACTATAAGCTTAGCTCAGCAATCTTCACACTAATGGTTGCAATGATTACCTTCAAAATATAGAACATACCTAAAGCACCTGGACTCTTCAACAGAAGCTTCTGTTGAGGATGGAGATAACATAAAAGCTTAATGACAACAAATTATATTTTAAGTCTTAACTACTCCATTGTTAACCATTTTAGTAGAAATAGCAAGCTAAGGTGTTTATTTGCTGGCAGTGACTTCTCCTCTGGGTGAACTTCAACTAAATCTCTTCAAACATAGGGGGAAAAATGTCAAATTTAACTCACTCTCTCTCACCACATCCTAAATCTTCTCAAACTGGAAGAAAAGGTGCATTTCCAGAAAGGCTGAGTAGTCACAACAGGATATTAGGTTTGTGGGGCTGCAAAACACAAGAGGTCAGAGCAGAGAGGCCTCATTAACCAAAAGTATAAAAGGCCATGTTTTCCCTTCTCAGTTGGAGAACTGGTAAAGGCAGATTTCAGAAGCCAACTCTTAAACCTGCCAGCTATGGACAAAGTGTAAATTAGCTTTACCCTTAACCAAAATGGAGCCAAAGCATCCTGCCCTGCTATCGCAGCTGTTTATGAGTACGCAAGCAGGTAGTTACTGCTGAGTAGCTGACCTGCTGGAGAGTCACTCCCCAACTTATTGTGTGACAAGTGGCTGACATGCCTACATCTACAAGCTCAGGTTGGGTTTTCATGTTAATATTAGCCAGTTGTGCCAGAGAAGTGATAATGCTCTTGGTATCTGGTGTATATCCTGCATTTAGGACAGGATGGAGAAATGCCATTTCACAGTACCTAAACCAGTCACCCAGCACCCCAATGTCTCCTCTCTAGCTGGTCAGCCTCTAGTGTTCCTTGGAAATTGAGGGAAATTGTAGAAAGAAAACCGAATATTAAAGTTGCAGAGGTAGGAGACCAGGTAGAGAAAGAACTGGAGTAGGACAGAGTCTTTTGGGGAGAGGAGGATTAGCAGTGTTTCCCGATTGCATATGACCAAGGCCGTTCTCCTGCTTTACGGCTTTTCCTCTCCAGAGCTCAGAGCCACAATTGAAAGGATGTAGTAAGGATTTAAGGCCTTTCTAGAAGGCACTCAGAAACTCTAAGAATGGCTTTATGTCAAATAAAAACACAGTCTAACTTATTCTTTTAGTTTTTGGATGACTAAGGTACCAGCTTCGGTCTTTAACAAGAATTAGGAACAGAGATGCTTTAAGTGTTGTCAGCTAAAATGTGCTAAGCTCCCCATAGTGCAGCTTATGAGATTTTGCAGATTGTCTGCAAAATTTAGCCTGGCACTACTGAAGGCAAGTTCCTCCTAATAAGATAGTAAATTGTTGTGAATGACCTTCTTACCTCTTATGAAACCACGTAAGCTGAAACAAAAATAACTTAAATTCTCCACTGATCTGGAAGGAACAGTGAATGCTGATTTCACCCCAGTTCCCACCAAATGTTTGCGTTTCCTTGTTCTGACTCAGTTTCTGTCATCCACTTCAGTGATGCTCTTAGCCACTGTTTACTAGAAAGGCTGGGTAGTGGGACAGAATAGGAACCTATGGAGGGGACACCAAACGAAGTGCTCCCGAGAGGCTGCCTTTCATTTAACTTTCGGTTTGAGCATCAGAAAGTACAAACCTACAAACCCAGCGAGGCTGCAGCCGCATTTTCGACCACCAGATGGTGCCAAACGTGCCCACGACCTAGAGATGCTCATTCAAAATGTCTCCCACTGGCCACTGGCAAATCTTTACGTGAAGTCCTTACTACTAAAATTATTAAGAAACGTGGAATGAAAACGTAATGAACAAATCGACTACAATTCATATGCATCACACACACATACATATATATCGTAATTCCTCTCTGCAATTTCAGTAAAAGACTGGGTTTCTTTCTCCCAGGCTTCCTGCCTCGTTAGTGCTACAACCTCTTATAGAGGACCTGTGTACTTTTCATTATATCAAATATCCTTAAAACCATACTCTACCCCTACCTTCAATGCCATTAAAATAGCACATTAAAAATATGTTTTGATTAAGTTGGCTTAATTAAAAGATATTGATTAATGTGACTTTGAAACCACTGAAATTAAGTGGATTACAGATGACCATCTTCCTCAGTCAGAACTGTGACATCAAAATTATATTCTTATCGGACTGCAGTGCTGTGTACAGGAACAAAGTGTTTGTAAAATAAGTTCTTAAAAATCAGCTATGATCACTGAAGGCAGAGAGATCCCTCAGGGGCTGACAGGGCAGCATAGGCTGAAGTGCAGGCAAGAGAGGCAAGGTCCTTGTCCTTCCATTGGTCTGCTGTAGGAGCTCAGGCAAGACAGCCACCTCAACAATACTCTCTTCCAGCCGTTACCGCTACTCAGACTGCAAACTCTGCATGATGGGGACCGCCTTCAACAAAACACGTGCATGGTGGCACTCTTACCTCCAGTGAACCCATAGGTGCTGTCATAAACAAGTCATAAACAAGGCCATGGAGAAAACTGTTAGAAAATGTCAAGAGTCTATAGGAGCTGCATCACAAGATCACAATTTGACATTATGATATTTGTACTGATACACAAAAAAGATGTACAGTTCTCTTTATATGATATGCATATAGAACCTAGCAAAAAAACCCCCTAAATGGGCTTCTCATGTTTATTTGGAGGCTTTAACTGTAGCTCAGTCACACAGTTGAGAAAGCTAGCTATCCTCTTTAAGACCACAAAGTAAGCTATTGAGTGACAGAAGTAAAAGAGAAAGGCACTTTTCCTTCCTTTCACAAAGAAGTTCAGAAGACATCTCCACCTTTTAGAGAGGGCAGCACTTACATTTTGCTTATGATTTGAGTCTTCATGAAATTAGCTCTGATGCAGCCCAAGGTTTAGCTCAGTAACAACATGGGGGGGGGTTGTTTATTTTTAATTGTTTTCAGGGTTTTTTTTGAGCCCCTTAGAAATTGAGCTGCCTTTGATTTATTTAGCCTTGGTGTCCACATTTCCAGGAACAACAACTGTTTCTGCTTACATAGATGGAGTCTGCAAATGAGGACAAGGGAGCTGAGACCACAAAGCAATTCAGTGGCAAGAACTAACAACTTTTCATGTGAGACCTGTCTGTCATCTGCAACCAGTATAAATCACCAAGCCAGGTACAATCGTCTCGTCTCTCACCTCCCAGTCTCGCAGTAGCCCCAGCCCCAAAACTAACTGCCCAACAGACAGTCTTTCAAACTTGTCCCATTCCCCCACTACACCAGGACAGGGGGTGTCCAACTAACTGTGCTGTGTTAAGCACATGTTCCATTAGCATGTCAAGGTCAGAAAGCATCACAGAAAACAGTGTTTTATCTTCTCAATTTTATTGTAAAACTTACACTTAGCTTCTGCGCACAAATTTTCTGTGAGGCTATAAAGCCTCGTACCAAAGGGGTATTGCTCACTCTATGTGCTTCTGGACCTGGTAACTCCAAACTCTACCTGGCACTGGCAATTCATTCTTTCCTGTAGGATACGACTGGCCTGGTGTTTGCAGCAGCTAGGCAAATATTCTCCAGTTGAAGCACCATTTTGGAAATAAGGGTTGAGACAATTACTTCTGCTAGCAACTACGCTAGATTTAGTAGTGATACGATGAAACCAAACGATAACACAGTAGTCCAGTACAGACAAATGGCTGCCTCTTTGACTTAGCCTCTTCCTCATATTCCCTCTTCTACAATCATTTCGTCCACAACGCTGTTAGTACAGACAGGGCTCTAGGCAAAGGCAACATCCAAACACCACATGAGCAATTCCTGCCGAAGACATTTTTGCACAGCACACTACTAAAAGAGCCAGTGAATACTGGTATTTTGCCTACAGCTGGCACTTTGATTTTGTGACTGCTACTAGCAGTATATGGCATTATAAAAATTATTTCTGACCTAATGTGCATGTTGTCTCATTTTTTTACTTGCCCTGAGCAGAAGCTCAGAATGAAATCAGTTTAATAGAATAATTTTACTGTGTGTAGATTTTGTCACAAGTATTGCTTACAGGATTACAAAACTCACTCTCTTCAAAGCACAGCTGGGATCTAAATTAAGCCTAGAGAAAATAGCTAGAACTCTGCCAGCCTGTAAAGTGATGGTATTATTCCCTTATACTGGGCTTCACTGACATACAGATATACCCAGTAGGCACTGAAAACCAGTGTACAGTTAGTGAGACTTGACTATTTCATAATAAAATTTATTGCTTCTATTTATTATTTTCCCAAAGAAGAAACCAAGACGAGAACAGGAAAACACAAGATAGAAGAGAGAATTCTTCACAAACCATGTTTCTATTGTGATTTCAAGATGAAAAACAATTCAAGCAGCAGAGAAGGAATATAAGAATATCCAAATACAGAACTCCAATTTCTCTTCTATTTCTAGAATTAAATTGTAGTATTGCCAGCACCAAGAGTTCAGAAAAAAAGGGGAATGTGAACCCTAAAGTCTCAAAAATACAATTTCTTCTACAAGTATGAAAAAATAAGATGACACTCTTTGTTTGTAGCATGACTTCCAGAGTGAACACTTTATGGAAAACAGTGTCAAGATAATCATAAAATTTGAAATGATTGCTAACAGGCATAGATATGAAACACAGAGAGAGTAACAGATATAAGAGAAACAACTTCTTTAAAACAGCCTTATTGACCCTGCCCCCTTCTTTTACCCATCATATTTGTAAGAAATCCTTGATTTAGATGAAGGGAGAAGCTTCTTCCCTCACATGTTCCTTTCCCTGTTCTGCCCTTTCTGCTACACTCCCATCTAAAACACCATCCCACCCATCTAATGCCCTCTAGTAGTTTCACAAACTTACTGCTTTGAGACACCCTTCTTGCCTTATTTCTACACACATTTTGGGTGTAGACCCAATCTGAAGTGGGGGAGGGTAAGGGGGACAATGCTGCTCTACAGCTGCTACTGTGACAAGGCAACCCAGTGGATACCCATATTTGATGTCGCATGATCACTTACTTCAGACTACAAGCATCTTGGTGCAGGAACCGTATTTTCCCAGACAGTGTAATTTCACAAAGTTTTACCTAAAATATACACAGTAAATAGCACACTGCACTTGCAAAGTCTAGCGCCCAAGAGCCAGTATATGCCAAAAATAAGGTAACCCACACAACCTTAATCCAGAACCCATGGGCATACGCGTTGTGGTATCATTGTCAGCCTACAAGATAGGATACGATTTTTTTTAATATCGTCCTGCCTTGCTCAGTGCACAACAGGCTGGGCTCATTGAAAAAGCAATCATTCAGTACCTTTGTTACTCAGTGATCCAGGCCTTGTCTCCTGTATGATCTTCTAATCCTGTTCTGAAGGCAGAAAAGCCTATAAGGAAACAACTGTTTTGATCATATATTGCTACAGTATCCAGGTAATCTCACAACCATTTGTTTGCATTTATTTTAAAAAAGCTATTAGGCAGTGCTAGTTTTGAGATGCACAGTACAGAGTAAAGAATAAGTGAGTATTAATCTGAAGCGCTCATAACTTGCCTGGGTGATGAATTTGAGAGTACTCTACACATTTGGCATGGTTTTCATATTCAAGGTATAGTTTCCACCTGACAACAGTGGGAGCAGTAGCTCCTCTTCATTTACGCAAATCGTCTCACAGACAAGGAATGGACTATTATTGTCACCTGTGAAAAGCTGGGTTTAAGTGATTTGCTCATCACCACAGACTATCATGTCGCAGATGCAGGGATATAACTTTACTCTCTTAAGTACTATTCAACCATTGTACACACACTTTCATTTTACTACCCGCCATTCCCCAACTCATTCACTGATTCTCCTAGACACAACGTTTTTTTGGTACAGAAACATTGCTCAGGCAGATTTTCAAAATATTTCTATAGTTGGCTGGAATTTCTAAATACAGAGCAGAATAGGTCTAGTCAGACAGCTGTAGGGCTAGTAACCTCTGGCACTTTAAGCACATAAACACAGTCCTACCATGTGGATGTGACCCAGTTGCTGTGTTCCAGCAAAGCAGACAAAATACTCTCTAGCACTGCTGGATTTCCTGTGAATTTACACACATTGCTTCCTGAAGAATCCCAGACAGAAATGACAGTCTTACTTATAAGATGTTCTCCCCAATGAAACTGAGGTCTTAACCTCCTATACTACATGACAATTCACCTTGAAAGCCCAGTTTTCTCTGCCTCAACTTGCAGAGAGTCTCATCAAGACCCCTGAGCCTAACAGTGTACAAGACCCCAAGAAATACTCGCAACTTCATTGGTCATAACATATTACAGGAATACTACACATAGACTGAACAGCATGCATGCAGCTGCTTGTTTCTATTGCAAGCAAGAACAGCTGAAGCGAGATGAGCACAGCTGGAGCAGTGAGTGTGTATGTTACTGTAACTGTTCTCAACAACAAACCTTCAGGGAAATGGGCAGGGATTTTCCAAAACACTTCATCTTGGCCCCTCTCCTTCACCAGCTTAATAAACCCTCACCAGCTTAACGAACCCAGTCAAGACCTTGAAGGCAACTTCCTCCATAAATACCCAAACCACAAACTATATGGAGGTGCCCAACTCACCAACTCAGCTGCTTTGCTTGCCTTTCAGGGGTGAAGTGCTGAAGCAGGTGACAGGCATAAACGCACAAACTTAAAAATTTTTAAAAATCATTATTTCAAACCCCACTGAAGAGAGAAACGAAAAAGAAAACCAACAACAGCCACCCTTCCCCCTCTGAAACAAGTCCCCTCACTAGAGGGAGCAGCCCCCCCTTAACATGGATGCTTGTCCTCCCCTCTGCGCCTCCTCAGGTACACCAGGTGCACTACCAGAGGGGCACAGGGGAAGAACTGGGACACCCAGAATTGCCACTGCCGCATCCACCCGGGGCCTGGGCCTGGGCCTACCCTCACGGCCAAGGCCTCGCAGCCAGAGAACCCCGCGCTACACAGGTGCGAAGAAGATGGAGCAGGCGCCCTTGCTCTCTGAATGGTGCACTTAACTGTCAATCAGAGCTCCTTCCCTCCCCCCGCGCCGAGGCTGCCCGATCCAACCGCACCCCCGTCAAACGCCATCGCGGTCCCGCTGGTGAGCGGTGGGAGGGGCAAGGCCCCGATCCCTCGCACTCCGATTGGTCGGACGAGCCGTCAACTCACTCCGACGTGGCTCCGCCTCCCCACCGCTCCCCTCTGAATTTACGGTGCGGAGAGGAAAATGGCGCAGAGATCTCTCACGATCTCATTGGCCAAGTGGAAACGCCACTCAAGTTAAAGGCTCCGCCCCCCCAGCGGGCCAGCGTCTCAGCTGACCGGTCAGCCCCGTGACAGGGCGGGGGTGGGCTTCACTGGCGACTGGTCAGTTCCGTCAGTCACTCCTGCGGCGTCTCGCCCAGCCGCCCCGAATCTCACCTGCCGATTGGCTGCGGCGGTTGTCCGTCAGCGCTCCCTAGTGGGCGGGGCGCTCGGGGCTCTCTGTCCGACGGTGCGGCCCGGCGTCTTCCCAGCGGCGTCTGGCAGCGCGGCGGCCGGCACCGCGGCGGACATGGGGCGGCGCGGCGGGGCTCCTTGGGCCCTGGAGGTGGCGGTGCTGGTGACATCGGCTTGTCTCGCCGGTGAGCGAGCGGGGTCGAGCCGGCGTGGGGGGGGAGCGCTGGCCTGGCCAGCTTGGGCGGGGAGGGCTGCGTCGCCGCTGCGGAGGGACGTTGCGGGGGAAGGGGAGGCCGCTCGCCTCAGCGACCCCGGCCGCGGCGGTGGGAGAGGGGCGCGCGAGCGACTGGGGGGGGGGGCGGGGGGAGAGGAGGGAGGAGCGCGAGCCTGGCGGGGCGGGGGGGGGTGGGGTGTGACGCGCGCGGCCCTGGTGGGCGCGCTGTGGCGCCTGGGGCACCCTCGGAGGGCGAGCCCCGGCCCCCCGCAGGTAGCCCCGGGGCTTCTCCCGCCCCTCTGCGGGCCCACCGGCTTCAGGAGCGAGAGGTGGGAGCGGAGGGCTGCCCCCCCGGCCCCCCACCGCCGCTGGGAGACGGTGCTGGGAGACTGCCCTCTCCCTTCCCAGCACGGGGCTCCGTGGAGCCTTTCGGGGCTTCGTTGCCTCGTAGGAAATTTTCGTGTTTTGCCGAGCTGCTTTTGTGATCGTTGTGAGTCAGGCTTGTGATCCGCGCTTCAGGCTTCCAGGCCCCATAAATAGTCTTCGCTCATTGTACCTTCGTTCTTCGGTCCAGGCTCACAAAGGCTTTTGAGGGCCGAAGTTCTACTGAGGTAGAACTTCGGTAAGGTAGAAGTTGGATTAAGTTTTCCGTAGGTGGGTGGGTAACAGTAGCAGGATTAATTGCATCTCAGAATTTATTCTCTAGACTTCACTGCGCATGTGGCCTAGTGTGGTCAAGCAGTTACAGGGGTGTTGTGGTCAAGCAATTATAGTGTGTCTGAGGAGAACGCTTGTGTTCCCAAGTTCAAATTCAGTTCTAATCATTGAGATCTTGAACAAGTCTAGCAAGGTAAATTTCCTTGAAAAGGATAGTGCCCTAATTTTATCCAGCTAAGCAATCCTGTCCTAAGTAAGCCAACTTGTCCTAAATAACATGTGTGACTGTCTTACAGCCTTGTGGAGAGCAACAGGTGAAATCCTACAGACGGAGCAAAACTATTTGTAGCAATTTCGTAAATTCCTTCTTAAACAAATTGGTCTGGAAACATTGTCCTTCAAAATGTGGGTTGATACGCCATTAAAAGTGATAGCAGGCCATCCAATGAACACATATCAATTTAAAACAAAAAGCGCTTGAATCTACTCCATATACTTCTGTCGGTTTGGCCTGTGTCCTTCCTTTTGCCACCCTTCCCGAACCTGCATCACAGTACTTTGTTCCTTTAGTATGTTTATCATAACACAGCTCAGATTTACTGTCAACATTTGTATGCATGGTCATGCATACAGGCTTTAAAACAGCATCTTCAAGGTCACATTGGTTAAATTAATGTTAAGGAAGATTATAACTGCACAACACATCAGTTTACTATTGCATTATTTTTGTAAATAGCCTTCAGATTTGTAGATGCCCTGGAAAACTCTTGTATGTAGCTGCTTGGATTGGTAGCTAATTTTCAGTGATCATATGAGTAAATACTAGTATTTTCTTTAGACTGTTATCTTATTCATGTAATTTTGAAGTATGCAGTCAGACTGATTGTGTAACTAGAACTTCAGCTTAGATGGGCTGCAGATATTTATTGCTCTCTTACTTGATTTTCTCAAGTCTTGTGTCACATTAGTTTTCTGTTAGAAACCTACACAGATTGCTCATTGGGGGGATACACCTGAAATTTTGCTGTGTGCATGTTATTGCTTATATACACCAAATACGTTTTAAAATTTATTTAGATAAATGTTTGTGTATGCAGCATTGCAGTTATGCTTAAGTGACTTTAAAATAGGAAGCTAGGTTGAAATAAGCCTCTCTGTTATTTCTGTGGAGTCCTTTCTGACTTTATTACACAGTAAATTACTGTCATCGTAATACAGATTAGAAATGTGCTTTTAGTCAACTTTGCTGTTCGAGGTAATGGCGAAGAGAGTGAAGGGGGATCCCAAATAAGTGAAAACCCAACATGAGAAATACTGCAGACTGTGGCTTCACACAGTCAGCTTAGGTCCAGTACCGCATCCAAGGAAGAAAAACATCTCACAACGTCATGTGGTTGGGAAGGCAGAGCAGAGACACCGGAGCTGTTCTGCAGAAGCCAGGTTGTTCCTGGCAGTGCTCTGTTTAAGCCAGCACTGACAAACTGCTGATCCTCCTGGCTCTGGGTTCAGTGGCTCAGCCTGTTGTCTGCATGAAAAGAGGTGTTATGCCAAGCAGTCCTGGAAGCAAACAGAGCCGTGTTGGTGCATAGCTGCTTGTGGGCTAACAGGATTTTGGAGTCTGCTTGGCTCTACTGAGAGTTAGCTTTACCATATCTGAACTGTAACGCTGCTCACAACCTGCTGAGTACACAGAAGTGTACTGTGCTGTGGCTCGAATAATTGTCCTGCTTTCATTAATGTGGATTTGTCCATCCTTAATTATTGGTGTATAGAAACCTTACTTTGTATTCCAGAGCGTTAAAACGATCAGTTCTCATCACTTGCATTACATAAACTGATAGGCGTGAGAGGGAAGAAGGAGGAATGAAAGCTCTAATATGTTCTTTTTCTCTGTTATGTAAGGGAAAGATTGCAAGACATCTGACAGCTTTTTATGTTTGTTTTTTTAGGTGTATGCGGTGATGAATTTAGTGTCTTACGATCACCTCAGTCAGTCGTTTTTCGAGATGGAAGTTGGCCCATTCCTGGCGAGCGGATCCCAGATGTAGCTGCATTATCCATGGGCTTTTCTGTTGAAGATGTATGTTTCAGGTCTTGATTTTGAAATGCCTCTAAAACTACAGACCTGCTCACTTAACATGCAAATCTTCCTGTCATGTGCTGGAATATATAAAATATCATCCTGTTTGTCTTGAGGAATGCATGACTTGTCAGAGTGTGGTTTCTAAGCATAGAGCTGTATCAGTCATATGAGCAGCAAAAGGCTGTGCTAGCTGGCTAATTTGAATCATCAGCTATAGAAGGAAGCAAGCCTGCAGAGTCTTTACACTGCTGTTCTTCAGTTCCTCTGAGACCCAACTACATGCTGTATCCCCCCCATCCATGGTCATGTGCTGAGGATCTGTGGAAACCACTGTCGTGTCTTGTCTATGAGCTATCTGTAGGGCTCTGCTCTTGGGTACTCTGAAGATTGTGAGAAATCCCTTGACTAGGCAGGCATTTTGTCAGGTCAGCAAGCTTGTCTGCTGAGGATAGTTAATAAGAACAAGTAGATAGGATACATAGGAAGTAATCCAAAGACTTGAAAACCTAATTTGTGGTAGTGTTTTCCCAAATTAGGTTTTTGAATATAGCTTTAGTGGTGTTTAAAGTGGGGCACATGAGTAGGAGCCCTTGGACTGATTCCATCTTGCCTACTGAATTTTTTGCTGGGCTTCAGCAGGGATGAGTGGCTGTTGAAGCAGTACATGAAAGCGTAATAGCCAGGCGTCTCTAGTAGTGTCTGTGTGTGGCCAGATACTCAAAGCTAAAAGCTGTGATATTCTCACAATGCTGGTGAGGTAGGCTGGTTCCCATTTCTTCCATACTGGAGCTAGGCAAGAGGTCTGGTAAGTCTGGTTTGAATGCAGGTCTGTTTAGCCCGTGTTTTGGAATTTGTCTGAAAATATCTTGCTGTCAATTAATTATGCTTTTTTGTCATTGAACTAGTAACAAACTCTTATGAGTAGTATTCCTAAGAAGTATATTTTGATTATTTTATCAAGAAAAAAATGATACATCACATGGTATTGTGTGCATTGCATGTGAAGACACACAGCAAAACAGTGGGGTTTGGCCCATTTTGAACACTTGACTTTTCGCATACTGGTCATCCAGCTGTATGACGTGGTTATCATGGAAAAAAAGTGTTTCAGTGCTCACTCTTTGCCTTTGCCGCTGCTTGGAATTCATTTGCTGTGATGGGTCTGTAGCACCCTTTAGAAATAGTTCTCTATTAGTATTATTTCAAATCCTAGAAGCAGGCAGGGAAGGAAGTGTTTAAATTACTCTATTCAGTTAAACCCTGAAACTGAAAGTTATCAGCATTGTCACTAAGGCAGAGATCACCGTGTAGGCAGCTTCCAACCCTTATATGGAGGATACTGCAGGGCCCAAACACTCATTTTGCAGTTTACATCAGGGCTGTAGTCTAGGAACATAAACTGACAGTGCAGTAGGTGCACTGTAGGGAATTTAGAATTCTTATGCATTACTACATTGGGGATTCTCAAAAACATTCCTCCCCTGTTAAGGCAAGATAAAACTGAACCCCTTTCTTGTCCCTGATGATGCTTTAAAAGGTTTTTCTTCTGTTTCTTTGAGGCGATACAGATCATAATGTCAATGACATTTAATTCTAAAATCCAAATAAATTGGTTGGTTTCATAAAACTTAAACAAGCAGTTGTGTGTTTTACACAAATGGAGAAAACTGTTTGAATTCATTCCAAATAGATGAATTTGTATTTTGTGCCTGAATAAACTGGCCAGGTAGCCTTCACTGTGCTCTTACCAATACATAACTGTAGTAAGCTACTAAGGAATCTTTTTATGTTTCTGTGCAAATTTGCAAGTTTAGATTAGTATTAGTTGGTATGATTGACACCCACCTCCCTTTTTTCCCCCCGTTTCTTTCTGGTGCTGAAAATATCAAGATGCTAGTGTTTTAATGTGCCTAAACCTGTTTCTGTAGTGTTTTGCAAAAGGGTTTGTTTTTGTGGGCTTTTTTTGGTTGGGTTGGGTTTTTTTATATTTATTTTGGTTGGGTTTTTTTGTTTTAAATTCAGCCTTCACTTGTTAAATACAGACTATGATATGTCTAATTTAATTATGGGAAATAACTCTTGATATATCCAATATGTATAATGCTTTCTCAGTGTAGACTTTGCTATGAAGTTACTGGCAGCTTTTAAACTAACAGTTTCTTCATGGTTAACTTAGCATTATTCAAGATGAAAACATTCTAGTGTTAACTTACTTCCCCATGAAATTTCCAATAGGCTGTCCTGCACAGAGATATTTAACAAGTTATTTTGCTGTAGTGGTTGGGGAGGTCTCCTCTCTTTCTCCTTGTGAAATACAAGGTTTTTTACTATTTTGTAATAGGACCTTTCCTGGCCTGGGCTTGCAGTGGGTGATCTGTTTCACAGACCACGAGCTACTGTGCTGGTAACAGTAAAAGGAGTAGACAAGCTGACGCTACCTGTGAAAAGGATTTCTTACCCTATTGAGAATGTGAGTATCCACGTTTGGAACTATCACACGATTTCTGTGACTCTTGTGATCTAATGAGAAGTACATGACTGTCTGCTGTAGTCCTTTATGTTGACTTATTTCTTACTTCACTTGTAGTTCACATACCCCCCTAGAATGGTGGATCAGGCTGTATAGATAAATAATCCACTCAGACTCCTGTACCTTTAGGTAAGGTACAGAGGTAAGAGGCCTTTAAGATTACCCAGGGCCTCCTGTGTTGAGTTCAGTAACTTGTTTGCCCAAAGTGTGTTCTCCTTGAAAGGCATCGAGTTTTAATATGTTTGTACCAAGAGGCAGAGAATCTACTGCTTCCCATGTTAACATATTGATTCATAGTCAGAATCATTAACTTTTACTTTTTTTGCTTCAGCTGAGTGCGCGTGATAACATTTTATATGATGTTGATTCTTTGATGTACTGTATGGCCCTCTAAGCAGTCTTGTGAGTTTTCCTCAAGTACTTGACTGTGAAGTACAGCACTTTGAGACAATAATTTGATTATACTGTATCAAAAAGAAAACAACAAACAACATTACATTTACCTGTCACTGTCTGTCTTCGCTGAGACTCTTTTCTCACACTTGTCACAGCATCATAGAATGATTTAGGTTGAAAGGGACCTCTTGAAATCATCTAGTTCAACCCCCTGATCAAGCAGGGTCAGCTAGAGCAGGTTGTCCAGAACTGTGTCCAGTTGCGTTTTGAGTATCTCCACAGATGGGCGACTCCACAATCTGTTTGAGCAACGTGTGCCAGTATCTGACCACCCTTACAGTAAAAACCTGTTTTCTTGTATTCAGATAGAATTCATTGTTTTTAAATTAATGCCCATTGCCTCTTCTCCTGTCATATGATTTTGTCCACACATATCTTAACAGGAACACAGTAACTTACACAATATTGGTAGCTGTACAGTGTCTATTCATTGCTCATTTATAATATATTGTCTGCTTTAATCCATTTTGCTGCAGCATTGGACTAGTTCTTCATGTTGAGCTGTTGTTTTTCAGGTTATTTCTAGTTAGTTAATTCTGCTTCTGCCTCTCTTGGAAAACTTTGTTTTGCACCAGTTTACCATGCATTTTGTCTCTGTGTGACTGCTGTGCTCCTATTAAGAATTATTATTTATCATTTTATTATTTCAGTCAAACTGTGGCATCATCAGTGACAATGTTGAATAGTGTTTTGTTTAATATTGACACCCTATTGCACACCCCAAGATGAGGTGATAATTTCCCTAGGAAATTACTTTTGCAGCTATCAGGCAGTCTTTTAGTCTATTTTAGATATTAGCGTTTAATTGGAATGTTATGTGGCTTTATATTGAACTCAGGTCAAATTCAGCTTAACACAGATCTGCTTTCACATCAGCTTTCAAGCACAATTCACTAGGTCAGGCACAGTTACATGTTGGCAATTGCTGAAATGGTATCTGGACCAAAACTGATTTAGGATTGTCTGCACCTGACCATGTAGGCATTGCTAATTTGCGGAAACCTTAAATATACTTGAAGTCTTCAGTCGTATTTGCACTTGTAACTTTGATAAAGTTCTGATGTGTACATAATGCATATTTTCTTTATTTCCCATTAATAGGAATTAATATTCCTAAGTTTTAATTGTTTCAGTTAACTGCTGCCATGTCTTCAGATGAGCTGCTCCAAATGTATGCTGGCAAAGTACTGGTTCTCTGATATTCAAAAATAGTTTCAAATGATCATCACTGAGTCCATGTTCGGGACCACTGGGTACAAATTATCCTAGTTTACAGACTTACTAAAATTTATTAGAAAAAATATTTTTATGCTCTTTAACTAGTGAATGGAAATGAGCCATTCTACTTCTGTTTAGATGAAACGCAGAAGTAAGTGTTTAGAAAAACTAACAGTGTTATTAGCTTGCCAGTAATGACGCTATACTGTGCTAGGATTTCTTTTATTCTTAGCAATTTTTTATATGGCTCCTTTCTTTAGTGTTTTAGCAGTTGGTCTTTCTGATGGTATATTTTCATTCATCACTTTTCTGTGGTTCATAACTTTGCATTTGGACTAAGATTGGTTTTCCCTTTTGTATTGCTTCTGTATTTGTTGGTCTTGCTTTACTGATAAACAAGGCTATACTCTTAGCTTAAGTAAGCCTCTTAATTACACAGTCATGGCCCCTTGGAGTTCTTAAAAAATATATTGTGTCTGCCATATATACAAATAAATTGTCTGTTCATAGATACACAGTTGATGTTTTGTTTTGCACATTGGCTCCTATTGTTATTATCACTTTCAAAATACACTCTTTGCTCAGAAAGGAGTTGTCCTATTTTTGCAGATTTCTGTAGTTAAGCAAGTTATCTCCTCTTACATCGTTGGGCCCCGTTTTACCCAAAAAACTAACTAGACTTTGTCTTCCAGGCTGTTCCTTTCAGTCTTGACAGTGTTGCAAACGCTATTCATACTTTGTTCTCTGAGGAAACTCCTGTGGTCTTGCAGCTGGCCCCCAGTGAGGAAGTGAGTATTGCTTCACTTCTGATTCCAGATGTTGCAAGTAGTAAACCTCTTTCCACTTGTGTGGCTGGAGCAAACCCAACTGATTATATGAAATATTTTGCATTGGAGAGAGATTGCAAGTATGACTGATTACTAATGTGTGACTGGAAAAACTAACCTCTGTTGTTATTAAACAATGTTTATTCCTGCAGAGAGTGTACATGGTGGGCAAGGCAAACTCCGTATTTGAAGATCTTTCTGTCACGCTGCGCCAGCTGCGAAACCGCTTATTCCAGGACAACTCTATTCTCAGCTCCCTTCCTCTCAACTCCCTCAGCAGAAACAATGAGGTAAAAAACTTTAATCAGTGGGAACTTTTGTGATTTTTTTTTTTTCTAGTATTCTTAGTTAACTTGTGCTTTTCCTTTTTTCTTTCTTCTTTTTTTTTCCCCTTGCTTTGCCTAAGAGAGCCCAGTCTAATTTTTTCTGACTGAATTTTAAGAATTAAGTTTTTTTGTAAGTAACTTTATTGAAAGAGTAATTTCCTCCTAGCATGTTCTGATGCTGTAACAGACATAACCTGTTATAAAATACTGAGACTTGCAACAAAATGAGACTTCCCTAACTTTGGTTTCATCAAAGGAAATACCTGTCTCTTTCTTTCTGCCTCTTCCTCCAGGTTGACTTGCTTTTTCTGTCAGAACTACAAGTCCTACATGATATTGCAAGCCTGGTAAGGTTTTTTTGAAACACTTTCCCTGTCTTATGTCACAAACTTCAGACATCTCATTTAAAGGTAGAGAAGCTGTAGCCAGGATACTTGGCAGTCAGTGATAGATATTCAAGTGTGTCATCAGTTGGTTGCATCAGTTTAAATAGTGCATTCTCAGGTTATTTGTATCAGCCCTGTCACTGGCAGAAGAAAATGAGAACCTTAATCATCTGTAGTTTCTTTTGTATTGTGTTTGGTGCAAACGGGAATTCTGAGCTGTTATTTCTCCATACCCAAAGACACAGGAAGTACTCAATGAAGAATTTGCCAGGGCTTTCCTTGTTTTCTTACTTGAGAAGTATAATGGTACTTAAGAACATGTTCTTTGCCCTGTCCACCATTTTACTTCAAAATGTCACTGTAACATTTTAACTGAAAAGACTGGAGTGACTTTTGTAGCGTGAATAGTGATGGTGATAGAAATGTTTCAGTGGAAGGGTGAGTTTTTAATTCTTAATGATCTCTTTACTAAGAAGCTACTGTGTTGTTGCTGTGGTTTGGGGTTTGGTTGGTTTTTTTTTTTTGTCCTTTACGCTGCAGCCCTCAGCTACTTAAAGTAAAAGATACAGTCATGAAAAACTTGGAAATTCACATTAGTTGAAGGGCTGGTGGAGAGAAATGGGGCTCTTGAGAAGAGGAGGTAGAACAACTTGGTTTTGTCTTGCAGACTAGAAATGCTGTAGTTAAAGTAGATGGGAAGATACGAACAGATTAAATTCCTTGCTTTCAGAGACTGTTCTCTTATGCAGGCAAATGTCAGTACTGCAGCTTCACACCTGCAGAAGTGCAAGAATATCGTTACTCTCCTTTGAGATAATTTGGATTATGTTGGTTGGATTTTATGACAATGGGATGATACTCCTTAAGTAAACTACTTCTGTACATGAGCAACCTACTTAGTTTTGTAAGGGCCAGCTTCAGCAGAGGGAATAGTAGTATCCAAGTATTATAGTTTATGTTTGGTTTTTGTTTTTTTTTTCTCCAAGCTTTATTTTTATGGCAGTCACAGAACAAGGATTCTGATGTGAATAAGTTTAATGTTTCTTTACTTTAGTAGAGTTATATACTACATGTGTATAACCTCACGTTAGGATTAGATGCTACCTGATGATCATCTGCTTTCTTCTGTAGAGTAAGGAAAGAAACAATTGTGGACATCTTCTAGTTAAGTTGGCAAGAAATTCCACTTCCTAGTCAATATGGAATATGACTGTGGAAAGTGTAGCTGGATTAGTCCCAGCAAACTGATTTTTGTGAAATGTGTTTTTAAAGTAACCTGTGTGTGAATTAATTTCTTTCTGCCCTCAATGGTGTGCCAAAGCTGTCTCGACACAAGCACTTAGCCAAAGATCACTCTCCAGACCTGTATTCTCTGGAACTGGCTGGTTTGGAAGAGGTTGGAAAACGATATGGGGAAGACTCACAGCAGTTCAAGGATGCTTCTCAAATTCTTGTAGACTCTTTGCAAAAGGTATGCTTTCTACCTAATGAACAAAACCCACAGGAATACTAAGGAAATAATTTTTTCTATTAACTACAAGGGAGTTTATTGACTATCTGCTGCTTTGAATTGTCACTTCATTAGTGATGGCTTGCCTGATGCTTGTTTTTGTTGTTTGGTTTTTAAAATGCAGTTGTTCAGTTGTAAAATTGAATGTTACAATTTGTCACTCTGGAAAGTGTTGACATGATTCTACAATGTGTTAGATATTTTGCGTGAAGGAGTAGGAATATATTGAAGCCGTATATCAACATGACTCGATATGTTTGTTTTTCTGAAATAAATATCTTGCATTTAAAGCCACCAGTATGTCTCACAAAAACTGGCTCTCAGAAATGTGGAAATATCTTTATCCCATGGTACAGTGGTCAGTTTCCCCTTGCCCACAAAGCTGTTTTTCCAAGCCTCTAAAATAACTGCTGTTCATCTATCAATGTGCTCAACAAAGTAATTCTTTAGCAGGTCTTATGTAATCATTCGATAAAATCTTTATTAAGACCATTCGCTTTTGAGAGTTTCAAAAGCATGATGGAAAAGTGTAAAAGCATTAATTTCCCAGTGGAAGGTTGAGAACCTAAATATTTCGTTGAAACTGACAGACATACAATTGGGAAACTATATGGCGGTGGGCCTTTTTGTAAAAGGGATGAAAGAACGAGTTTCAGCCCAGAAAACAGTCATAAGCTGCAGTCTGCTGAACAGTGCTTGAGCGGTTTTAAAGAGATGTTGTAAACCAGGTGAAAGTTGGCACTTTCTTAGTGGAATTCTAAAATAGTTTAAATTTTTACAACTTTCCATAATTATTCCTGAAGGTGACATCTTAGGGTTTAGTACAACTTGCTAACAAAACTCTGCTTAATTCCTGGCTACAGTGTAGGTTTTAAATTAAATCACTTTTGTTTTTCCAGTTTGCAGATGAGATGTTTAATCTGTATAGCGGGAATGCAGTAGTAGAAGTGGTAGCTGTAAAGACATTTAATTCTCCCCTCACAAGGAAGACTCGCTCCATTCTCCAGTCTACACAGGTAGTAGATGCACATTTTTCTGTATCTCATTTATTAAAAGTGATCCAAACTGTATTACTTCTTCACTTGAGCGTAACATTTTTAAGGACTAGAATACTGACTATGTTTTAGGCGTGGGTGCGAAGAGGTCAGCTTACCTGTCTTGATCTTCACTTAATGATACAGTAATTTAGGTTGAAGAGGGCCTCTGGGGGTCATCTAGTGCAACGTACTGCTCAAAGCAGGATTAGTTTAGTAGTTAGATCAGGCTGCTCAGGTTCTTGTCCATACAAGTTCTTTAAAAGTCCATGGCTGGAAGTCTCACAGCCTGTTCCAAAGTCTTAACCACTTTCACTGTGAAAACTTTTTCCCATATGTCGTGTTAGAACTTGCATTTCTGCCATTTTCTCCCCAGTACAGTAGTGCACGGGAGTCCTGCCTCCCGGGTGGGGAAAAAATTGTTTTCCTTGACTTGCTGCCTACAGTCCAGATGCAGCCCAGGATGCAGTTGCCCTGCATCACTGCAGGGGCACACTGCTGAATCCTGTTCAGTGTGTCCACCAGGACCTCCAGGTCCCTCTGCAGAGCTGCTGCCCAGCCGGTCAGTCCACAGCCTGTGCTGTCACATGGGGTTATTCTGTCCCAGGTGCAGGGCTTTGAGTTTCATAAGGTTCCTGTCAGCCCATTCCTTTGGATTCCGTGAATGTCAGTCACATAATCTCTTTTGCATTTTGTGCCCTAGCATCAGAATTGACTAGACAAAAATGCATCTCAGCTATTCAGATTGCTCAGATTTTCGATGTAGTCAGAACGTGTTTTGTATGCAAGCTAACTTTAAAGTAATACGCATTTTCTTTATTACAGAGCGAAACAGAAAATCCATATAACCTTGCCTATCCATATAACTACAACTACTCTGTAATCTTCAACATTATTCTGTGGATGATGATAGGTCTTGCTTTAGCTGTGATAGTTATCTCCTACAACCTCTGGAACATGGATCCTGGGTATGACAGCATTATTTATAGGATGACGAATCAGAAGATAAGAATGGATTAAACCGCACTGTATTTCAGCGCAAGGAAATGATGAAGAGTAAGGTCTCCTTTAAACTGTGTGGAAAACAAATATTCTGCCATGGTTAATTGTGGAACTTTTTAAAAGGTGTATTTATTTCTAAGTTGTGGGTTTGTTTCCCCGCCCCCCCCCAAGCCTATTTTAAATGTTAGTAGTAGCACCAGAAAGGATTTAGAAATTGAAATCTGCTTGTTTAAAAAAAACCCGAAACAAAAAAAAAAACCAACAAAACAATCCCCAAAGTAAATGTTATCAAAGTAACATCATTCCATTTTTTTATCATGTAACATGAGTTTTTGAAATGCCCTATACTGCCTGTGACTATGTGCAAAACAGATAAATTGAAATTATGATAGCAACATGTTGTTTGAAACTTTTACACTGGAAGATTAGAAATTATAGCTAAATTGTTGTGTTGTATATTATGAACCAGTTGTAAATGTTTGATGTAAATATTTATAATGGCTATATGTAACTTCAGAGAGGATAGTAATTATTCTTTAGTAAAATACTAAATATAGAAATATTTCTACAAGACTGTGATTCTAGTGGCACAAATTGCATTTTGATCTCATGTTGATGGCTCAGATGTGAGCTGTAGACAGAAGGATCTTTTACCTAGAACTTTACTGATTTGGAGGTAAATAACACTAGTGTGGCTGGTCTATACAGTGGAGGGTCTGTAAATACTGAAGTAGCACCAGTCTGATCATGGTCTAACGTCACATACAGTTGAAAGTTCCTGGTATGATGCTTCATATTCCTTCCATTTGTGTTGATGTTATTATAAAAACCTAAATCACTTCTTTTTGATGATAAGAGTGGACCAACACTTGATTTAAGTATACCTGGATTACAGTCCTGCTTCAACCATTCAATAAAACAAAGAACAGTGGTTCTTGAATGGATTTATTCTTTGTGGCTTCGTAGGTGTGGCTACTTCTATTTAGTATTAGCTCAGCTGAACAGAATGGGTGCTGGCAGCCTTCTATATGTAACAGTGGGCCTAAGTCTGTAACAGTTTAGTTTTAACTGTCTTTCGAAAGCAGATGTTGGAAGATCACCTTGTATGGATTGATTTTCCTAAACCAAATAGCGAGCCTTGTTAAAACAAGTGGTTAATCTCTGGCTTGAATCTTTTTTAGAACTGCCTACTTTTCAGAAACTCATTTGCTCTTGTGGTAAAAGGAATTCTTCCAGACTACAGCAATGTGAATGAAAACTACTTTTTTCATCTTGTCGTCCTCTAATGTGCTTAACTTTCCCTACTGTTAGGAGATGTTTTTTCCGCTTGCAGAAAAGATCTGCTCATTGAATTAATTTGTCTTGTTTACTGCATATGTCAGATTTGGAGGGGTTGAAGTTGTTCGTGACTTGGAGATCCCGAACATTGCTTCATGTTGAATTGACTAACATGCTGCAGCTTTGCCTAAGTCCAGAAAATCCAGTTTAGTATATGTTACAGTCATTTAAAATTACTTTTAATGGCACTTAAAGTTAATCTGGGTGATTAAGATGAATAAATAGAAAGGGAGAGTTGCATTGCCAGTTTCTCTGACAAGAATATGTAGTCTAATTATTGAACGTTCTGTAACACACTTGCAGTGTTTTATGAGAATCAAATCCGTCTGATGAAGCTGTACAACTTTATTATGCAAACAATTAAAATACAGCTGTAGCATCCTGTTTGATAGGCATGAACCCTAATGTTGTAAGTAAACTGTTACGTGATAGTCTATATGTTTTAAATTTCTTTGACTGTTTTGCGATCACTTTATATGGAAGGCAGTACCCCAGAACTTCAGCAGGAAGCATGATCTACAGTAAGAAAGGGGGTAGTACATTTAATAGTAGAATATTTACAACTAAACTACACCTTAGAAAAATTATGTATGTGGCAGGAAGAAGAATGACCACTGTCAGGTTACTGTCAGATTGCAGGGACCAGTTTGCAGTGAAAGGTTAACAAACACAAAAGTAAGGCAAAGGTAAATGCTCTGGGATTATTTAGAAGTTTGCATTGTTTTCAGCTGTCTTGGACATAAAGCAGTTGAAATAGAGTAAGCCACTTCATGGGATTCTGCTTGTCCTAAACAATACTAAGAGGTTTAAAATGTTAAAATACTCCTTAAAAAAACAATGCTGCAATAGGTTCCCTGATATTTCAAATCACTCTCTGAAATTTCTGATTACCGATTTACAGTTGTTAAGTCTTTTTATATTAATTTCCTTATTTCTTAAGGAGATGCTTAAGCTCCATTTCTGAGACTTGTTGCATGAATTATCTGGTCAATTGCAACATCTTTGCTACAACATACAGTGATCATGAAGTGTGCTAAGGCGTCTCTATGTACTATTAGAAATAAGGAGCTCAGCTCTGCCAAAAGAGTAAAGCTGCCATAATTAATTTAAAGTAAATGGGAAGCATTAATGTGACAGACTTTTTCTGAAGAACCTCTTGGAGAGGTTCTGTCCTATGGAAGAACAATATATCTGGGGTAAAAATATACTACACTGTGATTCTAATAGGCCAAGCACTGTAGTAATAGAAAGTTTGAGAGGGCTCACCTGCTTTTATCAGCAATAGGTAACTCAAGTTGCAGCTTTGTAGAGAGTGTTTCAGTAAGGCCTTTTAAGGAGGAAAAAAAAAAAGAAAAAGGATAAAACATGTTGCACATCTACTGTCTATTACTAGGACTCCCAATGCTTTTGCAAGATTAGGCTGTGTGGGCTGTGGGTTCTTCATTTTGAACCAAGTGAAAATTAGTCATGCTGTAGACTTTTCGGTGAGGATTTACTTCAGTTTGAGCTTCTTACTGGTCTGTATTGAATTAGCGCATTCCTAGTTTACTTAATTCAGAGGTTTAATCAGATTAGTAGTCTACTTCAGATACTGGTGCAGAGTTTCACAGGAGCTAGTTGTTTAAAGTGACTGTATAATTAATTGTAAGTGTTTAATGTCTGCATGCCAAGTATACCTAGGTAGCTATATTGTAATCAGTCTGAAGTTGGCAGTATGGAGTTTGTTTAAATGCAGGACCTGCCATTGAGCTGGTCATCCTGTCAGCTCTGTTCCAGCTGCTTGCTGCTACTGTAGGCTCTAATTTTACTTTTTAAAGCTAGTCTTAGACTACTTTGAAGGGCACATTTGAGTTCCCACTCCTTGTGTTAGTACCATGTTTGTTCATTCTCATGGCTGCAGCTCCTCAGCTGGTACTGAAGGTGCTTTTGAGTACTCTAATGTGCGCTATTTCTTAAATACCCGTTGCTTTGTGCAGCCCAAGCTACTTTTTGAACCACTCTAAAGCCACTGTGCCTTAGTTTGAGCTAGGTAAGCAAGACGCATTATATTGTATCGGTAGTACTGGTCCTTAACTGCTAATCATACAGGCAATTACAGTGCTCATCTCTGAGCCAGGAATAGCCTTTTCATACTTGGAATTCAGTTAATTGGAATGAAAGTGCTGTCAACACCATGAGACCTGCTATTGATCATTCTCTTTAAATTTAATCATCCCAAGAATATAAATTTTGAAAGGATTTATGTGATATGGCAGAAATTGTAGGTTTTGTGTATAGTGCTGCCAAGCAAGCAATGAAACTGTCACATGAAGCTCTGTGAAGGAAGGCAACGGTGAGAGCAGAAGCCCACAGTTTTGTTTTCCAAAGGGAAGTTACCACTCTTCTTTTGAGGCGCTCCTGCGAGGCCAAGGGAGGGAGAGGGATGCAAGGAAAATGTAGCCTGTATTGGCATCCTGTCTGCTCAAAGGGAGAAGGGCAGGAGAATCATTATGAAATGTTCTGCAGCAAGCAACTTTCAGCCAGGCTGGAAAAGGCTTGATATAGTGCTGTCTGTAGGATTTAGGATGTAACTGCTGCAGGGACTGGTGATCTGTTCACCAAAGAGTTTTTTCCTGGGGAGCTTGGCCTCTGGCAAAAAGGCTGAGATGTATTTGCTTGGGTCTGCTTCAGACCTTAGTCATATATTGTCCAGTATTTGGATTGGGGAGTACCTAGGGTCTGGGTAGCTGTTCTCATGAAGTGCTGACATTTCTGAAAAAGGAGAGAATTCTGAGTCAGAATTGAAGCCTGAGCATTGCTTTTGATATTTAGACTGAAAAGAGAAAATAAGCCATAAATAAAGGGTTCTTCTAAGAGTCAGTGTGCTGCTTTTTTCTAGATAATCGCCCAAAGCTTAAACTTGGCAGAAGGGAGGTATAATCTAGGCTTTGCGTATGCCTCAACTTTCCAGAATTCTCTGTGGCAGGCATAGCAACTTCCAGAGTTCTTCCGGTGCACTGCGGTTGCAACACACGGGCAAGGGAAGCCTAAAGCAGATCTGAAATGTGTAAATGTTATGTTCAAGTCTTAAACACCCCCCCCCCCCCCCAAAAAAAAACCCAAACAAAAAAGGAAGTGGAAATGAGAAACCACGTTGAAATGCAAATGTTGAGCAATGTTGCAAGTGATTGCTGGGATATATAGGTCAGCCTTAATGGAGGCGACAAGGACACTGCCAGAGTCTAGCACAAGGAGATAAGCATCTGTCTCAAAACAAAAAAACCCGCAATGACATTTTGAATCCTATACTGACACAATTTTTCGGCTATGGTGAAATGGGTGCTTTGAGATAAAATTCACAGATGTTCTCTAGAAAGAATTAAACTTTGTGCTCAAGTAAGGGTCAGGGAGTGTCCTGCACTTTTTATTTTCTCTTCTGCAGGCCCTGAACCAGATTCTTAAGATTCATCTTGTAGAGCGGGGAGAGGGGATCCACACAAGTATTGCAGGACAGAAAAGGAGGCAGATCAAGGAAGACAGAAGTGGAACTATAGGATTTCAAATCCAGCAGAACAAAAGAAACTGGAATAAATGGGGAACACTATTTCCTGTTCTCTTCTGCCACTAATGCAAGGTGTTGCTATGGAGGAACTACAATACTAAACTGTTAAAGGGCTTCTAGAGCTCACAGTGTGAAGGATGGAAGAGAAATGAGTGAAAGCTAGCCAGTGTACACAGAACCCATATCCCTGCAGGAGCAGGGCTGGTGTGTGGTGTGTTGCTGGATCGGAGAGCAGAGACTCCAACAACTCCCTTTGTGCAGAGCTAGCACAGATGCTGGCACCGCTGCTGCCAAGCCCTCTCCAGGCACTGCTTGCAACCACAGACCACAGCAGGTCTCTGAACTGGGACCACTCCTGGGCAAGTCTTTGGTCTTGCTGTAAGTGACTGCAATCTCCTGGTCCAGTGACAAATTTGGGTCCCTCAGCCTTGGGGTTTTTTTTGGGGGGGAAACATCTCCTGTAGTTGGTGCACTAGGAGGTATTATACCACTTCCCATACTTCTCAGAGACATGTGCCCTGCCACAACGCAACTGCTGTGAAATCACTGTGCTGTTGTTTCTACTCAGACTTGTGCAACGTGTGTCCTGCCTGACCAATGATGAGGTACAGGGTACAGAAAGCCCAGGTGACCACATTCCTCTCAAATAAACAGAGCAGAAACTGACAGACAGCATGAAGCCAGGCATCCGAAGAGCCTGCTCCAGTGCACCCTCCTACCTGAACTGCTGGAAAATCAACCGCTACAGATGGTGCCTGTCTATGACAGGCAGGAGACAGGTCTGCTGAAGGGCTATCGAAAACCAGGAACGGATAGGCGGTGCTCTGAAACTGTAGAGATTCTGATAGATGTCTGTAACAAAATTATCAGGAATTCTTTTCTAGAATAGGTCAAAAAGGCATGCTAAACTGCATCTGTACCCAGGAGTGTTTGAGGACAGCTTTTATAATACAAATCCTATCCTTAAATAGGGACTTACCTTGCTAGTGCACTTTCAGATTTTAAAGAGATTCTTCTATTGCTGAAGAACAGCTTCATACTAAAGGACTCTGGTTATCAAATTTAGTAATGCCATCGATGTCACCCAACATCACCAAAAATACATAGCTAAGTTCTTGGCATGAATACACATCATAAAATATGTAGAATGCTTCATAAAGGAAACAAAATTCATGGTTGCACCAAATGTTTTTATGCAGACAGTCAAATTCCACTTTAATTATGCTCCAGCGCATGAAGTCACGATGATGACAAATTTACATGCCCTTAATCTAGTGAGCATATGCTTTTCATTAGGCAACAGGGATAGAAGCAGTATGGCTAGGATAAATTCATAGTAATTTAGCTGGTGGTAGCTTATAGCCCAAACTTTAAGGTCACTGACTTGAAAGACTTCAGTGCTGTCTACCTACTTACCTTCTCAACCCCCTTATTTTAAGTACTTCCTTAAAATGCCATGGCCAAAGTATCCAAGGAATTAATAAAAAAAAGTCTGCTGCGATGCCCGTGTAATCAGTTACAGCATTTGGAACACAGCAGAGCTAAACGGGAGCTCTGACTACATCCTACAGTAGGTGATCAATCAAAATCTTGACTAATGTACAGCATCAGCTTGGAAAGAAAAAAAACCTTTAAGCGATCAGATGACTCTCAACTCCTATTTCTGTCACTGTTAGTCTCTGTTGCAGAAAAAACAAAAGAGGAAAAAGTACATAAAAACAGCTGTACCAATTATTTTCAATTGACCTATCTCAAATGTTTCAGCTAGTTGACGGAGCCAAGAGGAAGCAGCAAGACTCCACTGCCCACGCTCCCCATAGCTGAGCTGCCACCACAGCTGCTGGAGCACCTCTAACTGGGGCAGCCAACCCTGAGAAAGTCATCAGATTTGCAAACAAATGAGTTTAACCTAAGCCATGTTGGTAAATGTGCAGCTCTGCCCTCTGGAAATCTTCAGGGAGGTGTGCCCTAGGTTATTATGTACATCCTTGGGAGCAGAGAGGTTCTAGTTCGTGGCTGAATGTGGTCTTATTTCCAAGGGAAGCCTGGTGGCACCCAAATGGTCAGAGTAGCTCTGGGTAACCTCAGAGGAAAATGTGCTAGGAAAAGGAAGTGCAATCAACTGTCAGTCACGCAAAGAAGCGGATGGGGTGAGGAGGTGTAACTGGAAAAAGCAAAAACTAAGATAAGCACTCTGTATGCGAATTGGTCTTGATCTCTTCTGTGCACGTGCACACACAGACTTATATTGGTCTTTGCAAATGAAATGTTGGAAAAAGAGGTTTCCTTCCCTATTAAAAACATTGCTTTTATTAAAAAGTGGAAATATTTTTACATTCTTTCTATATTTTAAAGGAGATTTTTAAAAAAAGTATGCTCAAGATTTTGTAAAAATGAGGATTTATAAACTCAGAAGTCTAATAGGAATACATCCACCTAAAAAGATGTCCAGTAAAAACATCTTCAGGAAGAATGCGCCCATACCCCTAACATCCCAAAGGTGATGCTGACTACCAAAAGCTGGTTTTGATGTGCATTACTTTTGGAGAAAAACAAAATAAGTGTACCAAAAATAAGCACAAACGAATCAGGAAAATAAGAGTGCTGGGGCACAAACAGTACAGTCAAAGCATAATGGCCTCAGTGTCAGCCCACAGCGCAGTAGTCACTTTAATTTTGCCTTTGTCCCCTAACTACTGCTTTTTATCCAAGGGAGTGGAAGAGTCGGTACCAAAGGGAATACAGAGGGAGTCACAGGGGCCAGGCACAAAACCGAAAGAAATGTTGTATCTCCTGCAGGCAGCCGCTGATGCTGCGGGGCACGTGCCAAGCCTGTGGTTGCCAGCTCCCTCCGTCCTCTTTCCTGACTTTTAGGGAGCCCAGGGACACAAGCTGCAGGGCACAGGCAGCCCTCAGCCCGCTGCCACCTTCTCACGCTTCCCTACTGCTCCGCTGAGGAGCAACTTGGCCAAATGGCAGCAGAAAGCCTGAAACTTCAGCAAGTCGTTTCAGGGCAGCGCTCCCTCGAAGTCTGTCTTCCCTGCCGTCTCGGGGCAGAGCCGGAGCCTCCTGTGTGCTCCTAGCGAGGAGCTCGCTGCCGGACAAACCCTTCCATCCCAGGAACCTCGCTTGGGAGAGCAGCCTCTGCCATGGCGCAATCGGAGTCGTGATCATTGTCATGAGACCGGCTTCCTTGTCTTGAAAGGACAGTCTAGATTTAAACATCACACCCAACTATTCTGCATTTTAGTTCCTCCTCTGCTCCCTTTTCGGTTTTTTCTTTATCTTTTTTTCTCTTTTTGCTGTTATCCCAGTGGTTCCGAGGAGTTCATCCACACAGGAATCACCTTTATTTCTTCTTTCCACCCTGCGTTTGGCCACTTTCACGCCACAGACCTGATTCATAACAAATTCCACAGCTGCTGAAATATTCAGATTGTTGGCAGTGGTAAAACAAGTCCTGGTTGCTATCATTTCCAGCACTGTGTAGGAGTCATTGGTTACTGCAGCCTAAATTAACTATTTGGCAGAGAGGAAAAAAAAATGTAAAAAGCTTAAGTCTTTAAATCCTATCACCTGCCAAATTCCTTTTTGAATTTCCCTGTAACGTGGAACATAACCTTAGCTAGGAAATAAATACATTTACATTCTTACCTTCATTTTTTTCCTCCTCAAGCTCTTCATCTCCAGTCTCTGTTAAAGTTTGGGTTTGGTTATGTTTTTATTTTTCAAACCATTGTAGCATCTCTACTCCTGTCCTTCAAAAGGTTCTTTATAATCTGCATCTCTTGCAAGCGTTGGAGTAGCACAAATAGGCAAAAATATTCTGATTGAATGAAGTATTACCACATAAAGTGCCTCATTTTCCTGATACCTGATGTCTGATGTGAAACTGTGTGTTGTCTAGCCAGAAATAAACATTTCTGAACTTGGACTCTCCCATGAACTGCAGAAAACATCAGTCGTTAAAATTACTTTAAAAGCATAAGCTACGAATCAGAGTCAGGATCTAGAAAAGGCCAAGATACAGGAAACCTGAAACAAACAGGTTATGGTGACGGTGGGTTGTTTAACACCACCTGGTGCTAAAAACCACTCAGGCTGTGACCTGTCAGCTTCTGGGAGTTTTCCATCCGAAGAGCCGGCATTTTACCACATGCTGTTGTGAAAGCGGAGGCTCGGTAAGACGCAGGACGTAGCGTGAGAGATCCAGTTGTTTCTCAGCCCGTCAAAGTCAGACCAACAGCACGACTACGCCGCTTTGCCGCAGCCCTGACCCAGCCGCCCGCGGCACGGATCATTCATCGTCCCGCTTTGCAATTTATGTCCGTGATGGAATGTACTGTTGTGCGTGGAGCCACCCAACCAGACCAGGAGGGCAATCTCAGCTGCTCTTGCCCCATTTTCAGCTGTCCCCCCCAATACCTGCCCCAGGACAGCCAGAGCAAGAGAAAGAGAGAATAGTTTCCCTAGATATTGCGAAGTTTTCTTTTATGCTATGGTGTTGAAAAAGAAAATCGCTTTGCAGCTTTATAATCAAGTTGTCCTTGAAAGCAGTGAGGCTGCCAGGAACAGCAGCTCTGAGGAACGCCTGCTTGGCCCTGGCAAACCTGCTGTTGAGAAACTCCCACTACCCGGGCAATTCCTGGGAGCAGCGATAAGCTTATGCAATGCATACTTGCTGGGGGTCAGTGCTAGACCACATCTCCATGCTCCATCAGCGTTCGAACAGGGACAAAAAAAATTCTGCCATGTCCGACACTGAAACACCAGAAGCATTTTGGAAATATTTCGTGGAAAATAACTAAGCTTCCCTGTCAGAGACAAATTTACGAAGATAATCTGTGAAATGAAACAAAGGTTCTCAGATTAAAGTCTATGAAATGCCAGATTTTGGCAACAGAGCACTGATGGTCAGGACGGGGAGGGATGGAGGCAGGGAACTATGCACAGAGTAGGCACTCTTCCTCAAAGTGGACAATGAGAACAGAAGTGGAAAACCCCTCCAGTACAAAAATCTTGGGTTTGAAATGCTGAAAATATTCCATCTGAAGGAATACTGCTGTGTCCTTACCAAGTATACAGCAGAGCCAGATAGCAAGTAACTGCGATACATTAAGTAGTTGAAGGGAAAAATATTTATTTTCATTTTCTTATGGATCCAGGTATGGCCCAAGTAACCATGAGGTTAAAAGTACCCTTATAGATTGAAAACCTACTACAAATTTTAGGAAAAATACATGGAACCAGAGAAAGCTAGGCTGGAGGATGTTTTTCCCCAGAAAAATCAACACTTCACTTAAAAGAACATTTCCACTGTCATTATAAGAATTGCCGTTTAAAACAACAACAACAAGAAGCAAAAAGCCAACAAAAAATACCCCACTTGCTAAAGGTAAAATTAGATTTGTTCTATCAAATCATCTGTGACAATAGAAGAGTGGAGGAGGAGGAAATGTCACATTTGCTAAAAGCTTTATTTTAACTCCTGATCTATGGAGGAAAAGAACCAAGAGCTGTGCAGGGAGGAGGGCTGGAGGAAGCTGTTAGCCAGACAATAGCAGAGACTGTTAAAAACAGAGTCTTATTTAGGGCAGGAAAACGGGGTTCGGATAGCACAGGTTTTGTAAGCGCATACCCAAAATTAAAGGTCAGAAATTACCAACGTGGGTGGCAGTTCACAACTGAACCCCAGCTATTATTTGCTTTTTGTTCCTAAGGCTCCCACGTCAGCTTCTGCCCAAAGACTTCAAAGTGCAAGAATGAAATAGAGGCGTTATGGGGAAAAGAAATAATGACCCAATTTCTCTGTGCAAAACATTATCAGAACAGTCAAACAGAGCCAAATTTGGGACAAGGCCGCAAGGTCCAGCAGGTGGGTTCACCTAAAGTAAGAATAGAGAGAGAGTGTGTGTGTGTGTGTACATGTATGTTAAACATCCTCCCACTGGAAACTGAAGGGTTAAACAAATCTTCTTTTCAACCTAGGTTCAGAGTCACATTTTTATTTAAAAAAAAAGAAAAAAAAAGAAAAAAAAAAGAAAAAAAAAGAGAAAGAAGTCTTTCCCACAGTTACAGTGTTTATGGAGTTCAAAAAAGGCTCTGTGCCATTCTGGGAAAGGTCTCCTTCGGTGCGCTCCGGCAGGTGCAGGCTCCTCAGGACACCTCTCGCTCAAGAGGACAATGTGAATTAATTCTCTGATGTGAATTAATTCTCCGGGGCTGGGCTGTTCCTGCACGGTTTGCATGATCTTCAGTTCGTCAGCTTTAACCTGTGCTCTGCCAATCCCTGAACCAGGCTAATCCTGCACGTTTTAGCATGTGGGGCACCCTGGCAAAGATTTGGGATGGGATGGAGGGGGTTACTTTTTTTTCTTTCTTTCTTTAAATGCCTGTGCAACTCAAACGGGGAGGAAAATTTGGAAAATCAAAGAGAATCAGAGTAAGGTATCGATGTCTTTCCTTGAAAACTAAGGTATGAAAAGCACTGAAGTAAAACAATGATGCAGGCTGGTCAGCCTCACTTTCTGTTCGTTGCTGTTGATTAGCACAATGTTGCTATATTCAGATTTGCAAAAACACAATGATGTTCACATTGAAAAAAACAACCAAACAACAAAATCCAACCCAAACCCCAGTACCCCTGTCTCAGCTATCTCCACTGGAATTAGAATTTGCATAAAAGATTAATCTTGTAATAACTCTATTTTAAACTTTTTAAATGTTCAAAACTTTAAATGTCTTAAAATTTCCTTGTAGTGTTAAATCAAAGCATATAGACATAAATAGGCTTTCAAATAATTACATTTGCTCCAAAACCCAATAATGACAGGTTGACTTTATTATTTTTTTTAAACCATTTGCATGTATAAGCTTTGCTAACTTAAGTCCTCCAGAGCCATAACGTGATGCATGTAAAATCTTGACTATAGAACAAAAAACTCCAAGAAACTGTGGGACGGGAAAAAAAGCAGAGAAAAATTAATTCCTTTTAAAATTCCTCTTTTGGAATTTATTTTGGTTAGTGTGGTTAACTGAGGAGCCCTGCTGCTGGCAGAGGCAGGTAAGAAATGTCTGAGGGTGCTGCATAACTGCACCGAGGAGTGAAGAGAGCAGCTCGCAAATGCCAACAATGGAGGCAAAGGCAAATGCGCGAGGCGTTCTCTGCAAAATTGCCAAGCCGGACTAGAACAAGAGAGTTGTGAGAAGATGGAGAACGTTCCTTTTGGAGGGACTCCAAGCTTGTCACGTGGCAACCTAAAAATCTGCCTTTGCTCGTTCAGGCCTTCATCAGCAAATATTTTGTTTAAGGTCAAACAAGGAATCCTACACAGCTAACTGCCTGCTGCTTTCCTAAAACTAACCTCTCTAAAATGGTAAGCTGAGTTCAATGGGGAGAGTTGAAGTACCCTCTCAGACAGCCTCTCCTGCTCTTCTAGATCTCTTGACGTCTTTCCTTTATTAATTCCTACTCTCTTTCCTTTACTTGCATGGAGATCAGGCACCCTCCCACCTCTTCTTCCAATCCACCTCACGGATCTGCCTCCTCCTGTGCACGGACAACCCAACCCGATGACCGAAGCTGTCTGAGGCACGAAGAGCCCAACAGAACGGGCAACGTCAGCCCAAGAGAGACGTTCCCGCTCCCTCCCAGTTGCAGGGAGGGTGTCCCAGCACCTGGGCTGGGAGACCAGCCATGGGGAAGGAGGGAAGCAGCCAGGGACAGTCCCTGTGCCCAGCCCACGGTGGGTCCTCCGTGGGATGCTGAGCAGCTCCGGGCCAGTCTGTGCTGCATTCCTCCCTCCGGCTCCCTCCACTCCTCCCTAACGTTAGGATAGGTCTTTGAAAGGGAGCTGTAGCTGGGTGGATGTTGTTGTTGTTGTTCCTGCAGGAGAATGAATCAAGATGCTTCTAAAATCATGATTTAACAGCTGCTGCCTGACTGTGGTCCTAACTCTGCCCAAAGGGACTGGAGCAGAGAAACAAGATGGAAAAAGGGCAGTTTTTTCCTTGGACGCTTAAAAATATCACCTCATGCTCACAGCTTTCTGTGGCTGACATAATCTCTGTAGTGCACTGCAAAGCTCAGAGCAGTGAGGATCTCCAAGAGCCTCACTCTCAGGGGATACTGAGAGGACTTCTGAGTTTAGGCAAAAGCACGTAACTTTAAGATGGAGCCTGCCAAGTTTATAAACAGCATTTTATAGGGCGTTTGTCTGCAATGGATCTGGGTTTGGAGACAGAGGACGCCACTGCCAGCCCTATATTTCTCATGAAATGCAAAGGAGAACCCCTTGTTTTACCTTTTTTTTATAGCTGTATGAGCAGTCAGACCTCTGGCACCTTCTGCAACACGCGCAGTGAACCTCGGGTCTCCCTCCCAAATGCCTTCAGCCAGGAGGAAGAAGAAACTCTCATTTCTGCAGAACCCATCAGTTCATCGAGGTCTCCGATCCCCCAAGGAGAAGGTGAAGAGAAGCAGCAGTGCCACCTCAGGGCCACAACCGCTCTGCGCCCAGCACTGGTAAAGCTGCCCACAAATACCCTGCACAATGCAGGGCTGCACATATTATGAAAGAAAAGAGGACTCTTTGGAAATATTCTGGTTGGGATAACGTCTGTGACTTTTTGCTGATGTCTGTCTCTGAGGCAGTGGTAGAAGTTAAAAAAGATGGGCCAAAACTGGTCCAAAAACTTTCATCTGCCCACAAACTAGGTAAACCTGCACAACAAAACCCACGCGGCTGATGGGCCACCTCGGGCTTCAGCTGCGTGCTCTGCCCAGCATCACTGCCCGACCGTGAATGCCACCGACGTTTCAAGGTCATATCACCTGAAGAAAATGATACAAACTGGAATAATCCTCTTCCAGGATGCCCAGAATGTGCTGTTTGCTAGTCAACCGTGTGTTTGAATAAAAGGTTGATTCCTTCAGACTTAAAACTTTCCCTGTTTGAGCAGCTGACTCTTCAGAAAGAGTTGAACATGGATGGCACTGTACTGTGCCAAACTGTGCAACGAGCAAGAGACGGAGGGTGTGTAGGCAAACCTTTTTTTTTTTTTAAAGCACCCATCTGCAACAAAACAAATGCAGAAGAACAAATAACAAATGCAGAAGTGCGTAGAGGAAAGCAACTTACAAACCTGATTTCAGGACCAACAAGTGTGCTTTCAGATCTAAGATGAATTCAACTTGACTATGACCAACTATCTATAGACCTGGGCACCTGCAGCATAAGAAAGAATGAATTTATTTCCAAAGCTTGCCCTGGTCCCCATTTGTGAGATTCCACGAAATGAAAGGCACTACACAGCACAACAGTTGCTCCCAAGGTAAATTCCAGCACACAGAAATCAAAAGGAATTTAACATTTCCGAGCAGAGCTACCCCAAACGCCCATGTTACGCCTGTGCGTTCAGCGTGGAGCTCCATGAAGGTGAGGGACTGCACCTACACTGCTACACGAGAGGGACAGGACCTGGCCTGGGCCATTGGGACAAACGGCCCCGACTAACTCACCCCCACACGTGTCCATACCCACCCTGAGCAAATTCAGCTTGCAGAGAGCTAGCCGGAGAGGTCCCGCACGGAGCCGGGAAGTTTGCCAGCCTGCAGGTTCTGCAGGTCAGCGCCGCAAGCCTGACTTCGCTACCTGGCTCACTTTTATTTCGCAGCGGAAAACACGCTCAAACGGAGCCCGCCCTTCGGAGACTCCTGCTAAGCAGAAAACTCAATAGTGTGACTGCTGCGGGTTCCCAAGAGCTGCCTGGCAAAAGCCGAGGTCTGCAGTTCGGTTTCCCCAGCCGACTCCTGCATCTCTACTGGTGCAGCGCGACAGGGTGGAGAACACGAGAGGTGTTTTTCCATGGCAGGAGGTGCTGCTGGGAGAGCCGCTCGGCAAACAGCTTCTCATATGGTGTCCTGACACGTTAACCGAGAGCTGAACTGGAAAACTTGAACCCAAGAGTGCTGAGTAGGTGGAAGGGGTAGAGCTAGGTTCAAATACAGGTTAGGTCTCAGCCGGTAGCTCTGGGCACTGAGGTGACAGCTAAGCAGGGGTCTTGGCTAAGGTGGGCTCAACCAGCCTGTTTCAGTGTGGAGGGGTATTCAGTAGTATTTGAAGTTATACTTCAGTTCTCACGCAGTAATTTTTGTAAAACAGCTATTTTAACATAGCTAAATTCCTAGGAAACAGTCAGTTTTGCAGACTGTCCAAATAGTTAAGGTATGCATCCACTTTACCCCTTTTTTTTAAAATTCAAGCTCATTGATGGCACACGTATAAAAACACTTCTTTTCCTTGTAGCTTTTGATGGGAGCAGGACGAAAGATAGATGTAATTAAACAAGATCTAGCCTGTCCTGCTAGCTGATATTTTAACAGATCGGCAAGTCAAAGCGTTAGCTCTTATTTAATAGCACCGGTGTGTGATAATGGCAGTATTGTTGTCGGTATCGTGGAATTGCTCCTGTGGCGGTTCACAATGAACAACAATGTGGCTTCTCAGCTGCGCACGAAAATCGGGACGCGCTCCTACAACATTGCAGCGCTTCGCGAGCAGAGGCCTGATAAGAGGTATAAATTGGGAGAGGAGTGGCTGGCGAGCAGCCCTGCAGAAAGGGAGCTGGGGGGGCTGGTTGTCAGTTTGACTCAGTTTGAGTCAGCCCTGTGCCCTGGCAGCCAAGGGGGCAAATCGCATCCTGGGGGGCATCAAACACAGCACGGCCAGCCGGTCAAAAGAGGGGATGATCCCGCTGCGTTCGGCGTTGGTGCGGCCTCACCTCGAGTACTGCATGCAGTTCTGGGCCCCATAATTTAAGAAGGATGTTAAAGATCCTTGAATGCATCCAGACGAGGGCAACAAAGGTGGTGACAGGGCTGGAAGGCATGTCCTGTGAGGAGCAGCCGAGGGCTTTGGGCTTGTCTAGTTGGGAGAGAAGGAGGCTGAGGAGCAGCACCTCATTGCTCTCTACAGCTGCCTGAGGAGGGGACGAGGAGAAGGAGTTGCTCAGCTCTTCTCCTTGGGATCCAGCGACAGGACACGTCGGAACGGTTCAAAGCTGCGCCAGGGGAGGTTCAGACTGAACATTAGAAAGCATTTCTTTACCGGGAAGGTGATCAAACACTGGAACAGGCTTCCTAGAGAGGTGGTCAGTGCCCCAAGCCTGTCAGCGTTTAAGAGGCATTTGGACAATGCCCTTATTAACAGGCTTTAATTTGGTCAGCCCTGAATTGGTCAGGCAGTTGGGCTAGTTGATCGATGTAGGTCACTTCCAACTGAAATATTCTATTCTATTCTATTCTATCCTATCCTATCCTACCCCACCTCGAGGAGCAAGGCAGGAGCTCCCATGCAGAGCAGCACCACAGACACCACCAGCAGCTCCCAGCCCTGCACCAGGCTGGCTCCGTCCCCTCTTTGCGGGACCAACACGGCACGGATCTGTGCCAAAAGCACAGTAGGGCCCAGGCTGGCCTGCAGCCCCCCCCCGCCGCCCCCTCCCTCCCTCCCTCTGCTGCTGCAAAATCAGCTTCAAAGGACGGGAGCGCTTTTCTCTGTCTCTTTTAAATGCAGCACTTACAGTTTGCCTGCTGCTTTGCAAGCTTGCCAGCTGCTTTCAAGGCTGTATTTGTCACGGAGGAAGCGTCAAAAAATAAAAGACGCATAAAGGAGCATGCTGCCTGATTAGGGAGCAGCCCCCGCAGCAGCAGGCAGGGCTGGCAGGGCCGTGGGCAGGGTGGGCTGGTGGGAAGCTGGTCCTGGCCCATGGGGTCCCTGCCAGCAGGTCTCCAGGCAGGTGGGGGGCTGCGGGTGAGAGCTGGGGCCTCGCTGCTGGGTTTCCCTGCCCATACGCACCAGGTTACGGCAATGCAGACATGCGAGTGCTTCGAGGCCACAGTGCAGGTTTCTTAAGGGTAGGGTAGGGCTCCTAATTTATTTTTGATTAGCTGCAGTGGCCCTGAGAGGGATTAGACGTCAGGGAGGCAGGCGCATCCCCAGGCGAGGCAGAGGAGAGGGAGGGGATCCCCTTCTCACCCGAACCCGCTCTGCCCTGGGAGCTGCCTGTCCTAACCCACGGCAAGGATGTCAGCAAAACCCTTCCCCACCTCAGACAGGCCTATTAGCACACCACTTTTTTGTAGTTTCTGACAAATTCCCCATTTAGCCTCTGCTCCCCAAAAGAAAGCCTCAGGTGCAGCTGCAACTCACCTCAGGTGCAGCTCTGGGACATGCAGCCTCGATAATGGCCTTTTAAAAATGTGCGGCAGTGGGGAATCACAGGAGGAGTAAAACCAGGCAATGACAAGCCCAAACATGATTTTTCACCCCTACGAGAGCCCTATTTCACATAGCAGAGACAATTTTCATTGCAGCATTTGCTTATGCCAGTGGCTCCTGGCTGGGTGCAGCAGCTCTCCAGCGAAGTGCGAGGCGAGGGTGGTCCTGCTCCGGGGGCTCTGCCCCTTCCAAACTCCATTTCTCCGGGCAGGAATTCAAGCTGTCCAAGCTTAATCTGCTGTAGCTTTCTGCATCCGTGCTGCTCTGCCCAGCCTCCCACCAACAGGAGTACAACCCTTCCTCACTCAGCATCTCTTATCTTTTGGAGCAGCAGCTGGACATTTCCTGTAAAACCTATTATGCAGGGTCATTTCCCAAAGAAGTTAATTACCGCTCCGGAAAAATGTGAGGGGCTGGGAATACATGGGGAGAGCATCCACGCAGCGAAGGGGCAGCACAGCACTGCTTCACGGGTGTGCGATGCTCCTGGAGCCAAAGTTAAGTCTTAAAAACATTCCCGAAAGATTACGATCTACCCACTGAATGCCAAACCACCAGTGGCCGTTCGAACGTCTCAGGAAAAGCCTCGCATATTTGAAGTCGATGTGATTTAATTTAAATAAGAAACTCTCAATTATATTGCTATTATGGGGTTTCACAGCAGTCACAGCTTTGTAACTACAGTCTAGATGCTATGTACAGTTAATACATTTCAATTACACACTATTTTATTGAAATATATTCTTACCTTAAAAACATTTGAAATCCATGTACCACAGAAAAATTTGGGTCAGGGGAACTATAACCACTTGAGCTAAAATAACCAGTATAGCACAACTTCTGAAGTGACACCTTTGACAGTTTAATCGTAAATCTGATTAAAATGACCCAAATATTCTCCTAGCAGTCTATTTTTCATACAAATTTTGCTTTAAAATGCCCACTAACTAGAGTAACTTTCAACTGCTAGATGAAACTGAGCACATGCTTAGAGACAAACTACAGCTCTTGAAAGAAAAACAGCTTCTAGTTTTATGGAGCTTTGTTTTGTCTCAGCTACTTATTATCAGAACTCGTTTCCTGCAATCCTTGTAAACTCAGTTAAAATGCGTGCAGTCTCAAAGGCAACCTGCAGGACACCCAAATGTGTAAGGATAACAAGCAATTTAAACTTAGTTTCAAGCAAAAAGCCCCCCCAAACCTCACCTTGATTCAGCTCCTTGTCTGAGTATTTGCAGGGCTCAAAAAACCTCTCCCCTCTTTTCTATATTAAGAAAACCTTTAACGTGATCTATACTTGTTATCCGGAAAGCCACAAAGTCTATTGCTGTCATCTGGGATGGCTTTTTGGATAGTTAAAAAGTTGTGTTCCCATTTGACACTGGCTAACATTGCTACGCCAGATCTGGGGATCAGTTCAGAAACTGCTATTTTTCTCTGTATAATTCAATTTCTCTCACGCTTGTCCCACAGGCAGGTTTATTAGAAACAATCTATGGGGACCGCAGGATGTGGGGTCACTGCAGGCAGCACTTTTAGTGAAATAAATGGACAATCAAATCTCCCCTAACAATGAAAATCTACAAATAGTCCCAATGCAGCAGCAGGGTACAACATCTGGCTACCAGAAAACTAGACTGAACACGTGAAAAATGAAACTTAAAACTGCACTTGCAAACACACACAGTCATTTCTTTGAAAGGAACAAGTGTCACTGGTCAGTGAGAAATGCTTCCTTTTACTAGTAGCGTTTCCCATAAGAATTTAATTATTTAGGAGAAAGGCTTAAAATGTGGCGTATGTTAAGAGGAGTGCTGTGTATAATATAAAATAAAACTCAATCCTCCCATAATCTCAGATTGGGAATGTCAGTTCGTCACCATCTGTTACCAGTCTACATATTTTGTTTTCTCTGCCCTGTGGGGAGACATCCCCCCTCCCTTTTACTTCCAAGTGCTGAAGCTCTCGAGCCCCACCAGCACACTCACCTGCCGCTTAGCACTCGGAACAGCAAGTAACTTCTCTGCGTATCAGAAAGCTGCTTTTAGGCATGGGAATGCTCAGACCTTGAATCCAGACTCGTAGCCAGCATAATAACCAGTCTTTTTCAGACATACTTGTATCATCTCTCAATTTTAAAACATCGGTTTAGTTGTGAAAAGGTAGAAATACAAAAGCTTTCCAACTGATTAGCAGCAGCAGCAACATTTAAAGATTGCCAGGGTTTTCACTCCAGTGGCTGAGTTTTGTATTTCAGAAGCAGAAACTGCATAACCACCTGTTAGATACACACAGGTCAGAGAAGTACTGATACAGTAGCAACACCCAAAAACAAAGGTTCAAGGCTGAAATCTGAAGTAGACACTAACCAAAAGATTATTTCTAATGGCAAGGGCTTTGAAACTCATTCATTCATAGGGAAAGAAGCATTGCGACAGTTGTAGGGGCAATAGGCAGCCTTAAAGCCCGCAAGGCAGGCTAGAATACATCCACCAAAAGTTTTTTAAAATTAGTTTAAAATATCCTTCAGCTGAGCAGGGAGCTGACAGAGCTCTGCAAAGGGAGTGAGGCAGCACAGCAGAAAGCTACTCTTGCAGGAAGTCAGGAAAGCAACTTGAACTCAATAAAAATTTGAGAATACTGATCCATGAGGACAAACGGTTAAATGACAGAGTAGTTCCTAAAGATGGAAATTTTATTCAATTACAAGAGCCTTCAGTCATCACTGACATGACAGTTATCTACATACAATTCAAAAAATTAAATGTGAGGTTGTTTCTTTTTTGGATCAGCCTCTCCAGTTTGATGGTGTACAGTTCAAGCTTCTACCTTACCTGTCTTTACAATAAGACAAATAAGAGTCTGTTATTATAGAGGTGCCTGTAACTACAAACTCCATGACAGATGAAAAAAGGTGCTTTCCTCCACTAAACTTTGTTTTTGGGACAGAACAGATGTAGTTCCTCACGACTGTAAGAAATGAAGCATTGTTTTAAGTAATTACCAGTTATTTATACAATCAGGAAAATGAACAAACTCCGTTTTCCTATGACTCGGATTGAAGCAAACCCACAGAATAAATAAATAAGGTTTTGGTTTTTAAGTTAGCAGCACAGGTGTGTGTGTGCGAAAACAAGATCACATACAGAGACAGCCAATTAAGTGTGACTACAAGAGATCTGGCCAGTGGCTACAGTGGAGAGGAATAAAGTTTAAGATTATACGACATCCAGTTTAAGATTTTTTAATCCAGTTTATTAAATATTGCTTTTTGGGGACATGTTTACAACAAGCCCAAATAAATTGTTTAAGGATTCAAAGCAGTCATATTAAAATACAGCTTCAATATAAAGTTTGTCACAGTTTTACAGTATTCAAAAATGACAGACCTGCCTTAAAAAAAGACTATTACACCAAAACATAAGAAAAACAGAAAAACAAACAAGTTTGGCATTTTCATAATCTTTATAGTATAAAACAGAATATTAAATCTATTACCAGCAAGCTGATACTTCAATCTATTACCTAGTCTGAAGTGTCTCCCATTAAAACACACTATACAACAGCACTATACAAAAGTCGTGGTGATACTCATTTGATGAAAGTGCATCCCTGAAAAGTTTGCCAGTTTATTCTAGTTAGCTCTTAAAAAAAAAAAAAAAAAGGTAAAATTAAAACGTCCTCTTTTAACTGAAGGCTTTACTAGATTTTTTTTTTTTTTTTTTTTTTGCTGTTTTGTCTCACTTTCAGCCTTCTTTTAAAAGTGTCTAGGGACGCCCACCAGGGGGCAGCGTAAGATTAACCATCAAATCACGAACGGCTGCAAATATTGTGCATTCACCTGGAACAGGGAAAAGAGACAGGTTAGCATCACTCCACGGACACGCCTTCACACCCTCAACAACCTCCCGAGGCACCGCGATACGCCGGCACGGCTACTACCCCTGTACGGGCAGGGGTTGACGAGACGTGGTGACCGCGAGCGGCAAATCCCAGCGACCTCCAAGGACGTCGGGATTTGTTGGGATTTTAACTGAAGTAGCTCCGGCTTTCCCAGCAGGACCGCTTTTGTTGGTCACAGAATTACAAGAAGCTCTTAACTTTTAATTGCTTTTGAGTGTCAGATTGAATCTATGCTAGAATTTATTGTACGTGGCACTGCAATCTGAATTTTTCTGGATGTTATTAATTAAAAGCACTACGTCTTACAAAGAAAAAAAATCCCAACCAAAAAACTTTTTCAAGTTCTATTTGTATTGATTAAGAGCAGAAACTAAACATTTCAAAAGACTCAAGTCTGAAACAGCTGGAAGATGTTTTCTGTCCTAAGCCTAGTTTTGGAAGCTTTTCTAATTCCAAGACTGGGCAAAAGTCAGAAATCTGTTTCTTTCAAGTAAATTAATTTGGCTCTACCCTTGACATCTGAACTGCAAAATAAAACACAGAGCAAATGGACTTTTGTTACAAACAGCTGAGACCTAATACAGAGAGGAAAAACCAGCCACAGCTGTCTCAATTTTGAATACCAGCATTTTCTGACAAAAACACACACACATTCTGAAATAGCTTAAAAAAGTTAAAACCAATAGAAGCAAAAGGGTTTAATTAGAACAACAGAAGGTGAAGTATTAGGCAGCTGTGACTTTCGTCTACTGTTTTCTGGTAAAAGAATACAATTAATAGCCACTATCATACCCTGGTCATTGTGGGCTGAATTTTTCCTGTGTATTTCAAGAAACATCATTAGAAGACATTGAATTTTGTTGCTGAAGGAGCAACAGTGTGAGCAAAGAGATAAGAGCAGAGCCTGTTGGGATGTATTAATCCTAACTGCCAAACTAGGGATTCCCAAGATTATTTTGGGCAAGCCATTGTCATATCAAAGCTACAAATCTGGGCTAGATACCATCCACTGCATCACTGAAAATCAGACACTGAAAAATGCTTAGTCATGAAGTGCTTTAAGAAATATCACGAGTCCCTTGAGCTGCTCTCTAAGTGTAACCTCCAGCACCTGTAGGGACTTTCATTTCTTTACCAGACTGATGTCCACTACATAACGCAGGTTGTAGACTTACAGCTCAAGTTTAACCCTATTATTCCAGGGCATTGATTCCATCTCAGTTCATATAATTATTCCCCCAAAATAAAATACTTTTTCCCATGGAGGCATAGGTAAAGTGATCTCAGAAAAGACAGCGTACTCACAATGAGTCAACATTTTACTGTTAAACACAGCAGAATGTGTTTGCCCACAGATCTGAAAAGAAAACTCTTCCAAAAGAACTTACTTTTCAGGCACTACCATTTTATTAAGAGGAAAATTAAGCTGAATACAAAATACTTTCTCACAAAGAGAGAAAGGTAAAAAAGATACAGCCAAAACGAGGCAACACTGATTACGGGTTACAATGAAAGTGCCAGTAATATCATACGTGCATGATGGGAAGCCCTGGTCCTTTCTGACTGAAACAGTGAAAAATTCACTTAACTGAGCAAATGGCAATTAGTGCAGCAGAAGAGCTAACACAGGTAGGAAAATCCTGGGTACAGCACAATAGCATCAGAAGAGAAAGGATATGCATCTGTGATCTCCCACGTACTGCTGTTGTAAAAGAAGTCTCCCAACTATCTACTTTCATCTATTAGCTCTCCTATCACCTTTCAATGGCAAAGAAAAGAAGGTATCTTATTCTCTTACCAGATATAATAATGTAAGTTTTGACAGTAAGAACACAGGAAATTGCATTTCAAGTGTGTTCAGGGAAGATCCTACTTTGGCTGGAGGGTGGTGGTGGAAATAAATAAATAAATAGATAGATAAATACAGACTCATTTTTTCTCTTAGAAGTCAGAGGAAAGACTGCTAGAAATGTCCTCTGTTCAGCTAGCTACATTCTTCTTTGCCTGGGTAAGGTCCTGCTAGGGCCACAAGCTCTTTTTATATGCCTTTCTTTCCCTGTCTATACTTTGCTCCCTGTACTGCATTCCCAAACTACTTCAAAACTTGTGTGACAAACAAAAATTATCTATCCTGATCTATCTAATGATCATCAGAAGACATCTCACCTGGGATACTCAAGAGCAGCTTTGACAATTACTCCCCATGCTGCAGTATTTTGTGGAGGGTTTACCTTAAAACACAACTTAGTGCAATATCAAACAGCAAAACAAGTATCTACCCTTCCCCACACTAGGGAAACTCAGTGGGGAAGCACCTTCCAAAAGAAACACCTGAAGTTTAGTTAACATATCTTGAAATAAAAGTGCTATACAAACAACAGTTCTGCACCACATACAGAACTCTTGCAGGTAATCCCACATGCCCTCAAGGCTATTCTCTCTCCTATTTACCTACACTATTACTATATGTTAAACAGAAAATGCGTGTTAATTTAAATCTCATCACAATTTTCAGAAATGTATGCATACCCACACCAATTTAAGATAAACATTGCTCATGTTCTAGCAATCGAAATAAACCATCAAGCATAGTTAAAATTACCGCATAACAACAAGATGAATAATTATACAAAATAGAAGTAGAATTCAACTTCTGGATTCACAACTTCAATCTATTCACTGAGTTATTGGAAAAAGGCTTTGTTCTTCAGCATGTAACTACAGCAGAACTGAAAGTTACTGTTCTTATGAGCCATCTGTGTACTAGGACCCCAAATCACTGCTTACAGACAACATGCTGCCCAAAGAACCTGCTACTGTTGTTCAATGTTTCAAATATTTAAAAAAAAAAAAAAAAAAGGCATGACAAACAAGAAGGAAAGCAAAGCACAATGTTGCTCACAGTGCACTACCTACGGGCCAATGAACATTCAGAACAACCTATTTAGCTTAAACACTTCACAGCACGTTTGGTGGACAGAACTGTATGCGCCTTTGTCAGTGTGTACACTGACAAAGGAATATACAATCACTCCAATTACCTTTTAATCATTCACAGCACATGGACAAGTTCTGATAACTATTTTAACATCCCTTTATATTCTACTGTTAAGCTCAATAACTTCATAATTAACCATGAAAACTGACACTTGACCATAGCATATTTCTTGTGACTCATTCTGGGCCCATCTGTTAAAAAGTATGACTCCTACTGCGCAGCTAGAGTTGGGCCAACAAGAGGTGCATTCTATCACTTGGGCAGAACAGCAAAATCCAGCCTGAATTATCAGTGTAACCTTCTGCTGTGTTGCCAGTACTTGCTACTAAGTTATGTATTGCCTGTCACATCAGGAGTTTGTATCACTAAAGAAGTATGATAGAAACCAAGAAGAATTCAGACTTAAGAGAGGTTTAGTTTTACACTGGAGATTTGTCACAGATCTCTGGGTGAAGAGAATATATCTACTGGACATGTACAGTACCTGGTCGTGGTGAATTCAGTTCAGCAAACCTCTTTAGAATATTGCTAACCATCATTGGAGCAGCAACAGAAGAGTTCTGCTGCCTGGGAATGTCAGCCTGTTGCGTTGTACCCGAAGCCATATCATAAATAATTGGGACAATAATACTAACAGCTTCCTGTGGGACTGTTGTTTTCTGTGTTAGCTGGAGCTATGGGAAAAAACAAAAAGTGTGTTACATTGAATGACCGTGTACTTCAGTGCAACTTCCAATGCAGTTAAACACTCCAGGTCTACAGACAGCATGCGCTTCCACCTCCTCAGTTTTCAGACATCAATTCTGCAGCAGATGTGTCAATCAGGTGTAGACTATTTTCCTCTCAAAAGCACCCTACAGCGAGCATTGCCTCAGAGATGACACTAACACAGATTTGTTCCAAACATCTCATTCCTGCTATACTTTCCCAGCACCACTAATGTGTATATCACTTAACCCAGGTGGCTAGTGCCTCAAAGGAGAACAAAACACCCAGAAGTTGAGCATTCGAAGACACCTGAAGCCCAGAGGGAACTCAACTTTATGTCTTGTCAACATCTCCCTAAGAACACAAAACATGAAGAGTTGCTCTGTTTTATAGGAAGGAGAATAGGAATACTAACTGAACTCATAACAGATGCATGCAAATCAAGGCTTCTAAACATCAGAACATTTTTAGCTATTACAGTTGTCAGATATAGCATGCTTATATTTTGCTACTAACCCGTGATGATTTCAAAGACACGCAGCCCACAAAATTTTGAAACAGATAGCTCTACTTACAAAAAACAACATTTTGGATTTCAGCACAACAGCAGGTGTTCCTGGAGGCGCAATTGGCGGTGCACTGGGAGGAATTGTTAAACAAAACTGCACATTCCATTTCAGCTGACTTGCCTGATCAGGGAACTGTTTAGAAAGAGCAGCACAGAGAAAGAACAGCAAAAGGTCTCACATCAGTGACATACGTGGCTACGAACTAGGGAAGCGTTAGAAAGTGGAATGTATTTCTCTAGCTAAACTTACAGATCTTGCCAAGTTTAGCGTAAATCAGAATAACTCTGAAAGAATTGAGCATAGGGTAAAAAAGAATACAATCAGAAAGATTCCAGCCAGCCTATGCACGTGCCTATTGTGCAGTAACGTGCCTGCAGTTTCTCAAAATCATCAAGAGAAATTTTGGGAGTTTCCAGGAGAGCTAGTAGTAAAATGAAAACTTCTTTATTAACACTAAATAACATGTATATAAATTTAGAGTAATTTATATGTTTACAGATGAAGACACAGCACCTTTTTTTCTTAAAATATAATAACTGAAGTTGGGTGAACTAAATAGAATGGTTAACTTACCAGCTCAAGTTTCATGATGTGTACACAGTCCCTGAGGATATGTGTTGGAGCCCCTAGTAATTTTGTGAAGGCTATTAGGGTGTTTGCTTTAAAAGGTGGTCCTGCAACCTAAAGAAAGACACTGTTTAGTACTGCCTATTTAGATAATAGCTGTATCATTTAATATGGCGACCAGCATGCATAGCTGTTAATTTTATATTTTGCAGACCTCACACGTGCCAACGAAAGTCAGCAGTATCACTCAAAACACCACCAGAGATTAAAAAGCAATGCACAAAAATTTAAACAGTAATTATTTGAGTACATACCCTTGTTTCAAAGAACTTCTCCAAAACTTGTAACTCCTCCGATTTCCACTGTCCTGTATTTTCAGGTGTTACTTTCAGTTGCAAGGTCTGGTTGGTTTTGGGATTGAGAGCAACCCTGCACTTTAGTGCCTCCGTCTTAAACATAATTACACCTGGTTCATTGGAGTTTATTAGCTGTAGCTGCATAAAAAGAAGTATCACATTCAATCAGTCATCCATTAAATAGCACGAATGCACACACACATTCACTCCCACGACTGTAGTGATCAATATGCCCTCTTTCCAGAAACACACACGTGATATTTGTATACAGGTAAAATTGCCTTGAGAATGAAGCTTATGCAAGATTTGGCTTCTTGCTCTGTCACTGAATCAGTGCCAAAGGGAAGAGGCGCACATTGTCTGTCCCAAACCCTAAAGCAACATTCATGACTGAGTAGTTATTGTCAACTAGTAACTACTTTCTTGGGCACTCCTGCCAAGTAGTGGCATCCACAGTAACCCTGTGGCTGTTCTAGTTAAATCCCAACGGACAGGCTAAGCATACAGAAGCCATAGCATCTGAAAATCTGGTCATAGTCTTGCTATCATATCAGATATCAAACTTCACCTAACCAAACAAGCTTTCCACTTCTAATTTGCATGGAAAAGAAGCAGAACTAAATGCTTTTTCTAAATTTTGACACTTTAGATGGCAAGATTCAGAAGTATAGCGCAAGTCCAACAGCAAATACTTGTTATACTTGAGGCATTTCAGTTTGTGCCCGATTTGAAACACATGGAGTACAGAAGCATGAAAAAGAACAGCTGTGAAGTCATACTCACAGATCAATATTAAAACAACCTAAGCCATACCGTTTCCTGTTGTATGATCCTCTGAAGATGCCTCCTCATAATAACTGATCCAAGGAATCGCTCAAGAGGGGAGCAAAGATAGCTGCCAGCTAGTCCTGGCACAAGCCCAGGGGTAGGAGAGGGCAATAGCAGAATATTCAAGGCACTGTGGGTGAGGATTGTAGGTATGGATGCAGCCCAAGAGCGCTGAGGTAGTTTACGAGGTGGAGGCATGCTAGTTGGCATTGCTTGGGAACCTATTGATAGGGAAAAAGTACTTGCAGTAAGGAAGGATTTAAGCTGAAACATAAGATATGTGTTCACTTTATTTGTTGTCACTATACAAGCAATGAGTTCTCTGGGCCAAAGCTTCATCCTTCTTATTTAAGAATTTGGCTGCCTAGTGATAGGCAACAGATAGACAAAGTCAAAGAATTAGTTTCAACCCTCCACCCATGCAAAGTCTCAGTAACATTAAAATCCTACTCCCTTTTCCTCCTTCTGCAGCATGCTAGCAGATAGCAGGTTTGTACAACAAACTCAATGAGATGTAAAGACAGCTAAATCAGTCGTGCAAGAGCAGCATTACAATTCTATGATGTGAAAAGTTAATATTTGGGTAAGCAAATATGCCTATCATTGCCTTCATTCCAAAGAATTTTCTCTCGGTCACAGAGCTCAATGGTTTAAGACTAATTTCTGCAGTGCAACAAGAGGTATCAATCCTGCTGAAGTTTATGCTCTATGATTTAACTCGTTTTCTAATTCGTTATAGAAGATTTGAACTAGGACAGAATAAAGGCTTAATTTCCTTAGGTATTTTACTGCACAAGGGCAGTAAGGACTGTTAGGCTGACCCACAAAACTACCAAAAATAACAGAACTAGAAGCGTTAAACATGAGTGTTTCACAGTCGTAACACTGATAAAGAAGCCTACTTGTTCCAGCTCGTGGGGAATGAGAGGCATCTGGGACAGGTGAATGAAGGGAAGGGTTGGCTGGTGACATTCCAGGCATCCGTGCTGCTGGTGATGGACCAGAGACCTGGGGAGATCCTGGCCAGTTCCCTGCACGCTGACTGGGTGACATCATGGTGTATGGTGAGCTTGGGTCTATGGTACCTACAGATGTTACAAGACCATTATTATTTAAAAAAAAAAAAAAAAAAGTACAAGGTTTTCTAATCTAGAAATCTCAAAAAAGTCCTACCAAAATCTGTAAAGCATGAAAGTGTTTGCAAGCTTTTAGACTGCATTTTACAACCATATAAAAAACATAACGGTGGGGAGGTGGAAATCAAGATACAGATTGAAAGGTTTTCTGGTTGTATTAAAAAGTAAAATAAAATTGAACGTTAAGGCAAATTGGCATGTTCAACATGTAACGGGTTCTAAACTAAACAGAGCTCTTGCCTATAGACTTGAACTTCTACTGCTCCTTAGCAAATGAAAATCTCAGCTAGACTGTTCCTTATCAATTCAGTATCTTGCAGTTATCTCTGCAAAAGTATCTTTGGTTTTGTACTCTGCTATAAAGACTGATCAGAACAAGGTTCTTAAACAGTCTGTTGTGTATCTATCTCACTTTGTTCATCTTGACAGTTAAATTGGTGTGCTAAAATTACAATCTGAACTGTTCATTTATTGTGATCTATGGAATGGTTTCCAATGCATTGTGATTACAACAAACAATTGTTTTGGCAGCTTTCAAAAAAAACTTAATAAAGGAAACAACCAAAAGGCATGTTGCTCGCATATAGGTATGTCAAACCAGCAAGAGTTTGGCAATGTTTTCAAATTGCAAGTATTTGAATTTCTAACCTGTTCCAGTTATTTTTCCAGGAAATGTAAGCAGTGAAAACACCTTAATTAATCTAACAAGAGATAATGCTCATTAAAAGCTGCAGCCATTGTTCTGCTACAAGACCACGCAAAATTTCCCCACATTAGTAAGCAGGAAAGAGTGACTGATAGTCATTTTTTAAAATGTTAGGAACACCTCAACGTGCCATGCACCTACTTTTGAATACTGTTACGAGTTAAACCCACCTGTATGAAAACAACTACTTAAGCCAGTTAAAAACCATGAATTTTTTTCAATTAACTTAGGTCTGCTCCAAAAGACTTAATTTCAAGAAGCAAATGTGCTCTCCCTGCCACTATATATACACCTGCCAACAAAGAACTCACCATGTGGGCTGGCAAAGTTAGCCGTTTGTCCCATTGTGATTCCAAGAGAGGAAGGCGAAGGAGTTGGACCAAAGGATGCTGGTGATGGTGCTCTTAAAGCTCCGCTAGGTGAGCTTGCAGCATGCAAATTTCCTAATCAAAGACATCACATCATTCAACATACACATTTCCCATTTTTCTGTTACAATTTTTTCTATCAACTGCTACAGCTATCTCCTCTTTAGGGAGACAGCACACAAGATTCATGAGAATTCGTTTTTGCACTCAAAGGCTTTATTTTGTACACGCATGAGCATTATATTTTCCAGATTGATTCACCACACAAAGGAAACTTTCCAACATATTTGGCTTGAAGAATGGCATTTCCCCCCTGCCCAGCCCTTCCCCAAATGTAAATATTTTCAGCTGTTGTGCTGTAACAGCTGGGAGCAGAAAGCAGAGCTTTGGTGATGAAAAGCTTTTCTGAAGAAGCAGGTATTTAAAATTATCAGGTTTTGATCCGAGCAAGTCGTAAGCCATAACAATGAAACGGTCCCAAATATTACAGAGCTAAAGGTAAAAAAAAGCATTCAGTGAAACTGTTAGCTTCAAAATGTACTTTAAGACATGTGCAGCAGGACTTTGCTTTGCTATTTTTCCACAATATAAGGTGCATTCTCTTGGCTAATTTGGAGCTAAACACAGCTCAAATAATAGAAAAAGCATGCATGCAAAGAGCTGTGTGTGTATTTCCAGCACATGATTAGCACACAACTCTCAGCCATCTTACCTGGTGACTGTGTGTGCATCATAGACGGAGATGGTGTCACTGTGTTGTGATAGGAGGTGGGTGGTGAAGTAAGAGGATATGCTGCCGATGCTCCTGCCTGTTTTGCAAATGGCTGGAATTGTCAACACAGGACAACGAAAATCTTTTATCATTTTGTACTAAAACTAAAGTTAAGTATGCGCAGGAGACTACTAATGAGAGTTTGGTCCCTACCTATGAAATGTTATAGGTCCAGCAACATGGTAGTTTGATTCTCTGTATCACCTTGTTCAGTGCTCACTTTTTTTTCAGTGACTTTTTGCAGTTTCTCCTCAAGACATAATACCTCTGCACCTCATTCCTTTTTATCTGCCACCCTGTAACAGCAAAGCCTCCTGACTCTCCCTCCCACCTTTTATCTTAAACAGTTGGTTTCCCTCCCTCAGTCCTTCTCTTCTATGGCAGCAAGTCTCATGTGACCTTCCAAAGCTGCTATTCATATGCTATGGGCTGTTTACACTAGAATGAGAAATGGCAAAATAAATTAAGATGTTTTGCCCCAAGGGGAATTCCACAGCAAAGCAGTTTTATAGTCTCCTTTTCCATTTTTTCCTGCTAATCCTTTTAGAACGCAAGTTCGTAGAAACCTATAGTTGTGGAAGACAATAAACATTTCTTATTTTGCCTGGAGGGTACCTGTTGTTGTGGTTGCTGCGGTGGCTGCTGGGGTTGAAGCTGCGATATCAAGGAATCCATCATGTCTCCTCCAATAGGAGAAGGTGGGTTATCGTCTTCATTTACTGATCGTCTTCGCGCATCCTGATTGCTGTCAACAAACATGTTCAGGAATGTCTGTGGAAAAATCAGTTTTGTTAGCAATTTCCCCATTTAAATTGTATTACATAAATGAGCACAGTATTTGCTCAGCTTTAACACTATCTTTGTCAGCTACAGCACATAAGAAACAGGCAGGTCTCTAGAACTAACTACTAGTGGGCATTCATTATATACAGTATGAACAGTTTGCAAAATATATCAATTCATAAACAGAGCTTCTCAGTGGATATTTAAGCTTAATTCCCTTTTTCTTTTAAAAAGGGGTTTTGCATCATCACCAAACAAGAAATGTGGCTTATTAACATGAACTATCTCTAGTTAATTGAAATACCAACATTTTTTTTTTCCTTAAAAATAAGGAAACGTCTACACTTGGAAATAGCTGTTGCAGAACAATTCATTAGTATCAGAACCTACTGGCTGTTGTCTCACAGCTACAGCTGCCCTGTTTGGACAAGAATACTCTTCACATCAGATCCATACTTCAAGTTAGAAGCTCATTTATTTACAACATGCCAGAAAACACAGAAACAGTCACCTTTAATCCAGGCGCAGGGTAAAAACCTTCAACTATTTTGCTGTTGTCAAAGAGACTGTACGCCCCATCACGTATTGCTACAACACCACGACTCCGGCAGTAGATGTCAATGCAATACATACTCCTAAAAGCCAGCCTGATATGTGTGGGTGACTGTGGCAGAATTGAGAAACACTGATAGGCAGTGTTGGTGCGTTGAGTCAGACCAAGCATGGGCACAGTTGGAAGTTTGTTGATAGCATTTAATGGAGCCTGAGTGTCAAACAAAACCTGAGAGAGAACAGATATTGAGAGATCAGGTTGCTTACCTTTCAGTAAAGGTCAGGGAAAATGGGGCATAGGGGGGATACAACCTTCACCAAGCCACCTTCTGCCAGTGAGATCCGTAAACAATCAAAACACACACATCTAATTTTGAAGAGCACAGTTTAACCAGAATTCAGCTCTTAATTATCTTGCACTTTTCTTGAGAGAAGTTTTTAAAATGTTACCTGTAACAACAGTACCACATTTGGTGTTTTATTAAACATCTCCTGGAGCTGGTGCAGAATTGTGTTGTGACAGTTACTGCAACCCGAGTTTGGGCCAACAGTTCCCAGTGAAATGTGGAACTTCTGGAGTATGGAGTTCCACTGAATGCTGATCTGCAATGTCAAGAACATAAAATGGCCTTGGAAACTAGAACAACTACGAGGTTATAACAAGAAAGGTGGTCTGCTTTAATTTTTTTCCCCATTTTTCATCAAACCTCAACAGATTCCTAACTTACCTTCCTCAAAAGTTGCTGGGGTGGGGGGGGGGGGGAAGCGCTGTTAGCTTTAACATCCATTTAGCTAGCTGGATTGTTGGCAACCACAAAACTGGACAATTATTTTAACAAGTCAATCAAAAAGAAAAAAACCCCTTTTCTGTCAAAGGTGAGATAGAGAAAATTAAACTTGAGAGATTCATGCTGCAGAGAACTGATTAATGAGTTGCTGGAGGTGGACTGCTTTTCTCAGTCATATCACACAAAACCAAGAACTGGACAGGCTAATATGTAAGGAAGTGACATGCAAAATCCACACTGCTACTCTTGCTACTTATTAACTGTCCCAATAACATGCACGTAGAAATACTCTTAAAAATTCAGCTTAGAACATGAACACAAAAACCTTCCACGAAGCAAATTTCAAGTGCATCAGATACTTTGCATCAGTTGTGTGCAAAAATATATTCTTAGTCTGTAGTAAGGGTGCACTTACTCCCTCCTCTACCTTGCATTTAAGGCAAGGTTATGAGCAAGTACACAGTCAGTAATCGAAGTAATTAATAAGGTGTAAATTCAAATACTACAGAGTAAGCTAGAGTTCCAAACAAGAGAACAGCACTGCTGCAAAATAATTAAGGACTGCCTCATTTGAAAGCACAGTACTACATTTAAAATTTTGTTAGAGTCCTTTTTTCTAAGGCAGAATTAGGCATTCAGCTTACATATATCCATCTACCTCAGTACAGCAGTGACCAGTAGCAACACCACAAGTTTGTCAGAAAAAGGCTGCCACACCAACTTTCATAAATCAGGAGCATACAACTGCCCTTCCCAAAATTTAAAGCATTGTACACAAATTCTCAAAAATTCTGAACATCTAGTAATCTAGCAAATTTGCAGTCTGGCACCCTCTATTCCTGTCTTTTCTACATTCCTCAGTATTAATTCCACAATAATGTAATACAATGAAATATTTTGTACCACAATTTTGAGAACTCTAAGCCTACCCATTCTGTTTTCAAACATACATTTTAAGTGCACTTAGGAGTTACTTACTGAGCTCCCCTTGGTAGTTCCATAACAAAGGATAAGTTTTCGGTAATTGTAGATACGAACTTCTGAAAAAACGTTTAAGTGGTTGGGTATGTCTTTGAAGAGAGGAGGGAAAAGACTTAGAGTGAGAAAACCATAGTAAACTGTAAACACATCATTTTAATGAAAAGGAGGTGATTTCTGTACCTGGTAAGGATCGTGCAAACTCCAGGACACATTCATACAGCCGAGCGATACTGTTCCAGTCATTAAGGAACATCTCAACAACTTTGCGACCTCCAACTGGTTCAGATAACTGGTTTTCATACGTCAGGTAAACATGACGGGTTGGTCCTGCAGTGTTAGGAGATGGTAAATACTGATTAAACTAGTGCTTCCTAAACTGTGCTTTATAGACTGTGAGTGAACTGTAGCAAGTGACCAGGAAGTGTATTTAAGTAATAAAAATGCATCAACTCAGCAGTCAAAATTTTGATTCAGGTACCTTGTGGTTTATTAGAAATCTGAAGAGCTGACAGTTGTCCAATAACACCAAAACATTAGAACTATTGGAACAGACAATGTAAACAAAGAAGCAAAATGTACCAGTCTTCCTAAATAAAAATTTACCTTGCTCCCTGGATGAAGTGCTATTAAGTGGACAGTTTGCAAACACCAGTTCAGCCACCCATGTGCGATTATTTCTACCTTGTAATCGGAAAGTGCAGTCAAGAAGAGATCGGTCCAGAGCCTTCTGCGTTTCCTCATTTACACCTTTACAGGGAGGAATTCTATTCATGATAAAAAAGACCTCAATTATACACAGTAGAGTTGCAAAACTAAAAATACTACCTTCTAACATTTCCTGAAGGACTTCCAAGTCTGGACGTGAAAGAATGAACAAATCAACAGCAAAGACAGCTGGACTGTAGTTAAGTGTGTTACAAAAGCGCTCTGCATTAAGAGCAATTTTTATATGGATTCAACACCTGCAAATTACAGACTGTTAAGGGATCTGTTGAATTGCCCTCATCTCCTAGTGAACTAAGAGCACACTGATATAAAGCTTTTATACAGAGAAACAAGCCAAAAAAGATGAAAATAAGTTCTGTGGCAACCTGAATTTACGAATCAATTTGCCTTCTAGAACAAGCTCACTCTAAATGCAATGAACAACCTGGCAGTTATCTTTGTGCCCACTAATTTATTCATATCCCAATGTGAGAATTGAGCTCAGGAGACAGACTAAATAAAGCTTAAGTAAAAACATGCCGAACTTTTTAAAATCCCTTGAGAGTCTGTCCAGAAATTTCATGTACCACCCTCACCTTCAGCTCACAAGTTCTCAGTACTTCTCTGCTCATATGCAAAGTTAAAAAGGTAGGGTCTTTAGATGCATTTAGAGACTGATGCCTTCATATCACTATACATTTCTGCAGCATTAAAGAAGTTAAGAAGCTTTTACTGTAGAAGGCATCTTTGGGGTTTGGGTTTTTTATGTTTTAGACTAATATAATCTGTTTTACTTCATAACACAATCCAAAGTTTAACTGGTGAGGCTTGAAGTAGGCTCCAAGAAGTGTGAAAAACTGGCTGGACTGCCAGGTAGAAGGCACTGTGGTCAATGGTTACAGGTCCAATTAGTGGCTGGCTGTGGTGGGCATTCCTTAGGGTTAACACAGAGGCCAATACTATTTAACAATTTCAATAACCTATGTGATGCAAAGCAATAGCAAGTTTGCAGATGACACCAAACTGAAGGGAGCACTTAACATGCTGGAGGACAGGGCTGCCATTCAGAAAGACCTCAGATAGCTGGAGGAATGAGTTAATAGGAACCTCATGAAGTTCAACAAAAACAGATGCAAAATCCTGCATCTGGGCCTAAATAACCTCAAGCAACAGCACAGAGTGGAGACTGACTAGCTGGGTAGCAACTCTGCAGAAAAAGAACTTGGGGGGGCTGGGATACAGACTGAACAGGAGTCAGTAGCATGCCCTTGCAGCAAGGACAGACCACTGCATCCTGGGCTGTATTAGCCAGGCAATCAAGTGACTGCTCCCCTCTAGTCAGCACTTGAAATCACTGTGCCCAGGGAGGGCACAAAGAGCCTTGGAGATTGGAAAATGCAGCTGATCAGCCCTGCTTTGAGCAGAAGATTGGACCAGATGACCTTCACAGAGTCCCTTCCATGCTTAAATTACCATACAATTCTCAGATGTTTCCCCTACAAGATTTTTACCATGCAATTGTCTTTTCTGGGATTCCTTGCATTTTCCTCTGCAGTATCACATACTGGTAATTGTCAAATAACATATGGAGTATGTAGGCCTCTGATCTGATCTAAAATTGCAATTACATGTTCATGAATCATCACCATACCTTCCTTAGCACTGCCTGGATTTTAGGATTGAGGACTGTCAAGACTGTTTTCAGAGCTCCCCCATTTAGGCTAATGAAGGAAACAAATTATAGTTGGCTCTGTGTCTACTCTTACTTTCCTCTTTCTCCAGCACTGCTTCACACGAGAGGGCAAGACACACAGTAATGAAAAAAAAACCAAAACAAAAGACCCAAACCAAAAATCCCCGCCCCCCCAACATTTTTAGTGTTACTCTCCAAACAATCCTTTTTGTCTCTCAAGTGTACGTACAGTAATAAAATGAAACACAGGAGCATATCCTCTTACTTTAATAAACGTATTGCATGGCTGAAGCCATCTCCTTCTACTTGTACCCCTTGGTGAGGAATGTCCATATTAGATAACTAGAAATGAATAGGGAAATGTTATCCTAAGCAAAAAGTCGAGCAAAATAACTGTAACTTTTTCAAGGATTCCCCCCCCCCCCCCCCCCCCCCGTAAGGGTAACAGATGTTTCACATCCTCAGGCATTGGAAAGCCAAAAACCAGTCTGTGCAAATCTGGTATAAAGTTGTCTCCCACCCCCTCCCACAAGTGTGTCTTTCATCCTCTCATTTTCCCTTCTCCCTCAACTTTTCAAGCTTTTCGCAGTGCTTGGTATTAGAGAACCAGCTCTAACAAGACTAGAGCAACCCAGTGTGAAACATCAGTCACCCAAGCTCAGCTGGCGGGGGAACTCCAAAGTGAACACATGACCACAAGTTTGCTGAATAGTCCATCTAGAGAAGAGAATCAGGAGTAGTAGAGGGGAAGAAGGAAACAAAGTATTTTTTAATACATACCTCCATGCGAAGCCCTATAAACGGCATATTTGTATCACACATGGCTACAATATGAGCTAGCACTTTATTGAAGGCACACATTTCTCCAGAACGTTTTGGTTTCTTAGGTTCTATGGAACATGGATCACCAGATAACTAGAATTAAAATAAAGACAAATGTACTCGCACATTTGGAGTAAACATTTTGAAAAGATGTCAGAGAATAATCTAATTCATCCAAGTTTTAAATGAATCACACCCTGAGCACAAACTCCTGAAAGGATCTGGTTCACTTCAGGACTGAAGCAATTAAGTTAAAGTAATTTTATAATCGCCCCCTTCCTTAAAACAGTATTTACATATCACTAAGTAATGTCAGCCTGACCCCAAGAAGTAATTCTTATCAGTCCCTGCAAGTCTTTAAAAGACTACACCTACATGGCACAAAGCATATCATGCACATACCAGTGCTCTGCACATACAAGCTATTCTAGCTACCTCGGCACAGTGCTCTGCCTTGGCTCTTTAGAACAGCTGAGAAGGCCTGGCATGAATTAAAGGACAACTGTTGCAAAATAGTTTCCCAACATCTCCCTAGGGAAGCAGTCCAGAGAACCAAGCCGCAATAGAAGTAAGATGCCAGCCATAAAAACTTCTGAAACAACGCTGCTAAAGCTGGTATTGATGCTCAGAACATGTGTTTTGCTTTCACGCTCTGTAACTAGTCCAATGCCTTTTGAAGCACATACCTTACGCTTGACACCACTTTTCACTTGTTTCCCACTTTTTGTGTCTAGTACCAATTCTTCAATGTTTGGTTTGAACTGCTGTAGTAAAAGTGCAGTAGCAGGACTGTCATCTCCTTCAGCATAGCTCACAGAGAGAAAATGGTACTTGTACTCTAGTTCTGTGGGGTTGCCAGGAACATCAAACATCTCTACAACCTACATTTAAACAAAACAACAAATTGAGAAGACCCTCAAGCTAGGAATATGTCTACATCAGTTCCTATCGTCTCCCCCTCAAAGAAAAGACACTAGTCTTTTTCAGGGTATTAATACTGTGGCTAGGAAAGGGATCCAAGAAGAGAAGATGACTAAACTTTCACGAAACATAAAGAAAATGGGAAGGTTGCTAAGTAATAAACCTTTAGGTCCCCTCCTCTCTGTAAGCCTGACTGCTTAACAAACCCACTGAATGAGAGAGAGCAGGGAGAGGGGAGAGTTGAGGATTACATCAATCACTTGGCTCCTAATGTTAGAGTTAACGAACTGTCTGGTATATTCGTGACTGGGAGCAAAAGATAGAAGGAAGCATTTTTCAGTTACTTACAATGTAGTACTGTGGAAGGCGAGTGAGTTTGATAAACAATTTGTGTTTGGAAAGGTTTCCCACTGGATGGCTAGCATAATTAGCTAGTTGAAGAGTTTCACTGCTCACTGTAGGCAGGTGTTTTATAGACTGTTTGCAACGTTGCTGTCCAAGCCAGAACCTTGCATTGAAATAAAGGTATTAGCACCCTGAGACTGTTTTACATAATTCTAGTATACTGCTCTTTAGAGCATTAGTGTCACATTGTCAGTCATATTCTAAGTCAACATCTATCATTGCTGCACAAGCTACATACAGAAAATCACACAGAAAATTTCATGAGTATATATTTCCTTATTACTATCTTTACATACTGTCTTCAGCTTGAGTAACAGACAGCTGTTAATTTAAGAAGAAAAGCCCTGAAATTACTCGCTGAAGGAATACATAAATTTTTATACACCACAATATGAAACTACAATATAAAAAAAGGGGCAAATTAAAAAACATGCAGATTACAGTTATTTTACAATTTGGAATCTTGAATTATTTTTTGGTAGAGAAAATAAAATATTTGTTCCCATATGCTGGTAAGCAATACAGTAAAAAAACTCACCAAAGCTGGACGTCACTCTGGATTATGTTATAAACAAACTCATTCACCTGAATGAGTTTGGACATGAAGAACCACATGCAAGACACCAAATTTATTCTAATGTTTGGAATTAAACTTTGCGCTACTCCAATGGATTTGGCTATAGTGGCAAGGCCAGAAAGCCTAGCTAGGCTTGAAAGGAGCTCAGAAATGTGTGGCTTGGTTTTTCAGTCAAACTTCCACTGAAAACAGCAGTGGAAAGTGTGGGTGCTCAGCATCTCTCCATCACAACATACCACATTTAATCTCGTAGATACACGTTAGATATAGCTGTCCTGAAAGACATTTTGTGGGACTGCCTAGCTTCCTCAAAAACTGCAGCACTACCCAAGCCATTATCTTGAGTACATTATTTATAACAAAGGGAGGTTGATTAGTTTCTCCAGGGTGTCAGTGCTTCATGCGTCATCATGCTTCTTTTAGAAGCAAAATTCCTCAAATAGAGGTTTCACCCTGCAATTAACTCAGAGTACTGGGAATTTCCAAAATGACAGAGCAGGTGGAACTTGGTTTTCATACAGATGCAAACTGTATTTGTATTATTTGCTACAACCTCTTACAGGAGCCAAATGTATCTTGTGCTTAAATCTCAGGGCTTTATGGAAGGAAGATTAGAGGTTTAAACCAGCAAGGGCTGAAGTGTTAGAAGATAAACAGATATTATTTAAATCATCCTAGGCCGCTTCCTGGTTTTTCCTCTGCATTGTGAGAAGGGAGATCATTCTTGCTGAGAAACAAGCAGAGTTCAGCTGTAGAAATAGAGTGGAATAAAGGAGATAGAAAATGAACATGAACACAAAATGAGATCCTCAGGAAGCAAGTGGTCTGCTACTGACTTGAAGTGAAAAGACTTCATGCAGAGTGTGCACATCGGAATGCATGAGGCTACGTGTAAGGGGGCAGACTAAGGGAAGACTATGGAATCAACTCCAAGCAAAAGCAGAATTTCCTCCACTCGTTTAGAGGACATGGCAAATACTCAAGGCTGCTTAGAACAGTGGGAAAGTATATCCCCTACTGTGGTAAAACACAAAGCCACGCAAGTGTCGTCATCCAAAATACAAATATGGCGATTCCTTCTATGCAAACTAAGTGAATCATTCAAGTCACTTACTTGAGCTGCTGGAGCCAAGGAATGATACGCTTCATATCATCGTTAACAGACTTCTCTATGTCATCGAGTGTCAGTTGATCTGCAAGAACATTAGGCGAGTGAATGGTCTTAACATCTGCTCTTCAAACAAAATTTTGACCTTTTAATGAAAGTGTCTCATGTAATTTAACAAACAATTAATCACAGAATCATAGAACAGCCAGGTTGGAAGGGACCTTGAAAGATCATCTGGTCCAAGCTTTTGTGAGAAAGTGAGGCTAGATGAGATTATCTAACACCCTGTCCTGGTTTCAGCTGGGACAGAGTTAATTGTCTTCCTAGTAGCTGGTATTGTGCTATGGACACCCTGTCCAACTGCATCTTGAAAACCTCCAGTGATAGGGACTCAACCATGTCTCTGGGGAAGTTATTCCAGTGATTAATTGTTTTTACTCTAAAAAATGTCTGTCTTATATTGAGATGAAACCTCTCCTGCTGCAACTTGTAATTGTTGCCCCTTGTCTTCTCCATGTGGCTTACTATGAAGAGAGAGATTAAAGATACGCAACAAATGACCCATAATGCTTGTAAAACCATAGCAGTATGTTATTAAGCAAACAAACTAAAAGAACTCACTTTCCTTCTTTTCTTAAGTAATCTGAAACCTGAAGTGAAGACTTGAACAGTAACTCAACATGTATAAGGTCACATAATACAATTCTCGATGAGGTCCATATGGAACAACCGCATCCATTAACAGCACAACCCAGGAATCGGGAGTCATAAAGAATATGCATTGCAATGATGCCTAACTATTTAGTCTGTTGTCCTCTTAAAATATACCTAACTGAACTGTGACTCTTAAGCACAAAGATCCATTTCTCCATTCATCAAACTCAAATACCTAGATGATGATCCAAGCGTGGTGTTCAACTGCATTACCCTTACTTACTTACAGAACTTCGCAGATTTGCCAGAATTGTTCACACAAAATTACCTCATAATGCAGGATTCTTGCAAAATATTAAATACAGCCTGGTTTTGCACCTACTTACCAACACCATAGAGCATCAGTTGAAACATTCCAGAGTGGAGATCAACAAATACATGCAGGCACTCTGATCGACCACATGGTTCCAAAATTGGAATTACAAGAGTTGGAAGAGCCGTCTCAATGAATGCTAAACAAAAATTGATGTTAATAATTTGAAACAAATTTCAAGCCCATTACATTAAAACTTAGCCCATTATAATCACAAAACCTGTTTGTTTTTATAGAAGCAATCTTCACTGGCACATTATTACACTATTAACAAAGAGGGAACTGAATGTAAGAATTTCTCTGTGAAAATAGTGCTAGTAACAAACCAATGAGAAAAGACAGACCAAATTTGAAGATTATTAATCCTTGAATATCTTTTAACTCACTGCTTCATGATGACAAGCTCAATTCAAATCCCAATAGTTTCAACAACAGTTTAAGCAAAGTCTCATCCAAAGCTAGCTCAAGGCAGTGAAGGATTTGCTTTCAATTCTGAACATATATTAGTTTTACAGTAAACAACTTTTAACCCTTCAACCTAGACTATAACGCTCTACCGGCTTCATCTATTACACTGCATGTAGAAGTATGAGTATTTTAAAATTATCAATACAGAATAATTTAAAGTTAAGTCTTGTTAATTCTGAACACATCTCCCTTTGTTTTTTCATATTTTTTATGTAAATTAATGAAAACAAGAAACACCACGAAAAAAGGAAACCATTTCTAGGCACAAATAGAAATTAACTTTAAACAAACTTCAGTAGAAAACACATACAATTGTCATTAACATTGTAGCTCTTAAGAATGGCTTTCAGCTCCTGGAGTTTTTGATGAGATCTTGCATGGACACTGTCTATTAGGAGTTTTTCTATTGATAGGTGGTCAATCTGTAAAAAAGGAATGTACCTGAGCAAGTTCAAATTTGATTTGTAGACTTTATGCATTAGCACAGTGGAACAAAGCTATTTAATGAAACAATCACTTCAGAAAGAATTTGCTTAGAACTTCAGTGAACGAAATGAACTATCAACTTGAGTATTTGGATCACTATAAAATACAACAAACTAACATATGATGCTGTCTGTGCAGCAGGCAGTGGGAGGGTTTTTGACAGAAGACTAGAAAATGTAAAAGAAGAGAAGTTTCACAAAGTATGCTGTTACCACTCCCCCTGTGCAGACCTACTTGTTCTGGATCAAGGCTAGAGTATTTTCCAGCTTAGCATGCATCCATTTATAACTAGCTTAAGCTAAGGAAAAAAAAAATCCCACAAACCACCACTCTATTAGAATACGGTTGCCTCTACACAAACACATACATAGCTGTAGCACAGAATGTAACACACTAGTTTTAGTCCTGCTAACGGGGTAACAACATAGTGAAGATGCAGTGGCAAACACTGAATATGAGCAACCCTTCTGAAGCTAGGAGTATCTAAGAGGATTGCATCTAGAGCATCTACAGGCTGTTGCACTGCCATTGCTGACGCTTATGCCACCACTTATATTCACTGTAGCTTACTTGTGCAACTTAATTTAAGGCATTTGCATTTATATCCATTTACATTACAGTCATATTATTTACATATTTTGCATAAGCAAAGCTACAGATTACTGCAAAACCTTTTCCTAGTTAACCTCACATTGCTTTGAAATGTGTTCAGGGTGAATTAAACTCAAATTTTATTCTAGCATAGGAGATAAATGCAGAAGAGGTTTATACCAGAACAGAATTATACAGAATTTCAGTACATGCCTTTGTATATACCAGAAATGACCTTCCCCTAAAGATGAGCTTTCCAAGACAAGGCCGTAAAAATCAAGTGTTTATCCATCCACAAGAGCATTTCAACTCAGCTGCTGCTATGAGTTAAATCTTCCTCACAAACAAATGACTATAGGTTCTATAGCTACATCCAATTTTCAGTAGGTTAATGTATAATAACCTGCTTAGACAAACATATTTGTTCCTGCACTGTTTTACATAGTATCTTAAACAAACAGAAACAGTGTGCTATCTACGTCATTACAGCTGAGACCATTATTCAAACACTAGAACAGCAGTGTGTATACCATAGCTGATACACTTTTTTAAGCTCAGAGCAAGTAGTTATAAAAGGAGTCAGCGTTAACTTTGATAAATTTCAAATTTACAGTGGCCTCGTATCTTAATCTACAGTCTGTAGACCTGATTCAGTGAGCTTAGATTGTGTCAGCTCCAGTAGAACCTCAGCAGATGTTCTAGATAAAGCACATTTTCCTGGATTTAGGCATAAATACAGTATCTTCGCTAAATTAACTATATATTTACTAGCCTAAATATGCTAATTTAGGCTGTTAAATGAGTAAATTTAGTATATATTTACTATACTAATAGTAGCATTTCTACTCTAGAAGTAGAGTAGAAGGCTACTACGCTCCACTAAGTTTCCCACATTCCTCTGTAGCCCAAACATATGAAGCTCTTGACGTTCACCATATAGAGATTTGTCTGTCAAACTTGGTAAACAAGATGGGCCAAGAGGCTCAAATACAAAGCACGTACAAGCAGGTGAAGGCTATCATCAGTAGAAAGTTCTGTAAGACAGGTGAAGAATCTGAGCTGGGGAGTTTTTCCCTGTGGAAAAACTGTACTGAAAGTTTGAAAACTACACCATTCACTCCAGTTTATTAACTCTTTTAAAAAACCCAAACACTGCAAGAAATAATGACAAACACACATCCTGATATATCATAGCCAGACTTGCTGAGGAACTTAGAGAAGACTTGTTATAAAACCTAGAATGCAGTTTCTCTTAGATCTAGAATTATCACCAGTGAAGCCTTATCTAAGTAGGAAGTTGACTGCAGTTATTAATTTTGGACCACTTCAACAATCCCACCTTTAACATATAGGAATCTGAACAATCCAAAGGCACATTCAAATAGGCCACCTGACATAATCTGGTTAGTGATAATGTAAAACCAAGCTTCACCTAACACTTGAAGCAAACCACATTAGCTCTTTTGCACAAGATTTCCAAATTATAATGTAAGATTTTCTGAAGTGAATAGCACTGCTGGGTAGCCAAATCAAGTGATATGGGGAAGCTGATTTTCAGAGGAAGTTTACACAGCATCTCCAAGACAGCAAAGATAAGAACTGTCTCTCTATAAAGCATTTCAAGCCAAATGCTAACCATAAATGCAACTTTGCTGTTGTTTTCCCCCAGCCTCAGCATTCTGTCTCGTAAATGGTATATAATGCACCATGAAGTAGGTGTAATTTTTAAGATGAAGGCCAATGATTTGTAAGAACAATTTTAGGTCCCAACATAAACACAACACAACCTAGAGTAACTGCTGACTAGAAATCTTAGAAGCAGCTCTTTAAATAGAATCAAAGTGAAACAAACTGACAATGCAAAGCATTTTAAAGTTTTTGATTTATAAAACTAGATGCCTACTGCAAAGCAAATCTTTACCTTCATGGCTCTTTCCATCAGTTTGGAATCACAGGCTGGCAGTGGAGGCTCATGAGAGATTTGTAAGGGTTTTGAGACATCAGTCTCATCAATCTTAATAGTGACCTTATGAACAGATGCTGTCCCTGTTTTCCTGCCAAGCACCTGTTGACTTAAAATAAAGAGAATAATTAAACCATATAACTGGAATAGCAGAAAATATGCTTTTCAGTAGCTAATGATTGATCCTGAGAGTTCTGGTTAAAAATAAGATTATGTCAGCTGAACTGAAAAAAGCATTTGTTTTAATTTACATTTTAATGCAGAACTGTTGGTAAACTACACATAAAGAAGTTTTAGATGGCTAAAAATTCAACACCATCAGAAGAGCATTTAGATTGATTTTTTTTTAATCTAGTGCAAGTCAAGCAATAAATATAGCAAAAGACTGACAAAGAACTAATTGATTTATTTAGATATCTGCATAAATACGAGCTGATTTATAACTGTATCCGTTGTTCTCCTGTACATTAATGTACATCCCTCACTTCTCTGCAAGTAAAGCAACATGTTTAGGTACTTAATTACAAGAATTTAGGAGTCTCACATCAACAAGAAAGTAGAATTCTGAAAATTCTGGCTCAAGCTTAGTAAATGAAAACCCTCCTATTATTTCATCTATTGTTTGTTAACAGCCCTTTTAAAATAAACTTACTTCCAAACAGAGAGCGAGAGACATTTCCCTGCGTGATATCGCTCCACTTGCACAAGGTCACCCCAGCGCTCACGAATCAGCATCAGTGTTTGCGAATGCAAGACTTCCAACTGAAGTGCTAAGCAGAAGGAGTCTAACGAACGGAGTTAAGAAAACATAAGAACTCCAAAAACTCTGTGCACTACATAAATCCATTTTGTGACAAAAGTCAGACAAGATGCTGTCTGAAAACACACTAATGTACCTAATCCAGAGATAAAGACATATAAACAGCATCAAATGTTTCTCAAAGGTTTTTTTTCTTTGTCGTCCGTCCCCCCCCCCCAACTCTTATCTAGCATAGGGTGTCAGACAAGAGTGTCACAACAGCTTTGTTTTATAGATTTTTAACTCTGATCATCTTTTAGGGAAAAGATTACTAACAAAGAAATTCAATTCACCGTGTAGTTACCACTAACCTCATCTCCCATGGTTACCCTAAAATAACATGATTCTGTTTGTTTCTGCAGAAACTGTTTCACTGAAAGCCGTTTCACATTGTCAAGCAATTTGCCCTTTGCACATAGAAAATCACTGCACTACTTCCTGCACATGCTATATCTCATTTTATTATTCACACAGGTGCAATACAGTTAACACACCATCATCACCTTACTGCAGTTCTTGGTAACAAGAATTATCAGCTACCATACCTTCCAAGTCAGCACTGTATTCTATCTCCAAAATTAGCACATGTAGCCAGCTGCTGCTACACTGACTTAACACACAACCTGCTGTCTTGAGTACCTCACCTTTACCTTTGCTAATTAACTGTGTAAGATCAAATTTTACATGCTGGCACCTGAGAATAACTGTTTCCAAGGCCATCGTTTTTACTCCATGTCCAGACATTTCCCCCTAGCTTAACACGGAATCCATTTTTTTGACCTCCAGCTACTAGGACGAGCAAGGCTACATTAAACAGCTTATTCGGAAGCAACTTTTAGAAGGATACGCAGACAGCTGTACATGTCCTGAAGTGGCTTTTCATCAGCAAACAGCCGTGACTGGACCAACTGGTGGATGAAGTTGATCTGCATGCTGTGAACCAAGGCTCGACCATCTTTCATGAATTAAAAATAATTCACATTAGATCAGGAAACTAGGTATTTAAAATAATTAAATAAATTAAAAAGAAAAAAGATACAACTGTACTGAGCAATTTCCATAGAAGAATTTCTAACAAAATAAAAAAAATCCTTGGGTTACTCTGGAAATTTCAGTCTACTACACTGGCACAGTCTACCATTGTTAAGGTATTAAAACCCTATAGAGCAAGGTGAAAACAGAACAAGTATATACAGCTTCATTATCTTAAGTTGTGATATGCAAAAGACCCAGTTAAACAAGACTTATATAGCATCAGAGAATGAACATCATGTTAAAAAGAAAGTGTAAATGTTTGATTTTTATTTTTTTTTACCACCAGTTTCCTTGTCTTCAACCAAAATTTCCAGTTTGAGAAGGCGCCAGGGGATGTCAGGATCATCACCCATCACTGTCAATGTGGCCTCAAACTCACCCTCAACTCGGAACTTCACACGGCCATTGGCTAAGGAAGAAAAAAATGTTTTATTTCACTCAGTCTCCTAAGATGCCTCAAAATATCAGTGTAGTAGCTCCTGGCACTCACAATGGATTACTTCCCTATGGTTTCTGCTCTGTTGCATATGTTTCTGTGCAACTCTGAAGACTTCACAGCTGCTTCTGCACAGAACCAGTGTCAATAAGCAGCATGGACAGATGTACCAAACTGTCCTAAACAGCAGTACTTCAGTCACAGTAACTTGTTAACACTTGTGCTACTATAATACAAAGTTAACAGAGAGCTGACTACCAGCCTGACAAGTTACACAACCAAATAGTCTGGCTTAATTTTTCCAATTCTTTGCTATATCAACAATGGATACTTTAAGCAATATTCAAAAGATGTTCAGAATATGATCTCAGTCCAGGCTGAAATCTAGCCCTGGAAACACATCTCACTGCAAACCATTTATTTAACATTAAAATATTGTAGCTCCATTTTCACGTGAGGAAGATAATCTTTTGCATAATTTATATATATGCACGAAAGCAAAGATTACGTACACTATTTATCTGATTGACGTATATATCCTCACACCTTTGTGAACACTGCTATCAATTCCAAGAACTGGGAACAAAGACTGTCAAAACTATGTAAGCAAGGTCATAAAGAGAGTGGGTGGCAGAGCAAACAGTTTAGTACAAGTCCTTACTACAACCTGAGGGTCAACTTTCTTCTCAATCCCTTAACAAAATATGCCATATACCTTTACAATTATAGATGTATAGGAACACTCCTATAGAAATTTCAACCATTTTAACTCACAAAGATTTGTTTTCAAAAACATCTCAGACATGCTCTTAAAACAAACCAAGGACAAGTATAACAAACCCCAAACCAGAAACTAATAGTCACTGAAATGTTTAGTTAACTGAAAAATCTGAAGAGCTCAGACATATATCCATCTACACTTCCGTTAGACAAAAACAGCTCTAATACTGACGTTGCAAGTGTTCACATAGGGACCAGTGAAAACCTAAGATTTTTCAGAAACATCTTCGATCTAGGTCTGTGGGGTATGGTTTACACATGGCTAACCTTGTCTTAGTTAAAAGCATGGACTAGGTCCATTCCAGCCCTATTCTCTGCGATTCTGCAATAACCTAGACCAGTTTATAGCCATCCTTCCTGTAAAAAAGGTCATCTTAATATTGACCACTACTTGGGCTAAATGAAAACAAAGATGTGAAAACAGACTGAGAGATCTGGCACTGCAGTGAGCCACAGAACTAAAGGCATGCATAAATCGGAACAAATTCTGTGCATGAAGATGAATACCAAAACAGATTAAAAAAGCAACATTAGAGTGACTTGTTTAAGCTAAAGGTCAAACAGTTTCTACAGAAAGACCTAACAGTTTAATTAAATTGCATTTTAAAATTAACTTAAGATAAAGCAGTTACATTATTAGGCCTAAGACTCTTTCATAACACATTTGCTGAAAGAGCAAGACCGTGTCTACAACCCTTTGCCATTACCTACATAGAATTTCTTCTTGAAAGTAAATAATATTTCAGCAATATTATCAGTGCCCTCACTTTTCAAAAGGGAAAACATGTATTTTGATGTCATACAGAGACAGGATCCCAGTATTCACAGATGAAGCATGTGTGCCTAATGGTCTCACTTAAGCTACCTTTTAGCTTTGCTTTAGCACTAAAGCAACAATTTTATATCAGTGTGCAATAATGTATTCTTCAAAAAGTAATTCCAGTTCTCACCAACTGTAAGATTTGCCAGCTGTGGAGGGAGATCTGTAGTCACTAGTCGATGTCGAAGAATCTGGTTTAACTGATGAAGTGTGGTTTGCTTCTCACTTTTTGTTATTGGGTCAGGAGGGATTATTTTATCCTGTTAAAATAAACACAAACAAGTCTATATATCTCAAACATGTATAATACATTGACAGTAGTGGTGGTGAAAACTAACCAGACTAGAAGTCTCAAAATATAAATACTACAGGCCATTACACACGAGCAAAGTTTTGTATCTTACACTCAGATTTGTTATCTAGTTGATTACATTTTACCCAAGACTGACCACTGAATAAAACTGCTCAACATGGATCAATTAAATAAATTCAGGGCCTTACATGAGGCTAAACTTCTTTTTAAATACTAAGATTTGAAAGCCAATCCTTATCTGTAGCTACAGATCTAAGTCACAGGTACTACCGTTTATATTACTTCACAAAATCCTGTTAGTCTGCATTTTAACAGAGAGCTGTTAAGTATTTCAGTAAATTTCCAAATACAGGCAAAATCTCTAAGAACAAGAGATGTCGGTATCTCCTTTTCACACTTCATTTTTCTAGGATGGTGGCTTAACATGTGCAAATACTTAAAGAACCAAAGAAGAAGAGTTGCTACTATACTCATCCTAGAGCAGAACTAGTTTAAATGGAGAGAATGTTTTACTGGGAAAACATAACTTGTCCAAATAGGAAGTGCTCTGCAAGAGAAACTGACACTACAGAGACTTGGCACTAGGCCTGTACTAAACGACAGTTCCATTTGCACATAGACAGTTAGTTTAATGAACATGCATTTGATACTGTACAGAGGATTACCTTCCCCCTCCCCTGGCCCCGACATATGGTAGCATTATTTACCCTAATGCAGGTAGGCAGACGTGGGTATGATCCAGTTGTCAGAACATCAATAGCATACGGGATAGCAAAACTAGGTAGACGAGCATGAACCAAAGCATCTCTAGCTAGCGATGCCAGACGATCAGCAGTGTCCACAAACAGAATGGCTTGCTGATCTAAAAAACTTGATATCATCTGCAGAGGACAAGGGGGGGGGGGGGGGGGGAGAAAGGAGGGGAAAAAAAAAAAAAAAAGGTATGTGTCCAAAAAATGCACAAATCAATGCCCCTTTATATTCAGTTCATCTAGTACATGCCAGAGATGATTTTTATCTGTCACTTCCAATTCAAGTAATCACATCTATAAAACAAAGGAAGAATTAATATTCTGGCCATTTCTTACATTCGTGTGCAAGGACACTTTAAATCTGCACGCCACTTCTGATGCTGTGGAGGGTCTGTAAAGCCTCACAGCTCTTTATCTGATGATTGCTACTGGAATGCAACCATACTTGCTTGTAATCACTCCGAGCTTGTTTTTTGCAACATTCTGGACTTTATTCTTATTTAACCAAGAGCAGGACTAAAGTGATAGTAAGAACTAACACACTGAGATCACCATCTTCCGTGTCCTATAACCTAAACCCAAAGCACTCCTGAAACTATGTGCAGACAAGCCTTTCATTTTTTGCCACTGATGAGTTTTTGGGAACATGAACTATTAAAAACCAAAATTATACAATTTCTAAATAGGAAGAAATTAGTTATAATTTAATATTCATTGGCCTATAAAATAGGCTTTTGTTTTTTTAAACTTCTATAATAAGGAGAAGTTAGGGTGAACCAAGATCCCATATCACTTAAGGGGTTATTTCATACCAAACTCTGTTGCTAACTTACCGCACATTTTTCCACCTTTCCAGCATTATTAGCCCATTTGACTAAGGCTAACAAACGAACAAACAGTTGACGAGTGCGACTTGCAAACTGCACTATTTCTATTTTTCTGGAAAAAAACAAATGTACATTAAGCCAGTGCTCAGATACATAATAAAGCTGCAATTTAACTCTGTGCCAATAAAAAAAAGCTGTACTTATAACTTCTAATTGTGTTAATGGAGGCATCACTAATATATGGCTTGTTTGATTAGAATATGGGGAAAAAAAAGCTCACTGTTCTGAATACCTAAATGCTAACACCTTACATGGATTCTAACCAACCAAGACTGTCTGGGGAAACAAAAAAAGCATACTCACATGAATTAATCACTGATTTTAAGAAAAACAATTCTATAGTGAACTCAACCGAACTATTTTTATACCTTTTAGAAGATTTCCCCGGGGCTTATGATTAAGTTGAAAGTAGACAAGGCAATATACCTAAGGGTTACAGGAACTGGCAGTAACATTACACTGACATTCACTTAAAAAAAAAAAAATAAAATTGGATACTAAACAAATTTAAGACTCCATTACACAGCATGTTATAATATACCACCATTTTGCCAGGAAATGGGGTGGTGGTGGGGAAGACCACAAAAAGCTCCCACCCTTTTACTTTCCTCTCCATTCCTGCCTTGCAAAGAAATTGGGATAAGGAGAAACTACTGACAGTCAATATTCCTCCCACCATGCTTTGTATGAGATAGTCAAGATGAGGCAGTGTGTTTCTATGTCTTAAAAGTTATTTTTCTTAAAAGAGAATGTAATAAGGGCATACCCAGATTTTCCCACTTCATTACAGATCTACATTGTAGATGCATTAGACAAGACATGCAGATCTACAATGTAGATCTCTAATATCATATACTCTGAAATACCATTTCATCTACTGTTCATGAAAGTTTTCCTCCCTTTCCACATGTTCAATTCACTAATTTCACCATGGTCTTCTAGTTACTTTGAAAAAAAAAAAAAAAAAAACAACCCAAACCCAAGATGTTTTCCTGATATGGTTTTCTAAAGTAACATCCTGGTTTTGGCTGGGATAGAGTTAATTTTCTTCCTAGTAGCTGGTATAGTGCTGTGTTTTGGATTTAGTACAAGAATAAAGTTGATAACACACTGATGTTTTCAGTTGTTGCTAAGCAGTGTTTATACTAAGTCAAGGATTTTTCAGCTCATGCTGCCCTGCCAGCAAGCACGCTGGAAGGGCACAAGAAGCTGGGAGGGGACACAGCCAGGGCAGCTGACCCAAACTGGCCAAAGGGGTATTCCATACCATGTGACGTCATGCTGAACAATAAAACCGGGGGCAGTTGGCCAGGGGGTGGTGGATCGCTGCTCGGGAACTAACTGGGCATTGGTTGGCAAGTGGTGAGCAATTCCACTGTGCATCACTTGTTTTGTATATTCCAACCCTTTTATTATTATTGTCATTATTAGTTTCTTCCTTTCTGTTCTATTACACTGTTCCTATCTCAACCCATGAGTTCTACCTTTTTCCTTCTGATTCTCTCCCCCATCCCACTGGGTGGGGGGGAAGTGAGTGAGCGGCTGCGTGGTGCTTAGTTGCTGGCTGGGGTTAAACCACAAGTAACAAAAGCATTTGGACAAAAAGAACACTCATCAGCGCAACAGATATTGGCCTCTAGCAAACAGAAGTTGCACCTCCTTCTGATCCTAATCTCTAAAACACATACTCATAATATAGATAAGAGCCTGTTTCTGCTGAAAGTGTTGGTGTAATGAGGTTAACTCTTTGTGCAATAAGTAAAGCATAATTTGCTTGTAGCAGATGAACATTTAGGCCAGAAGCACAACTAATACCATCTGGTCCAGTTTCTTGCATTACATACTACAAACCTCAACCAAGAGCTTGGGCATTAAGCCAATAACTTCTCTGTGTTCTAGAGCATATGTTTTAGAATGGCATTCAGCCTGATATTAAGATTTCAAGTGGTGGACAAGCTGCTATATGTACATACTGCTCTAATAGTAACCACACTATGAGAACAAGATGTTGAGAATTTTGAAAGATTCAGAAAAACTTTATGGGATTTGAAAGATGTCTATGGTGAGACTTTAGAAAGCCAGTAATCTCTCAGACAAACTCCATATAGGAGTTGCTAAAATCTAGTAGTTACGTCAATCAAACTCCTGTGGCGAGAACAGCATGATAGCAAGAAAAATTCAAACTGATGTTCTGTGACCGGAAATCAAAGGTAGACCCCCCCCCCCCAAAAAAAAAACCCCCACAAAAAAGCAGAGCAATTTAATAATGAAAATTATTGATAAAACTAGACAGAGTATTCCAAGTAACCGTTTCATTAGTACCACATGTATGAAGTTACAGAAGACATCTACTTGACAGAATCTTGCTTCCAGAATCACCCCTGAATGACAACTGTGTTGGGAATTCACATCCATCTACTTCTCTACCAAGAACCCAAAGTCTTTCAGTTTTGCTGCATTCCTTCATTATAGATACAGGACCTTATGCTGGGCTGCACAAAAAAAAAAAAAAAAAATCAACCTCCATCAACAACCCGCATGATGTGAAGGAATGCACTCTTTGGAAGTTTACAGGTGATGCCAAGCTGGTGGGATCAAACAGAACAACCTCAGCTGGCTGGAGGAACTGGTCGACAGGAACCTCATGAAGTTCAGCAAAACAACATGCAAAGTCCTGCATCTGGAACCAGTCTCACGTAACAGCACAGGCTGGGTACCAAGCAGCAGCTGGGCAGCAGCTCTGCAGAAGTGGACCTGGGGGTGCTGGTGGACAGGTGAACAGGCATCGGCAATGTGCCGTTGCAACAATGACAGGCCATATTAGCAGCTGTGCAGCCTAGGTCAAGGAATGGGATTAGTCAGCATTTGTGAGACTACATCTGAAGCACTACGTCCAGTTTTATACTCCCTAGCCAAGAAAGATACTGCCGTACAGAAGTGGGTTAGGGGCTGGAACACATGACATACAAGGAGGGGCTGAGGAAGCTGTGTTTGCTTCTGCTTAAGATGAGAAGGCTATGGTGAGATCCTACTGCCATATTTAAGTATTTAAAGGGGTGTTACAGAGAAGACGGAACCAGACTTCTCAAAAGTGCAAAAGGCTGAGGGACAACAGCCACAAATTAAAACAGTGAAAAACTAGTTAGACATTAGGAAAACTCTAAAGAAACACACAGTGAGGCGGTCAAAGACTGAAGCAGGTTGCATAAAAGGGTTGCAGAAATTCCATCCTTGAAGATATTTAAAACTTAACTGGATATGACCCTGAGTAACCTGAAAGAAACTGTCTTTTACTTCAAGCAGAGCGGTGGACTAGGTATCTCCAAAGTACTGTTCCAATGAAAATTATTATCCGTGTCGATGAAAGGAGTGAGATAATGGTAATTTTGTCATTAGAAAAGAATGGAACTCAACGTTCCACAAAAATTAGGTGTGTAATTGCACTGTTGAAGTCATGAATAACATGTTTTTACAACAGTTCTGCATGTTTTGATTTTTTTAATCTTGTGTAGGTGATAGAGTCTTTGCTGCAAGTTTGAGAAGTAACAGTCTTGTTCAGGAACTACTGCAAAACCAGTAAGAAAACTGCCTGTTTTTAGGAAAACAGTATGTTTATGTAGTTCTTGGAAGTATTTTGACAATACTTCTCTTTTAAATACTTCTCAGCAGGAACTGTTCCCCACAACAGAAGACAGGGCCTCGCAAAGTCATTATAATCCAAGTTCCAGTTAAATCTTATACAGCTGTTACTGTATTCAGATAAAAGTTTCCCACATATTACACTTTGTACTGAGCAAAAAAAAAAAAGGTCTCCATTATCAAGAAGCAAGCCCCTGAATTTCCTTCAGAAACTGTATTTCCTTCAGAACTCAGCACTATTAATTTTACACCACAGTACTAAACCACTTCTTTCTTGCTGCAGAAGTTATTTATTCCTGTCATCGATAACTAATAAACGACCTTTTACAAAGAAAAGCCACACTATACTACAATGCATAACTTCCTATCGGTTTTTCTTATCACGGTATCTTTTAGCTAGGTACTGTAGTAATTGAACTTAGATTTTATGTGAACTTTATTAGAGGATAATACCATCACAACTTCACCAAAGTATGTATGCCATGTCACCAGGTTAGCTTCAAGAAACAGAGCTTGAAGCCCAACTACTGCTGCTGTTGCAGCTCTCAAAGTTAGGAAAAATAGAATAATCTGGATAGTTAAACTACATTCCTTACAGATTCCCTCCAAGAGCTGGAAAGCCACTTCACCAAGGAGAGTTGTAAATCAAAGCTAACAAGGATGTGAACATTTAATTTCAAGACATTTTCAACTACAGGACATTCTTTGTAACCATTGAAGGCTGTCTTATTTTCTTTTATCTGTAATCCATTGGGACTGAAGTTCTCGCCCCAGACCTGTGTGCCCCACAAAGTAGATTCCAGCTTTATCAAGAAATGCTAAACATCTAGATGGGAGAAGCCCCCCTCCCCCTGTACGAGGGAGCCCTGGACCCATATTGAATGTAATTTCCTCAGCAAGTAGAGTGATAATAAAAAAAAACCAAACAAAAAACAACCCACAGCCAAAAAAACAATAAAACCCAGATTGTTTCTCTTTGTAAAAGATTATGCATAAGGAAAAGAGGTACAAGGAATCATCCCAGGTTATGATTCCCTGAAAATGGGATTAATTCCACAACATGTTATGAGAGTTTTGGAAGATTTGGGATAACTGAATTGATGATCACCCTTGTACACAGAATTCTTTATTAATATTCTTAGGAATATCATAGCTGCTATATGTCTCCAAAGAAAATTAGGTCAATTAGCATATCAACGCAAATAAAGGAAACAATTTCCTGCAACTTCCATAAAATTTATTCAAAGAAACAAAAAAGTAAATCAAATTCTTTCATCTTGGGGGGTGGGGTTGGAGCGGAGTGGGGAGGAGAAAGGCCTGTTCTGGTCTCTTACATGTGCTGTCTAATAATCTTCACACTTCAAAACCGCATAGAGCAGAAGCAGAAAACAGTGCTCATGATAAGAAAGATCAGGTAACATGGAAAAAAGCAAAAGAAGAGAGGTTTTTACCTTGTTTTCATTGTTGAACTACTTCTTCTGAACAAAGTTTCTTTATCACACTAACTAGACTCTATTTAGGTTCTCCAGTTCCCTTTCACATCAGCTTTACTGTCACGTCATTGTTTCAATATTCATGAAGAAAAAAATGCCCTGAACAGAGTTCACCTACTGTAACAGCAACAGTATGTTACAGAACAGTGCAACAAAAAAGCCCAAACAACAACAAAACCGAAAGCCAACAAAAACTAATATTGCCTTTGATGCTGAGAAAAATCTTGAAACTATGTAGTGACAGCAAGATAGACAAGTCTTATTTTCTTGTATAAAAGCTAAAATTAGGAGAAAAATATTTTATTTAAACAGTTCTATATTAATCTTAACATCCTAAACAAAGTTCTATATTTATCATGCATTACAGATTGTCTTATTGTAACTCACCTTTCCATATCAGTCTTTCTTGGTAACCTATATTAAAAACGAAAAGGGAAAAAAAAAAAAAAGAAATGCTTATTATATACTGTTCTATTACGTTTCAGACTACTAGAAGGTTTTTTAGTAACCTTCAACTAAGTACAAGAAGAACTTCTACATACCTATAAAGAACATTTTAAAATAATTTCTACAATTGTAAATGTTTCCTGAATACAATGAAATTTCATGTTTGATAAAGGAAGTAGCTTGACAGCTCTAGAAATCAGCCTAGTCAAGCTGTGTAATAGCACCACAGGGCACCTGCCACTACTCTGTACCAGGTAAGCTGGAATTGGTCAAATTAATTTTAAAAGCTTCATAAAGGGTGCTGAAATCCCAAGATTTCTGCTAATCTAGGGAGCCACATAGTATCACTGCCTGTGCTTTCTAATTGATGACTCTCACTCAGCATCCATGACTAGAGTTAATTAATTCATAGTAGCAATCCTAGAACATCTGCAGCAGGTGTTAAAATTGGCTGTTTCCTGACTTGCCTGAAATGAGTTTCTCTTCCCTTTTTAATTAAACTAAAAGTGGAGAAATGCTGTACCCCAGAACTTTATCAACAACCTATGTGACAGATACTACTGCAGAGAGGAGACTGTATTTCTGTAGTGTTCTATGGGTATCACAGGCATCTCATTTCAACAGTTATTTTTTTATTCTAGGACTAGGCTGGTGCTGGTAAAAGAATGAGAAATCATTTTGTTGGAGGGAAGGAGGAGAATACTTTCCAGCTGGGCTTTCTACTAGCCAAACCCACGCTTTGTGGGGAAATACAGTGGAAAAATCTAGCTTGCTTTGCTTTTGGAGGGGACATCGCATAGCTTATAAACTACTTTGATTCACCAAGTGCCCAAAGCATTCCCCATGTGTTGTTCACAGCACCCATTTTATCTTGTACCCTAGTTATTTACTTAAGTCAAAAGGACCTGTTCTACACCTTAAAACAAGAATAAAACACATCACAGGCACGTGCTCCTACAAGAACACATACAGTATCAACTACTGCCTACACATACCACAAACATACAGGAAAGACTTCTTGACTCACATTTTGAAAGTTCTTCCAAAGCAAACTAAAATTCTAAAACTCGTCCCTTCCAGAGTTTGAACACTCTTAACCCCAAGTCAAGCAAAACCCTGTTTGCATACTTACCAGATATGGTATTTTGCAAGAACTATACCTATTTTTTTGTTTGTTCTGTATGTCACTTCTTAAGACATACAGTTTCCCCACAAGAACCTCTAAGGTTAAACAAAGTAAAAGGAAAACAGGTTTATTCAGAGTCCAAATGCTTTCAGGAAAGTTTTTCTTGGCCCAAAAACATTCCTTTGTTTTGCCACTTCAAACACAACATCATCAGCACAGCAAATCATAAAGTAAATGTAAATAACTTATTTCCCCCAAATAATCAAACGGTATTTTAAGAAGTACGCAGGTAACTCAAGGAGGTGCAGCACCTGAAAATATCTCAGTTTCACATGTTTCAGCTTCACGTACGTTGACATCAGTACAAACACTACAGTTGGGTGTTTTGACAGTAACTTGTGGGCAAACTTAAGCATTTAACCAGACGACCTGCATTCAGTTGCTCTGCGTTCCTTCACAATCATTTTCTCTCTTTATGACTGATCACCTGGCCACTTTCGCTAGGCCCCTGAACACAGCCCGATGCAGAGACAGACCTGCGGGCACGGGGCGCTTCCCCGGGGAGGGGGACAAGGGGAAGGAACAACCGCCTCCCCCCACTCCAGCCCCGGCCGGGGTGCGGGACAACATCCCTGGCGAGCCCTCCTCATCCTCCCGGGATGCTGGGAGGCGGCACTGCTGGCCCTGGCAGCCGGGCCGGGGGGGAATTTGGGGCACTCACAGGTCGGCCAGCACGGTGAGCTCGGCGTAGGTCCGGTGCAGGAGGAAGTCGATGAGGGTGCTGAGCCGGTAGCCGGGGCTGGCGGCGGCTGTCACGGCCCCGGGAGCCGGCGGGGCCGGGGCTGACGCCGGGCCCCCGCCAGCCGGCACCAGCTGGTTGCTCTCCAGCTGCACCGGCGCCATGGCGGCAGCGGCGGCAGCGCCTCAACCCCGGGCAGGAACCGCTCGGTAGCCCGGGGCGACCGGCGCTCCCGACGGCACCCGCACCCGTCCCGACTCGCCCCGCACAGAGGGAGCGGGGAGGGCGGGAGCGGGCCCCGGCGCTGGGGCGGGCAGGCGGCACCGAGGGGAGCTCCGCAGCGCTCAAATCCCGCTTGGCGCAGGGGCCGCCGCCATGTTGGGGGCACGGAACCGGAAGCGAACAGCTGTGGCGGACCGGAAAGAGAACCTTTCCGGGAAAGCCTAACTCGGGGCGGGGCGGGGGCGGAGGGGGGGAGATGGGACCGCGCTGGAGTGGGCGGGGCCGGCAGGTGGCGGCGGCGGCGGGGGGCGCGCGCCGGCCGCTGAGCCGTTGGGGCGGGGCGGGGCGGGGCGTCGCCTCAGGGCCGGCGGGCGGGAAGGGCGGCGGGCTGGCGAGCCGCCCGGCCCGGCAAGTCGCCCGGCCCGGCACACACTTCACCTCTCCTGAGGGCCCCAGGCGGGGCGGGGAAAGGTGGCCGGTGCCTGGGAGTCCGGCTTATAGCGCGTCGTGCGCCGGTCTGATGACGGGGAGGCTGGAGGGGCCGAGCCTGGCCGCCTCGTCGTGGGGGGAGGAAATGGCGCCGTGCCCGGCAACGAGCTGTCGGGACGAGGGCTGGGGCCGGCTGCCTTCCCTGAAAGGCTTCCCGGCGGCGCCCGATTGAAACGTCTGTAAAAGATCATGGGGGTTCCCCCCGAACGGGGACGGCTCTCCCGTTGTATCTGGCCGCCTTAATGAAATACGGAGTGAAGGAGAACCAGATTACAGACTTAGCGTCTCAAAGAGCCTTTGATGGAGTTCTTTAGGCTGTCAGGGAAACAGCGGTCGGTGTTAGGCGCTGGGTTGGCTAATCCCTTTCTAATGACTTGGGATATGTGAAGCATTTGCGACGGGTGCAAAAGCGATGCCGGGTAGTGGAGACTAGAGGTAGCTATAGCTGTACGTCCTCCTTTAAAGTCACTGTTAAAGCTCGGAAAAGGAGCAGTGAGCAGCAGAGTGTTCGGTGGGGTCTGGTGATAAAACTGTGGCAACTTTTGCATATTTCTGTCTTCCAGCTTAACTGACACTTCTGAAGGGAGAGGGGGAGAGGGAAGGTCTGTAAACAACTGAAGATGGATTTTTTTGTGTGTGTACTGGTTACCAAAGTGGATGGTATAAGGAAAGGAACAGTATAAATCCTGGGTGTTTTGTACCATGATCCACTCAAGTGTTAAATCACAAATTCTTGCCATATGATTACAAAGAAATCACTGAAATAGGCACATTGTGGACAATATCCAAACTTGTCAAAGTTTAATAAAAGAAGAAAAGGTCCTGCTTGTTTTGCATTAAATGTAGACTTTTGAAAAATCTCTTCTCTTAACTTCTCTCTTTCTTAGGGGAAAGTAAAAAATAAAAGGAAACATTTTTCAACCTGAGAAGTGGGTAATCAACAGTTTAGCAATAATAAAAAAGGCATCTACACCAGTAACAAGAATAATTGGTTCTGTTTCTACGCAGAGCATGTTTCTTGCTCCAGGTTATGAGCTGGTTGCCAACTGACGAGCAGCGCAGCTTTGCTGGCAGGCAAGCTTTCCAGTAGCCTCTGTGGAGGAGCATAAAACAGTGTATTGAGCAAGGTGGACTGTTAACTCCATGCTGGCATGTCAGCTCCTGCGTTGCTGTGCAGGCTGCCAGCTGATGCTTCAGCTCTAAGGAGAGAAGAGACATTACCTGTGGTGGAGTACAGCGTCTCACCCATCTGGGTAGGAAGGGGCAGGATTGGTGCAGTTCTCAGCCGTGCTAGCCCACAGTTTTGCAGGCTGCTTCAGCGGCAGTGAGATGAACCTGTGAGCCTTAGAGCCAGGGGTGGATGCTGATGATTGGTTGGGAATGTTTTACTCCTAAAATCACAAAAATGTGTTGAGACCTAAGTTTTGCCTCCCCCCCACCCCCCATTAATGGAGGGTTTTTTCCAATACAGGTGAAAGAAATACCTACTTTGTGCTCTTTATAAAAATTACTCTATAAAGGATAGAATGACAAATACTGCCTGGATCATATTGTGATAGAAACAAGTTATTTGCTTAATATATTGTAAGTTCTTGCCTCCCTGTTGCAAAGATATGTTTTCCAAATGTATGAAAATCTTTTTTTTTCCCCTCTACATGCATGAATACATGCAATATACTCATTTTATGGCCAGCTAGTTGCACTGTTGAAGAAAATAGTGACTTACATGAACAGGAATGCAATTAGCCTATCTGTGAGAACTATAACTTAGAAATACAGTCTTTTTTATTGTTCTTTTCCCTTCTTCCCATTTCTTCCTTTCCAATTTAGTCCATAATAAAATTACCATTGATTTCAGTGGCACAGGCTCAGGCTTCGTTGATGAAAAGGCAGGTGGGAAATGGTTGTGATGCAGTTTGACTTTGGCCCTGTTAGAGTTGTTTTTGCTTGGAGAAGCTCTGGTCTTGGTGAATTTTTCGGCCTTGGCTGGGGAGGGGGGATATCCTCAGCTTGGCTGCCTTTCTCCACTCCTCTTGGAGAGGAGAGGTTAATCAGAGCTGCAGCAGGGATCATGCTGAGCTCTCCTCTCACATGGCTGCGTAGGAACGAAGCTCTTGATACTGTTTTCAAAGAAAGGAGGAGCAGCCGCAGAGAAATTTCAGAAGCTCAAGGGTTACGCTTGTGTGCACACAACGGTCATGCTGTTGGGAGGCTTGGCAAGGTTAGTTGTTTTAACAGTAAGATGAATATTAGGAGTTCAAAAATCAGGTGACTGGCCTACATAATACTCATGTAAAAACATACATATGTTTGCTGCTTCTTGTTGCCTTTCTGAGGTTGGCAGTGCTACCACTCGTTGATACAAGCACTTCTAAGAAGGATGAGCATTGTGTCTAAACTCAAACCCCCAGCTTGCAGGAATTGGAAATAGGTTTCAGAAGTCTATTGTGGCAGCGAAGGCAAAACTACTGTAGGGAGAAAGCTCGGGCAGTGGGTTTGCTGGAAAGAGTAACAGGACTTCTCAGGGAGAGAAGCAGTGCTTTCATATGGACCTGATGAATTGCACAGTTGCTAGGTAGACTATAGATAACCCCTGTATAATGTATCATTCTCCCGAAGGGTGACAAACAAAGTTGGATTTTTTAAGTTATAAAAAAGGACAATGAAGCTTCAGTTTTGATTGGGGCTGTTGGTTCCTGCAATCTTATAGATCCTCCATTTCTTAACATTTAAGTGCATGGATGGAAAACGGTGTATGTGATTGTGGACTGCAGTCATTATATATGCAAAATCGTTGTACGTAGATAACAGAGTGTCTTGAATTAATACTTCAAGGTAAATAGCACTCTCCAGGCGCAATTCTTGAAATAACAAAACAAACTCCAGGTACAATACAGTGGTGCATTTCAGGAGCATAGTCAAGCAGAAGCAATGAACAGTGCTGAAACCTAATCCAAATTATGTTCTTTTGTACAGTAGTACAAAAGTAGTGTGTGTCACTAAATTATATGCTCTGGGAGGTTCGTTTTGAGTTACAGAATTTTGCAGTTTGTGAGGGTAAGAGGATAATTCAGCATAAAATATAAACTGATTTTATTTGATAGGTGTGGTTTATTTTTCCATTTATAGTTGATCAACTATAGTTGATCTGTTTCTGTACTGCCTAGTTACCGGGATTATGACATTTTGTCAAAAATTCTGAATCTGCCATTGAGCACTTTTTAAAAGGACTGACATTTCAACAATCTTGAGATTACTGTTGCGCTTTCCTGTTGGCTCTTTGCTAAGAGGTAGGCAGTGCCCATTCGTCAGGTAGAGAAGGATGGCTGTGTTCATATGTGTTTTTCAGGCTACTTGAAAACAGATTTCTACTGTATTTTCATTTGTATTCATTCTCTTAATTCAGCAGGTTTCAATCTTCTGCCATTTAAAGCCGATGACAAATTTTCTAGTAGTAATGGGAAGAGAACAGGCCTGGTAATTTTCATGCATGCAGTTGGCTCTCGCCTCAGGCTTTCTTGTGCACCGGCAATACCTCACACACACATGCAGTGTGGCACTGGGACTCCTGTCCAGCTGAGCGACCTGATGTGCGTGGCATGGCTGGCCCATACATTTAACTTGATGACTGGCTCTACCTGGCTCATCTCGTCATGGAGCATGGGCAAGGTCTTAGAGCCACCAGGGAAGTGCCTGGCAGGAGGATCTCGTAGGCATGCAGGGGAATCGGGGTGATGCCCTCGCGGGGGGCTGCCCAGCATTGCAGCCTGTCTCCAGACGTCAGCCTGGCCAGCTCCTGCTATGTGCATCGTGTACTCCGCTGTGTGATAGATGTCTGTCATGTTGCACAAGCAGCCTGGTAGTCTGCTACGTTAGGACTGTACTGCTGTTGTAATGCACTGCTTAGTCTGGCTTAAAGGATGTTTGTGCTCAAGAAAGGCTTGGGCATTCCCAGCCCAGGAGTACTGCCAAATCTTTCCAGTGCAGACGGCGCTGAGAAATCAGAACATCAGCTTCTCCTTCCAACATTGTTGTTAATATACTTTGTGACTCCAGGCAAGCCATTTCTTCTCCATGCCTCAGCTTGCCCACTTGTGAAATAGCTACAGTAGTGATTGCACCCCTCTGTACATGAATATTTATCCAAGCATGCAGCCAAATATTTTAAATTGGCTCCTCTTTGTTACCATAATGGGGAGCCTAGAAGCCTAACTTCAGATAGGGATTTGTTGATCGATCAAAAGCTGTTGATATTTAGCCATGGAGTAACAGTGTTATAGAGCTAACGGGAAGGACAGCAGACGACTTTCTATTTCCAGAGAAGTTAAACATTTACTGTTCTTTGGAGCTGTGGGACAAATGTTCAGTAGGAGGGAGGCAGACAGTATCGCACTCTGCAAGACAGCCTCCTAGCTATCCTGTGTTTGTGTGTTTTAGAGCTTGGTCATTCCATTTCTCTGTCAGTTTTTTTATCAGAGAACTCTTTAATCACATAGGCACCTCCTGGACTTGACATTTAAGCATTCTTTTAATAATAAAAAATAATGGCACACAAATATAATGCAAAGATTTCTTGTTAATCACTTGATTTATAAAGTGTTGCGACATTTAGCAATGTTATAGCCAAATGCCTATGTAAATTATGAGTAATAAGAGTTTGACCTCTTTCATGCTTTTCAGAAGACATCAGAGAATTAGATATGGTGTTGGAGAGTTCCCACACATAATATCAGTTATTGCAGTGCTGCATATTATGACCTTACAAAGCTTCAACCTTGTATTTAATAAAAGTTATGTATTTAAATTCTAATGAGATATCATGCATCACTATACATCAAAAGCATACCAATAGCCAAAAAATATTTAGACTTTTCCATTGTAGCACTTGCATGAACATAAGAATTTTTTAATGATGTTATGATAAAAGTCCAATTGAAAAATATCCATGACCTTTTAATCACAAATGATTTTATGTCCTATATCTTTATTAGTGATTACATTATTTGTTGACAGTTCAGTACTTCATGATGCAAATCACTGGTTTGTGAATTGTACAGTGCTATTGTACCTACAGTAGAGCCTTCTTTGCAAAAGTGTATGTGTGTGTGTTAGAGGAAGGGGGTTTGTAGCTGGTTACTGCACAAGTAAGTAAGTGCTCTGCTTGTTTTCTGTTTATTAAAAGGGCTACAAAGGGAACCAATTAAAAAAAACACTAACCTTTAAGTTTTAAAATTATAAGTTATGCCTGTTTTTTTATCTGCTTTGTTCATAGGATTAAGTTTGGCAACTATTTTTTGAATGGTAGAAAACATATAGTAACAGATTGAGAGTTCTCTGTCAGTCACTCTTGGCTTGTGAAACAGTGTGCCACTGTGAGACAGATAATCTCTTGTGCAGCATGTAGTAAAGTACACTACAGTTCTAATTATACGTTGTGAACAACTTAAGAAAAGAAACATTCTCCAAGTCATAAAATAGAATCTTTGATTTTATTTTAATTTACAAAAGTCCCCTTTCTTATAATAATGGAAATAATAGGTTATTTTTTAAATGCTGAACATAGCCGTATTAGCCTGAGCTTCTTTTTGGGCTTCTTTACTAGCAATGTTGATATCCACTGTAAATTTTAAATTGGTTTGTCTTTGTCGGACTGGAAATAAAGCTAGCTAAAGGCCTTGCTATCCTCAAGAGAGTGTATTTTCATTATTATTGTAATTAAGTTAAATACAACTCATTTTACTATTTCAACCATACAAGCTGCATTTTTTTTTTCTGTGGGTAAAAAACCGCTTTGTTCACGAGTAATTCTGAAATAGGAGCAAAACAGTAACATCCTTTCTGGACCCCATATCTTTGAAAAGCTAACAAAGGAGAAAGAACCCCTGATCTAGCGCATGGCAGTGAAGTGATGAATTGCACTGTTCAATCATTGACTTGAACAACTTGACAATACCATCCATAACCTGTGATTTCTCCCTGTCTAACAGTCCCTGAGTGTTACTCACAGAATTTGAAAAAATACACGTATGCTGGAAAAATACAAAGTGAGCACTTACTTCAACATAAAAGTACTTTTGGCCGAAAGGGTTTATCTGTACAAACACCTAAAGAGATGGAGAGAATATCAGGGAAGTAGATCTGATTAGTCATACCCAGTGGGAGAAGGACTGCAGCTGTGAAGTATTCTGTCCTAAACTTAGAAGTAGACAGCTCGATTGTATTTAACTGCTGCTGGCTAATACATTCAGACAGTGCAAACTCTCACGCTTTTCTAAAGACAAGGGTGGGTACCAGAACATGCTTAATTGCAAACGCTTTTTAGATCTGCAGCTGTGGTCAGATAATGTTTAAATGCTGACCCTCGCTCTCAGAAGTAAGGACATAGAGAATTATGCCTGAGCTGCCATTCTCCACCTGGACTTTGGATGTGAAGGAAGTTTCTGGGGTAAGATGCTATCCAAGTGAAGTTTCCTTCTTGCGCAGCTTCTAGAATGGGATTTTTTTTTTTTTCCAGAAAGGATAAACTAGTGCTTTTTGTAGCAGTTAGGAGAAACTTATCTAAACTCTACCTATGTCACAAAGCTCCGAGATGTCAGCTTTGACAAAAGGTTTGGCTTCGGGGACTGAAGAGCTGATGACATGTTTAGCTGTGTGACTGCAAAGTTGGTTGACTTCCTGAGCTCCAGTGATTAGTCACTGTCCATTAAAACTGAAAGAAAAGTACAGTGAAAAGGCAGAATCTTACATCTGTAGCAATGCAGGAATACTGGTCCTTTGGTGGTTTATAGGATATTTTGCTTATGGGCAAGAGGAGCAGATTGCTCTCAGATGCCATAGGGGCATGCACATGAGCAGCAATTCTGGCCAGTGCCAGTTTTGGAAGGTCAGACAATGTAGGTTGAGGGTGAAATCGCCTCTGTGCAAGGATCCTAGTTCTCGTGGAAGCACAAACTTCTTACACCTAGCTAAACACAGCCTGTTGCGCCAGAGGGATATGCAGCGCTTTGTGTGGGGTCAGGCAGCACCTGGCTGAGCAGTTGTTTAGAGATTTTTGTGGGGTACAGACCACATCCTGAGATCTGCATATAGCCCACAGTTCGTGCAACTTACGTTTTAGCTTAGAAGAAGGTTCCCAGACCCACAGACTGCAAAAGTAATAATTGACATCTGTGGCTTGTTGCAGTGCTGTGTGAGTCTGCAAGGCGCTAAAAATTACCTTTCTGCGCAGCTGTAGAATGCAGAAGACATAGTAGAATCTCAGTAAATCCTAGCAACATTTTATTTTAAGTTGAGGTTCAGCCAGGAAAGCTGTCTTTTGTTTGTTTGTTTTTTTAGAGAATGATCTGGTCCTGAAAATGGGCATTTCTTGTGAAAATGCCTTTTCAACAAAGTACAGCACTGTACAATGGCACCATAGCACACACTGAATAAATCATACGGGGAAATGACTGAGCTTCACCTCTGTACGTCACTTACTAAAATCAGTTCCTTCAGGCTTGAGAGCATGGTTGGAAAGAAGAGCAACAGCAAAGCTATCTCTCTCCCTCTAGTGCCTACAGAGCCAGACTTTTCAGAGAATGACAGCTCAAAGAAAGACTGAAAGAAATGGAAAAAAAAAAAAGGTGTCTTTCTGCAGTGTATTTAGGACAAGCAAAAGCACATCCACAGCTAATTTTAAGCAGCCTTCAGAATGCAGTATAACACCTTATTAACTCACTTGTAGTTAATCCTTGCATTCTGGTATTTTTAGATCCATCATGCAATTCAGCAGTACTTTCAGCCCATGTTTCCTTTGTAATGGATGACACTGCTGTATTTCTCATTTTAATTTAGAATTAGCTTTCTGACAATAAGCCTTGCTCACACACAAAAGTTATACTGATTTAACGAAATTAATTTAGAAATTGAATTAGTTAAACATGCACACTCTTCCTTCTCCTCCCCCTAATGTGGCCGTCTTAATTTGGCTAAAGGGTGCCCTTTGTCGCAGTCTAGGTGGAACTGGTAAAGGCCTGCCTTCAGCACTTGCCCCATCTGATCCTCTGCAAGGGGAGGAGGGTTCGGTCTGGTTGAACCTCTTGCAATCTGAAACTGTAGGAGGGTAAAGTCACCTTCATAGATTTAGCACGCTTTGCCAGAGGGCTACCTCCCTTCATCAGTTTTGCAGTGCCAGTAGCCCTGCAAGTACTGGATTGCAGCAATTTGAATGGATGGGGTTTGAGGCTTCTGAAGACAGTGCCTCTTGCTTTGGTGGCTTATTATTTTTTGATCACATGGGAACTCAGGGTATGGCTGTATCAAGCGTAAACAGTCCTATTTTGTCTGTGCCTGGTTTTATCTTGATCCAGTATCTCCCAGCCAGGAGGCTTAAGTTAGCTTTGGGCTGCCTCTAATGACCTGTAAATGAAAACAAAGTCCTCTAAACCGTGGTTTCTCTCTGTTATGTATTATCTAATCAGGGCGCTCTGAACAGGCCTTTGGAAACCTGTTCTCTGCACAAGCGCACAAACTAGACTTATCAGGTAGTTTGTGTTAAGGCTGCTCTGAAGCAGAGAGAAACTTAGAGGTCTTCTGGATGATTTTTTTCCTAAATGTATAATGTGCTTACTTACAGAGACATACACAAAAACCCCTCTTTCTCTCTTTAGTGTCTTGTAGGGCACTAGTCAGAGATACAGTACATAAAATACCAGTACAGCAAGAGGTAAGAATTTAGAACAAGGGATAGTAATGCCCCACTGAACATTTTCTGGAGGAAAACAAGGAATGCAAACCAAAAGCAATTCCTCTTCCTTTGGCTTGCTAGTATGTAGGTAAAAAGAAAACTAGTATTTCTAGGAATGGGTTTGTGTACATGGGAAGCTGCTGGGAAATCAGTGAACATATGTACTTAAAACCTGATTATTCTGCACCTTTCCCTGCATAGATCCTTTCATTCCATACAAGGAGTGTCCTTTTGCAGTTCAGCTTAATCTGTTTCTAAAAGGTGAAAAAAAACCTTGGAGGACCACATGGTCCTCCAGTGCAGAATATCTGCTGCAGAATAAGCTGGTCAGACCCATTTCGCTACGCACAGAAGTTCTAGCTTAATTGCAGTTAATCCAGTCAGAAAAGAGCAACAAATCTCTATGCGTAAGAGGTATTTATCAGTCTAAAATGTGACAAGAAAACAATGAAAACTTCCCCAGAGAGTGCTGAGTCTGAGCCCTCATCTCGAGCTCTCCCTCCATTCTACCCCAAAGTTTGTTGTTAGAGAGATTCACAATTTATGTTTGTATTATATCACTGCTTTGTTTGTAACGTTACATTACATGAGGAAATTGTTTCTAGGACTTCACTGTGCTGGTAAATTTTATACCCACCTCTTGGAGAGGGAGGCAAAAGGACAAGTGAATGACACAGCAAGTGTTTATCAGTTGCAAGTATTTTACGTGGGTGCCTGGGTGTGCGTGAATTTAGACTCTTCACATGCCCTGAACTGCATCTAATCTTGATGCCCAAAGAAGCTGATGTGAATACAGCTCCTGTGCACATGCACAAACACGGGTAGTGGAGGTGTGTGTCTGTGTACACAGTAGATAGCAGCAGGGAGGGCTGAACCTGACCAAGGCCATTATTCTCTCCTATGATAAGAGAGAAACCACAATAAATCACAATTTTCAGAAAGTGCAGGACAAGTAGCAAAGAGCAGTGAAGATGGGGGCTGTCATCCGATTCTCCCCCCGCCAAAGTCAGAAAGCCTGTCTTTTAGCCCAGAACAATTTCATTCAATAGCCGTTTAGTCTCTTCTTTCAGAGTGCTGTTTGATTTTCAAACACAAAACTCTCCAACTATCTTGAAGTGATTAACTACCCTAAGCAGAGCAACCTGCAAATGGTATTTCTCCCATCTGACTCCAGTGACTCAATATGTCAAAAGGCCTTCCCTACCCTCCTAATTTTTTAAGGAGTCATCTGAGCCCCTTCTCGCAACGGCTGATAATCTTCTACAACCCACAAATAACTGTTCTTAAAATGGGTTCATCTCTGAACAGATGTGGTTTGCCTTAATAAGTATGATGCTGCAACAGGAAACCAACTTGCTACAGAACCAGACTCACTATTTACAGTAGTCCTGGACCATGGGTAGAAACTTGTGACAAATTTTGACTCAGAAAAAAAAATATGTTAGTCATAGGAAAAAGGGAGAAAGTTAGAGAAATGAAAAAACTGTGGGAAGCCAGAGGAAGCCGGACTGCTTTTAAATTGAGGCAGGAGAAATATGATCCATAACTTGTCATGACTAGTGGGAGTAAGAGCTAACTAGGATACCGATTAGGCCGCTGGAGGAACTCTGGTTTAAGGACTCTTACTAAAAGGTGCTTTTTATTGAACCTATTGCTAGGGCAGGCACTTACCACTTTAATATTTGTAGTTCAGCCTGTATTTTTCTGCGTGCATTCTGAGTGTAAAAAGTTATAGTGAAGATAGGAAATGAATGTATTTCTGCTTAACCCATGAAGAGAGGCTAAGAGCCTTGCTGAAATAAAGTAGCTTCCACAATTTTTGTAATCAGAATAGAGATTACATTTTGAGGGACTCAAAGGTCTCTGCTTAGCACGTAATCTTGCACCCTTTGCACTGTGCGCTCTGCATGTGCTTCTGTCACAGACTGAGCATGAAAGGCTGGGACAGAGCACATAATTTCTTACTGTCATGGGAGAAACATAAATGACAAAAGCGTTTCCAGTACATTGCTAGGAGGATGCTGAGATGCCACATATACATTCAGAAATTAGTCTTCTAAACAGAGAAAGGACCTGCAATTTCTGTAATTGCTGGTTTGGTGCTCACGTCCACAGACCAAAAGAGAGGGAGCTCTCTTCCTCTTAGGTAAGGAAGGATGATGGTATCAGCAGGGAGAAACTACTAATCCAAGATGAAGGGCATAGGGAGAAGTCCTCTTTGTTTTGGAAGAACAATAGGAATTGGTTATGCTCATTGCCCCAAAAGTCTTGCTTTAGTCTCTTTTTTTTTTTTTTTCTTTGTGTAATCTGTACTTTACAGATTTATGGAGTATAAGATTATCTCCTTTGACCTCCTTTATATCACAGACCATTCAGTTTCACTGAACTAACCCTGTTACTGAGCGTAACATGTTCAATGAAGTATACCTTGTCTTTGACATAGTGTATCTTGAAGAAAGTGTGCGGTCTTGGTCTGAAGATACCAAAAGATGGAGCAGGCAAGGTTTCATTTCAGAGAGGAATCACTTTCACAGTTTGACAATGGTGCTGCTCTTAGCTCTATTTCTGCGCTCCTCCACTAGATTCCATAACAGGGCAGGTCATAGTTGACTCTTAATGGTTTTCAATATTTCACAGATTTGCCGTAACATCCCGAGAGACAGATTTTCCTAGAGGTATAGAGATGCTATGCTTGAAGTGGGTCTCTATAATACACTTACGCTATGAATTGTGGTAGAACTTGCCAGCTGAGCATAGAAGGGAAAGAAATTTAAATATAAATTCATTACTGCATAGCTATAACAGTGAGGATAAATTCCCTCTATTTCCAGGCATCTATATTATATTCCCAACTAGGGATACCGTTAGTGGAGACAAACTGAGCTCTTCTGATCACTTTCTGCTGTGAAAAGGGTCAATCCTCCTTGCTCTTCACACTCCCTCCTACATGATCCTGACTCACCCTTAGGCTGACTTTCATGTTCACTGCGCTGATCCAGCTCATTAACCCGTCAGAAAACTGTCCCTTTTTTACTTCTCTGGATTTATTTTCTGCCAGTTCAGTGAGCTGAATCAGCTCAGCGAGGGGTCAGGTGAGTGTCAAAAGTCCTGTAAGGAAGCATGGGTGAGCAACATAGAGGTGGAATTAGGGGAAGGGAGAGGAAAGAGACAGGAAAAAGCACGCTGATCTCACCTTGTCTGGTTGTATCTTTAGGAAGGCAATTTCCTTAGAGTTTCTGGGGAGTCAATGTAGAACAGGGAGTTTCTTCAGAAGGGTGGCTAAAAAGTAAATAAGGGGAAGTGATCTAATTTAGACGCATAGGTTTGGCAATGTAAATATGCCTGTTCTTTACTGCAAAGACCCCTGTGGATTACAGCTTTAAAACACAGTTAATGAGTAAATGCCTGGAAAGCCAAAATAATGGTCTCTAAATGCAGAAGTAGTCTTTGGAGAGCTCTAAAAGGTCTCAAGTACAATCAGAAAGACCGTGTAAGTCCAGAGAGCAGAGCATGAGCACCAGGTGAATCGGCTGTGTGAAGTCGGTGTCGAGCAAAGGTTGGTGAAGCTGATGTCACTTGGAATTTGCTCAGGCTCTGCCTGAAGAGAAAATCAGGAACAATCCTCTCGTGTACATCTTGTTTTCAGTAGAGTAGAGTTTCCCCTGCCGTTCCCAGCGTGCCACCAGCTCTCTCCCTAACTTTGTTTCTCTCTTGCTCTTTTAACTTCTGCCATTATTTGTAAAACTACTACTGAAAATGACCTACATAAATAAATAAATTGAATGAATAAATTATGAGGGAGAGAACGAATGTGTGAGTGTGTGTAGGTGGATAACATAGAGAACCAGGCTGGTGGGAGCAGCAGGAGCTATCAGTTCATTTGCTGTCAGCGGCAGAGCCCCAGGGAGGGTAAGGACATTAAGTACCTGATTGTGCAAGGTGCCTTCATCTGTCATTTTTGGAGATAATTGAAAGCATTTCCTTACCTTGCCAGTAGAGGCTTCAAGGAAGGAGGAAGGCAGCAGCAGCCTAAACCTGTGATTTTCAGCCTTTTTTTTAAAGTTTGCAGATCCCTGAGGATTTCTGCTGTAACGAATCTTTTCATAATTACCTTTCATGGAGCCTTTTAAAATAATCAATGGACCCTCAGGGGCCTGTGCAACTGAGTTGCTGGCTTTCCGATAATGCAACACAGGAGAAACTTCCTTCTTGCAAGAGCAAGGCTGGAAGTGTAATTTCAGAGTTGATATTGGTTGCATCCTCTCAGGTACAACCTTTTCTCCATGGAAGACACTAGCTGTTATGTTACATAGCTGAGCCACTGGCACCTTGCCACGCCACCGAACCCTGGGACATTTTCTGTACGAGAGCATGAGGTGAACTCTGCAGTGCAGGAGGGGTGCAATGCTCCCTTGAGATTTGCCACATCTTGTCCCAGAGATGAAATGTGCTCATTGCGCTGTGTTGTAGAGCCATTTGTGCTGGCAGCTCTTCCCTTCAGGATGGGGCATATACAGCTGGAATTCAACTGGTTGCAGAAAGACATTGGTGTTATTAAATGGATAAATATAGGAAAAAAAAAAGGTGGTTTAATTATCAGGGGCATTTGCAGTAAGTACTTAGTAATCCTGACACTGCAGCAGTCCTCTCTTTTTTTTCTGAAGTAGTTCAAACATTTGTATGATATTTCCAGAGTGTAAGATTGTATTATTGTACCTGGTAGATTGAGCAGCTTTTTAAAGAATGCTTGGAGATGTGTGTCCAAATCTGTGTATTTTGTAGGAGTACAATTTCCTCTTGCCTTTTCTAAGTATGTGGCTCTATAGAACTCTTCATAGGAGTCTAGATATCCCTCACAAATGGTAAATAGTAGGGCTAGAGCTGAAGAAATTGTCTTGAATTTCCCTTCAAAACAAATGTAGCTTGTTCCTGTTCACTTCTAAAAGATCCAGTTGTTGCCCTGACACGAACTTACTCTTTGCAGTTGTCCATTGGAGCTGTTGTGGGGGATCCAAATGACACGCTGTGCAGCCAGCCATTGGGTAGATTATCCACTCCCCTGGAGAGCACTGGAAGGGAAAATAGGATTTTTCAATTTTTTGCAGTATTCAGGGTAGCAGCAGAGGAGAGAATAGGATATAAAAGATGAGGTATTGTTGGTTGCAGGCTCTGCCTTTGAGAAGATGTGATGTTCTGAATCGATTTTCACTTTAAACTTGGCAATTGTATATGCAGGAATAGGGAATTACAATAATAAAGCCTGGAATTCATAAATACACTTATAACTCTGGTCAAGTGCAAATCCCTCAGATAGTAAGAAAGGGGCACAGTCTGCCTATCAGTCACAGGTAGAACAGTCTCTAGAGATTGCTCTACAGTGATTGCTCTTAATCAACCCTTTATTCAGCTGCGAGATGCTGTTCACATATAAAGTAGGCCAGGCCGTCATCTGACTGTTACTGACAGCCAGTCCAGTGACTGAGTCTAGAGTTTGTTGCGGATGTGTATCTAAGCCCAAGGTTACCTAAGTTAACACAAGAAGGAGGAGAGAATTAAAAGGAAAATTTGGGCAGTTGCACCAGAAACCTCATTATCGTGAATCTGTGAGCCTCCAGAACGACTTGTGAACGTCCCTGCCAGGTCAAAGGACATTGCCCTCCATTCCTGCGGAAAACACTGCTTTCTGTAGGACCTGATGGGTCAACATCACTGGCATACTGCACGAGCTTGCTTTGTGCCAGGGCTGTGCAGCAGCATGGCCAGCCCTACCAAGCCGTTTTGAGCCTGGGCTGTGGCCGGTACTGATGCAGGAGCTGTGCTCCTTGCTGCCCTGGATGTGCCACCACCTTTCTGTATCTTTCCTTGCCTTGGATATCTTCTGTTCATCCTCACAGCATAACGTCTTGAAGCAATGGAAGAAGAAGTGAGTCTTGGCCATAGGCTGCTACGGGCAGCAGCGAAAATGCTGCCCTGTTAAGAGATTATGCGTGTTATCTTCAATCTGCTCTCTTTTTCAGGTGGTTGAAAACAACAGAAATATAAAAGTATTTACATGACACAGAACTCTCCATCCTGCTTTCAGAGAGAACTGAGCAATACAAGTACTTAAGGCCTCACTGACAGTCAGCGGGCCGGAACTTACAGACTATTTTAGGTGGAAGACCAAACACCATGCTCAGTGGGATTTCTAGAAGACTTCATTACTTAAGGTTCACACTGATTTAAGAGCAGGCACCTAACTACATAAGCACTTTTATAAACCTATCAAGTGTGCATTTGTATGTGTAGATGTCTAAATATTTATTTTTGTGTGGCGCTTAGTAACTCTGAAAATAAGGCTTACTATCCAGCTCCAGTCCAGAAGCCTGCACAGTCATGCGAACACGGCCCTGCCTCTCAGCAGGGGTTATTAAGTCTGGCACCACATGGAGCTAACTCAGATATATGACTTCTCAACCAGAACTGTACTTGGATGCTTTTAAAAATGCTACCTTATTCAGCTAGAACAAAAGAACTGGAGTTAGTCCACCACCCTGTCAGTGCCCTCCGCTCCTTTGGGTAAGGATTGTCTTCATGTCACTGTGTTGAATATGGCATCCATGAGAAACAACAAAGGTAGCTGCACTGTACTCTTTTCCAGGTATATCACTGTCAGCTTCCTTGTATGTTTCTCAATTCTTGAATCTAAAAAAAAAAACTATTAAAAAAGCTTAAAAGGATCAGAGATAACATTTACTTGTTATTTACACGCCTACTTGAAGTTAAATAATTCACACTGCCTCAGCCACCCTGCCTGATGATCAGGACAGCAATATGGAATAGTATGCGCTTCTCCCTTTCACCTCCACTGTCTCCATCAGTGCTGCAATCCGGTACCCAGAGCACCATCCTGAATACAGATTTTCTTTTTCCTGCTACGCTTATTTCCTTTAAGGCATTTTTCCCCCCTCTCGTGGATTGACAGACTTATCAACACCAGCTAAGATTCATTTAATATGCCTAACATAAGCCAAACAGTATCCTGTCCTGTCGCTCCATATTCTTTCCTCAGAAAGAATTGTTTTTAGCTGCAATTATTTGCATTATCTGCTTAAATATTTAGCAAATGCAATAGTTTGGTAGTCAGGCATTGCTGTAATCTATTCCAAATTTTAACTCTGTAAGCAATTCCTCAGCTGCCTGGTTGGATTTTTGTTTTTCCTCCTGGCTATCATGAGACGATATCCCCAGGAAGCAGGAACAGAGCAGCACCTGGGGCTGGATGCTGCGCTCCCCGTGCCCGCGGCTCTGGCAGAGGTGTGGAGGGGGATCCGCACACAGCAGCCCTGCAGAATCAATCCCAGATGCCAAATGTGGCGATGAGTATCACGCGGCAAGGCTTTGAATTTTCATTTTCATTCATTAAAAGGCAATCAGAAAGAAAGAAGCTCCGTTCTCATCCTTCTAAGTGCTGTCACACTCACTCATATGCGCACATACATTGCTGCCTTTATAGTTAGCATCAAGGGATGTAACAGCACAGTAAGCACAGAACTGTACCAAATTTCCCTGGATTATGGAGTATATTTTTATGGATCCTGTTGCAAAAGGATCATTGCCATTTTTTTTTAGGTTTTAGTATCTTGCAAAGATATTTCTTCTTTCTCTGTCCATTTTAAAGTCTCCTCTGGCATTAGGCAAAATGTTTCCCTTATTAATCCCCATGGGTATAGTCCTAGTTTGCTGCAGATTCTCTGCTGGGTGTCTTGGCTTTTCCCCCAAATCATCACAAACTCTTCTTCTGAATGTGCTTATCCACCTGTAGGAGTACCCTCCTAGGCTACTACAACCTTCCTCCAGGCAAGACTCGATAGAGCAGCTAGCTGTCGGGCAGCAGCACACACAGGCGCTTTAGAGTCATCCCTTTAATCTGAGGTTACAGGTCACTTTCAAGTGCTGGTGGACAGAGTGCAGGCAAGACTGTCGAAGGTGCCAGCTGAATGCAGAGCAGTCACATGGATATCCCCTCTTGGTGATAACAGCAGAGGAAAAAATGCCTTTACTCACTGTAAAGACTGTGGCAAGGCATGCCCAACTCACTCACAGTCCTGAAATCGAATGAAGAAAAGGGAGGACTGGCATTTCTTTCCCCTTCTTGCTGTTTATAAGCCTGTCTCTAACACACTCGAGGGCTCCATGTTCCGTTTCTGATAGATATGCAAAAGCCCGCGAAGGGTAACTTTGTCTGGCTTCCGAGCTAACGCAGGACCATATCTGGGACATCCTGAGTTTTATGCCCTTGATATTGGCACATCAGAGTACGTGACGTCAGAGGATATCCTGCCTGCAGCTTCCCAAAGTTACTGGGAAGGCTTTGTGGAAGAATGTGGCTTTTTACAGTTGTGTCACCAATAGACAGCGGTGACACTGTCACTGTTAGGGAAGTGACGGGGTTCCTGCCTCAACAGCATGTTCACTTTGGTGCATGTGTTCTGGTAAAAGTTAAAAAATGCTTGTTAGAGAAATTCTTTCAGTTTATAACTGATATTGGCACATCAGGGACACAATTAACATTCTGCTCACGTGGAAGGGAAATGTTAAAAAACCCCCTTCAGCTTATTCCTAGTATTTTTTATTTATCATTTGCCGAATGTACACTTTTAAAATTGTAATACTTGCCTAAGTGTAGTATGGTTTTTAGATTGTTTTTAAAGTTTTTTTTCCATTAGCATATCCCAATTTGCAAAAAACCTTTGTTTCATTCTGGTGGACTATGCCCAAATTTAATGGGCATCACCTGGAATGATGGAGCCATTATCAGTACATATACATGTATGTACTTCATGAAAGCACCAGTCTCAGCTCTTAGGGATGAGCAGTTCTAGTCCTTGTAGTTTGCAGGCAGGTACTTGTCCCTGTAAAAAGAATGTCCTCATGGTATGGGAAATCTGTCCCAGGAATATAAGAACAGGCAAGTCCTTGAGCTATAGACTGCTAGAGATAGGGAACTGTCGGGAATATGCTTGCCCTCTTCTAAACTTTTCTAGGCATCCAGGTTTGGCCATTATTGGAGAAAGGGGTGCTGGGCTAGATAGACTATAGGTCTGAGTGGGATATTTGTTATTAGAAGTGGTCAATGCCTGAAAGAACCAGGTGACCAGGAAATGATTTTTTCATGCATTTCTGCATTTCCATTGGCTTCAGCTGAGATGGTAGGTCTCGGCTCAGAATCAAGCTAATGGCTGAGAAGTGTTTAGTCAGCGCAAGCAAGTATTTTCTGTTCCTTTTTCAAGTTGAGTCCACTGAATAGACTCTATAATCTATTTCACTGTTAAGAAGCAAGTATAAGCCACATACTGTGGATTACGCGCTCTGTCGTGGTCAAAAGGTGGCAGATGGAAATGAAAGTTGGTTAAGCAATCAATTAGAAGAAGATGCTTGTCATATAACAAACAGAAGTGACTCATGCAATGTCCCCTTCCCCCTCCAGTCACTGCATGAATCACCACACCTGTGTCCAAGGAAAGGTCAATGCAGTTTCTCAGTTCTTGGATGAGTTTTCAATTTTAAAGTACTGCAGGATCAGGACATTATTTAGTGTGAAGAGTTGTACAAGCTGTTATTCAGTTTTAGCATGTGACTACAGTACAATTCTATTAGAACTCTGTCTCAAATACACTCAGTGTGATAAACATACATCTTGACTAGCTCTCACTGCTGACGCAGATTTTCCTCTTCCAAACTCCTTTGGTGTTGTCTCTTGCTCTGCCTTGTTAATTTTAATTGTTTGTCTTAGAAATGAAAAGTGACGAGATGAAGGAAACAACATTTTTGCTGGAGGAACTTCAGACTCATTTTGAGAGGGCCAAGGAATTGGAATTACTAAACTATTACTCTTCATGATATCAGCTGCAAACCCATCCTGATTAGGCTAAGAGGGGCATTCACTTTTTTTGCTTCTCCCTCACATTTGGGCTGTACTGACCTCTTCCCTGTATCACTCAGAAGTTAAAGGGAGAATATGTGCTGCTCTGGAAAACTTCAACTTGTCAGAAGTGACACGGTGTTGGTACGAGGAAGGCTTCTTTCATCCCATCACCTGGCTTTTCTGTGACTCTCCTCCTGCTCCCAGCCCCATCTGTTTCCATACTACACACTCGTTACCAGGGACTGGAAGAGTATGAGAAGAAATTCATCCTAGTATGGATTTCTTTCAAGGCACATTTCTCTCATTCCTATTTTGTCTTGATCTTCTGTTAACTATCATAAGATAAAATCAGGCAGCTTGACATTTTAATTGTGTTTTCCACACAACAGGTTGGGTTAACCTATATGAGACTCCCGTACGTAACTTACCCAGCTAATTTACGTGGAAAATACCAACTTTCTTGCCCTAGCTTGGATTTGAGTTTGAATAGGTACCTCAGTGTAAGAGCAAAGCTAATTCCAAAATGAAGACATGCTTTTTCCCCATCTGAAGTAGTTTGTCTTCCTGCACAGATGTAATATAAGGGAACATATATGTCTTTCTGCTGTTTCATTTTCCTCCTTTCAGTTGTACACTCAAAAAGCAGGGGGTGAATGGAAAAGAGATGTCCTGGCAAATCTGGTCACTGCCATTACCACACCTGCCAAATGAATAAGGAGGCAGCGAGCCTTTTAAAATAAGGTGTTTAGATTCTATACATGGGATCATGCTTGATATTTTAAAACAAAATCCACCTATTTCTGTCTGCATCTCATGCAAGACTGCACACATCCTGGAAAAATCAATTGAAGGGTTTCTGTGTTATGAAACATAGGCACTTTATTTTTTTTAATTATTGCACTTAGCTTAAGGCTATGCTTCTCTGTGACTGGCTAACCTGGATCTGTTAAAACTCCTTTACAACTCAGAATTCAACAGCATCAGTAGTTTTGATTGCACTAAATTGTTATTGAAAATGCTTGTGCTGAGTCTGACTTCAAATATAACTAAAGCAACCAGAATGTAGCTCTTCCTATTGATTATTTAGCCTGAATACAAATTAATAAGGATGTAGTCCTCCATCTTTATGTTTAAAAAGAATTAATTTGCTTATTTGGAGGGGCCAGAAAGTAAGTTATAGTGAATGAAGTGGAAAGAGCACTTTTGCCCACTGGACTGTGCGTTTGAGACTGAACAAAATCATTGACAGTTTTACCAGAGAGGGTTTGAAGCAGCCCATCAAAATGTTTGTATGCAGACTGGCCCTGCAGCATAGGAGCAGCAGAATGCACTGCCACAAGGGAGATCTGTCTAGGTATTTATACCATGCTCATTGCCATGGTAACAGAAAGCCTTATGCAATGTAGACATTACATATAGAAGTGTTTGTGCTTTCCTGCCTCTCTCACACTCACTCTTTCCTACCCCCCCAACACTGGGGCTTTTATGGATGCTTTTATAGCGAGGAGGCCCCGTGCCAGAGAGTGACTTGCACTGATTCCCAAAACCTTGGGATTCCTGGGCCAGACTGGTCCAAGAGCCCTCCCCAGGGATGTGGGACGTGGCAGCCACGGGGCGGGATGCCCCAAGCTCAGACTTCGGTGGTGGGCTATCTGCCAGATATATTGAGCAGTTACGAAGGGATGAGTACAAGAGTCATGTCCTCACTCCTATACTGCCAGGAAACACGGGTCTAACACCGTGCTGCTCTCTGGGCCCTAAAATGGTTTGGAGCGTGGATGTGCCCACTTCCACAGAGCCGAGCGTGGTTTTCAAACTCTGGACTAGCACACATCATGGATTTCCTGCTTCTTTAGAAAAAACATTTTCTAGTTGAGCAGCCACATCCCAGAATCATTCGAGATGGGAACTCTCCTTTCTGTGGTCATATCTGGCACTGACCAGAATGTGAATTTTAGATAGGTATTAACCATGTTTTTGCACCTCCATACCTCACCGGCATGTCGTGAGACTTTTTTTCATTAATATCACATAAAGTGCCTGGGAGCTTATCAAATGAAGCCAATACCAATAAAAGTATCCTAACTGATTTTTAAAAGAAATTAGTCTATTTCTGCTTCTGCCTATAAAGAAGATCCACACTAAGAGTTGGGTAATTGTTAAGCTTTGGCCCTCTTAACCCAAGTCTATATAATTTGCAAAGCTGGGTTTAACATGATGCTTCAAGTTAATATGCTGATACAAACTAATTTTCTAAAGAAAAAGGCTGACTACAGGTCTTCAGAAGGAAATATTTAGAAATGCTCTGCTTAGTTTTATGGCATTCTGTTGTACTAGCCAAGAAAAATGCAAGGCTGGGTTTGGGGCATTTTGGAGCAGTTAGAGACAGGAGTGCTGTGGAAGGAAAGTGCATGTTACCTCTTGCTTCCTGCGGACTTCTCCATGCAGTAAAATATTGCTGTGATGGGGTTCAAAGAAATATACCTCAGTCTCCTTGACCAGATGGAGAGTTTATGAATGGCAGGGAAATTAAAAATCCAGGAGATTCTGGAATGGGGAATTGAGATGTCTAAAGCCAATGGAAAAGTGCATTGCAATTACAGTATATTGTTGTTTTTCTAAATCTGTTAGTCTATTGGTTTAAAAATGGTTGTATTGTTAACATAGTTACTTCTTTTGCTGTAGCTACACACTTAAGTAGGCATGATACAACACCAGAAATTGCTACCTGGAGATACGGTATTTTGTACACAGTATGATTTCTAATTGCTTGAATAATACTGCAGAATGGAATAATTCCTTACTCAGTGAGAGTTGTTTCTCAGTGCTTGAGATATAATAACCTCTTGGGAAGTCACGGAGCTGCAAACTATAATGATCTATATAGAGCATTTTGCTCAGTCTGTACTTTTAAAATGCTCAGCATTCAGAAAAAAATGAATCAGGAGAAACTGGTAAAGTAAGTTGCAGCAACTGAATGAGATGGCTCTTCAGAATTATATATAGAACCCTTCTTAGACACCCACAGTCCCTATATTAAAAACAGTGATTCAGAAAATCAGCCAGCAGAGTCCTGAACCGAAGTATTGTGCGTAATTTTTGCAAGCCACATTTTAAAAGATGCATTGTTTACAAGACTGAAATGAGCATTACAAGACACTTTTTCAATAAAGCCATTTTGTAGTGTAGTCTCTTTACTTGGATAAGGGCTCTTTTGATGTTGCTATTTTTAATATACCAGTTCAATTTGTTATATGCATCCATGCATTTATAAAAATGAATTTTTTTCTCAGAAATATGTATGAAACAAGTCACCCGTGAATGTACACAGTAATATTAAAAAAAACAACAGAGTGAGCCTGAAAATAGTAGCAAGGACATATATCCAATGCCTACAGCAAAGAACCTGGAGCTGGAAAGCTATTGTGGTTAAGCCTACCAGCAAGTCAAGTATTTGCCATCCAAATCCAGAATCACCTTTTGCTTTTTAAAAGACACATACCACACTCACTGAAGGGGCTGACTGCAGCCCAAACTCCCTGCATCACTCTTCCAGTCCTCCTTACAGGTGAGGGGCCACCTGAAACATTTCAGTTTGTCGGTCAAACCACAGTAGGCAAATGTTAGTTAAACTCCCTGGAGGGACAAAGCCATTTTTTTTCTCATCAGCTGAGTTGAGCTAAAGGGGAGGTCTCTCTGAAATGATACCACCTACTGTCCAGGCATAGGACCTCCCAGGGCCAGGGAGGTGCCTTAAGACCTCAGTGCTGAGGACCCAGCTGGCATCAGGACCTGGTACGGGGGCAGCAGCTGCCCTGGTCCCAAACCCCAGCGAGGTTTAGGATGCAGTCTGGAATAGGAGCTAGAACATTATTTAGAAAGCTGCCGTTTTTCTGTATGAAGGCATTCTCGCTTCTTACCAAGCAGTGAGACAGGTCAGAGTAAGAAGTCTCCTGCTGCAATACACAGCAAACCCTCGTGGACAAGAGCCCTGTCGGGGGGACCCACAGACCTGGTCCTGAGTGCCAGGAGTCGGACTGCAGCTGCTCTTTGCACAGGGAGCCAAGGGGATTGTGTGTCCTTTCCCTTTCCTTCGTCCTCATTCACAGCAGAGTGAGAGGTTGACGATCCAGTACAAGCAACACCGATGGTGGCTCTGCACATTATGTAGGCACTTCAGTAGACTGGAAGCAAAGGCAGTCCCAAATGCAAGCTAATACCTATCGAAAGGTCGTGTGCCCTGAAACAATTCTATACTGGTGTATGTTGATGAGCCTGGGTCTATTTTTTTAATAAAGTTCTTAGTGTTATTGATCCACCTGCCTAGGAGCATAAGCCCAGACTGCAAAGCTCGCAGCAGACTGATAGCTCGGTACCAACGACAGCCCCCCTGCTTGCCCAGACCGAGAAGCTGTTGTGCAAGAGCTGCCAGCCCTGACAGCAGCTGCCCGGAGCGAGAATTCCCCAGAGGGATGGCTCTTTGCTCAAGCCCTGCTCAAAAACCATGAAAGAGAGGAACTACCTACCGCAGAAACCCTCCTTCTCCAGTAGAGAAAAGCAGCGTTATGACCTTTTTGAATGCTCTTGCCCAGCTCAGTATTTAATTTTTGTTCTGAATTATATTCTAGACTCAGTACGGAGCAACACTGATGGTGTCTGTGCATATCATATGGGCATGTAAGTAGACTGCAAGCTGAGTAACAATTCAAAAAAAGATACACCTTAAGGATTTTTTAGGCAATTATGGCTACCTAGTTGGACTGAAGAACTGTAGCTATTTATATACCCTTCCTGGCTCCTCTGCTCCAACAGCAGTGGAGGAACTTTCTAAGATATCAGTCAGTGTTTCATCCACTGCTATCTATGATCTTTCTCTGGACAGAATAAATGGTAGGAAGGGCTTTTCTAGATGGAAACTAATGGTAACTCCAGTACTTCAGAGAAACAACAGAACTTTGCTTCCCTCTTAGTGTTAGCAAGGAAGAGAGGTCTGCCATATAGGATATGACATAACTAAAAGTAGCTTTCATATAGGATGAAAGTAAGGTCAAGAATAAGGTACACACTCACAATACCTTTGCTGTTTCAGACTAGATATCAGTGCTGTGCCATCTTCTGAGTTAATGTGGAGATCAGGCTTTGCTGGACGCTAATATAAAGGGAGAAACCGTAGCACAAGGGCAATTACTGGCAGAGTTCCCATAGACGTTAAGGAAAGGCAGAACTCATACAGAAGGAATTTAAAGCAGTTGGTTATATTTTGAGTGTGGCCTCTTGTGTACTATTTCTCCAGTGCTTTTCAAAATGAAGCTGGTGCTCGCAGAAAGGGCTGCCTTGCAGGCCTCCATTCCCCTGCAGAAAATCCCTTAGCAAGACAAGGCTTCCCCTTCTAGCCTGTCTCAGGCCTGTGCTGGAGCAACCTGCTTTTAAAGTAAGCGTTAGACCACATCAGTGATTGAGCTTTCTGCAGAAACTGCCAGCAAATGGAACAGCAGCTTAGACAGGTTGGCCCAGTGGAAGTAACTCAGCTAAGGTCTGAGGTGGTTACCTATGTATGAACAGTCCGGGGCGGTTTCAGGAGGCACTGGGCAAAGTCCACACTGGTGACGAAGACAGGAGATAGCCAGTTTTATTCTATTGCCATCACTTGGGGAATTAACGCCCTTGGAGGTGGCACCAGGAAGAAATGAAGTGTCAGCCCTCAGAGAAAGCTGTGTTCAAGGAGAAGGAGATTCCCCTAATAAATCTTTCACTTGCTCTCTCCGAGATCGTGTCAGCCTGCCACAAGTCTGCAATACTTTTCTCTAAAACTCCACATAACTCAGAGCTAGACAAACAAGCGGCACTTCTACAAAACGCACGAGGTTCTAGCAAGTGACAATTGTATCGTTCATCCTTTAGAGAATACATCGGAGGTATCCCGGCTGTGTGTTGACTTGTGGGAAGGGTTGCATTTAAAACTGGGCTCTGACTGTATTAGCTGACCAGTGTGGGGCATTGTGCGGGGTTGTATAATCTGAATGAAAGACCTTATTGTAATGAGTGCCGCTTATGGCATAGAAAATTGTTGTGAGATTTTCAGGCTGAAGTCTCGTGTTAACACTATTCCAACACTATGCTATTTGTGCAGAGCTTGTGCTGTGTTCCCGTAAGGAGCTTTTGTAAGACAAGCCAAATGAAAGATGAGTATGCTGGAAAGGAAAAAAGAATAGAAAACCAGTGTATGGATTGCAGAAGCAGGGGTATCCTGGAAACCTCACCATCTTTTACTCTAGCCTTTCTACAATGCAGGGTTACATCCACTGACCATAGCATTTTTCTGTCTTCTATTATACATTCTTACCCAGCAATTTTGTATTTAACGATAAGTGCATGAAGAATATTAATGCATACATAAATTAGGACAAAACCCGAAAGTTGATAAAGCCCAATGTAGACAGACTGGAGCATTAGAGAAGAAACCAAAGGAATAAACATAAAAGATCAAGACCTGAGTTGGACTACAAATGGTTTAAACCTATGTCTGGACTACCAAAATATGTACAATCACATTAGATCACTTTTCAGATATTTGGAAGCAAGACAAAGTTTCCTCTGTTAGTAAATTATTCCCTTAACTGTCCACTACAGAGTTTCTTTCATTTCCTCTCCCAAACATCTGGCAGTAGATGCTGCAGAAGCCCACAGTCAGCAAGATACGCAAGCAGGGGCCTAACTTTAGTTCATGAGTCATCTCCGTGGCTCCAGTGGGACAGTTCAGGTGGTTAAAGTTAAGCATGTACTTAAGTACTTTGCTGAAACAAAATTAATCTGTGCCAGTGAGGGGTTACTGCATAGGTGGAGAACCGGTCCGCTGCGTAACTGCGTGTCCTTAACTGTTTGTAAAAGGGATTAATTGAAAATGTAATTAAAAGTCACACCTCTGCTGTGAGAGCAGTGATTCCTAAAGACTTTAAAAAAGTGGACGGCTGTCAGCCTTTACAGTCTCTCACAGGCCCCCAGTTACTATCGAGCTGTTAATTAGAAACACTTTAATCGGGTTCAGCAAAGCAGGGAGTGATTGCTCACCCTTGACTTAAAGGGCTCAGCGAGCCTGCGGGTCACGGATAGAAAACCCCTGCTCCAGAAGTGGGGTGCCCGCTCTGTTACAAAAGTTCTGCTTTTCTGTTAAGAACAGCTCAGTTACTGACCTATAACTACATTCCCAGGCAAAAATTTCAGTCGATGGAGTCACCATTCACGAGCAGCCATTTCCACTGCAGAGGCACAAAACCAGGGTGCCTCCTCTCCGCCATCCAAACATGTGTGGAGCTTAAAAATCCTTATTTTTTAAAATTCCATTTGGAGCCGTTTTATCCAGGCCACAGTGAGCACGTTCTCTGAAGCCCTGATCACCACAAGGCCTGCAATTAATTCTGCTCAGGCTGTGGTCTTGTCTCCGCAACGCCCCGAGTGTTTGCTTTCTCCCTGGCTCTACCACTACAAACCCAACCACAGGTCACCAGCTGGCGGGTTAGGTGGGCTTGGGGCTTCGCAGTAGGCACATCTGAGCAGCACCCACTAAGAATACAAGACTTGTATTACCATGCCTATAGAGGAGCTGTATGATGCTTCCAAATAACCCTTTTAATAAAATCAAATAATTATTTGTAGCTGAAAGAATGGTTTCAAAACTCTTTAAGAGTATCTGTGTCACCAGTAATTCCTTTTTTCTGAACATAAAAAATGAAATTCAACTTTTGCCAAACACAGAGTAATTTTTCCTAAGCCCTAATATCTGTATAGTATTTCTCCTTGCACATTTTTCCCAACCTGTCAAAATCATAAGACTGAAAATTATAAAGCCAGCAGCTTTGCTAGAAAATGTCAGGCAGCCACACATTTTTCAGAAGAACAACAGAGTCTATTTTATGCTGGGCAGCATTGTTTAAAATTGAGTTTCGAAAGTCCCCAATTTTTCATTTCCAAGTCAAGGCTAATGGAGAAATTTCACTTCCAAAGGTAAGATATGGAGCAACTGAAAACAGGGATTTAGAAAAGAACTGCCATCTCAGCAATCATTTTGAACATTAGTATCTTTTGACATTTTAATACTGGTGGCAGTGATTCACCTAGCAGAGAGACTTAACTAGGATTTGCTTATATGTCTTTCAAATACTAAGCCTCAATCATCAGTCTTTCATGTCGCCTTTTTTTCCTCCACAGGGTCTCTATAAGCATTCAGGACTTCTCTCATCCCTTGAATCTTCATGCGGTATGGACTTTATTATTTACTCCCCATTCAGCATGAAGCGAATTTTTCCTTCCTTCGCTAGTTTTAATGTGTGCCCGTTGAGCACGGCCTGAACTGGAGGCATGTTCCTGGGGTGGAGAACCCGAGCTAATGCCACGTGATGGTGTCTCCATTTCTACCTGGCTGTAAACTCTGCACTGCCCAGAGGCTGAGATCGTGCGCGTGAAATGCAGATTGTAGCAAATGAGTTAAGAAAACGAGTGCGAAGATAAGTAACAGCATTAGAGGAAACTACAGAAGGAAGTTTTGAGTTGCCATCTTTAAGAGAAGTTAGCTCAGGGGACTTTTTTTCTACAGTCCATGGAAAGGTTGCTTTGGCCAGATCCTGGGGAATGGATGCAAGACAGCATTGTCACACACTAATGCTCTCCTGCTGCTAAGCAAATATCATGGCCTTTATTTGAATACACATGCGTAATAAATCTTTGGCAAACAACCCACAAAAATTACCGACAGTTTCCTTGAAATTAAGAACATTCAAGTATTTCTCCCTTGCAAGAACTTTTTACTGCAATGCCTCTGTTCTAGCTGAAGGGCCTTTTCCAGTCCTGCCACACAACAAAGCGCCCACCTTCCTTTTAAATCACTGCTGGCAAAACCTGAGCGGCAGCCTGCCAGCCTGGGCTGGGCAGGTGCCTGACTTCATTTCAAGGCAGGCAGAGGGAAGACGCTTCACGCTGTGGGAGAGGAGCAGCATTGAAACAGCGAATGGAAACGACCTACCGTGGCAGAGGAGCGGAGTGGTAGAGTCAAGAAGTGAGGCCATTCTCTCCACGGGATCATCATCTGCACCATTTACGTACATATATAGTCCTTGCAGGCGTGTTTCCTGCTTATTTCGGGTAGAGGAAATAAGGTAGCAGGGAATACAAAAGGGTCAGGCAAAGGACCTGTGTCAAATTACAGCTTGTACAGCTGCCCCTAGAGCAAGACTAGGCTGCCCAAAGAAGACTACAGAGGAGAGGAAGGTTAGTCTAGTAGAAGAAATTCTTCTTTCTGCTCCTTTTTCCCCAGCATCTCTTTTCCCTTCCCATACCTTTCCCCTGACTCTTTGGTCCTGCTTCTGTTCCTTATAGTAATTTCAAAAAAGTTCTTGTAGTTTGTCACCAATGTTTCCTGTGCAACCAAGTAGAGAGCACAGCCTGAGCATGAATGCGGACCATCTTACAGCACAGTCTGGAATTAGCCTTGTACCTCCCCAATTTTCCCTCTTGTCCCCACATTGTCCCCATTGAGGTGCTTCAGACCGAATGTATCTATATAGCATAGTCTCACACGCTGCTGCTGAGAGCCATCAATGAGCTTTTCTTCTAGCAGTCACTTATCTATGATCCAACAGGCATATAGACTTCTTAAAACTTCTTCTTTAAAAGCATTTTCCTTTACATCATCCAAAGTGATTGTTTAATAGTAGCCTAAATTTACTCACTTGGAATGCATACCCAAACTTACGCATCTGTCACACCTGCCACCGACAGAATCGTAGCAATCTGCTGGATTACTGATCTCTAGAGACACAGTTTACCACTCCAAACACTTGAAAATGCTTCTACAGGGCAAAGGCTTATATCCAGGCCAATTACTTATCTAATGCATAATTTTCTGAGGATCACTTCCATTTAGAGAAGAGGTCAAAAAAACCCCAACCCAAAACCCTCTCCAAAAATTAGTTTTCAATTGCTCTGTGCTAAAGGAATGCAAGAGTGTTTGATGCAGCAGTCATATTAATGTGCTCTGTAAGTCTGTCTGGAATAGGAACGGAATATAAACAAATTATTTCATACAGTGTAGTTCTGTCTCTGACAGAGAGGAAGTGAAACTGCAATGACACTAGTTAACCCTTGCAAGAACAAGTATTAGCAGCCTGGCTTAAATGACAACATTGTTTTGCACGTTTTCTCGTCCCAAGCAGAAGCAGAGACAAGGGGATACGCACTCTTCTTAAGGAGAAAGAAGCTGTCAGAGAGTATGCCTGCCTCCTTTCAGACATGTTACAGGAGTGCGTGTTTTTTTACAAAACCAGATAAATGTTATTATGCCATGGCAGTTGTGCCCCCTCATTTAAATAAAACAGTCGATGAAGCCCAAATTTAAGGAGGGAGAAGAACTTGTTCTTAAACATGTATTTTACACTTACCTAAGCATCTCAGACATGTTAAGAATAAATGTAATTTGAACAGATTGCGTACCATTTCATAAAATAATGCAAGGAAAGTTTAGCAATCTGTGATGAAGTGTAACTGTTTAAAAAACTCTCTGAAAAGTTTATTGCCATTAATATGCTAAATAGCCCATCACTAAGAGCCCCAGAAGGCATGAATCGAAATCAGCAGTCAAAACCTTAGCTGAAAGAAATAAAACGTACAGACATCAAGGTCAAGCACAATAGGTACCACTTCTGGTACTGCAGCTGTACAAAAGTCTAACCTGTGCACTCTGTTGACAAAACATTCCTACTGCGGATTCTGCTAAATTGACAAACCTTCATTTCTCACTGCTATAGCAGAACCACCACCCCTTGGAGGAAATGAGTGCTATCAATGGAAGGGCTATGTGGCTAGTGTAACTGCGTCTGCACAAGGGGTTTCTTCTGGCAGCAAAGAATACTTTGCCTCTTTATACCTCCAGGAGACGTAGGTGTGTTGGAAGTTTCTTATAGCTGGCAAAACACTGTAACAGAGGCCTGGGCTTCCACACTGAACAGTACAGTGCTATTTCTGAACAATTATCGTCTTGAGGGTTTACACAGCCCTAAATGTAGATTAATGTTCAGAATAAAAATCGAGTAGCATCTACCTTTGGCTTTAAAGGGAGCCAAATAACACTTTTCTAAATAAAAAATACATCTTAAGATGCTAACGGCAAAACAAACCAAAACAAACTTCATTACAGGTGTCAAGGCTTAGCTGCAAAGAGGCAGCTGTGTGGTCGGCCTCACACTGCATAGAAATATCTGCGTCAGTCCAGAACAAAGCGGAATTTGTGGCAATTTTCTTCTTCTTTCAGCAGCTTTTTGTTCTTTGTCCTTTGGAGAATGGAATGCAGTTCCTTCTTTCATCACTACCTTTCCCTCCGAGTCTGATGCAATTTTTTGTTATTGCTTTGCGATGAGAATGTGTTTATGATTCTGCAAACATGGAGAAATATGTTGCCCACATTTCCTCATCCTTCAGGTCCTGGGAGAGAAATGGTGGGATTCCTCTGGCCGAGTGTGTGCTCCAGCAAGCCCCTGAAGGTTCTCTAGTGTCAGCTGGAAGGAAACAGGCCCTTGTAGGGCACGATTCTCTCATTTAAAAATAGTTGCCTATGGAGAATTTAGCCCCTTTAAAATTTCAGAGAAGTATTTATCACCTTCAGATGTGTATATCTACACCAGAAAGGGATGAACTGCATCCTAAAAGGGTTTACTTCGCTCCAGTTGACTCCAAAGGGAGCCGTGCGAGCTGCATCAGGGTAGCTGTCTACCCTGTAGAGGTCTAAAGTTAGAAGAGACCAGTCTTACAAAGTGTGTGCTTTATATTTCCATAATTCTAGTTTAGCATCCCTGACTGCGTTTGACAAGAGCCCAGCTGCAGGCTGGCCTGCACACAGAGGTCTCAGCTCTTCAGGTCTACCCCTGCAGCTAATGGGACTCACCCGGCAATGGGAACACTTTCTTTAAGGCTGCAGGTAATGCTAGCCTTGAATGAAAAGGCAATTGCACCAACAGTACGACAATAAAATGCAGCAATGGCAAAAGGCCACGTTACCGCCCATCAGGTAGCTGCTGGTAACCCACCCCACACGCTCGCATAGCCAAACCCAGCGGTGGCATGGTGTAACTCAAGGTGTGGTTTGACATTACAGCGAAGCCTGTCTAACAACTGGGCGCAGCTGAAAAGGCAGTCCCGCTCCCCCTCTGCTGTGCCCAGCTCCCGTTCCCACCCTTCCTCCTCCTCCTCCTCCTCGCCGACACTGGGGCTCCTCCGGCGCTGCTGGGAGTCACTTACAAGTCACCCTTCAGAAGACGGGATTTTCTTTCTGCCATTTTGGCTCCCTGTGGTCTGGCTCACATCAGTGTCAAAGGAGCGTGGATGGGGAGGGCAGGAGGGCACAGGTGAGGCCAGAAGGATGTGGGTGAACCTCCAGGGAGAGGTTTTCTACCAAGGCACAATACCTTTCAATTGAAGCATGCTCAGAACAAGCTACCTTACCTCAGGTAATGGGAAATAACATGTTCGACTGCAGTAACTTTATTGCTTACCTTGAACTTCTGCTTCCCAGCCTTCTAAAATGTTAGAGCATTTCCTCTGAAGGAGGCCAGTGCTGCCCTTTAATGTGCTAGATGAGCTCCCACCAAGCATGGGAAGCCTTCTTCTCTAAGACAGAAATAACAGGTAGAGTTCAAAACCCTGAGACTATTACATGCTTGTCTGCTGCCTTTTCTACTTCAGAGCTTGCACTGACAGGAGATGGATGCCTACAAACCCTGCCTAGGCCATCGTCTCAAATTCCACCTGCCTTCAAAACGGCAATTTAGTAGAGCTAGTAGGTGAGCCATGAAACAGCAGTGATCACTAGAATTTTCTTTTGCCAAAATGGGTTGTGGCTTTCTGAGCGCCCTTAATACTAATTTACAATTAATCCATAATCTTTTCAAGTAACTGTTGCTTTATCATGACTTTTTCATCCTTGGCATTATAAAAGGAGATTCGTTTGATTACTTCGTGTAATTTGAAATGGTCGCCAGTCTGTGGTCCCTTTTCCTGTCCTGTTACTTTGGTATCTGGAACCAATAATGGACCAGCAAAGTAGCTGGTGAGAAAACTACATGCAAGAGCCAGAGCTTAGTTGAGTCAAGCCTGAGTTCTATCCCAGAGTCCTCAAATAATGCTTCAAAAAAAGGGCAGGTATGGGAACAAAGACCATGCTGAGTCAGAGAGGCTTCTGTTGTCACGCTCATTTTCATGACCATCACGACTTCTCTTTGCCCTGACCCAAAGAGCACCAACACGAAGCCAGGGGCTGGGGCCTTTTTTGGTTAAGCAAGATGGCCCAGTTTCTCTTGTAGCTGTGCATGTGATAAAGCCAGTCTGAAAGACTTCTAACCAAATTTTGCTGTGGAAGTCATTTGCCAAGACTTGGTTCTCTGGCAGCCCTGAGGAAAAGAGCACGTGGCCCCTCTCTGCTTCCCGTGGGGCAGTTCTGTCTGTGCTCAGAGCAGACGGCGGTGGGGAGTCCCACACAAGTCTCTTCTCCCTCTCGAAGGAGATGAGATGAGATGAGATGAGATGAGATGAGACGAGACGAGACGAGACGAGACAAGACGAGACGAGACGAGACGAGACGAGATGAGATGAGGTAAGGTAGATCCTGCCCCTCATCCCAGGAGGTTCCCCTGAGGTCCCAGGTTGCCTGGTAGCAGCTTCTGATCAACTCCACTCCTGAGCAACACATCCGTATCCTGCTCAGGAGCAGTTACCATCCCCAAATCCTCCAGGCTGCCCTGATTTTCCTATGCCGCTTATTAATGTTTATAATTACAAATTAAGTGGGCCTACTGAGTTCATAATGAAGGCACATTTTTAAACGCTGTAATCAAAGAACTTTCAATTGGATTAAGACTTCAGTGTGCTAGCGGTTTAATTACAGGAACACGTAAGCACAGATAAGCTTTTGTTTTACTCCTGTCTTTCAGATAGGCCACGGCAAAGTCTTTCTGCCTGTTTGTTATCACTGAATATTTGATGCTAACTGTGTGTTGAACGCCAGTGGCCAGGACTCCTACATGGCATCCCAGGCTGAGAGTCAGCCCCAGACATGCTCAGCTCCCAGGGCGAGATGCCACTAGATGCACTTAGTCAACGTGACCAATATCAGTGATTTGTGAAGAATTCCTTAGGAGGAGGCATCACGTGAAATAAAAGGTTGAGCTGAAGGGTGTACTGTTTGACAAACACTCCAAGTCAGCACAGCCACTGAAAGATGTTCTGCTCTCCTCTTGCCTCCAACCATCACACTCAGCCATGCTACCTCCTCCCCTCAGCTGGCAGAATTGGTTCTATATCCACATGGCAAAATAGCACCAGGAGACTGATATGGTTGAAAGCAATCTTTTTTCTTTCTTTTCTTTTCCCCAGCTATATCGGTTCCTTGAGCAACTGCACAAATATTTACAATAGCCTGAAGAAACAGGGAGCTCAGGGACAGGGACAAGATGCTGGGGGTGAGCAGAACCACTGAGTGTGATGGGAGTGCCAGCATCTGTCTGCTTAAATGTTGGTCAAGTCGAATCCTAAGGAGAAAGGTGAGAAGGACTGTCAGCAGAAGTTTAAAGCTGGTTATTAAGCTCGAGTCCTATAAAGGCAAATTGTTGCTAGAATTTGGTAAATGTCAATTATTTCTGCACTGCAGCTCTAGAAAGGGCAATGTATTTAAACAGCATTAGAAAATGTGGTCTATTGACCGGGCTTCAAACAGTCCCTGTTGGCAAACCTCCTAATTTGGGGCACGGTGAGACGTCGTATTGCAAAGAAGGTCTGAGCAATAAGCAAAACACATTGGGACTTTAGTTTCAGTTCTGCTTTGTTTTGCTTGCAGCCTGGTCCTTTTCTGCTTACAGTCTTTGAACTTCTCCCAAGCCCACACAAGGACTGGTTAGCAGGCAGGATGTGCTGCAACTGCCAGAGAGATTAATTGAAAGAGAAGTGTAGATGAACACCATCAGCTGCACACACACACACACACGTATCAATTTAACTACTTCAATTTAAAAAAGATTGAGATAAATTGGTACAATCTTCTTTTTGGACAAGATCAGAATGGATATGCCTTTGGCTTGTCAGGTACAAAACCAGAGAGGTTTTGAACTACACCAGCACCAAGAAAGGGAAACCGCGGCTGTGACTCTATACCAGTTATAAGATGTTGTTATAACCAAATAGGTATAAAAATAGATAGGAGCTGCCCATATTTTTGCAGAAATTACCTCTGCATACAGCATACTACGTTTAATTGTAGTTGACAGCATTTTTCTAGTAGCAAAGTAACTGTTTTATTTTACTGTGGGGTGTTTTGCTTCATCTATCTGGGATGTATCTCTGTTGATGTCCTCGCCCCATTGAAGCCACTAAAAAGCTGTCAGTGATTTCAGGATGACCAGGAATTCACATTAAATGATTAACCACAATGCAAAAAGAATTTAACAAATGCAACTCTGTAGTCACTGAATTTTTTACTATTACGTAATTCCCAAGATTTCATGGACATCTGTATTACATTTACTCAGTGTACAGGTAAGAGGTGCAAACAGAAATGTGTTACTATTTCAAACAGAAAAATTGAGAAATAGCCTTGATCAAGCTGAACCATCTATGAACGTATCTAAATGCAATTTATCTTCATTATAAAGACTCAACATTGAAACATGGGTTCTCTCCTGATGAGTGTACTAGAAATTATTCCAGCTCTGTTTTCAGATATTGATAATAATGATACTAAATTATATTTTATAATTATATCAATTATATTATATAGTATTAGTACATATTATATTCAACATACTAAAATCATAATATAGTCTTAATAGTTAATAATAATCATCAAAATAACATTAAAATTATTTTGTCTATTTTTGAAGGGGCAAATGGAATAAAAGCTAAAGGGTGAGAGTCATCTGTCGTAGTGTAGATGGTAGAATATGTGTTGCCTTCAGAGAGAGGCACTTTACCTGCCTTTAGGCAGCGCAGAGACAGATGCCATGGGAGTGATTGCCCTCAGCCTAGAGCAGCTCAAAGGAACCTACTTTGCCACTTTTTACAGTCATAGATGTCCACAGGGACACCACCCAATGTTTTATTTACTTAGTAAATTTGACCAGAGATCAGTCGGTCTTTCCAAGAGGAGAGAAACCCACAGTTTTGTCAGGTGTGACAGAAAATAGGAAATTATGATGGTGACAGCTGCTCGGCCCGACCTCTGTAAGTGCTGCCACAGGCATCCGTGAACACATCTAGGGGAAAAGGGAAAAGCAGTGTTTGTTAAATTGATTTATTTGTGTTAGCTATGCCATATAAAAGTTCTGGCAGTCAGATCACCTCTCTTAACAGGGCGGTGAGAGTGCACATCCCCTGAGGTCCTGAACCAAAATCATCACCTTTACCCGGGAGCCCCTGAGGGAACATGGGGAAATTTCAAACCCATCGACAGCTGCCGGAGAGGAAGTTTAAATAAATCGTGTGCTTCCTCAGCATTAAATCCTCCCGCTCGTGAAACGCTTGCAGACAATAGCCAAGCGGATTTTTCATGAGGTTAATGTCACTTGAGGGATTCATGTGAATCCTTCATGGGTTTTGCTTTCATTTTCAGTATGACTGAATTCTATGGTATAATCACATCCACTTGTTCATTTTAAATTTGGTTTTAAGTCTTGCACCAACGGATGGTTTCTGTCACTACATCTATAGTTAGTAAAAGGCAAGTTTACCCTTTGAGGTGCACAACAAACTAATACAACACTTTATAGTCTCCATTTTCCTTTACACAATATTTAGTTCCTCAGACAACAAGCAAATACATCACTCTTCTAGAGAGGAGTTTCATTTCCTTCTTATGTATGTTACCTCAAGAATGATTAAACTTCGGGCTTATTTTGCAAAATGCAATTTCTGCTCCATCCAGCAGCTCTCGGCGGCTCGTTTATAGGGTTGCGTGGCGCGGAGTCAGCGCTGGCAGCGCTGCCCACCCACGAGGATGCCCCTGCCACATCCCAAGGGATGCGAGGAAGAAACGTCCTCCTTTGCCTTTCTCAGAAGGACGTGGCAGGAAAGAGGGGGCTCGGAGCTACCCGCTTTGGAAGAGCAAACAAGACATCAGCTGCTCCCTGAGGTCTCCCTGGGAAACGCAGAGCTCATAGGAGCTCTGGGTATCACAGTTCCTCTCCATATATGTTGCCTAAAAATAGAGCTGAAATGTGACTGTTCAAGATACAGCCTTGCGGTAAACAAGGAAATTGAGCACATAGCCATGCAAAGCTTTGTTTATTTTTCTATCGTGGTGTGTAAACTGCTAAAATCTATTGATTGTAGCTTCTTATTTCAGGGCCAATTGCCAGTAAGTTTAAGAAAATCTTCTGTTGTTCCGCTGGTCTAGCTTGCTGCAGATCTCACGAGCTACTTGCATGTTTACAAGCTTTTTTCCAGTAGGCACTTTCATTCATTTAGCTTACAATATAAATAAATATATTTGTAGATATATGCAAAGTAGTATAAACGTTTATATTATGATTGCATAAAATTGTCCATTATAACTTAATTTTCAGTTGCTGATGATTTGGGCAAACATTTTCCAGTTTTTTCATCAGATTAAAAGTAGAAGTCCATTTTCAAGGCAAAAACAACCTCAACAAAACCAAACAAAAAAACCCACAGACAGCTCAGCCATTTCAAAATACTGAAACACAAGCAGTCTAACTAATATTAACCATTTCCCTCTTCAAATTTATGTTGCTTAAACATTTCTAAAGATAATGGGGAATCAGCAACTGTGGACTTCACAAAAGTAGCTTTTGCTTTCTGTAAGAAAACCCATTCACAGATGTGGCAGACTTATAAGTCTTTGATGCGTATGATGGACCTGTGCAGAGCCACAAGGAACATCACACGCTGGATCTGCCACAAAGAACTGAGCCTCTCGGGGAGGATATACACAAAATTGATGATACTTTTCAAGGTTTGCATTGCCAAGGGCAACCATGATTCTGACGTTCCCAAACCCTTGAGCATCTGAATTTGCAACCGAAAGGATCCTTTAGCTCAGCTTGCAGCGTAGGCATAACCTGGTGTGTTTGCATGCATGCCCATGTCTGTTTGCCATCCATAGCTAAAGCTTTCCTGTGACATCTTGGAGAAAGGGTACTCGGGAGGGACTGTCAAGGCAGATTCTGGAGGGCCTGGCAATAAGGGATGTAGAAACCCTGACGATCAACTCTCTCCTTTCCCAGCCTCCTGCGGATGTGCACAGCTGTGTCTTTGTCAGGACGCAGGAGTGGGAGGAGGGGTGAGACAGAGATGTGTGAGACAGTCGAACCCAGCTATCAAAAAAGCTGCTGCCCTCACTTGTTTAAAGATGAACGCAAGCTGAACTTGCAAGCTTTGCTTTAGCGATGACTGCACATCCACTGTAACCTGCCTTCCCACTTATCCATTATATACTGTGAAAGTAGAATAGACTCAAATGCAGCTGAACCTTCTTCAGCACAACTCTCTTTGGCTGCTGTACACTCCTCCTTAGCCTCTACTTCTTGGGAGCTGGGATACTTTATTCACCATATGTTGTCTTTAACCCTGGTGACTGTTCCCCATGATTCACCTGTGCTCTCTCAAGCACATGCAGGTAGCTGGTCAGGAGACCATGTGGAGATTCTCCAGAGTGCACGGAAGAAAGACTCCAGGAATCCCATTTTTTTGCCACATCACCACAGTTGTTCACCATTATCGTGCCATTTCTGGCACCTGTGGCTGTTGATAGGACCCACTGTCAGCACCGGTAGCAGATTAAACATATTGAGCAGCAAAACTGCAAGCTGGAAGCCATAAACTGGGCTGCTTTCCTTCTCTAATACCAAAGCATCACAGACGGCCCAGAAAAGATAGAAAGAGGACAAAAACAAGAGTAGGGAGACTTGATCAATGAGGATTCAGCAATGTCTGTGCTGAAGGATTGTAAAAGGTCATGTAAGCCTTTATAGACAAGCAATGTCTTACACAAGTCTTTTTATGCAACCTGCATCCCGTGTCTTGCTGTCCTGCCTCCTCAGCACGCCTACTATCTTTCCCTCCTACTGTAGTACCTTTGGTTCCCTTACCACCACTTCCCTTATGGAGATCTATCAGTAGCCCAGATCCTTCCATAAAGGAGGGGTTTATTTCCTAAATCCCTCCATCGTGCTCTTGATTTCACCTCGTTTCTCCCACATTCTTGCTGTTTCTCCTCCCAGCTGGGGAAGATGATGCCCGCACATTTGTTACGGAGGAGGAATGTTAGCCAGCCCAAGAAGGTAGCTGGGAGGGCGAACTTTGTGTTTTTTTCCCCCTGTAACTGACTGACCCTTCCCCTCACCAATTTGTCATGCTTTCATCTGGCTCTGAAAAATCCTGTTTGAGTATTACAGTGGGACTGCACACTGGTCTGAGATGCCTCTGCTTTTCCTTTCAGAAACTTCACAGGTATTTGTCTTTAGTGTCTCATCTGGAAAAGGATCTAGGAACTTAACCTTAAAATTAAAGCCTTGCTAGGTACAACGCAAAACCTGTGATATGGACAGCCAACTTTACATTTTAAAAAAATCATGGTGCCGAGTGCAGTAGTGTTTACAGATGTCTTTTTACTAAATTTACACCTACAGTGTTTGCGCAGCCAATCTCACAAATGACAAACACAGGCCTACTAAAAATAAGCTGAAAGCTGCACAGAGGAGCAAGGCTGGGATGGAAAGGATTTTGTTGTTGTTGTTGTTAAGGATGGCGTGAACGAGGGGAAGCAATGAATGCACCGTTTTTCATTGAAGAGCTGTGAAGGGGCCTAGGCACACTCCGTGCAACAGAAGAGAAAATGGAGCGCTGCAGATAACATGCTCTCCGGCATGCAAAAGAGGAACAGAGACTATAAGATGCCGCAGGGAAGGAAGAAGTAAACACAGAGATGGTTGGAGAGTCCCTGGAAGAGGGGAGGAGTGGGAAGGCAGGAGGCTGGGAATTCACTGAATCCTCTGTGCAGTCACTCTGGTCACAGCTTTGCCTCTCTTCTCCCTGGGGTGGACAGCAGGAAACTGGTTTATGCTCCCACAACTTCTGGCTGCATGTGCAAATGCCCAGGGAGAGACTGCAGCTAGACCAGGCAGAGAACATAGGGGATGTTGCAATGTGGGTAGATGGAAATTTTGCCCAGTTCAAACTGTCAGGACAGAAGACAAGGTATGAGCATGTAACGGGGTTAGACGTCCTCCTGACTATATACAATATGTATGTTTTAAATGCCTCAGACCTAAGAATATAGCATTCTTAAAGCATGCTATAAGGCAGGAGTCAGAACAGCTATAATCCCTGGTCCTTTCAAAGAGGCAGACCTTTTCAGCAAAGTCCCTCCCTTGGCAAGAGCGGCCAGAAGGACATGAGAAACTAAATGTCCAGGGCAGCTGGAATGAAGAAAGGGAAACCAAACCCCCAGTGAAGCACACGTAGTGGAGGCAGATGGGTGCAAGGGATGGGACAGGGGGGAGAAGGGGAGATAAAGTTATGATGAATGGTATGGGAGATGTAATTGTGTCATTGAAGGTCAGAGAAGAAGAGGGCAAGCGCAAAAAGAAGCCAACAGGACTGGAGGAGGGGGAGAATGTGCAAGAAGAATTGGGCGATGAGATCTCCTTGGAAAGATGAGTGGTGTTGGGGTACTGGCTTTCACAGCACTCTGGGTGGGAAAGTTTGATATTCAGCTCTATGACTTGCACTTGCACCCAGCGGCTGAAACTGCCTTAGAAGTGCAAAACTGTGTCTCCCAAGTAGCGATTATTTCTTCTGGACAATAAAGAAGCTCAGAAGTTGTTACTGTTCGTGCGGAGGAATTTGGCACTGGCAGTAGTTGTTATCGAGTGCATTTAGAAATGTCCCCATCACCAACAGTACCCGAGCACACAGGGAAGTTGACAGAGACGAGGCAGCCAGGTACAAACCTGCCTACGACATGTACTGTTCATTGCTAACGATTTTGTAGCTCATTTGAGACAGCTTCTGCCCATACTGCTGTACACTATGTACTGAAAAGAAAGCTTCCAGCACACACATTTAATTTGCATTATAATTTTAAAATATTTGTCAAGAATTATCAAGAGCTATGCCAGAAATTATTGGTACATCAAAAGCATTTATAAAGTGCAGGAGGCTGCCGAGAAAGCTGATTTTTAGATTGCAAATATTGTGGTATCATGACAGCTTTTCACTGTGAGTTGTAGCACGTGCATTCACACTTTTATTATAAATCCTTGTTCAGCTGCTGAAGGAGCTAAAGCCATTCTTAGGTTCTCTAAAAGATCTTTTTAATTTTCAGCTTTCCCTGTGGGGGACTGGAGGCCAGCTATTCTTTCCACTTGAAGAGTAGGTACCTACAATTCTTGACAAGTAAAGTTCTTTGTAAGCAGACAAAAGTAGGCTAAAAGCAAAGAAAGACACTTGTTAGGAGTTATTTCACTACATATAGAAATTGGGAGTTGTTGGTTCTTATCCTAACTTGTCACCCCATTTCTAACATATGCTAAGGACTGTTATTCTTGAAGAAAAGACCTTGTTCATAAGCAAAAAAAATCATATTTGTATTGCTCGTAAGAGAGAACATAAAACACTACTAATAAAATTATTCAACAAAGCCAAATAATGTGTTTAAGTGCTCACCTATGAAAATTTTAAATATTCACTCATTTTTTGTGTCAGTGGATCCAAAGTAACCCCTCTAGAACTAAGTTTATAAGAACCTTTTCCCATTTTTGTGTAGAGGATGTTCTCAAGTGTGTTCTGGACATGACTGGTAAATGTGATGGGCAGTGTGATCCTAATGCAGAACCCAAACCTTTGTCCTCAAGATTGTACCCAAGAAGTCACCTCTGCAGGCCATGACAGATCAGAGGAGCTGAAAAGAACTCCTGAAGAGCCAGTAACTTACCTCAGCTATCACTGCAGTGCTAAGCTTCCCACGAAGATTTCCAAAACATTCAGCCTCCCCACAGAATAAAAAAAAAATCAGTAAAGCAGCAGAAAACAACCATTTGAAATCCTTAATACAAGCACTATTAAACTTTTAAATACATCTGATTTTGTTTTTGTAGCCAGAGTGTGTTTCTCAGTGCCTAATTTTATCTCAGGAGACTTAGTCACCTAAATCAATATTTACTGCAATGATTCAGTAGAACCACTAAATAAGACATGTCTATAGAATCACAGCATCTTAATATTTTATTTTAAAAGATGTCAATTCTAAGAATCAGGATGTAAGAAATATAAGCCTGAAATTGTCCACCCTAATTTATGTGCACTGGACAAAGTTTACTACCATAAGTGAGCACCTGTAAAGCAACACCATCACGCTATTTTTATCATTCCTTTAAATCGCATTAGATTAACAACAGTTCAGGAATCATTCACCACTTGTGATTTAATAATATGGTTTTTAGGTTATATGAAAAAGAGGAAAAATATCACCAGCATCATCCACGTGATATATTCCTTATGCCACCAGCTCTCCATTACCTAGGACAACCTGAGCCTGAGAGACACCACGGACAGAAGAACCCAGTGGCAGTACCACTGCAGACCCGAGTCACTCTTCCGTGTCTGTACCACATTCCAGTTCCTGCAAATGCTCATTAGTCGAGCCGGCTCCTCACAGATAAGATTCGGAAATATGACTGTACCGGTAACACAGTCTAGTCATGGCTGAATAATCTTTCCACAGGCTTTGGGGAGTGAATGATCTTAGCAGTTAGACTCTCAGAAACTTAATTTTTTAAGTCTTAGTCAATGCTCTTGATACAGTATCCTCCTTGTCAACACAGAAGAAAGAAGTGAACCCTTTATTTTCTAATATTTTTTTCTTAATTTTGCTGCTTTTCCCAATGTTACATTTTAAATGAGGCTTTAAGTTAAGAACGAGAAACAGCTGCATGTATACAACAGCCATCCTAGAGTCAATTAATGAATCCAGTGTGTGATTTTTTTAATTATTGTTTGATTTTGATTTTCGCAATCTGCTTGTTGTACACTTGTTGAGCACCACTTAAATTATTGTTTAAACTGGAAGGCACTCCTAACATGGCATAAAATATTAAACATGTTTATATTTTTATAACGTAATACAATTCCCCTTTCCAAGCCAGATCCCATCTGTTAAGGCAACTTCTTAGATCCAATGTACATCCACTTTCAGACCAGGATAACCGGAGACTGCTAGCCCTACCCCAGCACACAGAGGCAATGAGCTGTCGTCCTCATGTTTTAGTGTGCAATTTGTACAGGAATTAATGTAATTTGATCTGTGTGTTTGTGCCCTTCATCTGTAGATCCTCTCTCTCACTGAGATAACCTCAGGCAGGCAGTCCTCTGGTCTGTCCACCCTCTCCTAAAGGGACCCCCCAAGGACTGCCCGCTGCCAGGTGCCCGCCCGGAGGGACAGCCCTCTCCAGCACCGCCACCTCCCCACCCCATGGTGTTCAGATAAGGAGAGGGTTGCCATGAACACCCAGAGCAACGCTTTTGTAAAATTACACCAAAAGTCCATGCGGTGCACCCTGGGTAAGGCCTGCTTGGATGCAGCTGGGGGGTGTCCTGGTTTCAGCTGCAATGGAGTTAATTTTCTTCCTAGTAGCTGGTACAGTGCTGTGTTTTGGATTCAGCGTGAGAATAATGTTGATAACACACTGGTGTTTTCAGTTGTTGCTAAGCAGTGTTTAGACTAAAGTCAAGGACTTTTCAGCTTCTCATACTGCCCTGCCAGCAAGAAGGCTGGAGGGGCACAAGAAGTTGGGAGGGGACACAGCCAGGGCAGCTGACCCCAACTGGCCAAAGGGGTATTCCACACCATGTGATGTCATGCCCAGTATAATAAACTGGGGAGAGCTGGCCTTGGGGGGATCACTGCTTGGGAGCTAACTGGGCATCAGTTGGCAAGTGGTGAGCAATTGTATTGTGCATCACTTGTTTTGTATATTCCAGTTATTATTATTATTTTAATTATCATCATCATCTTCCTTTCTGTCCTATTAAACTGTCTTTATCTCAATCAACGAGTTTTACTTTTTTTTCCCCAATTCTCTCCCCATCCCACTGGGGGGTGGGGGGGAAGTGGGTGAGCGGCTGCATGGTGCTCAGTTGCTGGCTGGGGTTAAACCACAACAGAAGGTTACATGGGACTGCAGGGGCTCAGCCTGGTAGGCTCTCACTCCTGCTGCCAGAGCGAGCAGCTCCTGAAACAAGCTACCCCTGAGTCCTACAGAGGTTTTGTTTTGGAGGAAGCTAGTTGTTCACCCCAGAAAGAGAGCTCCAGGGTGGACTAAGATACGTGCCGCACGGGGCAGGCGAGGTAGCAGAGCCCAGGAGCATCTGTAGAGCTGCGTGACCGGATAATGCAAATGTAGCCCATGGTCCTTACCATCATCCCATTGCTTCGCCCTAAAAAACCTGCCACCTCCCTGGCTGCTGGCTGAGCAAGAGGAAGCCTGCAGTGAGCCTGGGTGCGAGCCATCACCAGCCATCGTTCAGGCCAGGGGTGACAACCTGCTCCCCTCTCCCAGCACGATGCCGAGCTGGTCGCTCCCTTCTACCCACTAATTCACGGTACCTGCAGGAACAAGATATCTTCCTGACCTCTTTGGGCTGTGGGTTTCAAACACATCAGAGGGAGCCAGGAACTAACAGAGCAATTGCACGTATCCGAGTTCCTTAGAGTAAGTCAAATAAAATTAAGCCAAAAAAGGTGGAAATTAACTTTGTCACCCTGGTGTGCTAAACAAGAAAAATACAAGACCCCCCAACTGTCTTGAAGTGCCCCTTCTCACAAAATAATATAACAATTCATGATAGTCTTAATAACTCATGCTTTTCTTTCGTTTAGCTTTTCCTATGTTAGTGAGAGTCAAGGAGATATTAGAACAAATTAATTCTTTTTTGTTCGCTTGTTTGTTACTGTGTTCCTTCCCAGTACCCTGCATTTTGAGCTTTTGTATTTTAAATGAGGTAATTTTGTCTTCTGCAAGTTCATCACATTAATGCTTTTATTAATAAAAAGGCAAAACCTGATGCATTTTCTTTTATGGTTTTGGAGTGAATTCTCCAGGATAAAAAAACCCCCAAACTTCTTGCTGGTTTCATTAGCAGTATTTACCCTTTGCATTTGTCATTTTCTTCTGCATTATCTCATTTCTTATTAGAAATGTGCACTTTTTACATGTTAGATATTGTTTCTCATCACTGTGTTTTATCACTGGCAAAAATACAGCAGGAGTGCAGCTGGTGGAATTTAGGGTTTTTTAAGCAAACCCTTTGTTTTTCTTTCATCCTCACGCAGAAATAGCTCTTTAAAGTAATAAGCATTATTTTGAAGAGACACTCAACCACTACGTGGGGGTTCCCTTTGGTGATACACTTCTGATTGTCGCATACAATTCTGCCTTTTAATCTATGCAGAAAATCATGAAGACCTTACATTCCATACAGAAGAAGATTTTAATTGGAAGGATTGAGAGAGCTGTCAATCCTAGTCTTCAAACCATTCTTCAGTCCCACCAAGCATATGATCAGAAGCAAACTCCTTGTGGTCTAAAGTATACCAATCTTGTCTAGACTGCATCCAATCATACAATGTAAAACTCGGGAGCTCTTGTCCATCACGACTGCAGAGGAAATACCAACTACAGCAAAATAATCCTGGAACCTATCCCTGAGTGTCAAGGAATGTAATAAACTTCATCCAGTGCATGACAGCAAGCAAAGGCAAGTAAATAACCATTGTGCCCCAGGAAAAATTCACCCAAAATACCTATAGAGGAAGAAACGCCTACTTGCCAGTGGGTGAATATTTCTCACAAAAGAGTCATTTCATCCTAATCCTTCAATCCTGACCCTCAGGAGAAACCTCCTGAAGATGAGGCCGGGAACTATGGGGTCATTTATAACTCTGCACAATCCCAGGAGCCAGAGACTTAACAGAGGTATATTTTTGACGTTTTATAAACTCTCTTCTCCAATGTTAACCTCTCCGTGCTCTACAGGTTATAAAGTACACGTCTCTCTTTTTCCCCCCAGGAGTTAGCAAGCCTGAAATTTTTCCATCTCTTACGCATTTTCCCCTCTCCTGCAGTATGCCCCATACTTCACAGGTACCAATCACCTTTATTTTTAAGCGATGATCTAATTGGTGCATAACCAGCTAAACTCTGAGCAATCATTCTCAGTTCATAATTATCTCCTAGACTCTCAGAATCAAGGAATGGTTTGGGTTGGCAGAGACCTTTAAAGATCATCCAGTCCAACCCCCAGATCTTTGAAATCTGTTGCTTTTATTTCAGTCCTGAAGAATGGCTTCGTATGTCTGAAAGCTTGTCTGAATTCTTCAACTATGACAGTTGGCATGTTAAAATATATCTCCTCTTCCTACAAGCCTCATAGCTGCAGCAAAATATTCTATCAATCAACTTTATCTGATATTCCATAATCAATATATCTATGCATTGTTAAGGTGCTAGAAAAGCCACACTATGTAATTAGTTCTTAATTTATAATTAAGCACGCACAGTATGTAATGACTTAACAATACACTACATACACATGTATGACAGGGAAGGACTTAAGGCTGTGTATTTTCTTTTCACATTTACTCCTATGGGAACAGCTGTGTAGTTGTACCATTGCATTATACACTTTTATATATTTATTTGATACTTCTCATAAAATTGACACTGATAACTCATATTTTGATTACTGTGGGATAGATCTTTTAACTATAATTTGCCTATGTCAAATACATCACCCATTTTTACTGTACAAAATAACAGAATTTACACATTATTTAATCTTGCAGTGCTAGGGATATCTATGAAGTCAAAAAAAGTTCTCTGTATACACAGAAGGAACAGCAAGTCAAAGCTAATTAGTGTGGTGTGAGTCTGGGAGGAGAATTTGCTTACTGTCTTTGAAATTTTCCACATCTTGGGTGAGCTGATCAAGCAGTAAGTGCTTTGTGACAAGCTGCGAGGCTGATTATACACTTTTGTTTTGTATTTGTTTTAAATAATATTCCCCTGTTAATATGAAGTCGTTTCCTGAGTGAATGTGTAGTGCTTACTTAGGCAGAAATAATACTTTTTTCCCTAGTTTACAAGACAGTTGGTTTTAAAACTTTACTTTCATAGAAGCTGACTAATGCCCTCAACGGCAAGTAATTTTTCACCCCTTTACTCTACAGTAGGTTTTAGTGGGAGAAACTTCCTTAAGAGATATGCTCCAGAACAGAGGAAAATGTGCTGGTGTACTACAGCTGTGTGGGAAACAGTTAGTTAGGCAATTGTAATATTTATTAACCTTACGCTTTTATAAAAGCTAAAACCTTTAGCTTGTATTTTTCTTTAATCAGATAATGAAATAAGGGATTTAGCAAGAATGACAGAGCTTTCTAGCATGTTCAAAATTCAGCATGTTGTGTTCTGGTGTGCCAAACTGGAACTTGGGATGAGAGAATCCAAGCAATATTTATTGAAAAATAGGCAACTTATTCTTCCTTTATATTTTTTGTATCCAGCCAATAGAAGAGTGAATATTATCAATAAGAAATTTAGATGGCCTTTCACGAACACATGAAAGAAAGGTGAGAAAGGCAACAATGCATTTCCTGTTGTTTCTCTGCTTCTGTTGCTGTTCCTCCGCTCTGTTGCTGTTCTTACGTATCGTATGAAGTCAATCTGAAGTCTGTAACTGTGCTCCAAGTTAAATTCAGTAGTGTTACAATGGTAACCTTCAATTTCTGAGCTATCTTTTTGGTCTTTAGCTAGGATATCATAGAGTTAGAAAATAATACTCCTTCCAGAAAATTAAGAAACAGAGTTTGAGAAAACTCATTTTCAGATGGATTTGAATTAATCAGGTACTTATCCCAGATAGTAATAAGTACTAATATGACTTCCTTAAAATACTTGATACTCAATTTTGCCATTGAGGGCATCTATATGGCTTTCAAGGATGACCTTTGCTCACCATTAAAAGTAAGCGAGCAAAAAAAGTATCATCAGCCACATGTAGAAATTGAAAAAATCCCAAGTGTAATCTTGACGGATTCTTCACATGTGTAAGACTGAGCCAGTCTGTCACGTATTGGTTCTTGCAGGCACCACCGGCATCTAAATTCAGCACCCTTAAGGCAACTCCAAGATGCTACACCTGAAAAACGTGTGCAGCGTGATAAGCCCCACATTCCCTGAGTCCAGTTGACAATTTTAAAACAATTCTTAGAAAAATAAATTTATGTGTGGCTCCCAAGAACAATTTGGACCCAAAATTTTCAATCTATGCACAAAACAATGGTCATCTTGTAATTTCTATTCCCTGATACAATGAATTAAGCCTTTGAAGGAAGGAAACAAGGAATAATGCTCGACTGAAGTCAAACAGTGAGTATCCTCATGTGCAGGACAGATACTCACTTAGAAGATCAGCCGTTTCCTGAACAGCTGACCAAAACTCGAATCATACAAATGTCCACGGACACTAAGAAAAGGGCATAAACGCGGTTAAACCAAGCAGCTGTTTGCTATTAGAATGAGTGTTCTCAAGTACTACGTAGGTAATATTTGGACAGTGTATCCCATTGTTTAGGATAAGTTAAAGAGACCATTCTCTGGAAAGAATTGTTTCTGCTCAGACTCCCATTATCGCACCTCTTTTCTCACCCTATCTTTCTCTCCCATTAGCTGCCAAGGCACCTCATCTATGTCTGGTAAAACAGATAAGTGGTTGTCATCAGCCCCACTACATGAATTACTCATTATATCTGCTCTCTGAACACTTCAGATGCTCTGAACACCACATTTCTCTTCCTCGGGCGCGGGCAGTTTGTAACACCCTCGCAATCTGCGTGCCGACTAAGGGAAACGTGAGTTGCGGGGTTCCTCCCGGCCCCGACCATAGGCGCTCCTCCTTGCCCAACTTGCTTACCGCTGCAAAACTGGCTTCTGGGCAGACACCCCCCTTGCTGAGAACCCAAATTTCCTATCGCCCGACGCTGGCAGGCTGAAAGGGAAGCGGCTCCGGAGGGCAGCGGCGGAGCGGGGCGAGCGGTGCTCGGGGAGCCGCGTACCACGACTTTCCCCGTGGAGTGCCGAGGGACGCCGGGCAGCCGCATCCGACAAGGTGTCCCCACTTGTAGGTGGTCACAACCCAGTGAGAGGTATCCAGCCGAAACGACTACTGTTTAACGTGTTAGGAGCCTCGCTCTCCTTTGAAACAGAGACAGGCTTATGATGGATTTAGCCCGCTAAGTAGGGGCTAGATCTGTGCTGAACGGCAATGGGCCGCAGTCTTTCAGCCATATGTTTTTGATGCTTGTAACATTCCTCGAATTAAGGTTCAAGGAAAACTTCAAAAGTCTACTGTTGCTCGGTGAAATGAATACTACTAATGGCATTAATCCACGGACTTCAGTTGGGCTCTCCACCTGAGAAGAGCAAGGAATTAGTCTTTTGTAATGATGTATAGTCACAAATTATAATCCTTAAGAACTGCTGGCATTTTGGTTCATCTGCTAAAAATCTTATTCAGAAAAAAAGGAAAAAAACCAGCAAAACCCATGGATGATTTAAGATTTTTTCTGCCATTTCAGAAAATAAATGAGTAACTACTTTGTCTCTAGGAAGTTAAAATACATTATTTTGTTCATTTTTGGTTTGTTTTGTATTTTCTGTTAAAGACTTTAAGATTTTCTGTTAAAGATTTAAAAATACAGAAGTACGCCTAAACGTGTATTACTACATGTGCTTGTAAAAACACTAACGCAAGGAAAGGCAAACAATTATAGGGACATTGTGATCTGAAATTTGACTCTCATATTAACTTGGGAAATAACCGGTAATAAGTTTAAAAGCAGAAGAACTACAGAATTCTAGTAGTTAAGATTTCAAAAAGAAAAGTAACTTGTTGGTATCAGGTTTGCCCATTTGGTCTCAATTAATTTGTAATTGAGAGCAGTGGAAAAGATAGAATTAGTGACAAGTCACTTGGACTTTTAAAGTGTGTTTTGCTTAATATTCAAAAAAGGCAAACCACAGAAATAAACTTTTGTTTACAGCATAAACTTTAGCTTTTGTCCCTTGATGTTATTTCCATATATTTAGATCCTGAATTATATTTACCTTCCCAAAATAATGGGATAAAAATAAATGGAAAAGAATTAGTGTGCTGAGAAAAAGCAGATTGCCTCTGGATGATAAAGGATCTACTTATATATTGTTTCAATAGACCAACTGATATGTCTAGTAAAAACAGACAAGCTTTGATGCATACAAGCCTGTTTTCAGATCTAATAAAAGATATTACCTCTCCTTACAAGTTCTGGCTTGCTTATTGCCTTATACCATTCTGGCTACAAAGACAGTGCTATTGCTCAAACATTATTACTACTACTAACCTCCCAGCTAAAATAACACTACTACTACAAAAGTCCTAGTATGAGTTACTTCATATTTATCAAACGTATTTTTAATGTATGTAATCACTCAGAAAGGCTATCGGGCTACATAAAGAAAAAAACATGGCATAAGGTTAATCTGCATTATGTTCTGAAGTGACCTGTCAGAATGAGATAAGGGAATAGCAATATAATTGCAGTTACCAAAACTCAGTCTTTACAAATTAGCAACATAAAATGACATTTGCTTACAATACTGTTTCATGAAAAGAGATATAATGATTTTTTACAGAAGTTTTTGAGAATGGGGATTATTTTTGCAGGTAACTGGCAATAAAATACAGATGGCCAAGAAAAACTTCTGGCAAAAAAGAAGAGAGCAGAGTGACAAACACACAACTAAACATTCCAAAATCCTACTACTCCTCATGCTGCACTGTTAAATCCCTCTTTAGACTGAAAAAAAATCTTCAATCCCAAGAAACAAAAAGAAAACTAGCTTTAAAAAAATAACAAACTTCCTTCCTGTACATATTTTTAGATTTAAGCCTTTCTGACAAGCTATTTTATAAAGCTCAGATAAAACTACTGATACAAGATTGGAAATGGATCTGTGCTTTGGTTCAAATCATGTTAGCATGTTTGTTTCAAATTCTGTGGTTTAGTCTTAAATAATCTTTTTCTATTGTTTCTTTCTCTCTGATCACACCTCTGTCTTTTTTCCGTTCCAGAACTGCAGTAGTAACCTTTCTTCTATCCAACTGCCCTGTTCTGAAACTTTTCATGGTTTCTTAATGATACCGGTTTCACATGATCCTGTTGTCTAGCTGTCCCTCTGCCTATCAGTTCCCTCTGAGCCTTTCAGCCAGTATCAATAAACTTTGAACAAGGGATAAGGGCTTCCAAAGAGACGTTAACTCCTACAAATTTTAGGAAGACTGTTAGCAAGAGGAGGAAGAAATGCCAAAGGAGTGCCCACTGTTGGAAAGGCAAGTACAATTTAGTTATTATACCTCCTGCTTGCTATTAGCTAATTAAGCTCCTGACCTGTCCAGCGTATTTAACATAAACCAGGCACTTTAGCATGTGAGGGATGTAATTCAAGGTTGGAGGGAAATCAGGGTTGGAAGGGAACAAGATGCTCAGCCATAGGAAAACAAGCTGCTTTAGTTCTACTGTGCACATAGCAACTCTTGTGTTTAGAAACGCTATGTAAGTGAAAATGACCATCACATAATATGCAATGGATATAATTTTGTGAACAACAGTCTGCTTCAAATTTATACTGGTGCAATGACAGTCTGTGTGCAGAGATGCATTCAGAAAAACGGAGGAAATGGCAGTAGTCCATGAATCTACAGAATTTCTTGCAGTTTTTTGACAATGTTCTCATCTAGCTTGCTTAGGAATAACATTGACAAGTTTTAAGAACAGTTCCCTTCTTCCCTCACTCTGCTCCTAAGGCTGGAAGGAAGTCAGACTTCTTAAAGGTTCATGTGGATGAAGAGGACCATATGGTTGTCAAATCAATTTGTTGAACTCTGTCCAAATCCTATGAGACGGATGCTTTTCACATGGACACCACATGGTTATCCGAGGACAGATCAGCTAGGAACCAACTAGACAGAAAAAATAAAGTATTCTGAATTGCTCCCTCTCCAAAAGATGGACGAGATACACTTTTGGGCCTGTAAATAGAAGTTTTCACAACCAGTCTCTGTCATATTTGGTAGACACACACACAGAATTTCTGTTTATGCTATTCATTTAACCCTTATTTGAACAACTAAGTGAATAACAGGAAAACGCCACACCATATTTTTCTTACCATAAGAATTGTTCCTAATCAGATACCATTCTTTCTTCAACATAAGGGACCACATGTCCCCACAACATCTTTTTCTTATCAAATTTCTATGATTTCCACCTAAGCATGCATTCTTTTGTACCTGTAAGTATGGAGCATAAATTGGGTTTAACTGCTTCTATGAGTCTTTCAAGAGTGACATTACGCTCATTCCAACATCACTGTTAATTAACATCTCATCCAACCAGAAATCAAAAGTGGAAAGATGGAAAGTTATGACTATGAAGAGAAGTCTTCTACTGTTGTGAGGAATGGTAATTAAAGCAGCCGTCTCAGGAGAAACTAAAATGAAATGTCCATACTCAACCTTTATTTGTAACAGAAAAGAGATATTGCATCACTCCAGAACAGTTTTTGCAACTTCTTGATACATTACTTCTGTGGGAATTTCTTTTCCTAATTTTGAATGTTAATTTATATGTACAGTAAGTACTGTCTGACACCTCAGGGTCACCCCCCCCCCCCCTCCACCCGCGAGTTTATGAAACTCAGGATAGGAAGGTAGAGATTACATCTGAGTTTTGGAATACATACACAATAGCTAAATTTTAAAATTTATTGCATTTGGATTCTGGCTTTGCTCCATATAGAAAAGCCTAAATATATGGTGTCTAGATATAGTAATGATATGCTAAACAGTCTAAACCCATCTTATTTGTTATTGGAATAACTGTATTGGGTTTTGCTTATCAATTTAAGGGGTACAGAGGGCAAAGTTCTCATTGAGCTGCTTGGCATTTTCCCATCAGATAGATACACTAATCACCTGCCATGTCAGCTAGAAAATGTAGATGTATCAGGGCCCTGAGGACACTAACAGAGCCCCTCGGCAGTCTCCCGGGGGGTCTCCTCGCACCCCTGCCCAGGACCCCATTTCAGCCCAGCCAAGCAGGGAGGTTCCCCATGCCCAGGGCTGGGGCTGCCCCAGTGCCCCCGGCTGCTCCTGGCTGGGGCGGTGGGACGGGCCCCCGGCTGCCAGGGCCTGCTTGGATGCCCTGGGGACCCCCTGATGCTCCCAGCCCCCAGGGAAAAGCTGGTCCCTGGGGTACCCTGGGGAAACCCATTTCCCGTGGGGAACATCCCTGCACATCATCTTTCGTTTTCGTCATGCCTTACCCAACCCATGGTATGCAACACCACACGCACCGAGTGTGAGCGTGAAAATATCAGACGCTGCCCACCACTCGTGGGTTGTATTTGGGACTCATTATTTGCAGGATGAAAATATCATTTCATCATCTACGTAATGTTCTGTGACTGCTATGATACAATTATGTTTTACATTAGAAATGACAATTGTGAAAAACAGGAGTTCTTTTCTGAAAGGGATGACATCCTACGATTCGATGTACAAAATGACATATACCCACACACCGTTATTGCCCAAATATACGCTGCATACACCAAAGAGTTGGGCAAGTGCAAAGTACTCTTTTCCTTACGGGCATGCACACGCGGGCTCAAATAAGTCAATGAAAAATTATGTAAACCAACAGCACTACTCACGTGCTTAAGTGATTTAATGGATTGGGCCCAAAAATACTGAAAATGTTGCAGGATTGATCCTTGACACGATCCCTTACAACAAATCTTCATGTCCAGGCAGTAGCTTGTTTGATTTTCAAGCAGTGTTTTTTCTTTTTGATAGAAACTTTCCTTATCTGCTATGCTGCTTATTTTGTTTTCTGAGAGCTCGTAGGTACTACATAATGCAGCCTCTAAGGGGCTGAACCGGAAAAGATCTTTCATGGGTCTGTGGTAAAATTCTACTTTCTCTCTTCTGTTACTGCTCTTTTATTCTACCCAGTTGCAAAGCTCCATAGCACTACTCTGCATCAGCAACACTGCAAGTTTCATTTTTGTCTATGGAGCAGTGTGGCATTAATCAGAGTTTAAGAACAGGTGATAAATGCACCTATTAACCTAGAGATTTTCTGAATTCTGAATTATTCCTTCACCGCAATATTTCCTTTTTCATTTCTTTTGGGTTACTCAATGAACAATGTAATGAGCTAGTTTGCAACTGGTTTCACTTTTTGTTTGATAGGCTGCAGTGTGTGAGCTGGGAAGCCTGAAAGGAAACACTTCCATTCCCCACATTTTCCACTGAATTAAAAATGTAGCAAAAGCATTTCTAATTGTACCAACAGTTGTGTACAGAGGGGAATTAACCATAAGGACTACTGAGGAATAAACTAGTCTGCCATAGTTCTCTGCATGGACACTTATTTCAGAACAATTAGTGAGTTTTGTGAGCACCTACTGACTTCTGTCTTCATACCATGGATATTCTCTAATCAGCAATTTACCTCACTCATATCCTTTTGTTTCCATAGCTGCTGCACAAAGATAAACCGGTAACATTTATCTGCAGTATCGGGGGGAGGGGGAAGCGTCAATCTTTTCCAAAGGCAAAGCAGAGTTGTACAAGGTAAGCCACGGCAACGCCCCCAGAGAACCCTGGAAGCCCGAGCGAAGAGGGATGGGCATAGATTTTTGTTTGGGGGAACAGGAAGAATTCCCCAGTCAGAAGTCTGGCATGCAGTTTGCTTGTTCAGTAACCACAAAGTGCCACTGCTGTCCCAATATCTTCTTTTATTTGGTGCCATAAATAGCTCCCTACTTCAGCCTATCGTGACCTTTGATTAACACAGCTACAGCAACTGCTGGTCAGAGATAGCACTTCAGAATACACTTTGAAAACAGGAAGGAGGTAAAATATAAAAGTAAGAGAATAAACATGGTCGTGTATTTTTTTTTCCCCATACAAGTGCAAAATTCCTCTTATATTTCATTATGCTTCTGCAAACTGTACCTCAAGTAGAATCTAAAATCACAAAACTATCACCAAAGGTCCCGGAAAGCTGAAGAAGAATTGGTTCTGTTTGTTCCAAACCTAAGGTTTCAATTAAATTAATCAGAGCTTCTACTCTTTCTTGTCTTGGCTGAAGGAACCCTTCTTCACAACAGGGAATACTTGCTACAAGTTCTACCAGTATTGTTTCCACAAGTATTGTTCACATCTTTTTTTGTTTTGTTTTGTTGACTTTTATGTGAACTGACAGTGAATTTCTTGGTGGACAATTGCCCACATTATAAAAATCCACTGATGTGTCACCGTTTGGCTCTGCCAAAAAAGCCACAGTGCTTGGAAGGAACACAGTATTTGGCCTGTCATTAAAACAGGGGTCTACTTAACAATAAAAAGAAATGACCATCAATAAACACAGCAGTTTAAGGATAAGAAGTGTCAAAAAATATACAACTACAATTGTTTGAGGTGCCATTGTGCCTCTGTAAGTCATCATAAACAGAGAAGAGCTCGAGGGAGAATACCGTGGCAGGCAAGGAGAGTTAAATGCATTATAGGTGCAGTAATTTTAAATGCTTTCCCAGGAAAACAAACTGGATAAATTGCGAACAGGAGGAAAAGCCCAAAGCAATTGATGAAGGAGAAAAAAGGAAAAAGGAGGCCACAATAACATGCTCAGAGGCATGAAAATCACTGAGATAAAAGGGCTGTTCTTTCTCCGATTACGCTATTTCTAACCCAAACATGAACAGGCTTACACTTACACAGATTTTCACCATGATTATGGCTTGTTTTTATTGTTGGTGAAGAAAATGCATGTAAAACTATTCTTCCAGTAAACAAACTGCTGCATTTGTATGGCCATGAAGCAGCTGCATCCTTCGTTTTGTTTACCGAGTGGTTAATGCAGAGACGTACTTCAGATTTCCTTCCCAAATAATACAACCTAGGGATTAGCAAAAAAAGGACTAACTCTAACTTTGTTAAAATAGGAAGTAACAGTAGGTATCACCGCTTGGTTTTGTGCTCTAGCTTTTTACGGAAAAACACCCACCCACAGCTCCTGCAATGAGCAACCGGTATTTTAGTCTTTGTCACCGCGCGGTCCACAAGATAAACATTTTGCACAAGAGTTAAGGCTGTTAGCCCTAGCCTCTTGAGCAAATTCCAACCCATGCAACCTAAATTCTTCCCGTGTTTTCAGCTAGATACTGTATTTTTCACTTCCTGCTCTGAAATTCTTGAATGATGTCGTTAAAATGGGACTTTGACCTTGGAATACAAACAAAAGACATTAAGCACCGTTTCAGGTAGTCTCCGAGACCAAGTTCCCCAGGTCTGCCAAACTTCTGTCCTTCCACAAGGCATGCTTTCCCATTTCCCCCCAGGTTTTAAATTCAGGTTTACAGTCTCCCCCATTGCCGTATAAAGCACCTACACAGACGGGGGTTCTACTGACTTCATACTCTAGTCGTGCACATAAACGCGAAGGGCTCAGAGGAGGAAACAACGGCAACAAAAGATCCACTCGGCTTTTTTAAACCGGCGGTGTCCCCTAACCAGGTGTCTGTTCTGAGGGAGGCGGCGTTTCGCTGAGAAATGAAGTCACTCCCGCGTGCGACCATGTCAGCCCCGAGGCCCTGCCCACAGCCCGTTCTCACACGGCGGGCCCGAGGCCTGCAGGGGGGTCGAGGTCCGACCAAAGGCCCTGCCCGGTGCGAAAACCGCAGCCGCCGCACACCCACCGGACAACCCCGCCCCCGCCTGCCTGCCCGCCCAGGCTTCTCCCGGCCCCGGGCGGCGAGCGGGCAAGCCAGGCCGCCTCCGCCCCGGCTTTGTCCGCCCGTCCTCCCGCACGGCGACCCGAGGGCGGGGCGGCACCGACCGCCGCTAGGCCCGAGGGGACGCGCGCGGCGCCGACGGGGCCCAGCGCGGCGGCAGCGGCCGCGCTGACGTCATTATCCGGGCCCTCCGCGCGGTTCGCCCGGCGGGTCACAATGGAACCCGCTCGAGCCCAACCGACGTGAAACGGCCGCGCGCGCGCGCGCCTCCGCCTCGTCCCCCCCCTCCCCTCCGCCTCCCTCGCGCGCGCTCCCTCCCTCCCTCGCCGCACACACAGGGGTGGGGGCAGGCGGGCCGCGGCCTGGGCCTCGCCGCTGCGGCGTGAGTGACAGCCCGGGGAGGGGGGGGGGGGGAACGGGGACGACAGCGGGGGCGGGGAGCGCGTCACGCCGTTTCGGGTGGCCGCTGCTGCCGCCGCTGCGCTAGGTCGGGGCCTGCGGCGCCGTCCGGGCGAAGAAGGCTCTGCCGGCGCCGCCATCTTGCCCAAGGCCCCGCCAGACGGAGGTGCGCTGCCGCCGCCGGGAGCGCGAGGAGCCGCCGCCGCGTCTCGCCTCGCCTCGCTCCCTCCCCCCTCCCCCGCCCTCCCCTCCCCCCCCCCCCCACCCCGCACGCACGGAGCCCGTCAGCGCAGAGCGCTCCAGCCGCCCGGGCCGGCCCCTCCGCTGCCACCTTCCTTCCTGCCCGCCTGCCCCCGCCCGCAGCCGCCCAGCCGAGCCCCGGGCCCCCGCCAGAGGCCGCGGGGTTGCGTGTGCGCCCCCCTCCCCCGCGTGCGCCCGGTCCCCGGACGGGGCGGAGCGGAGCGCGCAGGCCCCGGCCAAGCCCCAAGCCGGAGCCGTAAGCCCAGGGCCGCCGGGCAGGAGCTGGTGACGCAGGAAAAACGCCCCGGCGGTGCCGCCGGCGCCGGAGAGAGCGGAGCGGCCTGGGCCGGGATCTGAAGCGCGGGCAGCGGCGGCAGCTTCGCCCTCCCTCTTTCCGTCGCAGTACACGGCGCCCGCCCGGGGAAGGAGGGTGGGGGGGTGGGTTGGGGGGTGTGTGTGTGTGGGGGGGGAGACGGGACCGGGGAAGCGGAGCCGCCCCCTCAGTCAGCCGGCCGCACGCCCGGGATCGCGGGGCCTGGCATGAGACTCTGCCCTGCTGGCTACCTGGAATGAGGCGGTCCCCGGCCGCGCTCCTTCGGCAGCACCCAGGAGGGCACCGGGCCGTCGCAGCAGCAGCCGCGGGACAAGGAGAAGCCGTGCGGGGGTGAGTGGAGGAGCGCTGTGCCCGGGCGGGGCCGGGGAGCCGAGGCCGGGGCCGGGGAGCCGAGGCCGGGGCCGGGTACGCGGCGAGGCGAAGCCGGCTGCTCGGGGGCAGCTGTTTGTGCTGCAGCCGGCCGCCGTCGTGCGGAGCGGAGCGGAGCGGAGGGAGGCGCTCCCCGGGGGATGGGGCTCCCCGGGTCGGGGTGCGGGACGGCGGGGTGCGGCGGGGAGGAGGGGGCGAGCCGGGCCCCGCGGGGCGGGGGTGGTGGTGGTGGTGGTGAGGGGGGTGTGTGGGGATAACGAGCGGCGGGTGGCGGCAGCGCCTCCCTCGCAGCCCCCGGCGTGTGGCCCTGCATCGCTGGTGTTTTGGAGGGCAAGGGAAAATGGCTGACGGCTCCTCATCCTCTCCCCGGCTGCCGGGGGGTGGAAGTGCTCCGCGCCCCTCGGGGGGCTCTGCCGGCCGCCGGGCGGCCCCTCCCGCCGTCCCCGTGTCCTCCCCTCCCGGTGCCGCCGGGCGAGGAGGGCCCGGTGGCTCCCCGCAGCGCTGCACCCAGCTTTGCCTCCCCTGGTTCTCGCTTCCCTTCGCACCGAACGCCATTACTGAGGTGGAGTGATTGGAGCCGTGTAGGCCCGGGCGACGCCTGGAAATAAGGCCCTGCCGAGGCGCTTTTCCTACAGTCTCAATGAAAACCACCAGCACCCCTCGTTCACGCCCGCTGTAAACATTATTAACACGTAGGCCACTCCTCTAGCCTCGGCTTCCAGCAACCCTATTTCGATGCACAACCTCTCCCCCCCCCCCACGTTTGTGGCTTTTCGCATCTTCTTCTAGTTCACCCTGCCGCTTCTTCTCGAAGTTATGTCTTAGGGCTTGTCCGTTGAGATTTATTTTAGGCAGTATAACCCTCTCCCCTCGTCCGAGGTGTGCGGCAGGGGTAGTTGCGTGCAGTTTGGCCACGGTTATTCTCTGTTATTGTCCTCAAGGAAACGGAGGATTTCACCAGTTGGATGGGTTGTTGGGGGGTTTTGGTGTGTTGGTAATTGCTCTGCTAACGTGTGCTCTCCCACTTTGTGCGGCACTATTTGTATACAGAGAGAACAGCCTTTGAAAATTATTTATTTTGTTCTCAAGTGATTTTGTTCTCATAGAAGCATCCAAAAATGTTGAGGTGGTTTTTAAGGTGCCATATTTCATTTTCAGGTGGCTCCATCAAAAGCCCAGTTAAGTATTTTGAAGATGCACAGTAACACACAACCGTACAGGAAAAAAAAATTTATTTCAGAAAAGAATCGTTCTAATTAAATGCTCAAAGGACTCCCAGGCTCACTGTAGACATACTTTGTGTGTCTCAGCTGTCTTCATGTTGTCTGTACAACTTGATTTACATTCACAGTTCTGCAGTTGTATTCCTATCTCTGGACGTTTGTATTGGCCCAAAGACCCTCTGAAGTCACAGGCTCAAAGCTAGCACAAGGCCCACTTCTGCTGACCTAGTTGCAGAACTGGGAGCTGTATTTTTAAAAAGTTGTTGAATTTAGTTATTAATATGCCGTGTTAAGTATACTAGTGGCAACACTTGTTATGACAGACGGACTACGTAACCTGTGTTTTTCAGCAGGCTTCTCAAATGCCTGACGAATGGATATTAAAATTGTTATGTTTAGGAAGGGACTATTGATGGGTGTTTGGAGGTTTGACCTTTATTGATTATGGAATAGAAATGGTGTCTCTAGTAAGAAAGATTTAGGGGTGACTGAAATCTCTAGGCAGCTAACTTTATTCTTGATATTTTAAGGTTTTGAGAAATTGGCAGAAGTCCCCACCATAAATATTCCTGATCAAGTAACATGTTTATTTCAGCAAAACCTAAGTCATACATGAGGGTGTTAGAGGTGGTTTTGTTTGTTTGCTTGGGGTTTTTTTGTGTTTTTTTTAAATAATGGTTTTGATTCTTTGAGTTGAAGTAATGTTTATTCTTTGAACCAACAAAGTACAGTAGCTAATATCAATAATTTTGGGGAAGCATATAAAATACATGTATCGATTATTCTGTTGCAATACCCTGGACAACAGTGATGCGTAATGATAACTTTGAATGGAAAACATAAACATAATCATAAAACTGCAGTGGAAGAAACTCAAGTATCAGCATGTTGTGTTTGGGGGGGGCAAGGGGGAATGTAGCTAAAAATAAATGTAAGATTGTATCATAGTAACTTTCTCCTCTCTCTCCAATACCTTTTGTACTTTTCTTTCATGTAGGTTTTCTTAATGGTATTTCTTTTGGGTAGCCTCTGTCTTAATCTTTCCAGGCTGCTACTTCATGTCTTGCAGAATTTGCCCTTGTGATACTTCTGCCCATTGAATTGACAGGAAGACTACATCTGGAGGTGATAATCAATATGGATAGCGGTAGCAAAACAGTTTACTCTTTCTGTATCTGTGGAACACTGTCACCCTTACATAAACGTTTTACTTCCCACATTGTGGTGCATTTGTACTCAGAAATAGACCAGTGCAACTACTCTCTGTTCTAAATGCACACTTTTAGGTTTATGCATTTTATTAATGTTCTGGAATTCTTACAAGTGAGACTCAGGATAAACAAAAATAGTGGATTAGTGTCTATTCAATAAAATAAGATAGACTTTTAAGAAAGTAAAAGTATCCGTAATACCTTTGTTCCAAGACATCTTACATTTAAAATTGCAATTAGTTCCAATATGAATACAACTCTGCGTTAAAATGGATAGGAATTCAGTTATTTATCAGTTTGAACAAATTACTATTAAATGGCTTTAAAGTTATGTTTCTGTCAGGTGTGTATTGAAAATACATGAAGTTCCATGGGAAATATTTCTGTCCTTCCTGCTCTGGTTTAGAAGTAAGTTACGAACTTATTTCAGGTATTTGAATGGCAAACTCTTTTGTGTTAGGCAGTACTCTTGAGAATGTGTGTGTGTATATATAAAATTTTTTATTCCCCCCCACCCCAAAATACTGTTTTATATATTCTAACAGATCTAAAAACTGTAGGTATATTTTGAAAACATCCTGAGCAGGATGGCCTCATTTGTGAAGTAAAGGAATCAAAGGCGGTGTGTCTTAACAGTTTTTCACTTAAAGCATGATTTATTTATTTTTTTTAAAAACAAGCCAAACCCTGCAAAACCCCAGAAACTATTAGACTTACTTTTTTTTCTTTTAATCACAAACACTGTTTAATCAAACCAGTAGTCTTGCTATCCAGCACTTGCAGAGTGAAGTGTGAAGTGGTTGTCTGAAGATTTAAGAAACTTTGCTGGGTTTACTGTTTACTTGAAAAGCTGTACATGTGAAGGCTTTTTTGTGGCCTTTAGAAAATTGTTTCCTGGATGTTTGCATTAGTATTAATCTGAACATATGGACATGGTTTCTCTTGTTCAGGTATCTTAAGTTTTTCTTATAACATGGATCTGTCTCCTTTAAACTCTGTGTAGCTGCATCTGGTTCTATTATCCGTATCACCCTTGTTTAAAATCAAGGTTCAAAATTTAAAGCTGTACTTGAGGGTATGTTTTGGGAACACAGCTTGTTAATGTCTGTCTTTTGTTGTAGTACCTTGCCTTTTGCAAAGCTAACAGTGCTGTGTACTGTTGCTGTAGACTTGTCTTATATCATACATGATGTTTGTCGTGTATAACTACACAACTTTTTTTTTTTCTTTAACATAACTGAGCTTTGTTATGCATACTGTCCGCCTGACACAAACCTAATTAAAAAAGAATTAAAAATTAAGCTATACTGCTATACCTGCCTTTTACTACCAGTTTAGAACATTCACCACAATCTTTATTTTGTTCCATTTTTCTTAAGAGGTTCTTATTCTGCAATATCCAGTAGTGATGAAAGTCAATTGCTTAGCTGTCTTGCCAAGCAGTTGGTTATGTTTAGGAAGAGCAGTTTGGTAAACCTTGGTATTGCAGAACGGTAGTTAAAAGAAACAGTCTTTCCATAGCAGAGGCAAGGGATGGAAAGGAGGTCTTTCATAAGCATATGGTTGCATGCAGCGAGACTTGAATTTTTCTACCTGGGAAGTTTGAGCTACTTTGGATTCACGGGTTAGAAAAATGCAGTGACATTTTTCATATATTAAATCTAGGTTTTGTTCTCTTATTAATGTAGGAACATCTTAAAGTTCTCTGTTATAATGAGTTACAGTTTTGTAATCTTTAAAACAGTTATGTTGTATTGGCTGTCTCTGTTACGCTTAAGGCTGTAGCATGACTTGAGAATATGGTTAACAGAGGTTCCCTCTGCACTTCATGACAGAACCATGTTTTGACTTAGGTCTTGTTTAGAGTCTTGAATAGATAGACAGTGGCAGAAAGCCGTCCTGTCATGACTTTGCACCATCAAAATGTCAGCTATTGCATTTTTGAGACATTACAGTGTCCACTTGAGCCCACTGGTGCTTTGAGAACTTTCTATAGATCTGGTTTAGTAAAATAATTTAAAATATTGTGTGTTAGTAAGGTTACAGGAGAGCTGTTGTTAACTTTCCCCACAATAGAGGAGAGGAGCAAAGTACATAAGTAGCCAGTTGTGACTAAGTGTAAAATCTTTTGGCTTCTTTTTTTCCTTAAGGGAGTTTAACAGCACGGCCAGTTCCTTTTGTATTTTTTGTTGTGAATTTTCTGATACCTGCTTCGTTTTGTAAGAAGCCATTAGTTACTCATTTTGAGAGTTGAATTCAATTTGCTTGATATCAAAGCTTTTTGGTTGCCAGCTGTTGATGTGTTTTCAAATAAAAATTAAAATGCTGAGAATAAAACCCGTTTGGATACATATATGTTCACAGGCTTGCTTTCTCCTTGCTTGCATTAGGGATGTATGGTTTTCTTAAAGGATTGGTTAGTATTAGCTGAGAATGATTACTTGCTTTTGGTTAATTTCTTTGTGTTAGTACACCTCCAAAAGAGATCCACTGGATGTAGATTTAAAATCTAGTCATGTTTTGATAGTATTTTCAACTTTTTTCATGAAGTTAAAATTAATGCTGCTTTAGAAGTAATGCATAGCTATCAGGAAGGTTAGCGTGGGAAACTTTTATTTGTAGCATCCTTGATGTGCTTACAAAAACAGTATGTAACCTTGTTTCGTGATTTAGTTTTCCTTACACATGTAACTGCCAACAGAAGAATGTGATTTTTTTTCACACAGATCTTTGCATGGACATCTTAGCAAATCATACTGTTTGGTAGTTAGTGTTTAGCCATGAATTCACTCATAAGAGGGGAATTCCACATTGCATCATTCCTTAAAGATGTACATCTGTGAATGGAGAACTCTGACAGAAGAAACCTTTTTTCCAATTTTTTTTTTAAGCTGAGATTCAAGAATATGTTGAAGGCAAGACACAAACATGTGACTCCTTAACGTTTGCTCATGTCCTCTTCTCCTCTCTGCTATAAAATGTAAAAGGCTGCCATAGTATTTTTTAAACTGAAGTGTTGTTCAAGTGAGTGCTTCAAAATAATGCAAAGTACATGCAGGGAGTTTCAGGGCTACTTTTTCATTAAGCTTTCATGTAAAATATGCAAAACTCAAGTAATGGAAAATAGTCCCTAGAAGAACCTTTGTTTAAGACAAATAACGCTTTTTTGTAACAGCTGAATGGCAACATGGAATGGCACAAAAATATATGTTTTAAATTCCGTAGGCTTCAATCCTTAAGTAACCTAATTGCTGCTTAACCTGTTCTCTAGCTTCAGCAGGACTAGGTGTGGGAAGAGGAAAAGGTATTGTTTTGTGTTAGGGTGGTCTTAGCTACAGTGCTCTGAAATGGTGAAAGAAGAAAAAGGAGATTGTTTAGAAATGTGTCCAGTAAAGAAAAAACAGTAGTGATGTGTGCCAGGTAGGATCTCTCTGTTACCAGACAGGCTTTTTTGGTTGGAGGAGAGTGTCCTTGCTAACACTGTGGTGTGGGATAGTGGTGACAGGCCTGTATTGGCTGTGGGTGGAACTTCAGTTTTCTTGTCCAGATGTGAAAATTGACAGTGAGGGGAAGAAAAGTCTCTTACTTTTTGTTGTGGTACAAGTGTCTCAGGACATTTTCCTAATACGAGATGAGAATGAACATCGTTGTCAAAATATACTGATATATCAGTAAATGAGCCTTGCATCCTTTGGTGTTTTAATTTTTCCGCTGTCTTAGCAATGAAGTACTTCAGTGTGGTTTTGAATAAGTTTCAACAGAACAAGTCTATGAATTTGAAAGTTAAATAAGAAAGGTGGATCTGCTTAACTTAATTTTTAGGTGAATAGGTTGGTGAAAGACCAAAATTTTGATAAGCTAAAAGCTTAAACTATAGTTTAAATTATATTTTATATTAGACTTTGTGTATTTCTAATTTAGAAATAAAATATTAATTGTTTGGTGATTTCTGAAGGTTTCCTTTTAATGCATTTTCCCGAATCCTTTAGATGTGAGGATTGATATTTGTTTTTTGTTTTTTTTTTAAGTTGTGACATAAATTCTCTGGAGCTTGAAGGTGAAAAATCCAGTGACTTTTTCTACAGTTTCAGGCTCCAGTTTTTCACAGCCCTCCATGTGTCTTGACCTCGTATTTCAGACAGTGCTTTATTAATCACAGTGGGACCTTAAAATCCCAGGTGCTTTTCCTGACTGCTTATAATTGTGTGTGTGTGTATACGTGCACATGTGCGTGCACACACACGTGCAATGAGACATTTTTTTAAGATGATATACTTACTATCTTCCTTAGTAAGATAGTCGGTGAGGTAGTAATGTCAGATTTCTTAAGTGCTTTATAGCTTTCTTGCTGTGTCAGATTTTCTTCGTGATAGGTCTGGTAATTAGACAGGAAGATAACCTCCAGATAGCCTGAAAATTCTTACTGTTCTTATTCTTCTAGCAGTTTAGCCAGATTGCTGTGGTTGACAGTTTGTAACGTGTCTAGTGAAGATGTAACTTGAAACATGAATTCCCCTTATGGCGTTTGAGAAGCTATTAATTCCTTTCCCTTTCCTTCCATGCTTAAGGATTGGGAAAAGAGAATTTTTTTCATAAAATGAAAAGCTTTGAAGCGAAATGAAAAGCTTCATTTTCATCAGTGGCAATGGCTGCAGCAAGGTTAGCATAGTGGTAGTGAAACCTTGCTGTAAGCTGATGTGTCTAGTCATGGAAAAAAACCCCATGTGATCAGTATCAGCCTCTGGTTAGCAGGTATATGACTGAAATTTTTCACTTACCTGCACCATCCTGAGATTTTTTGACCAGATGAAGGAGGGTTTGATAATGCATCCTGTCATGAATGTTCCTTTTTCTTCCTATCACTTTCCTGATAATGGAATGAATATTTAGAACCAGTAGCAACTCTGGATATGGTGCCTGGAGGCAGCTGGATGAGGATAGTGAATGACCAATATGTTAGTTTAGTTTTGTTGTTGGCAAGTAGTAGCCAAAATGAGAGTTTGATTTGGTGATTCAAATGCACTGTGTTGATTGAACCTTAGTTGGTACCTCAGAAGATCATCTTTTTCTAAAATTGAAATTGTACTTGATACTTAATGTGCTGTTTGTTTATATGCTTTGTATTTACTTTGGTGCGAGTATCACACAGGAAGATCGAGATGTTGTGGATGTATCCATTATCTAGACCAGCAGCAAGTAACTAACAGTTGGGAGCAGAGAATCAAAATCTCTCCTGTGAGAGCCGTTTCACGCTTATAAGTATGTGCTTATGCTATACTACATCTAAATTATGGTTTGAGAGGTTTTCAGTGTTGATGAGCCACTGTGGTTCTTCATGGGTCTGAAAATACAATAAATAGTAGTAGTTCATACTTATACAATGAAGACTAACCCTTTAATTCTACTTTCAATTATTCTAACAGCAAAATTTTGCTTTAAATGTGAGTTTATAATTCTGTGTCATTTAACTTCTAAATGACAGTTGTCCACTAGAATTCTTTATTCCATACCTCTTTAACATAGTCAGCTTCTCTAGTGTATTTGATGAATTTAAGTTCTTTTTGCAGAACTTCTGTGCCAGAAATGGGGGGGAGGCCTTAACAACCATGTTGATGTTTAAACAGTTCAGCTGCAATGTTTTTTGCACCTATAGGAATTATGAAGACGTTATTCTTGGGGTACATTTCTTTAGACCGGTACAGTAGGTATAAAAAACTTTGCTTCTTTCACAAGCTCTGGAAATGTTTGTTTTCTCTTAAGATACTTTCTCATGATTTTTAAGACGTTTTCTCTTAGTAAGAAATAAGGGGTTTTTTGTTTAATTTTTTTGTAGTTTGCTCTTACTTGCCTGCTTGGTCTGGTGGTGTTAGTCTGCTTTAAAGAAACACTGTGGTGATACTTCATTGATCTGATAAAGCTAGCGTCTATGCATTTACCTTTTTTCTTTTCCTTCCTGAATATCTTCTGTTTAATTCATTCTGTGTTTTCTTATGCCATTTTTCCTTGAAAATGTTACTTATGAATTCAGAGTGCCCAATTGTTTTAGTGAATATCTTCCTTTGGACTTCTTTCTTTTTTTTTTTTTCCTCTCTCATACTTCTGGGTAGCTAATGCTTCTGAGTAACTAATGTTGTGTTTCACCAAAATTGGTGTGGTTATGTGTATAGTTTGGAGAGGCTTTCTTGCTGGGAAGAAAGTGTCATCTTTACAGATAACAACTTGTCACAGGGTGCTAATAGTCAGCTGTCTTTTCTTTCCTTTGCTGAATTTGTAAATATGAGGTTGATGTTTGAGGTATCTTGTTTTTTCTCAGATGCTTGATAAATGTAAGTGAAAAATTTGATTTCTCTCTCCCCCCTGCCCCAAGTTAAAACATAAAGTGAATTTGGATAGGAGTATTACTTTTTTCCCAGCTATAGTATGTATTACTTCATCAGGACTTGGGGTTTGTAGTATTTCAGAGTGGATTTCTCAGCAGAACTAAAAGCTTGATTTTTAAAATGCTTCCAATATTCTTTTTTTCAGTTGAATTATTAGATGGCTCAGTGAAGTTACTTAAAAATTGTGTGTGGTGGAAAAACAAATGATGCAAAGAGCCTTGGAAAAAATGCACAAGTCGTGATCTATTTAAGCATATTACCATTTAAGGGGGATATTTTCACTTGAGCCATGGGTCATTTAAGAAGATTCCTCTAAGCTTACATAAAAGTGGAAAATGGGGAAATATGAGAATGAAACTTGTTGTTAAACCGGTGTCATGTCTGTCCCGTCCCGTCCCCCCCCACCCCCCTTGATTATGAACTCTTCCTCCCATTGGATCCTTGACTCATTCAGTCTTGGAAGGTGGATTGAATTGGATTGTCATTCAATGTTTCATCTTTGGAATTAATTCTGTAAATTCATGTGCTACATCAGTCTAAATCCCATACGAAGTAGAATTATTACTCTGTTAATAAACTTGATAGGTGTTCTTTACTCTCAGCCTGTACATTTCCCAAACATTAATGTATTATTTCTCACATCAGTCTGTACATAAAAAGGCTTGTGTTGTCTTTTGTTTTATTGATGAAGAATTGAGGCACAGAGGCTGTAAACTTCAAAAGTACCTCCTGTCATAACTTTTCAACAGATTTTTTTTTTTTAGATGTTCAGGTGCTACAGACACAGCTTATGCTGGCTTAAGTTGCTGTTGTGCTCCCTCGCTCTTCCTCAGTTTTGCCTTTATCTCAGTACCCAGAAAAATGAGAGGAAGATGAAGAGGTTAATCTGAAAAACCTGTGATTTCTCCAGCAACGTATATGAACAAGACACAGACAGAATTAACTTCTCGGGGTTCTGTATAGCTGCTTTATAACCCAGAGATTTCCCTTTGACTTGTGCTGTTCTATTTACTTTCTTGTAAAACATCATTTAACTTCTGCAACAAATAAGGTATGGACAATTTTTCTTTCTGGTGCCTCAGTTGATTACTATTTACCCAGGGGACTTAGTTTGATGGAAATGAAATTACACTGGAAACCAGATCACTCTGAAAATCCCAAATTATGTAGGAGAAAAATGACAAATTGAGCCTTTGACTATTTTAGAGAGCATGTTCTGTCTGCCTGTGTCTCACACACAGACACAAAATTTTGTTATAGGAAAATGTCTTTTGCTAAAAAGTAGCAAGACGTTAACTATCACAGTGGATACAGCTGTTGTACTCACTACTCATACTCTGTCTTCTCTAATTCCAGTTTTTTGACCTGAATTTCCAGATAATAATTTGAATCATGCAGTCTTGTTTACAGTTTCATAACTCTGGCCTTTCTTTTTTTTTGTCAGCAGGAGTAAAACTTTTGCCACCTTCTGTGTTCTACATCATCTGCATTACCTGCTGTAGCTTTGTCACCGATTTATGTACTTGTGGTCAGATTGTTCAAAGTGTTACTGCTAAATTAATTTTCCTGACTTACTGTGATCTGTAAAGTATTCCACTGGCTTTATCATAATTTTCAGGGCAAAGATAGTTTTTTGCCTTCACCTGCTTAGACTTCTCACACTTAGCCTTATTAGCTCCAGCTACTTACTCTTTCTTTCATGACTGAACTTGTGCTGTTCGTGAACTGACATTCCTGGCATTTAGCATAGACTAAGCGGCTTTCTCTGTGTGCATTTTCCTGTGATATCTATTATGGCTGAGAAGAATTTTGGTCTTTATGACACTTTTGTGTTGTCAAGACTCATCTTGGCTCTAATGTATGTGAACCTTGGCTGCTATCATAGCTAAATATGTGCTAACTGTAATTATCCATATTCTGTTTCCTTCCTTTTTCCTCTTTTTTCAGGGTGTATTTCATAATAGATTTGCCCTGATGCTGAAAGAGTTGGTTCTATCCATGGTTATGTACTCTTCCTGTTTCTTGTGCCATTGTTAGTGTTCATATGGCATGTGATGCAGCTGAAATCAAAAATTACTTTCATTCCTTTCCCCCAGTTACCTTTCAGCCAGATTGGCTTCTTGATCTGGCTGACTATGTGGTGATGCAAGGGCTAGTACTGGTGGTGAGAGGGTGGTTAGGATGAAAGCGAGCAAGATCACCCTCCTTCTCTTCTGACAGTGGAGACTTACCTGGTTTCAAACAGACTGTGAAGCTGTAGCTTCAGCTAAGGCTTGTCCACATGCAGAAATACAATGAAACTTCTGTTCTAAAATTTACCAGGATATAATGCTCTCACTGGGGAATAAGATTGCTGTGTCTCACTGAGATTCCAACAATGGAAGCAGAAAAGATCCACGTACACACTGTGGTGGTGAAACAACCTTATGAGAGTTCCGTTGCTGTCACTTTGTGCTAGTTTAAGCACTGTCCTTAAAAAGAACAGTTACAACATCCCTCTTGTCTCTCTTGGCCTGTTGGTGGATTCAGCTGAAAACTGGTATCTTTATAGTCTATTTTGTGTACCGATGAGAGGTGCTCTCTGACGAGGGCGTTTATGGGTTTCGGCAGTTAACCATTTTCACTGCAGGGAGATTAGTAGTAATGTGTGTTTTGGATTGTTTTTTTTGTGTGGTGGGTTGTTTTTTTTGAATGACTTCCTGGTTTTCAGACAGAACTGCAAAAGAGTTTTTAAACCTATTCTCAGTCCTTAGGGTGTGGTAGTAATTGATCATTGTCTCCTGCATTTCTCAATAAAGAAGGTTATGACATGCTTTTTGATAGGTTTTATACATACAGGAATATTAAGTTTCTGGGACAGTGGAGTCACTTTTGGTTCTCTGGAGAAGTGGGTATAGCAGAAATAATTCTCCTGTTTCCAACCCTGCTTTGTTCTTAATATACTTTCCAGGGGCTTCCTTACTTATTTCTATCCAACTTCCTCTGCTGTTTACCTTTTTGCATTTAAATCAAACTACAGCCTTCGTCGTGTTGGAAGAAGGAGCATTAAGACAGAAGACAAAACTGCTGTTCCTGTTGCCACTTCTTATTTCCCTGCAGAGAGGCCAGGATTTTCAAGGGGAGTTGTTATACAAGTTCTTTGGAGCAGATAGATCGTTTTCAGTGATTTCTTGAGCATTGAGTCTGCTTAGGCAGATGGCTTGTATGAGTTTAGTTGGAATGGAGCACGTTTAAGGCAGAGAGTCTTAAAAAAAATTAGCTATCAGCTTATAACACCTCTAGTGAGCTTGTGCAAGCTTGATTTTTCAGAGCAAGTATCTTCTGACTGAAATGGTTGTAAGGCAACAGGAAATGGCAAAATGTTTACTTGCAGTTAGCTAGCATTGAACTGTACAAAGATCGCCAGGCTGAGTTAGGCAGTTGGTGCATTGAAAACTAGTTGGAAGTTTGGCTAAGTTTGTTAAGAGGTTATGAAGAAGCTTATTGAAACGTGAATTTTGATGCTGATATCACTTTCTTCTGTATCTGAGATATTTAAAATTATGCTTGATGATGATGATGGTAGTGTTTGAATTCCTGTGCTTAGTTTGTACCTTTTTGATTGAACGTTATGTGAAAAGTAGAGTTTAAAAAAAAGAGAAGGGAAATTAAAGCTAGTACAGTAACGGGAATACTTAGATTATTTGAATTTAAAACATTTCAGAATACCTAGTTATTTCATGAAGTTAATTTTGTCATGATTCAAGAAAGTAAAATGCTTTCAGCTTAATATGTGGTTTAGATGCTGTACCATGCTTTAATTATTTGCAGTTAACTAAGCAATAAGTTGTGTTAATTTTATACTTTGAGGGAAGATTTCTATAATGTGTTGATAATGCCACAGGATATTAGAAATATAGACTACTACTAATAATAATTAGTTAATTAAATAATAATTTTCTTTAATGTGTAACACAGTTTAGAGAAGCCCTTGAATTCTCTGTAGAAAACATGAAGGGAGTCAGAAGGGGCTAGCCTGATTTTGGCAGGCTAACTTTAAACTTCACTTTTCTAACAGAAGCTTTATAGTATAATTTTGGTAGTGGCATTGGGTACTGCACACTACGGTGATATGTCAGGTGCGATGTATAAGCATGATTTAACAAAGAATAGTGTGCAAGTAAAATGTAGAAATAACATTGTAGTAATATCCATAATTCATTGGCTGAATGGCTTTAGACAATATTTCAAATATTTATAGCGCTGAGTTTCTCAAAGCCTTAAGTGCAGTGTACTATAAATAATTTCATGTTTTAAAGCCACAAGTGGAGTGAACCTGGAAGATGCTATTATGCTTCCCTTCAAATATTTGAGAAAGAATGAAGGTAGCAAAAGCCATTCAGCACCTACCGGTAGCCTGGTAGAATGTATGAACCTCATCAGAAATAACAGAAGCCATGATGTATTTATGTATCTCGGGGGAACCAAGGCTAGGGATGCCACTGAACATGAGAAATGATGATTTGGACATTTGTACGGTTCAGTGGGATCTTCTAAGGATGGAGCATTGAAGTGTTACTTCCTTTTCCGTTCTGTTCCCGAGGAGGAATTGAAGTTGTGAATAGTATTAAATTGCTCCAGTATAGCAGATCAAAGGGAGTGTTTTGATTTAAACCTTTTGCATTAAGCTTTTAGATTTTTGTCTGCAGTTAGTTACCTGTAATCCTTAGGCAGTTGGACTTAGATGATCATTGTAGGTCCTTCCTAGCTGAAAAATAATTCTGTTCTTAAATAATCTATTCTATTTATTGAAGGAGGAGGCGGATACTTCATAGTTTTTAGCTTCATCAATCCTACCTACAAAATTGTGCTAAAAAATTCTGAGATTTCTTTGTGAGCCCTGCAGCAAAAGAACACAACTTCCAAGGAAGTTTCAAAGGTCAGCAGAGCTAGAGGATAAAGGTTCTTAACAATTATTAAGAGTTTGAGTCCAACTCTCCAAAAGAAGTGAGATATTTTGTGGACACTTCTTGGAATTTACAAAACTCATGTTCTTCTCCATTTAACCTTAGGACCCAATTTAGAGATAAATTATAGAATCTAATGCAACCTAAAATAACAATAAAAGCTTCCTGCATAAGTTGCAGAACTAAAGTTCTGGATACTTATCAATGGTTTCACTGCCACCCTCACAATATCAGATACAAACCCCAAAGCTTTTACGATGTTAGAAGTCCAAGGATTTGATCGTGAAAGAAGAAAGGAATATCCGTTCCTAAAGGTAGAATTGAAGGAGCTTCTAAATTGGTTAAGAAACTGGAGTTTGCAGTTTGGAGGAAAAACATTTGTGTAGATGCAACAACATTTGTTTATTTTTGTCAATCTGAATGTGAATATTGCAGACTTCTTATAGCAAACCTGAACAAAATGGCAAAAAAAAATTCTTTGCTGTGAAATGATGCAGTGTCCAAACACAAACAAAATGAAGTAGGTTTAAGCTGCTGCAAAGTGTAGTATTGATGATATTCATCAAAACAAAAGTGAGACTGGCAGCTTTTTACAAACAAATTTTTGGCCTTGTTTTAATTTGCTTTAGTACTTTAAAAATGGGTACTGCTCAACACAGAAACATAAATGTGATACACCATTTTCTTATATTAGCGGAGTTAGGTAAAAGGTTATATGTTAACAAAATCAGATTTGATTTGTTTGTTTTAACGTTACCACATAGAAGCTAGTACACTTCTTGGGTTGTATGAATTGACTTTCTTGCTGAGCTCTTTGGTTAAAAAATGATGTTTACTGCTCTTTCTCTGGCATGATTGAACTCCTTTTAAGAGTTTTTTGCTGAAGTGCTTTTTTGGCTTTGTTTTTTAATGCTGAAGCCTTACTGATATTCTTTCATCTGCATAGCTGGTAGTAATTTTTTTACACCCTACTATTACTGATTTTGTTTCATAGGTTGCTTATTAAACCTAGATCCTCTTCCCCATTTAGTTTTGTATTTTATCTATATTTTATATCTGCTGTCTGCTTTAACTTCCAACACAAAACCATAATAATGTCACAGTACTTAGTTCTTCCTATGTTGGAAGATAAAATTCCTAACCCCTTTCAGTGGGAGAATTGCAATGGATGGAAATACTACTTCACTGTTATTCAGTGTACTGGGAATGCATTCAGCATCCTCCCTTCTCGCTTGATATGAAGAACAGTGTTACTGAATATATTACTCTTTTTCATTTATGCTTTAAAAGTTATGTTTAAAGATGGTTTTGGTGTACAGACATTATTTTTAATTGAAAGTATAGCTATATATAGTTGGTAGTGGTATCAGCTGGTTGTCTTAGCTCTGTGTACTATTTCAAACAGCCAAGAAATGTTTTCTTGCATGACTAGCCAAAGATCTGCAAAACACACATTTTAGATGTATTGGTTCTGTTCTTAAAGTCTACAGCTTAAAAGCTCTTAGCATGAAATAATATCTTACTATATTTATAACTTCAGGCTTCAGAATTGAAAAAGAAATACTATTTTGTGTAGTAAATAGTGTACCTCTTCTCAAAAGTTGTAGGGAAAAGGCAGGTCTTCACTGCTTTTTCTAATTTTGTTTATGTGCTTGATTGGCAATTACTGCTTTTTGAAAGGAAAATGTCAGTTACAAATACAGTACTTGCCTGCTGGCTTCTCAGTTCTTTTTCTCCTTTGGTAGGCCCAAAAGTTGAAGAGAGTAGTAATAGCAGTCTTAAAAGGACACCTTTATTCTCTTACTGCAAGGGAATAAGATAAATAGCAGTTGGAAACCCCAGAACAACTAGGCTGCTGTGGAAGTGGATGGTCTCTGGTGTTCTATTCTGTGGCCAGTCTTGTAATGGTTCAGTTACTTGATTCAGCATGTTGCACTCTCATCTCGCTGGGGCAGCTAATTGTTGTGGAGGGTATCTTTGTTGCTACTTAGGTTTTTTTTCTAGATGTAAAAGGCTGTAATTCACCAGTTTCTTATCAGTTCTGCAACCAACATTATATGCTTCTGTTAAAAAGACAACAGTCCTGAGATTTATTCTTGCTACAAACATGCAATTGTGGTGTTCACATGCAGCTGCTTTTCTAGAATAACCATGCTTCTAGTCATGTTTCCCAATATATACGAAGTTTTCTGTATGTCCTTTTTTCTAGGTGAATGACCTGACAGTTGGCTACGTTAATGTACATTTTATTGTGCCAAGCTCATCAGATGATCCAGATTACTCTGACATGTTCTCATTGTTTATCACTCCATTAGTTTGTGTGCCAAGTGCAAAATTTATTAGTAATTATATAGTTTTTTTGATGTTATTGGTAATATTGAATAGTATGAGATTGAGAATTGATACGTGAAGCATTTGGCTAGGAATGTTGTCCCTGTTTGTTAAAATCATGTTAATAATTCTGGTTTCAGTCAATGGAGTTTGTTGTTGTTTTTTTTTAAAACCTGTTTTGTTTACTGTAAATTTAGTCAAACAAGCATCTAAAAATCCAATACAGAAACTGAAATAGTCTCTCACATCTTTCACTTTTATGATGAAGAAAAGTATTAAATTGATCTTATTTATTAGCCTGTAGGAAGTTGCATTAGTGGCTATGAGTTTCACTAAACGGGTTTATGTCCAGAGATGGTAGTTTGATTTTTTTCTCTCCATTCCTCCTGCTCCTCCCCCCCCCTTCCTTTCTGTGCTATTTTGGACTATATCCTGTTTTTCAAGATCTAGTAGAAGTTACATCTGTAGATTTCTCTGGATTCTTGATCATATCATCAAACTCTTTGAGTGCAACTTATCTGGGTTTTCTGATTTTAAAATATTTAGCATAAGTTGTTGTAATGTATTACATTATAAATATTGGAAACTGAGTTTTTTGTTATGACATTGCTGCATCTTTTGTGTTTAGATTCAGAGCAGAAATATTAATATCATGGCAGAAGAGGCTGAGATGTTTAACATTTAATGGTTTATATGGTGGTTGCTAGGATGTTTTCAATGTATTAATTATGAATGATAATCATATGTGTGTACTAGGAAATACATACTGGCTAAAAATTAAGGATAATCAATTAGAATAAATTTGGAGACCATGTATTAAATGAATTGCATGAAGAAAAAAAATTTTGGAATACATCATTCTGTTTTGTTAGTATATTGCAATATGTCAATCCAAAACTAAATTTTGTTACAAGTGCAAGAGAAGTGAGGTGTTGTTTTCTACCTGCGTTAGTATACAAACCTATATGTTCTCCTGAAACAGCTTTAAAGACTTGTTCCACTAGGAAACTGAACCTGTTGCTATCACTGTCCAGTTGATTTCTAAACCGCTACTAGATACTGTTATAACTAATAAAAAGAAGAATTTCAATGCTAGTACAGAAATATAGTTTACAAGTCTGCTCTTATGAAGAATATTAATTGTTAAGAGTTGTAGGCTGTATAGTGTGCATCCTCATGCAGAGAAAACACGGAGATGAGTACTACTATGTAAACTTGGGTGTCTGGTCTGTCTCTTTCAGACTTTGTAATACATCCCGTTCTGTACATTCCCAAAGCTTTTCTTTTCCCTTTCATAGCGTGCTTCAGCAACTAGTAGGAAGCCACTGATACTTCAATGCTCAGAAATTTTTAAATTTCCTCTATTCCCTAGTGCTTTGCTGTAAAAATTCATGTCTTGCTGAGAAAAGCCTTCATTACTTAAGTGAAATTAAGCCTATATTTTTTGCTACCCCTAATACTGAGAATGTATTTTGATTTTTCCCATTGACTTTTCAGCATCCAGTAATAACACTTCGTAGCAAAAAGGCAGAGCAGGCAAGTTGAATATGAAGTAACATTAAAAGTAATTATCCCTTTTTAAAATGAAGATCAAATCTTTTAAAAAAGGCCTAATGGTGTAACACCTCACAATTATTAGCATTTGGATTAATTCTTTAAGTAACAAACAGGGTTCTTAAAGTGTTCTGGACAGTGAACTTTGCTGTATAGCTTGGAGAGGTGGAACTATTACATACATTTTAGAATTGGATGAACAGCTTGAAGTATTTGATATGGCCATGACCAAACTACAGATTTAATAATCAGAAAGAAGGGACCAAGAGCATTTAATCAGTCTTTGGTGCAAACTTCGGACGTATTATTTTCTTGAAATAGTGCTAAGTAGACATGTTTTAATAATAATTGCTCCATAGATGATAATCAACTGCAAATGTATGTATTCCTTTTAATCTAAAGCGTTATTTAAGTGTAAACATTAAAACATGATTTGTCCTTGTTTATAGTGTTCTGCTGGGGCCTGTAAAGGACTGAGGTTGCAGTTGGACCTGCAGTATCAACTCAATCCTAATTGGCTATATTGCCAAGAACGCATATTTTGGGTTGCAGAAGGGCAGCCTCCTGCACAAATAAACCATAGCATAATTGGAAAAAAGCATACCATTGTGTTGCTTGGCAGCATGAGATTGAATCTGACTCTGTCTGAAACAAATGTACATACTGAAGTTCTTAGATCTGATTTTTTTTTTGTAATTTTAGTTTTGAGGTTGGTTCCTTGTTTGATTTTTTTTTTTTCCCCAAGAGATTAAATAATCCATGTGGTTTTGCTGTATGAAAAAAAAAAGAAATTGCTCTTTGTATCATTAAGCCTTCTATGTCTAGTTGTTTCGTTGGGGGTTTGGGGTTGTTTGGGTTTTTTTTAAATGATGGGACGGATACTGAATTCTCTATTCCTGTTCTGGAATTATGCCACATATATGAGTATTTTAGTTCTCTTAACACAGGGTGTAAATACGGAATTTTCATTTCTTTGAGGTCGTTGACCTTCATTTTCCCCAAATCTCATTCACATTAAGGCTTCAATCTTTGAATTTCCTCAGAACTTTAACTTTTCAACCAGACCTCCGCATAAGTTCCCCAGTGCTCTAAAATATGGGCAGAAGATAATAGGATCAGGCTGTAACACCTGTAAGTCTGTAATACAGATAATATTCATATTTGTTGCTCAAGGAGGAGGAAACATCATTGCTTAAAACTAGCATTTTCTGCAGCATTCCTCTGCGGTCTCTTCAGCATAGAATGCTGCGTAGCTGGTAGTTGAAGATCTGAATGCATTTAGATGTCTCCTTTGAGACATATTTATGGGGTTGAGAGTTGTGGTCCCTCTGCTTTGCCCTTGACCTGACAATAAGCGGTGATCCTTTCTTTTGAAAGTTGACTTTCTGTGCTTTTACTGCTTGCTTAGATTCATGTGAATGGTAGGTGTAGGAGCATGTTGTACAAAGTGAAGTTGCATACCATGAAGTAGATGTAGCTTAGCTACACTTAGTCTTAACACCAAACTTTGAAGTTTTGAAAAAAAAAAAAAATCCTGGAAGAACTGAAGTATGTTTCAGGACATCCCTCTTTATTTTGTCGCATGATATTATGGGCGAATAGAATTTACCTTTGCATGGATGTTCCAAAGTTCCAGAAACTTATGCTGTCAAATGTCTTAATTTCAGGTGTATGATGTAGAAAGAGGAATGAAAAAGGTTACTTGAAGTAACCTATTTCTCAATGAGAATAGTTTTGGTTCATAACAATTATAGTTACTCAAAATCTGTCTTTTACTGTATCACTTAGAAATTTATTGCTTTGAAATCATGTGTTGGAGCCTGATGCAGCTGACAAAGTCCCGTGTACACTCACTTCTTTACTAGGAGAAGGAATCTAAATTCATTGTAATATAAACTATTTGAAATAACCTTTTCTCTGATGGCTGCTTATCAGGTATTTTTTTAAACATTGAAAATTAAACACTTCTTGCTCTGCTGAATAGTAGCTTCATGACAAGTTTTTCATTAATTATTGAGTACATTTCAATTTTAGTGCATGTCAGTGTTAATGAGCAAATTTCTGGGACCACAATTTTTCTATTCTGATTATATAAATAATTTCCTCCTTCCTGAAAGACATGAGGCATGGAGGAAAAAGAAAGTTATAAGTGTGTAGGGGTGTGTATAGATTGTAACTACTGAATTAGGTCAGTGTTACAGTTTTGGGGGAGGTGTTTCTAGATGAGAAGGCGTTTTGATTGAAATAAAGGAATAGGGTAGAAGGTTAGATTCCTAAGTCTAGAATTTTTAGACTAGAATCATGTCATAACACTTGTGATGAGTCAGTATTTATTAGGATTTTAAGAAAGCAGTTCCCAGAATCCTATATGAAACAAATCTGATACTTATTCAACCTAAAATATGTATTGCTGCAGTTAAGCTTTTTTGCAGTACAGCACTTATGATGAAAAAGCACATTTTCTGTGAGATCCTGTTAAGATAGGAATGTCATTCCATAAATAATGCTGGAGAAAAAATAATTTTGTTTTTTCTTAGCATAGTTGTATGATTTTCAGAAAGCTCTGTTATTACATGTTGAGTAGACTAGTATCCTGGTCTGTTCATATATCCTATACATTGTTACACACTGCAGAGTAGTTTTTGTGGCATATATTCTCACTTGTATATACCCAGAAAACTTTAAATAAAGGAAAAAGAGGTCTGTGTCCCTAGATAGGGCTTAGGTAATGCGCATGAATAATAAATTGTATTTTGAGGTCTGCTGCTGTCATCTGTCGCCTTGCATTTGCTTTTTTCTGAGACTTTATATTGTAAGTAGCTAATTTAGGAGAAAGGCTGTATGTATTGGGGTATTTCAGTTACTTTTGAGGAGATGACTTTGAGAAACTTGGATAAAGCAGTTCTAGAAGTCAACTGTATTAGAACATGATGTATGTTCCTTGATCATTATATGCTAAAATGCCATCCTTTGTATTTGCTGTTACATATTACCCTGTAACAGAGTAATACGTACATACCTGCTTTTTATCTAGCACTTACCAAGGAACCTATGCCTGAAGCTTTTTTCCTGGCTTTTGGAAAGGTGCTTGATTTCTTTTCTTACCCAAACAAAATTAACCTCTTCCGCCGTACAGGCGTGAGGTTGCTGGTTGCTGGAAGCTGAGGTGAGGTTCAGATGTGCAGCTGTACTGAATGCTTGAGCCTGGAAGCAGAGGCCCATGGCAGAGGGCAGTGCAGTGTCCGGTGTCCTCTGCGCAGTCTGGTGCTCTGTTGGAATGCTACTTGCAGCGGGTGGTGTCTTCTAAATGGGGAGCATGCAGAGTCAAAAAAACTATAGTTGTCTTTTCTTGGTGTTACTAAAATTACAAGGAGTCAGGTGGAGCAAAAGCTGACCTTCACTTATAATTTAGTGGTGGATCCAGCGTGACATAAGGAGATGGCAAAAGCATGACGAATCAGAATTTGCTCAGTTGGCAATCAAAAGCAAATGGCAGTGGGATTTGACTCAGTCTTCATAGCCTTGTACATCAGATTAACAATGGAGTAGTGAGTTTGTCATTTAATAGGTGTCTGTCTCCATCTTGTCACTGTATCAAAACATCCATTCAAAGCTTTGGGTGAAAGCAATAGTTGTGGTTTTTTTTAACATGGCTTAATGTGCTGAATCCAAAATCAAATATAGTAGAAATGAGACCTATATAAAAATTAATATAGAGTATCCAGCTGGATACAGGCAGTTTGAATTGTTTCTGTTGGGCTGTCTGCTCAAAACCAAGGTGTTGCTGCATCAGTTTACATTTGTTTATAAATAATCAAATTAATTATAAATAGGTGTAAAGGCTATTCTTGAGGTGAGCCAAGCTGTACCTTTGTGAGTTTTAACTCTGAAAAATTCAAATTGAATAGTCTGAATTAAAGAATTGATGGGAATTTGAAATTTCGTGGTTAATCAGTTCTAGAGAGATTAAAGAAGTAGCATGTTCTCTGTGGGCGTGCAGTTTGATGTTTTTTCTAAAACATAAATGGTTAAATCAGTGGCTGAAAACAGGACTGGTAAACTGCTCCCTTCTAATACTATTTAAAATGCATAAATTGGATGATGAATTGTGCTTACAAAAACATGTTTGTATACTCTGTAAGAAGGAAAATACCTGAACAAGGATATCCTTGCAATTTAGAGTATGCAGGTACTACAAGAAGCAATCAGACCATTTATTGGAGATGGAGTGTTTCTACTTAGGTGCAGCATAACTTGAAGTTACTTTTGTATCTCTGAGGACATCACACAAATGGGGAGTTGGGGGGGAGAAGCGATGAACTCACTTAAGAAGTTGGACTTAGCTTATGCACATGTCCAAGCCAAGTGAACTTCTCTGGATGCCCTGAAATACACTTTTCTGGGAATGTAATTTAAGTAATATACATAGAGTATTGTGATTAGAGTCTTAAGCAAACAGTCACTGAATAAGAGGAAGAAAAAGATATGTTAGTCCTTTATGTAAATATTCTGTATTTACTAGTATCTACAAAATTCTGTATATTTTTGTTATGCAGATTTTGTTTTACTCTGAATTTACAAGATTTTGAATAAGTTGGTTATTTCATTAGTAGTTTTCTTGTATCTCCTAGTTAAATTATGTCACTGACCTTGAGCAGAAGGGAATTTACAAGCATGCTTTGCCAGACCCTTCAGCTAAGCACAGAGGCAAAATCTGAGGGTAAATCCACACTACTGTAAGTAAGTCTAACAGAAGAGCTGCAGTTTTGTCCTGGCTGTCTGGCTGGCATTGGGACGAGTATGCTCTGGCCTTGCAGTACACTAGTTCAGGTAATTAAAGAAGCTGAAAAATAATCATGGTCTTTGTAACTTTGTGAGGTTTTGTTGCTGTTGTTTCCATTAGTACTGTGAACTGGCTAACTTCGTGATAGTTCAGCCAAAAATATTAGAGTAAGAAAGAGATGAGATTGAAGCAGGTTGCGGTTGATGTAAGTTATTGTGGAACCACAGCTGCCAGTGGTCACTTCTTTTTGCAGTTTATGCAAACCTAGACCAGGATTGCTGCTGAAAGGAGCTGTTTCACCCTTTTCCTGCTTCTTTGCTACCTCACTCCTTGTGCCAGCACAAGTTTTGGTGTGGCTGTATTGTGAACTAGACCTGTTACAGAAGAATGGTGGTGATTAAGGAAGGTTTATTGTGGTGATAGTTGGCTTAGGACTGTTGAAAAGTACAATGTAAGTTGGTGGAAGTTTGATTTCATTGGTTTATGCAAGTATCTAAAAGCCTCAATCAGGTAGTGCAGGGGAACTGACTGCACTGAACTGCAGTAGACTGCTCTGTGTGTGTGTGTGTGTGTATATATGGCAGGAAACTTAGTTTTGCTAATATTTTCTACCTAGTGATCTTTCTAAACATCAATAGAAAACAAGTAAATACTCAGGAGGGCATTTTTAAAAAGAGCACCAATTAAAATAAGTTCATTTTAAAAATTGCATTTAAAAAAAATCAGTTTCTTCCTAAAGAAAATTTGAGTTGGTAATGCTTCTGTTCTGAACTTAGCAGACTTACTAAGCCCTATGAATATGAATTCTGAAGAGTGGGGATGGATTACAATTGCTTGTATCCAAAGAACACAGTTCTGTTCAGAAGTGAACATTATTTTGGTGACAATATTGGAGAACTCTAAATTTGTTGGTGCTGTTAATATTGGATTCTGCACAGGGGAGGAATAGTGTATTCAGTCAAAATTTTTATTGTATATATAATGGCTTGCAAATTTGCACGATTTAGGAAAGGATTTTAAAGTGTCTTGGAGAAAGATAACAGCATTGAAAAATAATTTGAGATGAGATGTCATAATAAAACACTTAGAAATATGCATAATGTTACAGCAGAAATCTTACTCTTAACTGGTTAACTTGAAGCTTTTGCTGGTTGAATCAGGAACTTAGCACTGCCAAATGAATCTTGCTGAAAGCTCATAGAATTCTTTCTACCACCCTCCTTGGCTTTTGAACTTCCTGAGTACTGTTGCTGTTGGTTTATGTGGTGCTTGGAAGTCTGAGTTGCTCTAGAAAATTACTTTTTGTCTTCTGTGGTTTTACAGTGCCCTGTGGTATAGAGTGGAATTGCTGTTATAACTTAACGCAACTTTTTATTTCTGTATTTAACACAATGAAGTTGAAATACGTAGTGATTATTGAACTGTTGGTATATCATGATTACAGGATCAACAAATAAATCTGATGTCAGAATTTTCTTAATATAATCCATAAAATCCATAAAATAGTTGGTGGGGATGTGGTGGGCTTTGTAGTCGGCCTGAAAGGCCAGTGGACCCAGGCTTTCATAGGCACGTGCTGGAAGAATGGAATACAGGTCAAATGCCCTGGGTAAATACTGATTTGCTAACAGAAGAAGTTTGGCTGCAGGGTCTCTATTAGTCTTAGCTGAGGTAGAATCAATCTCCCTCTGACATCTGCAGTAAGACAGTGTCAGGAGAAGAGTATTAGAAAGGATGACAAATCTGGCTGCTTATGCTCTTAACCAGGTCATTTCTACATAGATCTTGATAGCACCTTGAATTCAAATTGAAAATCTACTATAACAATTCAAGCACAACAGAGTCAGAGTAAACAGCTGCATTTTGGATGCATGTCAGTTTCTCAGTGGTATAGAGGTAATTATCAGTGTAATTTTTACTTAGAACATTAAAATTGTGTTAAATACTTCAAATGTTACCTTCCTTTGATGTCAGTTGTACTCAATAAAATGAAACACTAAGTCTAAAATAAAAGATTCTTTATAGCAGTGTATTTGTTTTTGTAGTGATCTTTTTCAGGTATGGATTACTTTATCGGCATGTGTCAATATAGCATGTTGTCTTTTTTTTTTTTTCAGTTTATGCAATGGTCTCTGCAAGATGGCATGTTCTTGAGTTGGAGCTTTTTAAGGCAAGCATATGCTGGTACTTCAACTTTACTAAGTGGACTATAATTTCTTCTCTCGCAACAACTACCTAAGCAGACAAAATTGCAAAGATCTGCCCTGTGTCGAGTATGACAGCCACGACTCGTGGCTCTCCGGTAGGAGGGAATGATAGCCAGGGCCAGGCTCCTGATGGACAGTCCCAGCCTCCCCTCCAGCAGAATCAGGTATGATATTAACAATCAAATTGTCTAAAAATAAAGCGTTTAGTACTTTAGAAATAGTGTTTCTGAATTATTTGAGTTTGTGTATTCCTAGAGATGTCTAGTTAAGTTAGGTATCTTTTTGTGTGTGTCTGGAAGTACGAAAAGATTTTGAGGGATGAAGGTAGTGCTATTGGCAAAGTAGATACAGTTAGGGAGCACTGCATTGCAAAAGATGCTCCCTTTTCAAGCAGTGGCATAGTTCTTTCAAGCATACGTATTTTGGATAAGAAGCCTTCAATCAATAATTTCAGAAGCTTCCTCAGAACCGCACTGTAGACTTAACCTGCCACAGATTGGTAAAACTACACTCTGAGAGTTCGGTTTATGCTCAGTTCTGCAAAAGCACTTTTTGGATAAAACAGCTTATGAGTGGGTATCAGCTCTTTAAGACCAGCTTCATCTAGGTCTCTGTTCATTGTACTAGACTCCCTAAACAACGTGGCACGTTTCTGTCAAGCAGGTTATCCTGATTTCAAAAAATAAGCAAAAACTTGCAAATACTACATCATAACGTGATGATTCTTTTTTGCTTGGGAAAAAAAAATCAGAAAAGATGCTTTTAAACAGTGCAGCCAAACCCATTTAAAAGAAAAACTACACTGTCATTTAATTCAGTTAGAAGATTATGTTTGTTTAATATCATAAGGTTTAATGTTGCTATTTCCTGAGAATGAATTGTTCTTTGGAACATGTGTGGTGGGCTGACCCTGGCTGCCAGGTAAGCCCCCACCCTATTGCTCACTCTCTCCGCCTCAGTGGGATGGGAGAGAGAATCGGAAAGGAAAAGTGGGAAGTTCTATAGGTTGAGATAAAGGCAGTTTAATAAGTGAAGGGATAATGGGGGAAACAAGTGATGCAAATGCAGTCACTCACCACCAGCTGATGGATGGCCAGCTAGTCCCCAGGCAACAGCTACCTTGGAAAAAAACTCCCCCTCTGTTTTATGGTCAAGCTTGGCATTGTATGGTATGGAATATCTCTTTGGTCAGCTCAGGTCAGCTGTTCTGGCTGTGTCCCCTCCCAGCCTCTTGCCCACCTCCAGCCTACTTACTGCTGGGGGGCAAAGTGAAAAACACAAGGCCTTGAATCTGTGCAAGAGCACTATTCAGCAACAGACAAAACACTAGTGTGTTATCAATACTATTTTGGTTACAAATCCAAAACCCAACACCATACAGGGTGCTGTGAAGAAAATTAACTCCATGCCAACCAGACCCTGTACAACATATGAAGAATGTTCTTGAGGTTTTGGTCCTCTCTTGTCCTCCTAAATCTTGCTGTTCTGATTTGAATCTTTATTATTGTCAGTTCGTACTATTTCTATATACAAATAAGCATGCATCTACAAAATGCATTGTGTTTTGCATGGCCCATGAAAATGGGCTTAACTAGTCATGTTCTTGGAGGTTGGTTAGTAGCCAACTTTAGTAGTGTGTTACTCATTTTTAGCAAACTTCTTCTAAAAAATGTTTTTCATGTTGGTTTTCTTCTGTGGTGTTGCTGAAGTTTGTCTTTCTACCTAAAATAGTCATATTTTCTGCAGAAGATTTGTAAAAACTGGAGCATCTGTATAGTCGTTTATTTTCACCTTCTAGATAAGTGGTCTGCTGAAAGTAGAAGTTTGTTACAAAAACCTCCCACTTTCCTCAGTGGGAAAGTAGCTTAATTTTTAAACTGTTGAGATAAAAAGCATACAGCACATTTTATGCTCTATTTTTTGTTAATTTGAAATCAAATGGGTTTATTATATTTTATGATGACAGGTACTTACTTCAAGTGATTCTTTGAAACACAATGTGAAGCAAAAATGCCAAAATAAGTGGCACGTAAGTGCAGTCAGTATTTAAAGTATTTTCCATACCAATTTTAGACTTCTTCACCTGATTCATCCAATGAGAACTCCCCAGCTACCCCGCCTGATGAGCAGGGCCAAGGAGATGCTCCACCCCAGCTTGAAGATGAGGAGCCTGCATTTCCACACACAGACCTGGCAAAGTTGGATGACATGATTAACAGGTATTTTCACACTTTTTTCAGAGGGTGTAGATTATTTGTGCAAATATCTTGATAGTGGAATCACGATTCTTGCATCTTTGTTTCACTGGATTTCTTGAAATACTTTTTTTATTGAATTAGAATTGCAAAGAGAGAGGCTCAAATCAGAGTTTGTGTGGTGGTTTTTGTTTTTTTTTTTTTTTAATGAAGTGCTTATCAGGGCCTTTAAAAATGTATATTCTTACCCTATATTAAAAGCATTACAAAGGGCAAGGATTCTTGATTTTTAAGCAGCACAATTGAAATACAGGGGGGTTTGTTTTGTTTTTGAATATAGGCCTCGATGGGTTGTTCCTGTATTGCCGAAAGGGGAATTAGAAGTTCTTCTAGAAGCTGCTATCGACCTAAGTAAAAAAGGTAAGCTGAAAAGACAGTTAATGATTATTGGGCCAGTGTGTAAAGTCTTTTCTTGTTCATTTGAATCCCTGGTGGAGGCTTAAAAGTTTTTGTTTCTTTTACAACCTTGGTCCTGAAGATTGTGTCAGAGTGGTATGCAGAACTTTTGTAGATCAGTAATTTTAGAAAGCCATCAATGTAGTTAGAAATTAGGTGCCTTAGCATGTGTAGGGAAGTTGAATAAGCTCACAGCAATAGAAATCTTGTCATTCCTGTCCTACCTGTTTTCTGTATTCACTTTGATATCAGACCTAGTGGGTTTGGTCTTTATAACAGATACTAAAACTCAAAAGAATTCTATTTTTTAAAAAACAGGCTATTAACCTAGCTTTCCAAATGTCTTGCCGTAATTTTTTCTTCAAATTTGCCATGCACGTACTTTTGAGAATATTAGAGAAAAGTTAGAATTTTAAACAGCGTGACTTAGACTAATAATTCTACCATTTTGCTTGCCATCTGACTTGCCTAAAAGAAGGAGGGTTCCATGTCAGGACTGTGTATGTGTTTGATAAATTGTACTAGTCAGATTGACAAGTTCATTGTGTGTTCTGGAAAGTTCCGTTCTCCTGGAAAGTTGCTTTGGTCTCCTATTCAGGTCAGTATTTGTTGCCCCAGTATTTGAGTAATACCAGAAGTCAGATCAAAATATTTTTCTGGGGTATCTACGCTTACCAGCTAGTTGTGTTTCAAATATAGTGACATACAAAGTGCCTGTTCTTTACTTTTGCATAGCTGGACCAAGATGACTTCACTTCCACGTCAATAAAGGTTATTCTTAGGCAGTTTTAAGAATAAAAACCTGATTGTGGTCATGATATTCTGGGTTATCTGTATTGTTTTCTTAAGTCTTTTTTGCTCTGGAGCACTCTCTGGAGAAACAAAAGTTACGATGCACCTTTGTGATCCAAAACAAGATAATGACATGTTGTTGCCAACACTGATTTCAGCCGTAGTTGCACTTGGAATTGGCTTCTTTGCATGTAGCTAGGTCTGGCAGGAATCCTAAGGTGAGTGTAGAATTTTCAAGTGATCGCATCTCTTCAGGGACAAAAGAAATGCCAACTTACGGAAAGAAAATGCAGCCATCTTTTTGTCTGGGCTGTTGGAACAGCGCAGTAAAAAAATTCTCTGCTTGTGATTTGTGAGAGAGAGGAGATGTATGTACTGCCAGCTGTGAAGTCATCTTTTTAAAAAAAAAAAAAAAAGAAAACAAAAAACTGTCAATGCAATGAAGTAATAAGAGCAGAATGAGATTTTTGGCTACTCCTAACATCAGCGTACCTTTCCAAAGTGTCAGACTTAATTGAAAGTTCCCAAACAAAAAGTTTTCTCTTTTTCCTCTTGAAGTTGTGAAAAACAGTGGAAATCTATTCATATGCTTTATGCACTTCAGTTTTTATTAAGTTTTTGATGTCCAATTCTGAAAAGGGCTTCTGCATTGCTATCTAATTATTCTTCCTCTTGCCCTCTAGATGAATTCCTATGTGTGTACTTATGCAAGGATTATTGGCTAAGGAGAAAATGAGGAAAGCTGTTAGAGGTAGTTGTTCGTTAACTGTTATCTTTACAGTTACATCCTATATTTTTTTTTCCTCGCTACTTGAAGTTACATGATGGTTCTTTTTTAAATCACTGCCAGTGCTTGAGGAATATGATAGGGTGCTCACTTGGTAGAACTGACACTATTTTGGTAGCTCAAAACTTGGCGGACACTGTTTCAGAGCTGTGTATGTATAGAGAAGTAATACAAATGATTCTGTTGTGTACATTTCTTAACAGATCAAAAATGTGTTCCATGATCTGAGTAAGATCTAAAGTTGGACACCTTGCTACCTCTCTAAGGGCATTTTTCTTAATCTGAGGAGTTCTGTTTCAAAAGGGGAGAACTGAAAGGAGAAATTGAAAAATAACCAGCTGTTGAACTACATAAATTTTATATTGCAGTCTGTAACTCATTTAGATTGTGAAGCAACAAAACCTAAAAAGAGCCCAGTAAATTTTTTTATCAAGCACCATTTTCTAGTGGTTAGGATTCTAAAGTAGCTTTTATTCCTAACAGTGCTAGTGGCCATCGGCATTGGCATTCTCGAGTGACTCTGGGGTAACTGCTGTCTTTCTGACCCTGTTTATAAAATAAGAGTGATATTTGCATCCTCTTTAAATCTTTTCAGGAACTGAAATTGAAAGGGACATAACTGAACTGAAAGTACTTGTAAGAATTAAATGTCATCATTACCACCTTCAAGTGCAAGGAGCAAATTTGACAAGAGTAGTATGAATCCTGTCTAGACTGTGACTTATATTATTCCTGGCAGATGCATTTATTTATGGAAGATTATCTTTTTATGTGTAGGCATCAGTGTATTATTCTTTGTTAAGCAAACCATGAGACTGTCAAATGATAGTCTAGAGTTACTTGCTAATAGAAGAAAATCTATTTGAAAAATAGCATTTAATAGCAAGACTGATGTTTATCTTTACAACAATTCTGGAATACTTATGAAGCGTTTTGAGTAATGAGATTTGCTCCAGAAATAAATGTCATAATGCTATAAATTTAAAAGTAAAAAAAGTTGTTAGTTTTAGGTTTTTGGTTTTTTATAGGCTAGAATATTCTCCACTCTTTCTTTCAAAATCCCCTCAACAACTCTGCATTGCTCCGCCTTTGTTGTGGGTTTTATTGCTCCTAACGTTTACATTCAATTTTTAACATGCTGCCAGAACTTTCCAATGTGACAAATGCAAGCAAGACGCAAGGCAGCTTTTGAATTTGTAGCTTGTTTAAACTGAAATGAGATTCACTGCATAACTTAAACCTTCAACCTTAATCCCAAATCTTTGTTTTTGATGAATTACAAAGGCTTACAGAGTGGGAGAGAGTAGAGAGGCAGGCCCTAGAGCCTCAAAAAAAAAAAAAAAAAAAGTGTGCGTGTGCATGAGCACACGTGCATCCAAAAGCTAGGCAGCCCAATAATGGGAGTTGTTTCCAGCATCCTCTCTAAAGACCATCTCTCTCTGGATAATCCATCTGCATGTCTATGGGATCACCCTTGAGTTCCTTACTGAAGCTGTATCTTCTGCATTTTCTTGAAATGGTTATTTTTAGCCATCTGTCTAAAGCAAGGACAGCAGATTTGTGTCGTCATGCTCCAAAGTTTCTTAGCCAGGTACGTGGGCTAGAACCAATTCAGTGAAATGAGTTACAGCAGGGTCAGTGCAGTATCTTGGTGTAGAAGGACACTCATGCTCCTGATGATTAAGAGTTACTGAAAGTCTGCCAGAATCTGTGAGTACCATGTGTATCCATTGTGCCCATAGGCAAGTGTGGGTTTCCCCAGAGCTTATTAGCTCCAGGTCACTGTCAATTCTGCAGGGTCTGAGCCAGCCCTTGGCAAGCTGCTGGATGGTTTCTGTGCTGCACTTCCTGAGGCTCCAGGTTTGGTGGGGGCTTTGCTGGCACAGCACCGCAATGGTGTGTGGAGCCAGCTCAGCTCTAGAGTTGCAGCTACAAAAGTTGTGTGTCCAAAGTCCTGGAGAAGAGGAGCTGAGTGATTTTGTAAATAACTCCAGAGCTTTAAAATAGCTAAAAGAAAAGTATGGAGCACTCTAATTTTAAACTTGACATATTGTGGCTGCAAAGGTTTATGACAGTGTTGGGGTCTAGGTGTGTTGGATCCTGACAGCAGAATTACAAGAAACTGTACTTCAGGTGAGGGTGAGAGACAGAAGGATTCATGTTTATTTTTGCAGGTTAATTGTGTCTGGGAAGCTGAGCAGGTCTCACCCTTTCTCCTCTTCACTCACTGAGTTTTACTGGTAGCAGCTAAATAAGAAAGAACATAAATGCATGTATACTGGAAGAATGGAAAATAACAATTGTACTTATTTTTGCTATTATATCTCGAAGTGTTACAAGCATGAAAAAAAGGCCAACCCGATCACATGTTTTTAAAACAATTTAAGTATTATCTAAAGGAGTGCAGTTCTTGAGGTGGCTTTACTAGAACATTCATCTGTCAGGTTTTTGTCCATTCAAGCTTACCTAAGTTTGTCTTCATCCAGCACTTTTCTTTTTAAAATAATTCTGAAACTTTAAACACCACCTTTGAAGTCCAAATCACTGCTTTCGATATTTAAAAGTTCATGTAACTACTAATGAAATTGCATATCTAATAGTTTGGTTTTTTCCTTTTCTATTTTAAAATAGGCCTTGATGTCAAAAGTGAAGCATGCCAGCGATTTTTTCGAGATGGGTTAACAATATCTTTCACAAAAATCCTTACAGATGAGGCAGTGAGTGGCTGGAAGTTTGAGATTCATGTGAGTTTTTAAAGTTTTGTTTCTAAAAAGCATAGTAATATAAACGAGGAACAAGATTGCCTTTGTGACTATGAGGAGACTGCAGAGACTGCATCTTAGTTTTGAAATTCACCTGAACAGAGAAGTGAGAAAATTCTTGTATACATGGCTTGGGGGGGGGGGGTGGGGAGTCATCCTTCTGTCATTGTTTCATCTTATTGCCTCTGGTGTTTCTGGAAGGAAATAAAACATGAGAGATGATCTGGGGGCAGTGGAACTTTGTATGTTCAGTAGTGCAGCTCTTTTGTTAAGCAGGCTGTCTTTGGCCAGATGTCTAGAGACCTGCTTATTTTTACATGCATGCTAGGACATGAAAACTTACCTTTTTAGTAAAAGCTTTTAGCAACCTGCTAACTTCTGAATGTTTGTAGCAGCTGCGTGAGTATAAAAACTACCTGTTGGATAGCTAGTCAGATGCCAAATGAGGAACTGTAAAGATCTTCATAAGCAAATTAAAATCTGTGAGAGAAATGGGTGAAAGAAGGAAAAGTTAGTAGTTCAGTGGTGATTCACAAATGTCTCAAATAACCAAAAATATGTATCTTTTTCCTAAATGTAATTTTTAGCTGAAAACAGATAGTTTAAAGTTTGTTTAAAACCTCTATTGGAGGAAGCACAAATTAAAATACAACATTGTAAAACTCTTATGCAACTCTGCATGTTAGGTACAAATGGTTCAGAGTTTATAGTTCATATTCATTGTAGAGTCACCTGCCACATTCTTGGTGGTTATTTTTTTCTTAATAGAGATGTATTATTAACAACACTCATCGACTAGTGGAACTCTGTGTGGCCAAGCTGTCCCAAGATTGGTTTCCCCTTCTTGAACTTCTTGCCATGGCCTTAAATCCTCACTGCAAATTCCATCTATACAATGGTACTCGTCCCTCAGAAACAGTTCCTGCAGGAGTCCAGCTCGCTGAAGATGAACTTTATGCCCGTCCTCCTGACCCACGATCACCAAAGGTGTGAGAGCATTTTCATACCTGTATTTTTATGTAGTGTTACCTAATTATACAGTAGCAATAGAAAAGTGTTTTTAGGGGGGTGGGGGAGATCCGCCTTCATTCTCTATATCCCTAAGATGTTCTGCTGCTTTTGACACTTAACTGATCATGTTTTAGTATACATTTCCCCTTCTAACTCTTTTCAGTCTTTGGTCCACAACCAAACTGTGTCATGTGTTTCTGTGGTAAGCTGGCACAACTCTGTTGGAATGCCATTCCCACTGTGTTAATTAGCTAGCTTGTATTTGCCAGTTGATGGATTTACCTTCTTACTCCACATGATTTTGTAGGTAACATATTTTGAGGAGGAGATAATGTGATATAGCAGAAATTTTCTCTCCCTTTTCTTATAGTTCCCAAAGATGGGAGAAATGTTTTTAATTGGACACAGGGTGCTAGTGTCAGTGTGGTTTTGGGTTTGGGGGTTTTTTGTTCGTTTTTTGTTTTGGTTTGTTTTTTGGGTGGTTTGGTGGGGCTTTTGGGGTTTGTTTTTTTTTGAACTGACTGTGCAGATTAATAATTGTTTTGGTTCTTGGGTCTGAATTTTTCAGAATTTTGCTCCAAATGGCATTGGTACAACTTCAGGAGCTAACTGAATTACATTTTTGTTGCTTTCTTCCTTTTTCTCCTTTATAGTAGAACTGCTAGCTATTGATACATAAGAACCAAAGATAAAGAACTTGGTGTCCTTGGACTTCCTTGCATTGCTAACCGTGTTTAGAAGAATGTTATTTTGCGTTCTTACTGCTTTTTTTTATGCAGCATTATCACATCCAGGACCAGAAAAAAATACTAGAATCGTCGTGCTTTCTGTAGTAACTTAGCAGCCAAAGCTGAACCTGAAGTATAGTCATTTTTATTCCCATATATTTGATAAATTTCTTTGAATAACATCTATATGGCATCTGTTCTTTGATATGGTAACAGGAAAGATCTTGTTGCCTATTTTGAAGCATTTCCTTAAAACTGAATATTTCAGCTACATAGGCAAGTTCACTGTCAAGTCTATTACCTTCTAACAGTGCATTGTGTAAGGATGTTTTTAAAGCAAGTTTTGTTACTAACTGGTACTTGAAAGTATTTCTAGATGGTAATTTGTAAATGTCAGAAAATAACTGTTTACTATATTGCAGGGTTGGCTCGTAGATCTTATCAACAAGTTTGGCACGTTAAATGGATTTCAGATCTTGCATGATCGCTTCATGAGTGGATCAGCATTGAATGTTCAGATAATTGCAGCTCTCATCAAGTAAGTTTTTAAAAAATAATAGTTTACATATTTGGAAAAGTTGGACTAAGTATAAGATATTATGTGAGCGCAAAGCTTGAAGCACTTTTCTTGAAGCACTTCCCCTCACTCCATCTCTTAACTAGTTGTGTTTACCTTCAGAATTTCATGTGATTGTAAATAGACTTGAGTTTGAATTGCTCCTTACTATCTTAATATTACACAACTACTGATTATGGCCCTTTTTCTTTCTTTTTAGGCCATTTGGACAATGTTACGAATTTCTAACATTACATACAGTGAAGAAATATTTCCTTCCAATTATAGAAATGGTTCCACAATTTTTAGAAAATTTAACAGATGATGAACTGAAAAAAGAAGCAAAGAATGAAGCCAAAAACGATGCTCTGTCAATGATAATCAAATCTTTAAAGAACTTAGCTTCAAGAGTTCCAGGACAAGAAGAAACTGTAAAAAACTTAGAAATATTTAGGTTAAAAATGATACTTAGGTAAGATGCTACTCCTAATATGATACGCCACTGCTGACTTTTTTTTTTCCCCACACTTCTTACATTTAATTTCTCTTACAGGTTGTTACAAATTTCTTCTTTCAATGGTAAAATGAATGCACTAAATGAAGTTAACAAAGTAATATCCAGTGTGTCATATTATACTCATCGGCATGGTAATCCTGAAGAGGAAGAATGGCTTACAGCTGAAAGAATGGCAGTAAGTTCTCCTCTTCACCGAAATTCATTGAATAGATTTTCTTTCTCCTTATTACTTTACTTGTAGAAGTAGCTATATATTATGGATCCTGCACAATTTTCATATCTAGTGTTACAAACAGTAGGTATCATGTGATGGTAATAAGTCACTTCGGTAGTAGTCTTTCTGTGAAAAATTGCTGTATTTGTTTCAGAGGTGCTGTTGAGAATTATTTTCAGTGCTGCTAAAAAAAAAATGCTTTAAAAATGGAACCTTGAATATATAGTTTTTATGTAGTATTTTAAAAAACCAAAACAAACAAACCTAGGTGAAAGAGGTGTGATTCATTTGAAACTTTAGTGCCACTGTACCTAAAAAAATAAATATTCATTTAAGTAAGGATCCAGTCTGTTTTTTGTGCTTCAAGTAATTTTTTTTCATTAGAGTTCTAAGTGAGTACTCTGCTTTTCACACTTCAGAAGCTGGATTCTGTGGTACAGAAAGTTCTAGATACCACATTTTTATTTATTTAATTTTACATACTTTGAATACTGTTTCGTGCTTGAGTGCATATGTAGGGAACTATTAAAATGAGTATTTATGAAGTTAAAGTAGGGACAGTTTTAATCTTTGAAATTTAATTGTTAAGTGATTTTTGCACTGTTCTGTCCCATCTTTGTGACTGGCTACCTGTTGTGAGGCTTATAATCTACAAAAGGACTGCTGACAAAAAAAAGACGACTGCAGTTTGACTAAAAAGTCAAAAAAAGCAGTAGGAGGAAGTAGATCTCTTTTTTTACGTACTCCCTATAGTTTGGCATCTCAGACAAGACCTCTGTTTTTAAATAAAAACTTCCAAATTTAAGTATTTCACGAGACTAGCTTGAATGTTGTAAGTCTGTAATCAAGGACAGTGTTGGAAGGTAGGATGCTGTGTACGTTTGTTTTCTTTTTCAGTGCTCAGAGCACACACTGCTTTGCTTCAGTTGGAACAAAAAATACATGACACTAGTCTGCTGTCAATGACACCGCTGAAAAAATTGTATCTACTTAAATATGGCTTGAATATTTGCCTCTAATTCAGTTAGACACATTTTAAAAAAACCCTATAAGTGGCAGTACTTAATCTAACCTTTTTATATTTCAGTCCTTCCTTATGGCCTTTTTATGTGATACGCTGTAGGCATACCAGTAAAGCTAGAAGTGTCTTAAACAATTTGGTTTTGATATTTAATGATTGTGAATTGGAAGAGAAAAACTTTGTTCCTTGAATAGAAGAGTTAAGTGTTCTTCCCATTGGCTTTTTATGTTTGAAGTTGTTTGAACATTTTTATGCTTTGAATTCATGTTTTTAATATGCCTGAAAAAATATTTCCCCTTAAGATATCACAGTGACTAGCATATTGGATTATTTAAACTGCTGATTTTTTTTTTTAAAGAGGAAATTATAGATAAATACCTTCCTCTTGAGCTGTACCTTTCTCATGTCTCCCAGTTAGAATATTGTATACAAAGTCATTAATCTGTAACAGGTTGAAATTTTTCTTTTTACCTTACATATCAGTGATAGCACTTCAATAATTTGAGATGGCACTACTTTCTTTTTATATTCAGGAATGGATCCAGCAGAATAATATTTTATCAATTGTCTTGAGAGATAGTCTTCATCAACCTCAGTATGTAGAGAAGTTAGAGAAAATTCTCCGGTTTGTCATCAAAGAGAAGGCCCTCACTTTGCAGGATCTTGACAACATTTGGGCTGCACAGGTAAAGAATTCAACTGCTTGTCTGCTACTGCACAGGAGGGATCTTGTTATATGTCGTGTATTGAGAAGATGACCTGTGCTTCTTTTTCTCCATGTTAGACAGAACTAAAGAAAAAACTTGAAATCAAATGGTGTTGGTTTTTGGGGTCCTGAATCTCAAAATTGTCTTATCGAATGTCTTTGGTGGAAGGGGTCAACTACACCTGTATGTAAAGTCTAAAGGAATGGGTCAGAACATGGTGCAAAGATTATCCTTTCTAAGTATTAAGGAACCCTCAATGTTGAGTGAAGTCTAGATTATGAAAGAACATGATACATGATGACTTAATATTTTTAAATGCATTAAGAATGTGTATTGCTAATCTCCGAGTTCATGACAGTTCTATAAATTTTTTCTGGGTAAAGTGCTGTTAGTAAGGCTTCTAATAATGCCTGTTCTGGAAGTTGTTTAATAGCAAATTCTTTCCTTTGTGTTGTAATGATTATTTTTGAAAAACTACAAGTTTTGCAATATTGGCTTGTTTTACTTAAATGATCGGTGAAGCTGGGCTTCCTAGCTGTGGGCTGCATGACTTTAGCACACATAATGGGCAGCTGAAGAGACAAAATCATTATTAATTGTTGAGCAGGCAGAAAATAAAAGGTCATTTTAGGATAGAAACAAGCATGAGTACATATATCCTTGTTCATAAGTAATGGGTAGTGAAACTCCAACTTAATTGTAAGCCCTTAGGCCAGTCTTTCAAATGTGAGAAGGCTAAAATGTAGTTTCCAAGATAGAGGGCTGTACTGGTTTTGGCAGGAATATAGAGTTAAATTTCTTTATAGTAGCTTATATGAGGCTGTGTAGGTAAAGCAAAAGATTTACCTGTGAAACTCTTTATCTCAACCTGTGAGTTTTTTCACTTTTACCCATCCCACTGTGGAGTGGAGAGTGAGCGAGCAGCTGTGTGGTGCCTAGTGCTTAGCTGGGGTTATATCATGACAAGGGTTAGTATGGGAATTGGGTAGTGCTATATCCCTAGTTTATGTGTGTTCACGCTCTTCTGAAACTCGAACAGTTGGGTTTCAGTGGACTTACCCATGTGTCCCTATTTTCAGGCATGCTATTTTCAGGTTATGTTTAAAACACTTGGGACTACAGGTGATGTAGTGGAGGGTTGACTTGAGATCTCTGGTGTTGCAACTAACTTCATAATCTCTAGACTTCAATTCCAGCATGATAGTAAATGCACAGGCTGAAACTCAAGAAAGTTTTTATTTTCTCGTTATCCCTAAGTCCTGTTTAAAAAAGTACATCATTTAACAGAGCAGTACGCAGATTACTTGAATTAAGGTCTGTGATCATACTGCTAGTTTTCAGCTTGTGGTCTGTAGACCTCTCCAGACTGTAAGAAGTCTGTGGGGGGAAAAAAAGACTTTGAGAAGTTAGTTTGCTGTTTACTAGGCTTGCATTAGCTATATTAGACACTCACCTTTTATAAGGAGGGGAAAAAAAAAAATCTGAAATTTGGAAAAAAGTCTTCCAAGCAATTATGTTACTCATAGTGCCTAGAAATGGGACATGTGGGTAAGCTAGTTTAAGCCAAACTTTTTACCCTTCCAGAAAAGAGTGAACAAGTGGTGCAACCCTTAAAAGACAGGGATAGCCCACCCCAACAGTTGTAAAAAACCCCTTAGGAATAAATCTCCCATGCCCTCAAATACCAAGCTTACTCTGCTCACTTCTTATGCTTTCAGTTAGGTAGTTGCTGCAGTGTACTTGCTGTAGTTTTGCCCTGTATTTTTTTTGTGTGAAAGTTGAATTCAGTAAGTCTTGGCCATGGAATTAAAATAGACTAAAAGGTAAGAATACCAAAATCTGCTAATACAGAATGATTTTCACCAACTTCACTACTCCCTGTGTTTAGTAGTTTTTAGAAGTTATTATTAAATGACTGCTTCCAAGAGCAGCTGGAGCATGAAATTCAGTAGTGAGGAGTTGATTTACTGTGTAGCTTTATATAACAGGCAGGCTATTTTAGCTCTGGCTCAGTGCAGCAACGGTGTGGTTTTGCTTTCAGGCTAAAGCCATTATGTTGCTGCTTGGGTTTAGAGGGTGAGCATGCACAAGTTTACAGTTGACAGTATAGAAGTGCCCTGAGAATCTCAGTATGCAACTAGAATAAAAATGAGTAGTTTATGGAAAGTAATATAATCATGCTGCTTTTGCAATGTTTTCATGTCGTACAAAGCCAGTGCTCACAATACAGAAGTATATTTGATTCAGGGAATAATGTTGGAAGTCTCTAAAGGCAAGCATTAAGTTGCAGCCTGTTGAGTTGCAGGGAAAGATCCAGCTGGACAAGAAATAAAATTGCAGAGATTAGTGTTGGAGTCTCATGACTTACATTCTGGAGCATTTAACTAGAACTTTACAGGCGCTTCCCTGTCTCAGCACAGCAAGCTGACAGTTCACACGCCAGGTTCCTCATCTCCTCCTACTGTATTGTACTGCTTCCCCAGCCTTTTCTGTACTTAAGGGCTTCCCCATGTCTGTTTAAAAACCTCCCAAGATTGTTACATGCCTCTGCCTTCTTGCTCCAGACCCCCCCCAGCATCTGTGCATACTTCTCTTATTTGTTACATTGTAGATGCTCTTTCTGCCTTGTATGCTCTCAGTTTTTCTTTCTATCCAGGAAATGGTCTGGTAAGAGCAAAAAATTACATGATGTTTTGCAAAATCAAGTGGAATAAGTGGTTTAGTAATTCCCCCTCTCATAATCTGACTCATAACATGAAAATGAATGTTACTACTTAAATTCACTTTTTTGAAAGAAAAATTTATGGCACACTATAAAGAATTTACGGCAGAGCATGTAACAAAGCTATTAGTCTCTTTTTTGTTGTTTTTAAGTGAACTACTGATGCAAGCTTTTAGAAGGCAATGAATTTCAGAACTGCTCATGCATGCATTTTTAATACTGTACGAGATTAATTATATCAAAGTTTGTTTTCTAGGTATTTGTTTCACATTTCTTATTCTATAATTACAGGAAATTTTTCTACAGTATATAAGCTATTGATTCACATAGCCCAAAATTCTTGGGTTTGAGTGCACATTTAAAGTATGGCATGCATTTTCCAGCCTGGGCATGTAGGAAGGAAATTTTCTTCTTGCCCAGAGTTAAAATTGAGCTAGCTGTTTTTTCCTTGTTGTCTTCCTCCTTAAATGTCAAAATTGTGATATACACCAAACTCTTTATTTAAAACCGTGTCTAGTGTATAACTCAACATGTTGCCTTGTTTCTTTGTTAGACTTCGTAAGTTTATAAGCTGCTGGACTTTAAAATGTTGTCTGCCAACAAGTTGTTTGTAATAGAAGGCTTTAGTTGTCTATGAATCCACTAGTACAAAGAAAGTACTTCAGCCTGAGAAACTACGTGGAAATATTAAAAATATTTCTACAGCTTAAAACACCTCAATGAAGTTCATTGAGGAAGTGGATTTTGAGTCCTTTCTTAAAAAAAACCCAAACAAACAAAACCCAAAACTACATAAAAATACTGATTTGTAAGTTTAAATATCCTTTTAGACCTTGTCTACTGTCCCAGCATGATTTTGTTAAAAAGAAAACTATTGTGATACTGCAGTATTTATATGCTAAATAAATATTCGCATGCACACACACAGAGCACACTTAAATACTTAGACGTACAAGGGAAATCTAAATATTGTGACTTCCCAGTGAAGTAAGTATTCAGTTTGCCACACTGCTCCCACAGCATCAGCTTTTCTTGTTGGCCACCTCAAACAGTCTTGTAAAAATGACGTAGGATGTCTTACTGCTTGACTTAATGTGGATTGCTACAAATTTTGGTGGAATCTTTTTGTGTTCTTGACAGGCAGGAAAACATGAAGCCATTGTAAAAAATGTACATGATCTCCTTGCAAAATTAGCTTGGGATTTCTCTCCTGAACAGCTTGATCACCTGTTCGATTGTTTTAAGGTAACTATGCATGTTTTGACTGTATTCAGGAAATGGGCTGTGAAGCTGGATACAGATTTGTGACTCTTTAAATGTCTACTTTCTACTTATTTTAGATACGGCCAGTTGCCTTGTGTTAGAAGACTTCTTGATGTGTAGCAAGTCTGTAATATTTAATATTAGAAGTGCTAGATTTTGCTATTCTTTAATGACCATTCACTGTGAGATTTTTTTATTTACTTCCTGTCTAAAGCAAAGGCTAGTTATGCTAGTTTAATTGACAGTTTTGTTTTCTGGTTTAAATGCTTTTAGGTAGTGCATGTCTGTTGAGGCTGTAGTATTAAAGTGACATTTAGCAATCCTAGCAATATTGAATTTTTCAAATAAGTTATTTATCTTAAATACTTTTTTGCATTTGTTCCAAAATATTAAGTGTTGGTGGTTTAGTAAATAATGTTTTTCTCCTAGTATTAGAGTAGGTTTCATCAAGTTTACTAGGCATTGCTACTTTTGATCTTTAAGTAGAGGAGATCAAGGACCTCTGTTCCCCGCTCCCCGAACTTCCTCTTTATCATGTAATAATTTTTCTCTGGTTAACATTGATACGGAATTAAACAGTCTCAGGAAGATAATGTTGAATGTTTATAAACATAATAATTTGATTGAAATCACAAAACAACTTACTTCTGAAAGCTTATGTCATTCACTGGCTTTTTATGTATGCTAACATAAACATTTGTAGCTTCCAGTAGTGGTGCTATCTGGTTTGTTTTACCGTTTCATTTTAGGAGTTGATCTGCTGTACTAGAAAATGCAAGCTAGCTTTGTAGACTCTGTTTCCTGTTTTCAAATGAATGTGTTATAGTCACAGTTTTGCTTACATGCAATTTGTGCTCTGATTAATGGGGGTCCTCTAGTTTGGTGAATATGGGTCTAATGATCTGTAATCCAGATACTGAACTAAATGCTCAGAAGTTCTATGTGGAAATGGTCACAAGTTGTGTCTCACCTTGGGAGATGGATATGAAGTAATTTTATATTGGAAACTTATTCAGAAAAAGGTTAACTTAATGCAGAGGACGTTTGTTTCTGTCAGATTCAGAGGCACAAGTGATATTAAAATTTTACTCATTTAGTGATTATAAGTTATTTAAGAAGTCCTCTAAGTATAAGCATACGAGTTTTGAGAAAGCATTGCAATAAGCAGCTGAGTCCACTCTATTTTGACTGTTGGTGAACTTGTCAATAGTAATGTTAACTTTTACAGGCACATCTGTGATCTTTATTTAAAGATCTTTTTTTTTTTTTTCTAAGTCTCAAGTTGATTATACTTTAGTTGTAAACACACTAGAAGAGCTGTTCAGTTGTCTGACATATATTGATCTAATGGGCTATTTTTAATTAAAGAAATTAATGTGATGTAATTAATGTTGATGTAATGTTAGTTACATCACTTCATTGTTGCATCATTTGTTAACAGTGCAGGTTATGTGTGGAATTAAAAAAAAAAGACGACTGGTTTTCATATCAAATAAAATATTTTCTTAGGCAAGTTGGACAAATGCAAGCAAGAAACAGCGTGAGAAACTACTTGAGTTAATTCGTCGTCTTGCAGAGGATGACAAGGATGGTGTGATGGCACACAAAGTGCTGAACCTTTTGTGGAATTTGGCTCATAGTGATGATGTACCTGTTGATATCATGGACCAGGCTCTTAGTGCCCATATTAAAATCTTAGATTATAGCTGTTCACAGGTGAGTAATCGGGTATTTTCTATTGTGAAATCAGTCACTGACAGTTTCCTTCCATGCCCCATGAAAAATTCAAGGGATTTGGTAATTGAACAAAAGTGTTCCTTATCATTGATTTGTGTTATTCTACCAACATCCAGGTACTTTTAAAATGTTATGGGACATATTCTAAATAACACAGTTCGTGCTTTAATTGGAGAGAGTGAAATACATCAGTTTGCCTGTCTTGTTGCAATTGGTGACATACTGTAATGACCACATCGGAGGAATTGGAAAACAACCCTGCCAAAGTAAATAGGGAGAAAGGAAAAGCAGCCCCCCTCCTGTGTCTGCTTTTTTCTGAACTTGATTATGCTAATTTGTTTGGGTGGGGTGGGGTTTGTTGGGTTTTTTTGGTAAGTCCTTATGTCTTGTATAATGTTAGAAAGGACCTAGCAAAGGACAGTGAAAACATTTACACGCTCTACTTCCCCACCCAAACTTCTGTGGAAGTCTGCCACAATAATAATTCATTGTGGTTCAAAATTAATCCATTATCTGTCTTGATAGCCACTGGCAGGTTTTGTTTCTTAGTTGTTAAGAAGCAGTTCTCATTGTTTCTTGGTATTTTATAGCAGTTTACTCTGAGTACGGGTGAGTAGAAATAAATTAAAGAAGGGAAAGAGCAAATTATTTAAACACGGATGATCCTATGTAGCTAAAGGTTTTCTTAAATACGTACTGGATGCTCGAGTGCTTGAAGGCAGAGAGTTTGTAACACATGATAGCTTCTGCCAACGTGTAGTTCTGCTCAGATACTTTTCTTATGCTTGTATGCTTCAGAACTCGGCTGATCTAGTATTTGTGTGGCTTTGCATGTTCTGTTCTATCTTGGAAACAAAGTTAGGGAATTATGATAGTTTCTGCAATATACTTGATTTTGATTATAAACACTTGTTCTTTAAGGACCGAGATACACAAAAGATCCAGTGGATAGATCGTTTTATAGAAGAGCTTCGCACAAATGACAAATGGGTCATTCCTGCACTGAAACAAATTAGAGAAATTTGCAGTTTGTTTGGTGAAGCACCACAAAACTTGAGGTAAGAATGGAATGCAAATAAAATTTTGTCTGTTAAAAGTTGAATGGGTTGGAATGAGGCAAATTTTAAAATTGTTTTTTTACAAGAGGCAGGGAAAGCATAGGTAAAATCCTAACCTGTGTTTGAAAATGTTCTTGAGTTTGTTTTAGTATGTATAAATAGCCTCTAGAAATTCATACACCTAGGTTCACCACGAGAGCATTAACTGTTTCCTCAAACATGCTTCTATTAATTTTTAGAATAGTAGACTGATTGGTGGAAAATCTGGGTTTGTTTTTTTATTATCCATGAACTTCCCTGCCTGACAATGGAATTAGTTTACAAAGTATAAATATATTTTATGTGCATATATGTATGTATGCACACACATACACACACACACAAACATACCCACCCATCCCTATTCTTTGATGATAATTTTATACAGGTCATCTAGCTTATATACTTGAAATCAAAGGTGACTTTGTCTGGGAAAAATACCCTACTGATTCTCTCTCCTGAATGGAAGAGATTATAAATGTGTTGGGTTTGTTTTATTGATGGATTTTTATTGTTGTTGTTGTTTTGGGGTGGGGTGGGTTTTTTGTTTGTTTTTAAAAGGAAGAAGAAAAGAAAAGCCATTGTCTGTTTGGACTTCTTAAAATATACGTGCTTGTTTTCATTATTTTAAATGTTTTCTCACTACAGAAATACTTGATTCTCTGCCCCTAACAGTTTTTGTATTCACATAAGAATTTCTGCAAACTCCAGAAAAATGGTCTTTGCTTATCAGTGTTGCATAATTGCTTTGTTTAAAATTTTTGTAAGCAGGTAAACTCTTCAAATCATTGTTGTTATTACAGTCTGCTTACAAGAAGGATCAAGGCAGGGAAAGTTGAAGAACTTAAGCCTTCAGTTTACACAACGCTATATTCTTACTAATACCGTTCTAAGGACCTGTGATAATATTGCTTTCCTGACTTCTGGAGGTTTCTTTATTCATTTAGTTTGCAACATCTTCCTCAATTTTCATGACACTTTTTAATCCTTTACAGTTTCACATTAATGATTGTTTGTGGCTTTTCCAATAAGGTCACAAAGTTACCTGCTTACTAGCAGATAAGTCTGTTTTCTGTGTCTTGGAGTCCTTAACCTTTTACATGCTGTATGATCTAGGCGAATGTAGCTACCTAGTTATTCATGGTACTTGAACAAGTTGAATGCTTTTTAGCACAAGACCTTAACAAAGAGGCTTTGCTTTAAGTAATTATTGAAGCAGAGCTTGTTCAAGGCACTGATGAGGTTTCTGCTCTGAATTAATCTTGGGAGGAACCTAACTTCCTGTGATTGTGGATATTTAGGTTCCCTGTATGGTATATGTACAGTTAGATGGCTTGAATCTCTCTCCTTTTTTTTGTCAGACCATCTCTTCCATTCCTCAGATTTCATGGAAATCTGCATGGCAGTTTGTAATAATACCTCATTTTTATGCAGAATTTGAAAACACATATGGCAGAAAAGTAAACTTTGAATTAAAGGTTTTAATCAAGGGACTTCAAAAGACCTCTTCCTGTTGAGAAGCCTTTGTTAGCAAGATAACGTTGAGGGAGTTGTTTTGGTCAGGTAGTATTACTGCCTATGTGACTGGGAAACCTAGTGAGTGAAAATACCATTTTGAAGTAATCAGTGACTTTCCAGTCCTCTGAGTTTTCTGATAACTCTTAACATTGATAGAGTTTGGAAATTGTAATGCATGCATCTAATACCTGTTCCTGTCAGCATACCTTATTTGACTTAAAACTTCAATCTCTAGCATAATTCTAGAATTCAGATTGAAAATATATCAAAACAGCTGTTTGTGACAACTGCCTCAAAAACATTTCACAGAGCTTTCTGTGTGCAACATTAATCCCATAATCTATATACTGCTCTTTTGGGGTGGTTCAGTGTATTGGCACTGGCAGTTAAAAGTTCAGTCCAGAGCAGCTCAGGCGGCTGATTCTTGGCAAAAATAAGTATAAATTATGTTATGCCATTGGCACTGTAGAGATTCTTTTGAGGAGGAGGATTTAATTGTTGCTAGTTATTCATGCAGTTGAGCAAAGTGACGAATTGGTTATACAATTGCTTTGGCAAAATTTAACTCCCTAACCGCAAAGAAATGCTACATGTTTTGGGAAGTTTAGCTTAACCAGAATTGCAACAGCACAAGAAAATAATTCTTATTTTAATGTCTGCTTTTAATGGTACATAGCATTTATTCATCTAGCAGAACTCTCAGCTTAAAAAGCCAAGTTACATGTGCAGTATTATGTTGGGCATGTTATATATGTGCAGATAATTTTTTTTTAATCCATTTAATTTAAGTTGTTTGGAATTTTGCCTTTGTCACTTTGCCAATATTCTTCTAGCAAATAAGCATGCATTCTAACTATGAAATGTCCTTTTTAGTATTTCCAAAGTACTTTAGCATCCATTTCAAAATGCTAGTTTTTCTTCTTGTACGTTGGCTTTTGATACCCATTTAGTAGAAACACAATGAAAAGATGAGTTTTGCTGTTAACTTCCATTTTTCATGCTCCTCAGTTATTTCTAAAGGAATATGTCCCAATGGCGGCAACATCATACAGCCTAACCTCATGTTTAAGGAATAATTCTGTAGTTGCATGTGGAGTTTGCTTTTATTCTACAAAGTCTTGTCAGACCAGCTTTTTTCTGTGCCTAAAGACAGTTGTGTTGCCTTTGACTCCATCCTAGCAGATGATCAAAATAAATAAATGTTGCTCACAAATACTACATAACAACTCACAACTCATAGCTCATAAGTCTATAGTTATTACAGTTACTCAACTTTTAGAAGTAGTTGCTAACCAAGATGAATTTGTGTGTCCAGATTTACTGTTTGCGCATGTGTTTGAGAAAGGAGAAAAGTAAAAAATGTCTAGCACAGAAGATTTATTTAGTCTTCTGCCGATAAAGCTTTCTTTTTGCTATACTTTGTAAGATTTATATAAATGCATTATATTATGATTATATACACTCCAGTAGCTTGATATACTGCAAAATACCCTGTGTTGCTTCTGCTTGTTCCTTTGGTTGTTTCATTATATGTGTTTCCCAAATAGTCAATATTCTTATTTACTGTTAGCCTTTGTAAGTGCATTTCTCTATCTAGAGGTAACTTCTCAGGTAGCCACTAAAACAGAGACATCCAATCTTTTGCTGGTTTTGCTGCTGGTTTATGCTGAGCAAGGAGGGTTGGCAGAGATGGAATGAAGTGTAATTGGAAAGTTTATCAAAGTGAAAACAGAGGGTGTTCTTTCTGGGTATATGAAGTCCTGTATGTTTTCTTCCTTCATGCTTCCATCCATTTTGTTTTCTCTCTGACAAATTTCTGGGTCTTTTTTTTCTTTTTTTTTCTTTTAACACAATTTGTGTTTTAAGTGCCTCTTTCAAGCTGTTTGGGAAAGCTGCATAATATGAAATTTAATCTTCTGAAGATCTTTGTGCTTAGCAGGCCAAATTCTGTTGGTTGCAGATAATAAAATTATTGGAAGGGTGTTGATGGCTTCTGTCTTTTAAACCCAGATTGACAGTGATCTTCAATTTATCTGTTGTTGTTACATCTACAGTGAAATGTGGTTATCAGCTGCGAGATCATTATCAGCTGATGCTGGAACTGGGATTTCTTGCCTTCCCTGCTTTTCTCAAAAGGTGTGGCACTACTGTAGAGTGCTGTAGGTCATACAGTATGGAGACCCTGTTTCCTAGGAAGGATGAAAATTCCTACCTGTAATCCATTCAGCTAATTCTTAAGTTTTGAAGGAAAGGAGAACTGTTCTAAAATCACATTTATATTTCATCAGGGCAGGCTATGGGATCAGCTGAGTGGCAATACAATGAGGAATCCCCCCCTGCTTTTTCTTCTTTTTTTTCTCTCTCTTTTTCTCTTTACCATGGAAGAACAGCACAATTTTGTATTGTTTATGCAGCTGAGATCAGTGCTCTGATCTAAAGAAGTTGAGGCATTTTGAGACTGTTCTGCAGAGGTGGTTAGTCCCTAAGTTCCAGAATTTGATAGTATTCATGGCATGTGGGTTTCAGACCCAACCTCTGTATTTTCTCCGGCAATTTACTTTTGTAATCTAAATATGTCTAGTATGGTTTAAGGGCAGCATTTTTGGTCAGATCTTGATAATACACTTAAATTGTCATCTGTTTATTTATTTGGGGTACTTTTTTACTTGAACTTTTCTGTTTTTTCTTAGACTCCATGCTCTGCATACCTATGCTTTTCTATGTTTGTACTAACATTTTTTCAGATAGCTACTTTTAGAAAAAACAAACAATGCAGAGTTGTGCAGTTTTTTGAAGTATTGAAAGAATTGGCGTGATTATTGGCTAGCGTTCTTTCACTATAGTTCTAAGACCATGAGCTTGCATTTTGAAAAGTCACCTAGTTTTACTTACTGTTTTAATATTAAATTTAGAAAATAGTATTAGATGGATGTAGAAGAAACTGTGGTTATGCATATTGTAGTTATACTACAGTTGAAGGTCTCTATCTTTACTGTGCGGTTTGTGGGCAGGTATTTCTATTCCTGTCTTGCTGCAGATATGCTCCCTCCAGCATACTGAGTGGCTCAGATTGCTTTGATATTTTTCATACATACTGTGTCTGTATAATCCTCATAAATTAACTGCTTTTAATAACTGATAAGAACTGTTGATGTGTCAGAAGAAAAAAGAAAAATATTGTCAGAGACTTAATGTGCTTTCTATTGGAGACGCTTTAGGAAAATTTGGAACTTGCATTAAAGATGAGTTTCTTCAGTTGATTTCTGAACTGTTAGGTGCAAGACTCTCTGCTTATAACACTTGTATTTTAATTTCAGTCAAACTCAGCGAAGTCCCCATGTGTTTTACCGACATGACTTAATCAATCAACTTCAGCACAATCATGCCCTAGTTACACTGGTTGCAGAAAATCTCTCTGCCTATATGGAAAGCATGAGGCAGTATGCTAAAGGTAAGTTTTAAAATAAAAATTGCCTCATAGAGTGTATGAAAACTCCAGTTGAAAATGGAGTTAATAATTATTTCATTATGAGAATTTGCTTTTAAGTTTATTTGTTTAATTTTCGAACGTCTGTGGGGTTGATAGTCTTTGTGGTGTCTGATTAGGCAAGAAAAGCTTAAAATGTAGACATTTTGTTTCATAATTGAAAATTGTGTTTTACAGCAGAATATGGGGAAGTGGTAGCTCTTGGTTATCTGTGGGCTGATAAACATGATCTTGCCCTACTTAGGCTAGGGTAGTTATTTTTGTGGAAAGTCCTAATAACAATCTTGGATTTTGTCCCACTTCTAGTTTTGAATTTTTGTAGGCTCCTTTGAGAAGTTTTTTTAATCACGTCTATTTGAAGCCAGTGTTTGGAATTTGTCAGGGAGAAGGACTTTAAACCACAAGGATACCAGTTCTTTTTGCCATGCAACTTCCATTTCTGTTTAGTTGCTTTCTCACTGCATTTGTTAGCAGCAGCACTTTGGCAGCACATCATGTTAGTATTTATATATTTCAGGCTAAACTCAACCTTTCCCTGATGAGTTTATACTCTTATTGTGGATTAGCTTTCTAGCTGCTGAGGTGAGGTAGAAATAGGGAAGTGGAGGAGACTGATGGATCAAGAAACTTTGTTACGCTGGACCACATTAGTTTATATGTTGAATTAAGCCAACAGAAGTGAGAGGAGGAGATTTATGGCTTCCCCCACCCCCATCTACTTTACTGACTGGAACTAAGGACTATTCTACCCCAGCATCATAACACCCTACCAGCCTTTCAGTTACATCTCAAAAACAATGCAGTACATTACGTAGGAATTCATGTAGATTGTTCAGCGAGGACAGGATGTTTGCACATTGTAAAGTGTGTGTGTGTTCCAGCACTCGGGTAAGTTGCCTAGACACCTTTAATTTTGGAATTCATTTAATTTTGGAGTACTTGATAAAAAATATCCAAAACACGTCCTTGAAGACTTGTGTGAATAGTGGTGCTATATGAAGATGATGGCTTCAGCCAGGTACAGGTCAATGAGAATGACCTTTATGCTAAATCTGCATACTGCAGCTGTGTTTCTCTGTTCAACAATACATGAGGGGGGTTACCCTAATTTATGTTCCTTAATGATGGCATTGCACAAATTAATGTTAAAATAATACTAAATGCTTTGTTCTGTTCTCAGGCCATACTGTCTTGGGCTTAGTTTTTTCCCCGGAAGGTGGAATAGAACAAGTTATTTCATGTAACTTCCATCGGCTGTTGGAGTGCTCTTTGACTTTGCTGAAGTGACGCAAAAGTGCAATTTCATTTATAACAAACTTCGCATCTTAAGTATATGGATAGCTTAGAATCTGTGATTCTATGATTGTCTCTTTCTCTTGGACTTCGGCTGGTTATGTAACCTGGGGTTTGGCCTCAGGGTTAGGAAGGAAACGTAATCAACAATTATATTCTAATGCAATGTTGTCTTTGTCCAAAAATAGTCTACACGTAGTAGTAATATATGAACTATTATTCATTCATTTCAATTATTTTTGAACTCTGAAGCCAAAAGGTCATTTTTGACAATGTTGTTTACCTATCAAATTGTTGATGACTTTGGCAGAAAAATTAGGCCGATGTCTTGCATGATTCTTTTCTGGTGCCAAAAACCATGTCCCATTGCCCTGCCCCTCCCCAGCTATAATGACTCGGTAAAGCAGTAATGTAAACATCTTCAGCACAGTAGGAATTACAAGTGTGCAAAGTTTAAATTGAATCTAATTACAAAGCAATTAAATTGTGTTTTCTTGAGACAAAGCTGCTGCAGAACTTCTACTTGTTTGCATCAGAGTACAAAACCAGATGAACAATAGTGTGGCTTTCTTTTTTTAATTAGATGCTTTATTACATGATTAAGGGCAGCCAGAAAATGTCTCCTAATGTTCCAGATACTGTACTAAGACGGTAATACATAGTTCCTGTGCAACTTTCCTTTCAGTTTCAGTTTTATATACTAAATAGGGCAGAACATAGAATACTGTGAAGTTTGCCTTCCGTGCCTTCCTGGAGGAGGAGAAAAGATGCCAGGTTGGGGTGGGGGGGTGGGCAGGGAAGGGAATAAATGAAAGGAGAAGAAAGAAGAAAATGATTGTGAGGGCAGAAAGAAGTGGACAGCTGTAGAATTAAGCTTAGCTGGAGGAGGTGAATGAGACAGAAAATTCAAGGCAAACATCCAGACAACACAAGTTAAATGCCATGGGGGGGGGGGAAATCCAGTTGCCCACAGATCTTTTTGGCAGTTAACACCATGATTACTGTGTAATTTTTGATTATTTTTTTAATTCATTTTGAATTTGCCATTTTTTTTATTTTCCTTGAAGGCTTCCATAGTTGCATTCTGTGATGGAGAACAGTGTTCCTATTCTCCTGTTATTCAGTAATGCATGTTCTTTTCCATCATACTCCCTTTTATATGTTTGCCTTTTTAAGGTTAAAGAAAAGCCTAATCTATGTTTCAGAATTTTTTTCCATGATCTATGACTTTCTCTTCTACTGAAATCACCCTTTCTTCCAACTCTGCTAAGTCCTCCATGAGATGAGACAACTGCTATTACATTGTGTAGTCCTGAAGGAGGACATCACAGTTCCATGTTTTTGACTATTTATTGAAGACCTTTTGAAAATTTTAGAAGATTGTTAGCCAGTTCTCCTTTATCTTCTGGTTTTTTTGAAATAATAAAAAATCCGAAGTGGTAATGAAATGTAATTATTTGTAGAAGTTGTGCCATATGATCATCTATGTGTGTTTATCAGTAATTATACTTTTCAACCAGTCATTTTTTGATCTACAATTTCTATGTTCATTCTTCTGCTCCTGTATGTAGAAAGAATTTTTAAGATCACACTTGGACTTACTGTGGGATGCACAGCATAGAAAATAAATCGGGCAAATGTAGAAAGAAGCTGAGATGGAGAATATTTCGGCCACTGAATTTTTTTTGTAGTTCAGAGTTTTTCAGAATTCTTAAGTACATACATACTGCCTTTGGGCAACTGACTGGCCTTTAATACCTGAATTCTTCTGTCATTGCCACTGTTGACACTTGTGTCTGTGAATTAATCTCTATTCAGGAAAAAAAAAGCCCAGACAGTCCCCATAGTTATAACAAATGAACACCAACACTACCTCCCCCCCAACAAAACAAAATCAAACAAAAAAACCCACCCAAAACACCCAACACTTGAAGTAATTAATTTCTCTGCAATATGCTTATCTACTATAATTGTTTCTTCCCACAGCATATTTTTCAGGTTTTCTACTTCTAATACTAAATAATTTTTGTTCTACTACTTTTATATTCTTTCTTCATAATTTTTTTCACATTTCTTCTTTTGATAATTGCCTATTTGTGCTTACTTCATTAGGATTATAATTTAAATTTTTGAAGGATTTCTGGTGAACATAATGTCTCCAGTTCTGTAGACATCAGTTAACTACTAGTCTTCTGTTTTCCCTTTTATGTGATTTTTAAGTTAATGTACCTTTTGCACTTGTATATAGAAAACACTGTTTATGACAATTATTTTTCTCCTGAATTTTGATGATGCATGTCAGCTGTTAGACTTGTTTGGTTTGGGTTTTGGGGTTTTTTCCCCTCCTTGATATAATAGGAGAATACTGATTTTCCGTTCTGAGGATAAATTTTACTATGAGTCTGGAAGTTGTTGTGATGCAGTCTCCCACAGCTGGGTCATCTAAGTTAAACGCAATCTGTTTAGTTAAATGCAAACCTTTGCAAATAAGAAATATGGGATTAATTAGTCTATAATGGAGCTGTCATAATGAACATTTGTCATGATGAAATATTACTAGTACAGATCAAGACAGTGCAAGTACAGATCTAGATTGTATCTCTAATTAAAAAAACAAAACAAAACAAACCCCAACAACCCCCCCCAAAACCAAACACCAAACAAAGCCACACCAAAACCATGTTACTATAAAGCAAACAGCTGTTTGTTAAACAAAACATTATGCTGAGATCTGAGATTTGATAAAATGCAGGCAAAAGTTTGACTTCTTGCCTTACTTTCAAATTATTCAACAACTTCTGTTTCAAGCTTGTTGGTATTACAGGCGTTTGTTTTTTGTACTTGGAAGCTTTCAGTAAATAAAGTTGTCATATACTTTTCTCCTCTAAGTGATGTCATGTACATAGCTACTTATAAAAGTGTTAAAGAAGTGGAGTTGTGATTTCCTCTGGAGAGGAAAAAAACTAAAAATGGAAAACTGAAATTTTGGAAAAGATGCTCTGTAACAAAACTAAAGCATCCTCAGAAAAAAACACTGGATAATCTGAATTATGCTTGGTATACTTTTATTTTAACTGACTTCTGACTTCAAACTGACTACTTGAAATAAGGAAGTTGATTTGAGTAAGTAGAATGCAGGGTCTTAATTGTTCTGTAACACTTCCATTATACTGAATAATGAGCTCATGCATCTGCACATAATTGTTTGTTGATTTGACTATAGACCTCAGTGGTCTTTATCTATACCCATTTTAATTTAGGATGAAGTTTTAACTGGTAGCAGGCTGCTGAAAATTATTTTCATACACCTTAATGAAAATTTATTGGGTTTTGAGTGGTTTTAATTATATTCAGACAAACAAGTCTTCAAACATGTCCTGTCTTTTAGAGTCAGCATGTCTTTTCTGAATGTATTGTCTAATAAAACTGTTTATATTTGCAGAGCATGGTGAATATGATCCTCAAACTGTAAGACCAGGAAGCAGATACAGTCATGTGCAGGAAGTACAGGAGCGACTGAATTTCTTACGGTTAGTTTTAACTTGATCATTTGTTTAACTTCTGTAAGAATATTTTAAAGAAAAAAAAAAAAGACCACCTTGGTATCTCTTTCTCTTATCTAGCTTTAAGTTGGTGTGTTACCTTCTTTCAAAACTCAGATGCAAAAATACACGAATGTAGTTGATTTAGTTTGTGGTTTGGTTTTGGTTTTTTTTGCCAGAGGGCTTCTATGCTAGTATGGGAATATTCAAATAAAGTTTATTAGGATCTTTGCAGTCCAAGGCTCTGATTCTGCACTAAGATTTGTATGGGCTTTTTCTGTCTGTGTACAGAACCCTACTGACTTGCATACAGTGTGCATATGGATACAGTTGCATACATATCGGAGTAACTTAGCTGAAAATTTAAAATATTCCATGTAGGTATATGTCCATGTGTCCTTCTTTGTTGTACCACACTAGATTTAAATCCATGATCATAAAACTGACATACGCTTTTGTCAGACACTGATGTTAGGTTGTCAGCAACTGAGCCTTAGAAAGAGGTTGGAATAAAAAAATTATTTGGATGACTTTTGACCAGCTGCTGTTTGAGTAAAATAAGAAAAAGGATCTCTGCTCATCACAGAGCTGCAGTATGTTGATGGTTTTTAGGCTATGTCTCTCTCAGCTTTTTCTTACTTGGTGTTAACCTTCTTTTAGACAAGTAAAAATACATGAACTGTCAAACTGTCAAGTTCTGAAGTATTTTTTTACATGTTTTCTAAGGGAGATTTTTACTTTTTAAAATTTTACCAAGAATTTTTATTAATGAAACTGCAGTGTTAAACAACTGTTTAATGACTTTATACAATAGCGTATGGATAGCAGACTTAATTTATCACTCCTGCATGTTAAAAATTGTAACTTCCTTAAATTTAAGTTCACTAGTTGTTAATGTAAAGGAATTTATGAAGTCCCATGGCTGTCAAATGTAGGGTATGTAGGTAGCAATTTCTGAAAAGCAATACCATAACTTAGTCCCTGACTTCTTTTACATAGAAAGGATTTTGAATCAGAAAAATTATTCTGAAGAACTTTGAATATCATTTGTTCTTCCTGAAATATTCTCAGTGTTAGCTCTCAGAATTGAAGTTCTTAATAATTTAACACAAATGAAAAACTTATGTAAAGAAAAGGAATAATTTCACTTCATTGACTTCTGCTTCTGGCTCTACTCCATAGAATTGATACCTTATTTTGTGATTTTGCTGAAGTGAGTGCTAAAGCATAGTGAATGATTGCAGAAGTAATTTCATCTCTTACGTTGTGACCTGACTTTTAAATTAAAGAGTTTACATCAGGAGATGTGCATTTGTTTGTATATAATTTGTAAACAATGCTTGGTATTTTTGTCTAAAACATTTGTTGCCAAATTTTATTCCTGTTTTGTTTGGACTATAAGGTCTTGATCTGTTCAAACTTACTAAGAAATCATGGGGCTAATTATGAGTGGACTGATGATGTTTTCAGGGTCATATGATATATAAATGTATAATATGCATATTTACCTTTTTGCCTGTACTTGTTACTGAATTGTAACTTCAGATGTGTTAGACAGTGCTGTTAATTGTCTTTTTGTTTTGCTCAAGATTTTTATTGAAGGATGGTCAGCTGTGGCTCTGTGCCCCTCAGGCGAAGCAAATATGGAAGTGTTTAGCTGAAAATGCGGTTTATCTTTGTGATCGTGAAGCCTGTTTTAAATGGTATTCCAAACTAATGGGGGATGAACCAGACTTAGACCCTGACATTAATAAGGACTTCTTTGAAAATAATGTGCTTCAGCTGGATCCTTCCCTATTAACAGAAAATGGAATGAAATGTTTTGAACGTTTCTTCAAAGCTGTGAACTGTCGAGAAGGAAAGCTAGTAGCAAAGAGACGAGCCTATATGATGGATGATCTGGAATTAATAGGATTAGACTACCTTTGGAGGGTGAGTTAATTGGAGGAAACATCTGAAAGGTTAACTGCTAAGTCTTTCTCAGTCTCTTTTTATATTTTTAGGAACGTGTAATTTATTAGTTGTAGACTGAAATGACAAAAAGCTACTTTTTCAAACTAAGTGCATGGATATTGACTCCACTGTCTTCCCAGCAAGTATGCAAGTTGGTAACTTTGCAGACTGATGTTTAATGGAAAGTTATTTGAAACGTCAAGTATATTTATATATTCACATGACATTAAAAATTTGCCTATACTGTTGAAGAAGAAAGGATCATTTCAGGTGAATTATCTGTAGGTTTCTCTCTCTCTCACACGCACGTTAGAATGAAACTTTGTTTTGTGCACTTCATAAGCTAGTTCATGTCATTCATTCTAGTATGGTAAACTGAAGTTGTTCTAGATTAGACCAAGTGATCACTGGTTTGATTCTTCCTCTTATATCCACAACCTTTTGCCTAAACATGGTTATAGCTTTTCAAAAGGAAGACTGTAGCTTTCTGAAGCTTGCCGAGTCTATTGGTGACAAACATCAGTATCTAATTTGCTGCTTAATTTTTTCAGAGTATTTCTAGTTTTCAAGAGCTGCATTAGAACCCACAGTAGCGCACTGTGGCATGATTATCGTAGCTGTGTTTTGTAAAATGTGCCATATATAAAGCAGCAGTCTTTAGTAATTTTGGTTGTGGCTTGTTGAAGGGTTAGGTATTTTAATCATGGTGATAATAGTTAAAAACAAAGTAGATCACAATTTTTATACAAATAAGTTTTCACACAGTGTTTGTGTACAAAGTGCCCACATAATGCTAGCATGTTTTAGTTGTGGGAATCAACTTACTTGGATCTGCCCTGCCGTATGGCAGCATGACAGAACTCATGAAGCTTCAGCTCGGTATCCTTCAGGGGTTGTCTGTAAGGGCTGCTTTCAGGCCTGGTGTGTAGTAATTAAAATTTCGGTTATCAGGTTAGGAACAGAACTCATTTGCCTGTCCCCCTTCCACCCACTCACAGCCATTTAAATACTTTAAAATTCTGTTTTTAAATCTTTGTTGATGTAGATTTTTTAAGCATCTGAAAAAACATTTGTCTTGTTCTGTGAAACTAGTGAAAATGGAAATGTAATGCAAAGATGAATATATAAACACTACTTTTGTTTATAAAGCATAGGCTTTTTTGCTAACTTTGAACTCCTTTAAACTAGTTAATTCTTAATTTTGACTCTTATATAGTTAATTTCAGTGTAAGTTATATTGATAGTATTTTCTAACTAAGCATTTTAGTCACTTTCACCTCATAAAATAATTAGGCATACTATTGTGTCAAGTTATTTATGTAGTCTTTTTGTTTTTAAATTTTATACCAGACAGTTTTAAGATGTTCTAATGCCTTTTTTTTTATTATGCTAGGTTGTGATTCAGGGAAATGATGACATCGCAAACAGAGCAATAGATCTTCTTAAAGAGATCTACACTAATCTTGGCCCAAGGTTACAAGTTAATCAGGTAAAAAAAACAAGTGACAAGAAAACTGGAATATAATAGGATAGAAAAACAGTAATAAAATTCAATTTTGTGATATTTTTATATTTGAAAACTTTGAAAAAAGAGCATAGTTTTCATGTTTTGGAGAGTATATTCCTGAGTCCAGCCATCGGGTTCTGGTCAGATGCACAGTTGATTTTTTTCTGATATTTGCAGACTGAACTCTGATAAATTTTTCATGTTAAATTGATCTGTCGTATTTGCTCTTTCTACTCAGAAAACAGTTCATATCATGTACTTAAGTAAGCCTTTTGTTGAGCTTCCAATCGTGGTACTTGTGCTAGTATGTTCACTGGATGGGTCTGTTGGGTGTTGTCACAAGCTAATCTGATCTTTTTTTATGTCATGTCCCTTACAAAGGGTCACAGTTTCCATATAATGGTCAAGCTGAGCTCTAGCAAATCAGGTATTATCTCCCTACGTTAATATTTGCTGGGAGCTGCGTTTCAGTGGACAGAGAGAAGAGATAATGAGTTTCTGAAAGGTCAGAGGAAGTGAACTGTTGGGAGTTCACAAATTTGGGGGGGAATATTGTCCTCCAGACAATCTCCAATTGGTAGTTTGCCAGCTGTATTTCTTGAAACTCCAATTTTCATACTTGTCCTCAAAAACACTTTTATAGGCTTCAGAGCTGCTTGTCTGCTAGATAGAGCACAGCTCCTCTAGGTAATGCATTTACAGCCGTTCAAGCTGTATCTTACAGATGGGCTGTATGCTTCTTGCTTGCTATAGGTCTGGGCTTACTGAGCATGTGTAGATCTGTCCAGCTGCACATGGTTAGATCTGACACTTCCAGGAACTGTTGGATTTACTTAAGATGCACACAAATATTTTGTTTCAGTGTGCTGGTAGCTCCTCTGCTCCTGAGCTGCCTCTAAGAAAAGTGGCTACTGGACTGTGGTTTACTGCCATAGCTATGACTGTTAATGTTTCTATTGCAGACTACTACCTGGAGACACTGCAAACTTTTTACAGTGGTACTATAGGTTATATGTCAGTCTAGGTCAAGAGCAAGGAGATGTTAGATATCAGGCAGGAGGAAGAGATTTGCTGCAGCTGCCACTATACTGAATCTAGTTTAAAATCCATTTCTGAGTTTATGCAGGAAAAGAGTGTGTATCTGGAACTGGTTTATGTGTTTTGGGGGGGTGGGGGTAGTTGTTCTGGTGGTCTGTAAATGTTCTGTCTTCACTCTTAGTGTAAAGCAAGTTAACCTGTACTAGATTGTTAGCTAGAGATTCTTGTAACATAGTCTGAGGAAATGAATAAAAGAAAGTCCAATTTAGTGTTCTCTGTGCAAACTTTCACTTATTTAAGCGCAAGTTTGCACTGTACAGTTGCAACTACTGATGACTTGCAAGATTTTTGAAGTGCACACTAAATTAGAGCTATTTGTCAATGGGAGTTTATTCTAAAGTGGAATAAAACAGCTTTGTAGAGTAACTTACCTGGTTTTGTTTTGCCTTTTTTTGGTTGTGGTTTTTTTTTTGTTTTGTTTTGGGTTTTGTGTTTACTTATACCATTGGATTATCCTGCTGAAAAGATGGTTTTTACTATTTCTTGTAATTGCACCAATTTCTTGATGTAATTAGGTAGTGATTCATGAAGACTTCATTCAGTCCTGTTTTGATCGTCTGAAAGCCTCCTATGATACATTATGTGTGTTGGATGGAGATAAAGACAGTATCAATTGTGCAAGACAGGAAGCAATACGAATGGTGAGAGTGTTGACTGTTTTAAGAGAGTATATAAATGAATGTGACAGTGATTACCACGAAGAGAGAACTATTCTACCTATGTCAAGGTATGTGTGAAAATGCACGACTGTGATTTTGATTTGTTAGCTAAAATACTACAAATATCTTTTTGCTATTTACATTCTAAAGGGTTTCTATTCAGGGAATCTATTTATAGAGTTTCCAAATTCCATTTTCTTCGCTAATACATGAAACTGATCTGTAGCAAAAAAAAATAAAAAAAAAAAAAAATTGAAAGATCAGGCAAATACAGGCATATATGAAAGGGACAGCAAACCTGAGAATAAACTCGTTTCTGGTGTTTTGTTCTGTAACTAGCACAGCATACCCTGTGGCTAGATTGTTTTGGATGTATTTCACTTTTTCAGATAATTCTTTAAAAGCAGTACTGTTCTTTAAGTTAGCGTGGGCAAAGCTGCTCTGTTTTTCATAGTCCTGCCATACAAAACCCATGTTGTTAATGTATATCTTCATCTTCCAGAGTTGTTTACAGAGATGCTAATCTTACTTTGCAAGCTTAAATTTTGGGTTATCTCTAAGTGAGATATTCTGTATAAATTCCTCGTAAAAAGGGGAAGAAGTTAACAGCACTTTGAAGTGTATTTATTTTCTATATACCTTCATTATTCCTATACTTGTCTTTGAGTAAAAACTTAGCTTAAATCCTAGCTGCTCCTTCTTTAACTCTGGCACAAAGAAAAAGGAAATACTTAAATCCAATGTTGTGTAGATATTTTCACAAACAAAATACTTTATTTCCTGAGAGGAAAGCAGAACAGAAAACTGTTTAAATGTTCTAGTGTTAGTGGCTGCTTTCTGTGGGAAGAAAGTCTCAAAAATACATAAGAAATACACTGAGATTGCTATGGATTTATGATGCAGCTAACATATTTTTAGGCATGGTTGTGGTTTTGTCCCCTTATTTTAAATGCCCTTTTTGTCAAGAAAATCGAAGAGGTTGCTGTTTCTTTGTGATGCGTCAGTAATTTGCAGTGCTCCTACAGCATTTTTACTGTATATATTGATTGCTTAGTCCTAATAAGTTCTCTTGTTGGTTGTGGGTGCATCTTTTATATATGGGCTGCTTATTTGATTAGACTAATTTTTTCACAGGTCTTGTTGGCAAGGAGATTTTGTGAGGAATTTTTGCCTTCCTTTGTTGCGTGGGATTAGTTTGTTGGGCTTATCTGGGCACATGTTTCCTAATGACTTCCCTACCGTTGTGCAAAGTGTGATCACTGCTAGTGTGAAAATGCTGCTTCTTTTTTTTGGACGTCTTTAAATTTTTTTTTTAAAAGCATTCTGATTTTTAAAATTGGAATTCTAATATAAAACTTTTAACAGCTTTTGACAGAAGGCATTAAGACTTGGTGACCTGATGGCTTTTTCTGATCTTGGTGTATTTAAAACTGAGTTGTTTTGTTAAAGAGCAAAACACAGTTGCCAGTCTGATTGAACTTTATTTGCACATTTTGATAAGGAAATTACAAGCCAGAGAAAAGATCTAGAACTTCCTAACAGACTTTTTAAAATTCTGTCAATGTTCCTAACCTGACTGTAAAGTTGACCATATGTTTAATGCACTTGTGCAGAGTGTGGCTTCTTGAAAGTTTCTGTGTATGTTATGTTTGCATAATTGCTGGGACTTTCACATAATCTCATGCTGGAGTATATCACCATGTGTAAAGATTTGATGTTGAAATATCTGCAACACAAAATACAGCAGAAAAAATAATTTATTTCCTGAGGGCAAAAATAACTTTATCTGGTTGGTTTATTTTCAGAGCTTTCCGTGGTAAACATATCACACTGGTAGTTCGTTTTCCAAACCAAGGCCGGCAGGTGGAAGATTTGGATATTTGGTCTCATACAAACGACACAATTGGCCAAGTACGGCGTTGTATTCTCAATCGTATTAAAGCCAATAGTGCTCACACAAAAGTAGAACTGTTCATTGGTGGTGAGCTGGTGGACCCTGCAGATGATAGAAAGTTAATTGGGCAGTTGAATCTCAAAGATAAAACGGTAAGTGTTGCAAATTGATTATTTATGTCAATTCAGATGTCGCTTCCCTTTTGTAAATGCTTGAAGAATACCATGCATAGGATCGCTTACTCTTGTGAGATAGTTCCATTCCTCCTCCTTGTATTATGCCATTAACATTATATCAGATGCCTCTGTAGTAAAGAATCTTCATTTTTGCATAGTATTAAAACTATGATTGTGTTTTTCAGCTAATTACAGCTAAGCTTACACAGATAAATTCTAATATGCCCTCAAGTCCAGATAGTTCTTCTGACTCTTCAACTGGTTCTCCGGGCAACCATGGCAATCACTACAGCGATGGTCCAAATCCAGAAGTTGAAAGCTGTTTGCCTGGAGTGGTAAGCATATTCTGAAATGAACAGTTTAAAAGCATTTTTTCCCCTATACTTTGTCTTTAAATAATGAGTTTTATGGGATTTTTTTTATTTGCTTACTTTAAGATCATGTCACTGCATCCTCGATACATCTCTTTTCTTTGGCAAGTTGCAGATTTGGGCAGTAGCCTAAATATGCCACCTCTTAGAGATGGAGCACGTGTTCTTATGAAGCTCATGCCACCAGGTAAATCTTAATTTTATCCTGTTTTATCTTGTAATCCCCTGTATAATAATTTCTTGCCTGTTATATAAAAATGAGGATCGGAGAGTATTTTCCATTTTCTGGTATTTTTTTGATACTGTAATTCATGACTGTTATCCTAATTAGAATTGTAAATACATTTCCCAAATAGTTATTTCTTGTCTGTCATGCAAAGTTGCTTACTTTGCAGTTGGTACTGGGGTTCAGTGCCACAGTGCAGTTCAGTGCAGTGAAGATGGGGAGAAGCATTGTATTTTTGACGTGGTTTTGTAGAACTGCTTTAACAGGATCACTTTTCTACTGACAGAAATAATCATTGCAGAACACTTCATAGCCTGATCTTGTCTGTCAGTTACATTTTTTGCAACTTTTCTGATAGACTTAAAATTTTTCAGTTTTATAATTGTAAATACTACTGGCTTGTTCTGGTGTAATTTTGTTACAAAATGTTTATAAGTTGTGGTTTTATTGCAGATAACACTACGGTTGAGAAATTAAGAGCTATTTGTTTGGATCATGCAAAGCTTGGGGAAAGCAGCCTTAGTCCATCCCTTGATTCACTATTCTTTGGTCCTTCTGCCTCACAAGTGCTGTATCTAACAGAGGTTTGTGATGCTTTGCCTGTTCTTTAAAAATCCTCAACTCTCTCTTTAGCAATCCTTTCTGTAACGTTATGGAAGCCTAAGATCAAATTCTGGTTTGAAATTAATAATTGAAAATACTTAACAATTTACTTGGAATAAGCTGGTGAATGGCCAATGCTGTCAAAGCATTGCTTAAGTGGTATTCCAACATAGTCTCATGTTCAATCATGTATATTCAAGCTAGTGCATTTCTGTTAGTTAATTCTGTATTTTGTTCTACAGGTAGTTTATGCCTTGTTAATGCCTGCCAGTGCACCTCTGGGAGAAGATGCCAGTGACTTCCAATACAACTTCTTAAAAAGTGGTGGTTTGCCTCTTGTATTGAGCATGCTGACTAGAAATAACTTCCTGCCAAATGCAGATATGGAAACTCGAAGGGGTGCCTACCTTAATGCTCTAAAAATAGCCAAATTATTGCTAACAGCAATTGGATATGGCCATGTTCGAGCTGTGGCAGAAGCTTGTCAGCCAGTTGTGGAAGGCACAAGTACAATTTCACCGGTAATATAAATCTTCCTTGCTGCAAATAGCAATGTACTCTGGTTTTTATGTTGTCTGCAGCAGTATCTATCTACTCTCCATTGACAATCTCTCTGAGTGAGTTGCATGTCAAGAACTCACAGTACTTCCAGATAATGTTGTCTAATGATTTTAAGAAAAGAGATCAACTTACTAAACAAATCCTGTTTCTTTCTGACTGTAGAAAAGTTAGGTGTGAGATCCACTTGCTCTATGTATGATTTTCAATGGTTGGCATGATTGTCAGTACAGGTAACTTTCCATTTTCAAATACATCTATCCCATAAATGCAAATTCTGATTCTTTTGGGCTGTTGAATCTATTGAAGGATGTGCCTCTGAATTTCTTGAATCTCCTGTTTATGATTAGAGCATACAACAACAGAACTGATGTTGAGCCATGCCTTTTTCTACACAAAAATAAGCCCTTGGCTTGTTAGATTCGTAATTTTGTCTGTTGCTTGTAGAAAATTCTTGCAGAGAATAGCTAGGTATATTGCAAAGTTACATGTTGATAGTTGAAAGGTGTCCTACCCTGAGATTTCTCGGAGTTGGAAAAAGACAGTGTAACACAGGTGTTCTGAACTGTGATCTCACGTGTCCATAGTAGTAGATTTTATGCATGTTCAGTATGGCCAGGTAGTTTTTCTACATCTGGACAAATAGGTTGTGGGTCAAGATTTTCATTTTTGCCCTCTTACTGTAGGTGTACAGCATAGAGCCTAAGAATTAAAATTTGCTGCTATCCTTGGACACTTGCTTCCAGGTGTTCCAGCTGGGTTTTTTTAATTTTCTTTGTGAGGTTCCATCCTGAATAGTTGCTAGAGCTATCAGCCTATACTCAATAATATATAGAGGGCCCCACTTCAGGGCACTTTCTTCCAGGATATTTACTAAGATCCATCTCTGAAGCAAAGTAGTACATTCCCCTTAAGTCTGAAAAATAAATACCTGTTTTGGTTAGCTGCATCTGTTGGAAGATGCCAAATTCATTCTTTGTCAAGGAAATCAAAACTCTTGGTGATTACAAAGAGGTGAAGATCCCTTTTCATGTCTTATGTTAGAATATAATAGAAACATCTTAAAGCAAACGTTTGCCACCCTATCCTTTGCCTATTTAAAATGAATAAATTTTACTGCCCTATTTTCTTATGACAAGTATTCAAAAGGCCATTTGGAACACAGAGAACAGTGGTTGAGTCTTGAAGTACTGTTTGAAACAGATTTATGCTGACCACTTAGGAGGTGGTAATGTTTGTCCATGACTGCTGACATTCACCGTTTAGTGTTGCAAACATCTAACTTTATTAACTGATTTGTTGGAAAAAACACAGTTATTCTTGCTGTCATTGTGGTCTTGATACTTTTTATTGTTGCAGCACCAATAAGCTTACACCTTGGGATGGAGGTGAGATTTGTAAATACCTTTCATCTGTCTTATCTAAAGCACAAGTACCATAGCATAACTGTCTGTCTTGGCTTTCCATCAGTACTTAAGAGAATGAGGTAACCAAGATTATGTGTCTGCAGTCTTCCAGTTACTGGTCTGCTGCTGTCACTAGGACCTTTTACATTTTTATTTTCTTCCTTGCTTTCATAGAAAGTTGAATCAATAATGTTGTTAAACATAGTATTCTGGTACATAGATCCTGATTTGCCTCCGTATATATTGTGTTTGATCATACAGCCTGTTTCCAATAGCTAATTGTCTGTGTAAGCTGTTAGTCTTCAGTGGGAGTTCTGTAATTTTGCTCCCTGAGTCAAGTGTCTTAGTGAAGCTGACAAAGCAAAGGGATATGACTAGCACCAGGTGTTGCAGAACAACTTCACAGTGTGTCTTTTGAGCAGCATTTGAGCCAAGTTTTTTTGATTAAATGGTACTGGAAAATGAAGAAACTTTTTGTACAAGAAGTTTTTACCTTGTAACCACAGCACACAGTCTATTCAAGCAAGTATGTCTATGAGCAGTAAACAACCATTTCAGATTTGAACTGTCGAAACTATGAAGCTCTGTCAGCCCAAGGAGAAGGAACTCTGCTCAGATCAATACAGAAAAGATCAAAACTTGTCTTGCTGCCATTTCTGTTGTGAAAGTATGATAAAGAACAGGAGAGAGAATTCAGAACAGCATTCTTCAATAGTGGTCTAAATCAAATGTTTAACATGTACTTAACTATAATGAACACTGCAGCCATGCTCTGTGTGGACACTATTAGCTAATTCAGAGGGATATCCATTGCTTTAGCAAACCCTTTCTTTCCTACATCAACAGAAAGGGAAGGAGGCGTTGTAATTCTAAATACTCCGTTCACTTGAAATAATCTGATCAATAAACAAACCCCCAAACGGAAGTAGTTTTGAGCAAGTGCCTCTCCTCTTAACTACTTGTATGATCATACACTGTAGCATACAGTGTCTTCAGATGTGATGGTATCTATTTGAAAATGTGGGGGCTTATTTTTCTTGGTGTTTGCAGTTTCTGTAAGTAGTTTTCCTTCCAAGTTCTTACCTACTTCTACCATACCTTTCCAGGTGACTTTAGATTTTCATATCTTCTTCTTCTCTTTTTTCCATGTAAAAATAAGTGTAAGAAATACTTTCTTACAGATAAACCAGGCTACACATGACCAAGCAGTGGTGCTACAAAATGCCCTACAAAACATTCCTAATCCAACTTCAGAATGCATGCTAAGAAATGTAGCAATACGTCTTGCACAACAAATATCTGATGAGGTTAGTGAATTCCTTTCTGTCACCTTTTTTTCCTGTTGGTTTGTGTTTTGGTTTTTTTAAATCTTTAAATTTATTGCTTTGCAAGACATGGATTTTCCTTCTAAAATGTCATGGAACATTATCTAAAATATTCATATGGTTCATAACCTGTTAACTAATTAAGTATGCAATTGATTGTTTCCGTATGCAATTATGAAATTAAGTGTCTAATAGCATGAAGAGGCTTAAGTGAACTAGGCAGGTTCTGTACAAGCTCTTTAATGGATTTTGAATGTTGTTACACTTGGATCAGAACTTCAGGAATTTGACATAATAGATTTAAAGAAGTTAATGGGTATTTTGAAAACATTTTTGTGATACTTTCTTTTTTTGGTCTTTTATGTTTTGTTTTTTGAGTAACATTCTCTTCCTGAAGAGAAACACAGAAAAGGGGAGGGAGTTTTTAAAATTTGAGCATGATTTTTAAATCCTGAAAGATAAGTCTCAAAGTCTTGCCAGTGTATCTTTATATATTGAAAATGCATTAACGATACAAGTGAGAAATTGGATGTTGGAGCTTGGTAGGGTTAAACAATGTGCCTTGCAAATCTAAGTCTTACCTGTATAGTATGACCAAACATCATTTGGATTTGGAATTATGAGTCATGTACATTAGTGAATTCTCCTGAATTCAGCAGAAGCTAAAATTGGAACTACTGCAACTTCCTCTTCCATGGTGAATCGGGATCCCTCAGTTTCCAGTGTGGTAGCAGTGAATATTGGTTTTCTGTACTGTATAGGATCCCTGCAAAGCTATCTCCAAACATTTCTGAGCTATCTAAATAAAAGTAGTCTCGTGTTATCATCTTAATGTTGAAGAATACACTAGTTCTTCTGAACAAAGAGCTGTGTCTAAAGAAAGCACAATGTACTAGACTGGAAGACTGAACCATCTGCCTTCCATTAGTGGTGGTGTTGCATCCATAGGTGATGGTATGTGTAAAATTAGCCACTTGAACTCTGATTTAATTAAATTCCTTCCACAGAAGAAATATCTTTTGAGGTGAGTTATGAAGAAAGGTTTTTAATTGTGCCATTGTCCTTTTTGGAGGATTTCTAATAATATTTTTTTCTTTCACCAGGCATATCAAAGCAAACAAAATCTGAATTTCTTTAACAGTATTGCTGTTAAAGTATTGTCTATAATTTTCTGAAATTATGAAAACTGCTGTAGATCTAAATTTCATATGTATTGTAGTTTGCCTTTGAAAGATTTTTTTTTTCTTTTAATGTTTTGATGGTCAAAGACTCTTTTCACATGACCTCACAATTTAAGAAAAATATAAATCTGATGTGGTTTTCATAGGCCAGACAGAAGACTACAGCATGGAAAGAAATCTTTCACCTTTCAAAAAAATTTTGATACTTCAGGATTTTAAAACTACAATGAGATTAAAAAAAAAAAAAAGATGTTTTTCTGTATGACAATTTTTTCTTGTGGTGCTGTTACTGTAAGGTTGCTTTGCTTGTGACAAAAGTGAAATACCTATTATTTTTCTTGTAATTATTGTTAAGGTCTATATCAGTAGCAAGAATGCACATTGTTCAGCTTTCCTGATGCAGCTAGCTTATTAGTTAAGCTGCTTAAAGTCTCCTTTTTTTATTAAGTCTGAGCATTAGAAAAATGAAATTTGACATTTTTGAGAACTTTCTGCCATCTACTTTTAAAGATTGCCTATTTTTTTGGACAGTTCTACTTTGAATGTAGACTCCAGAGAGGTTCAGGGTTTTTTTGAAAGTTGATGCAAACTGTAAATAATGGCAGTTGTAGTATATTTTGTAATGTATGTATATCAGTAGAAATTATTGGATGTTAACTCAGTTCATGCCCAAAATACTGAAGAGTGATTCTGCGTTCATAAGATTATATGATTCATAAGATACATGATCTATGTTCTTATTAATTTTAAACCCTTTATATATTAATCACATACTTGATAAGCATTAGTTTGTCTAGCTAACTATCAGCTAGCACAACAAATAATCATGGCGGGGACAAAACCCTAAAGTAACTTCAGCCTCTTATATTACTTAAGAGGCTAGCTGCCTTCGAGATGCATGCTTAGTGGTTTGTTGTTTTTTTTCCCCAAAATCAAGAATGTTTTAGCATTGAAGTTGGTAGTTTCTGCTAAATCTTACTCAGAATCAAATAGTTGCTGGTTATTTATCAAGAATGCTCACTTTCTTGTAATTCCTGGTACTTGTAGCATTATGATTTAAGATTCTGTAGTGCTATTTTCTATTAAAAAATGACATATTATGTAAGTGAAATACAAATGCTTTGCAAGATACATCTTTTTTTTTTTCTATTTAGGAAAAAATTCTTTGTTAAATTTTAAAATTTTAAACTTTCTATAAAATACATTTGTGAGAATTTAGAATCCATTGTAATATTTGCAACTGTGTTTTAATGTTGCTTTGGTTTATTTCTCTTCTTTTCAGGCTTCAAAATACATCCCTGATATCTGTGTTATTAGGGCAGTACAAAAAATTGTTTGGGCATCAGGTTGTGGGTCAGTTCAGCTGGTTTTCAGCTCGAATGAAGAAATTAGTAAAATCTATGAAAAGGTAAGAATTCCTAAGCAACTTCTTTTGTATATAACTGTTCCTTTATTTACAAAAGGGACAGTGTCAACCAGGTCAGGCTTAGAGTGTAACGAGCTTTTAGGTAGGTATCTTGGTGATTATGTATTTGGAGTCTAGTATACGTCAGTTGTCATACCAGAGTTTAATTTTCTATTTCACATTCCTTTTCTCATTAACTACTTAATTGTAACTTGAATCTGGTGTCAGTTCAAAAATGCACTAGTTCTGTAAGTTGCTGTAACATGTTTTAAGCCCAGTTAAATTCTGTATCTAAATAAGGAATAAGCATTTCTTGCTATGCTCGTTTTTGTCATCTTCAAACTTAAAAGGTCTATTCTACAGAAGTTGATTAAAAGCATATGTGCAGTCTAGAATGAGAAACAAGAGCTAATTGATCTGAAATTAGCACTGAAGCACTGGTAATTCTGTATGGCTTTTTTTCTTTTATTATGTAGATATGTAAAACATCTTCATGGTTTCATGTGTAGTTTACAAAAATAGTTTGGAGTTGGGCGTTACGTATTAGTATGTTATCACACACCTTGTGTTCAACGAATGTTGCTTACAGTTATAGGAAATAGTAACCTGTATTTTGGCAGTGATTTAAAAAAAATATTTTTTTGTTGTCTAAACATCTTCTCTTGTTCATCTTACAAAATCAAGTTTAGTACTCATCAATACATGCCTGAGAGTAAAAGGGAAAGGAAGATGTAGGGAGGTTTTATTCTTAGTGTATTAGCTGTTGTGCTTAAATGATCAATTAGAGGAAGAATGCTTACTTCAGCAAAATGCAACACCTCTTGATTTAGCTTGTGTAGTGATATAATGGCATCTGCTTCTATTGCTAGGAGAATGACTTCTTCGAAATAAGTTGGGGGTTTTTTGGTTGGTGTTTTTTTGTTGTTGTTGTTTTAGGTTTTTTGTTGTTTTTGAGGTGATAAACTTGTGTATAAAATGTGGTTTAGTTAGCGTGACAGTCCAGGCACATGAAGATGTGCTCTTATCTATACATTAGATGTTTTAAGAGCGGTAGTGCACTAGAGAAAATACACCTAAAGGACAATATACCTCAGTGTACTTTCCTGATATTTTTGTGGGTGAAAATTGTACAGTTTTCTGTAAAAATACCTTCAAATAACTGAAGTTTTAAAATAGGTGAAATTTAAGCTGTGCATTATCAGTCATCCTTCACAGGTTTGGGGGGGGGGGCAGGGTGTTTGTTTTTTGTTGGTGTTGTGTGTTTTTTTAATTAATTATTGATACTTACATGGACAGTTGTAATAAATGGCAGCTGCATTTGGTTTATGCTAGGCAAAAGGGAAATAAATATTGAAGGGAAAAATTGGAGACTAAAAAGAGGAAGAAATTGCAGAAGTGCTAAGAAGGAGGAATAAAGTACGCTTTGTTAAAATAACATTAAGAGAGGAAGGTGTCGCAGAAATAGAGGAATGCTATGCAAGAAAAGACACACTCTTAATTTAAGAGAATTGCGTTTGGTTATACAAGAGAGGAAGTAACTCCTATGGTAGTTTTATAAAGATTGAATATACTAGTGACTGGCAAACACTGGCTTAGAGAAAAAAGTATTTTAAGAAAAATGCTTCCTGTTTTCTTAGTTGACCACTAAATATTAGATTCTCAACTCATAGGTTATAGGAGCATTTTGCTAAGTCTGTGAGGTAGAGATTTGTCATTAAATGTTAGTTTAAGAACAAGAGCAGACTGATTTTTGCGGAATCAGGAATGACATGTCAGGATTCCTAAAAACATCAAAGGCAACTATGGTAAATGTATCTTTAAGAGGCACTTCAGAGTAGTCCCATCAAGTATGACTTCTGAAAGAATGTTTTGACCACTTAAAGAAGCTTCTGAACTTAACTAATGAATTCAATTAAACTTCAAAGTCAAGATAAATTATTTTGAGAGCATAACTTTTATGGAGTCTTTTCTGCCTCCTGCCTCAAAAAATTCTGGTATGGGAGTCCTCTCAGTGGTTGAAGAAGACTGTGTGCGACTTTCAGTGGTGTCAAACCATCATTTCCTTATTAGCTCAGAGAAGGCCCATATCCACCTGAAATACTGCAAGTATGCTGCTTGTACAGATCCGTCAGCTCTCGGTGCCTGAGTATAGGGAAGTATTTCATGGAGTGTAAAATGAACTTTGCCTTTCTACTAGATGCCGACAGCCATGCAGAAATAAATTTCTTTTCTAAACAGGGCTTTAGTGCAGAGTAGGTGCAGTCCTGAACTTGTTGAAAGCATTCTACTTTCACTTTCATATCTTGAGATGTGTCAGAATTACCACATCCTCCTGCTGCAGTGGTAGTGACTGCCTGTGATTTTTAGCTTTTGTGCAAAGACAAAATAGTGTCTGTTGCCAGACTGAGACATACTTTGCCCTCTTCTGCTGCTGTTCACAATTAGTTATCTTTTCTGCATTGTAATCCCTTTTTCTGCCTACTTAATCTTGATACCTTTCCATATATAAAACAAATACTTATTTTAAGCCTCTAGTTGATGTTGCTAACCTGCAACCATGATTACTGATGAATTAAGATTGAAACCTGCTCACATTCAGTTTTTTTAGAACTTCTTCAAGCTAATTAATTTTGGCTTAGATGAAGGAGAGGGCTTGCTTTTATTCTAAAAGTATTTATTTTGGAAAAATGTACCAAAATCAACTCACTTGATTCAAGTGTTTAATTGAAAGAGTAACCTATATACCAATTAGAAATATTATCCTTTCCTATTTCAAAAATCACCACAGCAACTACGTTTGAAATTTGGTTTAGCTGTTTCATGTTTCTGAAAAATAGTGAAGTGCTGAATAAATTCTAGCAGTATTGAGAAGCTTTTGGTTGAATAGGTTGTGCGTATCACAGCTTTATAAAAATGGACTTCTTGATGAATTATACAGCACTATAGCCTTTCTCTGTTTAAATAGTAACTGTTTCTAAAGCTTCAAACTCCAGGTTCTGAGTAGTAAAGAAAAACATCTTATTTAAAAAAATTGAAAAAATGCAAGCAAACAAAACCTAAATACAAACCAACAAACCCCCCCAACAATACTAACTCATGTAACTTTTGCCTACAAGCTTCCTATTTAACTTCTGGCTCCTTAAGTTCATGCTTGGAATCCTCCTTTGAGAAGCACAGTACTGGAAGTTCAGGTCATCCCGCACAGTGCTTTGAATCACATCTGAGCGGAGTGCATAAAATACTTGGCACTGATAATCACTTACCAACACAAACCACAAATTTGTATACTATTTAGCGTATATACCTTGGAGCCACTTGGGTTTCTTGGGATTTTTTTCTTTACCCACTTTGTGCTATCTTGTTTATTTTTACAGACAAATGCAGGAAATGAACCAGACATGGAAGATGAACAAGTTTGCTGTGAAGCATTGGAGGTGATGACCCTGTGTTTTGCTTTGATTCCAACGGCACTGGATGCGCTTAGTAAAGAAAAGGCATGGCAGACCTTTATCATTGATTTACTATTGCACTGTCACAGCAAGTAAGTTCTGATGGTTTTGTGTTGTGTTTTTTTTTTTAATCACATATGTTATTTTACAAGTCAAAATGAATATAAAGCCTAAATGCAAAGCAGTGACTGCTTATTTAAGTGACTTTCCACCCTCCCCACCCCCCGTGGTTGTCTTAATTTATTGTTTAGTAATATAAATCTGTAATTTGGATATCTATCCTAAAGTGGTAGCCGTATCAGTCCCATCTGCTTTGTACTCGTAAGGAGGATATTGTCAAGCCAGATGGATGCCTGATAATGTGCTACTGATAGCTTTAGAACAACTTATTTAGAATAAAATAATAGGTACTTTATGTTTTTCAGAAATTATGTGAATACTTGCTACATTAGAATATATAAGTGACTTAGGTATAGAAGAACTTTCCTATACTTTTTCTGGTAAGTAAAGACAAGATACAGTACTAGCAGTTTGAGGAGAGGGGGAAATTAAGATTTAATCCTCTGGTTTTCTTGCATTGGAGTGGTACATTTGTGACTCTTCATGTGACTCGCATGTTTACATAGAGCTGTCACACCGAAGCTGTCACCTGGTGCAGTAGCAGTGTCTTGGAGGAACCGTTAGCACTGTTGGGGGACAGATGGACAGGGAAAACCAGCAGGAGCTGCCGAGAGCAATGTGGTTCAGTTGCTCTGCAGTCCTGCCATAGAGTTCAGGGATCTCTTGTTATCTCCAAGCTATTCCTACAGATCTCCTTAGACAGCATCTGCACAATACAGCATCTGTATGATGCGCGTCTTGTGACTTCTTTAGCCCATCTGAAATTACTATGTGAAGTATTGGGGTGTGTATTTTTGGAAGCCATCCAAGTGGAAAGTTTTTGTATGTTGTTATTAGTTACCAGTGCTTTGAACTGTTACTAAAGATTTAATTATGGTTTTGTAAGATATCTCTGCTGCTGTTTCATGAATATTTTAACTTTTCTTTGACAAAGGACAGAGATCAGAAATTAGTGAAGTTGTCTAAGCTTTTCAGTACATTTTAAATGGAGTCAGGTTATGGCGCACTCAGATGAATGGAGTCAGAATTTCAGCACCATGTTTTGGGCGTTTTTTTACTGTTCTAGATAAAACAGGTTTAAAAGTCTCATGTTCAGGAATATTCACCGTAAAAAAAAAAAAGCATCAATAGTATCATCAGAGTATCTCTTTACAATGAAGTATTTGCACACATTGGTGAAACTGGAGTGTTACTATCAGAATCCCACAAGCTTTATTAGTTTGCAACCTGTGGTATAGAATGCTGAATTTTCAGCTTCACTGAAGCTTGTTATTATCACTTAAGTTACAGAAGTTTAACAAAACATGCTGACAAATGTATGTTGTAATTTTACACATTAAATGAAACAAGCTGTTTTTCACTATTTTTGGTAACTTTCAAGGCTGATAAGTAAGAAATCACTAAATTTTATTTTTAAAACTGTCAACAGTTGATACCAAGTTACTATTTTGACAGTAAGTGTATGTTGGCCACATGTCAAATTTGGAGTACCAGTACAGCTGAATAGCATGGGCAAGTGTCAGTGCTGCCCCATCCTTTGATTTTTGATGTGTGTCCGAAGATTTATCAGATTTATGGCTTTTTTACATGATTTTAAGTGTACAAATGCAAGTAATGGGTGATAATTTTTATAATAAATTTCACTGTAGTTATCTGACTTTCTGGCATTGTATTTGGAATTTAAGTGACATTTCTCAAGTGTTTTTACCAGCATTTGTTTATATTTCAGTTAGTGTTTGGTATAAATACTTGTTACCACTCTTTCAGTCTTTGAAAACTGCAAATGCTCTTTGGGAGGATTTTTCTGTTGTGTTCATATTTCCTTAAGGAAGTGAACTATTGGTTCACATCAGAAATGTCTAAATCTATAAGTCAGTTTAGTCTCTGAATTTCATTGTGCAGGTTCTATCCAACACAGCTTGTGATGGAGGTAGAATGTCTTTTTAGCAAAACCTACAGTCTTGATTTACAGATGGGAATATCTGTCATAGTTTTGCCAGTCTCTTCCAATGGTTACTCTTCTTGCTGATTTGAGCTTTGTTGACTAAATTTGAATCCTAGCTATTTCGTATTGTTATGCCTAGTGAATAGTTGACTACTGTACTTTTCTTCCTAAAATATTGGAAGAAACTAGATGTGTTCCCAAGCTGGGGCTTCTCATTTCACATGTTTTGTTGGCATGTCAGCCCAGGTCTGAACAGCAGTGGCTTAATTCCCAAGGTACATTAGCTTTTTGCCCTTTAAAAATAAGAGTAGTATTAATAGATGGGGTTTGTTTGGGTTTTTTTGTCAGAGGGGATAAAATTTTTAAGGGCTTCTCTTATCCAAGTGAACTGGTGCTCAGCTCCTTATCTCTGCTTTATTTCTCCACCTGATACCGTCAGTACAACAAGCTAACCATTGGGCTCTTTTCTCTCATATGCTTGTAAAACTTCCGATATATATGATAATCTCACTTAGAATGCCACTGTTCATTATTACATCATAGTTAGAATAGCATAAACATGAGTAGAAACGGAAGACTGCTTTGAAAATGAAGACGAAGTTGAACTAAGCTAAAAAAAGTTCCTCTTTTGAATTATTGTGGAAACAAGTTAGTATTTGCAGTGCAGAGAAAGCTTTGCAAATACCAGACAGAATTCTGAATATCCTTCCAGTTTCAACTATTGTTCTCTAATCTCCTACCCTCAATCAGAGAACAATGTGAGCAAAAATACGCATGTGAGAAAATGGTTTTGGTGCGCCATAAAAGACAAGGAAGATGATCAAGTTCAGATCTCACAAACATGATCTTTCTGGAAAAGATCAGATGGATTGGTGGGGTTTGTTTCTTTCAGGGGTTGAGAATGTATAGAACTTCTGCTGTTTCCTCATAGCATAACCATGCTACCTATAAATTGAGAAACAGAATGCAAAATGTTTAATACTAAATACTAGAGCAGTTCTTACTCTCTCTTATTATACTGATTTTATAGTGGTGACCCCTGAATACAAGACTGGCTTAGTCAACAGTATATAGCTGAACAGTTAGGCCTAAATGATCCTGGAACCCAGAAGTATTCCACTGATGGCTGCAAAGTGTTTAGTGGTCATACATATGTGGCCCAAATAAATAAAAATTCTTACTGCTTCTGTAAAGCAGTGGCACTTACACCCACTGAAGAGGCTGACTTCTGTTAACTAAACAGAAATCTGTATCCTGGAGCTATCAATAGGAGGTGATTCAGGTTGCCTGCCTTAACGGAGGTGTCTGGTCTCCAGCTGTTTCACCGGGTGCGTGTGAGTTCATCATGCAACTCGTGTCCTATCTGCTAGCTCTGTGCTGTTGTCATGGTGTCTAACATGGCACTAGATGCCTGCATTTAGGCAGCTGCTTCCCTTCCATGGTTCCTTAAGAGCTCTTAAATTGTTATAGCTTCACAAAAATATACTACTTGTGTTCAAATACTGCATAGTCCTTAGAGACATAACAGTGTGATGTATGTGTTTCCTTGGTCATGTTTCTCACTTCTGGAAAATAGCACCTTTATCTAATTCTTCCTTTAAGTGCATGAACCTAAGGAGTGTCTATGTGATGTGTCCCAAGCAGCTGAAGGGTTGCATCTTAAAATAAATTTCTGTGAGAACTTTTATGAAAATGTCAGCTCAGCGATCAGATCCCATAAAATGTCAGTTATTACTAAGAACAAAACAGTCTTCCTCCACCCCATGGTCTTCTGCAACTCAAAGAAATGCAGTAGAACTTGCAAAGATCAGAGAAGGGTGACAAGGGAGATCAAAGCTCTGAAATTACTTCCATCTGAGGAACAGCTGAATAGCTTGGGGCACTTCGTATTGGAGAGGAGATAAATGGTGGGAGGAGAATACCACAGAGACCTTTAAAATCAGAAATAGCAAAGAGAGAATAAATAGAGTGTTTCTTTGTGTAAGAACTTCTTGAGCATAACATTTAAGCAGTGTAAACCTTTGGTTTGGAAATAGTTTGAGGGGTTCTTTCATGAATTTGTCCAGTGAGGGCTATGAAATACTACTTTTGGTAGTCTTCCTGAACCACAAATTGTTAGAAGCTGAGAGAACGTTCTGGAGAAGTGTCACTGCATGCTTCCCTCTTCTTCTGTACTTTCCTGGGTGTATACCAGAGACAGGGTGCTCAGCTAGGTGCATCTTCGTTCTGACCTCATGGTCATTCTTGTGTCTCTCTTTGAAGCACAGTTATTCACACATGAAAGAACTCTGAAGGAAACAGGATTCTTTCGTGTGCTTTCCACAGTGACCTCATGGGCAGAAAACAATGACAGCCACACCAAAAAGACACTGTAAAATTCAGTTTCTTGTATGTTGAGATACTTTCATAAAGCACAGCATTCATTTGTATTCTCCCCCACCCAAGCAGAGTTGTTTCTAACAGTTTTTACAAGATACAGTGCTTAGACAATTAATCTTACAACTTAAAAGAATAGGGTTTGCCTTAATTTTTTTTTTTTTCCTTAAGCTTATCCATTCCCACATTATTCCAGTGGTTAGATTAAGTTCTTAGATGGAAAATTTCCTTTAATTCTTGCCACTTGAATTTTCAGGGGGTCATCTTTTCTCATTTCTTACTAATGATAAATTTTGATCACTTCATAGATGCTCAGCAAACTGCTGTGGTGATACATAAGAGCAGTTTTACTAGGGTGGTTCTACTTTGTCTTTCAGGCACAACTGGTGCTTGATTAGAAAAAAAAATTATTTAGGGTTGCAAATTGCTTGTTGTGTTATGCAATATTTGCTGGCAGTTGCAAAGGTTTAGTGGTTAGATGCTGATAAGTTTCTTTTTCTTTTACCTTTAAATATTTGATTTGTGGAACAGGTTTTGTAATAGTAATTCATGTGTCTAAAATTTCACTGCAAGGAGAAACAGTATAATGGGTAGTGAATAATTAAAGTATTCCCATTTCTTACATTATGTGCAGTTTTAGAAAATGGCATTAAGCAGATAAGCACAAATTTAATTTTTTTTTTTTAATGTCCTGTTTGGATAGGGAGATTGAATTTAATGTTTCTATTAAATTATTTCCAGAACTGTTCGTCAGATGGCACAGGAGCAATTCTTTTTAATGGCTACCAGGTGTTGCATGGGACAGAGACCCCTCCTTTTCTTCATTACCCTGCTGTTTACTGTTCTAGGGGTAAGTTTTTAGTGGTAAAGGCTTCAGTACAATGTGAATTTCTGTAAAAAGTAGTAAGACAAAATATCTGCAAGAAAAGGCAAATTGCTATTAATAACGGTCACTAAAATATAGATTCCTTTTGACCTATAAGCAGGCAGCACAGTTGATTTCCATTTTGAGTTAGATGAGGAGGAAAGGGACTTTTTTGCATTTTCTGATAAGGACATGAACAATAAGCTTTAATATATGCATTTGGTCTTCAGTGAATGCTAACCTTCAAGTAAAAATCATTAGCAGATTAGATAGATACCTACAGTTATTGCCTTCTTTTACTGGGCCTGCCAGGGCTTTTCAATTCTGCACGCTCATGGCTTTCTTGAATGTTTGATCACTTCACTGTTTGGTTCCCATTTAGGTATAGAAATTGCTACTAAAATAGTCCAGAAGTCATTCATTAAGAGCAAAATACAATTATAAACTTGTAAAGGGTTGAAAATTGCCTTACACTTCTTTTATTTCATATTTACTGCCAGTTTTAGGGAAAATACGTTAGCATTGTACTATAAGTAGAAGTCTTTGTGAATTCTATGTCATTTGTTTTTGTTTACATAGAGTACTGCAAGAGAGAGAGCTAAGCATTCTGGAGACTACTTCACTCTCTTAAGACATCTTCTTAACTATGCTTACAACAGTAATATTAATGTACCCAATGCTGAAGTTCTTCTCAATAATGAAATTGACTGGCTTAAGAGGATTAGGGTAAGTTTTAGGACCAATTTATCTCTGATAATCAGCTTTTTGCTGCTTTGTTGTGAAGTACAGTTTTAAGCTTGGTAGATGTGTATTATTTAACTAACTTTCTCTAAAATGGCAGGATGAAGTAAAAAGAACAGGGGAAACAGGTGTTGAAGAAACTATCTTAGAGGGTCACCTTGGAGTAACAAAAGAGTTGTTAGCATTCCAGACACCTGAGAAGAAGTACCATATTGGTTGTGAAAAAGGAGGAGCTAATCTCATTAAAGTAAGTTCAAGTTTTTTGACCTATGGAGTTTCTTGATTTTTTTTTTTTTTTTTTTTTTTTTTTAACTATAAATAGGTAAAAAGAAGCTTCACATCTTGTGGTCTGTAACCGTAAAAGGTCCCAATTTAACTGTCTGACAAGGGCTTCTAATTGGAGTTTAATGTTTTCTTTAAAACTAATTTTTAGGAAAAAATTACACATTTCATTCATAAGAGTACTTAACATTTTCATTCTTCGGAACTGCTGCGTATGGAGTTGCTGTGACATCGTAAGCTGTTATTCCAAGACTCGGCAAACATCACACAAGGATAATGAGCTTAGATACAGGATAGTCCTGTACAGGACTGCTTTCATTAACCCTGTATTGTCTTTTCTCCACATGTTCTTAATTAGTGTTGTTAATGTTTATGGCAGGTTTGAACAAATGCATGACATCTGAGCGTGTCTTTAATCAGATGTGTTTTCTTTGTACCTCTGATATCATACAGTAGGAATATTGGGTTTTTTAGCACTAATAGATAAAGAGCTTTGTAGATAATACTGGTTTGGCAAAACAAAATTTTTACCAATCAAGAATACTACAGATTTATTTTTAAATTGAGGGGGTGGGTTTGCAGGGAGCCACTTTAGAATGGAGTTACTTTGTTCTAAATTTAAAAGCTTGTTGTGGTGTTGCTCTCAATTTTAGCTCTTGGGGTTTTTTTAAGTACTCCTCTGGTTCTCAGGCATTCATTTGTGTAATAACTCTTATTCTGTTATAAAATAGTACGCATTTCTGTGGTAATAGGTGATTTATTTTCTTTTTTTGTTGTTGTTTTTTGTTTGTTTTTCAGGAGTTGATAGATGATTTCATCTTTCCGGCATCCAATGTTTATCTACAATACATGAGAAATGGAGAATTGCCTGCTGAGCAGGCCATACCAGTCTGTAGTTCACCAGCTACTATTAATGCTGGCTTTGAGCTGCTAGTTGCACTAGCAGTTGGATGTGTCCGAAATCTCAAACAGATAGTAGACACCTTGACTGAAATGTATTACATAGGTACAGCAATCACTAGTATGTAATATTTTTAATTATCTATTTTCTACTTTTTAATGTATATATTACACATAGGTTTTGTTTATATTATCAACTGAACTAGATGCTGAGTTTTTTAGGTTGTGGTTTGTTTGTGGCTGCTTTTAATGTTGCAAAATGAGTCTGTCAAAATCTAGAAAAGTTTGTCCATGTAGCCTTTATTTTTTTTCTTCTTTATGCAGTAAATGTACTGACTTGCATTACATGGTTGCATCCAAGTTCCAGCCCCAGTCACTTACACAGTCTGACCCTTCCTACCCTGATCTCTGGCTACTCCCCTTTGTTCATACCAGCTCCCAGGAACCTCATTCTGTCTGTATCTTCTACTTTTGTCTCATTGTTTCAGGCTCTGCCTAACCAATCCCAGAACCTCATCAGGTATCTTTGGCTTAGTTTTAGTGCCAGTCTCTTGGTTGCTCACCTAATTTGTCATTATTGTCCGCACACAGACACAGGTCCACTGTCCTCTTTCCCTTTTTAGTTCTGTACTCATTCTCTGCTTGTCGTAGTCCTTTCTCAAATGTTTGTTTTCAGTTTTGGCTTTGTCTCAGCACAGCTCTGCACTTAATTTCTCCTCTTCACTGGAGAAAGATTATAGTAATTGCAGAATGTACAAAAACTTGCAAATGTTACTGTTTCAAAAACTGGCAGTCAAATGAAACTTGGGCTAATTTTCACAAGGATGGTAAAAGGCTCATACTTAACACAGATTTTGTTATCAATAAAAAGCATGTAAGACTTTCTTAAAAATGAACAAACAGGAACATATTTTCTGCAGCCCTAAATAAGATAGCTAAACCATTTTGGCTGTAATATTAACAGGAAAGGGGGGGGGAGCGGGGGACGGGACTGCGGACGGGCAGACCAAGAAAACAAACAAAGCAAACACAAGCTCCTATGGGAAGAAAGGCTGGGAGAGTTGGGGTTGTTCAGCCTGGAGAAGAGGTCTCTGGGGAGACCTTACTGCAGCCTTTAAATACTTAAAGGGGGCTTATAAGAAAGATGGAGAGAGGCTTTTTACCAGGGCCTGTAGTGACAGGACAAGGGGCAATGATTTTAAACTGAAAGAGGGTAGATTTAGATAGGACATAAGGAAGAAATTCTTTACGTTAAGGGTGGTGAGACACTGCAACAGGTTGCCCGTAGAAGTTGTGGACATCCCACTGTTGGAAATGTTTGAGATCAGGTTGAGTGGGGCTTTGAACAACCTGCTCCAGTGAAAGGTGTCCGTGCCCATGGCGGGGAGCTTGGACTAGATGATCTTTAAAGGTCCCTTCCAGCCCAAACCATTCTGTGATTTAACAGCATGTTTAAACTAGTAGAGTTGAGCAAAACTGTAAGCAACGGGAAATAGTATCCCATAGTGGAATTGTCTACTACCTCTCACAATGGCAGTGCTGCTTGCCCAGTTGTTGGTATCAGTGAGTCATTTGAGGTTTTAATTTCTTCCTGTTTGGTTCCATCTCAAATGAACAAATGAAAATGGTGGCTTTATGGTTTCCCCCCACACCTCATCCTTTTTTCTTCACCCTTTTCTATTGGGAAGTAGTGTATTTCTTATCACCTCACCATTAGAAGGATTTTATGGCATTTCCTTCCACTCAAGTATTTGATAAGCACGACAGAACACCAGATCTCTATGGTATGTCAGACAGAAGAGAGAACACATGTATGAACTGTGCATGCTGTGTGTTTCATACACCAAGTAAAGCTTGCTTGTAAACATGCATGCTCTTACTTTCTTTTACATCAGAATTTTTTGTTAAAAGTACAGAACAACAGGTTAGCATAGGAAACCTGTGGTCGTAAATCTACTCTGAAGAGATGCGAGAGGCCTGAGGGAGAAGACTCAGGAGAAGAAAATCTGTCACAGGTTATATAGATAGCATTAGCTAAAACTGTTTCCCATCCTGGCAAGGAAAAGTGAGGCAAAAGTGAACTATTGTAATTTTAAAAGTATAAATTTGTGAAAGGCTTATAAGTTGGTTATATATTCTAGATTCATTCAGCTGAATTCTTCAGCTAAGAAACTTGCTGGTATTGAGAGAAGGCTTCTGTTTGATACATAAGCAGACTGATTTTTTTTGTCTGGCCACCTTTTTAGTTATGCAATAGAAGAAAATGGTGTAATGTTAAGATTACAGATGGAACTGTTGTTCATAGAAGTTGTGTTAATTTTAGCAATTAAGTTTTCTGGTGGAACATTTGTTTTATTAAACTGCAGTATGATACAAACTAATACTAATTTTATGCAACTGCCCTTTGTACTGCATTGATGGTCTAATTCTTTTATAACAAAATAGTTTCCTAATCACATTCTGCTATTTTCTTTTAGCTTGTGAAGCACTTACAGAATGGGAATATCTACCACCTGTTGGGCCTCGACCGCCAAAGGGATTTGTAGGACTGAAAAATGCTGGTGCCACTTGTTACATGAATTCTGTCATTCAGCAGCTGTACATGATTCCAGCCATCAGGAATGGGATTCTTGCAATTGAAGGCACAGGCAGTGATGTAGATGATGACATGTCTGGGGATGAAAAGCAGGACAATGAGGTAAATTTAATTATGTAGAACTTGCTTATCTTTAAAATAGAATTCTTTTTTATGAAAAGGTTATAACAAATTTAAGTTGCTAGTCGCTTTGCTTTCCACTGCTAGCAGTGGAAAGCAAATAGCATAATATTTCTTCCTTGAATAGGCTTGCTAACACAGAGGCAGTTCGGAAGATCCAAGTAGCAGGGTTTGCAGACTTCCTCCTCATGGATTTGTACGTGAAAGCACTGTACACCACTTCTGCTACCAGAATTCTGTTAATGCATACAAAGACATTATCTGTTTCTTCAGATGAGAACATGAAACACCTTAGATTGTTAAATTAAACAAGGGATACAACTAGCTATGAGACAGCTACATATCAAAGTTAATTGCACAAATTTTCTTTTGCTTTTCAGAGCAATGTTGACCCACGAGATGATGTGTTTGGTTATCCACATCAGTATGAAGACAAACCAGCACTGAGTAAAACAGAAGATAGAAAAGAGTACAATATTGGAGTTCTGAGGCATCTCCAAGTAATTTTTGGTCATCTCGCAGCTTCCAGACTACAGTACTATGTACCAAGAGGGTTTTGGAAACAATTCAGGTAAATAGAAAATTTAGTATTGATGTCTGTTCACTGGACCACTGAAATGCAACAAAACTAATCATAGTAGAAGAAATGGTAGTGATGTAAGTGTAAATTAGCAGAACTTCTGCAGCACTGTATCTGTTATCCTGTCTTTTCACCATTCTGTAGAAGTCTGTTAATAAATCAAAGTTTACAGCAAGATGGTTATTTTGAATTCTAGTAGTTCTTGACCTTGATATTGAGACTTCGAATTAGGTATGAAGCTATACACAAAAGCTTGGTTTTGCTTATCAGTAAGTGTGCGTCAGGGACAAAGTAACAGGTGGTATACTACATCACAAACCAATAAATAGTTTTTCTCAGTAAGAAAGAGGGATTAATAGCTTGAATAATATTTTTTTAGAAAATAAATTGTTGGAGAACAAAACAAAAAATATTTGACAAGAATGTGCTTCTGTTTTCAGACTTTGGGGTGAACCTGTAAATCTACGTGAACAACATGATGCTTTAGAGTTTTTTAATTCCTTGGTGGACAGTTTAGATGAAGCTTTAAAAGCTTTGGGCCATCCAGCAATGTTAAGTAAAGTTTTAGGAGGGTCCTTTGCTGATCAGAAGATTTGTCAAGGATGCCCACATCGGTAAGTGTTTTAAGATTCTTCTTTCTTACAGAAAAACAACCTGTGTTTGTACCCTTATAAAAGTGACTCAAGAGTTAAGAGTGGGGTTTTTGTGTGGTTTTGGTGGTGGTGGTTTTGTTTTTGTTTTTTAAAGCTGATAGAATTTGCTACCTTGTTTTTTCTACAACCCTAACATTAATTTGTCTTCAAGTGCCTTGAAATACTTGATTATAATTGCTTCTACTTAGCAGATTGTATGTGAAGCATTGTGTATTGATCAGGGGAGGAAAAGATACAGCTTTTTCATGTTTAAAGTGAAAACAACTTAGGGACCGAATGCAATGTATAAAATTTTAAGATATGGCCAACAGGTGTTGCTGTCTTCTGTCTTCCATAGTGTGTGGATAGAGCAGACCCAGGTATGAATCTTTAATTCCAATGAGTAAAACTCCATTCAGACTCATTATGTAAGCTGTAATTTGGGAGAATGGTGTAGAAAGTTTATCTTTTTCTTAAGATTTCTGGTGTAGTTTCAATTAACTTAAAATGTGAACATTGAAATTCAGCTTCATATAGGATATGTAAAAAAACACCCATACCAAATCAGACTGAAAGTCTGTAGCCCACTGTCTTGATGATGGCGATCAATGACAAATGCTTAGTGAAGGAGTAGAACTGGGCATTTTACAGTTGTACTTCTCTAGACTTTCTTCTATATTCGTTTTGACGTGATGATTAAAATTGTGTGCGAGATTCAAGACGGACTTGTTCTTTTTCAACAGTTGGCTTTTTTTATTGTGTTAAATTTTGTATCACTAACAGTTGGCCTTCTTACTGTTCACTACAGAACAATCATGTGTGATTCTTAAACAGTATAGATCTCTCTGCACATTACCATTGCAAATTCTCTTTATTGTGAAAGTTGACCATTTACTGTTATCCTTCAGTTAGCAATAAAAATAGAGCAAAAACCACTGATTACAAACTGATTTTATTGTGGTAATCTTTCAACTTCAGTTGAGCTCATGTGTGAATAGAAGAACTTTTAATTGGAACATCTTAAGTTTCATGGGTTAAAATATGTGACCAGAAGTAAGTTGAAATATTGCAAGATAAAATGAAAGCACTGATTTTATTTTATATGCAATGGGTAATTAAATGGAAGCTACAGATGTGAAGCAACGTGAGTTACCATTCATTCCTGATACTATGTACTATCCTGAAGTATAACCTGTCTTTTTGGAACGCTACTGGATTTGCATAATTGTACTTCTTAATAAAAATGTTACCCTGGTTGTAGTTTAGGGAGGAGAAAAGTGATGATAAACTAAACTATTGGTTTGGGGTATGACAGATTAATAGCCTTTCTAAATTTGTAAGCTATTTAATAGATGAATGAGTATTACTGTTTTGGTTGAAGTGTTTCTAAATATTAATTTATGCACTGTTACAAAACCCTTTGTATGCTTGATTGCGTATCAGAGAAACAAGCCCTACAGAGTTATGGTGGAATAGGTGCTACTTTTAAAATGTATTCATCACTTCCTTATCTTTTAAAAAAATAAAATTGTTTCCAAGATGTCTTAACTGGTTGTCTCTCAAACATTGCTGGTTCATCGTTAGGAATTTGTTTGAAGGTTATATCAGAACACAGTAAGTCAGAGCCAGTCATAAATATGCAAAGTAATTTTATGAAGACAGCTATTCAGGTTTTTTCACATAGAAAAATAAACAGGTCTTTTTTTTTTTTTTAAACCTGTTTTGAACTGTTGGCTTTATACAATATATACAACATACAATGATACAATACTTGTGTTTATCAGTCTGATTCCTGACAGTAAAGGTCAGCAATGGAAAAACTACTCTATTTTGCTATCTGTGCTTCTCTACTAGCTTAAGTTAGCCAAGAGTCTGTCATGCTACTTTAGCTGCTTTAAAAACAAGATGTGCTAAAAGATTTAACTTCCAGTGAACTTGAGACGTACAAGTCATTTCTACGATGTTCATAAAATAACTATAGTTAGTGCAGATCAAAAAATACAATGTGCAGATACTGTAATGTAATTATAGGAGGTCTGCAATAAAAAAAGAGTTCAGTTGGTTTTTTTTACTGCTTAACTCCTTTTGCAAGAAGTTGACATCAAATGCTGAATAAAACTTTTGCAATAAGGTGCTGTGTAACACCTGTAGAACATAAAAGTTGAACACGTTTCTACCTTTTTCTCACATCTGTTGTGTTTATTGGTAGGTACGAATGCGAGGAATCCTTCACAACTCTGAATGTAGATATAAGAAATCACCAAAACCTTCTTGATTCTTTGGAACAGTACGTCAAAGGAGATTTATTGGAAGGTGCAAATGCATATCATTGTGAAAAATGCAACAAAAAGGTAATGATGCCTTATATATTGAATTTGTATACAACTGTGATGTTATAGCCATACTAAGTTCAGTCTTAGTTCATGTTCAGGGGAAAAAAGTTATCCTTTAATTACTGAATTCGATTGTTGTTAAGAGTATATGAATGGAAACTTAAAAGCTGATAACTGTTCATGTCCCTTTTTAGGTTGATACAGTGAAACGCTTGTTGATTAAGAAGTTGCCTCCAGTTCTTGCAATCCAGTTGAAACGATTTGATTATGACTGGGAAAGGGAATGTGCAATCAAGTTCAATGATTATTTTGAATTTCCACGAGAGCTGGACATGGAGCCTTACACGGTGGCAGGTGTAGCTAAATTGGAAGGAGATGATGTAAATCCTGAAAATCAGATAATACAAAATGAACAGTCTGAAAATGAACACTCTGGGAGCACAAAATACAGGCTTGTTGGTGTACTTGTACACAGTGGACAGGCCAGTGGTGGACATTATTACTCTTATATAATCCAGAGGAATGGTGGAGATGGTGAGAAAAATCGGTGGTATAAATTTGATGATGGAGATGTGACAGAGTGTAAAATGGATGATGATGAAGAAATGAAAAATCAGTGTTTTGGTGGAGAATACATGGGAGAAGTATTTGATCACATGATGAAGCGTATGTCCTACAGACGCCAGAAGAGGTGGTGGAATGCTTATATTCTTTTTTATGAACGTATGGACACAATAGACAAAGACAATGAACTAATAAAATATATTTCAGAACTCGCTATTACCACTAAACCCCATCAGATTAAAATGCCATCAGCCATTGAACGAAGTGTACGGAAGCAGAACGTGCAGTTCATGCATAATCGTATGCAGTACAGCCTAGAATATTTCCAGTTCATAAAGAAGTTGCTTACTTGTAATAGTGTCTACTTAAATCCTCCTCCAGGTTAGTATGTTAGTGCAATAATTATGGATTAATTTCTTGCAAGAAGAGTTTTGATTTGTGTTGTCAAGAATTTGTCTAGCCAGTGAAAATTCTGTGTATTCTGCTTTGAATACTCTTGTCTTTCTGGACTTCTGCAGTTAAACATCTGTTGTTGAGTTGTTCATCAGTGATAACATGCCAGAATATTTAGCAAAAAATACTTTGATAAACTGTCAACTATTATTCCGCTTATGTACTAAGTCATGTTAAAATACTTAAGTTTGTGGGCCGTTCTGACGAAGACAGTTCTCAAAGGTAAGATGCTGAATTTCTAAAAATCAGACATACATTAGCCTCCAGGTACCTGTCTTAAAGCTTACGTTTTCAAATGGTACATGATAGAAGCTTAGAGGCTGTTTTGATCAAGTTTCTTGTTAAAATTGGAACACAAAGTCAGAGAGAATAATAATCTGGAATCAGTTAAATTTTTAAAAGTAAATTGTTTTTACTTTGTCTACATGTGAGTATTTTGATTTTTCTTTAGGACAAGATCATCTGTTGCCTGAAGCAGAAGAAATAACTATGATTAGTATTCAGCTTGCTGCTAGATTTCTCTTCACCACAGGATTTCATACAAAGAAAATAGTCCGTGGCCCTGCTAGTGATTGGTATCTTTGTCTTTTAACAACAATTACAGTTTTGGAAGTTTAATATCTGTTAAAAGATCCAGTTATATACATATGACAATAAAAACTGTTATTGGTCTGTCCTATTTTCCCCTCTCCCCCAAATATGTGGTCAAGGTGCACATGAAAAGGGGGAAAAATTTGAACAGAAAATACTGGGAAGAAACTGAGCCTTAAAATAGGCTGCTGAGCTGAACAGCTTCAAAATTCATTTTCAAACAGAGCTTAAATCTACCTTTTGTCTGTCTTTTAAAAAGAATAAAGGAGTAGAATCTATCGCTAGCACAAAACTAATAGGTTATGTGTTCTGACCAATTCAGAAAGGTTTGTTCATGGTCTGAGTAGTTTTAAACAAAGCTCTTTTCAACCCGTTTTTGTAGCTTGTATTTGTATTACCTTTCTGAAATATGTGTATATATAGTCTTTTAGACTCTGTTAGCAGAGTGGTTGATGTACATTTCTACGGGGCCTGTAATTCAAATCTGCAGTATAACAAACAGTACAATCTTATTCATAGCACCACAGCATTTGAGTCTTTAAGCTAGGTTATTCTGTGTTGTGGAGAGGACTGTGGGTTACTACTGGTAGAACTAGAGAGAAAAATCTAGTGTTCATGATGACCAGTTCATGATGACCAGTAGCTTACCAGCTACTAGTAAGTAGTTATGTAATACATGGCAAATGCGTACCTCACGTTTTTCTCCAATAGCAACTTTCAGAGTAGCTAAGTTACTCCTGTTACTTTAAGAGATTAAGAGAAATTCAAATATTGCTGCAGGAAGGAGGACAGAGTAATACAAGACCCTCTCTGGAACAGATATTTTACTCCTTGGATTTTGGTTGTGGGTTTTTTGGGGTGTTTTTTTTGTTGGGTTTTTTTTTTTAGATCTGTAAATGAGAATATAAATTCCTGATAGGTTACAAATTTAGTTACCTGTTTTATACACAGCCCATGAAGTCCACCTTACATTTTCTTCGCTGCTCCCCCAGTTCCAATACAGAGGGAATGGTGGCTGCCAATTTAGGACCTGCTTTGAATAGTAGTTTGGGAGTTAGGGGATGTAATCCTGTCTTAGTTCTTACGGGTGATAGAAGTAAAATGCTACGGTTAAATTTTAGGTTTTTAATGGAAGTTATCTTTTTAATTTGTGATTGCTAGTAACAGAGAGTGTCACTACAGGAATTACAATTTATCTGATTGTAAGCATTTTGTGAGCAAAAATGTTTGGGGATCACCTTTAACATATATTTTCTTCTAATTCTGCAAAAGAATACATCTGCCAAAATTCATTGATGTCTACATTTAGTCATAATCTCTCAGTTGTGTCATCTTCTATTTCAGGTATGATGCATTGTGCATCCTTCTTCGTCACAGCAAGAATGTACGCTTTTGGTTTGCACACAACGTCCTTTTTAATGTTTCAAACCGCTTCTCTGAGTATCTTTTGGAATGCCCTAGTGCAGAAGTGAGGGGTGCATTTGCAAAACTTATAGTATTTATTGCACATTTTTCATTGCAAGATGGACCATGTCCTTCACCTTTTGCCTCTCCTGGACCTTCCAGTCAGGTATGGAAAAACTTTGGAAACTTACTCTTACTTCTTCATTATAAGCATTTAATGTAAAGTAAATTCTGGAGTAGATGCATCGGTGTTGATGGGATAGCTGTACAGTCCATTTTGCGCTACATAACATGATGTGACTCAGCCAGTTTTTTTGCACTACATAACATGAAGTAAGTCAGCCAGCTTGTGTGAGAGTTGGTGTCAGAGGGGTTCAGTTCCCCCCCCCATTTGTAAATCACTGTGGAGACTTAAATAGTGAGAACTTTGAGTTGAATTGCAAGTGTGAAATCTACAAATTAAAAGTAGGGGCTTACAATAAAGTAATGTGTAGGGGCATGAACCCTTGGTTTTCATTTAGAATTAAAAAGACAAACAAAAAAAACCAAAACAAACAAAACCTAAACAAACCCAGTGGAAACATGCAGGAGTTCCCTAAGTTTTCTTCTTCCCCTGTATTCTGCAACATTGAAGTTGTCAAAAATTGTAACTTTGCATAGGAGTAGACAGTGAATTGCCTAATTTTATACACCTAGAACTGACTGACAAAAAAACCCAAAATCTTAACATAATACTTGTCATAACAACATTTTTGTTTGGACTGTATTAAAATTTAAAATATCAACCTTTTTGAGCCTTTGCTTTGTCATGTTTTTAACGTCTACAGTAAGACACTTTTTATTTGTATTGTTCCACTTACCTTCTCAGAATGTTTTCACTACTATATCCAGCAGAAGAATTTGTATTAAGTTAAAGCTACATATGCTTTGACAGTTTCATGAAGTATTTGAGATATACCTGTAGAGGTGGTTTGGTTGTCTGTCTTAGTCTATGAAGTTCACAGTGGAACTGCATGTGCTTTTCTGAGTATTTAAGCCTAGCTGCTATTGGAGAAAAAGCTCAATTAAAAGCTTCTATACTTGCATAATTTCTCGGACTTACATGGTATTTAGTGATGGGAGTCTTATTCCCTGTATGTCTGTCTGTCTTTGTGTGAGATACAGAAGACTAACCAGCTGCTGGTATATTGGAGCTTGTATGAATCCCATACCTTTTAACCAATTCTGTGTTCTGCCATAGTAGAGAAAGTATAAACTAAATAAAGATTTGATAGGTTCAACCACAAATATTATAACTTTTTTCTTATAGGCTTATGATAACTTAAGTTTAAGTGATCACTTACTGAGAGCGGTACTAAATCTTCTAAGAAGGGAAGTATCTGAACATGGGCGCCATTTGCAGCAGTATTTCAATCTGTTCGTGATGTATGCCAATCTAGGTAAGCAAATTACAGATGCTTTTACTGATGACACTGTAATAAACTGGTTTTTATTAATGATCCCGTTAGACAGGTAACAGCAGGAGAATCCAGTTTTTCAGCCTCAGGCAGATCATTATTACTAAATGTCATATAAATGCTCTCTAGAGCATCTGTGCTTCTCCAATTTGGAGTTTAGGGCTTTGGTCTTCCTGCCATCCTTGGAAGGTTAACACAAGAAGCTTGGAGCAATACGTCTGTGTCCTTCTGAAAGGGTGTGGGGGTGAAAAAATGGCAAGAGAGAGATGATGCTTTGTTCAGGGCTTATTTGCAGGGAGGTCATGAGACCCAAGAAGCATGTGGGGCTGTCAACTGGTTTGAGCCTGAAGAAGTTGAGGAAGATAAAAGTTCAAAAAAGAGAGAGATGCATGATTCTTCTTTATGGAAACGTCAATACGATGATCATGCTTTGTCTATATATTCCAACTGAGCCCTTTCAATATCAATTTCTTTAGTTTACCTTTTGAAGTTCACAGCTATAAATGCAAAACGCTGTATCTGTCTTCCCTTTAAAGACTCTTTGGGAGGCTGAGGAAATAGCTCAATCTGTGCATGTTCTTAAGAAATCATTGCTTGCCAGAATGCTTTCACCATAGACAACGTATGAGGTAAAAGAATGCAAGAATCGGGAAATTCCACTGTAAATTTATCGGATGTTGTAGTTCCTCCAAGACTAAACAAGCAAGAAAAGCCAGTGTTTTTGCAATATAGGAAGGCTTAAGTAAAGTTCTCCCAGGCTCGAGACTCTTCATAAGGATTCTTTTCATAAAGACTAGAGTCCTGAATTTTCTGGCGAAAGATTAAATTAGCGGTTGAGTATGATTGCAAATGAATATTTATTTTTAGCATCTAACAGATGAGATGGTATCAGTTTTGTGGTGATGGACATGAAATATTGGCTGTGCACTTTCAGCATCACCCATTTTTCTTCAGGATCTTAATTGTGTCCAGCATTATGAAAATAAGTATAGATTTAGAAGTATACAAAAACGTGGGTTATGTAGGTTCTTTGCATAGAAAGTCACTAGTCTGTATACTAAGAATACAATAAAATAATACTAATAGTATCTGAAGTAATTATTCCAAACAAAAATATTTTTTGTTGTTAAACTGAGATCAGTTCTATTCACATTAAAATGAACAGCTGTAATCATGCTTTCTCATAGCATTACCAGCACACTGAAAATTAATAGATTGATCGAATAAACTGTTTCTCAGGTGGGTTAATCCATTGCTACTTTATATATTTGCCCTGAGGAAGAGCAATTAAGAGTAACAAAATGCAAGTCAAATGAATAACGATTGCTTTTGCACTCTCAGGTTGATGAGGGTAGTCACAGGTTCATATCTAGTGAATTGTCACAGAGCTCTACGTTCTTACTTTCCTCAGTTATTAGGGTCTTCTGTCGGGGGCCCGTTTGTCTTTCACATGTGGTAGCTGAAGTGAGAAAGCAGCATCTTTCTCTACGGCAAGTTCTAAACAAGGTACAATATTCTTCCATAGTGGTAGTCTATTACACTCTCCCTCTTACTCTAATACAAGATATTTTCATCCTTTTATGTAAGGTAGTATGAAGCTAGGAGATCCAGTTCCCCTGGAAATTTTACAAAATGCCCGTAATACTGAGCAGCTCAGCCATTGCTGGTTATCAGCTCATGCAGGCAGTGAGTTTCTGTTAGATTACTTCGTGGCTAAAGTGTTAAGCAAGTGTATCGGTCCAAATAAAGTTATTTCAGGATTTCCACACAGAATTGACACAGACACTCACAGAGTTCTGGAAGCTCTTTCAAGTGGGTAGACAATTTCAAAGGAATTCAATTTCCTATCTGTAAAATTAATTTAGGCAGTTGCGTTAATTTGATTTTACCTAAAATGTATGTTGCTTTCATATACTTTGTCTACCAAAGCATTCTCTGTCAGCAGGGTTCCACCATGACCCCCAGAGTGGACTTAATGTCATTACAGAGAAGAGAGATGCAATTCTTCTGCTCTAACTTATCTTTTCTTCTTTACTAGCTTTTCATGGTCAGTCAGTGCAGTTGAAGCCTCTGACTAGGAAAGCACTCAGAAGCCAGACGGGAAGGCATAACTAAATTTTATTTGTGGGTCTGATCATTTTCACAATCTGCCCTGCAAAGATAAACATGGAAGTATTAAGCAGTTGTGCTTGTCTTGCTACTGTTAACTGAAGGCTTCTGAATGGATGTAGAGCATTCATTCAGCAAAAGCCACAATACATCATTCCTGCAGCACTCCAGGTTCTGTGAAAAACATTAAATTGTCTGACACTTTGAGAAATCAAATAGTATATTGTTCACATCAAAGCAAGCGAGAGATTAGTTCTACAAAGCATGTAACTACAAAACTATCTAACAATCAAAAAGATACTGTAGAAGAGCTCTAATAAGGCTATCTGGATTCCTCCTTCTTATCAGAAAGATGGTAGGTAAGGTCCAGTTGTATTTCAGAATAAGAAAAAACTTGGAAATTTATGAAAAATCATGACTTTTAACCAAATTGAGAAACAGAATACAAGATGAGAAGGGACATAACGAATTTACTGGTAAGTACTTGCGTAGCATGTGTAAGGTGTTCTTGCAGTGAAACTAGCTGTATGTTTGGATTTTTTTGGTTGGTTGAGTTTTTAGTTGATTTTGGAGGCTTTCTCGTTTTGTTTTTTTTATTAAATTGATTTTGTCACTCTTATTTACACTTGCTGCATAGTATGGCACAGCTGGAAATGTCTCAGATTTGTAAATTGTATATCTAGGAAACAATGGAAGAATAATGAAATATACTGGGGGGGTGTTCATCCTATCCTGGGCCTCACAAAAAGATTAATTCTTTGTCCAAAGGACTTCTCTGATGCTTTGCTATTAACACAGATGCTGGTTACTAAAGTGCTAATGAGCACTGTAAAGAAATTGTAGTCATTTACAACTCTCCTTCAATGTGATTTTTCAGCTGAACATAATTTTCTTGTGCATCTTTACTGATTTGATTATCTTTTTTCCTCAGAAAGCATAAATGATGGTTATAATAAAACCCAGCAACTGAAAAGTTATGAATCATGTAAACAGTAGTTATTTTTCTTTAAAAAAAAAAAAAGGTATTATCAGTGCCAGAAACAAGATATTTTTTTTATTCCCCCCCCCCCCCCCCAAGGTGTAGCAGAGAAGACGCAACTTCTGAAACTAAATGTTCCTGCAACCTTCATGCTTGTGGCTCTGGATGAAGGTCCAGGTCCTCCAATTAAATACCAGTATGCTGAACTGGGGAAGCTATACACTGTTGTGTCACAACTGATCCGCTGTTGCAATGTGTCATCGCGGATGCAGTCTTCTATCAATGGTATAGTGAATTTTAAGTTTTCCTTAGATTAATTGAATATATCAGTAAATGTCTGTTGTGCATATTTAGCTATTAAGTGTAAAATGGCTTAGCTGAAAAAATGTTTGCCTTTTATGTTTAGCAACTCCTTTTGTGTAAAGACAGAAATCTCTTTGTCGTGAGTAAAACTGATTTGCTATACTAAAAAGCACGAGACAGAAGTCTGTTCTGTATTTTGTGCCTCTTGGCTTATTCCTTAAGATATAGGAAAACAACTGAGTAGTAAAGTAGTAGTTTGTTGGTTACAAAATAGTAGTTATTTTAGAATAGTTTAAGCTCATTGTAAAGAGTTGCATAAAGATCTTTTGATTCTGAATAGGCAATAAAATAATAGATTATTTTCATGTTACCAGTACAAAAGTAATCTGTACAGGAAAAACATTGTGGCAGGCTCTGAAATAACTAATACTGCTTATCAGTAAAGAGATCTTGCATTGTTGTGGATAGCTCTTGAAAATGGTTTGGTGCTTGTTCACAGTCAAGATGACAAACAGAAGCTAGCACTTTAATTTATAAAAGATAAAGAATCAGCTAGAAATTGGTCAACCACAGTATAAATCATTAATATCTCCAGTAGTTGAATAGAGTGCAGTTATTTTTGAGAAATGCTGACAGAATATAGGACTACGTGGACTTTATAGCCTGTACATGTACACATTCTATTAAACTTCTTTTAGAAAACCTAATTAGGAATTTGTAGAGAAGCTATTTAATGGCAAACTCATTACAGCTTGATGTGTCAGGCTATAAAGTCAATAGGCTAGAATGTGCTATAGTAAGATTAATGAACTGAAAATTTTACTGTGGTATAATAAGCTTCAGAACCATTTGGCAATACTGATTTGGTTTTGTTTCCAGTGCATTATTTGAGGCTTAAACTGAAAAGATATTCTGCCTATGAAAAATAATTGTATATTCGCTGTATTCATAACATTGTACTAACGAAACTTACTTTGTATGAATATTACTCTGACTACTGATTATGATTACTGTTTGCAGAGTAATGTTATTTTTTGCTTCAGCATATTAAGCTAGAAAAGTTCTCCCTTGGACTTCTGGGCATCTTCAAACAATAACTCAAAACACTGCTAAATTTAGAAACATCAGGAGCAAGTCTTTCCTTATACAAAATGAAGCTTGCTAAATAAGACATTAATTTTTATTCTTTCAAGAGTATATTACTTCTCTCTACACTGTAGAGATTCAGACGGGACTGTTGTGACATAGGTATTCTTCTGAACTCTTTCCCATTGCCTGGTGAAGTAAATAGACCTTGTGTCCTAAAATATGATAGATTTGGGCTGTTACACAGGCAGTAAAGCAGATAAATTCAGGAGATAAGAGGATTTCACTGAGGAAACTCTCAGTAATTTCTCTTCTTGCATATGAACACATCTCCAGCTGTTCTGCTTTGATTGTCACTGCATAATCTTATCTGACAGGGAGAAGTAGCTCTCTCGGGCAGCAAGTGTCAAGCTTCACAATCAGAAAACTTAGTTATTTCATAACATAGTATTTTCCAAAGAAAATCAGCTGTTAGGGGTTGGATTTTTTTTCTCCATCTGTTGTTTTTTGATGAGTTAAACCAGTTTATATTTTGTTGTGTCTATACTGAAAGTACTTCAGTACCTTTTCATCTGTAATAACTGTTTATTCTAGGTAATCCCCCACTTGCCAACCCTTATGGTGATCCTAATTTATCTCAACCTATAATGGCACTTCAGCAGAACGTAGCAGACATTTTATTTGTGAGAACTAGTTATGTGAAGAAAATTATTGAAGATTGCAGCAACTCTGAAGAGACCATCAAGTTGCTTCGTTTCTGCTGTTGGGAGAATCCTCAGTTTTCTTCCACTGTCCTCAGTGAACTTCTTTGGCAGGTAAAAATAAAAAGCTAGAATAAAGATGGGAATATAAACGTGTATGATGCAAGATTCTATATTTATATCTAGGAATGTTGTATCAAATATGGAACAGGTGCTTGATAGATAAACTTTCCTTAAGATGGCATCCTCTGTCAGTATTTACACTCTTAGGTCTGTACATCATATTGAAGTCCTTTTATGAGTTTAGGAAAGCAATTGACCTTTTTTGAGTTAGGAACACTATGTTAAGGATGGAGGTAAGTAGACTGAGGTGGTCTTTATATATTGCAAGAGCGTTTCCTAAAGCTTTTCTGTCATTATCCATAAAAGAGCTTCTTACGTTGCATGGAAAGTTAGAATCATTTCCCAAGATCTCCCTTGTATTTATTTTGAGTATGTTCGTAAGGTTCATTTTACAAGTCTGCAGAACATACTTGGCTTCAGACTCAGGAAAGAATCTTTGGTTTTCCTTTGTAATCTCTGTAAGGTTAGCCACGCTTTTCCACTCCAAATAAATTTTTTTACTTCTGTTAACTCATCTTTATATTCACCCTTTTTTTTCCACGTAAACATCACATTTTTCAATGTCCTTTTGTTTCGCACTAGAAGGAATCATGATAAAAATCACTTCACTGATAGTCTGCTAGCCATATATTTTACATTTTATTATAACCTTTGAAGATAACATTTGAATGTACTGTCTGAAGTAGCAGTATCAGTGAAAAATATCCTTTTTTTAATTTTGCTTTTCTAAAGATATTTTTTTAAGGTAGCTTCTTCAGCATCTCATGCTCGGGGCTTCAGAAAATTGTGTTAGAAACTCATGAGGAAACATTTTGTCCTTTACAAAACCTACTATATTTAAATAAAAACCAAACAAACAGAAAACCCCACAATCAACCCAACAAAACCACAACACCCCCAAAACCCTGACACAATTAACTTTTTTTAAAATATGCATTGTATCCTGAAATATCATTTAAATTACAGTAAACTTCCCTTCAAATGAATTGTGTTCTTGTATTGCACCATGTAATCTGCATGCTTCAAGAAGTGCTTTCTTATGTCTCTGTGTTTTTACTTTTTAAGGTTGCATATTCATATACATACGAGCTTCGACCTTATTTGGATCTCCTCCTGCAAATCCTATTAATTGAGGACTCTTGGCAAACTCACAGGTTCGTATTTACCTGTCTTTTTATAATTCAAGATTATTGTGTTTTGTACAGCTTTTTTTTCCCAGTGGTTCTGTTGCTAAGCCTTTCAAGAGGTTTGTTTTAAATATATATATAAAATTAAAATACAGGAATGCAGCTTTTTTTTTTTCACTTTTATCTCATTTTTGAGATAAATCTACAATTTTTCACCTTGACCTTCCTTACCATTGAGAAACTTGCTACTTAGTCCTATAAACCCAATATTTTTCACATACAAGAGAATGTGCCATTTAGGCTAAACTCATTGGTATTCACTGTGAGGTGCTTAGACTGATTCTTAGAAACATCTCATTGAGGGTCCAATGATAGCCTGGTCTTACTAAGAAGCGTATCAGTTGTAGTAGTGATACCAAGACATGCATAAAGTGTGAACTTGGGAGAAAAGCATATCTCATACATAAATATTGTCTATGTGATCACATTTCAAAAGAATTTTAACTTCAATATATTAAATATTCATCCAGTTTCAAACCTGATTTTTGTATGTCTACAGAATAAGGCTTTTGAAGGTCGAGATTTAAAAAATGTAATTATTGCAAATACTGACTATTTGAGAAAACAGTCAATTTTTCAGAAGTTTTATAAAGAAGTAGTAGTAGGTGAGGTAACACAAAATAAGTGTCATCAACATGCTACCTGTCAATATTTCAAAATGTCACTGTTTCATAATAAGTGAATATAGATAGTATTGGATTTAATAAATCATTTGCAACCATGTCTCATATGACACTTAAGACACTTTGAGTAAGAGTACATGGCAAGTGTGCTCTTACTCAAATAAGGGTATTGGAGTGAACTTGTACTTAACCTGTAGAAGTAGACTGCGCTCTTAGGATTTTATCAGTTGTCTAGCCTTACTTTAGAAGATGCTCTAAGAGAAGATGGTGGTCTGGCTTACCACACTCCAAAATATGAAGACTGAGTTGGAGGGTTTTCTTCATTTTCTTTATAGGAATTACAGCTTAGGTAAGGGATGAGAATACCCTTTATAGATAAGCTTTTGAGTTTTGCATATATATGTATATGTAATGCATATATAATGCAGTTTGTTTCTATTTTCTTCCTGATAAACAAATACTTCCATAAGATGTCTTTAAGTCCACAGAATGCTGGAGGTTGGGCATACTTTAGTAGATGTGAAGTAAAATAATGTATTTTAGGGTGGAAATGCAGGTGAGGAATCATGGAAGTGCTGTTTGGGATAGTGCAGTGTTTGAAATAATGGGGTAAGAAGGAGGTTGAACGGTGTAGTATGGCTTTCACTATACTTGGAGATGTACTTCACTTCAAGGTTGCAGCCTCAGGAATAGCAGTGTTCATTGGAATTGTGTTAGGCTTCAGCAGAGGGGTATTAAGTGGCCAGCTGCAGTCATCCTCTGTTTTCTTGCTTCCACTTCTGGCAGTAGCTTGAAGTACTTGTCTTTGTCCGGTTCTTGATTTTGCTGTGATAATCACAGAATTTTAATGATCTTTGTCGTCTTGTTAAAAAACAAAACAAAACAAAGAACACCACCACAAAACAACAAATAGTGTAACTGTCCATAGTAAATGGTAATATCGTCTAACTCTTAGAAAACAAACATCTGATCTTAGACAGTGTGCATCTTTCAGTGCTCCTTGTATTCTTGTACTGTGAGATGGATGCTGCTGTTCTTTGGCATCAGATCCACTCTCATAAATTTCTCTTGATTTGAGAAGTTCAGGTGCCAAGTTTGAGGTGCCAAGTTTCAGATAATAGTGTTACAAGTACCATTCAGTTAAATCAGCTGAAGTAAAGCTCATCACCACTTTACAGATGGAGCCTAGGTTGCCAGCTGCCTGGAGTCTATACACTGACTGTTGCTGGGGCTGTAAGGAAAGAGGGCAATTGCTTTTCCTGCAATGAGTGTAGCTCTTCGAGACATCAGTATAGTTCCATGCCCTCCTCTGACTTTTTTTCAAAGTTAAAAGTATGTCAATTCTCAGTTCTTGCACAGTTTCAGGGTGGCAATTAATTCCTCTACCGCTTGTTCAAGAGCAGAAGGCACAAAAAGTGGGCTTAGTTCCAGGGAATGTCCAAGTCCCTTACCCCCGTGCACAAACGTGCACCATTCATTCCTCTTCAGAGGAACTGCATCTAAAAGAGTGTATCTTTGAGAAGCATAACTATAATTTCAGTAACCATTCTGTTGAGGATTTAACTGTTCCAATTCTGTGAGCACCTATTGGGTTTAACAGGTCTATTTTATAAATGGAGTTTATTTTAAAAATAAGTAATAAAAAATAACCAGTTAAAGTTGATTACTGTGATTAGAATTAATCATACTTACATGTTTTGTATATCTCATTCAGAGAGTTTAAGTATTACCAAACATGCTAAAATTAGAAGTTATGTGTATGATGTGTCAAGTTAGTTTTCTGATTTAAAAAAAACCAAAACTCTTTACTAAAAGCAGAAGTCAGAATATGAACTATCCCTTTTGTAATTACATTGTAAGTGAAGCTTTAATTCAAATACTAAAACTCTAACACTTGAAGTTTTGGAGTTTTGGTTTGTTTGTTGTTTGTTTTTGTTTTTTTTTTTTTGTAGGATTCACAATGCACTTAAGGGAATCCCGGATGACAGGGATGGACTATTTGACACCATTCAGCGCTCTAAGAATCATTATCAGAAAAGAGCTTACCAGTGTATAAAGTGCATGGTAGCTCTCTTCAGCAACTGTCCTGTAGCCTACCAGATCCTTCAGGTGATACCTTTCATTCTGTTTCTTGCTGCTCTTTTTCCAGTTCTGTGTAAAAAAAAAAAAAAAAAAACAACCAAAAAAAAACCCCAAACCAACCATAAAAAAACCCAACCACCAACAAAAAAAACCCCAACCAAACAATCAAAAACCAACAAACAGACACAAAAAAACCCCCACCACCATTGCACCATTATTCAGTTTTCATCACTTTGATGAAATTACAACTTACAGGTACAATTCATTTGAACATTCCTATGTCAGAAGGTCAATATATGAGATTGAGAGCAATTGGTTAAGCTTGCACTCGTCATTCTGTGGTGCAGCTGCAAATCCACAGACTTCATTTCAAATTTGAAGTTTTCTTTGTGCAAAACAGGATATTTCAAGGAGTCTTTTATAAACAGCAGCGTATGTGTTGGTGGTCTGTTCTCTGATAGCTGATGTATAGGAAGGGAAAAATAGAAATATTTTGAAGAATAGAGAAAATAATCCTGAATCGTTAATTTTCCATCGGCAGAGCAATGGAGATTTGAAGAGAAAATGGACCTGGGCAGTAGAATGGCTTGGAGATGAGCTTGAGCGTAGACCATACACTGGCAATCCCCAGTACACCTATAATAACTGGTCTCCACCAATACAAAGCAATGAAACATCAAATGGCTACTTCCTAGAGAGATCGCACAGTGCTAGAATGACTCTCGCAAAAGCTTGTGAACTCTGCCCAGAGGAGGTAAAGAATTAATTTGACTGCTGGTAAAAAATTCGAGTAAAGTGCTTCTATAAAATAATTAACCTTAGCAACAGTCTCTGGTCATTATAGAGGTAACATATTTTATAAGTATTTTACAAATATGGCTTTCTATTTTTGTTGGCTTCAGTTACATGCTCCTGTGCCTATTTTTATTACTGTTTCTGTAGACATCTGTCACTTAAAGAATTAGCAGTGTAGAATTGAAATTGACCATTTAAGGTAGATAATGAATGGGTCTGTTTTTCCAATAATTCACTGATAGTGGGTATTTTTATGTAGTACAATACAAGCTATGGGTCACGTGGTGGGGTGGAATTTTTCTCCGAGCATGTCTGAAACAACCACTTGCATGTAGGATTGGTTCTGGATAGAATAGTTGTAATATGTTTTACCTAAGTAAATTAAAAGTTCTTTTCAAACTTTAGGAACCAGATGATCCTGATGCCCCAGATGAACATGAGTCTTCTCCACCTGAAGATGCCCCACTGTATCCCCATTCACCTGGTTCTCAGTATCAACAGGTAAAAGCTCAGAGTTGAACCACTTATTCAGAGTTCCAGGTTAGCTTTTTTTAGCATTTATGGTAACTTAAATTATAGGCATTTAGCCAGAAGCATGTTACTGTCAAATATCACACTTGGAGGAATAAAGATACACCTCCGTTTTGCTAGGAACACTTTCACCATCAGAGTTTCAGGTGAGAATTTTAATGTTACCAGATCAGGATTTAATCGTCCATAGAAGGAGCAGGGGGACAGATGTCATCACCATCTTGTGCATACTGAATTTGATTCTGTCATACTCACTGACATTGATAATATTTTGTGAGTTGCTTTCTTGTTTTTACATAAAAAATCAAGCCTCAAGGCCTGAATTTCAGTTTGGGGAATTGAAAGGCTTTCAGAAAAATGCACATGACTTTGTTACATACAACTTATGCTATGAACGCTGATATCTAAATCTGCTTATATGCTAAAAGGCTGCTTTGTTAATATCTTTCAGTGGAAAGCCAGATCTGAAAGAAATACTAACCAGGTTTTTTACTGAATTGACTAAGTTAGTAGATCCACCACTTATTTGCCATTTTTTGTTCCAATTCGTTTTATATATTCCAAATCTGCTAATTTAATTTCCTTTCCTGCCCAAACCCATTTTCCCTCCATCTTGCTTTCCTTACTTGGTGTTTTCAGCAGAGCAGTTGGTAAGTCATGCAGATTTTCCCACTCCTTTCTGAGCTCCTGAGTTCAGACACGTATTGTAACCTCACCATTAGCTGTGTGATGTGTTCACTTCCTTGCAAGAGATGGCGTTTCTCACTAACACACACAATCCTTATATTCCTAGTTTCTCCACAGTTCGTTAAACTTGGATGAACAGTAGACAGATGAGACGTTTTCATTTGCCAGATGTGTGTATGACTTTTTAAATTGAGGCAGAGCCATCTGCAGAAAAGTACTGGTTTTATATTTCATTCAGTTCTGTAACATTAAAGTTTTCCCTCTTAAAAATTAAAGTATGCTGCATAAATACAGGTATGGTTTTTCCATTGTCGTAGGAAAAAAATTCAAGCTGGTTCAATCTGTTGATAAAATATGTGCACAGTTTAATGTTCGCAGCACATAGGCAGCCTTTCTTCATCTTTTTTTTTTCTTTCTGCTTTTGCTTTGCATGTAACTTATTCAAAAGCTGAGATTACTATTTTAACTAACCCTTTTATCTTTACAAGTTCAGAGTTTGTTTACCTTCTGTAAATTAAAAAGGTAAGTGAAAGATGTGATTCAGAGGACTGAAGAAACCATGATGTGTGTTCACTTAGGTATTACTACATGAGAAGTTCAGTGTGCTTGACGATACTTTTCAATAGTCTGAATGTAAAGGGGAAAAAGCAAGTAACTAGTCAGGAAACAGCTGACAAGTTTAATGTCCCTTTAAAATGTTCATGCTTTATTACAGAATAACCACGTGCATGGACAGCCATATACAGGCCCGGCAGCACATCATATGAACAACCCTCAGCGAACTGGGCAACGAGCACAAGAAAATTATGAAGGCAGTGAAGAAGTTTCCCCGCCTCAGACAAAAGATTAGTGAAATGCACATAATCAATTAACTTGCTCCATCAAGACTGTGCACCCAGGCCTTACAGTCCAACCTTTCTCTGTGTCTGGCTAATATTTAAAACTAGAAAAACTATTCCTAATCAACATGGAGTGGAGAGTCTATTCACTGTCTTATCTGCAGAAAATTGCTGTCAATATATAACCCGCCTGCAGTGGAAAGTGTATAGTGTTTTGTAATAAATGGCCTGATGCTAATGTGTAAATGGCAAAGGTGTATATAGTATATTAATGTTTGACTGTTAATTCTTGAGCAAGAAACATTTTTTTTGTCTTGATGAGACTCACAGATCTACAAAAACAAAAAAATAATTTCTTGATATATCTGCTGCGCTCTGCAACCAGTGTTGCCTGCCTCATGGCAGTCGGATCAACTCCTTTACAAAAAAGCCTATCCATGTCAACCACAAAAATAGTTTCATGTTAATTCTTTGCCACTGGAGTCGATTTTACTATGAGCAACGTAATGGCTGGTAACCTTTTAATTATTTGGTTGATGTGGAAAATTGGTGATGTAACATTGTTTCTAGATCTTTTTTCATTGCCTTTTTCATTCTGGTATTAGGTTAATCACTTTGAAGCTATAGTTATGCTGTAACATTTAGCATGGCTTCACACCAAGTTAGTGTAGCCAATGAGGGGGGGGGGAAAAGTGACAGCAGTTGTCCCAATGTGACAACTGTATTGCTCAGAACTTTTTCTTCTTACACCTAGACTATAAAATGGGGAGGGAAAATGTGACAAACAAGTGGTTTTCAGTTTCACATATGTTCCTCACATCTGATGTTTGACAGTTCTGTCTCTGGGTGGGATAAAGAACACTTAGTTTTCAGTAATAGGAATTTAAAAGATTTAAAACAAATATGCAAAAATCTGCTATGCCAGGATGCCTGGAGCATAATAGACTGTATTTGGTGTGCTTGTTTTGTTTCTTTGGTAGAGCTTATTAGATGAACTTCTAACACTTTCCTTCTACTGCATCCCAGTGAAGTGGAAGTCAACAAAATCACACAGTACTTGTGAGTGCCACTGCACCAAGTTAACTTGCTGGTTTTCTGCTCGTTCACAGTTCTACTTGAAAGCGAGAATTGTCTTAGCTCTTTATCCATTATACAGGAAATCTTAACATTAGAAGCAGGGTTTAAAGAAACTACTGGTTAGTCAAATACAATTCTGAGGTATCTCTATTCCAGAATAAACATTTGTTTAAAGACTTCAAGAAACGCATCAGTAAATACTGTATTTAAATGAAAATTGGTAACTTGAATGTGTGTAATTTTTTTGGAACCTGTCTAAAAACCAAATACCCCTGCAAAACAGATACAGCCCACCCTATACTATTTAAATATTTTGCTGTTTTATTTTATAGAAATTATTTTGCTGAATTCACAAATAGAATTTGATTTAAGAAGAATGTTTTGTCCTGTGGTGTGTGTTGTTTTTTGTTTTTTTTTTTTTTTAATGGACTGCACAGAAAGGTGAATTCTGTGCAGTGGCACTATGCTGAATTCTGGAACAGTCACATTGAGATTCTGTGCACAAAAAAATTTGGCCCTTAAGAATAAAATAATCAGGACAATTACACTGTAAAAGTTTCTTAATGTGATTTATCTTGTACTTTTTGTATGTTTTTATATATACATATATATATTTAATGAGCACAAGCTTGATGGTGTTTTTTACAAATGCGCTGATAGAAGCAAAGCTGCTTATCAAATTAAAGGTCGGTAGTCTTGAAATGAAGAGAGGAAAATTCGGTCACAAGTGCATTCTTATGCATTTAGTATAGTAAGGAAGACACACAGATTTTTGAATATGCTGTGTAGTGATGATCACTTTTATGCTTCCATGTTTTCCCTAGTGCTCAAGTTAATTCAGATTTTTTCATAGTTTTTTAGTAATACCATTTTACCTGGACTTAGTAAATTTGGATAAAGTGTTCCCGTTTATGTTTGGGAATGCTTGTTGGAGGTTTTAACTCAAAAATTCCACCCTGAGTACTCAAGTTGAAACAGTTCATATTTATTTGGACCAGTAATTCTTAAGCTATTTCAGAGGGGATTATTATGTATTTTTTACTATGTAGGTAAAATATGTAATGTGCTAGTTCAGCCTTGCCAAATGTGTTTGCTTTTGCAATGATTGTAGACATGTCAAACCTGTGACACTTTAAGGCTGTGACTCTCTTCAGTCATACACACCCCGTCCCTGAACTGAGAATGACTGCAGTGGCCGTTGTTTTTCAGGCAGCAAATTGAGAATATTGTGCATCTTTGTGACTTTGAAAAAAGATAGCCTCTATTGTTTGTTGCAGTTGCTGCTTTTAAACGGATAGCTACAGTAAAAGGTGCAATGTTTTCTTCACTCTGGGCAAAACAATTTTGAATTGTACTTAACAAATATTGTACAAGCAAAAAGTTTCATGTGCATGTTACTGTCACAGCATTTTGGCAGTGGTCATTTTCAGGCGATACACAGTACCTCATTGTTGATGGCACACTTTAAAATAGTAGTCCTCAAAGTGCCTAAAGTTTTAATTCCCCCATCACTAATTTCAGTCCTGTTTTCTGTATAGAACAGTAACTAGGGTATCTCTGGTCTTCCATAAAATGAGCCAGTAAATAGTAAAGCAATTACTAATGTTCCTGGCAATGTAACATCAAATACATAGAAACTGAAGATTTATAGGTGATGTTATATGGTGGTTAATGTGTAGTTTGACCTAGGGGGAAATGCATAACCTTACTATGCATAATTTCTCCCTCTTGTACATTTGGATTGTGCTTGTTTAGTGACTAAAATAAGCTTTTAACACTTGCTGCTGTTATTAAAAAAAACAGTACAGCCATATATGAAAGGAATTCAGTTACTATTTGTGTATCTGTAAATGTAGTAAGTTTTGGTCACAGAGTTGGTCACCTACACCTGTGTTATCCCATTGACAACAATGAGATTGCACAGGGTTCAGTCAAAGCTTATTTGCCATGCAGAACCTGATTTTGTGGTGATGAACAAGCAGAAAAGGATTCTGCTTGACTTGGAACTTTTCAGATTATTTTCCCTGCTAACTACCAGCTCTGAAAAATTAAGTTCTCTATTTTTAAAGCTCGTGTATCTTGCTGAAATTGAGCCAGAAAGAAATTAAATTCCACAATGACATTTCATATTTTTTTCCAGAGTGAAACTTTACTTTAGACAACATGAAAAAATTGTGTAACAGTAATTGCTATTATGCCTTCTCAGCCACTTTGTTGTGCCTAGCTTGTGTGTTTTAGCATATGTATCATGAAAAAGCACTTACGGTTCCAAAACTTTCTATATGTTTCCTAAGTTCCAGGAGGGAATGAGATGAGCCATTCTGCCAAAGCTATAATGGGCAGAAATAGGCTGCCGTAGCAATTTTCTTCATTTTTGGTTTCAATAAATTTTGTCTACCTCTGAGTCTTTTGCCAGAAATGAATAGGCTGATAAACTATGTCAAGGCAAAGTGGCTCAATGTTTTTGTTGGCTTGTGTTTCGGTTACTAGGCATTGCAGTGAGGCTTTCAATGCAATGAATTTAACTTCAAATGAAAGTTAAAGACTAACTGTATAAATTAGAGGAAGTGGCATGTTAGGAAATTTGCAGAGTAATCAATTAAGTGTTTAAATATCTTAGCTAAACCTCGTTAGTCCACACTTGCAAATCCACCTTTTCTTAAGACAGGTGTGGGAGTTTCCCGTTTGTGGCCCTGCTCCAGCACAGTGCCATCGGGACAACAGTAGCTTTGGCTCCTCGTCTTCTTACCTCCTGTGCTCTCCATCGTGTTCATGATAACACTTCTCAGACAGCCATGAGGTCTTGGGGATAAAGTCTAAACCTGCCTTCTGTCTAGAGCAAGACAAAAGAGGCTTTCTGGGGGAGAAGTAGGAACCGTCTTGCAAATACTGCATGCTGCACAGTGGTACTACAGTAAACAGAAAGCAAGGTGAAAGAAACCCAGCTGCATCCTTCTGCCTGATTTCTGTTCCTCTTGCAAGTGGTCTCATGAGGAGGATGACAGCAAACAGAGCTCTTGAAAGCTCAGAGCATTTTCTTTCTGGCTTGCAGCTAGAATCGGTCTGCGCTAGTGCAGCAAAGGTTGCTGTGCAGCAGCAGCAGCACAAGCAACACATCCTATATATGCCCTCCATACTGTTCCAGGGTTCATTATACCTTCCTTCTATTGGTCTTTGAGGATTGTCATGTTAATCCATTCATTTACACTGAGACTTGCCCTCTGTTACAGACTAGACAGCTGTACTGCACTAGAAGGGCTTTAACCCAATCTGAGCACTGTCACTTTTTACACTATGTAACTTCTTAAGGTTCATACTATAAATGTCCTTTTATTTCTGAGGTATAAAAATTTCCCTTGGACTAACTGTTTTAAAATGTCCAGTAGCCATTCTTTTGTCTGTTTTTTACAAGAGCAAGTGTTCAGTGTTGCCCCTGTAGTGTCTGTTACGGTAGGCTGTTCACAGAAGTGTGTTGATGTAGATTCCAGCACCTAAATTCAGAGATCCTCATCCTGTGATCTGATTTTCCAATGCAAGCTGTGGTGGATCCATGGATTTCAACGGCATTTGTATGAGTCCTGTTGATTTCAGCACTGTAAGAGTTGAAGTTGGTGATGTGTTGCAGAGATCAAGCCAGATAAGTCAGCAGGTGGCACAAAGACAGCTATCTATCTTACTTGTTTTATTTACGCTTATTTGCAGACAATGAAATCAGAATGGGTGTGGGAGAAGCAGTTTCTGAAGAAGAAAAACACTCTCCTGAATAAGGGCTAACTTTTAATCGGATTTTAAATACCCAACTCTGTATTTTTTAGCTTTAGAATTCTTTAAAGCCACTTTTTGATAATAAAACTGACCTACGGGCTGTTTTCTTGGAAGAATTCAATATAGCCTTAATTACATCAGCACAATTCTGAAATGACAGTGTCATTCTTCAGTGGTCAAAATAATGTGCAAATGTCTTCTAATTTTTAACAATGAGCTAACCATGAATAATGAAAATAGGAGAAAAAAGGAAAAAAGGTTCTATGAATTAATCCAAAATCTAACCGTAGAAAATCATGCAGTGCAGGAAAATAAGATCATTCCCTCCTTCTCTGTCTCTGTACTATTTAAAATGTCTGATAATGTTAATTTTTATTCTTAATTTACAACTGCTATTCCAGTAATTTGGTTTATATTGCCCTAAGCAGTGTCAGCTGCATAGTTTGCAGCTTCGTGATGCATATGCAGTTACGTCCCTTTTAGTCCTTACCAGAGCAAAATCTTTAAATGTTTTTCCCATATAAGCCAGTTCCCTAATCCACATTTTCATTGTCGTGATGTGCTGTTTCTGTTTTTGTACAATGACCAGGACTGGATGAATGCTTCCCAAGTGTGGTTTCACCTGAGCCATTAAATGAGCAGTTATGTTCCTTTTCTGTAATGATACCTCTGTGGATACAGGTTTTAAAGGTATTGGCCTTTTTTGTAGCTTTATTTCTTGAAATGCTGCTCGGTTCTTGTCCATCACTCCTAAATTCCTGTCCATCATTTCTTCTGATTCTTTCTTACCAAGTTTCTCACTCTGGATTGCCAGGATCATTTTCTATTTAATATTTTTGTATTTTCTTGGAATCAAATCCCTTCCCTTGCCGTGATGTTTTTTACCTCCTTTTCTACCTACACCTGCTGTTTTGCTGTTAGCTGCTACAAAAGAACCTGGCTCTCCAAACTGGAGCCTTTTACATTTTACAGTGTGGTAGCTGCAGCCACAGCCTTGACCAGGTGGGCTTTGTCATCTCTTAAATCTTCCCAGAATTTATGTGGGATATGGAAGTTTCATGCTACTGACGGCAGTCTTGAATTCAAATAGCTTGTAGCTTATTGGCTTTTGTTTGGGTTTTGGGGTGGTTGGGGGGTTTTTTTGCTTCATTTTCTATCTTCAACAGTTAGTTTCTACAGGTGAATAAAAATGGTAGGTCTCACTGGAATCTACTTTGGAGAAGGCGGCTGATTGAAAACTTGGACACTTCTTAATATACTTGATTGTATTTAAATATCTGGTAGGTGCTTTAGAGTCCTTAGTCTTCTGGAAGCAAATTTAAAAGCTTAGGAATGTGAAGACTAGGTCTTCAAGACTTAATGATACTCACAGATTCCATCCGCCTGTCCTGCTGCGTGATTAAGAACAGGTGACATAGCGGAAATTGAAATCATTCACTGAAGGGAGAGAGGTCATGCTATGTGGAATCCCTGGGGAACTGGAAATGGTGAGTGTGCTTTGCCTGGGCTCACTGGCAGCAGCTGAGTGTGAGCCCTCCCGGTGTGAGCTCTTCTGAACCATGGGCTTCCCCAAGCACCGCAGAATAGATTTCTAGCAGCAAGTTGATTAAGTGGCATATAAAGCATTTTCTGTTATTTTTCTTCTCTAAGATCTGTACCGAGTTGAAGCCTCTGAGCACATACAGGCAGGAAGCGGGCTGAGCGAGAGGCTTCGCAAGCTTGTTCTGTTAATACTTTCTACCTCTTGACGTTCATTGCCGAGCCGCTGCAGGCTGATGTGCCGGTAAGTGGCTTTAGCGGCGTGAGTTTCTTCTGGGTCAGGCCAATACGGGTGCAGAAATACCTGGTCAGGCTGTCTGCCGGGCCGGCACAGGGCAGTCCCTGCCTCCCTCTCGGCGTGTATGAAATCATTTGAAACGCGACTCCAAGAGTAGGTACGTATGATTGCATCAAAATGAAGGAACTGGCGTTTTTTCAGGTGGCACCGCGTGGACTCACAAACACATCTACTTAGTCTCTCGTGCTACCTCCTTACCCACGTGAAGTAGCATAAAATCCTTTCGCAACTAATATTGTTCCAATAATGCAACCGCAGGGAGGTGTGTCTGTTTCTAGCTATGTTGATATGGTGAGGGTTTAGAAAGGGAGAGATGTCAGAATGTGAAAAGCCAGTATTCTGCAGATAAACCCAGGTGTTTATCTAGAAAGAAATGTTTCCGATTGCTACCGTGGTTGTGTGTAAGACTGAAATGCTGAAAGAGAACTGTGTAACCCTCCCACTCCGAGTCAGAGAGACCTGGCGTTGGCTTTCTGAACGCTTCGGCAACCTGAACCAAAAAACTGCTGTGGGAATGTAGACTTACCATATAGCTGTGGAAGAAAACTTCAATCGTGTCATTTCTCTCGGTCTTCAGAGCAGTCAACATGATTTTGATGTAGGTTTTAGATTATGTATATATAAATCTGATTGAAGTACCAACAGCAAACCATAAATAAAATGTGGACTTAACTGAAGAATGGGCTAGTGGAGGACTCTTGTGTTGAATTTATTAAAATACAATATAACGAAGTTGTCGATGGAAGAGACTCGCTGTGATGACGACAGGGAAATAAAGCTGGGGTGTCCTCAACTCGGGAAGGTAGCCAGGTTCGCTGTTGCCTTTGAATCTGTTCTAGCACATAAGGACCGACTCGTTTGCGCTGTAGTCGCTGGAGAAGAGCTGGCTGCACGGGAACGTTCCTGGGGGTCACTCCACCTTCATGCCTGCTGAGGGCCAAAGGCTTCTGTAAATTGCACTTGCCTCTCTTGGGTACCGAGTGGCAATTCCAGGGACAGGTGGCCTTTCACATTCCAGGTTGTCCAAAGCCGATGCAGGCTGCTGGATAGCTGCTCTTGTCTGTGTTTTCCTAACGTGCCGATGACCCAGTTGCTTTGCTCTAGCAGAGCAAGGGCCATCACGTAAAAGGAATTTGAAGTGGGTGTAATGGAGAGCTAATGGAAACCTCTGGTTTACTGTGTTTGCTCTTGGCACTGGCTTTGAAGACACGTAAATGAAAATACAAAATAATGGCAAATCACTGGGAATTTGTAGTACTGACATTGAATAAAAAGCAATTTAAAAGGACATCCCTGGAAGCAGGTGACACCCGGGTTTATCGTAGCTCGGTTCCGTTGATGTAACCCATCTGAGTGGATGTGTGTGTGAATTCTCTGGGAATTGACATGTTAGGAAAAATAAGAATTCAAGATAAAATTTGGATGTATCCCAGTAAATCATTACCAGTTGGGATGTTGTTGCAAACTGGGAGAAGAAAGCTTTTGATGAAGACGGCAAAGACATAAAGCGACTCCCACTAATGTGTTCTGTTCTCACACTTCTCTCTGAGAATTCGTTAATGCCACAGGACAGAAAAGCCAATTTTTAATTTAACTTCTGTGGAGACCGTGAAATATGTAATGATTTATCGATCACCCGACCCCCTGAAACCTTTTAGAATTTGGGCTCCTGTGGTTTTTACATTAGCTGAAAATACGGCCCAGAGCGTTTCTCTTGGTTTTGACACTCGCTTACTTGGTGACTTCAACATAACAGTCAGCGTTATAGTCTTGTTGCTGAAGCTTGTTTCCCTCTCTTCTCTTTGCAAAAACTCTCTGGGTGGATTTGCTCTGACCTTTTTCTACCTTACAGGGTTTCCTTGCATCTCCCTTTGTATTTCCTCCCTCCCTGCGCTGGTGTGTCGCAGGCTGTTGATCCTCCAGAAATGCAGCCCCCTTGGGATTTATCCGGGACGGGCGGTCAGTTTGCGGGTGTCCCAGTAAGACTGGGAGATGGTGGTGTGGGAAGCGCTGGAGAGGTGAGCCTTGCCCATCTCTGGATGGAGTCGTGCTTCTACCGTCTGTGTCTCAGCGCAAGTCGCGTTGGCTGGTTGTGCAACAGCCATCAGGCCGCTGAGATAGCGGTGGAGCAGTAGGTCGGAAAGGGATAACAACATTAACGAGGGTGTTGCGTTATGATGAAGGAACTTCTGATACATGTCAATGCTTAGGTAGGACTTGGTGATTCTCAATACGCCCTCAAAAAAGTATAAAGAAAATGCTGTTTGGTCTTTTGGTAGGTGGAAAATTGAAGCCCTTCTAAAGGAAGATTTTTAGTGCTTCACTGGTACGTATCTTTTTTTTTTTTTTTCCTTTTAGCAAACAAAGCCTTATACTGGAAATAACCATTGAAATTCCTGCATGAATGCTTAACGTCTTTCTTTGAAACAGAATTTGCTTCATTTCAAGATTTGTGATGTCCTTGTAACCATGCTAATCTTTACAGGAGATTTTTTTTTTTATATTATTTTAATAATAAGCACGGCTGTAGTTTTTGAAGCTTGACTATATGTATAGTAGCTCATGTCCTCTGTGCAGTGCTAGGGCTGGGAATTGAGACGCTCAGCCATGAAGTAAGTGTCATGGATATAAACTATATAAGCAAATCAATTGTGTAGTCTGTCATGCTGATAAGAACAGCTGGTTTGAGCAAGAGGTTGCTGAATGTGCTATACTTCTAAAATATAACTACTAGGAGTGAATATAAAAGCATACAATGAGTTACAGGGGTAGGAGAAGCACAAGACCATGCAAGGAAGCCACGTGTTTTCTATTGAACATGGTTTGTGTTTATTCTGCTAACTTAGGTTCAAAAGTATTTTTGTATTAAAGCTTCTTCAGTACAGCTAGGAGCTCAGAAGTCCGTCCACCTCACCACCAGGTTAGCAGTTCTCTTTCCTGCTCTCCGAGGTCAGCAACTTCTTAGCAGAAAGGGGGTTTTAGAGCCGGGGGGGGGACACGACCACCCTGCTGGCTGCTGGGGGGGGACCGGTCCCTCGTGCAGACGCAGGGGAAGGGGGCAGAGGGGGGATGCTCGAGCTTTAATTTCTTCTATTGGCATTTTATGGCTTTAGTGGGACCTGAGCTGCGTAACCCCGGAGAGCAGCGTGCTGCGCGACGGAGGCGATGCCAACCGAGGCTGGAAATAAGAGGGGCTATTTCCAAATGGTTTACTTCACTGCATGGTAAATCTCTCACCCGTGAATCCCAGGACCAGCCGTAGATCGTGGTTAAATACACCAGATCCCAGTGACAAAATGCTCTTGATTTATCGATTGTCTGACTACCGTCCCACTGGGTACTGCTGTGTTTGCACCACGTTTTTGTTGTTTGAACGTAATAAGCCTACACTGAGGATCGTGCCAGCCAAGGTGGTAGAGGCAGACGCCCTCCTTCTTCGCAGTGCCCCTGTCTTGTTTAACTTCCAGTTTCTACAGTGTAAATTCAGAAGGAGCCGCTGCCCTGCTCAGCTGAACCCTCTGCCTGCCCCGGGTGGCTGGCACTCCATTCGGCCCACGCAGAGGCCAGTGACTTGTGTTAACTTCAGTCCCATTTCATTTTCAATTCGGTGCTTTCACAGATCCTCCCAGGCTGAAGCAAGCTTGTTAGTAACTCAACAGCATGTTTTTATGGTTTGGTGTTTTTCTTTATTCTTTCCTTGTCACATTGTTGGTTCTCTTAATTTCCCCTATTGTGTCATCTGCTGGAGTTCACTCTATTCAACAGCTTGTCTTAAGTTAGACCTTCAGTTTGGAAAACATGTTTCAGTTTATTGAAATTTTTCATTTGGGGTTGGTTTCTTTAGAGCCTCTGATTTTTATTTTTTCTTAAGTCATTCACTTTATTTAATTTCCTCTTCCCTCCCATTTCTTTTCATAAATTTTTAGCACCTGCAGCACTAGTGCTGGGGGGAGCAGTTTGCCCCTGGCGAATGTTTGTCTTGTGCTGTGGTCACTTGCCAATATCACTGTTGTTTTTTTTTTTAATTTAAGTTACATGTTACCGGACTTTAAGTCTCTAGAGTAATTTCCCCTCTGAAAGAATTAAGTTCCGATACTGCCCTTCTATGTTTTGTCCTGTCAGACCGTTTGGCAGCCTGGCTGGGGTACCCACTGTTTCACTGGGAATCCCCTCCGCCGTGCACCGAGGGGCTTGGCTCAACGCCACCGAGGCCAAGGACTCCCGTGGGTGCCGGTGGCCTTTGTGCCACCCACCAGGGCAGGGGGGTGTCCTGCAGCCTGATCCCTTGCAATCCTAAATCCTGCTCTGCGTGTACACATGCACGCGTGGGCTCCCCATGATTTTTTCCGAGCGTAAGGTTTTTTTGTTTTTTTTTTTTTTTTGTTCAAGCATAAGTTTTTCTTGCCTGAAATTCCATCTCTGGCTTCGTCTGGTCCTCTAGTTCGGTTTGTCCGCGTAGTCCTGTCCTACTGCTCCGAAATGGGCATTTGCCTCAGGGACTGCTTCATTACCTATTCTTGGGCTTAAAGCTAATGAACATGGAGGTATCTAATTCTTCCTTAGTCAACTGGCTTAAACTCCCTGTTTAGCAGAGTGAGGGGGTAATGCTTGGAACACGCTCTAGGATTTTTCACAACCCTGGCTTTCATTTCCAGGTATTCTTTCCCAAGGAGCAGTTAGAATGTGTTGTGCATGTTCAGGCCTATAGGGTGCAAACATTAAAGACAAGCCTCCACTACGTAGCAAACTTCGTAACAAGAGACTGTATTTCAATCATAGTTACTTGCAACAAGAGCAATTGTTCCTCAGTTCGGTGAATGGGTTCAGATCTTCAAAATCCTCATGCTACTGTGTGAACTTAAAGAGACTTTTAGCATTATATCCTGTATATTTACATTAAATGTGTTTGTAGCTGCCTTCCATGCTATAGTATGATACTTATTTGTGCAATTACTCGATGCCTATTGTCAGAGCCTGGCATCAGCCATCACGGCAGCAAGTGTTGTCAGTAAGAATCTCCCCCTTCCCTAGAAAATACATGGAGTGAACAAATCCAAGCACGGTTGGAAACCACCATTTCCGAGTCCTTTAGGTGCGTTTAATGGAAACTGTTCTGGAAGTTCTTTGTACCAACAGCCTGAAAGTACAGCTCTCATGTGGGGAAACTTCTACTGTATTTGATGTATTGTGAAATCTTTGACTTGGCTCTTGTCAAGATACTCCTTTGAACATTAAATACTTTTTCTTCTTCTGATACTGTTTGGGAGGAGGAGTGTTAAATTTAGATCCATGGCAGGAGAATGCAGGCAGGCACATAAGCAAGAGCATCTGGCCTTGTGGCAAAAACATGAGACATGAACTTTCACAAAGTTTGATGATGGGGGTATATAAACAGAAACAAAACTTGCTTTTTAGATTTTTCCCAAATGTGATCTGGTACCTTTCTTCAAGATGTGGGGTTGGCTTTTTATTACCTTTTCCTCTACATGTATGGCCAGTGACAGCATTATTTTTGTGGGTGGATAAAGTAACTTCTTGCTCTGCATTCCACTGGATTCCTATCAACATAAGGTCATACTTCTATGTGGAGGTCTGGCACAGGCATTTCAGGATCAGTGGCATGATGTTGATTGCTGTATGTAACTACCCTGCACCTTAAGGGAAAGAATCTTCTGCTCTGAAGAGCAAACATGTTTTTGCATTCCATATACCTTGTTGTCTCTTTGACATGGATCAGTGCTTTGCTGTTTGGGAACATCTAGCCCATAGAGGAATCCACGTCTATTCTGGTAGCACTTCAGCTATGCAGCAGTTAACTACAACAGACTGAATGACATGACTAAAGGAAGTCTGCAAGCCAGTCAGTGTTGAGAACCTGGACCTGACTGACTTGCAGCAGCAGTGGCGATACTGGCCGAAGTCAAGACAGAGGCCTGGAGCCACAGCAGGTGAGGAGCGTACTTGTCCCAGTACTTGTTTTGCTGCAGCAGGTACACACATGCCAGGGAGCCCTCCAGACCCGGGCACCCCCCACCCTGCAGCGGGAAGCAGCTAAGAAGGGTGCGCTGTGACCCAGGGCGCACACCCAGGCTGCAGCAGTGCAAGTCTCAGCAGCCCCACCGCTTGCTCTGCAGCTCAGCTGCGGTGCCCTTGACACTGCACACCTCCAGTGAAACCAGAGGTGCTGCAGAATGTGAACAGGAGCCCTGGCTTTAGGCATGCTCAGTGAAATTGAGCTCCAGCTGCTTTGATAGATTTTTACTTTTCTCCAAAGGCCAGTTCAGGAAAGCTGTGCATTAAGCCATTTTGCAATAAACCCCGCAACTTTTATCTCATTTCCCACCCCTCCAAAAAGCTGGCTTTTCACAAGACTGCTGTTCTTAGAAAAATACAGCTTCCTTGTGAGAAGTGTTAGTGCTGTTACCTATGTTATTACAGTGCCTAGGAATATCCACTCATAAGCTAGACCCCACTCTGTGAATGGCCTGCAAAGTAGAGAATTTTGGAGCTGTTCACCCTTTCCAAACATGGATGAGTAAAGGCAGCAGGCTGTGTGATACCTGTGATACTCACAACTTCTGAGTTTGTGCTCAGAAGGAAGGATCTTTGATTTGGTTGGAGCTTGATGGTTGAAAAAAAGGAGACCCAAACTTGACAGTAACAGTAGCTGAAACACTTGCTCTGGAAGGAGTTCCACTACTCTCACAAGCTTTTCCTCCAAAGAAACATAGCAGATGATAAAAATGGACGACAATTAAGTTAGGGCCTATGAACTTAGAAAACTGAGCACCCTTCACCCATTTCTGCTAGATTCCTAAGTTAAACCAGGTAACCAAAGGATTACTTGATCAGCCTGTAATGCTTTGTCAGGCCTAAGCAACCACATAACTAGACCACTTAACAATCGCACCAGGGCACAAGAGCATCTACACCAAGTGTTACTGCAGCCTGTAGTACCAGCTCGCTGTTCTGAAAGAACTCCTGCTCTTCAAGGCAGGGGAAAAAAACCTCGTCTCCACTCACAACTTCCCCTCTTGAAGCTGAATATTATCCCTATTTTAGTCACACTTCAGCAACAGATAACTTGAACTTCACACAAGCTAGGTTTTAAAAATTTATTCTGCAAACTCCGTACTGGGTCTTTAGTTCTCCTTTTCCTGCACAGTCTTTGTTCCACGCAGTCTACCCGTACGACGGGCAGCAATGAGACCAACTTTGCGCCCAGCAGGAGCATCTCTCCTGATGGTTGAAGGCTTGCCGATGTGCTGATGGTTACCACCACCAAAGGGATGTTCTACAGGCTGTGGAAAAGGAAAGCCAGTCATCAATATAATTATTAACAGAAATGAGTAATGATGTTTAACAGCAATAAACTGATTTAAGGGAACAAAAAATTTAACCGCTTCATTTTTCATGTATAATGCAGTAACTATCAAGTGCTGCTAACGACCCTAATTAAATGTGCAATTACAGAGTAATCTGTGAAGCTTTTTTTGCATATATATGCCAGACTCCTCCCCATATCAAAAAAATCCTTTCTAAACCATAAAAAAGGAAAGTGAAAACCCTAATTGAAAATGGACTCACATTCATGGCAACACCACGGACACGCGGCCAGCAGTTTCTCTTTGCCTTGTATTTGTGATAGGCACGGCCAGCCTTCAGGATGGGCTTGTCAATACGACCTCCACCAGCAACAATTCCTGAAAAAAAAAAATGGCAGGAATGTTAACATGCAAATGTAACAGACAAGAGTACAAAAGAAAGTGTTTCAGAACAGGACTAATTGCTAATAATATTCAGGTTCTAAGAATAAGCTTCTAAAGACCAATCTCAAAACAATCCCAGCTGTGTATTCAAACTAATATTTTCCAGCCAACACTAACAGTGAGATTAGACTCGAGGTACTAGCCACACATTAAATGGCCTGCAAGGGGACACATACTTTAATTGCTGTTCTTCAATCCATACATACAGGATTGAGTTTAACACTTTCTAAAGCATTACCAGTTTTATTGCTAAAATTTCTTGGGTAACATTAACAATAGTTTTTCAACCAAAGAAAATATGAATTGAAAGACTTCAGGGGACTTTCAAATACTTTAAGGTTTAATACCTAGTTACTTCATGATTTATTTCACCAATTAGTAACAGACCAGATAACTCAGTTTCAGAGGCAGGCAAGTGTCACTTGCTGACCATGTACAGCATCCATCTCAGCTGTCAGTCAACTGTACAACAAACCTGGTAAAACCTCTGCTTCTTGACAATGGTATTGATTCCTTGTCAGATCCTCCAGAACACTTCACCCAACTGACGACACCTCCAGCAGCTAAGCACCTCCAGCACTACCCCTATAGGCTAGGTTGCTGTATCAAAGGCAGGAAACCATCAATGCCATTTTCTGCAGTTTACAGGCTGAGCAATTCCATTACAGCTTGAGGACAATGAGCATCTACTTTTCTGTCCTCTCACTAGGTAAACCATCTCCAAATTTAAGTCAGCATTAACCAAAAGTAATGCAGGCATAATATACGTTAGGCACCTGTACAGAGACTGCACCTGTGCATAATCCTGGGTGCAGCCTGTAAATGATGCTATTTTCAAGACAGCATTAGAAACTGGGGCCCTGTTTCAAAGCCTGCTTAGCATTACGTAAACTCAGTGACAAGAGAAGTTCATAGTTGTCACTCCTTACCAACAACAGCTCTGTTTGCAGAAGAAATCACTTTCTTGGAGCCAGAAGGCAGCTTCACTCTGGTTTTCTTTGTTTCAGGGTTATGAGAGATAACGGTGGCATAGTTTCCAGAAGCACGGGCCAACTTTCCCCGGTCACCAGGTTTCTCCTCGAGGCAGCAAACGATGGTGCCTTCCGGCATGGTGCCAACAGGTAGAACATTGCCAATGTTCAGCTGAGCTGCAAAGGGCAATCAGAGAATCAACAGCTTCATTCAGGCTCCTGTACTTGAATTACAATTCTATTTAACATGGGCCTCTGTGCACAGAAGAAAGGCACCGCATAAACACTTCAGTAGGAACAGGCAGGGGCACTTTTTGTTGTTTGACTTGAAACACAAGTTTCACGTGCAGTGTTACAGAAAGGCAGGCAAAATGGGACTCTAGATAAAACAGTCCAAACACTTGACAAAAACTGCGGTTAGGCTTGTTAACCCAAAGAGGCTGCACGAGGAGATGGCCATCTCCAAGAAGGAAATCTAGGTTTGCTTGAAGCTGGTGGAAACTACTGCTTCGTGATGGCTCGCAACTGCACTTAACAACGACATCTGCTTTAGTGTTCTGAAGCTGCCCAGGCAACACACCTTCCATCCTAACTCACCTTTCTTGCCGCAGTAAACAAACTGACCAGTATGAATACCCTCAGCAGCAATGAACAGCTCAGTCCTTTTCTTAAACCTGTATGGGTCACGGAAGGCAATCTTGGCAAGGGGAGCGCCTCGGCCAGGATCATGAATGATGTCCTGTTGGAACGTAGATGTGCTTTAGAACAGGATACAGCGTTTGTCATGGGTTCTGCAGAAATCAAAGAACTAGAAAAACTGGAGATTATTATTACTACCGAGACAATTCTCGCTAGGATCCCCCTTTCTCAGAGGGATCTTGATTTCTCCTGACGTGAATGAGTTGAAGATTCACATTTATAAGAATACAACCTCAAGCATCTGTATCACAAAACAATGACTCTGGTTAAGTGTGCTGCTTGAAACTAATTGTGTCTGAACTGTTTTATTCCTGACATTCTGCAGATAGCAGATTTCTCCATACTAAGAAATTCACTTTCACTAGCTGCCTGATCACCTTTGGGCAGAGACAAAATTGGACACAAGCAGCAATTTCTGAGAGTGTTTTTTTAGAATGGAAATATTTCTAACCTTCTGATTCCAAGTATACTGGAGTTAAATAAGCCCCTAGATGAGGAAGCACAGATTTATTCTTTCTTTTTGCCTTGCAAAAAGATGTCAATTCTGTTCCTGAAGTACACTGAGACTCCAATACGTAACCATATATTTAGACTACAGCTAAATGACTAAAGCTGTTTAAAATGTGTCCGTTTTCTAGGAAAGCTCAGATATTGCTGGTGTCCAGTATTAATGTTTTTTCCGCTGTTTTCAACCCTGTTGGGGAAAACTCTATCCCAGCCGAAACCAGGACAGTATTACCCAAGTCAAACCCACCTACGTGCTTTTTACCATCAAACTTACTTATGGTGTGAAGAAAGTTCTTTCTACAGCCTGACGACGGCTTTTCAGAAAGGCTGAAGAGAGGGCTAGATGTTCAGAGCACCTAGCTAGGTACCCAAAACCCACCTACAGCACACCCGAAACACCATACCACAGCCCAAACAGAAGCACTGCCTTGCCCCCACGCCTCAGGACTAGGACGATAGGTACTGCTTGCTGTTTATGAAGACTGATTTTTATTTTTTTTTGTAAGACGCAATCAGCTATGAGGCCAGCTCTCCCCACCCGCGTTTCCTGAGGTACGGGGAGTTAGTTCTTAGGTGATGCAAGAGCAGGCCGACCTAACTCTTGCATCAGCAAAGCTCCAGCAGAAAACCGTACTGCTGCCCGCTCCTTTACAGAAAGGCCCTCGCAGGCCGGCAGCAGCTTCCCCTTTCAAGGCAGACGGCGGCCCTGACTGAGGCACAAACGGCCGAAGGCCTTTCGGCGCAGCCGGGGGGCTTCGGGCCCCGAGGCCCGGGGGCTTCGGGGGCGCCTCGGCCCTGCGTGACGAGCCCGCCGGGGGCCCCCTCCCGCCGCTCCCGGCCCCTACCTTGACGATGCCCTTGATGTAGCCGTGCCGCTCGGCGAAGTCGACGGCGCGGAGCTTGGCCGGGCCCTTCCTGTGCTTCACGTGGGCGCGGAAGACGGAGCCCGCGCCTTTCCTCTGGCCACGGATGACGCGGCCCATGGCGCTCCTGCGGGCGGAAGGCGGCGGCCGTTAGGCGGCGGCCGTTAGGCGGCCGCGAGGGCACCCCTCCCCCCCGCACCCCCCTCCCCCAGCCGTTAACGCCCGGCCCCGCCGCGGCTGAGGGGCGGATGGCGGCGGATGGCGGGGAACGGGACGCGGCGGCCGCGCTCCTACCTGCGCTCCGGCCTCGCTGGGAAAGAAGGAAGCGCTCACGTCACCGCGGCGCCAAGGCCCCTTCCGGCGCGGGCGGGCCGGTAGTCGCGCCGCAGTGACGTCACTGGCGGGGCGGGGCGAAGGAGGTGGGGGGGCTGCCCGCCCCCGGGAGCCGCTGACGCAACGCTGTCTGACGTAGATTCTGACGGGCTGGGGGCCAAGAGGGCTGGCAGGGGGGTGGAGGGTGTCGGGAAGTTCATCGTTGCCCGTTTTGGGGGGTTTTGGAGGCAATTAGTGTTTAAAAGCTCGGAGGGGCTGTTGCCTGCCGCGTTCCCCCAGCCAAGAGCCATTCCCAAAACGAGCCCTCGCGCCTTCCCTAATTAGCCGGGCCAAAGACGCTGTTTGCAGGAAGAGGCTCCTCAACTGATGATATATATATTTTTTTTTTTTTATTTTTTTTTAAGATTTCTGGGTTGTGCAGTTTAACAGCTGCAGATTTCAGGCGAGGAAGCGACTGGAGATAAAACCCCTGCAGCTGGTTTAAGCTGCCTGTGCCAGATTTTTATCAAAATTAATTAGGGCGTAATTGAGAGATGCTGCAAAGCGGAGGTAATCGTCTTAGTGTTCCTAATCGACTTGTGCTACACCCTGGAAGGGGAGGTGAAAAGTGCCTTAACTTCTTTAACAGTCCGCTAGGTTTTCAGCATCAGGGGCTCCTTCTTCCCAAAGAGGTCACTGCTGATGACCCAGTTCACTAGAGACGGACTGTTTCACTCTAGATTGACTCATTAGGAATTAGGCGAGGTTCATCAGTGTAGGCCCGTGCGTGCAATTGTTCTTCTTGCCTTGAACAGAGAAGAACCGAAGCATCCACCGTTTCTCGATAGATTTTCTCGATAGATAAGCTTCCCCACATCAGTCTTCCCAGGACAAATGGAAGTCACGCCCCTCATTACGGGCAAAACCATCCCCTAATGCCAAGGGCTCCGAGTCACGATCCTTGTCGGATTTGGCCACCGCAGGTAAAGAGATTAGCGCAGCCGGCTGTCCGCTCTGCCCATCTGCTGGAGGTCACTGTCCCTCCAACGAGCAGCCGGTGCGTCAGCTTCTCAGCCTGAGCCCCGTTTGACATGTTACAGCTCAACGTATGATGACAAACTGCCACTTACCTTGGTTTACACTGATACGCTGAGTGTGGGTGTCTAGAGACCTTGACTGATGGTTCCTGTTGGCTTCAGCTGTGGGGGCAGGAGCATTGTTAGGTTTTGCTACTAAATCCGACGAGAATCAGAGCCTTAAGGAACTACCCGAATTCCCAAATAAAGCCCATATAACCAGCAAATTACATTGGCCACTCCCCTTTCATGTTCTTAGTAACGACTTAGTAATCAGTTATATAAAAAGATAAGTAGTTGTGTAATGATTTAGTACACTTACTCATTTTATTATCCTGTACCAACTATACTTTGTATTCATGTTATTATTATTTAATTCATGGTGCAGTCTTGCATACTGCTATCACCATCAAGGTGAAGCTGCGACCTTTCAGTTATATCGTGGGCTTGGCTAGCCGCCTCGCTGCTAAGGTATCGCTGCAACACAGAGGGTACGGCTGAAACCAGAATAATCCCTTGCTCCTCCCTACCAGCTTTTTGGATGTTCTGAATATTGTCAGAAGTGTCTATAATGTAACAGTGTGAAAAGTTCCTAGTCCCCCATACGCCGTTTCAGCCTTTCCTCCCAGTAATGCTGAACGGTTATTACCTATTTGTATCACCTCAGGCTGTGTTTATGCATACCTCTGGATCAGAGCATGCTGCGTGCCCAGGGTTCCAGTGCCGGTATTGTCCAAGCTGGCTCTTAAGTGTTTTTCCATCAGAGAAAACCAGGAGGAGGCTGGGAATGGTATGCACTAGGTCTCGTGTCCATACGTGCTCATGATTTCCTTAGGATACACACATGGATGCAAAACCCTGAAAGCCTCCCAAGTTTTCTAGCCTTGACAGAGTTTGGGAATCAGGGAAGGCATGCAAATGGATGACAGAACTGCATCAATGATGATGTAACTTTATAATTGATTTCTCCTGCTATAAGAGAGATCGTTAGCTAAACACTTTGACCATCAAGGAATAACAGCATTGTATTACCTGACCCAGCCAAGCACGGACTGAACTCACAATAAGGTTAAATATTTTATTTTGCTGTGCCTTCAAAATTTCATGGTTCCAAAGAAATGTAAGGAAGTAGTTTACACCTGATTGCAATTAAAAAATACTGTCCAGGGTTTGTCAGAAGCGTGTTGCTATGGGTCATGCCCTTCGAATCCTGGTGCTGAAGAAATAGGAGTGTTGGGCACTACCAACGATCGCTATTCTGTTAAATTTTTAGGAGGCGGTGCTGTGGTTTGTGACAAGGCTGTTTCCTTCTTCACTAAGCCCCCATTCCCTGGGCTGACGTCGTCTCCCCAGAACCCATCCGTGGGGGATTTCGCTGCGTGAGGAGGAGGTGGCGGTGGCAGAGGTACAGCAGGACAAGCCCATGCTGGACCACACAGCGTGAGACACGGGGGCTACTGATAGTACAACAAAAGCATTGTCCACAAATACAGGTATTGCCTGGCATTGCCTACCAGCAACAGCGCTGTTCTCCGAGTTCTCTCTCGAGTCCCGAGATTTTGGCCTTCAGGATATCACCTCTGGCGACTGCAGCTGCTTTGGCTTAAGACGTTACTGCCTTTACTGGCCGCCCTGCCTCTCTGCCAGGAGTTACAGCCGTGTGGGAAGAGGAGCAGAGGCATGGCCAGCATGCTGGATTTCCCCGGCCGAGGCCTCCTTCTCCACCAGAACTCAGGCTGTGCTGGAGCTGGGGGAACTGGTTCCTCTGCCTAAGGGTTCTCCGAGACCTGGCAGCAAGCACAGGGATGTCCAGATAACCCTGGGCACGTCCTGCACATCTGCACGGATCAACTCCGCTGTACAAGGGCCAGAGGTCTAAGGCTCTTGGGAAGCTTTGGCCTCAGCGTGCATGCGTTATGCCTTCTAGACACACGCACAGAAATCTGGATGGAAGTCTGGCAGTGCTAGGCAAAATAGGGTATGTTTCCAAAGCACAGCTGCTGCACATCACAGCCTGATATTTTGACAGCAGCTTCGTTCTTTGGCTGCTTAAACTACAACACTCAGCTGAGGTGGCCGAGGCATGGCCCCACATCTTTGCTACCAGGGCAGTAATGTTCAGCAGCAGGGAAGCACCCACAGTGCTGGTGTAAGCCAGGTCTTATATCACCATAGCTACTTCCACGGGACTGTGTCTGTTGGAGCCCTTCCTCACGTGTTTCCCTGTGGCTGGCAAATTTGCTGGGATAATGCGGAAAGGATAAAAACTATCCACCTGATTCTGGAAGGGTTTTGGCAGAGTCGTGGGTACGCTACTGCAAATGCAGCACACTATTTGCACGGTGGGAACAAGTCAAGGGTGTGTTGCCTTAATTAATCCTTTCACGACAGTCACAGCCTAATTTGCTAAAGGTTAATTGCATTGTAAATAGCAAAAGGGGTGGTGTTCAGTTTGCAACAGATGGCAGCCACCAAGAAATTTTGATGATACTGCTGTTTGGAAAGGGGGAAGAAGCAGCAAGGTTTCTCTGGGACCCCACCTTTAGAAGGGAACTGAGAAGAATGGAAGGCCCTAACTCTCCCTGTGCATCTTTTGAAAGGGAAGGAAATAAAGGATGGCTATAAGATTCACGTGAGTGTTTCCTGTCTGGGAGTGGTATGCTACAATGAAAATAATCCTGACCTCCTTCAGGTGGGCACATACCTCTGTTTATGGTCTTGCTGACCTCTCTGTGGCTTTGCATGGGATTAGGAACTGACACACACACTCCAGCCAGGCTGCAGCATCAACGTTCCAGTCTGCAAAAAATAACATACCTGCTAATCCCCAGCAAACACGCTCAGGGCGAGGCGATCCTATTCCTGTGGGCTGCTGCTCCCAGAGCAGGACACAAGGGGTGCGAGTCACCTGCTGCCACTGGGACAAAGGAAAGGTCATGGGAAGGAGATACCCCACAGGCTGCTGAAGGGGCAAAGCCTCACCTCCTGCTGCGCATCCAGAAAAAACTCCCTGGACTCCGAGGAAACATCCTGGGCCTAAAAGTATCCTGTATCTAAAAGCAAAGGAGCCCTTTGTGAGGATTCCCTCACAGCAGCCCCCCCCATACCACCTTCAGCATCTGGGCCAAGGCACAGGCCACTTGTCTGTATTCAACTCTTCTGGCTTTTCAGAGGAGACAAAAATCCCTCTGCTGAGACACCATAGGCCTCCATTCCAGTGACTGCTCCTAAAATAAATACCTTTGCTCTCTTCAGAGGAATTTCTCCCAAAAGGACCAGCTTCTGTTTGCTATCTTGAAATAAATATTCTCCCTCAACTGTACCCAGCTCCCTCTTCCCCACCCTCATTCCTAAACCCTGGAGAGAGCTCCAGGAAAATTACTTGAGCTTTCCCTTCTGCTCTTGCATGAAGCAGATGAGGTCTCTGGCCTCATGACAACTGTTTAATCATAATTAAACTGTAGCTCTCCTCTAAACCTTCCCTGTAGATACAGCACTGGGTGACCTGGAAGGAAACCTTACTCTTTACAGGGTTTCCTGTGTTTGCAGGTCATAATCTGCAAGGCAAAAAAACCCCGTACGTAGAAAAATCCTTGCCAATTACCTAATCTGCACTCTCAGCCTGTGCTCCCTTTTTAGTTATTGCTTTCATGCATCAGCACAGGAGAAAGAACTGGCATCCCTCCCACTTTGGTAATACTCACGGCATTCTCTAGGCTTACTTTGGTAACACTCAGGGCATTCTCAGGGCTTACAAAGGTGTGGCAAGGACATCGCCCATGGGGCACAAGAGACTCCAGCTGTGCCAGGGCAGGTTTTATCACAGAAGCTCGCAGGTAAGATTGGAACCGTGCACAGAGGAAAAGATGCCAATTGGGTGACTCTGCTTTCTTACCCAAAAGGGAGCTGACTGCTGTATAGCCAAGCCTCTCCAGGAGGGTATGGGTTTGCCAGCGTTTTATGTTATTCGTCTTCTAATGGCAGTGTGGATTCCTTGCGAGAGGGGAGAGCCAGAGCTGCAGAGGTGGAAAGTCCCAATCAAAACAAAGCAATTTACACTTCACAGATGGGTTTAGCGATGCTTATTAATTAGGTTCTGGTGACCTCTAGAGGCCTTTACCCCAAAGCACCTGTTTTCTGAGGATCTTTCCTGTTCCGGAACAACGAGCACAACAAGAATTCTGCTTTATTTTAGTTTCAAACCAAGATTAATTTTAGCCTTAGCAGGAAAGGTGTTGGGGAATAGTAATTGATAGTTATTCTTTTCCTCCCACTAACCATGGTAATAATAATTCCCTGTGTGCAGCAACCTCAAAGTCTGCACAGTAACTGTTGTAGGTATTCTGGAGATTCCCGTTTTGCAAGAAATTTGCTTTGTGCGTTGTCAAGTAAGAGAGGAGCTACTTCCTTCATAACCTCTAACGATGTATTCAACTAATCACTGATCCTGCAAAAACTGCCCACCTATCTGGTAAGGTAATCTGGTTGCTTACATGCATGTAAGTTGTGTGCTTAACAAACAAGCATTACAGATGCATTAAGATGCCTTTGCAGAACACAGCCTTTGTGGACTAGTCCTTGAAAGGGAGTGCTCAAATACTGTGCTAGTCCTCTCAGACTGGAGTATGACCACGTTTTCTGAAAAATTATTTTCAGCTGCAAACAGGGAAGAATTGACAACCCACCAGATTCAGGGCCAAGCAACACTGTATGTGGGAAAATTACCTTCTACCTGTATTGTAAAACAACAATAAAATTACCTGCAGAGAAGAGTGATACAAGAAAATGTCTAAGAAAAAATATCTTTTTTTAGTTATACATCTGGATAAGCTTTTTTTTTAATGAGATAAATAATAGGGACAGCTGATGGAGAAGGGGAGAAATCCACCTAGCTAATTTTCTTTCCTCTTGAGCAGCTGAGATATGGGATTGAAACCATACTGAGGAACTAAGAGAATTGGAAGGAGAGAGGGAAGAGCAGTGAGACACTACCCCGAGAGACATTGGGGAGTTAACTGAGAGAGGCTTACAGCCATAGAGAAGCTTAGCAAGAAAAGGATAGCAAAGCTGGAGGAGGTGAAGCATATCTGCAGCAATGCACAGCTCAAAAAACTCTAGCAAACTTACAATCCTACAGTGATGTGTGGGAGACCTCCTAAAGACTTCTAATTTAAGAGCACCCAGCTGTACTTCCAGATTCAGTTATTAGTTGCTTTTCCTACCCAACCCCCCCAAAAAATTGTTTTTCTCTTTGCATTTCCTAATGGACCTCCTACCAACACTTTAATGGCAGCATTTGTTTGGTGACAACATCCCTGGAGGCTACAGCCAGGGTAGTCTGTGCATCCAGCTTAGAAACCAAATACAATAGCACAGGATTGTCTCTTGCTTGATAGATGTGACCCATAAGAGACGAAAAAAGTGTATGTTTTGGTATTTTTTGTTTTCTTATGGCAGAATGATGGATGAGCTTTTTTTTAAAAGAAAATTTCATTATTTTCTTGGGCTGGGGTTTTTTTCCCATAATCTCTTGCTTTGTTCTTGCTCTTTTTGCCATGTAGGCAATGGAGCTGAAGGGATTTCATGCCTCAAAACAGAAAGGAATCCTGAGCTACTGAGGGGAATTAAAAATGGAGTAAGGGGAAAAGACTTAAAAAAGGATTTTAAAATAATTTTTATTCAGATTGTGTAAAAACTCTTCTGAGATTGTTTGAATCAAAACTCCTGAGAAACACGTGGGAGAAAAGCTCAATTTGTTAAAGATCTGCATTCTCCTGTATCTTCTAAGTGCAGCCTACAAAACTAATTTGATTTCATTGGTCCTCCGAGAAGTCCTCTAGCAAAAGAAGGCTGGGGGTGCAGCAAACCTCTCTTTTTTGACATTTGTGAGATAAAAAGAAAATCAAGCTTTAAGGCCTATGAAGTAAAAAAAAAAAAAAAAAAAAAAAAGCATTTCTTTTGTAGTTACCAAGAAATGCTATCTCTGTATAGTGCAGAAGCATTTTTAATTTACACAGGTTTATTGGCTAGATACTTTTGATCAATAGTACAACAGTGCTAATCAGAAAATGACAGGTACTTTTCATGTGGACTTTTTCTGGGTAAAACCTTTTGAACTTGTCTAATTTCTTAACCAAAAATGAGAAAAAATATTGCTCCTGCCTTTTCTCCAGATACTGTTTTTCCTTCCTTTTTCAGAGACAGAATAGGAGAAGGAGTAAATGGAAAGATGGGAGAAAGAAAACAAACATAAAATTGGAAAACAGAGAAGTGAAACTCCTCCTCTCTCCACACAACTGTTGGGTTTTTTTTCATTAAATATGCCATTACATTTAAGATTTCCATTTCCAAATGGAAAAAATGTGACTGGCTCCAAATATAAGAACAATGCTTGAGGGCAGGCCTAAAGAGGCCAATAAATCAGAGCAGAAAATATTTCGCTTGGGGAACACATCATGATCAGAACATAAATAATCCTCTTTTCTTCTATATGCAACATAAAACAAACACAGCTGTGCGCACAGGCGCACGCACATACACATGCTCGTACACATACACACGTCTCGGCCCCACTTCCCCAGGGCAGTTCTCTGACGGCAGGAGAGGTGAAGGGTTAGGACAGAGGGATCGGTGACACGGTGTCTGCGGAAAATCTCAGTAAAATAGAGTAGCGGAGCCGAGCGTGCAGAGAGAACTCAGAGATGTCACCAGGAGGAAGCAACCCCTTGGCTGCTGGCCAGCAGGAAACTCTGCGTCCCAGTCCCCGCAATAAAATACTACTTATTTCTCAGTAATCGTGACAATCCCCAAATATTTGCTTCTCTGTGGCGGGATCACATTGTGGAGGGTGGCCTTAAATTGGGGCTGTGCTGAGAGAGAGGCTTGCCAGGTTATGTGTCTACTCCGAGCTCTGCTCCAGAGCTCAGGATCGCTGCACAAATCATGCACGAGTTGCCTGGGTAGGTTAGATGCTCGTATGGGGCTGATTTCAAGCACAATATCTGGGGCTCCTGAGCCTTCCGCTTGACCCGGGCTCTCGGGAGCCTGTTGCTAGCACTCAGCAAGTTTGAGGGTCACGCTGCCAAATCTGGCCTCACTGCGTGGGCTACACAAGGGCCCGTCTCGTGGCCGACAGGAGAGAGGTTGCTCTCTGGGTTGGGCAAATCCCAAGCCCTGCAGGTGCTGCAGATGGGCTCATGCGCACCCACAGCACCCTGTGCCCTCCCAGTTCTCAGCCCAGTCTCAAGCACAAGATTTGTTTTCTCCATTCGGGCCCTCTCAGTGGCCTTCCAGAGTTTGCCCTCCCAACAAACGTGGTATTGTTCTTCCTTGTTCACTGAACAGGTCCTTAGTCATTTTTAGCACCAGAAATTAACAGAGAGGTTTTTCCATTAAAGACCACTGAAGAAAGGTAGCTTACTTCAGGGACACCTCCAAAATCCAGCACATGTAGACCTGGCGTGGGCCACAAAAGTGGGAGCGATGCTGGGGCAACTGCTTTCCTTACCACTCCTGAGGAACTTCCAAGATGAAAACAATTCAATTTAAAGCGAGTCTGAGGCATCTAGAGGGATCCTGAGTGGGCTGGAGCTCTTTTGCAGGGAGAAAAGGAAATTCATATACCTTCCAGCAGACTTGCTGGGATCTGTGGGGCAATTTCCTCCCTCTTAGATCTTCCAGTGAATTTTTCCATGACAGGGATAATCCAACCTAATCACTTCCATTTGACCCAGTTTAATCACCACCTTCCTGAAATGGAGTTAATAGGCGCTTAATGCTAACCAGCAAGCGAGGAGGATGGTTCATAAAAGATCTCGGAAAATCACTCTACAGTTCCTAACGCACTCCCTTTTTTCCTTTTAATTCGTTACCCAGGCTTGGGAACTTCTGAGGCCTAAACCACAATACATCTTGAGCTCACTAAGCTAAAAATACTGACTTGCCAATGACAGAATACTAATGAATCCTCCACAGGAAAACTAATCTGTCATTTCCCTCCCCACAGGAACACACACAAGTGGTTAAGTATCTAAAGATTTTGTACAGCCTCTCTGCCTGTAACGTTGTACACTGAGATCTTGGTTGAGGTACTGTAGGCATATATTTTCCTTCTTTCTTGGTTCAGGTACTGTAGGCATATATTTTCCTTCTTTCAAGATTTGTTTTTGGCTTATTAGTCCACGTCTGTCATCCTGCAATAGCACTGATTTTAATTTTGCTTTGCAAGTATGACAGCATTCATAAATAGAGTCTCTGCTTTTGAGGTGGTTTTGGTTTTATTCTTTCAGCTCTATGTCGGGGAGCAGCAGGAGCAGGGTGCTCCACACGGTGGGATGAGCTGGGAGCCCCGGGTAGCCCCGAGGCAGGCAGTGCCCTCACCGCCATGGTGCAGACCCGGCAGGCACGGTGCCACCGGGCCAGTGGGTGCCGGGGTGGGGGTCCCAGGTTGGGCTCCTCAGGGCTATTAGTGCACTCAGGGCCCTGACGAGCCCACAGCAGGACAGCAGTACTGTCCTAATTAAAGCTAAAGACTGCTTCTTGGTTTAGACTATTCTATGTTCTCATAAATTCACATCTGTCATGTTGTCTTCAAATCTCCTGTAAGCGAGGGAATAGAGAGTGATGTTGATAGTCCAACCAGTAGGTCATTTGAGCTGGGGTTGTCAAGTTATACCCACCTCCTCCTCTTCCTCCCCTCCTCCTTCCTCCAAAAAGGTCATTTTACGCATATTTCTTTCTTCTCCTTTGAGTGACAACATTTGTAACCATTGCACTGTGGTGACACATGGACTCCAGGTGTGTGAGCTTGGCTAACTGTACGTATGTGGTACCCAATGCTTGATGCTAAGAGCACGAGGGGAAATGTGCACTGAGTTCACCTCCACTTACTTCTTGACTTGAGATGGAGTTTCTTGCTGCAGCAAAATGACTGCTTCTTAGCAACTTTAGGCATTTGTCACCCAATTAGACCAAAAGTTGTTCTTCTCCCTTCCCTGCTCCCTTTTTTGGCTTGGGGATTTTCTTTTCCATTTCATTACTGCTTATTTTTTATTTAATTGTTTGTTTAGGCTTTAAACATGGATCTTTGAAATAGTAGACACTTAATGCCTTCACTGCCTGGAAAAATCTCACATCCCAGGGTTGGGGCCTTAGTGGACTTACACTGCCACAGTCTCGATTGCCTGTTGTCTTCTCACCTCTCACTGATGATACCATCACCCTCTCCGCCTTCAACACCAAGCTTACCTGCTGTTCTTCTACTGAGAAAAGGACCATGGCATCATCTGTGGATAGAATCCATTTGCTCTGTTCAACCTCGTCATCAGTATCAGCGGTGAGAGGCATTCAGTGTTCACAAAGATAGTCTACCGGGGGACTTCTCTCATGCCCCAGCCAGAGGCAGGTATCACAGAAGAGCTGGCAGTCTTCCTATTGGGCGTAATTCCTGGCTTCTTGCTACTGGAAACTTACTCATTCATGGCAATGTGGTAGTTAAAGGCAGAGGCTCAAATAGCAGATGCTTATCTTACTACCCCAAGACCTCTTGTGTAATACTCCTGTCTTCTCCAAAACCAGTGAGACCGAAGATGAGGAGGGATTCAGAGGCAGCTCGAGGACTTGTGCTGGCTGTGCATTCTCACTGGGGGGACCATTGCTAAGGAAAGGGAGGCAGTGGAGTTGCACAGCTGGGCTCTGATAGATGTTGATCCTGAAAAATGACTATTTAATACACAAACAAACAAGACATTATATCCCCACAAGCATTGTTAGCAGAGAAGCGGGTTGCTTGCAGAGCCTCACTGCCATCTAGCACGTGAAGATAGTCTATATTTAATCCTTTGAAACTTCCCATGTAAGAATTCTTTTAACATGTCCTGAAACCTCTGACCACCATAAAATACATGGTAAGGTTACATGTCCCCGCTTCCTCCCTGTTGCCGCAATACAGCCTTCATACTTCTGTGTTTGAATCATCGGGTTTGCAATGCTAACACCCAGTCTCCAGCAGCGTAGGGAAACAGAACACGTGTCGGACAAAACCTGACAAAGCAGCACTTAGATTTAGGTCAGGCACAGAAAACAGGAGTTACTTGTACGCTACACCTGGCTCCCATTCAAACACGGAGCCTGATGAATTCACACTAGCCCAGACACGCAGAATGCTATCTCCCTTTTTCCTCTCCACAGATATTTCTTTTCAGACAGTACCTTTGGCTCCTCCTTTCTGTGCCCCCACAACTACATTCACATAGGCTGCCTGACTGCTGGCCACCCCCATGGCAAGCACACTGGTGTTCCTCCTACTACTGACACAAACTGGAGAATTCACTGCTGACACGGGGCGCGTTTGAACCTTCAGGATACACATGTACCTCTCTTCTTACTGCAACCGCAGTGCTGCCAGCATGCTGCTACTCACTTGCCCATTTACTATTCAGTCCTGCTACAACCGCTGTCACAAAGCAAACAGCAGACAGTGCTGAAACTCCAACTGCATATCCTATACCATCCAGATTGCAGCTTGGCCTCCTGCATAACTCTGTCCAAGAAACCCTCTGCTGGACCTAAAATACCTTATGTTGGACTATCAAGACTCACAGGGCATGCAGCCTTCATCTGATGACGCCTACGATGACAAATTCACTTTTCATCCTGATGGTCTTCTAGCTTTTGTTTCTCACCCCACTGTTTCTTGATCCCTTCCCATTTTCCCCTGGCTGCTATCACTTCCCAGTGGTAGAAGCAGAGTTGTTTCTGTTCCAGAATTGGCAGAGGCTTTTAACTCTGCATTTTAGTCTGGTTTTCCAGAGGCTTCAGTTTGTAACACCTTACCTCCTCATTTGCTGGTTGTTTGAGTTGAATTTTGTCCTTTCCTGTCTTCTGGACCACCTCAAGGCCCCTTAGTGCAGCTCACTCTGCAGTAGTGATGTTATGGACAAATGTTACAAAGCTTTTGATTAATATAAGTATTATTATTCCATAATAAATGCACGATGACTTTACACTTTATAGGGATTATCTTTACTTATATTTTATATTCAAAATAGAGAAGTACAAATATCACAAACACATAAAGTATTTCTCATCTTTGCCAACTCCTGACGGAAAAGAGATTAAATCAGACTAAGAAGGTAGTAACCTCACCTACAAATTTAAGACTGATTTGGTGGTAGGAGATTACATAGATACCGGTGGTTTTCACGGGATCATTTGGGATTAGGTGGCTTCTTGAGTATTTTTTCAGGCTGTACCAGAAACCAGTTTAGCATAGCTCTATTTCTTCTTCAATTTATACTCAAAGTTTAACATGCGTACGCCTCAATCTTGAAATTATTTTCAATGTTTCTATTTAAAACATATGCGAGCTAGGCACAGTCAACCGCAGTATGATTTCTCTGAGATATATCTTAAGTGCTGGGATTCCAGAGAAGCTTTCATGCTGTTCTGAAGGGAAACACACAGCTCGTCTCTACAGTACATGTTTCCCCCGGCTTCTGCACCTGCGTGCAGGTCTGGAAGGCCAAGTTCATAGAATACAATACTCTTGTCTTCCCAATTTCTGTCTGCTCAGTTCTTTAAAACGCTTAACTAGTGTGAGTTTTCTTCAAATCGCTAATTCTGTGTTGGCTCTCATATGCTTGGGCATCCCCTCCGTAGCAGCCAGAGTAACTTCCCAACCCTGATATTTTCAGTGCACTCTAGAAGTCTGGCATGGGGCCATGAATTTGGACCCTAATGGTTCCTGCGTGCTGTAACTGTTGATTTGGACATATTCGCTTCTTTCCTTTTCTGCCTTAATTGTGTATTTGTATAAAAATTAACAATCCTGGTGGATATTTTTAGTGCAGGTTCCAGGGACTTTGGCTTTTTCTTAAGGGTTTAGATGGGGGACTCCGAATTCTTTGTTAGCCAGTGCATTGTCTGTACTGTTGCCATATGTTAAAGGAGATGGAATAAAATTGGCACAATATCCAGTTTCACCCAAATGAGGTTGTTGAGCAGGATCCAGAAGATCTGTATCCACAGAGGGCAAACACAGTATTTAAACAGAAACAAAGCCTGTGATTTATTTCATTATTTATGAAGTGCTGTCATGGTGCGCAGTACTATATAAACATTTGCTGCCCCAGGTTATTAATACTACCAGGCACAGGCAGGTTCAAGACTCAAACACCTTACATGAAATATTCCCAGAACAAAAACTTTAAGGACAAGTTAAATGTTTCTGCACTGCAGAAACTTTTCTGTCGAGGATCCATGTTAATGAAACTTCAGACTTCAGAAATAGCTGTGTTTTCCAATAAGAAGAAATTCACACTTGAGGACCTAACTCTCTACCTATCCCCATATAACTACACCTCACTGACTGTTTCGGTAATACATTGTCTGCCCTGTTGTGAGTGTGAGTGATGCCAGTCTGGTCTTTTTGTTAGGAACATCCACACCTCTAACAAATATGGAGAACTAGTAGGAGATCAGATTTCGGGGGTTACACTACATAATGAGCCCATACTTAAGAAGAACAAGAAGTTTTTGGTCTTTAGACTGCTTGGCTCTGGGAATGCTAGGGAGTCACTCTAGGGTCCCCAGCCTGTGTCATGAGTAAAATGGAAAATGTCGTGCTGGAGGAAAGACAGTATAAAGGAACGGTTAAAGGGCATGTCTTTAACTCATATAGAAGGACTAACAGAGACAAGCTATTTGGAGGCATACTGGCAGAAGAAAAAGAAGGAGCGTTTTACTTAAAAACGACTTAAAAACATCGTAAAATCTTTAGAAAGGCTGGGAAAATTGTACTTTTACCTAAACGTATCAGGTTGAAATAACCCCAAAGGTATACAATTCCTTGATGAAAGTATCAGTGAGTATAAAAAATGTGTTTGCATGTTTAGGCCAGTGAAGACTATATCTTTTGTAAGGCCACTTAAAAGACAGGGCTCTCACAAGAATTACAAATTATTCTCTGCCCATGAAAATCATCCTGGTTTTAATTACAGCATTAAAGACAAACCCACAAAGTTATAAGTTCTGCTGGCATGGCAAGCAATCATTATAATTCTGGACAAGGGATCACACAGAAATTGTAAATAATGACTGTGAGAGATTTCAGTACTAGCTATTTTTGTCTTTAGAAATGTTTTTCATTTCAAAAAAGTCATTAGCACTTGTGCTCAGCCAAAACTTGCTCATAAGACTAACTAGGATTTCTTAACATAAACTGTTCTTAAAAGGATACTGTCAACTCCCAGCTAGTCAGTTTTTCAGAAGAATTTTAAAGATGTTTCAGTATATGAATCCCTGGTGCGATGCCTGTCCTTCTGTCACAGTACTTTACTTTTTTTTTCAGCGCTTTACCTTGCCCTGTTGCAGCATCAAAGGCTCTGTGCAAGCTCAGGGAACCTGGAAATAGGGAAGAAGCAGTGAAACTGAGAGCCTGAAAAGCACTGTCAAAGCTGAAAATAAGACAGGGGAACTAAATGAAGAACTGAAAAGGTGTATCTTCTTTATTAATTTTCAGTTCCAGGAATTGTTTGGAAAAGACAGAAAAATGTCAGGTAATGATGTTCCTGTAATTTAATGTTTAATTACAGCCAATACTGCAATAAAAAGAGGAAAGACCAACAAAATGAAAATTCTCTTCTGATATTAAGATGACTTTTAAAAAGGAAAAATATTTTCAAAAAGACAAAAATTCAGCTAAAGCAAGAGTGCAGCATGTTGTGGAACAGTCATACAATACAGTTTCTGTGTCTTGGCACTTTAAAACAAAAGTTTGAATATCATGATCCAGTGCCAGGATGACTTGCTGGAGATAGTTACACTGACTTCAGTGGGTACTGTGGGCCAAACTGGGAGAGGAGTTCCTCAGATCATCAGACAAGAGTTGTACAATTCTGTAATGCATTTTATTATATTAGATTTGTTTCAGCAGCCCTATCCTGCCAGTGGGATTTGTGTAGCTGGGCCCTTCTTTCTTATTGCAGGGACCCTAAATGATAGCAACAAAAATCTTTCAGTAAGGATGACACAAAGAGGTTGTGGCCTGAGATGGTGGAACCCTTGTTGAACAGCAGTTGAACAGGATGGAAAGTCCTCTAAAGCTAAAGCTGCTAGAGTTTAAACTACATTGCTTCTGCCAGGTTTATCTCAGTACTAGTCATATAATTAGTACCACGTCAGGAAAAAACCTCAGACTTTCTGATTCTAGCTATATTGTCATTTTGCCTGGAGTACAACAAGGATAACTGCATGTTTATCCAACTTTTGGTGATGACTTCTTGGAAAGTTATTTGTGAAGATGGAAAAACCCTAACCCTTCCTGTTTGTTGGACCAGAGTCTCGATGCCTGGAAATTTGTGACTGACTAGACAAAGCTTGTACAGCTAGACCTCTGAAAATAAGGACCATTAACTATTACCATGTCCTGATAAGTGGGAATTCACACCATTAAAATACCACCCAAGAATCAGTTCCTATGTGAGTGGAAGGCAGAGGTGGGTGAAAAGCTAGAACTGCTTGCTGACAGAGGGGCGGATACATCTGCTGTGTAATCCTTTCCCTTCTCCCAGCCCCTTTTTAGCAACTTCCTTGTCAGAATTCAAACACTGCTGCCCCGCTTCTGGTGCTAGATTTGCATGAACATGAATCCTGCTGGGACCTTCATTTGGCCTTTTCTCACCTTCTGCATTTGCTTGAGAAAGGCTGCAAGGACAGCCCTAAAAAACAGCCACTGCAAGCCCCTGCCCAGTCCAACACCAAGCATCTAGACTCTGTTCCATGTAACTTTAGCCGTCTAACGTTAGACAACAAGTAGGCAGAAGCACCCTTTGGAGGTGCTTGTGTCTCCTGTTGACTCAGCAGGATGACTAACCTCCTCGCTGGTGCTTACAGTCAGGCTGGGCATGTTCCCCCTCCCACTGTGCCAGACCCTCACTAGGCAGTTTTCCATATACAGCAGGCAACTCACATGCTACATGTACATCACTCGTGGTGTCTGCAGATATCTTAAGACACAAGTACAAAATAGTTATTTGGAAATGGCAGAGTTTCTTAAAAAGACAGCCTAAGTTAAAAGTTGGGACACAACTCTTCTCTGGTTTCTTCTTTCTATTTGTCATCTCAGCTGTTCTCATTGTTCTTCAGCATTTGGCACTGCTGTAAAAGTTGTGCCAGAGTGTTTTAAAAAATAAGATAACCTTCTGCTGTGTTTTATACTGGGTCCATTAATGAAGACCAGAACTTTCTATCCTGCCATGGCAACAGTTATTATCCCTGAGATACTCTACTATTCTACAGCTGTAAAAAAGAAGCCAAATCAAACCTAAAAGAATTTAGTATGTAAAACATATTCCAGCATAATGATATACTGGGATTTTGTTTAGGTTTCTTTGTTAGGATGAGTCATAGTATGTAAACTTCACATCCAGTTACTGAAGTCACTTGTCTGCCTTATTTTAGCTTTGGGAACAGCAGCAATGCCAACATCCTTTGCTGCCTTTGAGGGAGGACTTGAGAAGTCCTGAAAGACAACAATGTTATGGTACCCTAATAAGCAATATGTGTTGCGTTTTCACCCTTTGGCTAGAAAATAAAGGCATAGATTCTCTAGACAAGCCCTCTCCATATTAAGTCTTCCTATTGTCGTGGTTTAACCCCAGCCAGCAACTAAGCACCACGCAGCCGCTCACTCACTCCCCCCCATCCAGTGGGATGGGGGAGAAAATCAGGAAAAGAAGTAAAACTCCTGGGTTGAGATAAGAACGATTTAATAGAACAGAAAAGAAGAGACTAATAATGATAATGATAACACTAATAAAATGACAACAGTAGTAATAAAAGGATTGAAATGTACAAATGATGCGCAGGGCAATTGCTCACCACCCGCCGACCGACACCCAGCCAGTCCCCGAGCGGCGAATCCCTGCCCCCCCCTTCCCAGTTCCTAAACTAGATGGGACGTCACATGGTATGGAATACACTGTTGGCCAGTTTGGGTCAGGTGCCCTGGCTGGGCATGAGAAGCTGAAAAATCCTTGACTGTAGTCTAAACACTACTGAGCAACAACTGAAAACATCAGTGTTATCAACATTCTTCACATACTGAACTCAAAACATAGCACTGTACCAGCTACTAGGAAGACAGTTAACTACATCCCAGCTGAAACCAGGACACCTATAAACACCCTGGCATTGCTACTGCTAGCTCAACTCTGCTGGCATCAGCAACGGTGGGATTCCCATTGGGACAGTCTAACAAAAGGATGTCTTGTTCTGTATCTGTCTGGCCTGCCTTAAGCAGAAGTGAGCCATGCACAGGTGAAATCAGGAGAGCTCTGTTAGTACCAGTAGTTCCAATTCTACTTTTATTACTGGAGCTGTACCGACCAGAAATCCCTTCAGAAACATTAGGGTGAATGGAGCCCAAAACCAGCTCCCCACCTCTCTCCTTATGTCTCAGCTAAGCCCTGCAGAGGACTTAAACTAAGCAGAGAGATTTCCACTGTTCTCATTCATCAGGTGAGTTTCCTGCAGTACACCTCTGCAGCCCTGCAAATAGACTCACAGAGTGGTGGAAAGGGAGACAGAAGACTTCCCTGGTTCAGTAAGTGCAATGCCCATTCTTGCAGGTATAAAAGGGCAGCATGCAGTCATCTATATAAAGAATGTTCTTCGGATGGGTTATGTATAACTCCCTGATGGCAAGGGTATCAAATGAAGGTCGAACATCAGAGTCCTTTAGGCTATTACGAAATATGACTCATGGATTAGTTAACTGCCTGTCAGATTTTCCATTATGAAACTTTAACCACAGCCCATATCTGCACAGCACCAACACCTGTAGAAGTACAAACAAACAAGTGGTTATGTATGCATTTGCACTGAAGTGGGTCAGGAGATGTACTATGGTATCAGGAGAACCTTCTTCGTTAATTCCAAACTATTAACTAAGGAATAAAAATGAGCAGAGGGACGGAGGGGGAGAAAATTCTGTGGTAGTAAAAAAGGTTGTTTTAAAGTACATATTTTCCAAAGACTCTGCAAGATAAATCTTTACAGTTCAACTGTATCAAGTTAATCAACCTAAAAATTCCCCTCTGCAGAATATCATTATTTTAGCCATGATGAACATCAGTGCTTCCTAATCCAAGCACTTGCTTGTCCAGCTCCACATGCTGGCATGAGCAGAAGTGAAAAAGCAACTATTCCTGTTCTGAAAAACGATTATTTAAATACTAACTAAAAAAGAAGGATTTTTTTATTATTATTTTGAAAATCAGTAAGAAGATTTAGCCATTTGGTGGAAGACCCTCATACGTCTCTTGGCAGCCATTACATTTGGCTGTTTTGAGGTGGCTGTAAATTTAAAAAGGCAGAAGGTGTGCTCTGAAAACTAACCACAGGAAGTGGGGCTTTTGACCTGTGCATCACCAGTTTGATGGACTCCAGAGCTGAGATTCAGCTCACCTAATTTTAGATGTCTACAGTGTCTATCCCTACATCTGAGCCTGTTGCCCCATAGGCACTTCAAAGGTATGTCTTATATGATCTGTTTTAAATATCTACCGTAGGATGAGATGATTCATGACCTCAGAGTGTCTTTTTCTCCGCTGCGGCTGTAACAGGGGCCTGAGGTGACTAGCTTGGCTGGAGAGCCTTCCATGGAGCCATCTACAGCTGATTAAATGAACCCTGCCTGAATGCTCTGCCTCCACAAGGCTGGTAACTTATGTGAAATGAGTTGGTTAACACTGTTCATTGCTATTGCAATGTTTTGTCTGTATCACAAAAACACTACCACATCTGGCACAAATGAATCCTAGCAGGCTGAAACAGCCTAGAGGCTACTGATTGAAAAGGAAATCTGAACCACTTAGATAAATTTCATCACTACATTATCTTCTTGCCTCTAGAGATGTTCCAGGTCACAAGTTGGGTATGGAGTTCTCACTGCTCCTACCACTGTGGCACCTAATCTGTGAAGACAGAAGTCTCCATTTCCATGCCTGTTAGTCCAGCTTATTTAATAAACACAGTATTCATTTAAATGTTAAACTGTTGCTCTACTGGAAGTTCAGAAGATATGAAGGCAAAAAGAAAAACAATTTGGTCTCCAGAAGTGAAGTCTGAGGAGAGGCAAAATAGCAGTACACAAATACATAAAAAGTAACTGCAACGAGGAAGGAAATAAACTACTCTTCCTGTTTACTATGAATAGGCTAAAAAGCGATGAGCTTATAGTACGAGGTGACTTAAGTTACTCCGAAGTGAGGTGGCATGCAACAAGCCACGCAGCCACTTCTTGGAGCTGAACGGCAGCATCGTGCCATCTTTTAGCCACAGGGGAAGTCAAGAGGAGCTGCTGTCTCACACAGAGGCAGCAGCAGCTCCTGCTTCCCTGCAGGCACCAAGCTGGCTGCCTCTGAAAGGGGTGGGAGGGTTACAGCTCCACCGAGCCGGAGCCCGTGGGTGTCTGAAAGGAGCTGGGAGCTAAGCAGCTTTTCAGTCTCAGCATCAGGCAGGGGTTCCTACCTCGCAGCTGAGGAGCGGTGGCTGTGGTGACATGACGGTGGCTTGCCTCTTAGGAGAGGCCAGTTGCTACCAGGGTTGGGAGCCCTTCCCCCAGTTTGGAGATGTGGTTGATGTTCTGGAGATCCAGTCCGATGAGCACCCACCCAGAGTGGATGGATATATTTAGTCTTAAGGCAGTGTGATGGACTAGATGTCTCAACCCCCCCTTTACCTTATATGATTTGTTAAGTGGAAAGGTTGCAATGCGTGAGCTGAAGCCTGAGCTAACCCTCTTACAATGGAGTGGACCAGAGCTCCAGCTGAGTGACCTGCACCGCTGACCAAAGCCAGAAAAAGGGACAGGGTGGTCTTTGAAGAGCCCATCTAGAAAAAAGACTCTTTTCTCCTGACATAAAATTTTTTATGGTTCTTTCTCTGCTGCCATCACAAGAGATATGACTGAAAGGTTATGCAGCTGGGTGCTCCTATTTACTACTCCTTGTTCCTCTGTAGGAAATACTGTTCCAACACTGTATCAACAAGGTAGAAAACATCCGGTGGGGGGACGGGGACACGGAGAAAGTGATTTAATTTAAAATAAAAAAGAAACAAAACAGGTTTCGCTCAGCCACGTTCACAGTCTCACACTCACAAGTGCAGCCACCGGGCACCAGGTCAGCACGTTCAAGCCATCCACCCAAAATCCAGGCAACATGAAGATTGTGCCCAGGTAATAGGTCCAGGATCTGTTGTGATTGTCATGGAGAACAAGGAATGCCAGCAAGTCCTCCTCATGTCTCCTGGGTTATTTCTTGGGTTGGTGACCCTGCACAGGGTTTGCATATCTTCCTGTATCTTTTTGGAACTGGCAGTATCTCCCTCCCATCCCAGATCTGGCAGTCATCAGGACTAATCACTTTGTCTCCAGATCTGGGTGTCTTGTGAAACAGCAGGTAGATGCCCTGCGGTCTTGATGACCTGCTAATCTGGGTGTCATTAACACAGGCCATTCAGAGAGCCCTTCCCCTGCTGAGTGCTCCTGCTGGTACCTCCACACCCAGACCTTCCCACTCCTTCTCTGTTCACACCTATGTGAACCTTTGTATTACAAGTCTCTACACCGCTTCCATTCCCTTGCGGTTGCTGGAGATCCTTCACTGGCCAAGGGACAGACCTAATTGATACTCACCAGCAACAGTGAGGGAACTAGGAAGGTGGGCTTTCTTCCCCCTTTCTCTTGAAGACCAGTATTGTGTTTGGTTCATTTGTCCCTCAGGCTTCATGATTTTAGGTCTTTCAGTTCCTGGCAGGGCACAGGGCAGCAGCTCCCTTGGGGCTGGGGGCCAGGACTGCAGGGGCTCCCCGGGGCGTTGGAGCAGGGTCTGGCTGCCTGGACCCGTCCCACTCTGTCTCCAGTCAGAGCTCGTGGTGCCCTCAGGACCCTGACAATCCCATAGGCATTTTTGAGCTGTCACCACCCTAGTATCTGGTCAGTGACCCTCTAGAGGTTTTTCAAAGGAGACCCTAATGTGACATAAAAGTTACATTTGGTATTTAGAAATGGTACTTGGAAGAGGTTTACAGAAACCAAAGTGAGAAGCATTAGTGCCTTCTTCAAAGTATAATACTAATGCTGCTTAATATAGGAGCCATCTTGACTAGGTGCCTATTTGGATTTAGGCAATTACTAGTTTACCAGTTCAAACCAGTTCACGATGAGAATGCACAGCATCCAAGATTTACTGATGTGCCTCTTTCATTTCTTCTTGCTGCTATAAGTCTCTCTTCTGTCTTCACCTTCTGTTACTTTGAGCTTGCCTACAAGAGAAAGGCACACTCATAAAATTACAGTCTGCTTGTAAACCAATCCAGTTAACTCCAGGCATTCATGCAGTGTTCAAAGAGGGGCAGTAGACGGACATGCATGACTTTTTCCTATTGGGCAAGATCATACTATATTTTTTTGGCAAAGGACTACATTTTTAATACCTGTAGGAATGGAGCGGAAGCCAATAACTTGCACAGAGGCAGCAGTCCCTACTCCTGCTCTATGTGTGCTGCGGACCAGGCTGCCTTGGGTAGGAAAAAGGCAGTTGCTGCAGCGTGAAACAGCCTGCTTCGCAGCACGTGCCAGAACTTAATGGCAGCAGAGGCTGCTGCTTTGATGAGACTAGCTGACTGGTGGTACGTTACCTCTGTCCAGCAGATTGTGGCTCCCACTGAGGTCAAGACCATGCCCCCAACCTTTCTTCCCATTTGGAAGACACAATCTGCAGAAACTGCTGGACTCTCTTGGTTCTGGTGTAGGAAAACTTACTGCTTTGCAAGTTCTTCCTGTTCCTAATTGACCTGATCTAACCTGAAATAAGCCATTTGTATTCCTGCAAAGGAATACCAGGGTATCCACATGGCCTTTTGCCCAGGTTTAACATAATTTCTTTAAAGCAAACTGCAAATTAATAGTAGTGCAACTTTCCTGTGCAGGCAAGCCCTTAATCTAATTTGAACATGGAAAACAGCATTTGGGAAGACAAAGCAGAGCGTGAACTTGGGGAGTGAGAGAGGGAGGCAATGTAACTTGGAGTCCAGTGGGAATGATGGAGAGATCTGCATGAAGAGGGATAAGAGTGATTAAGGTTTTTAAAATCCAAGCTAGCAAGGAATCTAGGGGTACGAAAAATAGAGCCCGACTCCGAACTTTTCAATGTTCATAGAACTGCCATCTTCTTTCTGTTCGTTCTTCCACTCGGGAAAACAACCCTTGCCATTTTAGTCAAAACCCACTCTCCTTTCCATGCCCTACAACTCCAAGCCACAGAAAAAGCCCGACATGGTTCTGACAGTGCACAAGCTGGAGCATTCGGTTAGTGCCGCCTCTCAGTAACAACATTTAATACTTCAAAATCTCTTTCTCATTTAATAAGGAGTACTAGCAACCTTGGGCATTCCTCAGATAGCTGAGGCCACGGCTGCTTAACCCAAACACTCCTGGCAGCTGCGCCATGTTGCACAACCACTGTCTGCAAAGGTCAAAGCTTACCAGGTGTTCACACCTGGCAGCAGGAGTCAAACTCATTCACACAAGAGGGGAGAGCGCTGGTAAGGCCCTTCCTTGAAACCCCAGGACATATCTGCCCCATCCCTTACATGCAGTGTGGCCAAGGAAAATCCTCCACAGCCAAGAGGGATGCACGGCAGAGCGAGTGACTCACTGGCATAGCAGGGATATTTAGCTGGGACATGGGCCGGAGGCTGGGAGTAAGGGGCTGGATATTTCACCAGGCTCTGGTCTGGGTATTAGCTAGTAGCAGCAATCCCTGCTAGGCTGGGCTGAGCACACCTTTCTTCAGACCACAGGGCAGTGACTTCAGCAGCCTGTCAGCTGTGCACATGGGGGCTCAGGGAGGAGCGAGGGCAACTGAGGCAAGCCTCTCCTGCTGCAGTACTACACTTGGTCTGGACCCAGGCAAGCCGAGGCAGCCCTGCTAAGACACCAGGCCAGTCCTTTCTTGGGTCAGGCACATCACTTTGTAGGCTCACAGCAAGCAGCATGGGTGTATCTGTGCTAGTCTGCTTACTCTTGCCTCGAAATGGGGCTTACTCCAAGACCCAAGCAAGAGACATATAGGAAGGGAGCGCCATTAGGAACTATTCACCTACAGCAGAGGGCTAAAACTGACTAGTTCTTGTCTTGTCTCCCATCCCTTTGCCCACATTCTTGTTCCCCCCTGCTGCCATTTCAGTGGCAGCCTTGAGGGGCACTCAGGTCATTGGCTTCTGGGCCCTGACCCCAGCTCAAGAAGTATCTCCTGTGTGAAATTCACGGACTAATTCTTCCCTGTGTCTGATCCTAGTGTAACAAAAGAAATAAGGACAAAACTACGCTTGTACTTCCTCGGTTCCCACAGAAGCTTGTGACTACTTGATCTTGTCACTAAGCCATTACAGAAAAGAAAAAGAAGACTTCATTAAAAAAAAAAGAGAGAGGGAGAGAAGCCTCGAGTGCTGCCTCAGATAAAGACTAGCAGATGTTTGAAATGGCCAAATCCTCTCTGTGTATCCCTATTCTAGAGTCCTAGCTTATGAAACTTTCTGATTCTGTCTCTCCTGTCTGTAAAGAGTCTCTGCTTTCTGTAAACAGTCTTTTGTGGCTTTTCAGGACAAGATGTGAATGTCTTTGAAGTCTTCCAACATGCTCCAGGCACCTTTTCAGAGAATCATCATTAATCTGCTCTTCATCAAGGCTTCCCCAATCAATTATGTACATTCTATCAGCCTCTACTGGTCTGGAAGCATGGAGAGACAAGGGAAGGGGAGCCAGCAAGGCTTGGGTGGCAATACACTAGTCAAAAAACAGAGGAGCTCTTAATCAGATTGCCTTTTAATTCTTCATGTAAGTTAAAGGCATAATGTCCTCTCTAAGACTTAGGATAGAGGTGTACTCAGCATAGGCAATGACAGAAAAAAGTGTTGCAGCATAGTGGAAAATTTTGTAAATATTCTGTCAAATGCTGTCCAGGCAGTTTAGTAATCATATTTTTATTATTGGCAATTTCCCTTATTCCTTAGAGTAAGATTTTATATCAAAACGGAGGGACCCAAACCAGAAAATCAGCTGTGCACATCTTGGCTAAAATACCTAATGTAATTCTACAGGCGACAGAAAACTCTGCCTAGATTTCCCTGAGATTCCCTGCTGAGTCCCATGGTTTGTGTAACGAGCATCCCAGTGCGTTCCTTCCCTGGGAAAATGTGGGTGTGCATCCTGTGCTCTCCTGTTCTGCCCCTGCCTCCCCGGAGGAGGCTGGGGCTCTGCACGGGTTTCTTCAGCAGCAGTGCTGGCTGCAGCAGCTCCAGGCCCCTGTCTTCCCTGCCTGGGGCTAGCTACCCCACTCTTGTTGGACTGGCATAGGTGTTTGTGTAGCCACCTAAGCAGACTGAAGGACTGATCCGGGTGAAAAATAACACCCTCTTCCCACTGGTTTATTTGAGAGGCTGAAATGAGCTGGGGGTGCAGAGTGAGGTAGGGACTACAACAGCTGGCAATGCCAGTGAAAGGAATGCTTGGCTTAAGTGCACTGGCTTTGCCCTGCACACCGAGTTAAGGTATGTATGGCAGGAAATACTCACTAAATTGAAGAAACTCATTGACTACAAACCAATAGCCCATAGGCATTTCTCTGGGCAGAGAGTTGACTTAGGCAGGTTTTTTTCCTACCCCTATGAACAGACAGAGTTATTTTAAACTCAGATCAGTTCCTCCATTCACTGCACAGACTGGCGTCACAAAAGCTCTACTGGGACAGCCGAGGGGACAGCTTGAGGACAGAAACAAATAGGAAGGGCTGGGAACTGCCTACACCAGTACTGCTGATGAGAGCAATGTCTGAAGAATGACAGCCTCCCAGATGTGAGGAACCTGGGAAGACCATCCAATGCAACAGGCCTGGTTTTGTTTCGAGGTTAGAAGAAGTGGGCCAGCTTTAAAAATACTTCTTCATTTTATTCTGCCACATAAATTGCTTTTACATACATTATTTGAAACTAATCCATTGGTCCGAAGAGTTTTGTAGCCGCTGCTGTAGGGAAATGCAGGCTTTGTAGTAAAGGCTTCACTAACAGTGTATCAATGGTTGCATGTGGTTCTTCTTTTCATGTTATTCCTCCAAATCAGTAAAACTCTGCCTTTTGATGCCTAAAAATGCCCCCAGAAATCTGGGAACTGATCAGATGCAGCATTTAAAAATTATGCTGTTAAAGACAGATCTCTGATATTACTGAGATATACACTGTTGACTAAAGACTGTTTCTCAGTCCCTTTGCTAACTTGTGGCTGGACAACATTAACCTATTGCCCTGCCAGCTTGCAATATGAAAGACTCACAAAAATATGGTGCATGGTCTTAGTCTCATAGCTAGGTCTGTAGAACATGGAACAAGTTTTCAGTACTGCAACCTGAGATTTACATCCATGGTAGGATTTATTTTTTATCACACTCTGGATTGCAAGGCCTAAGTCTGAGTTGCCTGACCATTAGTAAAATACCTCCTTCCCTTAGAAGTTCTGTAAGATGGAAAACTGCTTGTTAAGATGGCTAGTACCCTATGACCTGCTGATATTAGTCTCAAAACAGATAAGGAAACCCATGTACGCAAGGCCAGCATCTATCAGTTTTGGGTAAAAGTATCCTAAAGGGCAGCTACAACTTCATAAACAGTGCTGACTTTACAACCCATGCTGCTTGGTGGCAATCAGGGATACTGCTTTCCTAATGCACAGCAATGATCTCCTCAATACTCAGAAAGCTCTATCTCTAGCTATTTTGAGGCTAACAGTGTAGCCTTTCAGAACGCCTACCAGATGCGGCTCTGCAGGTGAGGGAATAGCAAATTTGGGAGTCTTGCTACGATTTAAGAACTGAGTGTCCAAGCGCCCAGCAGTGTCAGCTTTTAAGCAGTTTTGTTTGAGTCCATCAGCAAAAACTTACGGAGTTTAACAGACAGTGCGCAGGATTTGTGAGGACTCCAGTGTTAGCTTAATGCTTGACTCAAGTACTCATTAGCTGCTCAACTTCCTCCAGCAAATTGTCTCTGAGTCAGCTGCAGAAGAATAAAAAGTGAAACTGAGAATACATAGTCCTGCCTAATGCAGATGGTAACTTAATAACAACGGGAAAACTGACTTCCCTAAGCAATGGGAGCACTTGTGTGCCTGCAGCAGAAGACTCCAACTTTGTAATTTGCTCTGCCTTGGGTGGACTACCTCAGAGCACACTGCCAGCGTGACACAGTATGACACACATAGGCCCCTCTACTAACCTGTCATGGAGGCAAGTGGGCCCACCTGCTTTCCTGACTGCAGGACCAGGAATTAAATTACTGTGATACTTCTAAGACCTGTACAGTGAAGAAGGAATAATTAATGTCATTTTCTAGTGCATATGAATTGTATCAAACAATGCCCTTGTTTACAAAAGCACTGCAGACATTGTAGGGATGTAAACATTGCAGAATTGTTTAGAATTGTCTGCGAAGTTGTAAGAAGAGAAGGAATTAAAAGACCTATTTGAAATTTGCTTTCAAAAAAACCAAAATTTGGGCCTAAATCCAATAACAGCTTTTTTTTCTTTCAACTGTCAGGCAGCCTTGGTGAACACACCTGCAAGCATTTAATGACATAAATAGATGCACCTGGGGAAGAAATACAAGTATAAACTTTTAGCTCTGGAGCTGTAGCTGGCTGAAGAAGCATTATGGAAGACCAAAGAGGAAGAATGGTAAATGTCTTGTTTAAGGACAGACCCTGTCCTGTACAGACTGGCTAGTTTGTCTGTGAGAGGGAGTATGTGTTGCTCGTTTAAGGATTTGTTTGTGGGTGTTTAAATCTTGTAGGGCTTAATTTCTGGAATGGAAGGATTTTGGCTCTAGAGCTCCAATTTTAAGGGCAGCCATGTGAAAGAACTCTGTGTTCAGGAGAAACTAGGTAAAGATAGGTGTTTTTACGTGTGAGTACCGTGGAAAAGTTTTGTCTTGCTTTTAAATCCCACCGTGAATCTAGCCATCCTTCTGGAGTATGAATCTTCCTTATACTTTCTTGTTGGAAGAGGCAGGAGCCCAAGGAGGAGGGAAATGGAGGAATAACTGCTCTGTGTGGATCAAGGACAACCAAACCCCATGTCCTTTTCCTTGTGACTTAATAGCCTCAGAGGTATCTTGATCCTGTAAGCATGTTTGTCAGTACTTTTACTGACCCAAATTCAAGGAAATGGCTCTAGTATTTTCTGTGTCAGCAGGCTGTGATGTGATGGAAGGGTATAGAGGTGTTCCTCTTTTTTTTGAAAAGTGACATGTAGCTTAATGCTTATTGTTTGGCTGGCGTTTTACAGGCTAACAGTAAACATGAGTCCTACTGAGTCCAAGGTGGGGCTTTTTGTGAATATAATGGGATAGCTTGGTAAAACTGTCCCTACAAGGAAAACAGGGGTGACCTTTCGTATCTTAATAGATTCTGGGAAGATGATGATGGATGTTTGTAGTAACTAGTGTTGATTGCCAATACCAATGCGTTGGGGTGAGTGGCTCAGTTATGTGCCACTGGATGGTGGGCACAGTGGATTATTTTGTAGCTCTGTAGGCACAGCCAGAGCCACAGCTTAATGTGTCTGCATCTGTGTTGAGCGCAGCTGAGCTGCAATGGTCCAGAGCAGGCTGAGAGGGGCTGCCTGGAAAAGGGTGAGGTGACAGAACCTCTCTGAGGCATGGAGAAACTAATGGCGGGACGCTTAGCAGGGCCTGTAAAGGGAAGGAGCCCGAGTTCCAGCCCCGCAAAGGCAACGGTGGGGACCTCTGTGTGGTGAAGCAGGAGGCCGGTGTATTTGTGTGTGTGAAGCGGCACTCAGCCCCTCCCCCGCTGTCCGTAGGTCCAGCTCCCACTCTAGGTGACACTGAAGCCGGGCGGGCCTCACAGAGCGGCACTGCTACCGCCCTCCTCCTTCCCTCGCCGCCGCCTAGCCCGGCGCCGCGGGCTCACCGCGCCTCCATTAGGACCTACGCCACTGCGCTGGGGGAAGCGCACAAGATGGCGGCGGGCGGCGGCCGGACCGCCCACGTGACCTAGAATCCGACTCCTTCTAGAGACATCTCAGCCGCGCGCGCAACGGGGCGCTCTCGCGAGCCCGCCGAACAAAAGGAGAGGGCGGCGGGGGAGGGGGTGTTGTGATCTCGCGAGACCTCGTGGCCGTTCTCCCCCTGAGGGGAGCGGGACGCCGTGTGTGGGGGGGGGGGAAACCTCGCGGTATCGCTAGCAAAGCCCGGGAGAGCCAGCGGGTGCTGCGCGGGACCGGCGCCCCAAGTCTCGCGACAGCTCCCGAGCGCCCTTCACCGAGGGCTGAGCGGCGGAGGGCCCGTCCAGGTCTCGCGATAACCCTTCCCCGCCGGCGCAGCGCCGTTGGGTTTCTCTCGCGATAGCAGGACGAAAGGGGGGGGGAGGGGAGCGCTCGGGCAGGGGCGGTAGCGTGCGCGCTGAGGTCAGGCGGGGGGCGGGGACTATATAAAGGCCGGGGCCGAGGCGGGGGGGGGCTCAGTCAGGAAAAGCGATTCGTGGTGAAGCAGCGGCAGCAGCGGCGAGGTCCCAGCCCGGCGAATCTGAATTTCTCGAGGCGGAGCGGGACACCCCGAGACGATCTCTCGTTATGAGTCATGTGGCGGTGGAAAATGCCCTCGGTCTAGACCAGCAGGTGAGAGGCGGCCCCCCGGAATGCGAGTGGGGGGGAGGGGAAGGCGGCGGCAGGCCGCTCCGTTAACCGGAGTGTGGCGGCGGACGGGGCGGGAGGAGAGGCGCGGAGGAGGCTCGAAGCGCGTGGGGCAGGACGGTCGGGATTCCAAGCGTGGGACTTGCTTTGGTCCTCGCTTCCCGACCGTTGCGTCGTGATTTCCGCCTCCCCCCCCGCCTTTTTTCCGCCGGCAACCCCCCCCCCCCAACCCCCCTCCGTGCCCGTCCCCCCTCCCCAACGCGCCTGGATTGTGGCGTATTCGGTTGTTGCGCAGTTTCCGTCGTGCGGCGGCTCCGCGCCGGTTTTCCTCCCGTGGGGGCGCGTCATCGCCGCGGAGGGGAGGGGGGTTGGGGGGGGGACGACGGGGGCGGTTGGTGTGCGGGAAGGACGGGACCGCCGCTGCCGCCCGAACCGGGATCTGCGCCTGCCCCCGCGGCCTCCTCGCCACGCTCCGGGCCCGGCTTTTGTGTAGCGGCGAGCGACGATGGTAAGGGTGGCTGCCGGGACCCCTGGTGGCGGCGGCGGGGAACGGCCCCGCGGGTGGGGGGGGAAGAGGAGGAGGAGGGGGAGGAAGAGGGAGCCCGGGGGGGAGGGGGGCAGGGAGAAAGACACGATAAATGGCGGCCATTGTGCCTGTGACGGGGCGAGGCGGGGGGGGGGGGGGAGGACGGCGCTTTGTGTTGGCGCTCCCTTCCCCGGGGAAGGGGCTGGGGGAGGGGGCGCTGGCGGCTGCCTTTGTTCGGGCTGCGTCAGCAGGGACCGGCAGCAGCCTTTCCCGCTCTTTCCTCCGGTGCCGGTGGGCCCCGGTGACGCAGTTAGGCCTGGACGAGGAGCGCCTCAGCCGGCATGTGTCCGGGCGGCTCCCGGGCCCGCGATGTTGTTGTTCTCTCTCCTTTTTTTTTTTTCCTTTTTTTTTTTCCTCTTTCTCCCTACGTCTTCCCCCCCCCCCCCCCCGGGCGGAGCCAGGCGCAGGCCCCTGCCTAGTGAGGAGGGGATCGATGGTTATCTAATCCCTGGAGAAGCGCGGGGGGGGGGGGGGGGGGCGGGAAGAGCTCCCTACGTTATAGCGAGACCCAGGGCGGGCAGCTGGCGTGGCAGGGCCCCGCTAGTCCTCGGCGGCTTGTAGGCTTCGGGCGGCCGCCGCTCGGAGTCTTCGGCGAAGTAGGTCAGGGAGCCGGTCCTCCACCCCCCCACCCCCCCTTCCCCGCTTCTTCCCCCCCTTCCCGAGATAGCACGTGACGGGTGCCGGCTGCCGGATTAGCTGGGCGGCTGCGGCTGCTCCCTGCTGCGCCGAAAATCCCAACCCGCAGTGCCGGCTGCACCGCCGCACTGAGATGGCGGCCGCGCCGGGCTTCGTCGCTGCGCCATCTCCGAGATGGGATTTTGGCAAGTGTTGCCCCCACGGCGGAGACGGTGGGGGTTCAGTGTGAGAAGATTTATGCATCACTTCTGTTGACTGGCCCTGGAGATCCGCTCTTAACCTAGTAGAGAGTATTTGTTTTTGTTTACTGTTCAAATAAGAATCGATCTTTAGCCTCGTGTTGATGTTTGGATCAACTAAAGAGATCAGATTTTAAGTAGTAGCTTTAAAGAGGATGATACGAGGCCTGCTATGGGAGGATTTTTCAAGAATCTGGATGTCCTAAATGGCAGCACGCACAACTGAACATCTGAAAGGATAGTGCATTGGAATTTTTGCATTGGATTGATTCAGGTCACATAGGAAGATACTTCTGTGCAGTTGGTCTTGCATACAATTCAATTGTATTTAAGTGTGTCTTTTTTTTTCCCAAATAGGTTTCTAATCTTGCTGTGCAGGCAAACAACTGTAATAAGCTGGTGTTAAGCTTTGTGAGTTGCCCACTACCTTTTGCTGAAATGAGTCCATATTGTGCTAGACCTAAAATATTTGGGTTACATGCTAGTAGTGCCTGAACTGAAATACCTTTTGGTAGACTTTACTGTGAGATGGAAGGCTGCAAATGAAGTTTTAGAAAAGCAAACCCAAAATTATTTTTGCTGAAGTAATTGTATGAGGCAGTCACATGATGTTCTGTGAGGAGTAGCTGCCTCAAATGTGAAGACTATAATGTCTCAGTAGTGTTCATGCAGTGTAAAGAAATAGCTGAGTCCCTGCAAGTGACGTGAACTGGTATTTGGGCTCTGTATACCTAAAAAAAAAAAATAATAAAAAATTGCCGTCGATCTCAATTGAAATGCCTTTTGGTGGACTGAAGGACTATTTTAAGTGGCTGTTTAGCCTGCATATAGTGTGTGAAGCAGAAGTCTGTGGTATTTGATTTTGTGGGTGTAAGATACTCTTCTGGCCTTGCTGCCCATGTGGTGCATGTTTATTGGTAGATGTGAAGACGCTTGAAGATGGTATAGCCTTGAGTATTAACTATGGCTTTGTTTTTTCTTCTTTAGAGGAGATGTAACTGACACTAAACAAATTTCTTCGCAGCGAGAACTTGTTGGGACACTGCTTGCTGTTGATAAGCAAAAGGGCTTTTTGTATCTTAGTGTAAATTCATTATATAACATGTTGATACTTGTTTTATTTCTTCTAGTTTTCTGGTCTAGACTTGAATTCCTCAGACTCTCAGAGTGAAGGAAGCTCTTCAAGCAGTAAGTACATGCAAATTCTCAAGCTTACAGACGCACAGTTTTAGAAATAAGTGTTTTGTACCTGTGAAAAGTAATTTCTGAAGCCAAGATTTACAGAGGCTGATGGGGGAAATTGAGGAGGTTGCTAGTTATGGCTGCTTTGAAAATGCTATATACTTTAGACAGGAGCACTTAATTTAGCAGTGGTATGGCATGTGTAAATTTCCTAAGTACTTAACTGAGAGAAGTTAGTGTTCTAATTTTGTCGCAGATTTTGTTGCCTCTAGTCAAATAACTGAGGCCACTGATTGTAGTAGTAATGTGATGATCTGTCTTCTCAAAACATTCAGCTAGAGCTGGAATGTTTGAAGGTAAAACTTAAAATAGTTAACTGTACTAATTGTAATTCATTGAGTAGAAACTGCGTTGTCTGACATGCAAGGCTTAAGTATGTTAAGAAGAGGGGAGGAATCTTCCAGGAATTCACATTCAGCTCGTGCCTGGTACATTCTGATTCACAGATGTCTGTTGCTTAGCAGACAGATGCTTCTGGATTGTAAATGAAGAATGCTATTCAGAGGCAATTATGTGTGGCTTCTGGTTTGATCTGAGCTGACCTGATGGGGATGGTTGAATTTAAGGGGGAAGAAAAATACTGTGAGTAATAATACTGTGAGTGTCAGCACTTGAATGACACAGTGAAAATCTTAAGCTGCTCAAATATCTGGCACCAGGGTTAAGCCTTAATGAGTTCTAGGAGGACAGGCTTTCGTCATAGACACTGTAACATCCATAAAGGGCCTGTAGGACTTGGTCAAAGACATCTGTGCCTTAAAAAAAAAAAAAAGCAGCATACCTAAATGAGCATGCAAGAAGTTAATCTTCACTGTGTTGGTCCTCTGAGAGCAGGATATTAAGTGCTGTGTTAAAGGACTCTTGTTTAAAGACACTCGAAGTAAGAGGCCTTAAAGCTTCTGAGGCAGACATTTTTTTTCTAAGGAAAAGCTGTTGTTGGAAAGACTAGTGTCTCAAAAGGTGGTAGCTGCAAGCTGCAGTCTTGTAACACTATGTTTCTTTTGTCCTTTAGAAGGCCGATACATTCCTCCTCACTTGCGGAACAGGGAAGCTTCAAAACAGGGTACGTATCAGAAATAACAGTGGCAACACTTCTAACTGGTTCTTGACCTCCTTCTGAATCTATAGGAACAGACTGTTAAAGGCTTTGACATTACTGTTTAAAGTGGTTTTTACGGAGTGCTTTATTATTCTGTGCAAAACACTGCAACTTAACGTTCTGCTTTTAGTGTGCTGTTTTGGGCTTTCTTCACCAAGTTATATTGTAAGCTCAAGTTCAGTATCTGACTGGCAAAGTATCTTCCATATCTCATTAAGCAATTAGCTGCCTGAAGCAAGATGGAGTCTTCCATGTTAACTTGACTAGCTCTGTAATCTTGAGAATCAATTTTAGCAGATTTTGGCAGTACCAGTTTTTGTGCTACTGTCATGTGGAATTTACAGTAACCAGTTGTTTAATATGAAGAAATAGTACAATTTCACTTTGTAAATGGATGTTTTACACAACTTGCTTTTAACTGGGGAGTGTGAGAAGCAAACCAGGGATGTCCTAGTTTAGCTTCTTGCAGTTTTTATGGAAGTCCACAAGAGTACTTGCAGAAGGAAATGCAGGATGCTGGTGAATGAAATGTGAAATACATGACCATTGTTGGTCATATGTTTACACGGGGGTTTGTGCTGAGAAATGGCCTTTATATCTTGCACTTGATTTTTCTAAACAAAACCTGGTAAAGAAGAAAAGTTTTGTGGGGTGCTTCAGTGAAGCAAATTGTGATTTTATTTGTAACATACAGAGATTGTCCATGCTGCACCATGCATTATTGTCGTGTCTAATGACTTGTGGAGATACAAGAGAAACATTTCATCTAACAGCTATTGAAATAGTGGAATGGAGGAGCTAAAGCATTTTCTGCTAATGCTACAATGTAAGAAATTGAAGTTTCATAGTATGGGAGGACTTGGATCTCATCTGTTTCTAAAGCAGTGGACTTTCAGATTCTCTTTTCAATACTGCAAGAGGACTCCATTAGGAGTGGGTGGGAGGAGAATATTGAAACAAATGCTGATATATCTCACAGTGTTTCTGGAGCTATGTAATCTTAAATTTGACGAGATGAAAAATGGTCCATTCCAGTTTTATGCTGTTTGAAGAGACAGATCAGTCTGTTTTTGGCTTAACCTTCGCATGTGTTCAAGCTAGTGTGGTGTTTTGTTTTGTGTGTGTGGGTGTTTTTTTGTGGGTTTTTTTTTTTTTTTTACTTAAAAGAAGCATGGCCTAAAGTGCCAAATGATGAACAGCCTGTTAGCAGAGCTGAATGTGTTGGGGGAAGTATGGGGACTGGCTGGCAGCTCAGTAATGCTCTTGAAGTTCCTGGTCACATTAACCTCAAATGTGAGCAGTCTTTCAAGAAATCGGCTAGCTAAACCTGAGAGGAATGTGCAGGTTTTTCAAAAGCAGGAAACAACTTAAAGTTGTCTTGTGGACATGTGCTATTCATGGATTTCCTTTCCCTATATGGTAATTTGTACCAAACTCCAGTTCAATTTTAGGGGGCTATCAGATATGGAGGGATATAGTGTTAACCTTGAGTTCATATCATGATGTATAGGGCTGTCACTATTGTCTTTTTTGTGCAAGACCAGAGGTCAAATATTGTAATGTACATGTGATAATGTGTGGCTTTTCTGGGGGCTTCAAGCTTCACCTTGGAAAAAGGTAAACAAGTCATGAAACTTTAGTTTGACACATGGCTTGTTCAATTAATAGAACATAGGCTGCCAACTTCTTTTGGTAAACCTAACATTTCAAAACTTCCTTTAAACCTGGTGAGTACTTTATCACTAGGACTCCTCATGGCTCCCTGTGACGGGGTTTGTGATGGCTAATGGAAAAGCTATGATTCCAGTTCAGGCCCCCTACCGAGAAGCAAAGTGGGTATCATCAGTACAATGATGTAAAACTGAGCTATTTTATAGGATGATTTGAAGTCTGTTACACAGTTGTACTTTCAGAAAAGTAATGTTTGCTTGTGTTATTTACAACTAAATTAACGATTGCTTCTTCGGCTGTGTTGAAGCTGGGCTGTGTGTTGGATGCTCCTTGGAATCTTTAGCAAGAGATTATTCAAGGTGTAGACATTAGCAAGCAGCAGGCAAAAGAGACCTTGGGTAACAGTGGCATTTGACCATGCAACAAAACTCTTGATGCAGCCTTACAAGTGTAGTAACCTGATAAAATTTTTATTCAGTTAAACTACTGGGTGGAACTGTATTTCAGTAATCCAGTAGAATTGTCTTGCTCACCTACCATGACCTTATTGACTTCTGTATTGCTGAATTAAAAAAAACTTGAAAAAAGAAAAGATTATTTGTTTCTCTTATGTGGTGTTCCCTTAGACATACTTTAGAAACAGTGTATAGTTTCTAGCTTGGGGTTCTCACTTTTCTTGGAAGCTGATGGTATAGTAATTCATAGACACTATTAAAGTTGCACAATAACCTTACTTGCAGCTACGTAAGAAATTGCCTAAGGCAGTGGACTTAATACTTTTTAAAATAGCTGTTCTTTGTGTTCATGAAGAGCTGAGCATCTTCATGATTTCAGTAGGTATTGACAGGGGAAGCATGCTAAGGGATCTAGAGTATTTCTATTTAAAACTCCTACAGTGCTTTCTTCAGCTTATTTCCATACACCTGCAGATCTGTCCCTATTGTAATACTAATCTGTTAGTTTTGTACATGGGAACAAAATGGTACAGTACAGAACTGCAGGAAGTAAGAGGTGCATAAAAATATGTCCTTAGGCTGCTTAATGGTAGTTCTGTTTTTCAGCTGTTGAAGGTACAGTATATGGAGCTCAGTATGCAGGGCTGCCTGGTCTAAAGTGTCTTGCTTCCATGAGCGTGATTTGAGAACACTAAAGCTTGTTGTCATGTCATTTTCTTGTTAAGCTTCCTGGAAGCTGTTCATGGATATTTAAAGTCTGATCTGATCTATAGTAGGTCAAGGAGTCGATGATAGAACTTAAGGGTCTTTTCCAACTTAAAGGATTCCATGATCCTAACTGTTTTTCCCATCTTTGAAAAAAAAAACAAAACTGATGACTGCTGCTGCACGTGGCAGCTTTCTGAGTAAGCCGACAACGATTGGTGTTAGAACATTACAAAATGTGCAAATTAAAATGCTGATTGAGGAGAAGCATTGAAAATTCTATCACTCTTCACCGATGCAAGAACTACAAAACTGCTTTGGAAGTTCATTAACTTACTGAACTCCGAACTTAATCCTGTGGTGAGAAATGTGTGCTGGATGGAATCTATACAGGTTTTTACTTTTAAAAAAAAAAAAAAAAAAGCCTTGATGTTTAAAGGAGTTTCCTGATAATTCTTGCATGGTCTCGTGATCATTCACTTCAGAGAAGTCAATCTGTGGTCTGTTATGGGTTGTTTTAGTGCATTTGCTTTTGATTTTAATTTGCCATGTCTTGTTCTAAGTCATGGTGATATCTTCTGCTAGCTGGTTACTTAGAGTTGACTTGTATGGCCTGGACCTCTGTCGTTCTATGCTGATCCACAAGTAAAATCAAATTAGGAATACCAAACTGAAAGCAGAATTAATGGCCCTAATTGTCAAGCAGGGTATATATATGTATTTGTTAAGGACTTGGTCCAGAAGTTGCTATGCTACCTTAAAGAAAAATATGGCAAGGTACCAGCTTCAGAAACCAGTGCAGTAACAAGCTAGATTAGTAAGCTTACTTGGTATGCTATTTGGAGTACAAAATTTTGACTCCTGTCTGGAACTCTTCAGACCTGGTAGAAGATCATAATGTAGTACAGAGTCAGCCCAGTTTTTTCATTAATGAGAAACTACATCCGTATCTTCCTGAAGATTGCTCTGTCAGTACCACTGCTGTTAGATCTCTTGGCAGGGTGACATACCCCAGTATTTTTATTGTGGTTTGAAAGATACTCATACTAAAATCTGGTTTTAGGTGCTTTCTAAACAAGCTACAAATAACTTTCTTATGCGTTAATGAAGTGATTATGGTATTCCTGATCTTTGTCAGCAGTCTCTCTGTGTGAAGTTAATTTATCCTTAAGGACTTAAGCTACTTCTTAAAAGACTTTGGAGGTCTTGAAGCATTCCATGGTCTTCTGTGCTAATAAACTTCATGCCTTGATTATTTTTGCTGTCTGCTTTGGTTAGCCAGACCAAATGAGTTATAGTCACACTAGTTTTTAAAGTTCCCTCGTGACTAGAGCATGTCTGGATTCTGGGGAGTAGAATTTCTTCCAAAAAAAAAAAAAAGGGGGGGAGGGGTAATGATACTTGCCAGAGCACATCTAACAAGGTAAGGTAATTGTTGTAGGGAATTTTTTTTTTCAGAGAGAGAGGACCTAGAACAATACCTTTCTTTGGAGTAATTTTGTTTTGTGGTTGCTTTTATTGTCCAGTGCATAGGTCTTGACTGGTTTTGTGCTGTGAGGCTGGCAAAAGCATGCTCACTAATAGGAGTGACATTAGTTGTTTATCTATTTAATTATGTCACTTATTCTCTGCTGGCATCCCATAGCTGAGATTCATTGGGTCATGTTTTCAAACTTAAGGTTGGAACTCCGACTCAGAATTTGTAAGTTCTTAGTCTAGTACCAAAGCAGTGTAGTACCAAAGCACCGTTGAATGCTCTACGTTTCTGTCTACCTCCCAACCCCCGGCAGCTGAACAAAAATGATGCTTTTTACTTGATGGTGTTGGCAAGCTGATGTACTTTCTATTCTACTTGGCCTTTTTTCTTTGAGTTAACATACCTAAGTAGGCATCTACTTACTGTAGGTAGGTGTAAAAGTACTGTGGAAAAATTCAATGTGGTAATTCATTGTGAAGAACTCCATATTCCTCATTTCTGCATGATGCTGTTAATTTGTTCTGGTTTGCATAGATCAGATTGCTCTGTGTACTTACAGTATGACAAAACATTCTAACTTCCATGTGGATTTCTAATGCAAGGGCTAATACCACTCATTGATCTCCATCAGAGGCCTTGTTAGCAACACAAAAATTAAATGCATTGTCAAGGGTATGCGTTGAAGTTGGAGAGATAATGTAGATGTTTCTTCTGATACCCATCTTTCCAGAGTAGGCAACTTTAATATTAGTGCTAAGGCAAGTGCAGTGTTTTAAAAAAAGTAACATGCTTGTACATGAGTGGAGGGGTTTTGGCAAGTTCCGATAGGCAATGGGAAATACTTAGTCCCTATTTCATTAAGTCTTAACGTCTGTGCATCTTCCATTCTTGAAGGACTGTGTGCCTTTCAATCCTGTAGACCTTCCAGTGAAGGCTTACTGGACAGAACTTAGCTTTTTCTTGTAAAAGCCTAGACCATGTAATGTATGGCTAAAATATCTTTCTTCTACTAGGTTTTGATAGTGGTGGCTGGAGTTCTAGCAGAGATAAGGATGCATACAGCAGCTTTGGTGCACGATCTGACCGTGGAGCAAAGTCAAGCTTCTTTGATCGTGGAAATGGATCAAGAGGAGGAAGGCAAGTACTTATTTGTCTGGGTAGTACATATGAAGTCTGTCTCAGTTCTAGTAGTGCATCTGTAATGTTGATGTTAAAATTGGAGTTGTAGGTGTGAACAGCAGGATAAGGTAGGAGGAACCTGGGAGGGGAGGAGAGAGTTGGAGAGCCTTGCTTTTAAAACTACATGAGTTCAAGGATGGGAAACTTGCATGTGTTGAAAAATGTGCCCTGTAGTCTACCACCAGCCACTCACTGCAGCTATAATGATTTGCTGACTTAACCATTTCACCAAAAAAGTGCTAGATGGGTGGCTACTTCCAGAAAAATCATGAAGAGCTGTTGGGAGCACGTAAAATACATAAAAATGGATTTTTTTTTTTAATTTCAGTATTTTTTTTTTCCTTGTTTAAAAAGTGTAGTTAATAAAAACTGGGTGAGACTCTTGCAGGTTCTCTACCTTACTTGATCAGTCTTACACACATCATGCGCTGTATGCACAAGTGTGGTGAGAGTGACCTTTATCGACTAGTAAAGCTGATGCTAGTCCTGTATCCAGACTTTTCTCAAACATGATATACCAGACCAAAAACTAAACAGTTGAGGTAAGGACTTTTTCCACCTTCTTTCCAAGTGTCTAATACAGGTGAGCTCCCTCTCTATAAAATAATAATGTGACATGTAATTGAGGTATTTAGTTTGGTCACCTGTGGTGGGGGAATAAAGGAGAAAACTACAGCACTTGAGGGTTTTGTCTGGAGGTGGGAGACCTATATAAATAAGGCACAGAGAAAGGGGGGAGTATCAAACAGTGCCTCCCAAGAGGTTTAAGAAGAGCTCCCTACAAAAAATGGCAAAGACTGAGTGATTTGAATTGCAGCTCTGCTGGCAGATGGCTGATTCTTTACATTTGTTACACTTAACCAAATAGGTTTCAATACAAGGATCAGTGTATTAAGCTAAACTGAGCTGTGAAATCATGACAAACTCTTCTGTCTATGATGCAGAATATCATGATCTAGTCTGATGGCTGGGACTAAGTTAATTTTGGTTCATAGGTCAAGAAGCAAGTACAGATAATATGATGACTTTGAATTGTTCTACAGTTGTATGTGTAATATCAGAGCATACACTGCTAGATTCCTATAGGTTTAATTTTGCGTGTCAAAAAAAATCATGTTGTCCAGGAATGGTGGCCTGATATTCTTGCTGTATTTAGATATGAAGAGCGTGGAAGAGGTGGTGACTATGATAGGAGTGGCTTTGGTAGATTTGACCGTGGTGGGAATAGCCGCTGGTCTGACAAATCAGATGAAGATGACTGGTCAAAGCCTCTTCCCCCAAGTGAACGCCTGGAACAGTAAGTAATGTAATAATGTAAAATCACATGATGGGGTCAGTTGATGAGTCTAGCAAGTAAAATACTTTCTCTTATGTTTTTAGAGAGCTCTTTTCAGGAAGCAATACTGGCATTAACTTTGAGAAGTATGATGACATTCCTGTTGAAGCAACAGGCAGCAACTGTCCTCCACATATTGAAAGTGTAAGTTTTGTGGGTTTGTGTGTGGTTTTTTTTTTGGTCTGGTTTGCTTATGTATCTAATAGTGACTATTTTGCATGTGAAACTTGATGTCATGCTGTCTTAAGTTTAGGGAGGAAGGGAAACAGTTTTGCCTTCTTACAGCTAAGCTGTTTTGCACAGGAGGATTGCATATGAACTAAGACGTGGGAGAAGTTGTGTAAGCTTGTTAGTTAACACTTGTAGCTCACTTTTAACTATGTGGCTTGTTTTTAAACAGTAAACATATATAGAAGTAGGAGTGTTTGGAGGTGCTGGTTTGTTGTAGCAACTGATTAAGCATAGACATTGTGTTGTGCTAATCATAGTATGCTAGTGTAGTCTGCACTTCAGGCTTGGTTGGCTTTTATAAGAATCACTTATGTGACTGGACTAAGTAGCTACCAGACTCCTGGTAGCTAGTTCCTGAGTATCTGTAAACTTAATAGGTAAGTTCTTGTCGTGGTTTAACCCCAGCCAGCAACTAAGCACCACGCAGCCGCTCACTCACTCCCCCCCATCCAGTGGGAGGGGGGAGAAAATCAGGAAAAGAAGTAAAACTCCTGGGTTGAGATAAGAATGATTTAATAGAACAGAAAAGAAGAAACTAATAATGATAATGATAACACTAATAAAATGACAACAGTAGTAATAAAAGGATTGAAACGTACAAATGATGCGCAGGGCAATTGCTCACCACTCGCCGACCGACACCCAGCCAGTCCCCGAGCGGCGAATCCCTGCCCCCCCACTTCCCAGTTCCTAAACTAGATGGGACGTCCCATGGTATGGAATACACCGTTGGCCAGTTTGGGTCAGGTGCCCTGGCTGGGCATGAGAAGCTGAAAAATCCTTGACTGTAGTCTAAACACTACTGAGCAACAACTGAAAACATCAGTGTTATCAACATTCTTCACATACTGAACTCAAAACATAGCACTGTACCAGCTACTAGGAAGACAGTTAACTACATCCCAGCTGAAACCAGGACAGTTCTATAGGAAGAGATGAAACAAAAGCTACTTTACAAATGACTTCTTGGACTGAATGATGTGTTTCATGGTGGCTGAAGGGAAGGATCCCAATCTTACTTGTTTTAAATATCTTACAGTTCAGTGATGTTGACATGGGAGAAATTATTATGGGAAACATTGAGCTCACACGCTACACCCGTCCTACTCCAGTCCAGAAACATGCAATACCTATTATTAAAGAAAAGAGAGACTTGATGGCCTGTGCTCAGACAGGTAAGTTTACTGCTTAGTCTCTCTCTCAGCAGTTAGGTCTTGTATTCCTCAAGCTGCAGGTAA